>NC_092424.1:90631287-91881287 GCF_036169615.1 Heliangelus exortis
ATCACACAGACATACACATATACATTAGCATATAAATATAAACTTAGGTTTATATTTTAATAATATATAAATTTTGCTACTTACACATATAACATTTAATATTCCAAATATGTATTTTTCCAGAACTGACATTGTTCCTTCCTCAAATCTAAGGGCTGTTAATTTTAAAAGGCCTTAAAGGAGCACGGGGTTATAGGGGAGACCATTTAGTAGAACTGGGTGAAGTCATAAGTGTTTAGCTGGTTATCCAAACTGAAGCCCAGCTCTGAGTGATTTAGTCTTTGTCTACCATCAGTAAAGGAAAGCATCTATTTCTCAAGGAAGGTGGAACTTCTACAGAAATGAGAAGTTTTATCACAGAGCACAATGATACACTGAACTCTGTGGCAGTGGAAGCCATGGATCACTTTTCTTTCTGCATCCATAAAATCTGAAATATTAATTCCATAAAATAGTCATCACCTGGTACTGGATCTTTCCTTGCTGTATCAAAACATGTACTCCATTACAAAAGTTGCTCCTAAGTCAGGGTCAGAACTGCAGCAGACAGTGGAATTAGCCCCAAATCAGTTGTAAACTCAAATGAAAATCCTCTGGTTACTCCTCCTTTAAACTCTCTCCAGTCATGCAGAGATGAGGCCAACTTTTTTTTTAATTTTAAATTGTGGCAGTGTCACAAATAGTGAATGACGTGCCCTCATTTTAGTCCTGCTCTGGAAGGGAGGGTGGACTCAATGATCTTCAGAAGTCTCTTCCAACACCTGACATTCTGTGATTCTGTGATACTGTGAGCAGCCCCTGGTCACCTGCAGCACATGGGAGGGGACTCTCCACACCAGGAATGGACCTCCCTTTGCCTCTCCCTTTGATGGAACCACTCAGCCCTAAGTCATGTCTCCTTCTTCTGACCACTGGCAAGATGATGCTTATGCCATTAGAGTATAACATGTCAATTTCTGTGATGTGACTGCTTCTAAAATATGTAGCTGTTGCAGTGCATTTTAGTATCACTTCAGAATTTACTTAAGTGGAAATGAGCAACGTTCCTCTCATCTGCTGGGTTATTAGCTGCAGTTAGTGTTTTCCCAAACAATCTATGGCTCTGACATTAAATTCTGCTGTTCTTCTGAAGTCCTAAATCCTTACTCAGGTTTTAATTTGTCCATATTTTTAGTTATTTTGCATTATACCCTCCTACACCCTCTTTCATGTTGTGGGTTTTGGTTTTTTGTTTGGGGATTTTGTTGTTGTTTTGGTTTTTTGGGCTTTTTTTGAGTTTTTTAGGTTTTTTTGTTTGGTTGGGTTGGTTTGGGTTTTTCTTTGGTTTGGTTTTTCTTGTATATTCTTTCCACTCCAGCTTCTGGAATTTGTATAAAAGTCAGTGAGGTTGGTTTTTTTTTTTCCTTTTGAACTTAAGACACTGGGCTGGTGGAATTTCCTTTAAATGGAAGTACGTCTGGGCTTGTGGTTTTATTATTTGCACAGTTTTATATTGTCCTGTTTGTCATGGGAAATGGACATTCGTTTCACCTCTTTAATTGACACTTAACTCTTTTTCTCACAGTTGAAAGAGACAAGGACTTCTCCCACCAGCGAAGGCACTACAAAGAGTTCCGCTTTGACCTGACTCAGATCCCACACGGGGAGGCAGTGACGGCCGCTGAATTCCGGATATACAAAGACCGAAGCAACAGCCGCTTTGAGAACGAAACAATTCAGATTAGCATCTATCAGATCATCAAGGAGTACCCAAACAGGTACCCTGTTGGCATGAACCTATCTTGTGTTGAATAAACTCTCATTTTTGTATCAGTTACACAGACAATAGCTGATCACAAGCGTACCCTCGGCATCATCGCTATCACTGGGGTTCCTGCAGTATTAATTTGTAGGCAATGACAACAAATACTGAGGCTGGGTAAAGCTTATCTTCTATGTCATTTATTCAAGGTTTATGGAGAGTTACATGGCCAGTCTCACCAAATAAACTGCCTGTGCACAGGGTTCATGTTCTCAGTGAGCAAATGGTGGAGTCATAAGTACAGTCTAAGCATCTGGATTTGGGAAATGCACCATTTGCTGATGCTGTGGTACTACCAGCCAAGATTCATTTAGCTCCTTAAAGGCAGATAGATGGTTCAACTTTGTTTGTGTTTGGAAGAGCATGGGTTTTTCACGTGTGTTTTAATATTCTGCTGAATGTAATTAAAAGATAAAATCATCCACTGACTTAAAGATGACCTATGCACATTCAACACATGCAGCTCACCATAACTGAAAATTAAACCAAATATGATGTTACACACGAGCAAATCTCTGAATCTGAGCTTGCAGAGATCTGTGTGTGACATATTTCCAAGACTCTGCAAGACCCGAGAAAATGACCAGATTTCACCTAAATTTCACCTGGAAATTCCCATTAGAAGCTAGTAGTAATTCCAAGATGCTTCTGAAAAAATATACGCCCACAATTTGGGTTTTGACATTAAATTGCTATATAACTTTTTGCAGGAAAGTGGGGGAAAAAAAAGAACAAAGTGGGAGGGTTTTTTAGATAAACAACAAACTCTCCCTTATCTTGAAATAGAAAAAATATTTCTATCCTGAGCATGTTTAGCAAAAGCAAAGAAAATAACGGCCAAAACTTTAAATTTATTCTAGAGTCACCAGTAAGCTTGAAGGCTGTGGCACAGTTAAAATCTCTTTTCTGCTCACAGAACTTTAAACTTGTGCCTTTCAGGTGAGATATTTGAACATCAAGTTTTATGTCTGTAGAAAGGGAGTCATTATATATCAATGGAGCAGAATGACTGGGATGGAAAGCACTGATCATTCCAGAACGCCTCCTCAGAGTGCTCTAAGAAGCAGTAGCAAAACAGTGCAGTTTTGCTGTTTGCTTTTTTTTTACCCTTGGTCTTCAGCTTGCAAAAATTTGTAATAAAGATTCTGAAAGAAACTTCTTGGAGAAAGGAATGAAATGGGAAGGAGTAAAACATATATTTTTAAAGAGCACAGGCCAAAGCTAGGGTTATGACAGCTCTTCACCTGCAAACTCAATATATTTTCTTAAGTACTAATAGCTTTTCTAATCCACTCGATGCTTTTTATTTTTTAAGAGGTATTCCCAGTAATTGATTTCTATTCTATTTTAAAGAATGCAAAATTGCTTAATATTCTGAAGCAAAATCAAACTTTAATATTTCTAACTTGTTAAAATGGCAATAGTCTCTGAAAAACCATTAAACAATGTTTTTGATTTCTTCCAAATACATAAAAGTAAAGTAATAAATTTTTTGTATTTCCATTTATAAACATAAAAGTTTATGTCCTCTAATGGAAAGGGGATTGTGCAATGAAATACCTGATATACCATCTGTTGGATTTCACCAGCATTACTACAGAAACTTCAAGTGTCAACTGTTTTTCTCCTGTTGTTGATTTTGCTGGCCTCTACTCATATATGGAGTATATAAAGGCAAATGCCTCAGTGAGGCAGGATGGGAGAAGGCCACAAAATCTTCACTGTTCATATTAGGAACAAGGAATTATTTCCACCTGCTTCTTTACATCTCCAGACAGAAAAGCTCCCAAGGATATATATTTTTCGTTCCTAATAAAGCCACAGTTTTTGGTTTGGAGTGCAGATGTAATTACCATTATTCTGGACTTTGTCTCCTCAGCTTTCACACATACACAATATTTAAAGTGCAAAATTTTCAGAAGCTGCAAGTGCAAAATGTAAGAATTGGAGAACTATGAAAGTGGTGGTGAGACACTGGCACAGGTTGCCCAGGGAGGGTGTGGCTGCCCCTTCCCTCCCTGGAAGTGTTCAAGGCCAGGTTGGATGGGGCTTTGAGCAACCTGGTCTAGTGAGTGGTGTCCCTGCCCATGGAAAAGGGTTGTAACTAGTTGACCTTTAAAGTCCCTTCCAACCCAAACCATTCTATGATTCTATGATTTTATAATGTCCCACATTCCTTACCAGTGCCATACCACAACAAAGCTGCTGGGTTTGATCCTGCTCCTCCACCCTTCTTTGCTCTGAACAGGAGGGATGGGTGTCTGACAGGGCTCTGCAATCCCAAATACAGCCCTGCTGTGTTTCCAGAGAGGAGTGGTCAGGGTTCCTGAGTTGCAGACCCAGGGTTATATCGTAGCCTTGGACATCTGTTTGTCTCTGTGGCAGCATGGCCGCTGAAATGTATGTGTGTTGAATTTGCTCAGAGTTTGCTGAAATTACAGTCTTTGGGATTGAAGTTTCCTATTAGCTCTAAGGAAGCGTGTAAGGCACTGCCTGTGGCAAGGCAAACTTTCCTACACAGCCCTGCCAATGTACTCCTGCCCGGATCTTTTCTCATGACCAGAGTAATGTAGTCCAAGAGGCCAAATCCCTGTTCATCATCTAGTGGCAGCTAGCCACTAATTTAACTAAACCCTAGGGATTCTTCCCGCATGAGAGAATTCTCAAGTGGCATTAAGATACTAAAGCAGCTTTCTGGAATGAGGCGAGAGGTGAGGCAGCATTTTGGGGATGGCCTATTACATAGTAATTGGGATTTGAGCTGGATGAAAACTTTTGCTTGGTTTCAAGTGACATCTAGATGGTGGATTCCACCTTTACTTCCTTAAGTGACCCAGATCTGGAGCTTCTTAGACTCTCTGCCCACAGCCTTCTTGCAGAAATTCTTGCCTGTGGTTGCATTTTTGCTGTAAACAACTGGTCGTTTGGGACCAGACTGAAATCACTAAACTTAAACAGCCCCCATAAAGGTAAAGCCAATCAGCTGTATTCTGCCTGAATGTGTTCACTGTTGCATTTCAGGCTATTTACGACAACATACCTTACTTTTTTATTATGTGTTGTGGGCCATTTTTTAAATAGAAATATTTTTTTTAAATTAGAGCCAGAATTTGCATCTGTTTTTCATTTTAAGTGTGATTTTTTTTTTCTTTTCACAGAATAAAGGAGAATTTTAAAATTAAAAACATCACAAAATATGATGGGAAATTTAAGTGAATGACACCAACTAAGGGGAAATCATGATCCCATATTTCTCATTGCCTTTGCAGGGGTCAGGTTTTCACCCCATGTTTGTACCAATTATGAAAAAAGTTGGATTTTTTTCCTGACAAATGCTTTGAATTTCTGTGACAAATTGCTGCTATGTGGCCAGAGACATTTTTTTCTGTTCTACTATGTGATCTCGAGAATCCATTCTAGTTTTCACCAGGTACCCACAGCTAATTTTTGAGTAAGTGAGTAAGAACAATCTGCCTCCTGGAGTCTATTTCCTTAGATAGTTCATTATGCTTGTAGGAAGGCAGACAAAAAGATTGACATATCAGTGCCAAAGACACTTTGGTCTGAGTTTCTGCTACACTACAAACCAATACAGTCACACTGAGGAGAGATCCATAGGGAAAAACTGTCCTCAATAAGGATGTCTAGACTAGGTCATTAGTGCTGCTCTCTTCTGCTCTGGCATATGAGACATTGTGGATCCTGACTTTTGAGAACATTTTGTGCCAGTCCCAGCAAAGTTTAGAGTCAAAAGGATCTGTATGGGAAAATAAATATGTGTTCTAAGAGGAGACGAGTGAAATGTGAAATCACAGCACTGTGACATTGTAATGTTACATATTCCAAACAGTTTTTCAGTTTTCTATTAAATCTGCTAAAATATAAAAGACATTTGTAAATAAACATCTTAAAGACTGTCACATTCAGGATTAAACCATTTAGCTTTGAAGTTCTGTTAAAACTGCTTATTAGAGAAAAGAGTTGGTATTTAAGATTCCGGAGAGTGCTATTTATGAGCTTGCAGTATGTCATTAATTCATTCATTGCTAGCATAGCAGGTCAGGCTCTTTTGAATTGTAAGACTGTTTTCATGTTAGCTCCAGAAGAAAAATATGTTTTCTCCTTGTGTGGTCATTAGCACAGTTCTACTAGAATGGGAGTGATAAGAGCCCAGCTTTTAAGAGAAGAAAAAAAAGTGACTTGAAAGACAGCCTTTTAAATTTTCATTTTTTTCTTTTTTAATTTTTCTTTTTAAAAAACAAAACCCCACCCTTCTTGATGATTTCTGAGCTCCTTAATCTTATTCTGCAGTTATTTCTCTCATCTAAGTGAACACATGCCTGTCATAGCTCATTAGTTGTGTCATGACAGATAACTTATTTTCCTGAGTGTTGAACAACCACCATTTCAAGAGCAACATGAGATGTTTTGTTTCAGTATCAGACCTTCTAAGTGCATTTACAATGTTTAGTCTAGATAAAACAGTAACTTTCTACCATGTCATTAAATTAAGCAACTTAAGAATACAGTGACAGGAGCACAGTAAATTTCAATCCACTTTCTATACAGGAAAGTTGTTATTTCAGTCTGCCTTACCTCTTTCAGTGTATATTCATTATGTCTGTACGGTAACAGTATGATTCCAAGGTCTGCCTAAGCTAAGTCTGTCTTCAGTTAACTTGGACAGTCCAAATTTAGAAAAAAGTATTTTTTCTTGTATAATATTGCTTTGATTACTATTTATGTCAGAAAATAAATAGGTTTTTATAACTACAGATTTAGGTTTGAAAGGCTAAATATTGAAAACAGTTTTTAATAATGCGTGCTGCTTTGTAGAAGCATGTAAAAAGAAACTGATGAGAGTTAAATACCTTGGGTTTAGCGTGGTCATTGTAGTAAATTATTTGCAATACAGATGTGGTTCTGGAACCAATTGTGTCAGGAGATATGTGAAAACAGAACAAATAAACAATCCATGCTAAACATTCAATAATATGATTATACTAACTCCCCTGGGCTGCCCTCCTGAATTATTGGGAGATTTCATGGGAACAAATTTGAGTATATACCAGAGAACTGAGAGTTAAAATGTAATAATTACATTATTGAATAGATATACAACTTCTTCTTTGATATAGAGACTTGTTTTCTAAACATCTGTACTAATATGAAACTGTCTGAACTGCCATCTATTCGTGTTTTGTCATATGATATAGCTGCTGTCATATGTTACTAATAACAGATTTTTTTAGAAACACTGAGTCTTTGAATTAAGTTGAAACTGGAATGTGATTTTGACATTTTTTGTCTTTTATATTGAACGTTTTATAAAAATTAATCTTCCTGAGACATTCTAGTACTGAAAGATGAATCCTTTATACACAGCCGCGGTTTTGTGTATTTATGTCAGAAAACTGGATTTTTCAGATTTTTCAGAGGTGTAGTTTTCACATGCTGAGACTCATTTCAGAAAGGCTTCTCAGGGGAAATACCTGTACTATACTTAACAATTACCTATTAGCTACAGCACATGCTGTACTGTGCCATGATGAGTATATGTCAAAGGATTATTCATTTGGACTCCAGGAAGCTATTGTCAGCAAGGAAATTAAGGACAAAAAATATTAAAATTCAAACGCCTTAACTCTCTGTTTTCTTTAACTTAGGGATGCAGACTTGTTCCTGCTAGACACAAGAAAGGCTCAAGCTTCTGATGTGGGCTGGTTTGTGTTTGACATTACTGTGACCAGCAACCACTGGGTGATTAATCCACAGAACAATCTGGGCTTGCAACTCTGCGCTGAAACCGGGGACGGTAAGATCGTAACTGCGGATCAAAACGTCATCTCTGCTCCTGTCATCTCTTGCTGGGAACCTTCTCTGGGCGGGTGTTTTGTAGCTTGTATGGCTGGGTGAAAATTCACTGAGAGTTTATAAGCAGAGACTACAAGTCTTATCCTGCCATAGCTACAGTCCGCAAGCTTTCTATTATTCTTGACTCTATTATTTTTAATTCTGTAGAATAGGGCAATTATGTGAATCAAGTTAAATTAAATGAAGTTTGGGATAAAAGCTCTAATATACAAAATGACATTCCATTTCAGTGTTCTTCCAGTGATGAAACTCAACCAGATTTGTAGAATTTTTGTTTTAGAAAGTTTCTAAAGGTCTTTCTGGACTGCAGCACTGAGAAAGGTATAAAAAAAAACCTCAGCACAGTTCAGGAGGTACCTCACGGCGGCCAGTGGTGATGCTGGAGACAGCTTACCAGTAGAATAATGTGGGAATTGGTTATATATAACCTGAAAAAAAAAAAAAAAAAAAATCAGACCTTTTCCTATCTTAAAATAGGTTCAAAATCTGAAATCTTGAAAAAAAATTATTAGCTGGAAGTTAGGAGAAACACTATCAAAACTGAAGTCCGAGCTGTGGGTTTCTCAGTAACAATTTACTAAACAACTAAATTTTTCAGTTATGCTCTTCATTAAAAAGTGAAAATTCATCTTACTGAAAAATATTTTTAGAAAAATGTTCTTTACTTAGATTTCTTTAGAACCTAATAAAAAGAGACATATTCTGGTGGTTTTTAAAGTTTTTTTGGGTTTGTTTTTTTGTTTTGTTTTTTTTTTGTGATGTTTCATTTGATCCATACTACTTTAGAAGCAAACTTTCAGATTTAGCTCTTTCTTGTCAAAAAGCTTTTTATGCCAGAGGTCAAGGGATCTCTGATGCCAGTTAATCTAAACCTTAGCTGACATAATGGTAACAAGTAGCAGAAGAAACACTGGTGCAAGGATTAATAATTTTTTCTTCTTTCTTTGTTCTGGCTACGTTTTGTCATTGTTTTTGATCTGAATTCTCCCTCAGGCTCAGCTGGGCTGTGAACAAAGCCTCTCATACTTTTTCAGCAAGTGCTCTGGCTGTTGGTGAGTTATGCAAAACTGTCCTCCTTCAGGCATGATGCTTAAAAAGGGAGTTGGCAGGCTTGAACCAGAGCAGATGACCATGACACCTCATATTGCCCACACGGTCAGGGTACAGTCACTGGGAAAGGGAGGCAGCAATGCCAACTTGATGGGGCTGTTGCTGCCTTCAAGCAGCCTTCAAAGACACCACACCTGAGCTCAGGCTGTACTGGGAGTGGTTCTGTACAGCAGCCTGGTTTTGTGAGGCCATTTTTAAGCCCTTAGAATTCTGGAGAGGTGACACCTCCGTCAGGCATCCAAATTAGGTGGACTGGCTTCTGGCCAGCTTTCCTGCTCCAGAGTAAACTCCATCCTGGAGGTTTATTTTCCAGGAGATTCAAATACAGAAATTCTTGAAAATTAAATACCCATGAAAGGCATTCATTAAGAAACCCTGGAACAAGCAATTTGTTGGTTCTAGCCTCCAAATTACGTCCGTTCAGTAAACAGCAGCAAAGTTTGTAAGGGTAAAAGGAAACCTTTAGTTCAATACACTGAAGAAACTGTAAAAGAACAGTTTATGTAAATATTTCCCCTGTCCTACTCCCAAGATCAGAAAGGTGATAGATAATTTTCTATTTTAAATTCCAAAGCCACAGTCAGCTTTACCTTCTGCACCTCACTTATTTAAATTTCTCAATGCAGCTGCTTGAATGAGGAGGGAATTCCCCTTTTCCTTCACTTTCTCTTCCTTTTTCAGTTTATTCAGGCAAGAGTACCTTTCTAGTGGCTAAGGTTTTCAGAACTACAAGGAAGACCTGTGCTGTACAACTTCAGCTTAGTATAAGGAATATCATCCTTTCATACTCTTACAATTTTGCTCTTAAGGCTTTGATTATTTTTATTGGGTTGCTGTTACTTCTGGAAGCTATTAGAAACACCAGCAGTTCAATGACATGTTTGTGTACAGATGGAACATGAGTTTTTATACATGACTCAGTATCTAGTGGACTCAGTTTGTAACCCAGAGAACCCCACCCACCTTCCCTTCAACCAGTTCTCTGTGAGAGCTCTGAAACTGGTTCAAATAACCCCAAAACCTTCCCTCAGCTCAACTGAATTTAAGGCCATGAATGCCTGAAGCACATTTCTTTATGCCTTCAGCTGTTCATTCAGTATATGGGTGGTAGAGAAGTTTTGCCCCCCTAACTGGAGACACATTTATGGTAGGACCTGATCCATTAACCTTTCTATTTCAACAGAACATTAAACCAAACAGGATTCTGTTAAGCCAGAGGATCCTTGTTTGAGGCACCCAGGTGCAGCACTGGGACTCTGGATAATCAAGTCTGTAAATACCTACTAATTTTTGATTTATTCATACATCACCCATCAAATGACCAAGACTCTGGGGTGCTACTACACTGTCATCATTACCATTAACAATGATCTTTCTTATGGTTATCTTTCCCTGAACTTTTTAGGCAATTACTTGTGTAAATGTATTTCTTTGGATCCCTGAAGATAGTGTATAAATAATAATAATAATAATAATGTCCACATGAGGACCAAAAAAAAATATTTAGCATAACAGTGTGATAAAAACAACTTTTGAAGAATATATGGGTGTTGTAATTCACATTTTTACTCTTTGAAAATGCTGAAAAAATACACAAAGCCACATGACATTGGAATGTGTTTTTTCTATAAGACAGTATTTGGTATCATACGCCTTATTTTAACATGAAATGTAGACTTTTTCTCTTAATGGGACATTTTATTTTGAACGCTAAGAATAAAGGTTTGCATGACACATATGGAAGCTGTCAACATATAATGCACTGTTCCCCGAGGCTGTGGTAAATTAAGGATCAGATATTTTTTTATTCTCTTTTTTAATGTCTCAACATTCTGCAGCATCCTTTTTTTGGCTGATTCCCTCCTTTTGACACCAAAACTCTCCAAGGTGTTTAAAATGAGAGGTGATCATTTTCACACTGATGGAAGTGCGGGTGTTAGATGAATTGCAGCATAAAATCAACGCAGATGCAGAAACAATTCTAAAAGCTCCATGTGACGCTTTTCCTGGATATATACCATATGTCTTCCAAGACTTAAAACATGTTCCAGTGAATCAGCACTTTGTATTTGCATTTAACATTTTTATAATTGGAAGTTAGCAATGGTTTGAACATCTTTTTTTCCTGGAGGCTTATAAATATCTGCGAGAGCGTTTCCTTTCCTGTTTGAATCTAGTGCTGACTGCAGAAAATGGGAGCAGAAGATAATGTGCAGTGATGATTATTGATGATCCACAGAATAAAACAGGAACCAGACTCACAGCTATCAATACAATATCCCAGGTAGCCCCCACAGCCTTGTAGTTCTGTGCCTTTTCTTAGATTACTGCAGCTCTCAGTTGTTTTCTGTCCTTCTGCACAGAAACTGTTGGTAACTTTGAAGAGCCCAAGCTGATTAAGGTGATTTCTGTTACTACGTAGTCCTTTAGATGGTTTCTTGGAGTTTTCTTGTTTTTTGAAGTGGGCAAGCAGCAGGAATCCTCAGCTCCTCAACTCTGACTCACTTCAGTGTTCTTTTTTTCCTTAAAGCACAGGGAAATTTGAAATAAATAGGTCGCTTGATCCAAGCGAAGCCTGGGGAAGGCCAGTTCCCTCTCCAGCATGTATTAGTGTGCAGTTTGACATGTCCCCTGGAAGGAAGTTTGGCTCCTAATCCTACATGTTGCAGGAAGAATTGGTGAGGTTCTTCTCCAGTGATGATGGGGGAGATATTGAAAGACACACTCTTGCATTTTTATTCTGTTCTTTCAGCCTTGGCTTTCCAAAGTCCCTTTCTTTTGTGAAGCCTTCGGAGCAGCATGGTCACATTTCCCATGGTGCTTGCTTTCAACCCACAGCAACCTGTGGCAGCATTCTGGCTTCTTCAGGTAGCTGGCTCCATACTTAACATTTGCTTTGGCCTCACTGTTACAACCCTAAATGTTACCACTTTCATTCTCATTTTCCCCCAGTCAGCCTTGGCACCTAACTGATGACCATAGTAGCCATCAGGTATTTTGGAGGATTCTGCTTTGTTGCTACATTAAGTCTCTTGGTGAATCTGGTATTTACAAGGAAAAGTATCAGGAGTGAGTTCACCTCCATTAGTGTCCTTACAGTGGGGGAATTTAGGATATATTTATATTAAGATACATATATGGACTTTGGCAGGCCATAGTTCTGCCTAAATTCTGAGCCAACTGGAAGCCATATAGCCATGTTAGCACAGCACTGAACCTGAGCTAATATATCCTGCCCCTCAGCAGGTTTTATGATGAGCTTGGGCTCAAGCACTGACTAAGTAGAGCTACATGAGTTCTGGTTCAGAGCTGACTTTGGTCAAAATTACCCCAGTAAATTAAAGATGCTCAGAAACACCACGGTGTAAAATGAACTGGAGGGTTGACTCTCAGACTCCAACACAGGGTGACCCCATTGTAGCTATCCCCCTGGGAAGAGTTCTCTGCAGCACTGCCTTGGGGTGCTAAGGACTCTGGTGGAGCTGGTGTAGGACCTAAGTGCACCTTCCCACCCTGAGTAGGGAGAATGATCCAGCTCCAGTGCCCTAGGAACACTCCTGGCCACTCTTTAATTTACTCAGGTAGGTGTAACCCCTGTTCCCAGCCGGGTCATAAATAAAGTCAGCATTTTCTTGTATCTGCTTGTAGGAAGTGATGTGAACATACCCTTTGTTAATAAGGGCATACTTATATTAAACAGGAGAGCCAGGGAGGTGGGATACGCTCCTGCCCCATCTTCTGCCACCACTGTGTGCTGATGCATACTGGTCCAGCCTGTACAACAATGCAACTCCCCCTCCACCTGGCTCCCCAGACAAATGAAGGATACATCTGCTTCTCAGCACCAGTATTTTAGAGATAAGGGCATTTGTGTTTCATTTCATTCAGAAGGCTTTTATCCATTTTGTTCTTTGGTGGATGACCAATTAATGTAATCTCTCCTTGTTTTATTGTCTTCCTGAGCAGATTTTTAACTGTGCAGAAAAGCCCTAGGACTCCAACAAAAAAGTCACAGTTTACTTACATTAAAGTGAACAGATAAATCCAGTCCTTAGCAAGCACTTTTCTGTATGATTACTTTGGAAATTTTGTGTAAGCTTTCATGGTATTGCCACATTGTGAAGCATAATATGGTTCCTAACATGTTTCCAAGTGCTTTTTTCAAGAGCTTTAGGAATCTCAAAATCAAACAAAAGTATACACAAAATCCTCTTTCAACTGAACTCAATAAAATCAACAAATATAAGATTTTAAATACAAGAGCTGAATCATTATTTTTTACTAAAGCTGTGAAACGTAGGAACTATAGAGCAGACCATCCAAGACCACCCATTTTTCAGAATTCCTTAAAGCCTCCAGGGAAGAGAAGAGTTAACAAAATACATGAAGGTTGTTTCAAAAGCGTATTTTATGTTGATACAGTTAAACGTGTCCACCAAAGGAAAAGTTTGCATGAGTTTATGTAATTGATACAATAGAGACAGCATAAAATACTTCAGATGTTGAGTGTTGAGGATGTCTTATATATGGACCTCCACATTTTTGTTGTTAGTTTTTCTCTTCTGATTGTTTTAGTAGGTTTTCATTCAAGCTTTGTAGGCAAACTCTACCTCAATTCTTTTGCTTCTGTGAAGTTCCATTTCTCTCAAGAGCACTATCTGGAATGAGAAACCACACAAGCTCCTATATAATTTGGAAAACCACTTTGCAAGCTTTAAGACTCTGTGTGTCTCAGGACAGCTTTTGCTCAAATATTAGGTATTATTAGACCTTGTATATACTGCAGGTCTTTCTCCAAGAGGTTTTTCCCAATCCTATTTTCAGATATCATTCCCCACAAGGAGGAGGCTATAGGTATAGTACTAGAAGTTGGGGTTTTTTTTTCAGCAAACCAAAAAATCACTAAAATTTTCATTTCTAACTCCAAGCACATAAAAAGTATTACCAAAATACCTGTCCTGACCTAGCAGCAGTGCTTAATCTGTAAAATGTGTTTTGCAGCTTGTTGAACAGCTTTGAAAGTAAATAAGTGCTTGTTTTTCATAACAAAAAGAGTGGTTTGCTGCAGTTCGATGACTCAGGACAAAATAATGGGTCTTGGAATTACTCATTGTCCTGTGTTGCCAGTGTAAATCTGGCCAAGATGCATAATGCCTTAAAGCTCTTGCAAAATTAGTGTCTGCTCTACGCCTTACATGAAATATATACTGCTTGTAGAGAAACAGCCAAGTCACAAACCTTACCACTGTCACTGGCATCCATGCTGGCCATCTCAGAAGAAGTCAGATTTCTGAATGTCATGAAAAATGAGGCAGTGCCTCCAGGTCATGACTGTGAGACAGACTGAAAACTTGAAGAACTCTCGCGTTTCCATTTGGAGCAGCTGTAGGGGAAAATGAACTTTTAAGATGGAACGTGGTCAGTTCATGAAAAGAATTGTGTGATACGACTGCATGTGATAGCAGAAAAATGGACATACTGACACAGCAGATAGCTCCCCAGTTACCATCCTGGATGTAATTTTTGTAGATAAAAAAAAAAAAAAAAAAAAGAACAATACCATTAGGATCGTTGAGGTGGGATATTTTTATAAAGTGAAATTCACAGTTATTTTTGCATCAGTGATTCCTTTCATAGGAATCCCCTTTATTAGGGGGGACAGAACATGAAAAGGCAAATAATATTCATTCAGTTCAGTCAGTCAAACCAACACTTCCATACAGCCCTTTATGCAAGCTGCTCAGGGCATTTTACTATCAAACGGAATAAAAGCCAAAAATAAGCTTTAATGCCAAGTCAAACAAATACATCTTGCCAAAGACTCAAAATCGTATGAATAAGGACTAAAGAGTTCAGCAGATTTGGAACATAATGCTTTAAAAAAGTCTTAGGCTCCAAATATACCTGTCAATATGGAGAAGAGGTAATAAATTATTATAGTAGGACTGAGACACACATGTCAGAACGCGAGGAACACGAAGGCTCCGGTCTGTTCCTGCACACAGTAAGTCCATCTGTTATGCTTATTTGATTTTTTTAGGTGCAGGCACAGTTGCAGTTTTTAGATTCAGTGACTAGGGACTAGCTGACTGCTGGTTTTTTGCAGTTTCTTTTCTTCTAAACCCTAAAGAATATTCTTTGACATCCTCCAATTTAAAGACACAATGGAATTATAAAACCAAACCCATTTTTCAGAATCCTTGACTACCTTCAGTTCTTGTTCAGAGCTGCTAAAGAAAAAGCAGAGAGACACACCTCGCTGCTTTGGTTTTAGAAGTTTCATTTGGGTGAAGCTCCAAGGGAAGTTCAAGTTAAGCAGGTCAGCCTGAGTCATTCAGCTGATTTTAAAAAACATTTCTAATACCGCAATATGGAACAACTGCATGTTGGAGAGAACTGGATTTTCTGTTGCCATTGAAGCCAAGAGTTTTCTAAATGTTCACAAGAAATTATAGACTAAAAGTGCTTACTAAAAATGAAGCCCATGAATTCTTCTTGCTATAAAGGCCAATTCAGGATAGGGTAAGATTTTTCTTACCATATTCTAAAATTCACACTATGGACAAGGGTGAGGAATATTTAAGAAGACCACAGCACACAGATGGAGCTACTTTTGGGCAGAAAGCTTGATGCATTTCAGGGTCAGGGTGCTTGGAAGTATCTCTTGTTCAGGAAGGGGCATAGCTTTGTGTTCTTAGACTGAAGGAAATCTCTCTCACACGTTTTTTTTTTTTGGTGGGGGGGGTTGGGTTTTTTTCTTGTTTTGTTTCTTTGTTGTTTTTTTTTTTTTTTTAAAGGGTAATAGAATTTCTGTAAATGCAAGCTTTCTCTTGCACAGAAACAGCCTAAAATGGAGACAACATATGTGGTTTGAATTTCCAAACCAAACAGTCCAGAGACCTGCCTCAGAAGACATATAATGTCTCAAGGGCAATGTATATTTTGATTGCTTCATCTTCTGAAAGTTGCAGCTAAGCTAAGGTATATGATAAACTGAGGGAGAAAAGTTTAATGATGAACCCACAAAAGTCAATAAATGTTTTCCTTTTAACTGCACTGGCAGAAAATTCAGCACATATACCATTATTGAATTGAACAAATAAGTCCTAAATACTCAGACTGGCTGCTTAAAAGATCAAGCAAATAAAGGAATAAAGTCATATAAGCTGTTTCTGTGTGTAAAAAGGCTGTGGGTTACAGGATTAATTTTTTATAGTATATCTCTCTACCCTGAATAACCAAGTAAGCCTCAGCTTGTGGAATCTTAATAGCCATCTCATTGCTGAAGTCTAAAGGAAACCCAGAGGAAACTTAATAATATTAAAAGTTATTTTAAAGGGAGTTCACATTGGTTTGAAGGGTATTTTGCTTCACACACAATATGCACCATTGTAAATTCAGAGAACCTAGACTTAAATTCAGAAAACCTCCACACGTCTTTACAGCCCTCAGTATATAAATCTAATAGTATTCTTAAAATGTCCACCAGTAAAGTATTAATCTTTTACAGATAAAATTAAAATTCTGAAAGTCATTGGAACAAAAAATAAAGAAAAATGCTAAAAATATTCCCTCTAGAAATGAGAGGAAACTTCGTGGTAAGAGGCTAGTTTGTCCATGTTGCAATGAATAGAGAATAGTCTGTACAGTTTTTCATATCTGACTTGCAAGAGGAGATTGGAACATATAGGAATTAATGTTGGTGAATTATTTCATAGTAACTCAAACACATGAAAATAAGAATAAAAGAAACACAAGGCTGAAAAGCCATTTAGAATGAAATCAGAAGCTTCAACAAATATAGTTTTCCCTTGCAGTGAAAAAAGTAATTATCAAAATTGTTCAGAATATGTTGCCAATTACTCTGCTCTATAACTGCTAACTTTCTCAGTTCTTCTACTGCCTTTGCTGGGCTCTCTGTCACTGGAAACATCTTAAACCAATTTAAAGTGCTACACCTGAATAAACATGTTGTAAAGTTGTTTATGTATTGAAGTGGGTCAGTTCAAGGTATGGTATTTGGCTGGAACTTCTAATTTCTCTTTTTACTGCAAAAGGGCTGCCAGAAGGAGGAAGTCTGAGCTGAATTAATACATTTGTTACAGTGGAAGTAGAATGGAAACTACTTTAACCACAAATCAAACTGCCTCTTTCATTTACGCCAGTGATAGAGTTTTTCTAAGAAATATAGACACTGGCATAGAGCCACTGTAAGTTTGTGTTTGAAAAGGAAACCTATATGCTTATTTCTATAAGGTTTACTCCTATGCTTATTTGCAAGTTCTTTTTCAGGATGATTGAGTTAACGGCATTATAACTTTGTGAGGCAGATGCTCCGTCCTTGCCCGCGCAGCAAACTTTTCCAGTCGGTTTAGAAGGATCCCCAGGCGCCCGATGCCGCGCAGCCCAGGCGGTGCCTGTGCCCCTACCTTCCCGTTTAAAGGACCTCTGTGTCCCCCACCCAGCACAGCTGCACAGCTTCACATGACACTGTCTCATTTTCTGACGGGTGAAGGGCTCTGCAAAGAACACGTATGCACAAAAGTGTTTGTGCTGCCAAAGTAAATTCTGTTAAGAGCAAGGGTTTATTTGCTAAAATGTCACTGATGCCGTTTTGGTGACTTGTTTTGCTTTCTTTTCTTTTGGTGAGGTTTAGATCCGATAATATACTGAGGTTACCACACAGGCCTGACTGAACAAATATTTTAAAGAAATATGCACATCCCCTGGGAACAGAACCAGAGTCAATAATGTACATATATCAAACTCTGTTCTCTTGAACGACTGACTGCCTTCCTACCTTTGCTAGTGAATGAACATCAGTTTGACTAATGCCGCACAATATTTATTTTTAAAGCAGAAGTATATTTATTATCTACACTTCTCTTTGCTACCGATTTGCTTTGGGGATATAAGTTTCCACATGTAGCACTCCAGCGATGCAAAAACTAGATGACCACATTACATTATCCTTTTGATAACCTGTATACTTTAATGGGGCTCATTTATTTTTCAGTTCTGTAGATGTGTACACGGGACTGAATGAAAATACCTGTGAAATGAGTAAGATATATAGAGCACAGAGACTGCAGTTTAATGCAATGAAAAACTACCTGTAAATTTGTTGAAATTTTTGTAAATTGTAGAATTTGTTGTCTTTTAAGTTTCATTCAACAAAACGGGGTTAGGATTCTTAATCACTTAAATTCAAGGTTACGGGCAAAATCCTTGCCAGGCTTCAGTCAGCAGCTGAACTCCCACTGTGGCTCCAGGAGTGGCAGATGTTCACCTTTTAACTTACAATTTCCATTACTTTATAGGTCGAAGTATCAATGTTAAATCTGCTGGCTTGATTGGAAGGCATGGGCCTCAGTCAAAGCAGCCATTCATGGTTGCATTCTTCAAGGCAAGCGAAGTGCTTTTCCGTTCTGTCCGGGCAGCCAACAATAAAAGGAAAAATCAGAACCGCAACAAATCCAGTAGTCATCAGGACTCTTCTAGGATGCCAAGTGTGGGGGGTAAGATTAAGTTATGATTTATTCATCTGTTTAGAGGAGCTCTGGGCACCTGCTCAAATGCTGTGGAGTCACAGCAGCTCAGCACAATATTTCACACTGGCTGAACTTTCAGTAACTGTGTTCCTACTCCATTTCTACCTGCTCCCCTCCCACTTCAGCTTTGCTTAAACCTCTTTTGATAGATGGCCCTGAGTATGAGCTACCTTCTCTGACCTAAGTCATTTACATATATCATGAGATACTGATTGGTGAAATGCCCAAGTAGTTTGGGAAAGTTCTCATCCTGTGTAGTAGACAACTGGATGGCATCTTTGCGACTCATGACAAAATGGTAGAGAGTAGGAAGAAAGATTGCAGTCCAACTGCTTATTTAGGAAGCCTCAGAAAAAGACAGCATTTGGCCTCTTATTTAATTGCCTTTCAGCTGAAGAAACCAAGATGCAACACAAAAATCTAAATACTGGAAATAAGGAAGCTTAATGGGTGTGCGAACATGTAAACTTTTAAAGAGGTCAGATATGCTGATGTAGATACATATTGTATCCTCATATGTATGACTCTGATCCCTTATTTTCTTGAAAGCTATTGATGACAATACACGTAAAAATGCTGTTAGTCTCTACAGAGCCTGAAATAAGTTTTATTCTAGTTCTTTACTGAAGTGCTCCTTCAAGCTAGAGACACAAAGTCACTTTCTAAAAGTTATCATCATTTTCCTTTTTTTTGTGGACAAGATGTGAAAACATATCTTCCTAAAAGCATGGTAGATCTAGCACCAACATATCAAAAAAACTAAGCCTGTGGATATCTACAAGTTAAAAAACCCCAGTATTTAGTGGAAAGAATTCAGTCTTAGAGTGAAACTCATCAGTTTGAGGAGAACCACTATGAACATTACCCATCTCAGAACACTGAAAGTGGTAGATGAGGTACCCCCAAATATAACGCGTAAGCCTTTCCCTCAACTTCTGCATAAGGATTAATTTTCTCTTAGCACAAAAATTATTATTATATGTTTTTAAACTTATTTGAAACTTAGTTGGTGACGAGTCAAATCCCACTGTAAGGTTAAAAATTAGTATTAAAAATATCTGGAAAAAATTATTTTAATTCACAGCAATTATTATTACCATTTCAGTTGTGGGTTCAATGGTATTTGCATATTATGTTTAGGTAGAAAAAGTATGCATAACTTACATAAGCATGGAAATTACCTCTGGAAGAGCTACCCATGTGTATCAAAACACTGGTCAATCTGCAGCTGGAGAAGTGGATTGCACGCCATGGTAAATCAGCTTCCATGATCTTGCCTTGTAGTTTGCCTCAACTTTCTCCATGTTGCAAAAAACCTTCATTTATCTGGGTGCCACAAGTTATCAGTGATGGGATTTTTCGTGGCGTAAGTGATGCTTTTTCTTTTAATAACTTTTGCAGCAAGACTCAAAAATCGTGCAGATGAGAATACTGATGGCTATAGAGGCAACGTGCAGATTCCACATCAAAGGGGCTGTGGAGAACAGAACATGTTCTTATTCTTATATCTTTGCAGAATGGAGGCAAAGTACTTCCAGGGGGAGTGCCTTTCATCAGGGAAAAGTAAGGCCCTTTTCCTCCTGTTCACCAGCCCAAGGAACTGTACAGGTGCAGTGGATATGCTGCATCCCTGCAGACCTGTGGGAGAAGTCTACTTCTGGTTCTCTACAGCTTCCAGTAATGAGCAGAGCTCTAAAAGTATAGTTAATATCTTCATATTTAAACCAAAGAAAAACACAAAGAATTCTTCCCATCATCTTCCTCCTGATGGCCCTTGAATAGACCATAGTCAATTCTCATCTAGCCCCTGATCTAGACACTGTTGATGTACATGATACAGTGATGGACAAATGTAATTTTGTACCACAGTCTTGTATCTACAGCACCTAAGTCAATGTCTGACACTGAAAAATGCTTACCTATGTGGCCAGAGGTTATGTAGCCAAACCCAGATAGGTGTGCTGTCATTTATATATGATAGGCTTTGGTTAAACTTCTTTCTGCACATCAGTCCCAACTTGATGACAGTCACGCCTTCTTCTTCTCCTTGGTTTTGTGTTGTTTTTTTTTTTCCTCCTTGTTCTGTTCCTTTTTTACTCCATTTTGCCCTCATTTTTCCTCTTCCTCTTTCCTTTTGCCCTTTATCATCTCCTTTAGCCTCTTGGTTTTTTTGTCTCTTACCTTTTGCCTTCTTCCTTTTGCTGCCTTCTTTTCTAAGTTCTTGGACCTCAGTACTTAACCTTACTGTATTCTCAGCACATCAAAGAGGAAAGCCCCACTGGGCAACTCTGTTTTTCCCTTCCAATGGACAACACATTTTTTGAATTATTCATTAAGACATGCATAAACATAACATGAAGAAAATAAAATCTATACGTGTCTGTTATTATAGCAGCTGGGCAAATGTTGACAGATTTGGGGTCAGCATCCCTGTGTTGCTAAGAACTTCAAGAGAAAATGATCTCAGTGCAGTGCAAGGACAGAATTAAACAGCATTCAAACTCCACCTGCTTGCTATGTACAGTTTGACTATGTACTGTTTATTTTTCACTTACCCTGTTGTATTTTTGTCAGACTGTAGATAAAAGGAAAAACATATCAAAACAAGACAACTTATTCCCAAAGTATGTCACATAACTCTTTCTTAAAACAATGTATGACTTAATGTTTTTTTAACATCATCTAAAAAGAATGACAGTGTAATTGGGCACTAGAGGATATCCACATTTAAATACTGAATAGTGACTTACACCAGGAAACTCAAAACAAAGTTACACAGTTTTTATTAATAATCTAGTCAGATAAAAACAGAAAATTATACCTAATTCTGTGTTTTCTGTAATTATTTTTGGTGTCACACTAATTAACTAAAAACACAGCATATAGGCATGTCTATACATCTTTACTTCTGTTGGAAAAAAAAATCCTCATTACACTTCTTTAAAATATATTTCCTTACCTTCCTTCCTCAGCTTCTTCTTCTACAGAGGGGTTTGTACCACAACTGCTGTTCTGAATAGCTGAGGAAAAATGTTTTCCTAGTCACAATATCCTACTGTTTTGATTCTTGATAGAATAACCATACGGGCCTTCACAGTATGTGTATTTGCATCTTTGGCACCAGATTTTTACTATAAATGTCACAGATGATACATGAAATATTACACTACACACAACATTTGTCTTCTGTGAAAGACAGAAATCAAGGAAGGAATATAGTTTTGCTGGAGTCTCTCTTTATAGGTGTGAGGGTTAGATGATTTGTAGATAGATGTCTGCATATGAAACTCAGACCATCTTATCAGGTGTTGTGGTGTCACTGCTCATCCATCACTGGTTAACCTATATTCCAGTAATTCTGAGAATCAACACAATAAAGACATCTATACAATGACTTAAAAGTTTATTATTCAACCTCTCACCTTAAACTGTAGGGAAATCTGCTGCATTCTGATGCTAAAATTTCTGCGCATATTCTTATTTATGAAAATGTCATAGCTGAGAGAAAACTGGCAAGAGCACAATTTTCAGCTTTTGTTTATTTGCCTGCTTGGGTGCTTTTAAATTTCCAGAAAAGCTCAGTATTCACCTCCTATGAACACTAGTCAAAATCAGAATACAGATCCCTGTAAAGAATCATCAGTGAAACAGTTCAGTTGTTTTTAAGTTAAATTTCCTTTGGTCTCTATTACCTTCACCTCACTTCTAATGTGTGTGCAGCACATACTAGATTATTACAGACAGTTAAGCACAAAGGATGATCAAGAGTTCTTGTTTATATTAAAGGCATAGAGATTTTTTTAAATACTCATGGTTTCCTAGTTTATTGCTCCTTGATTCCAGTGGCTTCTCCAGAAGGACATGGAACTCCCAGAGGATACAGGTGTAAATTTTGACCCTTACATACCTTAGGACAAGTGAGAGTATCTAGGATGGTAGGCAACAAACTACCTGTGGTGAACTTTTAATGACTGTGATAGAAAACCAGCCACGAAGGGCTAGGAAAATACCCTAGGAAAGAAGGCAGTATTCACCTTTTAAAATTAACCAGGACTTGGAGGATTATAGCTTAGAAAGCCTAATTTACCATCCCTGGTGATACCAGAACAAGCCATTTAGTACTGCAAACGGAAATATCTTGACTTGTGCACAGATTTTGACAGTTTTAGAAGACATATTGGGGTGCAGACATATTCAACAGAAAGTAGGCACACAGCCTGTTTTAAAAAAAGGCATCTTTGAGGAGTATGTTACCAGTAGGTATAAAATTTAGGTGGGTATTTTGAATGACATCTCATTGAGTATCTCCTGGATCTGAGTCAGTCCAACATTTTCTTGGTAATCTGGATGACTGATCACTCCCCCTGGATCTGGTGTCTGATGTAAACTTGCAGAGAGCACACTCTGCTCTATTGTCCAACTTACTAAGACACTAATCACCATTGGCACCAGTACTGATCCCTTAGGATCCTCCCTGCTAACCAGCTGCCAGGTGGACTTTGTGCCACTGATCACAACCGTTTGAGCTCAGCTGCCTGGCCAAGTTTCCACCCATTTTATTCTTTATCTGTCCAAAGTGTATCTGACCAATTTATCAGAATGCTATGGGGGACTGTATCAAAAACCTTCCTGAAAAGAAAGTGAACACACAGTGCTCTTCAAAAGCCCACAAAGCTATTTGGCTCATCACAGAAAACAGTAAGGTTGAATAGGCACAGTCTGGACTAACAAATCCATGTTGACTGTTCCCAAACACCTTGTTCTTCATGTGCCTGGAAACAGCTTCCAGGAGAACCTGCATCACAGACTTCCCAGAAACCAAGGTTAAGCTGATTGCTCTTCCTTAAGATAGATATGATTTTTTCCACTTTTTTGATTGTTAGAAATATCATCCAGTCACTATAAACATCAAAAATGTCAGGGAGTGACTTTGTAATGATGTTGATCCACTCGTTGCTCACCCTGAAATTCATCCCTTCCACTCATGTGGACTCATGGATCTTCAGTTTGCTTAAGCAGTTCCTAATTCAGTTTGAAGATTTTTCTGCAACGACAGTGAAGCACCACAGCAGGTTATCTCACAGACTGTAGAGATCCCTTCTTTTCATTTTATGTGAAAAAAGCCTCTCAATTTTCCAAGATTTTTTCATCAGACTCTCCCATCCCAAATGTTCCTTAAAAAAGCATTCTGTTCCTGAGAATGATAGTTAGTTTTTCAGTGTCATCCTTGTTTGTCTTGGGTTTTGTTGTTGTTGTAAATTTCAGCCAACTGATTTTTTTTTTCTACCAGTATGGTTATTTTGGTCCCAAAAAGCCACTTAAAGTTTTCTTGAAATGGAACCAGAGGAGACAGCCTGTCCTCCCTGCTGCTGATGTACTGATGTGCTCTGGGCTGCTGATGTGGTGAAGCTATGACCCCATTGTCTTCTTTTCCTATTACTCAGGGGCACTAAGGAACAAGAACTAGATTTTCTCCAGGTCTGAAATTGTGTTGGAGAAACATGGATTGAAGATTCTCCGCGTTATTGCATCTTGAAACACCTCAGAATGCAGAAACATTCAGGCCCTTAAAAAAATATCTGTTAGTCTACTTGTTTACATTCATATGACCATCTAAAGACAATCAAGTGGTGAATATTTCCAGAAAATATGGTAAAATATGAAGGAGTACAAAGTCTGGTAATGTTTAAGTAGCAGGCTTTAGAATATTCTGTTGTTTAGTTAAGGGCAATTTTTATAATTGTTAATTTATCTTTTGAATTGGGCTACTTACTTTACCAGGCAATTAAACCTGTGCCAACATACAGATGATTTACCCATATCCTGGATTAAGCTTTCACTTGTCATCCGTTGATCACCTGTGTGCATTTTATCAGAGGTGTTACCTAGCCAGCCAGCAAACATCTTGTACACCTGTTTCCTCTGATGCTGAAAGCATCATTTTGTCTGTGAACACAAAGTGCACGAGGCTGATACTGCTGATTCTACATTTCCAAGTTCACACCACCTTTCTGACCAACCCTAGGAACACAAATGGCAGAATGATTCTTCCTTTCCTTTGTCAGAATCAAATAGCTAAATGGCATCAGTTCTAGAAGTGCTTCTAAACAATTAATTGTTATTATTATTTTCCTCCTGTAGATTATAACACAAGTGAACAGAAGCAAGCATGTAAGAAACATGAACTTTACGTGAGTTTCCGGGACCTAGGATGGCAGGTATGGTTATAAATGCTGTTTCCTATCAACTCAAATTGGGAAAATCTATTTTACACTTCCCTATTATTTAAAGTCTGGGGATTTTTTTGTTTGTTTTTTTACTGGGGTTGTTTTTTTTTTTTGTTTTTTGGGTTTTGTTTGTTTGTTTGGTTTGGTTTGGTTTTTTTTTAGTGGTAATTGATATTTCACTAATGAGATACAAATCCTTTAAATGCATCTTGTAATGAATCTCTATCACTATTGCTTCACATTTTTAGGCTCTGAAATATTTTGCAGACATTCATGTCTTTAAGATCTGGATTCATTCACATAAAGATAAATCTGAAAAAAACATTCAAGATTTGAACAGATCAGTAAATAAAACCAAAATCCCCGCAGTGGGCAATAGAACTTGTGGAATTTGTGTTTGAATTCTCTCTGGTTCAATGCTGTCTGCTGCAATTAAGAAATATTTCACTGGAGTAGGATCCTTCGGGAGCCAGAGCTCAGATCACTGCTTAGTGATATATAACACTTCATATACACCTTGTAACACCATATCTAACTTCAAATAATTTCTAGGAAAAATCATCCTCCCATACAGAAACAAACAAAGGAAGGTAATTGTAGTAAAAGGTCATAAAGACAGAGACAGGGAACTGTGAGAAATTAAAATAGAGATCAATCTAGGTTTTTTTTCCAGAAAGCAAGGAGCTCTCTATAAAGAAAGAACAAGAAGGCCATCAGCAACTTCTAACCTAGACATATTGCACATGTAGGTAAGAACTCAGAGATGGCCGTCTGTGCATATCACATTTCTCAAAATTATTTTACAACAATTCTCCAGAACAAATCTATGAAATGAAGAAGTATGCTGCCTCTTCAGTGACAGCTCATCCTTTACATATCTCATATGGCCTCAGCATTTTTTTAAGTGTGTTTATCTTCAGAAGTAGGCAGAGGCTGTTTTTCCAAGCCTGCAGAGACTGATCACCCTGTCCACAGCCACAGAGCAGGCTTGTGGTATTGACTTGAACTCAGGCTACTGAACAAGTGAGCTGTTGTCTCTCTGGGGATCAGAGATTTTCCAGGTATCACCAGTTGGTTTTTTTTTCATTTTTTGAAACAGTACGTTCTGATGTGCACCAAGATGTGCAAGCCTCTCGGATCTGTCATTCAGGGTGGCAGCAGAGGAAAGAAAACCTGTTTTTTTCACAAAACAATACTTGAAGAATTAAAAGTTTCAGATGGAAAACCAAAGCTCCAATGTACAATATTTGATCAGTGAAACTCAGAACTTTACATTCAGGGTGAAATGAGATAAAAAAAAATGAAACCCAAGAAGAACTTGATCCTCTCCATCTTTCACACAGCACCACCGTTACCTTTGCCTGGAAAAAGGAGAAATCCAACTGTCTGGACACATAACTTTCATTAACATTTTTAAATATTTTCCCTCTTGTGGTCTTTTCCTCATGTCGTGTTGCTAGAAATACTCAAAAGGAAAAACTCAGTTACACTCCAATGGGTAATCTCCAACAACCCTCAGTCTCATCTCATGCAGTAATACAATTAACAGTGTTAAGAATGCAGAAGAAAGATAATGTGTGTTAATTATATTTTTGCTCATGATAATGTAATAATAAGTATTCAACCAAACATATTTTGACCTTTAATTCCACTTACAGCCTCACTACTTGTTATTCAGTGCAGATTTTGAATTTTATTTTTCTCTGAGTTTTGCACAAGCAAAGCATATATTTTGGTTTTTTGGGAAAAAAGTAATTTAACATACCATGTTCTGAAGTCCATTTTGTCTTTGGACAAGTCTTAGTGTGATATAGTTTGAAACTGTCTGTGTGAGAAAAAAAATAAATTGAGTGGGTTTACTTTTTCTCTTTTTTTCAGGATTGGATTATTGCACCGGAGGGCTATGCTGCATTTTACTGTGATGGAGAATGTTCTTTCCCCCTAAATGCCCACATGAATGCAACAAACCACGCCATTGTTCAGACTCTGGTATGCCTCTGCCTGCATTGTAGCTGCCAATTTTGCAGTTGCAAGTGTCTTGGGACAGGGAGTGTCTCTTTCTCTCTGCTTAACATTATTGGATTTTGGTTATTTCTTTGTAAATGATAATCCATGTCAAAGCTTTGCTTTGATGCTTATGCTAGAGAGAGGATGAGGTGTCTGCAGTGGCCTCTGTGTGAGATTTTCTTTGCATTTCTAATGTAATAACACATGAGAAGACTGTGTCATATTACTGGAGAATAGTGTAGACAGAAATGAAAGGGGCCCCCTGCTCCCACTTTCAAGGGGTTTTTTTGCAGTTTATTGAAGCCCCATGTTTTAGCATCTATATGCTATACCTTCCAGAAATGTTGACACTTGGCCATTCTGTGGACCTCTGTTGTCAGCTGTTGGCAAAGATACTTAAACCCTAATTTAATGTGAAGCTTTGCAAGTAGATGCATTTGCATGTAAGAAATTGTGTTCAGTCAAGCCTGGCTAACAAATGCAATTTATAAATAAGTGTGTTTGGATCTGTTGCTTTGCCTGGTACATGTAAAAGGGGATTTGCAGCCAGCTTTCTGCCTCTGCTAGTTCTTATTCCTGTGCATCAGCTGGAGCAGCCAAAAAGATGATCTTAGTTGAAGCAGCTGGATAGGCCTCCTCTATCCCATCAGCATTCAGATGATACAGTTAAAAAAGCACAGCATCTACAGAAATTAAGACCTTTAGACTGCCTAAGTATCACGCTGTGAGTCTGATGTCTGGTCATGATTGTTCACCTGTGCCAGCTGAAGAACTGGCTCTGAACTGCAACAGTGTTAGGCGAATGATTAACAAACAGAGGAATGAGAGAGAAAACATGAGGAGAGAGTGGGAGTATGAAATCAGAACAAGAAAGGGTTGCCATTCCTAATTAGTTTCTGGAGAGGCCAAGGCACACAACTGCAATTAGAGAAACATGGGCTTAAGGGTCCCTATGATTTAAACTGATGATAGGAAAGAATTCTGACCACCAGACTACACTGATGAGTCTGTCCATGGATGTTGAACTTTTGATTTTGACATTAAAAAAACTGGGTCTGAAAAACCTTTCCCCCTTCAGAAATGAGTGTAAATATTAGCCTTCTTGGGGGAAAAAGCCCCAAACTGAAACTCCATACCAAAAAACAACACACAAACAAAACCAGTTTGGTTTCTTTCTGAAAACAAATTCTGCTTGGGAAATTGCCATGTAATTCTACATGAGAGTGACATTCTTAAAAACTCAGCATGTGCTGAGACCTTCTCCTTTCCATTCAAATTTTCATCTATGCATCTTCTACAAGTCTGGCCAACAATGCAACTCTATACCAGGATTCAAGTCATCAAGATTCCCAAAAAGAAGGGAAAAAGTCACATCCTGGAAATAAACAGAAGAATTGTGGTAAGGGGTTCAGGTGAAGGGGAACAACAAATGCTACTTGGCAAGGAATATAGCAATATGCCAAGGAGATGACGAACAGCATATTTACAGCCCTCAGCTGAAAAGAAATAGGTCAGCAAAGCAATAACTTAGCACTATGCAAACAGTGTTCAGAGAAGTTGCCAGCATCAGTGAGATCCCCAGGTTAGAGTTCTCTGCTGCAATTATGGTCTGTTAAATAGGAAATGGCTGAGTGCTACTTTGTCTCATGCATCTTAGCCTTTCAAACAATAGTTAATTTCCCTTGGTTAAGCAATTCATGCAATTTGTCCTGTTTTAAAAACAAGATTCTTAATTTTTTCCTCCTTTTTATGGCCTTTTTGGAATTGTGTGGCTCCCTCTGCATGCGCTGTACATGCATTCAGTTACGCAGCCAAAAAATCATGAGGCTAATTAAATTTTAACTGCACATAAATTAGATGAGATAACAGGAGCTGAATGATTTCTGGTTTAAATTATACAAAATTCAGATTTACACAAGGTGTGCACATGGGGATGGCTTGGGAAACAATTATTCATACACCCCACCCTAATCCAAATGTAATCATCTCCTAGCCATACTGATTACACCATTCTAAAAAAGCCCACTCTTTGGGTTGGGAAGTGATTGTTCCTTGGTACCTGTCCAAACTGCACTGACGTTTTTTCTTTTTTTTTTCTGTCTTTTGTAACAATAATAGGAGAAATGCTGTGCCAGTATCTCTCTGTCTTCTTTTCCTGAGGCTGAACTTAGGAAAACAGATCATACAGACATATAAATGCAAGATAGAATGAATTTAATGGGCTACATAAGCTTTCTTCTCTCTCACATCCCATCACCCTCTGGACATGTGATGTACTAGTGTTGGCCTCCAAGTCATGTGGATCAGCAGGTTGACTGGCACTGACTTCCAGGCTCACTCTTGAAAAATCTGTGAATATTGCTCTTGTGCTGGGATAGTAGGGCCATGAAGCTCCCAGTTGGGTGGCAGGGGCTAGTGGGACAGTAGTTATGGCAGGGTAAACATCTGTCTTGACAAGGCACCATCATTCTTTCCTCCTGTGTATTGCTGTTCATTTGTTAAACTGTTTTTAAATGTGTGTCTAAACCCTTACAAAACTGCTACTTCAGGATTTATTATTGCTCATTTCAAAAGACCTTCTCATGGTAATAGTTATGTAAAAATCGTTTCCTGTTGTCTGGCAAAGGCTCTGGGTTTGTATCACCACAAGACAGATGGCTCTAACAGATTTACAAAAACTTAACATACAAATGAAACCTATTATTCCTGAAGTCTTCATCCATGCCTTAATAATCTCTTGCCCTCTCTATTACAAGTCCCTCTTTTCTGGCCTCCCCAGTTTCCAAGTCTTCAGCATGTGTAGAATATTATATCCAAGCTTCTTTCAAGTACGAAGAACTTGTACTTCCCCCATTTTTAGATATTTCCACTAGATCCTGTTCATTCTGGGATGCTGTTCAAAACTCTTTTCCTTCTCTTTAGCTTTTCATTGATACATTTCAGCCTAGTCTACAAAAAACCTTCTCTGTCCCAGTCCTTCCCCTAAACCTTCTGTCCAACTGGAATTCATGTTATGGATTGATTTTGACTTCAGTGGAAGTAGAATTGGACCCATGAATACCTAGATAAGACACTAAAATCCACTCATCCTGTTTGATAACCCACACCTTACCATTCCATAAGCTGAAGGCAGCTTCAGTAAGAGCCTTTGCTATCTGCAGCAGCCTTTCCTCCACACTGAGACCCTGATCCAGGAGAGCATTTTAGCACATGCTAGGCTCCTGGTAAGCCCCCAGACTTGAACTTGTGCTTCATGTTAAGCACAGTCCTCAACAGAGATGGTACTGACAATATGTTTGAGTGTTTTTCTGAGCAGCCTCCTAACTCTAACTCTTCTAAATTTCATCTGAAAATCAACTTTCTGTCTTGGCTCTGCATCTGATACTATCATATAACTCTGTCTGGGTGATTGAAATCAGAGCAATGTTCTGGAGGTAAGCTGTGCTTTAAAGTTGGTAACCGAGGAAAATCTGTGACCGCGGCACTCTGAATTGCAAAGACATGTTTTGCACTGACTTCGTCCTTGTACCTCTCTGTTTGATATATGAGCTATGTATTTATCTGTCTTTCAGGTTCATTTGATGTTCCCTGATCATGTACCAAAGCCATGCTGTGCACCAACAAAACTGAATGCAATCTCCGTGCTCTACTTTGATGACAGCTCCAATGTTATTTTAAAAAAATACAGGAATATGGTGGTGCGCTCATGTGGCTGCCACTAGAATAAGAAAAATAATCTAAAGCAGAGGGTTTTATTCAGAATTGTAATAAAGTCAAGATATGAGCCTTGCTGATGAAAAGGCAGTCTTAAATTTATTCCATTTCATGTCATCTCTCATTTAAATGTACAGTATACTGTATATAGTAGCTTTTATTTATTTAAAAGTATATAGTTTCTTTTGTATGAGCAAAATTTTAAAACCATTTATTTTATGGGTCTCCTCACTATGCAGTAGAATTTCACAAACTAATTTTTCAATTGACCATACCGGAATCTATTTCATTCCATGCTGAATCTTTAAAGTCTTTGTATAGATTTTTTTAAAAGGTAGAAACCCCAGAACTTCTGTAACTGCTTCATATTGTTAAAGGAACTAAAATAAGTTTGGTCATATTGTGCCAATGAAAACTGTGGTGGGTATTTATTTAGAAAAAGGCACAGGAAAAAAAAAAACAAAACAAAACCTAAATAAAACTGCTTGGCTAAACATATTTTTTCTTTCAGAAGTTCTGCTCCATTAGAAAAAGTGAAATGTTGAACAGTGTTTAAGTAAATAAATAGTAGATAGAAACTAGAAATGAAAAGATTGCACATAATTGTTGTAACTGTTTTCTTTAACAAGATGAGTGTAACTGGAGGAGTATGTTACTTCTTGGCTTGCAGGCTGCAGAGTGTGCAAAAGGTTCAAAGCTTCAGGAATTCTGCATAGAGAGACTCTCTCCTATGTCTGTGACTTTCCAACTCTAAAAATTGATCTGCAACATTCTCACTTCAAATCACATCAGTCCATTATCCATGACACTGCTTTGGCAAATATTTTTATAATAACAGTCTAAGGTAAAACGAAACAAAACAAACCACCCAAACACACAATCCTTCCCATTCCACTGGCAAGTTACTATATACACAAAATATACTGATGACAGCATGGAAGGGCTTTGCTCCATTTAGTTCCCACTTCTGGGCATATTTTCAGAGTGAGTAAGGGAAGGAACAGGGCATCCAGCAGTTGCATGCAGCAGTTGTTGCCTGTTTAGTTGAAAATCTTGTCCCTGGTGGTGGCAGTTCTCAAGGAAAGACAAAAAACATCTTTCCTAATGAGCTGTTACCCAACATTTGCTGCCTAATTTCAGTCCCATCTTCTTTAGACTATTGTAAACTATTGTAAAACTCTTAAATCCATGCAAATATTTTTTAATCTCTCTGAATTCTTGGCCTCAAATGAAACCCTGTGGTTATGAATTACACAACTAATTATAGATAATCATTCTCACCACCACTATCCATATGCTCACTTTGAATTTACCACATTTAATGTCTTTCGGCACTCCTTTATTTTAGTGCTATGAAAATGGGAAAACAGAAATTCTGTTTTCTCCCCCTCACATGGCTAACTATACTTTTTAACTAATGCTTTTATCATGAATTGCCTCGATTTAAAATGCTTCATTTTAACAGTACTCAAAGTGTTGTTGAAAAATGAATAGGACATATCAGTTTCTCCTTAGACAGTATATTCATGTAAACTCTGACTTCTCTGTTTATTTAAAGCATATTTCAGAAAATTCAGATTATTACAGAGTGATAAAATCAGCATGTGTGTGTGACTGTGTATATGCATGTGAATGTGCAACTTTCTTTTTTGCAGAAACTAATTTATTTTATCTTGCTTTTGGAGTAATACATAAATCCTTTTCATGCATACACTCATTTAAAAAAAAAAAAAAAAAAAAAAAAAAAGAACAGTTCTTATTTCAGTCTTGGGAGCTTTTTCTCCTTAATGCAACAGTTCCATTTAACAGTTGCATCTCTATTTTATACCGACATTGCCTACAAATCTATGTTTAGTCACAGTTCATGCACAGGTTGTATGGAAAAATACAATATATCCAACTGAATTACCATTTTGGAACAGTTAAATTCCTGGGTTGTCTTAAAAAAATGTACTGTTTTTTGTATAAATTGGTTAGGTGGTTGTGCTTTTTTGAACTCAATTTATTCTAAATGGAATTTGATGGAAACAAAATTTTGGGTACATTAAGTAATATATTTTTAAATAATGTTGTACCATTTTGAGAATAAGAAACTTAAGATTATTGTTATATTATTCTTTAAAATATGCTGTTGGAATATATTTCTATATTTTGAGACATAATAAACCTGTAATACTACTTTGTTCTGCTGTGATTTTCCTTTTGAGACACAAAAAAATGACACCAGCCTCATAGATTGTTTTAAAGTAAAATCAAGAGATCACTAATATTTATGTATAGATCTACGTTGTGGGTCAGATTTTTTTAGCTTTTAACTTATTCACAATGTTAACACCATTGCTACACATTCCAGGACAAAATGAAATATTTACAGAATTTTACTAGTGGCCACTTCTATGGCTTAGGAGTATTCACCCTTTGGAAGTCATCTGAGAGGAGTGATCTGATCTGCCTGTGGAAGCACGTGGTTCCCTAAGTGTGATTTCAATGTCCAAGACAGGGTGAGCTTTGACTGAAGTGTGGAGCATTTATAAGTTCTTTGATGTGCTAAGCTGTGAACCCACATAACAGTCATCCTTTGGTTAGATCACCTGGTGGTCTCTCCTTCGTCTGGATGCACATTTCAACATTTCCAAATATAAGTATATATAAGGTAATTTTTTTCTGGTTTTGGCCAAAGGTTTCAAATTCATTAATCAGAGAACAGGGGTGGCAGACACTTGCTGACTGTCAAAACCATGCTTGTCTGGATTGCATTACCCCTTTTTTTAGATCAAGTTAAAAATCAAATTCATACCAAGCGGGCTGGTAGTTGACAACATCCATCTGATCATTAAAAAACTCCATACGTGCTCCATACATGGGTGCTATGAATGCCATCTATACTGTAGACACCAGAACTGAAGCTTTCTTAAGAGATAAGGTAGAGAAATTGCACTTCTGGATTACAGTTTATCCATTTCTCTCCAAGACTTCAAACTCGGTTTAGGGCAATAGAACTGCTGAAGAACTTGTCTGAGCAACTGCAGCAAATTCCAACCTCTGACACCTTTAAAATAATGTTACATTGCTGAAAAAGTGTAACTGGGATGTTTAGGTGGGACTCAGAGCTTTGAGAAATCTTTTATTATCATGGTGGAATGCCAGCCTCTTCCATTTTGGAATACAATTTTCTCTGCCATTTTCTTGGAAAAGGTTTTATTGCTGATTGTGTATTTCTTCCATTCTGTTTTGGGGGTTTTTTTGTTTGTTTGTTTTTTGGTTTTGTTTGGTTGGTTGGTTGGTTTGGTTTTGGTCTTTTTGTCAGCTCTTTTTTGATATAGTTTCATAGTAAATTGACTTTGACTCAAACATGGTTTAAAATAAAGAGTTTAGATTGTACTCATAGCATTCTGAGTTGTTTCAGCAATAACCAAGTACTTCTAACAACCAGGACTTTCAAACTGTGTGTTCCTTGCAGTCTCTACCAACTTTTCTGCTCTCCCATTCAGCTGTGCTTGGGGAGACTCTGACATGTGGTGCCTGAATGACGAGCAAGCCACATGTGAATTCTTCAGCATTATCTTTTACTATCTCATCTGCAGTCACAGAATTTGCAAACTGTGATTTACAACGTGTTACTGAATTCTTACTCACACGGCTTAAGCAAGAGCTTGATTAAAAACAAAAGAAAACTGAAATCCAAGAAAAAAAAAGCAAGAGGAGGTTTCGTTGCCATCTTAATTCAAATAAATCAGCACCAAACGTGGTACATGAGGGATCAGGAATCTCATATGAATTAAATGGGCCTTTTGTATTCGACTTTCCATATTTACAACACATGACACAGACACTTCTCCTGACTGCTATGTTTCCAGCTAAATACTTTCTGTTACTATTCCTGAACTTTTTTGCTTCCAGATGGGCGCCATCAATTATTATTATTAATATGTATGAAGATATTTTCATTGCTTTAGCAGATGTTAATGCTTTACAAAAGGAGCATGTGTTATTAGTATTACTGCTTTACAGGTACAAAAAGGTAGAGAGACTTGCCTAAGAGATGAGTGGAAGAGAGGCACTATAGAGGAGACAATGAGGAGACAACCACCATTCCAGTGCTCTAACCTGTCCTATATGCTTACTGGAGTGACACATATTTGATACTCCACCCCTGCAGCTCATAACTTTAAGATAAGCAATCTTTGGGGTTACCTGGACCCCAAAATACTTTGCATTTACCAAGTACTTTGCTAGTTGGATTGTGGAAATTTGGGCAGTAACTGATAAAATCAAGGCATGTGCAGGGTGAAGACCACACCTTTCCTATATGAGGGGAGGTTATAATTTAAACCTACTTCTGTGGAGCCAAGCAAGATCTCCTTGAAGCAGATCTTGGAGCACCTTTTCAGCAGCATCATAAATCTGCAGCAGCAGGGCTGAAGGCAGTGACGCATCCCTCGCTCTTCTTACTTACATTTTCCTCCGGCTCGGTGGGGAGCTCAGCAATGCATTAAGACTGAGACTGTGTTGATATCCATGTAGCAGGGGATCTCAGCACAGATGTTGGCTGGAGATATGAGAGAAACATATTTTCTAGGGAACAGTTCTCTCAGAGAATGCTATTGAAGCAGAGATGTGAGAGCAGGATCTTCTCTGCATAACTTGTCCAGGTCTCTTCTGGATCTCCTACTGACTTGTTGGCAGAAATATTTGCAAAAAGGAGAATGGTCTCTGATTAACTTGAGAGGAGGAACCTTGGAGGGTGCTCTTTCTGGCACCTCTGCCCCTTAAAGGTCTTTACACAAAGGAGAAATCCAGGCTCAAACATAGAGCTACTCAACTGCATAAAGATAAGAAGTTTGATAAGATGTGGTGAAGAAACAATGATACATATATAAAACTCCATAAGCTGATTGGAAAACAAAGATTTTCATGCCTGATTATTTTTTTGGTTGCTGAGCTGCCTCCTATTAACTTGCCACAAGAAACTGTGTTCCTTTTTATTTGGGCCAATTATACATCCACCACTGGGATTCCTTTTCAAAATTAGTGTTTCTCCCTTAGCCTCTGAAATGGCTTTTTTCAGCCTTGTCTGCATGTTATCTGTTTTATTATTCAAGACTAACAGCTCCCACAGGGAATGCTCTTTCCTAGACTGTACTGCAGGAATGGAACAAAGACAAGACCTGCCAAGTCAGTTACTTGTTTAATTGGGATGTGATTTTCAGAAATCTTTTTGCTTGCTTTTTCTTTCTTTTTCACACACATTTGGAATTTTCGTTGGTTTGCTGTAATGGTGTGAATTCTGGTGGATAAAAGTATGTAACTAAATGCCTAAAAAACCTTCCTGTGAAAGGTACTTAGCAAGAACAAAATATCATAACTGGTTTTCTCTTTAAAAACAGATTTGATACAATTGGTAAGAAAATTTTTAGCAACTTACTCAACTTGGTTACTTCATGTGTTTTAAAATCTATTAATTTGGTCAAAATTGAGGAGTTGCTTGTTAGCAAGACCTATGTTGCTTAACTCATATATCCATGGACGTATATCCATGGACCAGATTTTTATTCTCAGATACATCAGTGTAAATATAAAACTTATTAAAATTAACAGTGCCCTTGAAATACTTGTTAGTGTATTTCTGATTCTTTCTTTTTATCTGTATTGGACAGCAGGTTAGTGAGAATGTTATTCATGCCAGAATACAATTAACTGCTGAATTGTCAAATTTCCTGTTATAATAACCAAGCCCTTAACCTTTTACTCTTTCCTCTCACCTATCTACAACAACAAATGCCTGAAGGTAATAAGTTAAAATTCTGGGGAAATATTTTCACATTTCAAAAATTGGACTGAACATGAAAATTCTCAAACCCCCATTAAAAGTTTTTTAAAAGATCATAAAAACAGGTTTTAAAAGGCTTCTAAAACGATGATTTTTGAAATGCAGAGCCCGCACCATGGCTGTGGAAGAGGTCACTGGGGCAGGGATCCTGGCAAGAGCTGTGGCTGTGGGTCAACATAACCTGAGGAGGAGCCAGCAGCCCTGGGGACTGTGAGTTCCCACATTTATGGAAAGGAGCCTGGAAGCTACAGGGTTCCCTCCTCTGACACAGACCAGACACCAGGGCTGCCCGGGGGTTCTGCTTCTTTGTATCCAAATCAGGCAAACAAGAGAGGTGTCTTGTGGAATGGGGCATGGTAGAGCCTACTGAAAATGCCATCATTCAGTCAGAAAAATGTTTAAAGATACGGATCTATTTCAACAAGAGAAAAACATCCTTTGTGAAATTCCCGCACTGGCTAAAATTTCTCCTGACATTTCTGAGTGAAGCTTCACTGACATTTTCACAGAGGTTTGCTCATTTTTGGCAAGAAAGAATTTGACCCTTCTCTTCAATCATGCTACACCCCATTTCCACTGACTGTTTCTAAGTCCTTTACCATTCTCCTAGTTTTTTGCTTGATGTAAATACACGGGAGCAGTAGATGCAGTAGTGTTCCTCTGTATTTGCTCTAGAATGACTGAGTAGATTTGCAAAATTCTTCCTACAGTATTTTCTTCTCACACCTCCAAATCTTCACATTTAACTGATGCAGCTCTCCATCCAGGAAAGCTGTCTGGTTCAGCCTTCAAGCAATGTCAAGTTAATCAACCTGTTTCAGGTCACAAATGTGAATTTTACATTTTTTTAAAAAAACAGATTGCTTCACTAGAAGTCTGTTCAATACAATAGTGCCATTGGGAAGTGTTGGGAACGACGAGGGAAGACAAGTGGCCAGAGAACATGATTGATAAACAAGCTTCAACTATATTAAGGGTTCAGGGTTCCATTTATACTGTTTCTGTTAATTATGCCTACGACTCAGTTACTGATTGGCTACTACAAAAAAGTTACATTTGCACTCCCCCCACTTGGGGATTTTCCACCCAGATCCACACCTTGTTTACTTGTTATCTTACTTTTTCAAACTCTGTAACAAAACTGCCAAGGACACTGTGTCCTTGCCACATCGTTTACCAAGCCATTCTCCGACAGAGAAGGCTACTGAAGGCTACTTTTCCATTAATATACCTGGATCATGATGAGGACATCTGTCCCCAGGTGGATTTTCATTATGTAAATGTTCATTCTTTAGATTCTAGATATTAAAAACGACACCACGGCTTTTCTACCAAGGAAGAGAACTTCCTTAGACAGTAAAACACATCAGTGGTGTTTCCTTCTTAGTGATTCTGGCTTTTTATTCCATAATCGCATTTCCAAGATTACCCAAAGCCTGCAGAATCCATCTCACTCATCATATCAATTACTGCAATTAACTTGCCCACTCTGCTTTCATACGTTTCTAATCACCCATTTGCTATATGGGTAATTGATGCACTCATTTGCAACCAGATTCTTTGGTAATTATATTCCCACTAAAATCAGCTTTTTTTCCTTCACAGTTACACTTTAATCTTTCTACATTGCAGAAAAGTTAGTAGTCTGTTTAGAAAAACTTGGGCAACCTTCAGTTTTCCCAAAGTGTTTCTAAGGTTACTTCTATGACAGAAGAGTATTTCTATGGAGATACTTGAGCTAATCCTGCTCCAGAAGCAGAGCAAATATTTTATAGCATATTTCCAAGTTGTTTGCAATACCAGCAGAAATTCAGTAGGAGTATCTTGACATGAAAGCACACTATATAGTGTAGAAATACAGAAATATATTGATATTTTAGGGCCTCTGAAATAAGCTGAAATAAGCTCTGAAATAAGATACAAACAAAAGATCCAAACTTTGCAAAAGCTTGTGAATGGCAATTTGAAGTCTATGTTTTCCTACACACTTTCTCCTTAAGCTGGACTGTGCATGCAAACCACGGTGTAGAATCAAAGGGTCTTTCAGTGAGTACGTTTCTGCAAGGTGTATTCAGTGAAATGTTGAGCATCAACTTGGATTGAAATCAACTTTCCTTTACATTTGGGGTTTACTTTGCCTTGTGATTATTAATTTTATTTTTATATTAAATAACTATTATTATTATTATTACCACTATTATTATTATTTGGTTCATTGCATTTCCGAGGGTCCTACTTTTGTGAAAAGGTGACTTCTCCCTTGTTTCATGCACTGCTCCAAACATTAGGTGAAGTGGTTAACTGTGCTTAGTATGATCGTTGTTGCAGAGGTGAGAATTCCTTAACTTTGGCAGCCTGATATTGAAATATATGCACATTTCCAATGAAAATGCCATGAGAATTCAATGAAAATAGAAAATGTTCCACTGACATTTTTGGTGCTGATTCAGTTTTGTTTGAGTAAGAGCTACTGACAGCACTTGTCTTCTCAACCTCTTCCAAAGTCAAGATTGTGTGGCAGAAATTTTCAGTAGTCTACCACAGGATAAACACAATCCAACTAGTAAAGTTTTAACCTTATTTAACCTTTCTTTTATTATGGGTTTTTTTCTTTTGTTACGCTTTTTCGTAGATCTCCTAATCAATAAAAGTGGTTGGAGACATTTTCCTAGAGGAGTCCATTTATATAATTTTCATATCATACCTGCTTTAACTCTTCATTATGATCTAATACAGATGGATCCTTTGTTCCCGTTTTTGACTGGACAGTAAAGCAAACCCAGTAGTGAATGGCAACTGGCTATCCAACCTATTTAGCAAATTAATTTTGGAAAGGATTGTTTCTTGAAGTCACATTTCCAGTTAATTTCATATAAATTATTAAACCTTAAGGTACAATTTCATAAAACCAGTTTTGTGCTTTATTTTCACAAGAGAAAGAGAAGGCCTCAGGAATTCTGGATTGTTTCCTTCCTTCTGTCACTGATTCTTATGAAACTTTGCAAAACAATATTCGACACCTATTTGCATCTATAAGGGTCAGATGAAATTAATTAGGTTTTGTGTTAATTAGGTTTAGTCAAGTCTGTTGGGCAGTGCAGAAACAGTGCTATTTTCCCATTAGACGTTGTTGATTTGTCTCCTAAATCTATTCTACCATACACATCTTTTTGTGATAGGGCAAAATTTTAAAAGATGTGTTTACCTTGTTCAGTTCTCATTTGTAATACAGTAAAAACAGCATTTATCAATATCACAGGAGAATTAAAAGGATAAACACCTTAATGTTTACCCTTAATGTTTATGTAAGTGCCTACATGCACTTATAGTCATTATGTAATTGCATGCATGTTATTTGCAAATACCATCTGAGAGATTTCCTCATTAGAAAATTATACCTGTTACTCTGGGATATTGTTTTCTAATTTTTATTCTAATGTGCTCAAATCCAAGGTAATTCTTTGTTGCATATCAAAGAATTCCTTCAGTCATTACCAAAAGAAGTTATTTGCTCACTCTATCCACTTTTATTTGTGTAATTATATTTGTCACTTTCAAGTGACTTTCTTCAATCTGAAAATCTCACTTTCTTATTCTCTGAAATTTCTACGTATTATATAAAGTCTTAGAAACCATTTGCAGAGCTGATGGCTCACTGGAACTGAGAGGAATTTTCTCTAACTAGTAAAATATTGGGATGATTTATTTCATTGCAAAACTCTTTACAGAGGTGGACATGTTAATTCAAGGTGCAGACCAGCAGAGAACAGAAAGAAATGCCTCAATACACATGTGGTTATGTTGATCTTTATTTCTCTGATTACACTGATCTGTGAGTAAATGAGCCAGAGAGAAGTACACATGGTTGTAGTAATATTCTCTACAGTATCTGTTTGGATACTTATTGTAACTAGAAACCAGGGAGTTTGGGGTTTATATACAGTGCCATCTACCATTCTTCACTTAGGAAGCATATCTCCAAAATCATGGCAAAATCAAAGGCCATGAAAAAGAGGAGAACTACCTTAAAACAGCTTGGAACAAGAAGACCCTGCATTTCATTAAAATACTGGTGAGGTGATATCCCCAGATGGGTTCAGCTCTTGTTTTAATTTCTAGCTAAACATATTTATTTCATCTATTGCACAACAAATGACAGAACATCCAGAGGGACCAAAAGCCCTTAGGCAAAAACATATATGCCCCAAGAAACATTTTTGTTATAATTTTCTTCTTAGTTTTCCAGCTTCTAGCCCTGTTTACCCTGATGAACCAGAACATATATTAAATACCTCTTCATTGGGGATTCTATCTCCTCATTATCTAAGCAATTGAAGTGCAGCCCTGCCACCATCATCAAAGTCTCCAAGTTGCATCTCTGCAGATTAACTGATTAGGTAATTACCTAATTACCTAAGGTAATAAGGTACCTAATTACATTAGGTAATTTTCTTGTTGAACTGGTAATCAAAAATTGTCACCTTCCATACATACTAAGGCCTGTTTGAACAGGATGGCCAATCTCTTTCTGTTCTGTAGTACATCTCTCCTCATGCTAGCTGTTAAGATGCCAACCTTGCAAGCAACCTTGTTCAACTGCCTGCTCTTCATGTGAATATCTCTGTACCTTTTCTAATCACTGTTCTCTGTGACCTGATCCACAACCCACTTCCATTTCATAGAATGGAAATTAAGGCTGGAAAAAGCCTTAAGGCTGGAAAAGACCTCTCAGATCAAGTCCAAGAGCTGACATAACACCACTAGGCAAACTAAACCATATCCTGAAATGCCACATCTACTTGATTTTTTAACATCTCCGGGGATGATGACCCCACCAGCTTCCTGAGCAGTGTGTTCCAATGCATGACCACACTTTTAGAAAAATTTTTTTTTACTAATATTCAACCCAACCCCCCTGTGACACAGCTTGAGGCCATTTTCTCTACTCCTGTCACTGGTTACTTGGGAGACAAAACTCCAGCTTGCTATGGAACCTCCTTTCAGGTCATTGTAGAGAGTGGTAAGGTCTCCCCTCAGCCCCTTCTTCAGACCAAACAATCCTGATTACCTCAGCAGCTCCTCATAAGACTTGTTCTCCAGACCCTTCACCAGCTTTGTTGCCCTTTTTTGGACACATTCCAGCACCTCAATGTCCTTGTAGTAAGGGGCCCAGATCCAAACACGGTTCTTGAGGTGCAGCCTCACCAGTGCTGAGTACAGGAGCATGATCAATTTCCTGCTCCTGCTGGCCACACTATTACTGATACTGAGGACACTTCTGGATCATATTCAGCTGGGTGTTGATCAGCACCTCTAGGTCCTTTTCCCCTGGCCAACTTTTCAGCCCCTCTTCCCCAAGCCTGTATCACTGAATGGGGTATATGATTAATGATAAGTTGCAGTGCATGAAAATGCATGAAGGTATGATCCTCTACTATCCTTTTTGCTACCACATTTGTGCTATTACTCTATACTTGCATTTTAAACATTTTTTATGAAGGTCTGAAAAATAGGTAAAAGCATGAGAACAGCAGACTCATGCTGTGATGGCTGTGCTGATGCTCCCTGGTGCCTTTGCCCAAGGAAGATCTCAGGAAGTGAGAGAAATTTACTCCAGATTTGGATGAAAGTGCCTTAGGGAGAATAAGACAATACAGATCAGATTTTTTATAATTTTTCTTCTTAAGTAGGAAACAAGATTGTATGAGAGCAGATTAATAAAGTAAGCATTAGAATACATATATTTCAAAAATTATCTATAGACAGATCTCTTTCAGCCCTTTCCTGTAGCACTATAGTAATATTAGGTATCAGAAAAGACTGATCTCTGAGACCTTGTGACAATCAAGATAACCAGTCTTCCAAGAAAGCTGTAGCTGCATACTTCAAATATGGTGCTCAGTACTATATTGCAACTGGAGTCAGGAGTCTCTCATAAAACACAGAAGTTATTACAGCATTTTCAATTATCCTTGGATGGTTTGGAAAGATAATGGCTAAAATTCTCAAAGATACTAGGCCAAAAGTAGTGACTTTCATTACATTTTCAAAAGTAGCTTTGATATCAGGAGTTGGAAATCTCAGATTGACCTAGGAAACCAAATGCTATTTAACTGCTGGAAAAAAACCAAACATCTTCATCCAACCATAAATTCAGAAAAATATCATTGAAAAAACATAACTGAAACCTCAAGTTACCTGAAGTCTAATTCCTTCTGGTGAGGTTCCCTAAAAGTGCTTAATAATTCCACTTGAGAGCTCTGGAACTGGCTACACTTGTTTAGTAACTAGATGCCTTGTGCTTATAGCAAGCCCATGGAAGCCCTTCCTGCTTCCTTGGCTGATTCAACAGGCTGGTGTGCAAGCACAATCTGACTTAACTATTGGGTGCCAAGTTCCCACCCTTTGCCAGAGTCCTGACCACTTCCTTTCAGAGTTGGTTTGGCCCTCTTTGTGCTGGGTCCTGCCAGCATGCTAATCCAGCTGAAAAGGGGTGTGAAAAAAAGGCAGTTGTTTCCTCAGCACACTGACAGGGCTTAATGCAATGCCTGGCAAGTTCTCAAGTCAGTGCAATAGAAAAGGTGGAAGAAAAGGGTGGGCAGGACCACCAGCTGTCTCAGACTGCTGTGGAAACCAACATAAGAGCGTGCTGGATTAGATCATATGAAAAACATGGGAATTAAGATGTTTTCTTCATGCCAGTGGTTGTGAAGGTGCAGTCACTTAAATTGTGGAAGATCTGCACTTGTATTTTTCCATCTGTCCTTGTTTGCTTGTGAGCAGTTTAAGATGGGCTCCTGTTTGGAGGCCAATCACCTGACCATATCCGTAAGAACATCCAGAATTGCCTCTGTGGTAGGACATGACTCCAGAACTGAAGCAAATACTTCCAGATATTCCTTGGACCCAGCTGAGCATCCAGCCCAGCCTGCACCATCCAACGGAAGTCTGGGCCGCCACCGCAATCTTCCACCAATGGACTGTTCCTGCAGCTCCTCCTCATCCTCTCTGCTGTCCCAGGTACATGGCATACAACCTGTCCTTACAGCCATATTGAGTATTGCAATGTGGTTTTCAGTTCTGAAGGATATTTTTGTGAAAAGTGGTCTTAATATTGTCTGACAGAATTGTTCTTCTTTCAGTAGCATATTTGAATCTTTGGCTAGGAGAGAAAATATGATGATGAGGGTCATTACTTTAATGTCTGAAGAACTCAGGTGGGAGATGTGGGCTATAATCCCTTCAAGCTGCTCTGAACTCCAAGTTACCACATCTTGGCCTCTAACCCTTGGTTTTTAGGTAAAAGGGAATACTGCTGTGGTTGTTTCTTGCCACATTTTGTGCCTAAGCCTGCAAAAATATTAGTTCTCAAAGGAATTGGTGGTGTAAATTCCAGCTACATGGAGCCTTCTTCTTTGGCAGATTTTCCAAAACTGCTTTAGCAGTAACTGCTCATTAGCTTAGTCAGATCATTCAGCTTCTGGACCCCAGAGGCAGCAACCTCACTCTTGCTCAGCACTCTTGGGCATGGTGGGATATGTAAACCACTGGGGCCATGTTGCTCAGGTTTTTGTTGACTGTACCCTACAGACCAGGGTCCTGACTTGTAATGGGACCTGCTCCCTTACATCTCTGAGAAGCTTTTGAAAGTATCATTGCTTGCTGTATTAGCTGAAAAATGTTTTATACAGAATATGATACTCCCCTGTTGCTTCAGGATATGTAATCTGGACTCTGAACCCTGTGGTCACTGTGAAGCCTCCCATTCACAGACATGTTAAAGAGATGTAGACCAAGAAGCTTACTGCATTTCTCTGGTGAGTGTAATGTGAGACCCTCACATAGTAGCTGATCTAAATTTCATCAGATCCAGCTCACTATTTTAAGGGACCTCTCTGCAGAAAAGAAAGGCATTGCTTGTACAACTGTATTTCAGCAAACAGTTTAAAAGTACAGTAGCTTTTTCTCTTTGCATTGCTAACTTTAGTTCTGTTGCATGACAGACAGTTTGAGTTTTCATATGACACAGTTAAATTTTTGTGACTGCAGTGCTTGAGATTTGTCTATAGTTCAACAACAGTAAGACCGTGCACAACAGATAGGCAAATGCTTACAAAACTTTAGCCATTTGCTTCATCTATATATTTTAAATATATCCCATGAAACAGAATGGCAATATCAGTCACTCTACCTACATCTGTTCTAACTTAAACAAGGACAGGGCATGGGTTCATCTTGTTTCTGTGTCCATAAATTTGTCCAAACTATGGGATAATAATTATCTCTGCTAATCCTAATATTATCTCTGGACATACTTTTGCCTCATGCCAGTTAGTGCTCTCTCTTATGTCTAAGCTCAAATGAGGGATGGTATGGGTTAGGGGACTGTTCCCAACAGGCAGTAGGGGTGATGTCATCTTGCAAAGGAGCAGCCTTAGGTCTATGGACATGCACCATGTTTGTTCTTTGAGCAGCAGGCTGATCCCTGGGTCATTTTATTAATTAGTATGGATGTAGTTTCTACTGACAGAAGGAGATAGGCTGACCTCCTTGAGAAAAAGAGCATTAAGCAAGCATGAGACCTCTTTTTTGGTGAAAGACAACTGTTTTGTCTAGATTTCCCAAAAAGTAGGGTATAGAAAGATTACTCAAATGAATATGGACTTTTGGAAATAGGCCCTTTCAATTTTTTCCCCTCAAGATTGTTTTCCCTGATTGTTTCCTTGATTTCTCTCTGATGTTTTAAAAGAAGAGAGCTGGGAGAGGTGCCACCCGCGGGTGAAAAGGGTTATGGTGGTGAACAAAAGATCAATGACCCAGGACTGCTCATGCTTCCTGCAGAGACTGGGAAAAACTGATGACAAATAGCAGTAATGGAGAAGAAAAAAAAACCCCACCATAATTAGGGAACTCTTCCCTCATTCAGAAATGATTGTCATTTTCATATTGAACCCTACTGATTTATGAATTAAAAGAAAGAATATTAAAATATTAGTTGTTCAGACTGTTTGCATCATTTTCTGCTTTATTTGAGTTGCACTTGTCATATTGGAACAAATTCATATGATGTTTGAACTCAGTGGGGTTTTTTTAAATTTTCTTTTATATGAGTCTTATCAATAAATTTGAAGGTTTTTATATCACTCCTGGGATGTACAGCTTTGTTAATTAAGCTTAACTCTAATAAACTGTTTATCAGTAGCCATATAATTGTGATAAGTTTGTGATACGGAGTTTCACAAGTTGATGTTAAAAGTATTTGTTTAGTCTATTTTCTATTTTTCTTTATTCTCCTTTAAATTCTTTATTGTACCATCTAAAACTATTTGAAATGCATAATTTCCCTTTAATATATTGCTTATTTAAAATTCTTTTTTTCTAAAGTAGCAGAAATCATAGAATCATAATCTTTCATACAATTAAGAAATGGAAAAAAGCTGTTCAAAAGAGACATAGAGGTAAAGTTAAGGGAAAATCAGAATCAAACATTGAGACATATGGTTGTCAGAAAAATCTTCTTTTACTGAAAGAATGAAAGATACTAGGAGTCCTTGTATTCTACAACATAGTCAGAAAACAGCAGCTTTCTGAAAGAAAGAATTTAATGATTCTTTCAAATAGAATATCAGTGTCTAGCTGTCCTTGTGTATGCTAAAGGAACATTTTAAATGTTGGGTTTGTTTTGGGGTTTTTTTTTAAGTCTTGTACTGGATTTCAAAATTGATGATACATTCCCTGAATCAACTTTTGCTGATGATGGCAATAATATAACTCTTTGGAGTGCATTTTCTGCTAATACAGCTACTTCAGTTTGCACAGCTGGGGGACTTCTATTTTTTCCTGCAGCCTTTCCTCCCTCCTCTCCCATTCTGATTTGTTATTGTTTGAAATTCTGAGAATGTTTTACACACATTTCCAGTGTACAACATTTGGACACTGATAAACGAATGACAAGTATGATACAAAGCCTCATGGAAGACCCTGTAGGGTCTACTCAGGGAGGAGAACACATCTGTCTCCAGCTGTGCAGCTATTTAGGAGTGAAATGACTTGTCCTGTGTTGGGCTGAGATGGTAATTATTTTTGTTGTTGATGTGAAGATCAAAGGTTATTCTTGGGAAGTAAGGACAAGGACTGTGGTATTTAGCCTGGAAAGATTTATACAGGACATAATTTAGTACATGGTTTGCGCATTAACCTGGTGCTAATGCATGTAGATGACAGAGAAAATGTAAACAGTCTTGATGGAAGATAAATTATAATTGGTGAAAAGCAAATTAATCTACTGGTCATGAATCTTCCACAAGTTCACAGAATCTTGAGCAGCTGTTACATTCCACAATCACACTTTGAAAAGAAGCTGCTTGATCTGAGGATTTCTTGCTATGGTGCAAATAACTTGTTCCTCCTGTTCCTGGCTCTTTTTCTTTTAATTATTTATTTATTTTATTATTATTATTAAATAAGGAAACTGCTGCTTTAAATTACAGCATCCCCTCCTACACTAACATAAGGCACGGATTTCTTCTTATAAAAGTGAATACTTTGAGGTTATGATTCTCGAGGTGCAAACTAAAAGTAACCCTTCAGAACCAGACAAGTAGTAATTTATAATCAATCTTTCACAACTAAGTGTACCATGACCTCATGGTCAGTAGATGAGATGTAATGTTTGCTTCTCCACAGTTTCCTGATACCAGGCCAGAAATCTATGAAATAGCTTACTCATGTTTCTCATTCCTAAATTTGACTTACATATGCAAATAAAATTTCTCTGTTAGGAGTCACTCAGTATAAAATGCAAATATGCAAATCGTGTGAGCAAAGATAAAAAAGCTGATGAAACTACATGGATGGAAACACTGCGGCCCTTTAGAGCAAACCAAGATTTAACAAAGATTTATGCATTAAGTATTATGACAGGAAACATTTTTCAATAATGTTAGCATGTGCGTAAAACTTTTCTGTTGAAAAACTATGGATTTCACTATCCATAGTTCACATTACTGAAGTCAGATTCTGCTCAGTTTGTGCTGTTTTAAATAAGAAAAATGCTGAGTTAAAATGAGCTCTAATGATGTGAAACCAAAATAAATGAGCTTTGAACGAGCATTAAATGCTCATCACAGAGCCCTATGACAAACAATAGCCTGTATGGAGATGGACTGGCCAAAAAAGAAGAGGCAGCAAAGACATTTCATAAGTGTAACTCACTCACAAATATTATTGGAAAATTGTTTTCCCATGTATATTAAATTTCAGGAATTTATTTATTAAATAATTGCTAGGCTAGTGAGAAACAGTGAAGTTTTAGACCTCTTCCCTTCTTTGTTTGTCTGTGTTTCCATTTTCATAAATGCAAGACAGCACATCCAGTGGATCAAAATATAATTCTTCCCAGGTGGCTTTGCTATAATCCAGACATCAGATGTCAGACAAAAATGATGTTGGAAAGCAGGTAGTGTTGGATTGTACAGACAGTTTCTAAACAGGCTTTGACATAGTAGAGAAATTTTCACCATGAACGGATTTGGTTTTCTAATTTTGTGCAGGCATCAGTAAATCTCTCTGCATAGAATAATCTGTTATTACAGCAAGTGCAGCCAAAACCCAGAAATTCTCCAGCTAATTCTGGCAGCAAGCCAAGCCTCACTGTTTCCCCACAGAACCGCCCTCCCGCAAGAACAAAATCCTACTTGGATTCCTTTAAATAGCAGATGAAATTCTAATTCATTGAGCAAAAATCAACTCCAACCAATGAAAGACTGGCTACCAAGTCTTCACACCAGCTAGTTTAATATATAAAACCTTTATATAAGATATATTTTAGAAACTTTCAAGGGTGTACATATATGTAGCATTTCTGTGCAGTTGAACCAGTGGGATGGTGTGCACTGGTGGGTTGAGAGTGTAAAAAAAAGCAACAGTATGGCTTGGAGGCTGAGACTTCATCACTGCTCTTTTTCAGATAGAGTATCCTATAATCTTACCATGGAATGATAGGATGACTAGGGTTGGAGGGGACAGTACAGATCATCTGGTTTCAACCCGCTTGCATGGGCAGGGACACCTCCCACTAGACAAGGTTGCTCAAGGCCCCATCCAACCTGGCCTTGAACCCTGCCAGGGAGGGGGCGGCCACAACTTCCTTGGGCAATCTCTTTCAGTCTCTCACCATCCTCACACGGAAGAATTTCTTCCTAAAGTCTAACCTAAATCTCCCCTCTTCAAGTTTTAAAACATTTCCCCTTGTCCTCTCACTACACACCTGTGTCAAAAGCCCTACCCCACCTTCAGGTACTGGAAGGTTGCTATAAGGTCACCTCAGAGCCTCCTCTTCTCTAGGCTGAAGAACCCCAACTTCTTTAGTCTGTGCTCCAGCCCTCTGATCATTTTAGTGAAGTAAGCAAAGAGCAGCAGGCACAGTAAAGCTGCAAGTGACAAGATTACCAGTCATTACAGTACTGAGATAATTAAAAGCTGACCTGCCAAGAGTTTCAGCTACTGAAACTGTAGCTTCCTTATTTACCTAGGTGATAAAGAGCTTCCATGTTGAAAGATTTGGGTGCCAGGTGTCAAATTGCTAGGAAAGGAACATGGTGAAATCAATAGCAGTTGTTTGTGTGCATGCAGAGGTCATTTCTATCAAGCAAAGAAAGGTCATGTCAGGTGGAGTAACTACTGCAGCTTACTGGGAGAGAAAAGGCTATTTGGGCTTCTTGGCCTTGCTGACAGCAGTTGTGACACTATGCAAAAACAATAATAATAATAATAAAGACTAGGAAAGGTTTCTCTGTATCGCCACTGACTGGCAGATCTAGAAAAATATTTGTCTACCATAATTATCAATAATTCATTTTTAAAAACCTCTAGTATGTCTTGTATTGCTTCAAATATCAAGCTCAAATATTTCCTGGGTTTTTTCCCATGTATTTTTTTTTCAGAATGTTCTGTTGCCTTTTTAAATGTATTTGCACCATTTGACACTTATTACTCAGTTAAAACAACTTTAAAATTTTCCCTGAATCAGGGTGAAGAAAAATAGTTTTGCATCAACATCTATTCCACGGAGACATATTTCTAAGGGAAAAAAAATCACACTTCCCTTCAAATGTTCCATATTGGCAAAAGGACAAAACTTTCAAAAGATATTTTGGAAAAAATTATCTAATCTTTTGCTTTCAAAAGATCACAGAATGGACACTGTTTACAAAAGCATGTTGAATAAATACATTTACAGTTAACCTCTCCAGTACAAGATAGACACTTCCCATTATGTTCTGTTTTCCAGAATGAGTCTCTTCTCTATGATTTTACCTATGTTATAGATCTTGTGGCAGAAGCTCATAAAAGTTCCTAACATTGTTAGTCACATAATAAAAGACTAGTAACATCAGTTGGCCAGAACTAGGGAAAGCAACTGAAATGGTCTATGCTACTGATTAAGACAGATTTCAGAATATATCTAGAATTTGAATAAATTCCTTAGAGGGCAATTTGATTGTTTAAAAAAAAAAAAAAAAAAAATTGACAGTGACAATATTAGCATCCAACAGATCTTGAAAAAGCTTATTTTTCCTTTTGTTTTCTTGCAAGCCTAGTAACTTCCTCATGTCACAGAAACATAGTTGTTTCATTATATCACTGGGGAGAGCATATTAAACAGAAAAATTTAGCAGCCACTGCATCATCACATAAGAAGGTGTCTGCCTTTCCTCCAAGCCAGGCAGCTCTCATATATTTTTTTTGTTTGCAAAGACCGTCACTGAAGGTCTCTTAATGAAGACTCCTATTATGTAGGAATGTTCACAGTCATTAGCCTTCAGGCAAAGTTCATCAAAGGAGTATAAGTACTTTAAAAATACAGCCTTTAAAAAATACCTGAACGGGCACTCAACTCACCCAATTTTAACCTGTAAACTAGTTCTACAGGTTATTGCAGAATTTGACTGCAAAGAAAGCCACTGTGTGTCTTGTAGAGCAACCTTCCAAAACCATGGGTCTGCTGCTGCCTCGGTACAAAATTCCATGTAACATTCCTCACCATGTGAATCACAGCAAGTTGCAGCTGCTGGATTTGGGTGGATCACCTTGTTCAGTAGACAGATCAACTGGCTGAAAGAAACAAGGAAAAACAGAGTGATTTCTTGGCAGCAGAGGTAAAAGTGACATATGGAAATGTTTCTTCATACCAGTCATGGTTAGCTGGTGGGACTCATTGCTGCAAGAACTTCTTGAGATGGGATCTGAGGGGAGCTGGACATCTACGAGTATATTTCTAACCTACAAGTATTAAGACCAGTAAAGCCTAAATATACAGATGAGAATGTTAGGAGACATAAAACACCACACATTTCAGGAAATAAGCCAGCTTATTATCCTAATAGAACCACTATTTATGAGTGGCTGAGAAACAGTAGGCAGACCAACCATGCTAGACAACTGACAGAGTAACAGTTTGACAGCTGCTTACAATTTGGAGTGTATTTTGGACCTGATCAAAAACTTCTGCAGCAGCTTATGTCAAAAGTGAGCTGTTATTGTCATGTACATACCCCACTGGTTTTGAGTCCTAACATTATTTTTAATTATACAGTGTTTAGCTAGCAAATCATCTTAGCTTCCAGCTTCAGTGAAAAATCAGTTTTAGACTGTCACAGAACCTTTGGTGCTGGTGATAATCGGATTTTGCTGTTCTGCGTGCCTGGAATAAGATCACAGAGTGTTAGAAATGGTGGAATGAATGCAGTGGACTTACGTGCTGCTTCACCTTGCATTGGTTAGATTCAGAAAAGTCAAAATCTTAATTTAAGATGCCATGCAGTGAGAGCAACTCATATAGAGGTAATGATCTGTGTGAGAGCACAATCTGTCAAGAAGAATCCTTAGAGCCACAGCACACACTAGTGACACTGCTTTCTGAAATCTACTGCTCCTTACGTTAAGTCTATTGCATCCATAACTGTTTGGTGTTAAAAGTAGATTAAGCAAATTTCTATTGTGTCTGGCCTGTAGATATTTGGTATGCATTACTGTGCTATTGCAATGATGCAACAGTTAAATCATTAGCAGAAGTAGAAATCTGAAATCTCAAAAAAAGATTCAGTTACAAGATAACATTTACTCTTTGTGGATGTTTCTATTCACTACATTAAAATATAAAACACTGAGAGCCATCTCCTGTCTTGATCTTGTAGTCTTTTCCTTGGGAACTCTTCAAAATGGGAAAAGGTAGAAGCAAGTTCTGCTCCAGAGCACAGCCCTGCTTATCTGCATCCTTGAGCAGAGTGTGGCTTTTATGGAAGCATAGTTAGAGTTCTATTTTTTTTCTTTTCCTCCTTTCTCCCCGTATACAAAGGTTATTTAATTTCTCCTTTTTAAAGCGTTCTGTCTCCAACTTATCAGTCTGGGTCAGAGACATTTAAGTTTATTTTTGAAAAATTTAAAAAAAAACACAGACAATTTCAGCTCCCTCACCTAATCTTTCTTACAATACCTGAATGTGTTAAATAGTGGAATATTTATATGTAATTCAAAACATAGGATTTAGCACTAGCAAGAGTTTTAGGCAGACTTATATAAGTAGTCCCCTGTCCAGGTTTATTTGCTGTAATTTCAGTGCCATTGCAGAAGGATGTCTGGAGGTGCAGCCACACAAGCATGGTACCAGCACTCAGTTATAATCTTTTGCTGCAGTGTTTTTGCCCCAGCTACCAATCTCTGTCTGTAGGCCTCAGCTATGTTAATAAATATACTAATATACTTAATTTCAATTTAATAATTTACTTTTTATGCTTTTTTTTTTTTTTTTGTACTTTCACTTGACAAAAGAGAACAAAAATAGTTGTTTACACCTTCTGTTTTTTACATGTTAGCTCAGTGACTGAATGCTTGGCAAATATTTCTTTGCTAGAAGGAGAATAGGGGGAACAGCTAGACAAGGTTTACAATAAAAGTTTATGAAAACATTGCAAAATCTATGCATTTGGGCCAATCTTCAACTGGTGCTGTGCAGTGGAGTGGTGTTATTTGGCCCAGCAAGTAAGTTGGCTTAGAACTTGCTTTAGTGTGTTCCCCAGTACCAGGGAAACTGATTGCTTTCTCACAGTCTGAAAGCACACCACAAATGATACCACACATGGTGATCTGGGCAGAAAAGAAAAAAAAATTCTGATGTGCTAAGGAGACAGAAAGGGAAATTAGGTGCAAAAAATCCTTTGGAAACATTCCAAGAACAAAAGAAGTGCTATAAAATCCCTTAGGTGTATCTATCCTGTAGTTTAGTATTATTTGATTTGTATTGTGTTTTGTATATAGTGCTTTTGTACTGGAAAAAACTGTTAATACATAATGTTGAAAAAACATTATTGTAGATTTAAAGAATACTCTAAAAGGAGTTTATTTTGAAGATAAGGAAATACACATTCCCTTTGGTGTGGCAGAAGAAATCAAACTTTTCAAGACTAAAATATAGTTTCTCAAGCTGCAATTTTAGAATGCCATATATGATGTGAATTCAGATTAATCTTAATTTTAAATTGGTTAGAGAACCCTTCAGTATTAATCAATGGATTTTTCCAACTAAAAAATATTTTTTCTACTTTCCCTTCTTTGAGTTCTTGAATTTAATAATGTGGGCATTTCCTCCTCCAAAGATGGATCTACTAAATAAGTTTGAATGAACTCAAACATTTTAAAAATCAATGAAACCCATGAAAAATATAGCCTGATAAGATCATGAATCTATAGTCCCCAGAACATGACACGCTGAAATTAAATCTGAATAGATGTGTTCTTCAATTGTTATTCAGAAACATTACCTTCTTTCTTTATAAACCATTTCCCCAAGCCTATAACCTGAACATGAAGTTCATATAGGAAAATATTCAAGAATAAGGCTATTATTATTCAAACCCCATAACTCCCACGGAATTTCCCTTACGAAAGGGAACTCCAGGCTGGCCAGTTGGCTTTCCTGTCACCTTTGCTGGTAGAGACATTCAGTGGGGTTATTATTGTGGGTAATACCCCATATGCTTCCTGCATTAAGAAGGTGAGGGGAGATGAACACCTGCCATGACATAAGTCATAATGAAATTTCACTCCACAAGGTAGAAAAGTCCTTAAAAAAATGAGTGGAAAATCTCTATTTCTGAATTCGAGAGTGCAGTGGTAGAGGACACTTCCAGCCAAAACCTGATCAGGTTTTGAAAGGAATGACAGGGACACTGTATCTTGCATTTGCAAGATCATGGAAAAGGTTAGAAAAGAAAGAAAAGGAAAAGCACAGAGTTTCCAGATTTTTAAAACAGACTGGTGAGTTCTGGGTTTGGATGGCAGCGCTGACAGACCTCACCGGGTACTTGGTGTTAAGGCACCATGCAAACACAAACATTCAAGAGGAGAAGTATGTTCCTGCACACCCCACCACAGATGGTTTGTAGAAATGGCAGAATGAACTGACACTTAATAATGAAACCGCACTTAGAATCAGGTTTTATGATGCCAAGTACAGTATACATCTGCTAAAATGTAACTGCAAGAAAATAGCACAAATCCCAGATTTTAATACGTTCATAGGACAAATGTGTGGGACAGTTCCATGGCAGTAGAAGGAAGGCATGGCACGGGAGGGCAGGGGTAAGCACTTTTCACTGAAATCTGCTGTAATTCCTGCTGCAGGCAGGTGCTGAGCTGGACAGACCTCTGGCCTGACCTGTCCACCGCTTTTCTTATTTTCAAAAATGAGCAAACAAAAAGAACTTCTGAATTGAGTACTCCACCGTTTTAATTTTAGTTGGTTCAAACCACATTTCAAACAGAGCTACAGGAGCAATTTTTTTTTAAAAAAAAAACCTACACTTTACCTCTAAATCTTTCCCAGGTTCAATGGGGCGTATTTCACAAGGTGAAATGAAGACAGTGTGAAAGCACCATAAGTGCAGAATGGAGATGCTGACAGGCTCTTAGCTATAGATGTGCTAGGGACCCAACTCAAATGTATTGTCATTAATTAAGCAGATGAAACAGAAAACAGAGAGAAAAATTAGCTCAACTTCAGTGATTACTTGTTGGAAATTTGTAAATGGGCTCTCTACCATAGAGATATGTAAAGTAATGCTCCTGTTAAAAGTTATGTGGAAAATAAAGGTTCTCAGCAAGCTAATTTTACTCTGTTAACAAAGCAGGGCTTCAAGCTATTCTTGTTAACCATCCACCCACTTTCTTTTCCTTCACCACCTCTGATTTGCAGATAGGAGGTACAATTACAGTCCTTTGTTTCATTCTGAGATCTCTTTACAAAATAAAGTCTGCTTTTATCCTGTTGAAACCTATGTGCTTTCCTTCATTGTGTACAGCTAAAGGAGCTAAAGTCTAACTTTAAAGTAATCCTTTGTGTTGCTTTTTTTTTTTTTTTTCCTTCCCTGGCTCTTTGTTGTATGTATAGCCTAACTGTGTGCCTTCAATTGAACTTTTCCCCTGCCAAATCACACACTTAAAGCAGGAAAAAAGAGGCTGGGGTGAGATCCTGGCTCCCACTATGCTTAATGGACTTCAACAGGGTTAGGTTTCCACTCCAGTAGCCACAGATCTTTCAGTTGTTCCTCATAGTCCTGCCGGAGATGGTTTTCCCCTCACGGAATGGAAGTGTTCTGGTGCAAATTTCTGGTGTAGTTGGTCTCCTGGAGAGAACAGAGTGCCAAGAATTTGTGTGACTTAACTGGTTGTTGTGGCACTGGCACCTGACAGAGCAGTGGAGTCATGGTATAAGGATTTAAGTATCCCACTATTAACATACATGCAGTTCCTAATATGAGTCCAAAAGAGTGAAGTGAAAGAAACCATATATTTGTATATATATTCACATTTCTTCTTCTCTATGGGCCTTTTTTCATTTTCTAGGTTGGGAAGACTGATTATTCCAGTGGACTTCTTGTTGTGTTTGGGGCATTTTTAGCAAAGGAGAATGATGGAAAAGACAAGGAAGGGGTGTAGAAATGAGTAAAACCAGTCAATTAAAAAAAAATCCAACCAGAAAAACCCCAACAAAAAAAAAAACCCCAAACACAACAAATCAGCCAACCAAATAAATAATCCAAGACAAAAATTACCAAGATCAGGTTGACAGAACTGGTGGGAATTTTGGCCACTGAGCTTGCCAGGGCAGAGGAAGGTGTTTGTCTGCAAGATCAATGTAGTGGCCTCACAGGGACAGAAAAGCAGACATTAATACTGGAGTGCTTCTTGTGGGAGAATCTGCTTTTACTTTAATGCATACGACACAACTGTTCTCTGAAAGAAATGGGATTGATGGCAGTCTTGTTGAAAAAGTATATGCCTGAAGACTAAACCCTTTCCCCTTCCTCAGCCAGTAGAATCAGACTGTGCTGATTTCCTGGCCATCTCCTTCACTTCCATTAAGTAATCCCACTAAGCAAACACTGAGCCCTCAAGGCAGCACATGCTCTGTGTTGAATCAAATCCACGGGATGGAGAGATTGGAGTAGATATGCTTGATCAAACAGAATGGGAATTTTTGCATTTCTGGATCTTTTCCTTCCTCCCCCAGGAGACCCAAGATGTGCACAATTGTTATCCGAGGAGACACTGTTTCTTCCTTACCCTGTATCAGCTCCTCTCTGCAACTTGTTCACAGAAAAGCTGCTTCATTGTCCCCAGACATAGCCATAGTCCTCCAACCACCTATTCTCATCATCAGCTTAAAAGGAAAAGTAGTTCCATTGTGATCTTTTCTGCCTTTGTATTTATCTTCAAATATTTTTCTTATTCTGTTCTCCTGACACGCTAGGGAAATGATTTTTCCTTCCAAATCCATCCATGAGACAGATACTAAAATACATTGAAGACACCTCTGGTGTTTGCATTTTGCATAGGATGTTGAGAAACTGGAGAGGCTGTAACAAGAGTTGAGATCTGGACACAAGGTCTAAAATCTCTCAGTCTGCTTAGATTATCAAAAAGAAGACAAACTGGTGACTTGATTACTGTGTAAAGTACATATGGTGAAATATTTTGATGTAACCTCATCCAGAACAGGAGTTTCAGGAAGACTAAAACAACCAGCAAGTCAATTCATTTCAGAGCATAGTTACAACCAAAAGCAAAAATCTTTTAGCTTTGGGACTTAGTTAAATTTTGAAATGAAAATATTTTCAAATGCAGAAATATGCTTTGGCTTTATAAGTGAAAAATGGTTAAATAAAAGGGCCTATCAAATCATTCTGAATTGATCTGACCCTTTTGTTTATTAAGGCAAATACTGGGCTGACTCATTATGTTGATAATAACTGTTCTAGCACTTCAGTTATCATCATGTTAACTATTTTAGCACCAAAAAGATACACCCATCAATAGGCTTCATAGTTTGAATTTGACATAATAATAATAATTTTTAAAAAAGCAACAAGACTCTGGAAACAATTGTGGTTATCCAAATAACCACAGTGTTCTACAAATGGGACAGTTAGAAAATGGCCTGCCCATGTTTTAATGATAGTTTGTCTCATACATGTTGAGAAGAAGAGGGAAAATTTAACCAAGAAGGTTAAATTTTTCCAAGAAGGAAAAATTGTTAAATGAAAGAACACATTTTCAAAATTCCTTTGAAGCAAAGTCACTTTGTGTTTTCACAGCTCTTGTACCTGCATTCTGCTCTCTGGAATAAGTGGTAGTGTTTGTCTCTCACTCTACAAAATACCAAATTCAAAGACAATAAAGATTAACAACATCAGCAGTGTTTCTGTCTGCTCCACAGGCCAGCCAGCAGCTCTGAACTCCTCCAAGCTGTTTTGAAAATGAAAGCATTTGTCTAATTGGACAAAGGTGCTTGGTGGAGCTCTAAAATAATCACTACCATCCCTCATCTTTCCCAGCCCTAAATATACATTTGAACTCTATCTTTTAATCCTGTTTTTGGCAGAACATCTTTAATCTCCTGCCCTCCATACTAAGAAAAAATTCATCTGCATGTGACTTTAAGTAAAAGTTACTATTTATAGTAGTTAGAAGTGGTTTATATTGTCTATTTTTTTATTATACTGTCACAATAAATTTAGAGGCTTTTTTCCAGTGTTTTGCTTTGAATAGAAATTCAGATGTGTGTTCTGCTTATGTTGTCTAACTACTGAAGTCAGATGATTATTTTTCTTCCAGAAGCAAGTATATTCCTTCCTATCTTTTTCTAAAATAAAATTTGAAGACATTCAGAAACAGTTGCAAATTTGACTTGAATTTTCTTTAATCAATCCCACCGGCTGAAAAACAAAACAAAACAAAACAAAACAAAACAAAACAAAAGACAGAATTTGGAAATGAAAAAATTCCACTACTTTAAATCATAGAGTTACGTTCACAGCATGTCTAAAGTGCCCTTCATACCCTTCCTTTGCACTTCCAGTACACCTACAGTTAGGACACAATGTGGTAGTTTGGATGTTTGTTTAAAAGATGTTCAACTCAAGCTGTTTACCTCCCTATTTTTTGAGTGTTTTCAGCTTTTTTTTTTCTGTAGAATAGAGTGTGGTTATTCTCTGTGTCTCTCTTTTTGCTTAATTCTTGTTTAACTTCCTAAAATATACAAGAAATAATTCATTAATTAAGTAATAATTAGTGTGACTTCAATTAGTGAGAGAGGAAACAAGAATTGTATTGTATATTGTGGTTCTGTGGTCATATTGAAAAAGCAATAATTTGTACAGCCCACTACTCACACGCTGAATTTTGGGGTTATGATTTCCTGGATTCATTATGTAAAGAAATTTGATGCTGTGTTTTGTCAAGGGGAGGTTTAAAAAGCTGGATGAGGTAGTCACTGTCCTAAGGACTGCTTACTTCTTAGTGACCATACTTAGTATCCACAGGATAACCTGGTCTCTTAATGACTGCTTTTTTTTTTTTTTTTTTTTTTTTTTTTTTTTTTTTTTTTTTTTCTTTTTTTTCTTTTTTAATTTCATGGTCACTGTGGCAGATGTAGGAAAGCCAAAATATCTGGGTTCAATGAATAATTGCCCCCCTCATTCCTTGCAGGGAATTGTGGCAGGAGTGGAGGGAAGGCTCTAAGGCCTGCATAAGTTAGATTCAGTTCTTGGTAGTGCAAGAATTTTTCAGGAGTTTCTGAAATAACAAGAGAGGAATTTCCTAATGAGAGTTTGACAGGCTGCAGGGCACATCCTTCCATTCTGACCAAGCCTTGACGTACTCAGTTTTAGGCCTCACACTTCAGGAAAAAAATGTAGCTCAAGAAGCAAGGACAGCAGAGGGAGTAATCTGAGCTCTTGAAGACATGGTTTATTTAGAAAAAAATGAATTTAATTAAGCTTAAAGAATTGTATCTAGTGGGAGAGAGTACAAATTAAGAACAGGAAAGCTTTCCAGTGATTATGAAGTGAAGAACATGTTCCCATATTCCTGTGAGTGACAAGAGAGACAGACCTCAAAGCAAGCTTGGCTTCACCCTCTGGCATGGTCATATGCTCTCTGAATCAGGGAAATTTAAGTTCTGGTCATCTTCCTCCAGATGAATGCTCTAAAGCTTAGACCAGTGGTTTCCAAATTGGAAGATAAGGTTTGTGAACAATGAATATGAACTATCAACTGAGAAACTCTAGTTCTGCAGGACAGTAGCAATACCAGTCTAGAGACTGGTCTGGGAAAAGCAGGAGGCTGAGGAGCCAGACCCAGTAATGCACAGGACAGGGATGTTTTATATTTGTGATGCCCAGTAATATTAATTCTGGGTCTATTTAAGTTACTTATGCAACTGGTAGATGTTTGTGTTTCAGTCCCTGACCTAGTGGGAATGTATTTACATACATAGTAGTGCAGCTTCGACAGAAGAAGCTGTCTGCCCACTTGCTCACTTTCTAACTTGCATACCCTTCTGTAAAGATAAGAGTTAAAATCTTTTAATCCAGAGAAGTCATTAGCTACTGTCTGGAATAGTACTTTAACTCTAATGCTACTGAAAAAAAGAACAGAGGAAGGATCTTCATATCAGAAGTTTTATGAAAAATTTAACTCGAAGAAAATAAAATGAAACTATTGTGCAAGTTCAGGAGAATTTATAGCTTTAGGGTGAGTGAAACTAAACTTCTTTTTGGAAAAAAAAGACCTTCCTCTACCACTGTAAAACTGTTGCTTGGACAGTCTATGTTCTAGAACATTTAATTATATTAAACTTAGGAACACAATGTTAAATTTCATATTTCAAGATGATCTCTGTGAATGTAATGACCTGACAACAGCTGTTGCTCTTATGATTTTTTAGCTGTTTGCTGTTGGTTTAAGTGTTTTCAGGAGACCAGTGGACAATGTTTCTCTATAGCAGATAAAAAATGAACACAGGAAAAAAAAAAAAACAAAACCAAAACAAAACCCAAAACCAAACAACCATCCTGTTTTGAAACTGGGGCACAAGATGTGGAAATACATCTTTTTAACTCTGCCCACTGCTATAAAAAGGCAGTACCCATTGCAACAGATCTTATTATTTATAACATGACAACCCTTTTCGGGTTTTGCCCGTTTATCAAAGTGCTGGAATAATAGAACTCTCTCCTGTACTATTTATGAATTATAAGAACAAGTTTAAAATTATATTTCTACTCTCTTTATTGCCAAGCTATTTGGAAAGCTACTGTGGTCCAGTCAAATGTAAGTACAAGTAAATAGATTATTGATTCCAGCATAGAGAGCCTACACATTCCTTAGACAGCCTAAACAAATACTTTTCAACTCCTTAATTCCTCACAACCCAAGGGAGAGAACAATTGGTTTCTGAGCCACCCCCCTCTCATAGTAGACTTCCACTATGCAGCTATCAGTGATGGTACTGAAAACCACTGTGGTGAGGAAGGAACTCTACAGTTGCCACTGTAGAGTAACACAATAAGGAGTATAAGTGGAAGCCAAAATAACAATTTTTTTAAAGTCTTCAAAATAGAAATAAAATAACTTTTTTATTATTTTTTCTTTAATTAGTCAGTGTCACTTCTCATTTCAAGAAAGGAATTTGCTCAAGTTAGCTTGGTTTTTTATATTAAAAGAAAACAAAACCAGCACTAATAAAGAGCTCTATGTGCAGTTTTTAATAGGGGAAAACAGTTTTAAGAACTGAAAGAGCAGATGAAGAGCTGTTGAAACCTATAGCTGTGACAATGCTTGTGGGAAAGTCTAGAACAGCGGGGAGGAAAGCGTCAGCCAAGAAACCTGAAAAATAGTCCAAACACTATCATAAAGTCCTTCTTTTAATAATGTGTTTTTAATTTCAATAATGTATTACTATTTGGTTTGTTTCTTAGGGACCTGTGTTTATTACAAAGTGCTCCTTGAAGCTGTCAGTCTATGAGAGCTCCCCCAAATTCCCTCAACATGCAGCTTTAGTGGTTTTCCTCTCTTTTGAGGAAAGGTACATTAATAACCACGTACTACCATAAGCATTAAATAGGCCACCCACCCTCTAAGAAATACAGTTCACATTTCTATCCACTTTTTGTGGCAACTAGCCTAATGGGAATGATGTCAAGGGGTGCAATGAAACGCTCGGTGTGTCTTGACTTCTATCTTAGGAAGGATGTTTTTGTGTTTGACAGCCATGCATTCAGTCAAGGAATATTACAGAGGAGCTGATTTAGTGCTGATGAGAAAAGAAGGGTGCCACCCATGCTATTGTCATCAGCAGACCTTGTGTCCAGCATCTGCTGTTGCCCTTTGGTCACGTCTGCATACACATGACCTGTAAGCTGTTCAAATTACTCATAGCTCCCTGGTTTATCATTCACACATTCTGCATGACCATGACCTATGAGCAACGTCTGCTGCAGTGGAAGCCTCATTTTCTGGCTGACTCCAGAGAGTTCATGCTTGCTCTCATAACTCTCTATTCTTCCCATCTGTGTCTGGCCAGCTCTGCTGGGGCTGTGCTGGAGCAGACACATGGGCACAGATGAGGCTTTTAAGGAAGTGCATATGTATGGATATGTGTACGTGCAATTCTTTTATTACAAGCAGAGCTGGCAGCTCTGTTTATTTAAAGCTGCCTGACACTTTCCACTGCAGAATCTTATTTGCTGTTGCTGAAATTTAACTATTTGATCTGAAATGGTTCAAAGCTACAGCCCATTTCTGATTCGAAAGATTGCGAGGGGCATAAACTAATTTATTTGAAGTTATCAGGCAAGCCCCTCCCATGCTTTTCTGAAAGTTAAGGACACCAATACATTGCTTTACAAGCAGTGTACTTCTCTTACATTAGAAAAAGCAGTTCTCTGGTGAGAACCCATTCCTTCACAGTAGCAGGGATGCCTGCCAGCTTGGCTGGCATATTGGTGGCTGCTAGTCTAGGGAAACACTGTCAGTGATAATGTGTCCAAATCTGGCTGAGATTGAAGCCAACACCTCAGGAACTGCAACCTGTTCTGTAACTGCAACTTCATCTGCTGTTGCTGCAGCTGCTTGAGAGAACATGACTTGGTTGTAGGCTGCTCTCTAGTGTCTCTGGATTGACTGGGCTCCACACTGTGCTGCTGGCAGAGCTTGTGCCTGACACCTATCTTGTGAGTCCTTAAGACATGCCTTACTAGGCATCATGCATTCAACAGATATACCCAGTAATTTCAGATTATGCTGGTGGTCACCTTTCAAGGGTCTAAAATGTCCAGGGGACCATTCTCTAGCTCTGAGACCTGGAGACTTGGCTGCATGGATTGCTGTATGGATTTGAGCAACCTGATCCAGTGGGAGGTGTCCCTGCTCATGCAGGGTGTTAGAAATAGATAATCTTTAAGGTACCTTCCAACCCAAACCATTCTATGATTCTATGATAATTCTATGACCTACAAATCCTTGGCCTGGGGTCCCAAAATATGTGCAATATATACATGGACCTAAAGTTTTTTTTGTGATATACCAAAATTACTGTACTGAGATGGCTCTCTCTGATGTACTGAAATCACTACACTTCCTGATCATCGCATGCACAGTAACCATTTCTTTGCTACTTCTGAAGATTCAACAGCCCAATCAGAGCTTCTTCTCTGACCAGAACAGCAGATGAATGGAGCAAATGTCTCCAGGGCAAAGATTCTGTGTTGAAGGAAAAAAATAAGTAGACTTGAAACAAAACTCAGATGATCAGTACCCATATATTCAGTCAGACTGGTGAGGAAGACAGAACTACAGCACCTTAGAAGGACCAGAAGAGGTCCAACACAGCAGGCAGAGAAGTCCTTGCTTACCAAATGATTCCCTTCTCCAGCCAGAAACCCAACACTCCTCTCCTGCCATCACTCTGCTATCAGCAAACACTAACAGGACCAGCCCATTCTGGTGATAACGAACAAAGAAGACCACTCTAAGTGTGTTATCAAGTTACTTCATTTGTTCAAGTGGAAGAATTTCTGTCTGGTGTACTGGGAGATCAAAGGGCAGTTACATAAGGTTTCTTTTCTTCTTTCATTTCTGTCCTCTCTCTCTCTCTCTTTAATTTTTTTTTCTTTTTCTTTTTTTTTTTAATTTCCTTTAAAAGAAAAAACGCCCAGATCTTCCTCACACATAAAATAATTGTAATCCAATAGCATATCCAGATATTCAGAATGTTGGAAATTGCAGAATGAGAGATATTTCTGTCCTGTTAGTCTTTATATTAAAAATGTGATTTTATAAAACATAAACAAAGTTCCATAGTTTTCATGAGTATAAGACACAGATATTTTACAAAAGTCTTAATCACAATGTGCATTCTTCTCTGTTTCCTAACATGTACTTTCTTATTACTTTGTCTCCTTTACAAAATTTTCATGAACTGGGTTTGTTTTAAATAGTTTTCTATTACTTGCCTAATATTATTTTCCAATGAATGTCTAAAAAACCCTCATTTTGATTGTTGTTTCTACCTCAAATTGTCGTCACAAACAACAAACCTAATCACGTAGGTATTTCTTTAATTTACTTGAGATTTTCTTTATCTAATTACCCTGAATTTTAATTCAATAAATTAAGAATTCCTTCAGTTATAAGAAATGCAATTTCATACAAGAGGAAAATTACATAATACAAAGTAATACCAGACTGAAAAGCCAGTCAATTGTTTCTAATAAATTTTATTATTGCGAAAGGAAAAAAGGGCAAAAAGAGAGAATGATGTTTTCAAGCAGAGCAGCTTTTAGAGAGAGCTTTTATCAACAGCAGCTGTCACAGATGGGTTATGTTATTTAAGAAGATTCCAAAACAGGGAAAAAAAATCCATGCTTATATAAATGAGAAGAATATCAGCTTCATTAAAATATCCTTTCACAAAGAGAATATACAATATTTGGCTCATCTGTGTTTACTTAGATGTGAGTATGGAAGTATAGACTGTAAAATACAGTTCGCAGCACTTTTTCCTACCTAAAAAAAAAATAATCTATTTACATCCTCGGTGATTAAACAGAAGACAATATCTCATTCTGCATATTTTGAGGTCTTTGTAGGAGCCTGGATGAGAGAAGTGCTAGCAGATCATGAAGCTAAACACTGAATTCTTTAGTCAAAGGATAATACTTTGTTGCCAGATTGATTTCTCTACACTATAGATATTTTTATCCTAATGTATTACAAATTGATGTAGTTATTCATTTCACTAGCATCTTCACAGAACTTGGATTAAAAAAAATAAAGCAAAACAAAAAGCTGTTTTCTATAGAATTAGGACAGACAATCAGAAAACAGAAGGTGTTAATAATTTGAAAAGACCTTTGACATGATCTCATGGTTGAAGTTTTTAGTCATGTCAACAAAATTAATTGGCATGTAGTCAGTGATTCCTGTAATCTGTGTTATAACAGTTCTTCATGAAATGAAAATTATGATGGTTGTATTTGTCAAGTTCACTGCACAGTCACATGGAAGTATTAATCAGCATCAAAACACCGATCTGAAAAATATTTATTCAGCCAAATCTATCAGCATAATCTAAAAATAAACTATCTGTTTCAGTCTTTGCTGTTACAATTTTGTTCTCTGGTTTGTCTATGCAATGTAAAGCATACACATAGAAAATTGCAAGCACGTCAGATGCTCTCACACTTATGGAATGGTTTGGGTTGGAAGGAACCTTTGAGGACCATGTAGTCCATCACTACATGACCTTGTCAAAAGTCCCTGTCCCTCCCCAGTTTTCCTGTAGGCCCCCTTCAGGTACTGGTTGCTTGATCTGTTTGGTTCCACAATTTGTGTTCATCTTCTAGAAGAAGGATTTAACTCATCTGTGGTTAAGGCAGGATTTTGGCCCAGGTGGTGGAATACTCTGTGAATGGTGGAAGCACTATTGCCACTCCTCATCTGAAGACCGGGCCAGTCATTTAAATCCAAAGAACAAATGTGATGCTTTGGGTGCTGACAATAGTTTCACCATCTGAATTCATCCTACAGAGCAGATGAAGTCAGAAGGGTCAGAAGCCTGAACACTCTCCTTTGGCTCTGACCCTCACACTCAGGGAGACTGATGTTATCCACACATTCCTATGGAATCTGACTTTCTCAGTTTATTGTATAGGAAATGCAGAGTGAATAGGTTTAGATGTCTCTCAACTACCATCCTTTGGAGAATGTGCTTCCCTAAGATCTGTCTCTTGGCTCTTTAAGGAGTAAGAAATTAATTAATTTCTCCATTGCTGACATCCTCCTTTATTCACATTTGAATCTGAGCAATATAAGTAGTTCAGAAAAGTTAAAATAATTTGCAATTAGCCTGAAGTTTGCTGCCTATATTTCAGGTCGGCCAAGTCTTATGTTCCAAAAACCGTGTCTATTATTTCTAATACCACTGATCTAATAAATACATAAAGTCTCCCTAAAATCCTTGCCCTGTGTTATTGAAAATCACAGCCTAAAGGAATCTGTTGGAGACTCATTCTAAGTGTGTCTGTAAGTTCTTTTTGGGTATATGCTAAGCCTAGAGAGTTTTCTAAAGTCTTTTTAAGATAAGAGAGGGGCAATTCTATGTGGGAACTGTCATATAACACATTGTAAAACTTTTTAAAGCTTAAAATGTATCACTTTATCAAGAGGTCAGAAAGATAGGGGATTTGGGGAAAGGAATGTGTTATTTTTCTATTAATAAAGACTAAAGAAAAGGCCAGTATGTAATGCACGCTAAAGCTACTAAAGGATTAAAAGGTGCAAAATTATAAATAAAATTATGATAATATTTAACAGTAATTATATCCTAAATCCTAATGATTTTGTATTTTTAGGTTCTTTATGTACACAACAGAAATATAATTAATACTAAAAGTAATCCTATTTAAAAAAAAAAAACTATTTACAAATGTTATAATTTAAGAATTCTTCAGCATTTAGAGATAATAAGAAAAATTAATAACACTAAAATGTGTCCTAAATGGCTCATAAAACCAACAGTAAACAAAATAACAAACTTAATTTCAAACTGATAGTAAAATTGAATTTTTTGAAATGAGATTAAATAAAAGTTGAAGAAACTATCAGTGAAGAGGCTATCAGTGAATTCCGCTTTGGATTGAATGACTTAAATAGCAAGAAATCCAAACAGAAATGCTATTTATTGTTTTTAATCAGTATTAATCAAACACAGACTAAGAACTGAGATTGCAATTTCTCAATATATATTCAGAATATTAAAGTATGTATTTTGTCTTGATCTTAGATTAGCTTTTACTAAGTACTGTGCTAGCCCAGACCTTTTTTCTTTTTCTTAAGCTGTCATTTAAATAGATCTAACATCTACGTTTGCAGTCATGTAGCGATAGTGGAACAGCTAAGAGCACATGAAAAAGAGGGTTGAGATCAGTCTTCTTGTTCACACTTCCATCAAATAAATACTGTTGTTTGGTAGAGCAGAGGATGAAATTCAGAATCTCCTCTTCAAAAGCATTAGCTTAATTAGCACAGTTTAAGTCTGTGTATCTCTGGCATTCCCAGATAATCAGACACAGAATATATTCCTGTACGTAGAATTGAATTCTGAAATAAGTACTTGCTGTAGTATAAAATACACTTGGGCAGCATTTTCATTACAGCACTTAATCCATCTGAAATCCCTAAGAATTCCTCAGAATTCCCCCAAAGAGTATCGTGTTTGCAAAAATAGATTTGACAGATGTACAATAGGTCATGAAATATTTAACAGAGATGACACCTCCAAAGCATAATTACTTCCACAATGAAATTAATAAAACAAAGCTGTAGGAGCTTCAATAAAATAAGTCTGAAACACTACACATTTTGTTGAAGTACCTGGGAGAAACTGATCTTTCCAAGATCTGAACGTTATTACAAAGCAAAGGTGGAATATCTGTGCTCAGGACGTAGCTTCCAAAACACCAAAATTATTTGAATGTGTTTGTAGGACTTTCAAGACTGGTAGGAGAAGTATTTTAGTTGAGTTTTTAAATGGATTACTGTAGTCTATGAAAATTAATCTAATAATCTTTTCAAAAATATCTCAGCTTTATTACAATAAAAAAATTTAATAGGTTTTTAATCCCTAAATTGATTTAAGAACTAAGACAAATCTGGAACTTCTACCATCTTTCTGAGATTTCAAAATTTTGGATAGCTGTAAAGACACTTCCATTTGATCTCTTCGGATGGTGTTTCTGTCTTCTTTACCAAAGACACTGTAAATTATGGAAAGCATATTTAGGCAGAAAAAAATGCACTAAAAAGACAGGTGGCTGATAAGTTATCTCATTAAGTATATATAAAAAAGTCCTTTTGTCCAAAAAGAAACCTTTAATAACATTTGAAACAGTTGTTTTCATCATGGAAAACTGTAGGTTTTATGCAAAACTAAACAGCATAGTGTCTTTTTTCTGTTTACAAAATACTAAAATGCTTCAATGCCAGGTGTCTAATCTGTATAACCACATATACCTGTTCCTTAAATATGCAATTTTAAAATATGTTGCCTATTATTGACTAATAAAAGCTGCCAGGTGATCAGAATAGAAAAATTTGAATGTTTATAATAGATTTCTTCTTTAATAGTCATCAGCTGAACAGGCAAGTCACTACCCCATGTGATGCCTCCTGTCCTGTGGCTTTTCAGAAATGTCAAGACCCTCACCCACAGTAAAGCTGCAGTTTCTCTTCTCCTTTCTCTTCAACAGAGGCAACCACCCAACACAAGCCAAACCTGTGATAGAGTTTATATAAAAGAGAACTAAAATCTCTTTCACTGTCTGGCAAAACTCTGTGGTGAGTGGAGTCAATGGACGTTTTGCCAGTGACCTCAGGAGAAGCAACACTCTCTCAAATTCCTCTCTTCTAGCAGGCCAATAAACTTCTTATCTGCACAATGGCTGCCACATATTTGTACTATTTTTGCCTACACTTAGGCTAAAGTAACACTGGGAAAAGTTATGTAGCCATAAATTTTGAAAGCATTTAATAGGGCTTTTAGGCATTTGGACCCCTGCAAATCAACAGAAGCCAGGCAGCTGAAACCTGATGTTTGGTCTAGAAGTGCTATTGAGGTACCATTTTCTTGTATATGGTGTGACTGCTAGTAGACATATGGGTTTTTCTGTCAGAATAATGAATGAGAACTAGATACTGTTTATTTGGAATACATGCTATTGAGCATCTGAATTAATGAAATGGAATTTTTGGATGGATGGCTTGTAGAAGGGAAGTAGAAAAACATTGCAGCTTATTGCTCAACCTTTGGCATTTACACTCAGGAGTGCCTGGGGTTAGAGTTTGAGATGTTGCTGGTCTTGTTCTCTCTCTCTTGCATGTGTCAGTAATAACTTCTAATCAGGAAGAGAAGACAAAATATTCACATTATGTGTGTAATTGCAATGCAGACAAATTTAGTCAAAGATGCTTTCTAAACATTGGCCAACTCTGTGGATGGGACGTGGCATCATACACTGAAATTTCAGTTGGATGCAGTCTTTTGTGACTACAGGAATTAAAAAAGGCAACTGTGATGGAGTTCTGTGATGATCACATCTGCCCATTAGGGGCTAGACATCTATCTCTCTTTACACAGAGCTACTGAGCAGCCATCATTTACATTAAAGCTCTCAGGCCATTACCAACAGTTGACCTTACAACCTTAGTTTAAATGCTTCACATCCCATTACTTTCCTCCCAAGTCATCTAATTTCCTAATATTTTACAATAATGCTCTTCAGCATTGTCACATATTTCTGGCTCCGATTCTGGAAAATGTTTCCATTCAGAAGACACTCTACTGGGTGCTTTATTTTAGTTATCTTCTGAATTTAAAATGAAGCATGCTATTACTGTTGGCTCTCCACAGAGATAGAAGGAAAATACCCTTCTGTGCTGCTCTGTCCTAGGCTATGAATGGTGGCAGTTATTTTTTCCAGTCTGTTTCAAACAGAGGAACTAATGTAATCATAAATGCATTGAAAATAAATCCTAATAAAAGGTCTTCAGAAGAATGCATATATTCATGTTTCCACTTAAAAAAAAAAGTTTTATTATACTTTAAAAAGATATTTGAAGCATTCCAGCTTTCTAAAACATTGCAGTGTACTTTTGCAATAGCTTGTTACTCATTATTGAATAGATTTAATTATACTTTCTCTGTAGTAGAATTGCAGTTACAGATGTTTTTTTGCTACTGATTGGAACGTCAGTAATAATTTAATTAGATATTATGACAGTTTCCATGGCTTATATGTTAACACAGTTAAATTCTCTCTGTAAACTAATTTTGAGAACAAATGTTTCTGTTCAAAACCTTTTACAGTGGAAATGTTTCAAAGGTAAAAAAAGTTAATTATAAGGGTTTTTTTCCTCTTCTAAATCCTCTGAAGGAGCAAGAACTTTTTCCATGGAAATACAGTCAGTCACCAAAATGTCAAAGAGGCTCTAACTGTAGCACACTGAACAGTGTATGGAAAGTGTATGAAATATAAACTACCTTACAATCTAAGTTCAATGGTACTATTTATTTATATAACTATAGTGACCCTCAGTGCACAGAAGATATGCTTTTTACTGTGCGGTTTTCTCGTATGCAAGAACATTGAATGGCTGTATTATATTTAATTAAAAGCAATAGTGGGCCTACCCAGATGTTAAAAGGGCTTGATCTGAACAGTGTGTTGACATCAGATGAATAGGAGAGGCCACCTGCTAGTTCCACTTTTGGCTTTGTGGATGATTTGCATTCCTGTGGCCTGTTGCTCTGCGTGATTGCTCTCAGCACTTCACAGCCCCATGAACTGTTTAATATCATGGATACCTTCCAGCTATGCAGGCTATCTCCTTTTATAACATCAGTGCAAAAGAAATGACCACTTGCAGGATTCTGAAGGGTAGAGCATAATGCTTTCACTTTGCATATACCCCATCAAAGAGGAGGAAATGCTTTGCTATGAAGTAGATTAGGATAAAAATTAATCCATTCTTGCCTAAGAGTGCTAACACACCCTTTATTTTTTTGTCTTTCTGAAAGATAATGCTCATCATTTTAGTACAATACAGTTCAGAGTGTAAGTGGCATCCTTGTCTTTTCACTTGAGCACAGAATGTTTCTATTGTAAACATGTAAAATTTACTATGTGTACTGTCTCAACACTGAGAATCCCTTCAGCAGCATAAATGCATTCATTAACACAATGCAACTATTAAATTGTCAGTGCAGTCCTGGTTTCTGTATTTATTTTTATATATTATATTTTTATTTACATATTTACATTCTATTGTTATATACATATTTTTTATAATATGTATGTATATTTTAAAGCGAGAGGCAAGAAAAATTGAATCACAAAGAAAAAGAAAGAATTACAGCATTTTCCAGTAGGCAATATCAAAAGACAGGAGAAAAAATACAAATCTATGTTTCTATATAATATCCTCTCTTGATATATGTTTGCCACATAAGACCCAGTGAAACTTTCTTACATGCTTCCAACCTGCAGATTATTGTATCATCACTCAGGGGCCTGAAGGATGCCATTATCTAAACTCAGTCACAGTTATTTTCCAGATATTTTCCTTTGTATTTGTGATGTATATTTTTTTTTTGCACTGGTGAGTTAACTTCATCCCAGCAAGCTCTCACTGACATTTCCTTGTAGTTTTATACTCTAATATCAAATAATGTGTTTATCAGAGATAAAACCACATCCTGTTATGGTGTGATAAAAGATACATTCATTTATTTAAGTTCTGGAAGTAAAAGCTAACAGTTGCTTTAAGTTTTAGTAGACTGCTGAAAAATATGTTTGCTTTTGTGTTTGATGTATCTTTCTCATTATGCACTATGATGATTTAAGGGGTACAAGATAGAAAAATAAAATACTAATACACTGCAGATTTTTATACAGTGTGTGCAATAAGTCAGTTGTAACTTGATGTTAAAAGATTTTTTAAACTTCAAACATTTTATATCAACTTTTTGCTATAAGCAGAAAATTCTCTTCTTGCCAAATTAGTTACTTAGAGGCTGTGATCAGTGAGATTAAAGGAGAATTTATACACCTTAATGATTCTTTTTAGAAGCCTAACTCTAAGGCACAGATTTTCTAACTCCTTACTCATCTAACTTCAGTGTATAAAATTCCTACATACTTGTGATTTGAAAGTTGCTTATGTATCAGAAATTCTGTTTCTCAGCGTATCCATAGACAACTCAGCCTTAAGCCCTAGAGAGAGCAAAGATTTCATTTTGAAATCCAGAAGATAAAATACACCTAGCACTGATGAGAAATGTGGTTTCAGTTCCATCCTTTGGCTGACAGGATCTATATTTAACAGTTTCTAAACTACCAGAATTCAGAGGTTTCAGGGAATAGGAGCTGTCAGATTATTCTGGTTAATTAAAGGGTTTTTATTGACTGATTCAGTATTTTCTATTCAGTGGCTGTGATGCAGAAAGTCAGCAACTCCATGGTCTGCTGACTTGTATTAACCCAGGAAAAATTATAGCAATGGTTAGGGAAATTCTGTATTTAAATAGAAGGGCTCCAGTCAGGACTGGACCATTACCACTGGACTGCTGGCTAAGCAGGAGTTACTTGTTTTTTTAGGCTTTCTTGAAAGAAAAAAATTTGCCCATTTCCAGACTGTGAAGCACCATCAGAAAGAAGAAAACTTTGTAATTAAGCATCCAAAACTGTAAAAGGCATGAAGTTGAAGATAATGCCCCACTTAAAGCATTTTCATGTGAGGTTCTCTGAAGTGTCTCAGACGTCTGCAGCAGGTTAGACAGATGACACAGGTCCTGCAGACCTGTACTCCTCTGGATTGGCAGCTAGGGGACAATGGCATCTCGAGTGGCACTGGGGTTTTGTACATAGGCATGTTAAGCTTAGGCAACCAAATCCCAGTAAGGGTGTTTAAGCTCTTGTGATAGCAGTTACACAATCAGCACAGTCTAGAGAGAGATTTAATTCACTTTGTGCCTGGAGCTGGGCAATGAATTGTCCAGGTATTCACTGACTGCCACTGGAGCTCATATGCCTGGCACACATGGAGGCAATTGCATGTAGACACATAAATTCAGGAGTCTTAATCAAGCACTGAGTTTTATAATTAATTGTGATGTTTTCCTGTACTTCCACTGTAATCAGTAAAACTATAAGGAGTTAGGGAACATATTGCAACAAATGCAGAAGTTGCAAACAACCTATTTTTAAGGTGACCTTGGAAACTGGGTAATGTACACTTCGACTTCTGCAAAAACTGCAATTATTTATGCACATCTTCATTGCATCAGGGAAGTGCAGAAAGAAGAGGACATACTGATACTGATTCCCTTAGTGAGTTGGTTTGCAGCACTCCATTTAACTAAAAATAATATAGTTCATGTCCACTGTGCTTCTTCTGAAGGGGCCCTGCAGTACTAAAAACATAAAGGATTTGAGACTGGCAGCAAATTAAAGTTTAATATGTACTGCAATTTGTATCTTTTAGAATCCTACATCACTTCCCCATCATAACTGTGTGTTAACTGCCATTACATCCAAGTATATGAAGTAATAAATAGGTCCCAAATGCCAAGTAAATGCTAAAAAAAAATCTGAGGCATTTCTTCTCCATGTGGGAACCATCTCTAGTGAACTATACTTCTGTAAAAGGAAAGTGATTACTGTTGTTCTACAAGTGTTTTCCTTCACTAGAAAGCTGCTATGGAAAATGACAAAGAGTTTAGTCTTTTGTTGAGTGTTCTGTAAATGCTGTATGCCTTCTCCAGATACAGATTTGCAGATGGAAATGTTTGAGGTGAGCAAACGCCTTTTCTGAATTGTGACCTGCTATAACATGGATTTTCTTCTCAGCTTAATTCTCTGTTTTGTGCTAGTCAGGTGCTGCAAAACAGCTGTTGGACTAGCTGATCCATGCACATTTATATTCTCCTGTGTGCATGAATCCCCAAATTGTGGTGATGGAAAAGGACTGAAAAGCTGTGTACTAAGTGACTTTTAGCTTTAAAAAAAGGGGGGAAACAGGGGGGTGTTCCTTGAAGAGGTGATAGTCCAGAGCATTCCAGCACTCTTCTGATCCCTGTATCTTTGAGTCTGTGCACAGCTTTGTATAATTTTGAAGCAGAGCTAGCTTCTACCATAATCAAAATAGTTTCTGCTGAACCTCAAGCACACTAAAAGTGACATACAGTCGTCTTTGCCACCTATACATGACAGAGGGTTATGTTTAATCAGCACTAAGTAAGGAATTTAAGTAAAAGAGAATAAGATTATATAAATTTCACTTTTAAAACAAACTAGATTATCATCCCTTTGACCATATCACAGAGACAGCTTTATGGTAATATCACTAAATATATCCCAAACATGATATGGAACTGATGGTGGATGTTTTTGTTGTTATAGTAAATGGAGTGGTAAGGCAAGATGATAAGTACTGCTGTGCATTGCTATTGTGTACATATTGATGGGGTTGTGGGGCACCACACTCTTTAAGGTTTATCTTTGTCTATTTTTAAGCAAAGTGTTAATTGAGTGCAAATGTGTCTGATTCTGTGATGTAAAGAACTGCTCTTTGTTGACAGTCCTTAGTCTCTTGATCACTTGCTTGGTATTGGCCAGCTGCAGCCTTGAGTGATGAAATACCTTAAAATATGAACTGTGCTTTCTTCAAAGTATGTATTTTGCCTCCAATATGGTAAAGCAATCAAACACTTAGATTTAGCTTACAGAAAGAGCACAACTTTGCTATAATAAGTTGGGGGAGGCTCAGTTCAAGGAAAGAGAGGATGCTGAGGAAAGTTAAAGCAGACACTTTTTGTTCCCTTTGAGTAGTGAGTTTACCTTCACCTATAATTACTTCAAATTTTCCCTCTCTAACCTTGAAGGAAGCCTTTCACAAGTATAGTGAGATAATTTAAGAAAGGTGTAGCACAGGGTCAGGATAGGAAAGGGTATGTCCTCATCCTCTCTTTTCAGTATTTTTTAAGAAAATATATGTGTAACCCTCCAAAGTACACAAATGATTAAAAAGGTCTTCCTTCTTAGTAATTATTTTAAGACAAAACAAAACACACCACACAGAACTCTCCCCCCTAGTTCCTTGTCTTCACCCCTAAAAAAAGATCAAAGATCAGAATAGTTTTATGTAAGTTCCCATATTTGGAAAACTAGAAAATATACCTGTAATTTTTTACTGATACGTGTGGACAATTTTTTCTCCTGCTTATTTTGTAGGAGATCAAATACAGTTTCTGACATGAGGTGCATACCATGAATGGATTATTTTTGAGAAAGAGCCTCTATATCTTTCAACAATTCAAAATATTAAAATCTCAAGACTTTCCTGCTTAAAATGTAAAGAAAAAGATTCACCAAACTACAGAATTGTCATGGTTTAAAAAAGGCCTCTAGTATCACCAAGTTCTAGCAATCACCACCACCACCCCAAATAATGATTATGATAATAATAATATAGTATATGCCTACTACAACATGCCCTGAATTGCCTCATCTACACATTTTTAAATACCTCCAGGGATGGTGACTCCAACAACTCCCTGGGCAGCCTGTTTCAGCACCCAGCTACTCTCTCAGTTAAGACATTCTTCCTAATACCTAGTCTAAACTTTCCCTGGCCATTTCCTCTAGTCCTAAATAACAACCCCAACCTTGACAACACTTTCCACCACTACCACCCCCCAAACCCACATTCAGGTATTGACTAAAAGGCCACTAAAGCCTATGGCATCCCTGCATCTGGAGTGAGGCCAATGGGCCATCAATTTCAACAGAGCTACACAAAAGGGATGAGAATTCACAGGTCCATGCACTACTTAGGTGCTTGTCCCATGCAAAAAAAAATAACTCTCCCTCTTTCCCAGTAACAACTTCCTACTTGTATTTTCTCTTTAGTGTATTCTCTGAAGTATTTGAGAAAAGTGCCTCACATTATTTCTTCTGCTTCCTTGGAAAATAAATGTAATGATCATATTTGTGGATTAAATGCACTCCAGTGGGATTCTTGCATCACAGCTCTTCTGAAACACTGGTGACCTATCCCCAGCTATCAGATCAGCTCTCTTACCTTCACCCCGTGGGAAACTGAAAAGTTTTGTGACTCTCTCCTCCTGGGAAACATTCAGTTCCCTTATTTGTTGACTTGTAATTCTTACGTGCCAGTGACATGAAAGATCTCTTCTGACTCAATAATTTTACTGGATGCCTTTACTGCTGCCTTCCTGCAACAGAAAAAGTGGCCTCCTGCTCTCACAGCTTGCTCACTAGTGCTTTGCGGTGGGCACAGTGCAGATGACAACAGTGGGAAATTGATTGTTATGGAAAGAAGTTAGGTCCAGCTCTTAACTCTCTGAGCAGGTGTTTAAAAAAATTAGTTGAAAAAGTAACTGGACAATTGCCTTTTTATTTGCAGTGATCAAGAGCTGGTGAACCCTAAGTTGGGTACATTGAATTTGCAGTCTTTCGCATACACGACAGACATTATATGGCACATATAAGGCTCCATCTTGCATGTCCTAAGATGGTATGAACAGTAAAGCTAGCAAAAAAGTAGCATTTGATACTTTGCACTTGGTTTTCTGCAAATCTTGAGTTACAGCAGAAGATTGCTCAAGGCATTGCTTGGGTATTTCACTTCATAGGTTTGCTTCTGATGTTGCTGGTGCAGACCAGTAGGAAATACAGTAATTCAAGGGTGAGAACAGCCTGTGTAGGCCATACCCAGGCTTCTTGCAGCTGGTAACTGGAAAATGGAAAAGATGGAAGGAAAAGGAGAAGGGTTTAGAATGGAGGATTATGTTTTCTTCCAAAATGAGCTCTGGAAGAACAAGCCCTTTTTCTCAAGACTGTGCTCTCAACCTACAGAGCCTAGACTTTGAAAATGAAGATAATTTTCCATCTTAAGGCACAGGAGAACACCCACTGAAAAAAGCAACTAGTACTGTTTTTGAAAAAAATATATTTAAAATTCTCCTATCAGTAAGAAATGTTATTAATAAACCACTTTATTGGGGTTAATTACCACGCAGAAATATGTTAGCTTTGAGGGGTAGATTTCTCCCCCTTCCCCCACTGCTACTACATGCACATTAGCAGGTATCCTGAATCTGGAATATTTCTTCTTGAAGCATGATTATGGTTATCTACAGTCCTGAAGCACTGTGCTCTTCAGAGTTAAGAAGGCAGAGCAAAGGTCAATGGAAGCTCAGCTCATGACTTTTTACAATTCAGCTTTTTCTTTAGCACACAGTCTGTGGAAGTCCAAGCTGTGGAGTTTCAGTCTCATGAAAGTCTTTTGGCTCTCACTCCAGATTGTATTTAAAGCTGAATAACTGTTTTAAAGGGCACTTGAATTCAGTGTCCTTTGTAGCATACTGTTCTGCATCTGTTTAAGAGGTGTTCCATGTGCTTTTTGGCAGATGATATTTCCAGTCATTCTGAAATGTTTAGAAAGGTCGGTTTTCTGAGCTGCTTGCCGCTGTGTATGCTGTAATTCAAATTCTGGCTTTTGAAGTTATGGATAAATTCAGTATGTTACATTTACTTTGTTATGAAAAACCTCTCTGCAATATAATCAGTGCAGGGAAAATATAAAAATATACATTTAATATTTTTATGGCTTATCCTTTTATATTTGGAAGACTTAATTTTGTTTCTTTCGACACTACCAGGAGCAAACAAGATCAGTTCTCAAAATAACAGCGTGGGAGTCTTCAGGTCCAGAGTATGTAATTACAAAAGAACAACTTCATTAATTTTGGATAAACAGGGATGTTTCTCAGAATAAGATTGTCTCATTATAAGCGTATTGATTTTGACACTCCCTACTGTCACATGGAAGACATGAAATCAAGACAGAAAAGCTGTTTCACCACTCTACATTATGCAAAATATATAGCTGATTTATACAGATGCCCCTTCCTTCTCTTTTGTTTTGCTCATTAGAAAATAAAAGCCAGAAGCTGTCATAACAGAGAATGGGATAGAGCTTAAAATTTGGAGGGCCTGGAGCTGCTTATCTTTATGTTACCCTTAAACCACTGCTACTTGTTAGGCAGCTAGAGCAGCCACACAGCCCTTCTAGAAAGCCACAGGTCACAGTCAAATATGTTTGCCAATCCCATACAAAACGTGTATCATCTCTTGTTTAGTAACTGTTAGGAGCATACAAATGTCTTGTTAACTACATTGCTTAAAGATATCAGACATCTATGTTTATGAACCTGAATCACTGCCCAGACAAACTAATGGTGAAGAAGCCATAAGGGAAATTTCTTTGCAAATATTTATAAAGGATGGTTCACTATTTATGTCTGTTGCTGCTTTCGTGAGTAAACAAGTACTCTGTGTGTAATTTAGATATAATAAATAGTGTCAATATTTAAATACTAGTAGACATACACATGAAAGCTGTGCAAGTTCATGTCTAAGTATTAATAATAAAAGGTACACCTCACACTGTGTACATGAGCATGAGTGCATGCACACAAGAAAATTCTCTCAGCAGAAAGTATATTCTTGGACATCCTAATCTAGTGCCTCTTCACACATGCAGAAAAGGAAGTTCTTCTGATTTAACATACAGTACCAAAATGCATTAAATACCATACTCCAAGTCACATGCTTAGAAAATCCATTTGGGATCCATAGGTATCTTTTCTATGCAGGAATTAATGCATTTATTTAGATTTCTAAATTTATTTTTTTAAAAGGTAACCAAGGTTTTTTAAAGTGTAAAATAGCCTGGTTCTACAGAACAAAATGGTAATTACCCTGAGTTTGCTCGGGTACTGGAGGTGGTGAGGGACCCATGGACTCAGGACTTTTAGTTTTTAATAGCTTTCATATAAAGCTGGCATATAGGATATCAGGGTGTTCACTCAAGCATTGTTATTTTGGGTAACCAGACCTGATGACATACTGAAATGTCTTTCTTTTTTCCTTCCACAGGTTCTCATTTTAAAATACTACATGTCTTAAACTAAGAGTGCTCAGCATCTCACAAAACAGAGTCCTTAACCAGCACAGTCGTACAGTTGCATTTCATTATGCTAACATTAACCGTACACTTTTCAGACTTGGTATCAATTTTATACTGTTCACATGTTACAGTGGTTTGCTGGTTTGTTGCTTTTGCTTCACAGTGAGAGGCCGGTTTACAATATTGCACAACTGCCTTCCCCTTGGTAAAATGAAATATACTGTAGGCTTTTGCTACGCAATCATCCCACTATTGCTTTCCCATTGGGCTGTGTTTCTGATCTGCCACATCAGGGTTATTGGAGGCCTGAGCCCCTCTGGAGCAGTGCCTGCCAACTGGGCCGAGCCCTGTCAGACCCGTGAGGCGACTTTCTGAAGCGCTCGTCCGCTGCGAGGGAGGCTCCGTCCACACCGAGGCTTTCGCCCAAACCAAACGGATCAAATTGAAAGCAGTTGTAATTTGGAGCGTAAATCATACATCAAATAACAGAAGTTCAGTTTGCCTGCTGTTTTTCAAGAGGAAAATGTGCATAACAGGTATTTTGCTGAGAAATACGGACGTAGGGTTTAAATAAAAAAGAGAATTCTTGCTTCAAAGGAAGGCTGGAGCTTCATTTGAGAAGTTATACTTTATCATTAAGATTTATATAGGTATCCACAACAGTTTGTGTCTGCAAATTCTGGAATGATTTAAAATAGATTCCAGTCAGAGAGAAAGGCCCACCTCAGACTGGTTTCCACATTCTGTGACTTGTGGATAGGGGTCTAAAAATTTTGCATCTCAGCAGGAAATGTCCTTTACCTCCTTTCACACCAGATGAGTCTATCAAAGGTGAAGAATGATACCAAGAAGACTCTTTCCAGCCCAATGTATTTTTCAGTCTTGTTTTGCTTTATTACATTTTTAAAACAGTTCCTCAGGTTAGACACCAAGCTTTATTCTCTATTATTGCACTAATTTTAAAATGATACTATTTTGTCTGCAGGAATAATGAGAAAAAGTCATTTGGGATCAGCTGTGGATATATGGCCCCTCCTTTACTCATGCTCTCATGGGGCAGATTAGTCATATGTTGGTTTAACACATCCCTACAGGCAATGTCTTATTGCTTAAGGTTCAGAAATATGAATAATAAAACTAGGCCATAAGCTATTTAGCTTGCTAGAAATTAAATTTAACAGCTTCAGCTCATGAATCCAGCTGTAAAAGTACATACAGGCATTAAATTAATGGGAACACATGGAAATCTCCAAGATCATATTCCAGAGGAACTGAATTTTGTGTTTGTCTTACCAGATAATCTGGTAAAACTAGTCAAAACAGATGGGGTTTTCTCTAACATTAAACTTTACATTCCACTAACAAAATCCTTCTATGAACAAACTTTACTGCTGCACAATATTTATAACCCTGACTTGTCCTTCTCTCATAAAAACACCAAATCTCTAAACAACTTCCTTCTCCCTCTAGCAAAAAAGTGATGTACTTATAAAGGATTAATGTGCACAAGGGGTTATCTTTTTTTTTCCAAGTAAACTGATTAATCCCACTAAAGATATTGTATTTGTCTACAAACTATTTCTGCATATCCTTAGATCATCACAGCCACAGCAGTTATGATTTGTTATGATATGAGAATATATCCATATAGACAAAAACTAATAACTGAAACCTTGCATCTCAAAAATAAACTCTGGAAGGAGTTTATTCTTTTACAAAGTAGAGATGTTGTTGTTACTGATTCTATATAGAAAGCATTCAAAAACTACACTATAAAATCCCAGGGCAGATGCAGAGGGTTTCACTGACATCTCTGCAAGATACATTCAAGCCTTTTGTTGCAGAAGTAGTTTCAAGTAGGAAATTCCTCTATTAAATTCTATGCCTACTCTTAAGACATTGATAAATGAGGCAGTAGAGGTGATAATGTAGGAGGCTTCATAGAAAAGTGAGCTTTCCAGGGAAGTGGCCAAGTTATCATCCCTGAAGATACTGAAAAGACATGAAGATGTGTTGCTTAAGGACATGGTTTAGTGGCGGACTTCGCAGTGTTAAGTTTATTGCTGGAAATTAAAAGAAATTATCTTAAAAGGCTTCTCAGATAAAAGACCTCTGAAATAATCTTAGAGGTCTTTTCCAACCTAAATGAGTCTGTGATTCTACATTTCTATAATGAATATCTCAATGAGGACACATTGGAGAATAACGCAAAGGGAGGTTAAGAGCAAAAGGGAATATTTAGCAGCTTCTCTCTCTTCAGACCCTACATGTAACATCTGCACTAAAGCCAAACACTCTGTCATTACAAGGGATTTCAGGATTTCTCTTTGTATGAAGAAAATAACGTGCTTTTTCACCCTTGGGGCAAATCTTAATCCTCCTTCTGAGGCCAAGATGATTACTTCTGCATTGCATTTGGGTTTGGCAGCACAAGTCCAGACAACAGACTTCGATGGCACATATCTGTACAGACCAGTCCACCAGTAATGTCTAAGAATGGGAGCAGGCCAATGACCAGCTGCTAGCCAGCTCTCTTCCTTCTGCAGAATACTCCAAAATAGAATTTTTGTGCTTACTGATCCCACAGCCCCGCCCCCAAAGATAAACTGCTATCAAAGTCTTGGGTCATAGCTTGAATAAGTCAGTTGTCCCTTGTTGCCCAGATATTCTTTGTATTATTATTGCTAGGCAGCCTTTTAGAAGAAAGCTGATTTCATCATAGCTACCTATCTATCAACTTTATTGTCTTCTGACATCATCCTTCACGCCCCTATATAGCTGTTGCTAGGTGACATGCTGCCCATTGTGAAATCACAGATGAATAAATGTTGTTCAAATTATCATGGTTTCTGTCTTTCAGCTATTGTATATGGCCTTATCTTTTGTAGGGCAGAAATGGAAGGGCTTAGTTGTGTCACTATAAAAGGAAGCAATTAAATCTTCCTTTAAAATTATGACCTGATTCGTATTCATATTAAAATGTAATGTCGCATATTGGTGCACACAATGTGTTTTGTTTACAACAAAGTTATGTATTAAGATACCTCTTTATGTACATATTAAGATACAACTAAAACAGGTATAAGGTCTAGCTGGTAAGTAACCTGTCTCATGCTTTGCAGTCCACCAGTTATTAAAAGATATCAGATAGTGATGAATAATTAAATCTGCTTCCAAGTAAAACTCTTTAATTCCACCTAATGTCAACTGGGTAATTACATGTTATAATTTTAAGCTTTCTATCATAGCTATCTTTTCATGCATATGGACACTAGTCCTTCTCAGAATTCTGTTAAGCTCTTACCTTCCATGATATTTTATGCAAAGATAACACTCCCTACTACTTAAGAGTTGCCCAAATATGTACTGAAATGTTTCGCCTGCCATGACATTCATCCTTGGTTTTATGCTACAAGGGAAAAATGTGACATACTCAATTTGAACCTTGGTTAAAAAGTCATACTTTTCTGATTTGTCATGATGACATGTGTTAAGAATCAAAGGAATCATTTGCTTTCTTAATGGTATGGGAATATAATTTGAAGTTTGTTTTTAAAAGCTGATTCACTGTTTTCAGATATCATTCCTCAGGAAATATGTTTCAAATTATAACCCCCTCCTCTTTTTCTCTCAGGCTAGCTACACAATCTATTTAAGCAAGATTTATTAATTTTTTTTCATAGTGATATTTCTCAAACACCTTCTTTTCTTAGTTTCTATTTTTGTTATGTAATATATAGATTATGTAATATGTGTATGCAATTGTGTATTATGTAATATGCTTTGCTTATGTAATATGTAGAATATAGGCCAGTTATTGTAATGATGCCCAATTAATCCTGAATGTGCATCTCACTGGTTGTTGACTTCATTCACTCTCCATTTGTATTCTCATAAGGCCAGATCATTGGTGTTACCCATCAAGACTCATAAGATCCACTGGCAGTAAAATTTTCGTATTAGTTTAACAACTGATTAATTGTTGTATTCTACATTGTACAAGCTGCACAACAATTCATGACAGTACATTCCAGATAAACCACACTTTTGAATATAATACAACTATGCCCCTTAACAGACCATTAATGCTTCTACAGAAAGATCTCAAGACTGCCTGGACAGACTAGAGGATTAATAAGAATAAGAGTGGTGAATTATTCATCATGCAGTGAATCCACTCCTTAATTTATCTGACTGGTTTACATCCTCCAGTAAAAAAGACACTTGAACTGTTTTTCCCTTTTCCATATAACTCTTTTTTGGGTGGAGCCTTCATCAGTGTAAAAATTTCATTTCTTCTAGTTAGAACTTTACCTTCATCTTTGGACACCCCACCTCTGCTCCTCTCCTCTTTAAAAAGGGCTCACCTTATCCCATTTGTACCATGTCACTGTTCAGATGCCATTGCAATGATTTCTCTCAAATATCTAATCACAAAAGACAGAGATTAGTTCTTGGTTTTCTTAAAAGGTTTTCAGCAACACATCTGCTCCTTCATAGCTACGCTAATTCATAAAATCTTGTCATGACACAGATAAACAGAGAACAGCAAGACATTCTCTACTCTGCCTAAAGCATTTTTCTAGATGTCTAAAAGACACTGGAATGGATATTTTGCATCATTTTTTGTCAGCTGAAGGTGTTTAAAAGCTGATTACTTTCTGATTACTCTTGCCTTCCCATATTTCTGCTCTCTTGTCATTTTGACAAATTGGGATAGAAAAAATTTTATGTTTGGATGGATGCAGTCAAGCTCATGATAAACATGCAAGCATTGTTATATTTTTGTATGCTCATAATTAGCATTTATACACATTAGGTGAGTGATCTCTTGCTGGAAATAATCATTTTAATGAAAACAAAAGAGTTCACAGGTATAATCAAATTCCTTTAAAACTAGTCTTCTGTGAATTAGCATTCTGTGAACTTTCTGGCTGTACTATAAAAAAACATATGAATCAGATGTGTAAACTGTGAAGCACAGCATCCTGTCTGTGACAGTGGCCAGGACAAGGTGTTTTATACAAAGGTGCAAAAAATTCTTACAGTAGGCAGCTGTTGGATTATTTCTCCATTAAGGAGCTCTCATCCTAAGCCTTAATACTTAGAGATCGTCTGAAACCCTTAAGGATGAAGTTTTATTTTCATTCCAGAACTTTTCTGTAGTGTTTCACTTAGTTTTGATATTTGAGAGCGTTTGTTGTGGAGCAGAGGCAGGAACTGAATTGTGTGGGCTCCAGATGTAGGTTCAGTGTTGTTTCCCATTGCTGAAGCAACATGCAAGAGCAAAATCTGCTCAGAGCAACTGAAATATTAAACTGCTTAGCTGTTAGCCTCTGGCAAACATAAAGGAGCAAAACATAGCTAGAAAATTACATTTCTCGACATTTTAGAAATGAAATTGATATTCACCAGGACAACAGTTCCTTACTTCAGGCTGTTCTGCTGTTGAACTCCAAATTCTTGCTACAAGACATGGAGATGTCTGCTTTTAGAAAGAGCTGGACAAACTTTTGTAATGGAAAAGCTTTGGCAACTTGAATATAGTGGCTGCTGCTTCAGGTACAGATGTACCATGGGTAACACCACTGTGTTTATAATGGGAACACAAGTTCATTGTCTCCTGAACATATGTGGTGACAACACTAAGGCAAGGAGCAGGAAATGGATGTTAATGAGGCTGGAAGAGCTCAAGTCTCTCTGGGACCAATTGCAAAAGAACGTTAAAGCTTCTCTTCCTGGCTATCACACACTGGAACAATTCTACTACCTCTGTGGCCTCTCCTGTCCATGCTGGGTCTTCTGGTGACCCATGGTGATCTGTCGCCCTTCTCTCTTGTCCTTTGAAAGGCTCATGGCAAGAGAAGTATAAGAACTCAGACTACAGCCATTAACACTATGGTACCTTACGTCTTTGAAAGCTCTCCTCTTGAACTCTGAATTACAAATCTGATTTATAGTAATTCAGGCATTGGGTCAAATTATGTTCCTTAACATGGTATGATACACCTCAAAAAATTTAATGGGAGTTCTGTATTTGTAGGAGAGGAAGAAAACTTTGTACAACAACAATACAGAATAGTTTTAAGACCAAAGGTCTATTTACCTCTTGTCCTCAAGATCGTGTCCTTAGATCTTTAAGCATGTTTCTGCACTAGGACCAGTAATACTTAAAGGTCAAAGAAAAGTCATAACTCTAACACCAATGCATTACTATAGAATTTAAAGAAAATACTCTCTGCATTGTTTTTAATTCCTTATTACTCAAATTCCTGGCTGTACAGTGATCCAGTGTCAACATTTGGTTTGGCATTTAGGATTCTCTCCTAGGAAATGGGAAGTGTCGGTTCAACGCTCTGAAGGCTTCTCGAATTCTGACTCAGAAACTTCATGGCTATTTCTCTGTGCTTGATGTTTCCCAATGGTCAAACTTCAGGGGTTACCTGTTCCACATGTAGACATACTGCATTGCATAGAAGAGACACCTAAACTTCCTTCATCACAGTAGAGAAGCAAGTCTGTACCACAGCTGATCCAAATAAGCCCCTAAAGTTGACACGGACACCTATCCTTTCTTCACTGACTGCATAAAAATGCATCTTAGGCAGGCTAAATGTCTCTAGAGGCTCATAAATGCTGCAATGACTAATTTAAAGGCCTAAATTATGAGGTTTGATTAATAAGGTCCATACTTATTTTAATTCTCTGCAGTCTCATGCAGATAGTGTTGTACAGGTTTGTTGTGGGTTAAGTCTGGTAGGCCCCATACAGCCACTCACTCCCTCTGAAATGGAGGTGAGAATCACAAGGGTAAAAGTATGAGAACTTAGTTTGAGATAAAGACAGTTAATAAGGTAAAGCAAATCTGTGTGCTCAACATAATGAGGAATTATCTCACTACTTCCTATTGAGAAGCAGGTGTTCAGCCATTCCCAGGAAAACTGAGCTTCATCATGCATAACTGTTACTTGGAAGACAAGCACCATAACTCTTCAGTATCAACCTGCTTCCTTCTTCTTTCTCCAGCTTTTATTACTGAGAAGTGCCATGTGGTGTGGAATATCCCCTATCCCAGCTGCATCCCCTCCAAACTGGCCCACTCACTGGGATCACATTTGAAAGCCACTCTCTGTAATCAGAAATATGAGAAAATTGCAGATTTCCTTCAAAATTTTGCTAATTCTTGTTTTGTCATATAATTCTATGAGCTGAAATTAAACCTGGAAGTCTACTGTGTGAAACAAACCTCTTCTTATCCTGCTATACAAACAGCTGCTTTGGAGGTGAATTGTGTTTTTAATTGCAGAAAGGAATCACTAAGGGTAGCGTGAAATGCTTGATACTGCAAAATACATTCTTGTTGTGAAAAAGAATATTTATTATCTTTCACAAGGTAGCGCCTAGGAAGCACTATGGGTTCTTAAATATAACAAAAATAATGTGTTCTGCTTCACAATACAGCATCAGTATTTTAATTCAAAAGTATTATTGATCCCCTGCCATGACCCAGATGAAACCTACAGATACATTTTTGTTTGAGATGCTGTGGACTCAAAGTGCTTATTATTGCAACTGTAACATGAGGTAGTGCACATTACATTTTTATGTAATTACATCTTGTATTAGTAACAAAGAGAATGATGATGTCAAAAAGCTAGACTTTCTCCAAGTGTTTTACTTTATTGTGGTAGTGTTACCAGTGTGCTGAAATGGGAACCTCTGAATGTCTGTTCCATTCCAGTATTTCCCATGTCAGCCTTTCCTCTAGAGTTACACAAGTGCTTGGTTGAGGTCTTTGCTACTCAAGCCAGAAAGCCACAATCCTTTGTCCTAATTTATGCATGCTACCAAAGAGTATTTTAGATCACAGGACACAACTGAAAATTGCAATGTGACTCTGAAGTTAAAAACAAAGAGAAATGGAAGAAATATATGATGCACATATTTAATTGATGATATCAGATTATTTTGTATTATGGTCCATGTGATTTTTGTTTTTATTTCACATTACCCACTATTTCAATTTATTTTTCATTATTTAATATTGAATTGTCCAAATGTTTTTGTTTTGTTGATAATTTAACAACTGCATTCAGTTGTTGTGGATATGCATTTTAATTAAGCATTATTTAGGCAACATGATATGTACTAAATTGGAAAACATCAAACTGTCATATTAAACACAAGCAAACAACCTTGAATAATCAGACACTTTGTGAGAAAAAATAAACTTTGCTTGGTCTGTTCAGTAATACCTCTGCCTTTACCTCTTTTTACTGTTTGGTTGCCAAATGAGGAAAGTGCACCAGAAGATATCTTCTCCATTTATTTTTGCTCCTAGGTTGGCTAATACTGGTGTCAGAAGAAAAAGAAAAATTCTAGTGATAGATGGGTCTCTCTACTTGAATTTAAACCATTACAATTGCTCTGGAATAATTTAACACCAGGGACATAGCAGTTGAGTAATTTAAAAAATATAATTATATGGCAAATGCCTAAAAAAAAACCCACTCCAAAACAAAGCAAACATTTGCTCTTGGAATGCCCACAGAATATTTTTTGTTCATTAACTTAATAACAGAAGAATAAAACCAGAAAGAACAGAGAAATCTAACTTTTGTATTCATATATTCTACGTACATTTGTGCTTTTAGTAGATAATGTCTAATTTTCACTTTCTGGAAAAAAATTAAATAAAGCAATTGCACATTAGATATTACTATATTAAATCCTATAGTTTATAATAAAATCACTAACAAGCAGGGTAACAACTAATCAGTCTCTCTTTTTTTTGTGACTTCATTGCCTAAATATGCATTTCCCTTGATTACCTGGGCTTCCCAGAAACACTCCAGGTGTACTCTATCTTCTTCCACCTCCTAAATGCTGAACATGCATCAAGCTCTGTTAGCCTGGATGAACACACTGTCTAGTTATCTCTTTATCTACCTGCCTCAAAGCTATTGCCACATAGCTTTTAACAGATAAAAATTTTCTGCAGTATACAATGAGATAATATATTGGTATTTGTGCCTTCTATTTCTACCTTCCCTTTCAGCCCATTTCTAGTTTCCCTGGTGACTTTTTCTCTGAAGTCAGCAACCAGTTTGCTAAGTTATATTCATTACATATGAATATTTCCCTGTCTGCACAGGTAGAAATCACATATAGAGCTGAACGAAGTGACAATGTTATGGATTTAATAATACGAGCAGGTATGGAACTCATCTGAGTAAATGTAGCTACTGCACCTATCTACACCTGAGTAGTTACCCCAGCCTTGTTATTGTCAGCAGGGAGACAAATGCTTAGATTAGAATATGGCTAATTTCATTCTAAAATACATGTTTAAAATAAATTGGAAGAATTGCTCCCTAAGAGAACACAGAAAAGATGCAGGACTTTAACTCCTTTTTCCTGTTTGGAAAGCACTGTCCCCAGAACACGGTGCAGGTGTACTTGTCAGGTGGTTATTTTGTGCTGTTTTGGTTAAACTCTGATAAATGTTCTGTACTTGAGCAGAAATGGATATAGTAGAAAAATTGTCCCAGTATCTCCTATTTCAGTAAATATTTCTTAAAAATGGTTTATGGCTTTTCTTTGTACTAAGTGATGTACAAGGGTTGTCTGCTGGAAGAGCAAGAAAACTGGTCCTCCTGACAATCCCATTTTGCTGGCTCTTGGTAACACAAAGGGAGAGAGGAAATCAGAGGTTGCTGCATATTACATCTTATAATCCTTATAAGAAATCACGTCAGTATTTATTGGCAGAAAAGACTGAGTGGAGATGAGAGGGAGATACTAACTGCATCTATGGAAACATAGTCTGTGTAATAGTAGGCAAAATACTTCCATTCAGGAATTGGGTCCTTTCTCCTCCTATAATGTTGAGTGGGAGGTCAGGTGACTGTGATGAAGAACTTACAGCCTAAAAGATGGAGTCAGACAGGAAACACGTTTGGTTCATCAGCATTTTTGTCATTTATGGAAATGCCTCAAATTGCAAATATAAAATTCATAAATAAAAAATTCATAAATAAATAAAAAGTTCATAAATAAACACTTTCTGCTACAATTCTCTGCTGTCTCTGCTATGCCTCATAACAATTATATGTAGCTATGTACTACTGGCACTTTGGAAACCACCCAAAGGGCTGCAAAGTACCATTCTCACCAGTGAAAAGGTAGTGTCCTTCATAAACATTTTAAATTAACACTCCTTATAGTACATCCCTTTCTTTTATGACTCTGTGTATAGTTGCATAACTGCTGCACGAATCTAGGCCTAGGCTCACAGAATTTCCTTCTTTGTCTATTTAATACTGTCTATTACTATGAGAATGAAATTAAAATGTTCAGTTGTTTTGTTTGTGTTTACATTGTAAACTAGTTGGCAAAAAAACCCTGCCATCTGATTGAATGAGTGAATGAATAGAAAAGAACAGGATCCAACATCTGGCAAAACGTACTTGGACTTTCTTCTTGAGTCTGTTTCAAACACCAGGTGTCTATCACCTGGAGTGTAGTCTTACTTTGGCAAAGTAAATCTATTACTAACTCTCTGAAGAATGCTGTCTCTGAATGATGCTTCTGCTAATGGAACACTGATTTACTGCCACAACTGTAGAGAACCTTTTTTAACATTGTGTTACACTTCCCATCAATTTAGATCAACCAGACCTACCATATGTGAGAAGTTATCTGCATTTTTCTCCAATAAAACTGAAATGATGAAAGCTTTGCTTTCCCTGAGGTATGACCCACTATTGGTAGCCCCATTGTTTTTCCTTTAGCCCTCATCTTCTTTGTCAGGGCTGGAGCATATTATCCCTGCAATGCTTGCCAGAATTCTATGGCTTATTTGTTGTTTGAGACCCACCATATGTGTCTTTGATCCTTGCCTAGTAGGCACCTTGGCTGCTTGCCAGTTTGGCTCTTATGATTATCAGCAGTATGAATAGTTCCCTTGCTTCTGATTCTGTCTTTCTTGCTGTCATCAAATCACTCTTTAAACAACTTTCTTATTTTCTTTTAGATGCTTTACCATGCCTCTCTTGGCCAAAGTTTTGTGTTACACTGCAGGAAATCCAGCAGCTTGGTTTCCACTCCTAATGATCTGATGGCCAATTACCTGTGTAATTGCATGGGGACAGAAACATCTCTCATGGTAATAGCTGAAGTTTCTCTGAATATTACATAAATTTGCTTCTTCTCCCCATCTCTTAGGTATGGTGGCATGACTCTTATGAGAGATTATTCCTTTTATTGAAAACATTCCTTTTAATAAGCATTTTAAAACCTTTGACCAGAATACAGTGTGAGCCAGCGACAATGATAGATTCAGAGGAGTATCAGAAGGTTACATAATTTTATGAGACAGATGGAAAGCCAAAAGTCAGTCATGAGAAATTTCTATTCGCTAGTCTGATGTAGCACTAACATATCTGAGTCCTTCCATGTGTTCTAGTGAAGTGGAGTTGTTCCAAAATGCCAAATACTGTTGAAAAAACATAAGGAATCAAAATAAGGAACAGCACAGGGCATGTAAAGGTCCAGATCATGAGAGGCCTGTATCCTGCTGCAGAAAGATCTACCACAAGTCCTCATTATTCTTTACATGATTTTGCAAAAGCTTAAATCAGTAAATATACTGGTACTACCACTGAAAGTAGGCAAGGTTAAACAGCATATTGTACCAAATTTACCTTCAGATTAACTCACAAAGTGGGGTGGACTAAGTTTTTAGACCCTGCAAGCAAAGAACAGAGAGCAGCATGATTATGGCTGCCTAAAATGCACTCTTCCTGGAGCTACTTTTACATTGTGCTGTCCCATTTGTTTAGAAGTAACAATTTGATCTAGCTCTAAAGCTTTTGACACACAGTGCTTTTTCAAAAGATAAATTATCATTTCTTCCCCCCAGAAGGGGAGTTTCAGATGACTGCATTTTATTTATATGTCTCTTGCTTTTGAAGCATCTGGGTTCATGGAATTAGAAGCACTAGTTGAAAAATTCACTGCTAAATGAAGGGTGAAAAACAAATTTTGATTTCAGGGAGCATGAGAGGTGCAACAGAAAAAGCAATGAGGGGTATTTTGCATGAGAACTCAGATTATTGGGATTTACTTTATAATCTATGTCTGATATATACTGGCTGCCCAACAACTCTACGATTTCAGTTAAAGATGCTCCTTTTCAGCATATCCAGTGGCACACTGTTTTCAAGAAGTTTGTGTCAAATTGTGCACTGTAAAAATGTATAGAAAAGTGCAAAACAAAATTATGTACCTCAGTAAAGTGCTTTTCTCTTCATGTGTACCATATCATAGATAAACTGCCTCCCGTTGGGAGAAAAAAACAGAAAGGCTTGCTATTATGGATAGTCTTTCCTCAATTTATCCCTACCTGAACAGGTAACAAGACTAAAATAAGTATTCAGAGTCAGAACTTAATGGAAATTTAGTGGATTTTGCAACTGTGAAAATATAAGAAGTTTGAATACACAAATATTTTACTGGAAGAAGGCAGAATACATCCTGCCTCAGACTGTAGACAGTAGAGAAACCCCTGGCAATTTTCTGTGGCCAAATTTAAAATTGCAGAGATGCCCACTAGCAGTATTTTAAAATAAATTGTAAATATTTTTTTTCTGAAGCTATTACCCTTGAAAAAGAAAAAAAAAAAAATCACAGCAAATGAATAAGCACGCAGATTTGGTTTACAATGGCACTCAGAAACAGGAAGGCTTTGGATGCAAAAAACAGTTTGTAATGTAAAACAGCAAAAAGGTGATTTGAGAGCATCGTGTCTATCAGTAAGTGACCGAAACAGGGAGATGGGTGCAAATCTGGTAACCTTTTGCAGAAAATGACAGGGGAAGGTCGTGAATTCAACAAGAAATCCCCATTACCCCGGAAAATGAACCATCCACAATTTCCAATGCATACGGTATTTCACTTGAGGGTGTAAAGCTGGCTGACACAATGAAAGCCGAAGGAGATGACAAAATATAACCTGATGCTTCTGAGAGCGCTGTTAAAACGCCCAAAGTACTCAATTTGCTACTTTCAAAGTTTCTGCTACCCGAATGAACGGCGTAAATGCAAGCGTGCGAGTAGTCTCTGCCACCTGAACGGCGGAGTGACCACGGCGGGTTTTATTCCGCATCTTTTGTGCAGCCCCAGGATCCCACACAGGGCAAGCGGGCTTGGTCTCGCAGCAGCCCCGTCCCTTCTCCTCGCTCCTCTCTCTCAAGCTTTCAAAGCTTTGAAACGAGTGACCCCAATTTCCCAAGGCCGTGCGGGCTCAGGGGCGGGACGGCTGCCGTCCCTATGCTTGAGCCTCCCCCGGGCTCTGGGCCCGCTGGGTCCCGGAGCCTCCTCGGGGTCTTCTCCTCCCTCTCCTCCCGCAGTGGCAGACTGAGGCGGTGCCGGCCGAGCCCGCACCAAACGCGAGCAGCCAGCGCTCAGCACAAGCGTCCGGGAAGGTGAAAAGGAGGCGGCGAGGAGAGGCTGCGGCCCCGCGACGCTCTCCGTGCGGGCCGCTCCCCGCCGCCTCCGAGCTCCCCCGCGTCCGGTGGCGGCGGCCGGCGGGCAGAGGCGGCGGTTGCCGCAGCAGCTCTGGGAGGGGGCGCGGCGGGGGTGCCGCCGTCCGCCAATCACAGGCGCTGCTCGGGGCCGGGCTGCAGCCAGAGGCGGCTGCGGGGGCTGCGGCGGGCGCGGGGCTGGCGGGGCCCCTCCTGGCCGGGAGGTTGCGCCAGGCCTGCGGCTGGCTGCCGGGCGCCCGACGGAGCTCCCCGGCGCCGCGCCATGGGCACGGTGCCGTCAGCACTGAAGCACTGCCTCAGCTACCAGCACCTCCTCAAGGAGCAGCTGTGGATCGGGGAGCCGGCCGCGCCGCCGCCTGCGGCTCCGCACGCCGGGCAGGTATCGCCGGGCGGGGGTGAAGGGATGCGATGGTGTCGGCCCTGCCCAGGAGCGGCCGCCGCCAGAGGGAGGTCGGGGCCCGCCGGGCTCCGAGGGCCTCCGCCCCCTCGCCGCCGCCCCTTCGCCGCTGCCTCGCCCCCTGACGCACGTACTCTGCGTCCCTGATGCTTGCTCTGCCGTTTCGCCCCATTCCCTGCCAGAGCTGGGAGTCTTCGCGCCGGCCACTGCCAGGTGCAAGGGTTTGCGTGGAGGCGTGGCTGCTTCTCTTACCCCCAGGTGCCGCTGGGCCTTTCCCGGACACTATTTCAGCGGATGGGTGGTGTGCTGCCGAGTAGTGCACACTGAGGTGGGCAGCTCCAGTGGCGCTGGGGGCTGGGAGGAGGCAGCGTTAAAGAAATCCACTTATCTGAGTTGCCCACTGAGTTTCACACAGTATATCCACTGTGTGAAAAGTAAAGTTGTAGGATGACAGATATTTTGGCAAGGCCGCGGTGTCACCCTTGCTCCCCCGAGTTTGTATTTCTCGAAGTGGAGTGTGGTGGGCCCATCGGGTAGAGAGTGGCAGCAGCTGCAAGGGTGCAGTGACAGAGTCAGCTCCTCTGGAGCAGCTGTATTTTCCCTGTGGCTTGGGGTGAGCAGAGGATTGAGGGGGTTGTCATGGAGGGATGAGTGAAAATGTTTGCTTGCTCTCCTGTCTTTCACCAAGATTTGTGGAGGGTAGCTGGAGAAAAGTGAGAGGAAGAGGAAGTTAGATCAGGAGGGATGTGGGGCCAGGTGGCCAGCCAAATGATGTCCGTAGGCCACGACTCTCAACCATGTCTTTGGAAGAAAAGAATTGAAGGAAAGGGAAAGCTGCCATTTGCTTTAAGGGAGAAGCTGCGTCAGTGTGGAAGGACATTTAAGGAAAATGTAATATGAAGTACTCAATTTCGAGCGTGGCATTGCCTTTGTGATAACAAGACAATTGTTGGAGCATATTGTGTCTGAACTGTCATTCATTCTGAGTCTGACTCCAGTAATCAGTGCTTCAAACATAAAAATAAACATTTAGAACAAAATTAGCTTTAAAATCCTGTCTTTAAAAAAAAAAAAAGCAGTTTTTTGTTCTTTGCTTCTCCTTTTTCCTACACCTTTCAGATATACTGGGGGTACTTCTTCAATTTTTCAGTAGCAATGTAATTTCAGAGGTCAGGAAATAATGAAAAATACAATATTCTGAGTGCCATGAAAGCTGGCAGCATTGTAATTTTGCTTCAGAGGATCTGGGCATAATACCTGAAAAGCTACATAAATGAAGTACTCAAAACAATGCTGTTGTGAACACAGAGCTTTGTATAGCTGAACTCCATGTAGCTTCCACCTGTCGAAATTCCCTGAGAATAGTGTCTACCCAGTATTGAGTTTTAGGGAAAAAAACCAAACAGAATTCCTTCTGTTATTTCTGTAAAAGTGGAAAAACGTTTCATTACTCCTGTTTTATTTAGCCAATAATACTGTAGTATTTTTACAACTGTATTTGACTTCAAAACATTGACTTGCTTGAGGAGCAAAGATATTTGAAAAGGTGAAAATAGAAGCTAATTGGGCCAATGGCTAGGTAGAAAGTAGAGAATTTTCTACTATTTGTTAGTAGAATTTGCTAATGTCTATTTCACTTTTATTTAGACTTCTTGCGATAGGTAAAAAATACCTAGTCTAGTAAAAATGAGTCTAGTAAAAAAATAGTCAGCACTGTTGATGGTTGTCCTCTGGCTTAGCAGGAACCCTCTGGCTGGGAAGAAAGGTGGTCTGAGAGCAACTGACATTGGTCTCATCCTACAGACAGTGCTTTTTTCACACAGGTTTCAATGGAATTTTAATGCATTAGAAATACGCACACCACAGGGAAGATCTGAATTGCTAAAGAAGTGGTGTAAAACATTGAGATTAATTTCTAGGGTACAGAATGACTAGGTACTTTGAGAGTAGTAGACTAATAACCCAAACTAGAAATTGTGACATTATCACTTAGAAGCAATTGAAAAAGAGAAGAACCTTGAAATACTCACAAATCATAGGAGAACAATGAGCTACTGATACAATAATACAGCTGTTAAAAAAAATCAAATTAAGTCCTTGTATATGTCAGATCAAGTATTTCTGGTCAAACAGGGAAATGTTAGTGCCATTGCAAAAGGCTAAGGCTCGTTCAGATTTGGTTAGTCATGTTCAAGGAATTGAATTCCAGCTGGGACAAGGTAGGTCTTGCACCACTGGAATGATCAGGAAAATGGTGATGAAACACAACGTGACATTGGTTCTTTGACACCTAGTGTTAAGACAAGGAGAACAGGGAGTCAGGGAGGGAAGAAGAGAAAATTGATGTTTAAAATAAAGGAATATGTTGCACAAACAAATGCTTATAACCTGTCTTCATATTAAATATGGAGTAGAAGTCAAAAGGCTAAGAATCAACTGGTGACATTCTTCAACAACTTAAATCAAAATAATAAGGGTCAATAACCTGTCTGATTTATGTTTAGAAAATGGATTACATGATATGGTCTCCATAGTAGTGAAAATTATTGGATCCTTAAGAACTTTTAAATTTTATATAATAAGGAAGAAAGGACTAGGTACTTAAATGATGTCAAATAGAGACAATTCCAAATCCAGTTTTTCATTACATTCCACGGCTTACAATAGTTTGGAAGAAATAGAATTAGCTAAGATCAGAATGTGAATATTAATCTTTTGACACCTTAAATCAATGCATCCTACTCTGCTGTACAAGAGGTTAGTGGCTTGGTTAAACATAGCTCTGTGATAAACATCTTTCTCTTAGACCATTGTGGTTTAATGTGCCATTAGCTACTTGTAGTAAGAGGTGTGGTGTATTTAGAGTACATTAAGTGTTACACAGTTTTGTGAGGACTGCCTAAATCTACCACAAGGAAAGCAAAAATAAGCCAAAAATAAAACCCCAGTCTCTTGCTCTGATGGATGTAACTGTGATTCTAAGAGGCATAGATCTATCTAAAAAAATGCTAATGTGTGGTATGTTATCCTGTAGGATTTCAGACACAGATTTAGGCTGTCATGTGGGATACAGTACACAGAATTATTAACAGTTGTTCTGAATGTTGTCATTGGAAAGAGCAGTGTACATGATGGTCTCTTTTGGAGGCAACACTGCGGAGTTGTCTCCAGTGTAACTCCAGTTTCCAACTGGAGAGGAACACAAATTCTACATGATAAATATGTATAATAACGAGCAAAATATTGGATCCTCTAGTTTAGGCAGATAACTTATGTTTCAGTGCCTGGGTTGCAATGGTTTATATACTACATGTCTAAATATCCAAACCTAAACCACACAGTTTGAGATTCCCTTATCCCCTCACTGCACGACACTCTTGGATCACCAGCTGGACACAACTGTCTTCATTTTGCAGACTTTATTTGCTGTATTTTTCAATGTACACATTTTAAACATATGCTAGAAACCTCTCAGATTTAAGGAAACTCAAGGAAAAAAGTGAAAACCACAGTCCATATGACAACTATGTGTATTTGTCTTAACCAACTCATGTATTTGATGGTTGATTTTTGTTTCAAATTACATCATAAAAGATGAGGCATATGGTATTATGATACCTTAGAGGATAAGGCATGTCTGTTTTATTTGAATCTTTTAGCTACACCTCAGAGCAAGTGATTTGAGACAGACTATATTTTATATTCTTTTTATCTTCACATAATTATATATTCCAGGAACAAATTCACACTTGCAGGCTTTCTTTAAATAACTGTTTGGATTATTTTAATTTTCTATTTAATTTATTTAGTTTAGAAGTAATATAAAAATTTGCTGTCAACAATATTGTAGTTGTATTTTTATCATGATAACTACAATATGCAAGAAATATATAATCATTTACTTTTTTTTTCTGTTTGCTGAATAAAGTGCAAATAAATAAAGCGCATAGAGAAAAAAGAAGCTAGATGTCCTGAACTCTATATGCAGAATTCCTGTTTCTTGACTTTTTGAAGGGATGACAGTATTTAAAGAGACTTAATGAAATCCATATAGATCAAGCACATTAATTGGATGGGACAAAGATCTTGTATCCTTGGGTTTCTTTTCTCTCCTTACCCACCATTCTTCTGTGTTTTCATCCTGAACTCCCAAGGTATATAGAATTTATATTGTCTTTAAAGTAATTTAAGATACATAAATTCATGATTTAAAAGCCCATATTTCTCTGTGTGGGGAAGTCTTGTCAATATATAATTGAGTAGATGGATCTTTTTCTTGATGAATGCATCACAAGAATGGGACTTTTTTTGTTTTGCTGTAGATTCCTGAGCAACATTTGTGGGTTGTTTTTTTTTTTAATGTTTGCAAGATGTAAAGCATGCAACATTATAAATATTAATATAAAAAATAAAGTAGAATAAATTATAAATTATAAATTAATTATAATTTATAAATAGCATTTAGCACATGCTGGCACTGGAGGTAGTAAATAAAACACAGAACTACAATCCCACTGAATTTAACTTGAGAAGAGAGAGTTCAGTGCTCGTCTCTTTCCAAAATTTTATTTAATCAAGAGGAGGTTCCATTTTATGCGATCCAGTCAGTAAACTCATGCCATTTTTTTTCAGCCAGGTATTCTTTATGTTCAAGAGCATTGCTGTATAAAATGTAGAATAGAGCAAGTCCCAAAAGGCTAAGTCACTGCTTTGCTAAAGGTGCCAAATAGGATGTTAGCAGTTAAGAGTCTGTTAAGAGTCTGAAGTTTGACCTAAAGTTGCTGGAGTCACCAGAGTCACTGACTTGTAGTACTCCATGCCACTGGACTGGAAACAGTAGAAGGGTAACAGGACCTTTTTAGTTGATACAGATTTATCCTACATTGGGATTATTATGTGGGGTTAGAACTTTCATAGAATCATAGAATGGTTTGGGTTAGAAGGGACCTTAAAGATCATCAGCTTCCAGCCCCCCTGCATGGGCAGCAACACCTCCCACTAGACCTGATTGCTCAGGGCCCCATCCAGCCTGGTCTTGAACACTTCCAGGGAGGGGGCAGCCACAGCTTCCTTGGACAACCTGTTCCAGTGTCTTACCACCCTCAAATTAAAGAATTTCTTACTAATGCCTAACCTAATATGCCTAACTTTATAGTACAGCTGGAAATGTTGTAAAGGATTTCACAGATCTTGCTTTGCAAATTTGGGAATTAAAAAAAACACACAGGAAATTTCTACTCAGCCCCAACATCTGTTTTTTGCTGAGATCCTGTTTTTGACTTGTCCCACCTCCACCTCCTTCAAAGCCTACATATGGGCACAGTGATGTTCATTTCCTCTCTTGCCAGCTCAAGGAAAAAGATTAATTTCAGACACCCCATATATCAAATCATCATTTTAAAATTCATACATCTTGAGATCATTCCTCTTAATTAACTTTCTCATTGGCTTAGATGAGAGTGAAGATAAATGACTTGTCTAAGATCAACTAGATCCGAATTTAATTCCTATTGAAATAAATGGGAATGTTATCTTTATATCAGGTTTTAAGAAGGATTTTATTTACAGTTTGTGGATCTTGTAGTTTCTAGTTAGGGTAAAGAAATCTCACAAGTGCCTTGTAAGACTACAGGAATTTTGTATCTTTGAAGTGTCTGATAAGGTGACTAATAAATAGTACTAACAGTTGCCTGCAAAGTGGCTTGGATCACAAGTTATTTTTTTTTCATTTAGACTTGGCTTAAAGGTGGAACGCTGGTACCTAGAATGAAGTAAGACTTATTTTCTCTCAGTTTTAATGATAGGAATTTTTTGGTGTTTCAGAGGAGGAAGTTATCTCCAGTTCTTGCCTCATCTCTGTTGAAAGATTAACTTGTTTATGAAAGTGTGTGTTCAAATTTCAGTTTCTATGTGAATATTATGCATTGAGAAAGTGGTGCAGTGTAGGCACAGTCTGGAGATAAAGTTAAAATGAGTTCCTGTCACCCTCTGCTCTTTCACAACATAAATATTTGAGGCGTTTAACAATGGTGATGATTTTCTGAAATTTTAGGAATTGAAGATTATTGAAATCCTTTGATGTGTTAAATGTGGAAGGAGTTCTGTTTAAAGAAGCTGTGTGGGACTTCAGAAAAGTAGTTATTTAGTACTTAAGGCTGCATGTGCTTCTATTGTTTAGCTCTATCATTCATTTAACAGAGGTGAAATATTTTCTTTAACATTCTTCTTTTCCCCCAAATGTATATTTAAAATCATAAATGAAGTATGAAAGAAATGTGTATTAAAGAAGGCATGTGGTATTGGGAACTTACTGGGGAATGTGTACCACCTTACAGTGTGTGCCAGTGCACATGGTAATACATATGTGGACCTTAACACACAGTGTAACAAAATACTACAAGCTCAGTAAGGCTCATCTATTAATGAATTTCAGAAAACAGTGGAACAGAAAAATTTAAAGAATGAGAATAAAAAGCTATCAGGCACAAATCTATAGGGAAAGGTTCTCTCTGGCTGTCTAATCCTGCCATTTTCTGTCACATAGAGAAACTCAGCAGGATATTGGAACTCTGAAAAGGTTGCTTTATTGGCTGATCTGGAATTTCTGAGATAAGAGCATGTAATATGAGGCCTGTAGCTCCATGATCAAAATCAAGCTGTCATACAGTGCTAAGTACCAGGAAAGCTAATTCAGCATTCTTGCTTTCCAGCAAAAGGGAAATATTTTATTACCACTATATTAATGTAAAGTCCTTTTGGGGCAGAAATGTCAAAATGTGGTGCATGCTTTACGTAGTGCAGTGGAGATTAAACTTTTTCTATTTTGTAGTATGTTGATTTTACATAAGTTTTCACAAATAGTTTATTAAATATGAGGTTATGAATCAGATACAGCCTTTTCTTTCACCTGAATATCTGGTCTTCTGATCTTGCACTCAGAAGGAATCAGAAAACTGATAAATGCATGATTTACATTTCAGGAATAGTTTTATAAGGTTTCTTTTTTAGTCGTAAAGTGTTAGTGTTGGAAGTAATCAGCTCATGACTTTTCAGACTATTACTGGGTTATACAGAATAATGGACAGTGAAGATTTTGATAGTAGTTTGTGACCAAAGTTCTAATATTGCAAAAGATGATGCAGTTAATAAGTAGATTATAGTTACTGTCATAACATTGTTATAGCTGATACTTTTAAAAATAGTTCCCTTGTTAAATGGGGATTTATTTTGTGGTTTGGTGTGAATGAGTGAACGTTTCTCCATTATATTACATTTAAATTTGTTATTTGGATTAAATATACTTATGAGAGCGATTCTCAACAGCTCTTACGACAAAAAAGCCCAGATTTATTACATGTAAAGACTGCTAAAAGGTGCATTGGTAAAAAACTCTGCTGGGTAGACATTTCTTCTTTGTTTGACTTTTTTTTGTCCACAGATGTTAGCTGTTTTGTATGGAAATAAAGGTGTTAGTTTATGAGTTTCTTGGATAAAAAAAAACTTAAAGGCTTTGAATGCATGAGATGTGTGGACTGAAGCATTAGAGGACACTGGTGGAATGTTAGATGAAACCCATAGGGAAATAATTCCACAGCAGCATCTGGAAAGGTACTGTATGTGGCTTTAGGGTCTACTTTTAATGCAAGTAGTTAAGATGAGATTAAATATAGGTGTTAGTATGTGAGAAATGGGGGAGCAATGTAAGTGATGAAGGTATATCATGTGGAACACTGGGATTAGGGAAAAGATTTAACAGAATCCACAGCTGATCACAGCTGAATTTTTAAAAGCCTGGGAACATAATTTGAAATGAACTATATATTGGCTTCATATAAAGCAAAACAGCTTACACAAAGAATTTGTTGGGGAAAGAAGAGAGGGTGGACAAGTTCCTTGGGCCTGATGTGTCTCACTCCTTGGCCCTGAGTGGTATGAAGATGATGGAAAGTTAAGGTACTACACCACCTGGCTCTTGGCTATGCAGAGGGAAGTCAGCTGGTGATTCAGGATTGTGTTTTGTCTCCCTGCCTAGGACTTGATTCAGTTGGTTAAGCACACTTGTCTGGTACCATGTGAGATGCCCTAAGTTAGCTGAGATTGCTTGTAGGGTTGGCAGGTACTAACCAGAGTATAAGAGAGACCTGTACCTTCTGGCTCAGTAGTGAGTATTTAAGTGGGATGCATCTCAAATGCAGTAGTTGGCTGTAATTATCCATCTGGCTTGTGCCCTTATTGTTCAGATAAGTTGTTTCATAATGCTTGGGGCAGTTGCTGAAGTATAGTACTGAGAAATGGCTCAGTTCAGCTGGTCGTGCTTCATTGCTGATGCTGTTTAAGCTTTGCTTCCAGGTGCCAAAAAAGGCACAGGTCCTTCATCCCTCATGCTGTATTAAGGGAACCTTAAAACATTATATATGAATATGTAAATTGACTTTATATATTTAGGTATATATACCTAGCACACCTGTAGGCATTCATGTGTAGTTACACATTGTAGTTAGTTAAGTTCAAATGTCTTAAAGTCCACTGGCATTCTGACATGAACATTTCAGGACATTTTGAGCTTAGTGAATAATATGGCTGGTTTGTCACTTAATTCCTAAGTATATTCTCTATCACCAGAGTTTAGAACAATTCTTTGGTTAAGATTATGTGTCGCAGCAAAATGAAAGTACAGTTTGTGATAATACTTTTAGATTTTATTTATTTATTTGTTTCATGCTTAGCTTAAACTGACCCACTGGTTTTATTAGCAGTTTTACAACAGCAGAAATTTCTTCCTCATCTGTTATACAATTTATTATCTGATATATGGACACTGAGAAAAAATCTTCCTAAATTTGTGAAATTTAGTAGTGGAAGCAATAAAAATTTAGGAAGTCTCATAATTCTTTTTGCCATGGCAACCTTTAGTCATCTCAAATAGTCTGAAACTAAATGATCCCACTTTGTTTTTGTCTTTCTTGTAATTTCAACAGTGTCAGTCCACTTTCTTCTTCCTCCACTCCACAATTTTCAGTTTTGCATGATTAGAATATGCTAAATCTAATATAGTAAACTGGAAATGGCATCTATTAATCAGAAGCTGTGACATATCATTATGATATAAGGACTTTTTAATAAGCTCATGAAAGTGATAATTAAAAATAAGGCATTATGTTTTTTTTTAAAATTTTATAAAAGGAGAATTTTTAACAACTCTAGTTATTAGCAGTTAAATGGGCAGAAAACTATGTTCTTTAAATATGCTCACATTTGACTGTTTCCATTGTGAAAATGTAGCATTTTTATATTATCAAGAATGTTGTAGCATTCAAGATACCATGATTTCTTCCCTACTATGGGAAAATTATTAAGGTAACACTGCAGATTTTATTGTTCTAAAGAGCTTTATGAATTTGAAATTCTCATGAAGGATGAGTTGCCAAAGTGGCTAAATAAATATTAAACTACTGTCATTTTTATCAGTGATTTTTGGGAAGAGAACTATGGAAAACATAGTTGTGGGCCAGCTGTACTTGAATTAAAGATTTTCTTGATCTTTTAGGCACTGCCTTTGACACAAGAAGGTGATTTTGATGACAATAATAATTGAGAATAGTTGATTTCTATCCAGCTTTTTACTTGAGTTCTTAAAGATATATGCATAACACACTTTTATTGACAATAATGTATTTAAAGAGACTTATCTGATAGAGTAGATGGGCTGGCTATATTAACTTTTCTCCCCATTGATATCCCAGAGCATTGTAAAGGGCAAATTACTTTCACATGTTGGTCTTTTAAGGGTGATCATGTCTCTGCTTTTTCAGTGTGTGTGGAAAAACACCACTGTTTCTCTCTTCTAAAATTCTGTCTTCAGTCTTGCCTGTAAAACACCATACACACCATAATACTATTACCATAAATAATTGTAAAGGAAAGTGTGGGAGGTTTTGGCTGGAGTGTCATCAGTATTCTGTTGATCTCAGTTCTCTGTATGCTTCTCATCCAGCCCAGATGGCAAAGTATAATTGCTTTTCCAGGCTTTAACCAAGATGGGAATCTGGATGACAGTGAGTTGGCTGCAAATTAACCTGGTTAGTGGAGAAATGCTGCTTATTAGCCAAGGGAAGCATTTAGGGAAATAAGAAAAGGTAATGTATGCACCATGTCCTGAAAATACATTTTTAATTTTTGCTAAAGTGACTGTATTGGTCTCTTATTAACAAGAGGTCTCTAGTACCATTTATTATTAATGATTCCATTGTTCCATTGTAACACAAGTCTAACTGTGGCTGTCTATGCCTCTGCTACCACCTGACTCTAGTAATACATCCTCTTCATAATTATTTTGCAATTTATCAAAAATTATCTGGGACTACAGCATATGTCTGCTTTTTTGTTGCATGAAGTAATTAGCTGCAATTCACACTTTTATTCAAATCCCTGTGATTCCATGTGCTCTTCATTTACTGAAAATAGCAACATGTTTTTTAGAAGACAGTAAGTCAAATCATCAGTGATAATTCAGAAAGTTCAGACTTATCCAGGAGACAGTTATTTGACAGATTTGGTCTGTTTTTTTCTTCTGTCAGACAGGAAGTAGTTTTATGTAAAAAACTAACATTAATATTGAAGGAGGGTTTTCTTTGTTTTCTAAGATCATTAACAGTCTTTGGACTTGGTTTTATCCTTCTGAGTGTTTGTCCTGTAATACTACAATTTTTTTTGTCAGAGTATCCAACATCATGGAAGAGAATTGGACATGGTTTGCAATCACTCTTAGAGCTGTCTGTGAGGCATAAATTTCCCAGTTTCTGAGATTTCCTTTTTGCAGGGCTATCAGAACAGCAGTTTCGATAGCTTGCATCTGCCTGTGGAATTTTGTGATCCACTGGAGTTCGTATTCAGCAAATTTTAAGGCATGACCACCAGAGTTGTTTGTGCTACTCTACTGGCAGGTGACAAGTTGTCCTTGGCAGTACTGTTAGAATGTAGCATGGACTGGCATGATTTTGATAATCACAAATTAAAATGAGTAACTTCATGCAGTTCATGAAGTTTTCACATTTCTTACCTCTGCTTACTAAAGTTAAAGGCCTTCAGGGGACTGTAAATATCTTCACATCATAATTTTTGGACACATTTTCCAATATACTTCTACTGGCTTTTTTTAAAAATGGAATATCAAAATATTTGAGCAATATGTTTAAAACTCAAGAAAAATATGTAAATTAATGATAAATCTAGAATGTTCATATTTATGTCTATACTTTCCTATAATATTAATTCCTAATATTTGAAATAATACTAGTAATTGCATTGTATGTAATAATATTATGTATGTTTCTTCATGAATATTTATATTTTGAGTGGATGATCTTTAAATAGATTTTGCTCTTTTCCACTATGTAAAGTGAAAAATGCAACTTTTCTTCATTTTCTATCCAGCACAGCAATTACTGTGTACCTGCGATATAACCACTGGTTGTGTTCTGTCATTTCACTGTATCTGTGCTTTGCACAGTTTTGGGGGTTGAAAGCAACATATGAAAAGTTACAAAACAAGGATATAATCAGAACTGAAGGCAAAGAATAAAGGCTAGAAATCCATAATTTGTGGTTTTATGCATTGCTACTGGGAGAAACACCTAGCCACTGTATTAGTTCATTGTCGCTTTTCATTCTTGGAAGAAATAGTTATATTTTTGTGTTGTCTTCAAGTAATGGAGACATCAAGAAGAAAATCTAGTTTATGAAGAAACCAAGAAGACTATAAAATACAGGAGAATAGTTTTGCATGGTCAGTATGGTAAACCATGTAATTTGTTTGACTAAGAGTAGTAGTCTCAGAACATATGCAAAACCCACAACAGGATTTAAAAAAAAAAAAAAAAAAAAAAAAAAAAAAAAAAAAAAAGAGAGAGAGAGAGAACTCTTGAAGCTTGTTTATTACTTCTGAGCTCAGCAGTTGTTCATGGAATGGAGGAGTGAGAAATAGTCTAAGAATGCACATCACATTAGTCTTTGATGTGCTATGAAAAAAAGTACAGCAAAAAGCAACTGCCATCCTCTCGTGTATTTAAAGATAAGTAAATTATTAGAGCTTATTCTAGTGCTTTTAAAATAAAAATGAAAGTAGACACCTCCAAACAGTATTCAAATATATGACTACCATTTCAATTAAAGAAAGTGTCAAGAGGCAGGGTTTCTGTTTGTGTGTTTTCATAGTTCAAGGCAAGTTCACCTGAATTGGTTATATGAGGGAAGTTGTGTGTTGGAGGCAGCTGCAGGTTTTGTTTGTGTCTCCACTGTCAGCAAAAGGGTAAACTGCAAATCATAGAAAACAATATTCAGCAGGTGTCTCGCATGAAGTATGTGAGATTTGAACTCTTCTGATCTAGTATAAAGAAAAGTAGCCTGAGAAGTGAGGAATTCCTTCTCTTATTCCCTCAGTTAGACTCCTGCAGACAGAAATTATATTGATTTATTAACTCTGTAACTCTTGGAAAGTGTGCTATTTTGTGTTTAGCCTGAAAGAAATGTCCTTTTACATAGAAGGTAGTTGCTTATTTTGTTTGTTATGTCATGTTACATTTTGCTAAGACCTGGGTGATACTGTTCTGTGAAATCAGTTGTACACTTGGTACACCTGCACTAAGTCATTTAGCACAACTCTATACCATGCCTCAGCTTTCTCACTTATGAGTGGAGTGGTACTTGCATATTTTTTACTGTCAGATTTTGGGGTATTTTTTTGTGTCAAACCCTTGTTTATTGCTTGACAAAAACATTATCCTTTGGGATTACTCTCATAGCATCTAACATCTGTAGCCTCCACTGGATGAGAGGATCGGAGATCCAGCAGAATCAGAGAAAGTTGGTGTACAGAGCACTAGCATTCAGACTTAGTTGCTGCTGCTGTGATCTGAAGTATGTATTATTACTGGTCTCCATCAGCAAAGCTTCTGCTTACACTGCCATTATCAACTACTGCACTTTCTTTGTAGGTAAATCTGGTAGAAATGGGCAAAGAGAGGGAGAAATAGGCTGCATTCTGCTCACAGAATCTACGATCTACGCCTGGGGTGAAGAAATGCTAGAGTGTATTTATATGAACTGAATGTCAGCAAGCAATTGTCAGATATTGCAATAAAATTTGGGATAAAATTTCTCTCAGTTTGCTTTTCAGGGAGCAGTGAGGGCCAACAGCTCCCTAAGGGAGCTGGCAGTGGTAACAGGGCTGGCAGGTCACCCGTCCCTCAGTAGCTATGTGAGGTGAGTAGGGTAGGCCTAGAGGTGGTAGCCAGGTTCAAGCAGGACTACAGGTCAATAGGCAAGTTTGTGATGATAAGGGAGGTCCAAGGTTCAAGTGGGGAGTGCAGGGCAGTGAGTCAGGGTCAGGATTTGGTCCAGTGATGGTAAATCAGCATGGACTACCCAGCCCAGTGACAATCACACATGTCCATACTGATGAGAGAGGCCCAAACTCAAACTGGAAAGTCAGTCCCTTGGTCAAGGTCTGGATCAATGTCAGTCCTTTGACTACAGAGGAGTTATGGGAAAACAAGGAGGCAAGAATTCAGTTGATCTGAATTGCTTCTAATGCATAGCTTGGGCAGAAGAACAGAAATCAGGCCAGTTGCTCTGAATAGATGCTCTGAAACATGAATTAGAATCCTCTTCATTGGATGCTGCTTAAATATCCATGTGCTACATGTTACCTTTCATATACCTGGAAAATTGTTGATATGTAAGGCATCAGTTGCAGAGGCAGTGTTTTCAGCTGAAATTATCAGCTACAAAGCTGATAATTCCTCTCATATATTCATCTTTATTCCAGTTTTTCATTGAAGACTTCAGTGGCAAAGAGGAAATGTGGCAGGATGGACTTGTAATCTTGTAAGCAAGGAAGTGTGAAAACTGATTTTAGAATGACAAAAAGAATGCAAAAATGCAAAAAAATACCAGGCTCTTGAAGGAACTTGAAGTTCCTTTGATTTGTCTTGATAGCTCATTAGACGATGTATAGTTCATTTGAAGCAGATGTCTGGGATTAAGATGTCTGAGTTCACACATAAGTAGGTGTCTAGAGCAGCTGAAGTTCCTGTGATAGGCAGTGCAGATGCAGGACAGGACTCAGATGGCTAAGCATGGTTGTGTCGTGCTGTTTGAAACTCCTGGGGTATGTGGATGTGTACTTACAGGGTAGGCACACATTGTACATTGTAAAATACACAAGAAACCTGTTCTCTTTTGAATTAGCTTTCATTCCCCAAGCAGTTTTACAAACCTGGTGATTGAGATCAGCAGCAGCTAGGTGTGAGCCTTAGGGTGACCTTAATTATTTTTTGTGTCATTCAGCTGCAGTGGAAATTTAGACATCTAGCATACCTAATTTAGACATCTGCATGGAGGAGCCATTTAGGAGCTCTGCTCAGTTGCCTGGTACCATTTTCATAAATCGATTAATGGAAATAACAGTAGACATGCTAGGGCTTCTAATGCTAGAAAGGAAGGCTCAGAGGGATCTTACCAATATGTACCAATACTTAGTGGGGTCAATAAAGAACACAAAGTCACTGACAGGACTGGAGTCAATGGGCACAAACTGAAGTAGAATAAATTCCATTTAAAGATCACTATGAGATTTGCTGAGGGTGGTCAAAACTTGAACCACAGCCCAGAAGTCTCCATCCTTGGACATGTTCAAGTCCAACTGAACATGGCTCTGGGCAACTTGCTTTAATTTACCCTGCTATGAGCAGGAGTTGTTGAACTAGATGATCTTCAGAGATCCCTTTTGACCTCCATGATCTTTTAGTTTGTACCATGTAAGTTAACTCTGCATTTAATTAATTTAATTCTGTGATGTTTTACTTTTATTTTACATTTTACTTTCCTATTGATCTCCAGTTGATTTAACTATTGTTTGAAGTAGGATTAGATTTTTTTATTGTGATTAAAAAGAAATTATTAAAATTATTTTTTTGCCCAAAACTAGACACAATATTTGTACTCATTTAGTGGCAAGCCAGTGTTTTATCTATAGCATAGGATGATGTTACTGACTCGTGTTTAGTTTGTTTGTTATTAATTTTAATATCCCAGTCCTTTTCTATAAAACTCTTTACTCAGGTACTCTCTGTCTTCTCTTTTACAAAAAGCATTTTTTTTGGGGGGGGGGGTGTTAAAATTATTATGATTGGGAAATAAGCACGATAGAATTTGTAAAGGACAATATGCAAAAATTTTAATTAGTCAGGCATCATCAGATACAATATGTTTTAAACATTGTGTTATTGATTTTATTGAAATGTATAATATTAATTTCTCTAGTATGGGTTTTTAAATTTCAGACCTTTTCTGTAAAGCACTTTCAGTTGCTTTGTTTGTAGCATTTCTGTGTTATCGTTCAGGTCATAGATCTACAATGATATAAAAGAAAAATTTACTTATTGAAAACTGATGAGTGGTTTTATTAGTCATGGCCTATTCCTGGCTGCTATATTTCCATTGGTCACGTCAGCAGCATATGGCAGAAGTTCCAGGACAAATACTCAGTTTATCTTTAATGAGGGATATTAATCAGTTGTGTCCCACTGTTTCCTGATTGTTTGTAAGTGGTATTTATATCCCATAAGTGAATCTTCCTCATTTTCCCCATGGTTAACTTGGTAATAAATATGTTTTCTGTCTTCCAGTACTGTGAACTATATAAAGTTGTCTCTGCAATAACCCTTCAATCAGTATTCACTTATGGACTAGGTTTTAAATTTCATCCTGTTTATTTCCTCTGTGTCTCGTGAAGTTTAGACCCATCTGTGTGTTCAAAAGATTGACCATGTTCTCTTTGTTCTCCTTCCAGCAATCATATTAATCTCAGAGCCTTCTCCCAGTTTTGAGGCGTTTGCCCATGTCACTGCACTTACACACATGGAATTATTGTGCCTTCCCTGTTGATCCATGGTTAGAACTTCTCTCCTCAATAATTCTTGCTTGTACAAGATGCATCTACCTTTGCTCAACTGTCCTCTGTGCCAGAACACCACCTTGTGGAAAAGGAAAGCAGAGCTTCATCTGCTTGGTTAGGAAGATGGAAAAGACCTGAATCTCCAGATTCTTCCCCCTTACTTTTTGGTCCTTTCCTTTTTGAGCATCTCCAGGGAATATTTGGCAGTGCTGTTAGTGTCCACACGAATGAGCTGCATGGAATGAAAATCAGAAGGCTGAAGGAACCTCAGCACATTTACCAGAAATAGTGAAGGAGTGAGAGCTTGAAAAAGGGTGTTTCTTTAATTTTATTAGATTTATGGTTATGTTAAGAGGATTATTCTGCTATAATTACAGGTTACTAGGATTTTCTCTAATAAACGTGAATTTTCAGCTATTTATAGATCAGGAAATATGTTTCCATACAGAAATTTGGCATTCGGTGTCAGGGGCTGAATGGTATGGTTTTCCTTTTTCTAATTTTTTTAAAAAAGACTCTTTGGCTGCATTCTGTTTTGAGGAAGGCATTTTTTGTGGTTTTGTATGCTTTTAGTTCTCCGTTGGCAAGGCTTGATACATGGAAAAAACAAATTTTCCAGGCTCTTGGTCTTTTATGTCAACTATTTCCTTTTTGATATTTCAAACATTACTTTTTAACAGAGCCACTATGTAATTCAATAAGCAGTCACCCCTAAGTCCCTACCATATTTACATTTTATATTTGTTACATAAAAAAATACTACATAGAATGCAATTTAGTCAATATTTTTTTCTGAAACAAAATGATTTACCTTACATGTTTAGTGTCTAAGTGCTTGTGTATTTCTGTAAAGTTCATTTTTTATGCTCTTAAAATATATAAAAAATATTTTTATTTTTCAATTTCTATTTGTATTTTATATTTATTATCTGTAGACCATTTAATGACATATTTGAATGTGTCAACATTCTCTATGTTTGTCTTAATTGTTGGTTCTGAAAATCATTTTTTTTACCCAAGGGGATAGTGCACATTTGGAATGCTCCAGTTAGAGTTCCCTGAACTCGATCCCTCAGTTAAAAAAGCCCAAGTCCTGCTTAAGGTCTAATGCCATTCAGATAATTAAGAGGCTTGTTTAAACTGCTTAACTTCTCAAAAATGCTTCAGTCTGTTCTCTGAATTTGAAGCTTGCCTAGTGAATACAGAGGGCATTAATCCTGGCACAGAGTGTGATGGGTGGCTCAAGTGACTTCTTCAATTGTGTTTCAGGTCATGTCCAAACATTCTGTAAGTGTGACATTGTGATCAGAAGGCTTCCCAAGAATGCAAGGAATCTCTTTTTTTCTTCTCAGGAAGTTTGCCAAGTATATATCTCCAAAATCTTGGAAGAATGTCCTAATAGCTAGTTACACAGTATGCAGTCATAGGACAGGTGAGATTAAAGTGAAAAGATACTTACTCCTCTGATTCAGCTTAGGCCACAGAATGGAAAAATGCTAGAGTCATCTTAGCAGAAGATGGTACATGTACCCTCAAAGTCCCTAATTTGTTTCTGAATTTTATAGGAAGATTATAAATGGTACACCTAAGTACACGAACCTAAGTATTTACCTTCCTTTTACTTGCTTGTTATCTGAGCATCAGAGAAATTACTGGTTATACTGGGGAGAAAGATGGTCAGTGGAGAAATTGTTGGATGTGTAAGAAACTGCCTGAGGAGGAAATAAGAGATAACATAGAAAGCAAATTTATTAGACAAAACAAAAACTGCTGGTGGAGTTTCTCAGGTCTTTCCTAGAATGTGTTTCTTTTATAGCACTAACACATTTTTTTTTTACGTAGTATATGTTCATGTTAAAATAAGGTTATCTTGTTTAGCCCAAATGATTTCATCAGAGACTATCAAGATGGTAAGATCTGCTGAAGACTGAAAGACAGGAGACATTATCAGTGACAGACTGGATGCCATACAGGAGAAGCTGAGGGATCTTGCAGACAGGAGCAGTCAGTGTGCTGTAGATGAAACTAGATGAAATCTAATGCAAAGCAAGACTCTTCTGGACTCAGAGCCAAGATGTTTGCTCTAAGCTGTTTGGTTATCAGGTTGCAGAATGTAAGGTTTTGTCTGCCTTGAGTTGCCCCTGTGTGTCCCCTATGATAGTCATCCTGTACCTGGTCTTTAGGGTTGTGTTTGAGAGCAGTGAATTTGGGTTGGGGCTGACTAGTGGGCAGGAAGGATGTAGACAAAATCAGAGGGTGAGAGACCTAGACTGAGGCTCAAAGAGATTGTGTACATGTAGTATCACAGGTGGAGAATCAATATCAATACTTGTATGCCTTTTGTATGCAGTGCCCCTGCCAAACTTCTGTCACCTGTGAAATCCAAGTCTGCAGACATCCCCTGAACAGATGTGTGATTTCAGCAAAACCTTTGTGACAGTAGGAACTGCATAGTACTTATGAGATTTGGTCTAAAAATTGAATTTTTTTGCCACTGAAGTTTTATGGACATTTTTTGTGCTCTAAGTTTTGGGTAACATAATCTATTCTAGCTCTTTTCTTTTTTTCTTTTTTTTTTTTTTCCAATCCTTTTTGTAGTCAATCACAGATATACTCATAGAGCAGCTGTGGCATTTGTCTTGCAACAAAAGGGATCTGATAATCACGAAATAACCCAGATTTATGCCGTTAGTGCTGAAGCAGTGCCATATTTGTGAAAATAACTTAAAAAAAGGGAAACCGTGTGCAGCATATGTGAAGGTTTTACCTTCACATATAAGTAGGTTTACACAGTCAGGGAGTGTGGGCTTAGCACAACCTGACAGAGTTTTACTTTCCAGATGTTCCACATGATCAAATAGATACTCTGCAGCTGTTTCCCATTCTTTTTACTGGGCTGAGATAAATACACAGTAAATGCTCTGAAATATGTTTATTGTATTTTGGCTAGAGTTGAGGCTGTTGCTGCACAGATCTTACTTCCATCCATGGACACTGAGAATGCAGGGGAAAGCTGAAGGGGCTGTAGGAATGCCCGTTTTCTGTTACTGTGAATAAAAAATTAGAGACTGTCTGACTGAAACAACCCTAGTGATACCAGCCAAGGATGGATGAGAAATGGTTTTCCTCTGTTTGGGGATGATACGAGATTAGTGGCTGTATTTGTGCAATGCAGAAGTGACTTCTGGACTCTGGGCAAGCTGTGACTCCTGTGGGCAGGAGCTGACTCCCTGAGCTGCCAGTGCTGTCCTTCCCATGGCATTTACATCCCAGAGGAGGGGGTGGGTGCAGCAGGAGCTGCTGTAACACAGGTAGCTGGTGCTTAGCCAGGCGTGGGCTTTCAGGACTGGCATAGAGACACCGGGTCGCCTTTTGTATTCAGCGGAATACAAAAAACAGGGCATCTCCAAAGCTCCTGGTGGAGCTGCCTGAACCCTCCTGTCTACTCATACAGGTGCAGGCAGTGTGTCCCAACTTAGCCACAGCTTTTTGGGGATCAGTCTGAGAAACTGCTGTGAATGATTTCAGGACTGAAGGGCCCGGGCTGTGTTAACCACCACACGCGTCGACTTGATTCAATAGCAGAGCAGCGAAGTAATGAAAAAGGATGTTTCATTTCCCTTCACCTGCTTTTCTGATCTTGTTTCTCCTTCCTTCCCCTCCAACTCCCCATGCTCCCCTTAGCCCTCTGACCTTACTGCTGCCTTCCTTCCCTCCTTTCACTGTGGGTCTCCTCTCTTTTCAGATCTTCCCTTCCACCTGGAAAATTCTTCTTGTCTTCCAGGGGCCTTCCTTGTTCTTCTTTAAATCCTTCTTTAAAACCTTCATCTTCAGGCAGAGGAATTACTTTCATCTTTCATTAATAATCTCTTCAGCATTTCTTGACTGCTCTGTTCTTTTCAAATTTATTGTCTTGCAAACATTTACAGAAAAGTAACTGTTCAGTTAAATTGAGAACATTCATGTAGAAGTTTGGAGGGCTGTATCATTTTGGGAAGCTTTTTGAAATGGAAATATTTCTCACTCTGTAAAACACAATGTTCAGTTATGGTTTTATGTACATTTTTATAATAAACATTTGTGGCCTCAGAGGAGCAGTGGGACGTGCATGCAGATAACTTTTTTTAACTTTTACTCTCTAACTCAAGGTGTGGAACATGTTCTCTAAGATTTTTAAGGGTTATGAACAAAGTTGCATTCATGAGGGACTTTATACCCAGAATAATATGAGACCACAAATGCACGGTATACCTTCAATCTTAGTGACTCTATTGCTTTGTGTTTCAGTATTTATTTGTGTTTCAGGAATCTCAAGCATCTGGACTACCCGAGTACATAAAGATTGTGGAAGTTGGGCCAAGGGATGGATTACAAAATGAAAAGGTAATTTTTCTCTTTTTGGGGGGTGTGTTATCAGTTATATTTTCATTGTGTAAAATACATTTATCCTGCTTGCTGTGTTTCCTCTATTTTGTACTATAAATATATACTATATGTACTATAAATATATTTATTGAGTTTTGGGTTAATAACTGTCTCCTATATTAGGATAAAGGTATATTCCTATTTAGTTAGATTTTAAATCATATAATTTCTTGCTATACTTCTTTAACCAGCCTTTCTATTACTCTACTGCTGTTTTATCTCTGGTATTTGTATTATCAATTAGTCAATTCTGCCATGACAGAACTGGTAAATGCTGTTAAACACTGACCATTTTCATAATATGTATTTGTGCTACATGGGCTACTCTAGTAGGGATAGTATAGTACAATAGGTTTTGTCAGTCCTCTTCCTGGACAGGCATGGAAAGAAAAAGAAATTACTCTTTTGATAATATTTGCCTGAAGAGTTAGTAGGGAAGCATGGAAGAAGAATGAAGGAGACAATGTAAAATATGGTACATACATATCTTTCCAAGAACAGAAGGATAATCAGTAACATATTTCATTGTTACTGAAACCAGAAGTATAATAGTATAAGCAGAATAGGAGATTTATTCTGCTTCAGCTGTGGGAGCTTTTTTTTTCAATTTTCTATGCTTGCACTATGCTGTGTTACCGTTTCCTTTGTCTGATCTTTGCTAGGATGGTGTTTGGTTGCTACCAATTAGCGAGGCAAGATCTGTAACAAATTAAATGCAAGTGCTTCCTCATTCTTTTGTGGTGGACAAAAAATGTAGCAGGGTCATGTGTACTGCCTGGTGCTTTCTTGGTGGGGTAGATTCCTACTGCCTTGAACCAGTATAGTAATGGTGTAATGTATGAGTATAGTTCATAATTAAAAAAAAAAAAAAAAAAAAAAAAAAAAGAAAAGAAAAAAAAAAAGGTATTAATTATGTGCTAAGGACATTTCACTTACAAAAATTTCTTACTGCATGAAATAATTCACTACACTGTCTCCATGTCCATCATAGGTGATAGTCCCAACTGATATCAAAATAGAGTTAATCAATCAGCTTTCCAGAACAGGCCTGCCTGTAATAGAAGCAACCAGTTTTGTTTCATCCAAATGGGTGCCTCAGGTATGTGAAATCATCACCACACTGAACTAGTCCAATTTAAATGCCATTCCATGTAGGTCCCATAGTTCCTGTATAATTTTGTAAGGAAATGGACCAGAAATAATATGTTGTTTATTTGTCAAATCAGATGCTATCGTCATACACAATTTACACAGTTTTCAGGTTTTATGCTTTTATTCAGGTCAGCTGAAGTTGGGCTAATTGTTAAAAGCAGTTAAAAACTAAAATAACCCCAGCAAGCTCTGCAGAAGGCTGGTGAAATCCCTAACTCAGTAGTGTTAGGGATCAAGTTGATCCAGAAAGGAAAGGGAACTGAAAGCCAAGCATGGTAAGAAGTGGAACAGAAGTATTAATTTTTCCAAAATTAAGCAATGCTACATCAGCATTAGAAATACCAGGTTTTCACTTGAGATTTAACACTGCATATTCAGATTTAGTCCTAAGTACAATAAGTTGCTTCTCTTGGTGAAAATTTAATAATCCCCTTCAAATAAGGAAATAAGTCAATACTTGTCTATCTAATTTAAACTCATTATCAAGGAAGTAGGCACTTGTTTGCATAGAAGCATTTGAGTACTTATATGTATACTAGTGCCTGCGAAAGTTATTTGCAAAGTAAAACATGAAATTACTTTATTTGAGGTAATACTTCATTTTTTTAACGTTGTTGCACGTCTTCTGTAAACATCTATATAAAGTTTGGCCTTTTTTAAACTGAAAATGTATCCTGGGCTATATTCTAGGCTTTCCTCTGAGAAGAACATGGTATGATCATAATTTTTTCTTATTCATGAGTTAGCAGAGCAAACCAGCTGTACAGCACTCTCTAAGGGACTCTGATTTATTTCAGTGTTCCCAGGATCACTAGGGAAGGGCCTAAATTAAGGATAATAAGAAAGGAGAAGGGAACAGCAAAAATGCAGAATTTCTTTGTTGTTAATGCTGGGGCAATGAGTTTTCAGATCCATTTAAATTGGCTAGACTAAGTTTTTCCAAGTGCCATCAAACTTTGGCAGTTACAGTAACAAAGAATCATGGAAGGGTTTTTAAACACTAAAAGTCCAAAGCAAATGTGAATTTCTTCCTTTCTTGTTTATTTCCTTTTCCTGTGAGCCATTAGGAGTACCAAAGTTAGCACAGGTTTGTGAGTATTGGAAAAAATGAACAATCCCTTCTTATCTTACTCTCATGTCTGAAAACTTTATTATAATGGTCTAATTTGTGTTTAAAATGTTTTTTATTTAAAAGGTAAGATTGTGTTGCTTTGATATGGAATGCAGTCTTGCCTTTGTCTTTTCTCCTTTCTTTTTTCTTTTCATAGGTCATGGGAATAGAATTCACTGTTATGTTTAGATCACTTTCACTTATTTCTTTTTTTAGTATTTTAAAGCTCTTTCATGGTTTCCCATCCAGTTTTTTTAGCAGAGATTTTTTTATTCACTGAAAAAAGTGAAGAGAAAAAGTTCCACAGTAGCAAGGTGCCTTGCTACTTGCCATATAAAACAGGATCCCACACCTATAGCCTAAATGGCCAAAAATTATAAATACCTACCATTAGAAATCTTTTTTTAAAGAAATTTGGAATATAAATATTTCATTACAATTATAACATGCAATAGGTGTTAAAATGGGATTTTACTTACAGGAAAAAGAGTAATAGGACAAAATATAATACATATAATATTATTTGGACCTGGCAACTTTATACTGGTTGAAAAAGTGTCATTTTGGTTTCCTAGTATATATTTTGCCAGACTATAATTTTCAAGTGTGGAATTAATTCCAACATTTGGCATTTAATTAATCATTTGGTTTCATTCTTCCTTGCCCTGAGAAATTTAGATACTATTTATATTGAATTAAGGTATGAAAGATTATTCTTAAAAAAACTAAGGCATTGCCAAAGTTTTTTTTGTGAGGTTACCAGATATGTTAGCAGTCACACTGATTTTTATTATGTAGAAACAATTACAAAAAGATGCTTTTTTCCATCACTTGTTTCCTGATGACAAATGAGTTGTGTCTGGCTACAAGATACTTTTCATACCATATACCAGTAGGGCAAGAGGGCATGGACTTAAGCTCTGTCAGGGGAGGTTTAGGTTAGATATTGGGAAAAAATTCTTTCCAGAGAGGGTGATCAGGCATTGGAATGGGCTGCCCAGGGAAGTACTGGATTCTTCCTCCCTGGAGGTTTTTAAAAAGAGACTGGATGTGGCACTCAGTGCCATGGTCTGGGAACTGCAGTGGTAGTGGATTAAGGGTTGGACTTGATGATCTCAGAGGTCCTTTCTAACCTGGATGATTCTGTGATTCTGTGATATCCACTTCCTTATATGTTGGGCTTTCATTTGAAGAGGCAGACATGCATTTTTCTGATGTTTCCTTCTATGAAAATGTGTGGAATAAAAATTAGTGACAGGAAGATCCCAGTAGTATTGTCACCTTATCATCTCGTGTAATATCACATATTTAGAATTTTGGTGCTGCAAAACTATCAATAAAGTATCTGTTGAAATTAAGGAGTAATAAAAGCTTTGGAGTTCATATATCTTTTTATACGGTACTCAAATGACTTTTCATCAGTGTGGAAAGAATTCAGAAATCCCAATTAATATTGTTTGCTTGGAAGATTTGCTTTTATGACAGCTGATTTCAAAACCATTCAAATACACTATTTGGTTTTGGAAGAAAATTCTAAGTATTAAAATGTACACTGTGCAGAAAACTGGATTCTTCTATGTTTTTAAGGATAGACTTCTGATTAGTCTTTTTAAATATGCTGATTACAGTGTTCAGTTCAGAATCACTTATGCTTTAGACTGTGAAGAGTCCTGATGTTTTCAAGATTTGGATGGTTTTTAAATGTCAGTAATTCTGGTAATTCCACTTATTGAGTCCTTTGACGCAAGTATAAAGTTGATTAGTATGATCATAAGTCTACCAGTTTATCATGCAAATTATATTTTTACAGATACACAAAAGAAAAAAAGTGCTGTGGAAATCTTAGCCCCCAATTCTATATTCATATCAAGCTGGAAAGCTTGCAACTCAAATACTCAGAAGTTAACAAATACCAAAAAAAGTGTGTTTGTGCAACATGAATTTGTTTTTGCACTTTTTTGTATGAAATACATATCTAATGAAGGCAAAAACACAGTCCAAGGCAAATACTACTTAGCTGTATTAAGTCAGACAATAACTGTTGATCAATACAAATTAATTATATATTTTAGATGGCAGATCATAAAGAAGTTATGAAGGGCATTGAACGGCATCCTGGAGTCCAATATCCTGTTCTCACGCCTAATCTTCAAGGTTTTCATTCTGCTGTAAGTGCCTTTATAGAAGATGTACACAATTACCTCTTTCTTGTTTCAGACACTTTCAATTAAATGCTTAATCTAATCTTGTAACATAGCGTTATGATCTTTTTTATTGAAATGTATTTTTCAGATTGCAGCAGGGGCTACGGAAGTCTCAGTATTTGGTGCAGCATCTGAATCTTTTAGCAAAATCAATATTAATTGTTCTATTGAAGAAAGCATAGAGAAATTTGAAGAAGTTACTAAATCTGCAAGGAATATGGATATTCCAGTGCGTGGGTAAATATGAAGATTCCTTAGTAAAACAGTTGTTTGTGTCACTGTTAGAGGTTTTATCTGTATACTATCAAATTTTTACATTCTACATCAATTTAAAAATAATCTTTATTGTTATTTTTTAAATAGTTGGATATATTTAGAAATTTTGCTTTATGTTTTGTAACTGCTACTGGTGACTAGTTTTCTGTGAAAATGGAACATAAAATAGCTGTGTGCAAAGCATATTAATTTTATTATGAAAATTTATTTTATCATCACAGATAACAATAAAATTTATTTCGTGCCGCTGAGAACTCACTGTTGCCTGCATCTTAAAAAATGCCCTGCATACATACCTTTTTTGTATCACTTCATACACTGTAGAATCAAGGTATAAAAATTACAGAACAAATTTACTCTTAAGAAAAAAAATAGTCTCACTATGAGTTATTCTGAAAACTCAAGTTGTCAGAAGTGTGCATGAAACTCCGGAATTGTCCAGTATTTATGTTTCTTTGGACCACCTTCTCATAAGCTTTAAATAATTCTGATTGGTGCTCACCCTTGAGCAGTCTTTCTTTTTCATTTCCATTTTCTTTTGCACTACACAGAGCTACTTATCTGAGGTTACTTGCAAAGGTCCTTGTGAATGCAAAAAGGCTTATGTGGTTCAAGATGTTCAGCAGTTAGAAAGAACCACATCATGCTCAGAAAATACCTGGACTTGAAAATAGATCTCTCAGAGACTAAGTGCTTGAAAACCTGTCTGGGAATACATACTGGCATCTCTCTTTTCTCCAGAAGTAGTGATTTAGTAATCCTGCTGCTCATCTTTTGCACAGTAGAGTGATAATTTGAGCATTTGCTTTGGGAAAGGGAGATCTGACTTGCAGTTGTATTTCAGCCTCAGAGGATCACGAAACAACAGAATGGTTTAGATTGAGAGAGACCTCTAGAGGTCATCTTGTTCAACTCAAAGATTTTAACACACATCCAACCAAGGATAGCTCATAAATGCTCGGGTCCTTACTCTTTATCTTGGTTGTGTTTCGTTTGGAAAATCACTGAATAGAGAAGTAAGAAATTTCACTGTATTGAGAAGCAATAATTTGTAGTAGAGTTTCAATAATCAATCTAGCTACTGATTGATCAGGTAGAGTCAGGGCTTGCTTTCCTGAGCAATTTTCCTTATAAGAGATCTGTTAAAAAGGCCTCTACTACCACTGTTTGCCCCATTTTTCTCAAATTCTGAGCTAAGAACATAACTAGAAATTTGAGTTCTCCAGGAGGATTAAGTGCAGGGATACCTAAATTTTAGTTCACAAGTTGGTGTGGGTAAGAGAATAGACAGTCAGTCCAGAAAAGACAGCATGTGTGAGACAACAAACCTTAGTCACTGGTGAAAATTTTTACACTAAACTTTTGTTTTCTGGTTTTCTCAGGTGTCTAGGCATGTCAGGCAATATTTTCTGTTTCATATTCCTGTATCTCATTAAGAAAATTCAACCAGCTGGCATAGTAGAAGCAACCAATCATCAATGGAATCCTCAAAGCTTACGCACTGTATGTTTTTGGATAGCTGTGAGTGTTGACAAATGGACTTTTGCAACTGGTCCGAAAGAAGTAAACTGCAAGTGATGAAGAAGCTCTGGTGTACTCTAGATTGATGTTGGAGCTTAAAATGTTAACTTATCTTCTGTGCACTGACTTTCTCATTTTTAAGAAAGTGGCAACCTGCTGCTTTTTGTTCCACAGGTTGTATGTCTAAGGCATTTGAAATATGACAGTAGCAGTTATGGTGGCACAGGTACAGTGATGTGATGCAAATGAGGGTTCCCGTGACAGGATTCTACAACCTTCCCATACATGTATTGTCAACTCTCTCAGGACCTGTGTAGCAGGGTTTTTTCTGCACAGAGCAGAAAAAAAAGGAGGAAGAAAAAGAAGCAGGATGGAAAGGCAGGCACATAGAGGAACAAAAAAGGGTCAAAGAGCCAGAAAATAGCTGAACAGAAGCAGAGCACAAAAAAAGAAAAGAGAATGTTAGAACAATTATGACTAAAAAGAAGGAAAATAAAGCAAGGAGATGTAAAGAGATAAATAACAAGAACCAGGTAATGAAGCAAACAGAAAAAACAGCAGTACAGTACTGAAGAGAAATGAGTTAATTAAACTCAGAAAATACAATCAGATAATGGTTTAAAAGTGCTTACTTTGTGCACCCAGTACAAAGATCACAACACAGACCTAAGGCAAACTTCACACAGTGTATGCAAGACACAGTATATTGAGTTTGTCATGCCAGGTGAAGTATGTTACACCATGCTTCAGCAAGTGGACTGGTTAATGTCATAGATGCTACAAAGTGAACAGATTCATACAGATTCAAAGTCGTGAATGAAAATGATGTAAGTTCACTCCAGCTGTAGATTTTTTTTAGGCTAAGTGGTCTCAGAAAAGTGAATCATTCAGAAGTAGGAAGCCACAGAATCATTTACTTTGCGGGATTATAATCGAGTAAAGAATTCAATAAAAGTGTATTGAAGAGAAACTACATTTATGTGTAAGTTACAGCTATCTTCATTTTAGGATATTATCTTGGGAACTAATTTATCTAGTAAAAATTAGATGTTGAGGCATCAGGAGATAAGATGCTGGACAAATGTTACACCTCAACAAATCATACATTTTAGGAGAGGACTGTCTGGTGTTTGTCCAGGGGGATTTAATGTAACTCAGTGGTAAAGTAGCTAATCTGCTACAAATCTGCTGAATCTAAACTACAGAATATGGAGCCTTATTTCATAAAAAACTGGGGAAATAATTCTGAATATCTAAAACATCCCCTGAACATGGATTTCAGCATATAAAAATATTATAAAGAAAGTTTTGAGCATGCTAGAAGATAAAAGAGAACTGGTTAGCATAACCTTTTTGCTTTTGAGTGCACTTTTAAAAAAACCCTCACGGGGAAAATTTGAGGAAGCAAAAATTAATTAATGAGAAATAAAATGTTGCTGTGGATCAAAGTATAGACAAATAAGTTTTCAAGAGAATAATTATCAAGTACTGTGATACAGATAAAATAAGTGACATTTTTGTATTCCAGTTCCATTCAAAAATTCCCTAAATGCTGAGACTGCTAAAGCTTTGTGGCAAGTTGTTCCTTATTCCATGTTCTTTATGCTTTATATCCTAATCTGTTAGTATCACACAGACAAGTCTAGCAGGGACAGAAACTTGACAGTTTCAGAAATTTGATACTTCCTGCTGAATGACCTCAAACCCAGCACTTTAGAAACAAAAGGTTGGAATGTACATAATTCATCAGTTGACATTCAGTGTTTAGAATTGGTGCTCATGGTTTGACTGATTGCTATTTAATTTTCAAGAGAAGATTAGTTTCAGGCTTTATTTTGTTTTGTGGCTTCTATTTACTGAAAATAATTATTGTTTAAACTATTGTTGTCACACGAGGCAAATCTAAGCATGACCACCCAACAAGTTCGAGCTTGTTGTCCTAAATCTGCTTGTAGTTACTTGAGGGAAATAGGCAGCCTTCAGGCTGTGATTTATCATATGTGCTTTTTCAAGTTCCCTCCTTTTGATAAGATAAACCACTTTCCTGATGATCCATCCTTTGGCTGCAAACAAGCTTGGGCTCTATCCTATACTAGTCATCCTGTAGGTGGCCTTTGTAAGATGTAGGCTGTAGATTATTATCTTTGATATCAAAAATTACATAAATCACATCCTACCTCTGCATAAGCTAAGGAGTAGCACCTTGTAATTTGTCTAGATTACAGTAGATACAAGAAATTTACTGCTAGGCCTTGTGCTGCAAGGTAAAACAAAATTGATATATGGGCTAAATAGACAAAGGTTTGTACCCTGTGCACTGAGAATCAACACTTTGTTTCAAATCACCTATTTAGAAACTTTTAAATATCCATGGCCAAAACCTTCGCTTAAGCAAACTCTCAGAACTGCACGTTTTGGCTTCTACTATAAATTTTGTAGGCTAGGTATTTTGCTTGTATTACTAAGGTAATAAAATATTAATATGCATAAATTTCAATTCAGAGATTGTTTCCTTTCTAAAGCACTCTTATTGTTTAAAGTGTTATTTGCCGGAAATGGATAATTTAGTGCCTTACCTTAACTCCTTAGCTGAGCAGTTGAAAAATACTTCCAAAAATAATTCTAAGGGCTTCAAATTTTATTTCCTATTTTTACTGGCAATTTAGAATTTATGTAGTGAGCATAAATCATTTGCAATCTTTGGATCTTATGAAAAATGCACTCAAACAGTTGAAACTAAACTTTAAGCTTTTACATGTCTTACTGTTGCTACAGCTGCACTAACATTGACTCGATCATCATCCAGAAAGTTTATGTTGTCAGCTGTCACATTGAAGATCTGTAGCACAGTACACAGTTTTCTAAATGTTTACTAGATTAGTTCAAATATTTATGAAGAATTGAAGTATTGTGTATGGTCTTAGAAGTTAGACTATTTATTAGCATCATAAAGGGGGTTTTGGGGTTGAGGTTTTTTTTTGTACATGCATAAAAACTTTACAATAACATCTGGGACACATTCTGTGAAGACACTGAGCCAAAGCACTTATAAACTGTGTGGTCAGCTAATTACTACTACGGATATTTTGCATGTGATATGACACAAAATACTGCTGGTTTTAGAACTGCATTTTTTGGATGCATAATTCAGGTACTATTAAAAATATCACATCTTTTTCATTGATTAAAAATGAAGTCTGACAGCCAGGATTGATGAAAAACTGTGGCAAACGGCAATTGCAAATAGTCACTTGGGTTGTGTTTTAATTTAAAATTATTTTTTATATACATAGGAAAAAATGTTAAGTAAATTCTGATTAAGCTAAGTTCTTCCAAATTTTAAAAAGATGCAGAAAGAAATTGCAATTAGTACAGTAAAAGATAAGGAAGTGAGGGCTTGTATTTCCCCCTCTTTTTAGAAATGGTACTTCACTATCTACTTTGTGTCCTGTGACAGTGAAATAATGTCCGACTGTCTCTCCCTGAAACACTCAGTTCTGTTCTGAACATTCAGTTCAGTATTAGTCCAAATAAAAATAACTGGGAACATAAGAGCTGAAAGGTTGTAATTTTTTCTCTAATAAAAAACACTTTTTCATGACCAGCAGTTAAAGACTGTATTTATATCCCAGCCCTTTTGAAGCCATCTGGACTATTTGCATGTGCAAATATGTATACAAATGTTTAGATGTTCAGTGTAAGAACAGATGCAATACTTGCTGTCAAATAACTCTAGAAGCATTTACTGACAAAGCTGCTGCTTCATAATGTAAATGTAATCACACATTAATTCTGAACTGATTTATGCAATTCCTTTGTTTATAGTTTTATGTCTTTTAATAATGAGCAGTGCGAGGAAGTTCACAATATGTAAAAGCATATTGAAACATATCTGTGTCTGTTTAGAATTCAAGTACTGGTTGATATACATGAAATATGGCAAAATTTTTTGCTATGACAAGTAGATAACAAGATACTTGCGACTGGGCACTACATACATGGAGGATTTGGGGTTTTTTTAACAAAACAAATGTAGGCGGGAAAAAATTCTGGCCTTATTTGCACATTTTGGGTTTGGCGTGAAGATTCTGTTTCTGAAAGAATCTCGTTTACTTCTCCTTTTCTTTGTATTTCCCTTTTCCGTATAGTAAAGATTGTCTGTTTTTAACAAATGGCTTCCTTTGCAGAGAGACAGAATATATCAACCTCAATATTATGAATTCAGCAAATGATAGACATATACATTTTAGCACGAACATCCAATAAAAATAAATACATCTGCAGTGAACATGGTAAATTATGCGAACTTACACTATAATAATAAACAGGAAACAGCAGCATCTGAGTCTGCAACTGCTTTCTCAGGAGGCTCTGTGCTTCCAGCTGTGGTAGCAGCTGTGGCTCTGGCTCTGGAGCTCTTGCTGAAACAAGCTGACAAAGGGCTGATTACAACATGGAGTTCAGTTTCTGCTTGGCTTCATTTTCCTTTTAACACACTTTGGTTATGAAAGGTTTGCTCATTTACCCTGTTTGTGGTTTTATATTCTGCACTTCACAGTCACTGGGCTAGTGTGGTGATTATCACCATTCCTAGTGACCTTGATCGTAGGGGCCTTACACTGTCTGTACCATTTGTGGAACATTGCAGTTTGGTTTTGGCTTAGTGGAAGAAATTGAAAACTCTCATCCTCTTCCTTCTCCCTCCCCATCCCCTGAGGCTGTTCAGCATTTTTGTTACACAGTTACTATTACTATCCATGTCCACAGTAATGTTAATGTCCAAAATGTTACACAGTAAAGTTGGTGTTTATTTTTTTAAATTGGTTTTTATGCATAGAAAACAATTTAGGAGAAGACAAACATGATGCTCACTTGCAGGGAAGCCTACAGAGACTGGGTAAACTCTGTCGGGTAAAAAAGCTAGAGAAATTCTTTTTATAACTTTAATTTATTAAAGGGAGGAATTCTGATATCACAGAACCTGAGTAAGCAAAACAACATTTACCTGTGTGTTCCTAAAGCAGCTGTATGGATACGTTCAATTATTGCAGGTCCTTCTATCTACCTCTTGTTGCATGAGTTCTTTTCTTGATTGCATGCTAAAGATACAGTTAAGCTACTAAAATGTCTGGCCTGGATTCAGCAAAGATTTAAGCACATACTTGGAATTAAACACTTCCATTGCAGAGCCTGCTTTGTGAACTCCCAGATATTTGCTTCTGCTCTCATATTGCAGTGTCTCTGGTGAGTGTCCTGAAACCTAGACAGTCTTTTTCATTACAAAGTCTTTCTTCTTTCAGTCCTGCCATCTTTTTAGAAAACAGCTGTATCTTCCAATTTAATTGAATCTTTAAATTAAATCCCATTTGCCTCTGTAGCTTGTTGCTCGAACTCTTCCCTCTTTTTTCCTCTGCTGCTCTTGCTCACATAGGATCATTCTTTTCCTCCTAAGGAAAAATAGATACAGTATGCTCTTTTTCTGTCACTCTTTTCTCCCTCCCCCTAATCCGTCCTTTTTCTCCTCAACTGTTGGAGCAGCAGGAGTTTCTTGTCTACTTTCCATCTGTACCCCTTCCACTTGCCCCAGTGACCCCATGTTCTGTTCTTCCTCTTATTTCTCCCCTCCCTTACTCGCTTTCTTAATCTCTCACCGTCCTCTGGCTCTTTTCCACTGCAATATAAGCAAGCATTTGCCTCTTAAAAATTCCACCTTTGACCCTACTTGGTTCTTCATATCATATCTCATTGCCTATCTCTCCTTCATTCCTAAGCTCATTGAAGGCGCTGTTTATAATTACTGTCTGGAGACCCTCTTCTGTGATTCCCTCCTACAACTCCTACACTTTGGCTTCTGTTCCTTGCTTGCAACTGCAACAGCTCTCACCGAACTCCCTGATGACAAAATCTCAGAAACAGTAGTCTATCCTCAATCTTTTTGACTTGTCAGTAGTGTTTTCTGCAGTTGACCATCCTCGTCTTTAAACTTGCATCTTTTGTTGCTTTCTGTTGTTCTGTTTTGTTAATACTCTTCTCTCTAAAACAGTTCTTCAATGTGTTCTTCAAAGATGTCTTGCATTTTGGAGGGGTATGGGTGGAAGTCTTGGGGCTCTGCTTTGGCTGTGTTCTCTTAAGCTTCTAATGCCTTATGGGTTACTTCATAAAAAAAAAAAAAAAGAAAAAAAAAAAAAAGAAAGAAAGAAAAAAAGACTAAAATTTAACTGCCAAATATATCTAGATAACAGATCTATCTTCCTATTGAAACATATTTCCTCTCACTTAAACTTATGAATTTGGAACCACACAAATACAAATCATCCCACACGGTGCTGTCTTAAGTCTAGGATGTCTTGACAAATGCTCAGATGAGATGTATGATTATCTTCCCTCTCTCACACAGATGAGATTATTTTCTGCTTTCGTATGCTAGGCTCTCTGTAGCCCAGCTAGCTGTTTGCAGCATCTGTTGCAGCTTGTATTACTTTTTCTACTGATGATTCAAATTGTATATCTTATTTCCAATAATACAGCAAGAACTTGTCAAATAGAATTTATATTTTATGTCCTCTATTAAAAATGCTTATCTTGATATATGGCTGGAGTGTATTTTACTCTTCTGGAGCCTCATTTTAAGAATTTCACTTTCTTTGTCCCTGCCATTGACTGAGTCCCATTTCTATTGCTTCTGTTCTCTCTGCATGGAATCCCAGAGCTTTTTTTTTTTTTTTCTTTTTGTATTGAAGAAATTTAATGTTATCACCACATAACTACTTTTCATGCCAACTCATTAAATGAAAATAGACAAAATTCTTCCACACTTGTTCTTGATGAACTCTACTGAAAACCAGTTCTTTCATTCTCCACAGGACTTTGTTTTCTCTCTGGCAGGAAGTTCTTTACCTGTCAAATTCTTTCTGTAACCAGTTTAATATTGAATATCAGATGTCCAGATAGATTATATCTTTCATATTTTCCTTGTTTAAAATGTCAGTCTAGTTGCAATGGTTTAAACATGCAGAGAGTTCATAATCTCAAACAGATTTGTACATTGTAGTAGGCAGATTTCTCAGGTCACCACATATTTTCATACCCCAGCAGGCCCAGCTGAATTGTGTGAGCTCAGGCAAGTTTCTGCTCACTGTTGTGAACTGTAAGGAGCATTCTCTTGTTCTCTAGATACCTTTTGGCTTGCTTTTATTTTTGTTTGCCCTACTGTATTGTAGATGTCATTCATGCCACTTTAGCCCTACCAAATGCACATCCTCTTGCTCTAACATACATAGCTGTTAGGGACATGTGGAGATATATGTAATTAAAGGTGAAGATATATGTAATTAAAGGTGAAGATATATGTAATTAAAGGTGAAGATATATGTAATTAAAGGGAACATGTGCAAATGCAAACCGTATGTCTTGCATTCATTTTGTATTTAGTTCTGGGTTTGCTCACTTCATAGTAAGTGCTGCAAAGCACTTCCAGTAGAAGTCTGTATTCTTTAGCTCTAGGTAATATTATGTAAAAAGGAATCCTTTGGGTCTGAAATTTTTCATGCTTGGTTTCATTTGAAAAACTGAATGCATATAAAAAAAAAAGCTATTATTCTGAATTGTTTTTGAGTTAAATGTCACTGAAGAGAAGGGCAGTGTTTAACTATTACCAGTAGTTACTTTCTTATCACTAATATAGATAAGAAAATTTAGAATTGTGAAACGGTGACATCTAAATTGGGGGTGATACATAATGAAGTCTATGGCCAAGTTTCAAAAACCTGGTTTTCATAATGACATACAGATAATTGAAATAATGCCTGGTAGTCATCTGAACTAAAACTGTGAGAAGAATGTAATAGACCCAACCACTTGTTGAACGAAAATTAATTTCCATTTCTTTGTCACGGCTAATCAAGTTCTTTTTAGGTTCAATGTTTGCCTCATTTTTACTACTACTTCTAGTGTGCCAGAACTGTACCTTCGTATAAGAGATGGAATATGTTCTACGCATTAAAATTCTGACTTTTTTCACAGTTTGTTTTTGCCTGTTGCTCATCCTAATTTCACATTCTATCAATCAGTTTCTCCGTCAACTGCAATGAAATAATACATCCATTACCCTACAGACCTTGACTCATACAAAATGTGATCTGGACATTTGCATTATACCATGTATAATTTTGCATGCTATCCTTCAGTGCAGAGGGAAAGGGAATGTTGGGAAAGAGCCTCTATGAAGCCTCTTGTTCTTCTGCTAAGCAGTCGAGCAACCTCCCACTGGGACTGGTGATCTGCCTGCCTCAAATCTGTTGGAAACCTCTCTACAGCTACACTTATTTTGATTCAAAATGGCTGCTTCTGGTTAGTTTAATCCTACTCCTAATCAATTTAAGATAAACAATTAGAAGTTTAATTGGAATTTAATGACTTTTAATAGTCATTAAAAAAAAGAAAATTAAACCAAATTTTAAGACAACACGGCATTAAGACTGAACGATAGAGGCTTGGTTGTGACTTTTGATTTTTGTGCTTTGTGGAGCCAATAGCTGCTGGGAGACACAGTCTGGCTTCCCAGTTCCTCCTTGTCCCAAGGCATACCTACGCTGCAGCTTATAATGGAGTTATAATTCTGCTGGGGCATTAGAACAGAAATGCCTGTACAGAGAGGGTGGAAGCTACCCCATTCACCACATTTCTAATGACTTCTGAGATGGCAGAGTAGTTTTATAACTACTGTGAACTATGTTGCTTGTGTCCATGTGTTGCTCTCTATGATCTGGGTAGGTGGCACAAGGAAGAAAATGATACCTTCTGAATACCTTGTGTGGGCTGGTCAAGGCAAAACTGAGCTGTCTCTTGCAACTTCAACAGAAGTTGAAGTCTCCTGCAGCAAGATTGGCTTGGCTGCATTACCAGTCCTTTACAAGTTGTAACATAGATTGAGCATGACTGAAGTGATAAATCTCTGTTTTGTGATTTATAAAGAAAATCATAAATGCTATTTTCATCAGATGCAATTTTGACTTTTCACTCAAATATATATTCTAGATTGACTGTATTAAATATTCAAAATTATATTTAATTGTTTTAATGTACCTTTATGTACCTATGTAACCTTGTAATGTAACATGGATGGATATAGATACATCTATATAAAACAGAAGTATGTTCATATCTTCTTTTTATTGTAGGTATGTGTCTTGTGCATTGGGCTGCCCATATGAAGGAAACATCATGCCAGCTAAAGTGGCAGAAGTAAGAGTGAACTTCTGGCTTGTCTTTTTAATGAAACAAACTACATTTTCAAATGTTTATAAATAATGTTCTCTACTTAGTCCTATAAAGAGTTTTACTGAATAAATTTAAGGAAGACAAACACAGAATATAACTAATATAAAAATAATAAAACTCTGTGTGGAGCCTTACTCAACCGTATTCAGTCAAATCTCAGTAAAACAAAATGTTTTGATAGTTATCAGTCATAAGGAAGAATACTAAATGCTATTTCCTCCTACAAGAAGGTAAGGAAATGCTTAAGGAAGTAGGCTCAAGCACATATGACCACATTGTACAAAATGATTCTTGCCAAAGGTATCTGCTTTTAAATCCTTTTTATGCTGGCAGAAACATACAGCCCTGTCAGCTACTTGAGCCACTGCTACAACACTGCTTCTGGTGAAAGCCATTTGATTGACACATGAACCAAAACTCATCCCCAAACTGGTTCCCTACTAATTACCTACTTCTACTGCTATAGTGGAATAAGCTGCACCTTACCTTCTCACTCCATTTTCCCATTTAGAATAAAGGAAAAGAAAGACAATGCCTTAGTCCAGCCTCTTTTTCCAGCAGAGAAAGAGACTTGCGGAACATTTTGCAGATAGACAAAGAGGACTTGAAAGCTGAAATGGACAGTGGAGAAAGTGGAAAGAATTCAAGAGACACAAGGCAGAATGCAGTGGCCTTCTTCATGGAGAAAGACTTATCTTTGCTAGACTTGATCACCTACTTTTGATGATCTAGCTGAATCTCCAAACCACTTTTTGTTGTTCTTTGTAGCAGTAGCAGCTAATCACAATTCATCTGGTGTGCTGTGTTCTGCGTGTGTGGCTTTCAGGTTCCATTCTCCTGCCTCTTGTACACATTCCAGATGGAACTTGTGATAATGCTTCTCCAACAGAAGCCACATATACTCACACTCTTTGAAAAAAAAAAAAATGGCTAAATTGGAAGGTACTCAGTATTTCTAAATTAATTTGGTTTAATATGAAGTGAAAGTTAGAAGTGACACAGCTTTAGTTAGAGTGGTGATGACAGATTCAGCTGTGCTGTTGGTGAATTGCTTACTGCAATCTCATGTTCCCCAACAGGCATTTTTCCACGTGTTGCTTATTTTTTCACTACTACTCTTGCACAGAAGAGCTTCTCTTCAGTTTGCTAGTGGGAGTGCTACTTAATGTTCCAAACCAGAAAACTTGTTCACAGATATTTTATCTTCTCTCTAAATACTAATAAGTGTTTTCTTGTGTACCTGTACTCCATTTTGTATGTGTTTAGGAACAAAAGCTGCCTCATTAAAATTATTGAGGCCCTGATCCAGCAAGCACTGATGTTTATATAGAGGCATCTGATTAGCTGTTAATGGATTTTACATAAACACATGCACTTACCCTTTGCTGATTCAGAATTATCAAAAATACTCTTTTGGAGAGCTGCCTCTGGTCATCATCTTTCTTGGCGTGGGAGCATGTGACTCCCTTGACTGCATTGCAGTCAACAGCTCTGACTGCAAGGTTTAGACTCCTTCTTCTGCAGTCAATGACAATGACCAATTTTTAATTTTTTTTTAAGAAAGAAATTTAACTGAAGGAAAAGTAATTATGAAAGGTGGCTCTATAACCAGGCTACTTGCATTTCTGGCTTACCAGGTACATAACTGCTTTACGCATAGTTATCTAGTGACCACAAACTTCATATGACTTTAGACTTCTAGAATATTTCTGGTACATTCATATCATCCTTTATTTTAAAAATAATAATGATATTTAAAAAAGAATAATAAATATAATTAGTATTATAATAAAATAATAATAAATTAAAAAAAAAATCTCACCAATTGAATTAAACTGCCTGGTCCTAGTCCTAGTCCTCTGCTTTTTCTTGAAATGGAATCCTGTGTTTTGTGAATGTCAACGTTAGGCAAATAAGGCTTGGAAGTTGTTGGAAGCACCACCATGAAGCCAATTATATTATCCATTGTCTTCCAGTCATATACTTGTATGCTTTTATCTTTCTGCCTGCTTCTTTCTCTCCTTAGCTTCCTTTTAGCCTAGAACAGTGGATTCATATAAGTACTATCCAGCATGCAGGCTGAACAGGCTACACAAAATGTCCCTATTCTTATTTGAATGCTGTTGGATTTTTACAAAGTTTCCTTCACAGCACAAGGCCTGCAAGTGTATTTTTATGGTCTTACTTCTTAAAATAATCTGTATCTCAATTATCACCTTTTGTATGCAGTTTAAGAGTACAGTTTTAGATATTATTTCCAGCAGTAGGATTGTTCACATGCCTCAGAGGCTGAGGTGTTGGGTCGCCAGCTCCCATTTTGATCAATGCTTGGTGTCAGGGCAGGGCTCCCACGGGGAGTAGCACAAGAACCATGCACAGTAAAACAGCTCAGTGCTGCAGTTCAATCAACAAAGCTGCAAGCTCGTAATCACATTCTGATTACACTGACAAAACAATGTGTTCTCTTCTCCCCCATGGTCCTCCCAAAAATCTACATTTCAAAACTTACATCTATAGTTACTGGTCTGCCTCCTACTATGGTAGGATAGAGGATCCACTATAAAAACTCCTGTCCAGCTTCTGAGCTGGACATTCTTCTTGAAATTAAATATAGATCTCATTTCAAGGGTCAGTTTAAGGTTAGATCATGACAAGTTAGTGATGATGCTCAGCTTGTTAGCAGTTTCCCTCTCTCTCATCTTTAAGAACTTCATTTTCAGAAGCCAAAAGACCTAGGGAATGAGCATGGAAAAGAAGTGAATACGACATGATTTCGAGCAATTTATATAGTGTCTTCATCATCCCTAAAATGCTCGTGTAGAAAAAACTTTGAGTCATGAATGAAAACTTAAGAAAAAAATGCAGTCTGCTTCTTTTACCTTGATCTTAAACAAAAACTGAAGTTTGGGGATTAGCCAGAGGTAATCTACTAACTGCAGATGATTTTTTTTTTTTTCTTACAACAGTAGTCCAGTAAAAACACCTGCCAGGTGCTGATGATATAAAAATATGCTGCAAGATAGAATCTTTTTTTGCAGCCTGGTGAATGTCCCTTTTGTAAAGCGTATATTGAATTTATGTTGATGTGAACCAGGGGCTCTTAGAGAAAGTTTTACTACCTTTGCAGTAGTCATAGCACTTTCAATCTTTAAGCAGAGTGATTCAGACTACTTGAAGTTCTTTTTCAGCTGTTCTTTGAATTATGTGAACAGTAATATTAATCCAGCACTTCCGAGACTGCTGGTACAGCACTTTGTCAAGCTTTCTCAGACATTCACAGCAATCCCACTGATGAAGTCCTGGGAATTGCTTTAACAGCAGAGTGCAGTGCAACTGAAGATGTCTTGGAAAAAGGTTATAGTTTTTCATTTCGAAACAGTTAATTTCTAGACTGGGATTTTGTTCCAGTGGAGTGGCCTTTCAGGACCATTGATGCACAGTGGGGAATGCTAAAGGGGACAAACATACTCAGCAACTGAAAATAAGGTAAAATCTTTTCCAAATCCATTCAGAACATCTAAGATAGAAGGCTCCTACATAGAATTTCTAAAGCACTATTTTTGGTGCAAGCATAATTTTTTGCTTCCTAGTGTATGTCTCTCTCCATACAAGCAGTATGGGGCCAGAACTCAGATCTTTTTGTTATACAAAGAACTGCTCAAAGACATAACTCTAGAAATATTAAGGGCTCTGCTTACATAAGTTACAAGCAGATGTATAGGGTTTTGTTTGGTATTAAGAAAATTTTAAATCTTAAAGTCTAGAATGTTAATTAAGCTACAGTTTTGCTTTGTTAGTATTTTGATGTTCAATGTAATGGAAAGCAAGAAAAATTAAATATTAACTACAACATGTAAAAACTTCAGTTTTCATTGATATTTTAATTCCAAAAGAAAACAAAATCATGCTTCTTGTTAACTATTTATTGTCATATTTCAGCCATGTGCTTGGCTCCATGTAATAAGCAAACAAAAGGCAGGTCTTTATCCTGAGCAACTTCTAAACTGAAAAGTAGATGGAGAAAACCAAACAGCTGGGAAATCCCCAGAGAGAGAAAAATGTTGGGAAAGGGATTGACAGAAATTTAATTCATAGTGTAAAATCTGGCTTATTTAGATTCTGTGGGAGAGTCAAAAAGCAAGTTTTTGACAATTTTGGCTTGGTTGGTTATTCCATGCACGGAAGCAAAACTATAAATTTAAAATAAGAGGACCTATGGGACTTTGGTTTTGGGTGGCAGTTTTCAAGAGGGTCTTTGATACATAAGCCTACCTTGATAGGTCAAAACCTGACACTTTTGATAGGTCAAAACCTGACACTTACACAGAAGTGTGTCCTTTTTAATGCATGTTCTTCACCCTGTCTTATGTACTTTCATCTTGACCTGTTTGTGTTTCTCTGTTTCTAATCAGGTATCTAAGCGGCTGTACAGTATGGGCTGCTATGAAATCTCTCTGGGGGACACAATTGGTGTGGGGACTCCTGGAAGTATGAAAAGAATGTTGGAAGCTGTTATGAAAGAAATTCCTCTGAGTGCCCTCGCTGTTCACTGTCATGACACATATGGCCAGGCATTAGCCAATATCCTCACAGCCATACAGGTAACTCAGGTTTTCATTTTATAGATATGATAGTAGCAGTTTTAGTTTAATTCAAATGCACAATTTAAAAAAAGAATTCCAGCCTTAAAAGAAATTACTAGAAAAGGAAAGACTCCCTCATTAAGCTTTCAGAAAGTATTGCTCATACTCATTGTCTATAGATATTACTTTTGTTGCTTTTGCAGGAAAATGTCAATTCTATCTACTTGTTGCCTTCAATTCTGTATAAAATCAACAAGAAACAATGGTGATTACTATATTACATTGTTTTTTTATAAAGGAGGGAGATTTTTTCTGATGTCTCAGATTCCGCTTTTCTTAGAACCCTGAGAAACTAAAATATTTATTTTACAGAGGTGTCTAAAAATAAAATAGAATAATGCATTTTACAAGGCCATGTAGTGATAGAACAAGGGGTAATGTCCTTAAATTGGAAGAGGGTAAACATTTATGTTAGACATTAGGATGAAATTCTTTAGTGTGAGGGTGGTGAGACACTGGCAGAGGTTACCCTGAGAAGTTCTGGCTGCCACCTCCCTGGAAATGTTTAAGGCTGGATTGGATGGGGCTTTGAGCAACCTGTTATTGTAGGAGATGTCCCTGCCCACAGTGTGGGGGGGTTGGAACTAGATAATCTTTAATGTCCCTTCCAACCCAAACCATTCTATAATTCTATGATAATTACATCTTGATTTCAGATGCATAGATCTAAATTGTTGTTATTTATGCACACAGTAGTCTAGATAATTTTATCACTGTTTATGCCTTCAATATGCTTTTTTATTCATCGGTTACACCTTCCAAATAAGATTAGCAACTACATTGTGTCCTATTTAATCTTCTTTTAGATCTGTAGCGAAATAATGAGAAATAATTAATTTCCATACGAGATATTTTTGCCTTAGTGTTTAAATATTTTTAAGAGTAGGATACAGTACAAGAAACAGAATACCAGTTCTGATGTAGTTCTTGTAAAGATAAAATCTTGAAAAGTGTCTTCCTGTGTACATTCATCCCTAAGGAGACCTGTTTTTACTAAATGTTACAGAATCAAAAGCTGTTTATAAATTGTAGGCCTTTGCTGTTCTACTTTATACTTGATGGCATCTTCTTCTTCCTTGCAATTTAGACAGCCATTATTAAGGTCAACTTTCCTTTGTCTCGACTTGTTATTTTGGCAGAGCTTATATTCTTTTGTTTAGACATAACAGCAGTGTTACAGTATTAGCAATATCAGCAACAAAAAGGAACAGAGGAATGTTTTACTATGGGAATCTCTGCATGTATTTGATTAAATGCTGAATGACAAAGTCTGGTCAAGAGGTTCAAATTTTTACTCACAGTGTTCACTATTGACCCCTACTCACTTTTACTGTTGCAAATGTGTGTGTGTGTATCATGGGATAAATAAACTGCTAATTTCACAGTTAGCTTCAGTCGCAGATGTAATAGCTAAAAGCATGAAAACCCTTGAGCATGGGAGGAGTTTGCTAAAAAAATACTTGAAGCATTGTTTTTCAAATTGTTCCTTAAAATAATTGCTGTCATAGTGCCTACTAAACACTGAATGATGGCTATGATTTGTTAACCCTAATATTTGTTGTGATTCTTGTTCAAGGATTACTTCATGCTCCAATCTTTTTGTTTACTTCTTAAATCAACTGTGTAAGAATTAAACAGGAAAAAAGCTCTTAGGTACCTAATGTACAGTTCAGTGTAGCTAACATGTAAGTTCAAGAGAATAATAGACCTAAAACAGGAATCCCTGTGCGGCCTTCTCTGATTTCTGGGAAGCAGGGGATGCCTGAGACCCACCAGGAAACTTCCCTATGAGTTCCAATTCCGCTACAGTGCTTGTGTAAAGGTGGGGTGGTTTTGGCTCAGCTGAACTTGTCATAGATGTTGCCAAAAGTCCTTGATGAAGCAGGCATTACACAGTCTCTCTGACTGGGTTTGTTCATGCAGTTCCTTGGCTCACTCTAAGGTAGGTCCCCGGGCATTTGGATCCTCAAACTGGGCCAGTACGTCACAACATCCTCTCCTGTGTCTGGTCAAAGAAATGAGGCAGTTAGCAGTGAATTGTAGGTAAGCAGTAGTATTTCTAAAAAAGACCAATTTTACAGGTCAGCCAGATGGTGAAGTGCCAAACCCAGTGCATGAGTGCCTAGGCTGCCTCTAACTTCTGCTGTCAGGCTTGCCTGTGCTTTTCTCTCTGCCAAAGAAACACAAATGGGCACAGTACTGGAGTAAAACTCCTTGTCCTCAGCTCAGGAGTTTGTTTCCAAGCTGAGACTCTCCACAGACGTAATTCCTTACCCTTCCTCCTTTATGGGTCTGTGCGACCGACACGATGTTTCATCAGGAGTGAAATGCGTTTGAGGGCTGACAGAAATTATGGGCTATGGTTATTGTTTGAAAACAATTTTAAAGAACATTCAGCAAGCAAATTGCTCCTTTCCTAAGAGACTGCAGACCACAACCTCAGACTGAGTACTGTTGTATTGTACATTGTATTTCCTAAGAATTAATGAATGACAGCTGGAAAGCCACAGATCACTCTACACTAATTCAGGCATTGCTTCGATGGGAGATCTCCTACGAGTGGAAAGAGGTGCTGGTGATTCAGTAAGTGATTTTTTATACAGATCACATTGTTCCATGCAGGATTATACTACCCAGAATATTTTCTTTTGTTTGGGACTGATCCAAAGTCATCTAGAACTGACAGGCCATATCTGTATAAGAAATTAGCAGGGAAGTAGTATTGTAATTTTAGTATTTGGTTTTATGTGTGTTGTTTTAGCAAAAGGATAGGTAGTGAAAGATGGGGGAGAGATTAGCTGGCTTTTAAAGGATAAGTAATTTTTTAAGTTGTTGAAGGGAATAATATAGACAGAAAGCATAGTATAGAGAAAGGAAATTAACTTTCTTTTTTAAAGAGAATCAAAGAAAAAATGTGAGGAACATGCAGTGATGTTTCAGAACCAAATATTAAATATTTCAAGTAGGAACATGAATGGCTTTTGGTTAACTGGTTTAATATTAAAATATCAGAGTATACTATTTACCAGAGACAAATTCAGAACATGGGAAGTGGCAATTTAGTTAGAGGTTGTGGTATTTTGAGTAAAACTACATATGTGGGTTAGCAAATGTGACAAACACAAAATGTAGCTAGAAGAAGTAGTAAAACATTTATGGGAAATTGTTACAGACCTCCAAGGAAGAGTAAAAAGATGGGTCAGGAAACTTCTGTGCTGGAGAGGCCCCAGCAAGGCAGACCATTGATCTGGTGAGATTTGAGTTACCTTGACAATGAACTTCTGTAGCATGCACTGAGATGGGTAAAAAGGGGGAAGTTTTTTAATGGAAGTGATACAAAACTCTTTTCTTGAATAGCTGGTGTAGTTGCCAGAAATAGCTTTTTCTGTTTTCATAGCAGATATCTGAACATGAAAAAGAGTATGTGAAGAGGCAAAGAGTTTTGGCCAGCAGAGGTACTTCAGTGAGTTAAACTATTGCCTGGTTATCCCATAAAACTCAATCAAATTCACATCAGTATATTCATTAATATAAACTGATCTCTACACTACTGAGATCAAGCCCTATGTATAGAAAAAATAAGCATGAAACTAATGACTTGAAGGGAGCAGGGATTTTTACCACCTTGTAGAATCATTTCTGCTCTGTTGGACACAATGAGATGAATGAGTTTCATGATTTGCCAAATGAAGTTATTTTTTATTAGGGCTTTCTTTCTCCAGAAAGTAAGAATTTTGAAATAAAATCCACCCTTTAGTACCATAAACATACCTTTACTTGGGGATGGCTTTAAACCTGAAGCTCTTGTGTTTGCCCCCTGCCTAAGCCACCCAGCAGTAAGGTTGCAATTGTGCTTGCTCTCAGTCTTGTGGCTTCCTGATTCTCACCCTCATCCTCACCCTCTGCTTTGCCTCAAATCTGGCTCAGGACTGGGGACCTGCTGGATGATGACCAGCATGTGTCTGATCTTGATTATTGTCTCCAGACCTGATTCTGATTTGAATCACTGACTTGACTTCCTAACTCCTTTTTGGTGAGGTTGCTGCTATTGCCTATCTGTGACTCTTGGCTCCCCTCTTGCTTTCCTTTATGGAACAGTCTGTCCTTGTTGCTGCTCAAGATAGCCAAGTATTTAGAGAAGGGACTAGCAACCAATATCTTGAGTTTTAAGTCTTCCTCTGAATGGCAGGTAGTGTAGTTCATGCTAAGCTTGGGACACAGCTTTCAAGAGGGTTAGAATGTCTTTGATCTTGGAGCTCATCTGGAGGCCTTGTCTTTCAGAGGGGCCATATATTGCCACTCAGTTAAATTTTGGAAACAATTACTGGTGTCTGGGTGTACAAAATACCCTATCAGTTCACAGAGTCATAGAATATGCCGAGTTGGCAGGGACTCATCAGGATTATTGAGGCTAACTCCTTTCCCTGTCTAGGGCACCCCAAGAATAACATCTTGTGCCCTGTTCTTCACTGGGAACCCTGCCTAGGAAAAAAGGGAGTCCAAAAAGTCAGCCTGAGAAATTGGTGTCTGTGTTTGAGGGATATCATGAACTTCAACATCTCCTTTATATGCCAGACTACTCTCTCTGCCATTCTCTTCCCAAGGGTTTAGACTCATATTTCAGGGATTAAAGCATACCTATGATGATGAATTTCCAAATAAATACAGAATCTGTAAGAAAACTGACTTAGCATTTGTATCCTGCAGTTAGTTCTTTCACCTTTGATTTGTCCAGCTTATTTTAGTAGATGTGTACAAGGATGTAGGGCTCATGTTAGCTTATGTCAGTGAATGACTGCTATGTACAGCTAGAAGGCACATAGGTTAGAGTAGCTGAATAGAGAAGTAATAGAGAAGTAATAAAAAAACTATAATGGTAACATATCATGAAGTTATGGATAGCAATTGTGGGAGGTTAAATGGGAAGAAGGCAAATACATCTGTCTACCAGTTACATATAAATTGTCCTAGGGCTTCTGGTGGTGTTTTGTTACCTTTTAACTGAGTTACACATATAAGCATTCATCTTGATTTAAAATCTTGATTTAAAAAGAAGCAACAGGATAAGGTTTTGAAGTACAATTTTCCAAAACTTAACATTGTAAAAACTCATAAGCACTTTTTCCTTCAGTTTAGTTTCCATGTGCTTTACACCCTGATTTTTAATTTGAATTTCATTTCCAAACAGATTCAAAGTTAAAACCAGCATGTTTCTCCTGGATTTAGATTGAATTTCCTCTTTTTCATAGTGGTTTTAGTGTAACATACATTCATAGTGGTTTTAGGTGACATACCTGGGCTGTCATCTTTTGAATGCTTACCTGGAGAGAGTCACAAAAATAAGAGATTTTAAAACTAGGTGAGCTTTGTTACAAAATGCTGTTTAGAGAGAGCAATGAAGTAAGTAAAAATTAAACAGTTAAACTAAAAACTCCTTAAACTTTGATTTTTTAAGTATGAAACAGCAATGAAAAAAAATCCACAGAATGCTAGGAAACAAAGCAAAGAATTTAAAGAGAACAAACAAAGCAAGACTAACTCAAAGCATCATAAATTCAGGTATGCACATTACTTTATATGCTGATACAAATGTTCCATTTTGGAAGGTCAGAATTTAGGACTGCTTTTTATCTGCTGACAGCCTAGGTTTAACCAACATTGAATTCCCTCACTTTCCCCCTGTAAAACAGAAGACAAAGTCTATGCCCAAGTCTTGAATAAAGATGTAAAACCTTATGTCCTGCCTCCCAGCTTTATCTGCCATTGATTCCTACCCATTATGTTCATCATTGGTCGTTCAACTTTTCTTGACTTTTTCTTTCTTTTCAACTTTTTCTTTCATTGATTACTGTCATGGTAGGATTATAAATCTATAGATCCATATCTCTCAACTCCTGTCAAACTTATTAGCAACCTAAAATTGGACCTTCAAGATGGTGCCAGGAAAGAAAGACAGACATCCAATAATTCTTTATTTCCAATAACTGCTTTTAATTCCCTGCAAAGTACAGTCATTCAGAGCTGTAGTGTAATAGATTAGCTTGACACTTCTGTTATAGGGTACAGAATGTAGATAAGCAGCCATAAGACAGTGTGAGCCTTTGCATGTACTCATTGTGTTAGATTTGAGCCAGGAATTTCTCACATAACTGCATTTGAACTTTCTAGCTGGGGAAAGGTTGGCCATGTTTGTCTGTTGCTACACAAATCAAAAAATGCTGGTCTGGGGGAGCTGTGTAGTAACTGAGGAAACAAACTTGTATGTCGTGGGCTGCCAAAGTTCTTGTTTGAATAATACATTAAATACCACTAGAATTCTGTTTTATTATCTGCAGTGTGCTGGGGTACCCTCTGCCTAGCACTGAAATTATTCATATCTAAACTATTTTTTAACAGAGCAAAATAGTTAAAATTTCAACACTAAAGACAGGGGTTTTAAAGCCAGGAGGGAGATATTGTATTAAATTAATGAGGTACAGGAGGCAGGAAGCATAACATCTTGGCTTCTCCTTCCCTTATTCAGCATGTCACTGTGCACATCACTTTTCTTTTACTTTTTTATTTGTAAAACAGGCTCATCTGTTTGTAAAATGCTAAAAAAATTTACAGAGGAAGAGCAACAGACAAGTACATTATGTTATTTATGTATTCTATTTATGTAGTCCAGGTTTAAAATTCTTTTTCGAAATTGAAGTTTTGAAACTAGATGGATTTCAAATTTGGCATAGAATGTAATTTTGAGATTAAAAAGGTTAAGGTATATGAGTGGACAAATGATGCAAGTTGAATCAAGCCCATTCAAATTATCTGAGTTCTGTAACACTCCATTTTGTCTCACCTGCAAAGCCTGGCACTCTGAAGAATCTTTGTAGCACAATGTGAGGGTGGGAAAGATATGCTGGATGAAGCATGCACGTATTTTGGGATCTTGAAAACATGTTAATATTTTTTGCATTCTTAATTTGAGAAATACTTAGAAATGGAGATGTTTCTGCAGACCCCACAGGTCTGCACAGGTCCCCACAGGTTTCTTCTGCTGTTTACTAAGAAATACTAGGAAACTGCAGAAGACTTAACAGAGATCACCAGAAGCTTCTTTCAAGATTCAGATAGGGAAACATTAGGAAAAATAGAGCTTGACTGAGAATAGCTGTATTGGATTCAGGCAGGGCTGGTCATGCTTCAGTATTTCACTGGAATTCTTTGAGACAGTCATTGCCAAAGAAGACAAAGGAAGACAAAGGATATACACTGGATATCGTATGCTTTGATTTTTTTCAGAAAACAATTTGCAGTGTACTGTAGTAGAAGTTAGTACCAAGGTGTGGAGGCATGGGTTAAGTGGAAAGCTGGCTAATGGCAGGAAACAAATGGGAAATAAAAGGGAATTTATTCTAGCTTGAAAGCACCCATCAGCAGTGTTGTGGAAGCCTTAGCCTGTGAGTCCCAGGTTTTCCTGCTTAAATGCATAATTTGCACCACTGTAATACTCATGTTAAGGGCAGTTGTTCTAACTGGAAGAAATAACACTTTTATAATTTTAAAGTTCCATTGTGAGAAACAGGATAGCTAGCAGAGTTTGTGAGTGTAAATCTGTCTAATATTATATAGATATATATAATTATATAATTATAAATATATAATAATAATAAATATATATATATAATATATAATTATAAGTATATTATATAAAAATTTATAATATTATATATTGTATAGTAATAGATACAATTTTAGGTAAAGCAAGAGATTATTTTTTATAGCATGCCTGTCTTCTTGAAAAAGGGTCTTCCCCTTATTAATTTAGAATTAATTTATCGTAGGCACCATGTATTTTGTGGCTTTGAAAGTGTGAACAATACTTCTTGAATTATTTGTCAGCAAACTAAAAGAGCCATTAGCAGTAACACAAAGTTCCATAGAAACCATCAGGTTTTTTTGTTTTCTGTTTCCTTTTATTCCCTTTGTCACAAAGAAATAACACTACACTTCTTTAAAGCTAGTAATTAAAAAAAATTAGATGGTTGAGCCAAAGGAATACACAACATTAAGAAAGAAAACAGTGACTAGAATTGCTAAAGATTGAAAGCTAAAAAACCCAGAGGTGAATAATAGTATATTTGAAAGCAAGTAATTTGGAGGGCAAGTGGCAGGTGAATTGTGAAAAGGTATCAGGCTGCAAGGTTTATGTGAAGAAAACTTTAAAGGAGGGTGTGCACTCTAGGAAAGTAGAAAAACACCTGTGTTTTATCAAATAATAATACTACTAGGAGCAGTCAGCTAGTTGCTTTTGTAGATGAAAAAACATACTGCAACAAATGAAGAAATCAGATGTACATATGGGGGAAAAATGAAAACATAGACATTCTTACTAAAAATCTGAGATGTTTTTAGTGTCTTCCTTCTCTCTCTTTTTTTTTTTTTATTTTTTTTTATTTTTTTTTTTTATTTATTTTTTTTTACTTATAGGCATTCATTCTACATTGTTGCCTGTTATTTCATTAAAATAAAAACAGGCAAGTGAACAAACACTGCCATTCCTGCTCTTCTATCAAATCAGTAGAAAAGAAGTAGCAACACTGTTTTAATTGCTTTCTGATGCTTTTTGCAGGATGTTCGTAGTATGCAGTTTCTGGGGAGCTGAGGAAAGTTTTTGACCTTTCTCCTTAAGTTTCAGAAGAACCTGATAGCCTGACAGTTCAGAAGTAAATTCCTCATTGTTATTATTGAAACTAGGAAAAAAAAAAGATTATACTAGGAAAAAAAAAGATTATACACTAGGCTTTGCTACAACATTGTTATATTTTGGATTTTTTAAGATAGGAAAGGAAATGTAAAAGGGGATATGATTGTATTATATACTGAAATAGCAGCTGAAGTTCCTGAGGCAAAGAAGTATTTACATGCATATACTAATATGTAGCACACATATTTTTGTGGGTTTTGTTTTTTATTTTTAATGAAATAATATATTGTAAATAATTCAAATTATAGCAAAAGAAATTGTTCTAGCTGCCTCTAATGTGATGATTGAATTTCAGAAACTTTCAACCCTAGTTACTGAACCAAAAAACCTCAGGTCTAAGTCTGTTTCAGGGTACTAATCAGACCAAGAGATCCTTCATCAGTTATAGATTATTTTCATCTCCAAATTCCCTCATTAGAGCTGACTTGAAGCATAGAAACAATTTTGCTTTGGCTTAAATTCAAATCTCAACTGTCTTTTAAAACAATTTTAAACCTTGAATTGTCCTGGAAATCTGCACAGCTCTCTTTACATCTCTGCTCGTTCATGCAGATTTCTCAGCCTAGGTCTAAATAGAATATGGGGAAATCACCAAGACAAGGTGAGAAATGGGGGGGGTTGTAATTTTCCATCTTAAAGTCAAAGATAATTTCTATACTAATACCACAATAGCTGTAGATTTATAGAAAGAATTAGTTCTTCCTAAATACTCCATGCTCTTTTTTTCTGTGCTTGTATCCTCCTCACCTACTTTTACTTTTTTCTTGAAATTATTCTATTGTAGCTTCCTAATCACATCTTTAATTTCTGAGTTTTCCAACCTCTAAGTGATGTTCACTTGCACATTTCCTTTGCAGTGTGAATGGCACGTTCCAATTTCTGTTTCACTGCTTGTTTTCTGATTCATTAAATGTAAAAGCAGCAAGGCCATACTGGTTTGGTTTACCAATACCTAAAAGTCATTCTAGTATTGCTTCCATTTCTGTGCATCTTTCTCCTCTCGTGAATGGACTTCTTCCCATGCAGAAATAAACAGATTCAGATAATCTACTTGAAATGATTATTAGGCCAGCATCAGATTCTGTTCTGCTGCATCGTTCTTGAGTTACATCTGGAACTATAGTTTGCAAAATGGAAAGAATTAGTACTAATACAGTACAAGAAGATGATTTGGTCTTATTCAACCTTTTTGCCAGCGAATACAAGGCTTGCAAATTTGTGTTTGCAAACAAGGCTCACACAAAATGCCACTGAATGTAATTATAAATACAAACCCAGCAAGTTATAGGCCCATTTCAGTATACTGCTCTGTACAGACTGTTAGTGTCAGCTTCCTCTCTCCTTTGTTCTCCTTTGTAATGCCTTTTATGCCTTTCTTTGTCACAGTCAATGCTTAAGCAGATTAAATATACTGCTGGCAAGAAGGGAGAATGATATGAACAGATTCCGGGCTTCTACATTCACCTAATCCTAACATTTTCCCAGGCACTTTTGTTATTTTTTTCCTCTCTCTTGCACTGTTTTCCTAGCCAATGTTTGATAGCTGTAAGTCCACATGGCCAGAGCAATAGTTATTTTACAGACCTCCTTTTATCATCCCAACTGTGACTTGTTTAACTTGACTATTTAAATGGCTAAGAGTCAGCATCATCCAGTTCTGAAGTGGACTGGGCATTAATCCAGCTCTTTCTGTTAGAGACAGACATTCATTTTTCTGGACTAGAAACAAATTACTTCCAAATGCTGGAAATGTAAGAAGGCTTTTTCAAAAATGTTCTCAGGTGTTTATAGAACAAATTAGTATAAAATAGTTTTCAAAACGCTAAGCCCAATTTAAAATAAATATTTAGTACTTTTAGGAGTTGAGAAAATATAGCACTAGAGGACTGAAGTCATTGATCTGTAGTATGCATAAAAAATATGGTGAGGGCACACTGGTGTCAGATTCCACATGCATTTTTCTATCGTGCCTCAATTGGATTGCATGCATAAAAAAGCACAGTATTTTGTTGTGGTTATTTTTACATGAAATTACATGATTGACTGTAGGTTTGAAGAGATCACTGCCTGTAACAGTCAGAAATTGAACTGATAAATGTTATTTTACAAAAGTTCTTTATTCAGTTCCTGCGAATCAGAGTTGTCAGTATCAAGGTGACTGGAAAATGAAGTTTTCCTTGGTCTGAAGGTTGGTGTTTGTGCCTCATTCAGTCTCACAGGACATTCACAGAAAGAGAAGCTATTTCTCTGCATCTGTGACCTGTCCCTTTTGATTTTATGGTGCCTTGCTTGTCTCTCACACACCTTCCAACTTCCACAACAAATGAAATGAGGTTTGCACGAGTGAGTGTCCTACACAACTGGCTCATCTCAGAGCTGCTCCATCCTTGCAAATCCATCCTGTACTCTCTCCTCAGCATCCCTCCCACAGCATGCATTTTTTTCATCAGTTCCTATCTCCTCAGCTGCCACATTAAGTTTAGATATGAGACTGCAGTCTGAATAGATGCTTTGCACTCCTACAGTTGCTGTTTCAATCCTTTAAAGTGTTCCCAGCCTCAGTACCTCTTGGGCCTCTCTGGCACTAAGGCCACTTGATATGAAAAGCTGGCATCCATTAAGTCAAATTCTTACCCCCAAAAATAAGGTCAGCGCTTCCAAACTGCCAACTATGAATCATCCCTAAATAGTGCTTGTTCCCAGACTGTGCCAAAAATTGTTTGCTACCCATCCTGGGCCAAAGCTGTGCCAGAGGCTGTGGCATGGGTTATACACAGTGAACAACTGATTTCCAGTCCTGTTGCCATTTAGTTTACTGGTCAGATATATAGCCACGTAAGAGTACACACTCCTGTGTATTTACAGCACATAGGAGAGATTTTTGCTGTCATTCCTAGTGACCGTGTGGGGATGTCTCCAGAGTGAGACTTCAGAGGTTCTGGTCAGCTCTGCATCGGCTGCTGGCCTCCCTGGGGATGTCACTGCAGAGCTGTTTTCCTTAAAGATCTGCACACTGCATCCATCTCTACAGCTAATGTGGGACTCCCCACATTCCATGGCTTTGCTTCAGGGCATGGGATTATGAAAAACTGAGGGGTCCATTGCTATTTTATGGCTTAGTTAAGGTCTTGTCAGTGTTAGGTTATGGCTGGACTCGATGCTCTTGAAGGTCTTTTCCAACCAAGGTAATTCTGTGATTTACTAGCATGATGTATTTGTGTATTTAAGTTCGTTCTGAGAAGCTGAACTATTTTGGCTAAGTTCTTTGAGAGCACTGCAGTTCCTGGCAAATATCCACCCCACAGGATAGCAGCTTGATAAAAGATTGGCAGAGCTCTAAGCACCATGCTGTAGGATTTGAATATGGAAGATGTTGGCCAGTCATTTTATCTGAGATGGCTAACATGCCAATGTAAATTCAATTTCTAATTTAAATACATCACAAAAAACAACATCTGTGTTTTAAAAAATAGTACTATAAACCATGTTCTAGGTGAATACTAGGTTTATGTTTGTTAGACCATTTATTTGTTCCTGTGATTAAGGTATATTTCTGATTCTGATTCTGGGATATATAGTTTCAGATATTTTCTAATCTAGAACATATGAGTATGCCAGTAGCTGTGTTTCTGGTTTTGTGTTTTCAGCTGGTCTCCTGCGAGATCGACTGTGGTAAAGTCTTACTCCTGTCTCTTTGTTTTGAGCTTAAATGCCACACACTAAAAAGGTGTGGGGTACAATATTTCAACATACTTTAAAAAGTAATTTTGAGAAGAAAAGAAATAAATTAGAGGTTTGGTGAAGATACAAATTATTTTAAGCACCTTTAAAGATAGGTTTTTATTCAGGTTTTAATTCCTCATTCAATTTTCATGGTACTTTGAAAAAGAAAATTCTGTAAGAGCTGCTTAACCTATTGGTTTTTTTAAAAATTTTCCCTATAATCATATTGCACTTTAATCAGGCTGTGACTCCATCTACATCAGCTAGAAGAAAAGTTGCTTTTAGACATGTTTGTTTTCCTATGCGGTGGAAAATACTCTCCCTTCCTTTTTACCCTGAAGTAGTTTTAGTTAAAGTTTAAAATAAGGGCAGAATCACTGCTGTGCTTCCCACTTGTGACTGTTTCTTTACTTTACCTTTTTTACTTGTAAGGATGTCTGTTCTAGTTCCTGCCTGAAAAAGAGAGTATTGCATGGAACCTGATGTTCAGACCCAAAGATGAGCTTGCCATGCCAGGAACAGTCCTGGGAAATCTCAGTGTCTCCAGTAGGGACGTGCAGTGTTTACAGGATGATGTTTCCTTCCTTTTTGGGCAGCTCTACAGACAGCTGTGCTGAGGGGGTGGAACTATACCTCTGGTCATTCTTGCATATTTATAGTTCCTCAGAACCAATTTTGTTATCATCCAGCAAACAGTGAAAGAGAGAGAGTTACTTCCTATTGTTGAAATACATCAGGTGGCTTTAAACAAGCTCTCAGAGTGTTTCCTAAGGTAAACTGAACTGCAGAAGCTCTGGGGAGAATATGATCAAGCAGAATGAAGTTCCCACACTAACTCTGCTCGAGTGTGTTGGGGGGATCTTTGTAGCTGTATGACAACCTAGTGACCACTTTCAGAAGTGGAATAAGTCGAAGATGACTCTTCAGTTAAGACAGAAACCAAAGCTGATGCAGTACTTAAAAGTATGAAAAGCATCTTTTTCTTCCCTGGGCAGAAGCAGCACTGAAACCAGTCTCCTGAGTCAATTAATTTGTCATTTATCTTGTTTTTTACTTTGGAAATATTGCAGTACAAATTAAAACCACCAGGCTTTCAGAAATAAAATCTTTTTTGTTCATTTTTAAAGATAATTGGATGATAGTTTTTTACACTCCATAATTTTTGCCAGCTTTCATGTTTTCCTGTTTATTTAATTTTTTTCTCCTTTGTTGCTTTGTGTAATTGCTATATAGTGACAGATTGTCAGAGGCAAATTATGTGATTTGCTTAACACAGAGTTCTTTCAAATACATTAAGTAAACAGTTCTAGAAAGAAAGATTTTTCTCTAATCTATGTTCATAATAGATTTTGCTTGCACGAATAGTTGCAGGAGTAGGTAAGAATTTTTAATCTGATATAGTATCTTTTTCTCCAAAGAGTAAACTGAGTGAACAGAATAAAAGAACACTTAGCAAGGCACTGTAATGTACATCTGTAGCAAAAGGTAAGATGATAAGTTGCATGCCTTTTTAAACAAAGAAGTGTTCTGGCTTTACTGTTGGCAGATAATACTGGATAACCAATTTGTAACTGTCTTATTTCTAAAGGGAACTTCAATGAGAATAAGGGGAAAAAATTGCAAGACAGGTTACATTTTGTGGCTCCCCACCTTAATGCTTCCGCTTAGTTAGGCAATGTATTGGTACTTTTGGAGGTATTGTAATGTGATAAATATTAAAAAAACTTATCCAATTATAATGGAATAGCAGAAGAAGAGAAACTGTCACACTTTCAAAAAAGTTTACAGCATGATGTTGAAAATCATGGTGAAAACCATGTTTGAAACAAAGGTTTTTGCTGCCTACAGTATCCAAAAAGATGCCCTATTTGACTGCGTCTTCTTTGGTCCCATTACTGCAATTATTAACTGTTTAATCCCTCCCTGGAATTCTATTCAAGACATTTTTGAGCACAAAATGTTGAGTTCTGCTTCCTTGAAATATAGATGAATGAGTAAAACGTATATTCCAGAACTCTTAAAGGGAGTTTTCTCCTTGGTTCTGAATGTTTGCAGTGGATGTTATATTTTCCAGCAAGACGTTAGTGGTCCCATTTGTTAAATTCATTTGTCTGAGTCTTGAATCAAATTAGGCATGTGCATAGCTTCTTGCAAGCTTTTTAATGAGAATTAATTTTAAGGAAAAAGGATATAATGGATATATGGATATAATATATTTTTGTTGCTGTTTCAAAAGATGCAAGGGGATTAATAAAATTGAAAGAAAGAAGAAATATCTAATACTCAATTATACCATAATGTACACTGCAATATTGCCATATTTTTTGCTTAATTAATTGGAAATCTAGTCTTTAGCACCCCTAGAGAATGAGGTGTGCAAGAATGAGTAATTTTTTTGTTGTTGTTGGGTTTTGCTTTATGGGTTTTGATGTTGTATTTTTTCCCTTGCAATGATTTTCAGAACACAGATAACAGTGAATATATGTAACTACTGTAAATGTTTTATAAAATTTCCATCTGAAGCCCCTCAACCTCTGGTAATTAGAGGCCATACTGTGGAGACTGACAGGGTAAATTACCAGTGAATGTTTACACAACAAAACGTATGCCCAGTACAATATCCTACACTGATGTTACTGAAACCAGAGCCCGGAAATGTACAGTGGAAACAAGACGTGGTACTTTTCTTGTGCCAACACAAACAGCAATTACAGCACAGTGTGAGAGAAGTCATAAGAAATACTACTGCATATCAGTAGTTCAACAAAGTCAGCACTTTTGTGTAATTGCAGGGGAAAAGGGTTGAAAAACATTACAGATCTCAGCAAGAAATAGCCCTTTATACTTTTAAACTGATCCTTGATAAAACAATGCTGGGGTCATGAGAAGGCTACTCTGCCAATTTTGCTTCACTGTGGGATCCATTGACATCTGGCTGAGCTGCGGAAGCTGGAAAACTTCTTTAATATTCTCTTGACAGTAGAATGGACATGTGGAAAACATTCTAATCTGTTAATCTTTGGTGCTCCTGAAGAAAAAGGACATTTGGCTTTATACTTTGTGATGATAAATATTAAGTCTCCAGATCTAGCTGTAAATAAGTTAAAAGCATTTGAACAGAGAATGCAGCTCTGATTTCCCGAATATGGGAGAAGATGGATATGCACCTGTGTAACCTAGAGGATGTAATAAATGCCAGGAGGCTTTTTCTAAGGGTGGTTTGCCATACATTTTGGCAATCCACTTTTCTGTTATATCAATGAATATTAGGGAGCAGAATGTTTAACTTCCGTATGTCCTATGTACTAGAATAGAATAAAGTAGTGTTTCGCTCAGGGGATAATGAAAATAGAAGAGTGATTTGGAATAATAGTTATGCCTCTATAAAAAGGGCAGCTTTTGATTTAATAGCATTAATGGTGCAAATTATTTTTTCACCTGGACTTTAAATCTAGGGTGGAGTGATAATGAGTGTTAGAGATATACATCTGTTTGACTTGAGATACAGAAATGTAATTTTCCATTTCTATCTTGAGAAATATCTCCAGAAACGAAAAAGAGGAATCTCTCACGTTAGAAAATAACTCCCATGACCATGTGCTATGTATTGCAACTATGAAGCATATATTGTGTCTGTTAATATAAAACACAAAAGACACCATGAAAAAAAACTAAACTAGAATTTAAAAGTCTGCACAACCTATTTTTTTTTTAATTAAATTAAACACCTAAAATAATGCATATAGATAGCACTTTAATTCACTTTTTAAGTGATTTCCCTATTCTAAGTAGCAAATTATAGCATTATTACACATATACCCTGCTGGAAATGTGTGTCTCCTATTAGAAAAAATTCAAGTATCTTCATTTGCAAAATAAATAGCCTCGAGAATTAACAGAACTGTTGCTTTGGGGTTTTATGGTTCAGTTTTGTTTTTTCCAAAAAAAGATGAAAACAGACTTTTGTTCTTGTCTGTCTGCCCATTTATTAATAAATTTGGGTATTTTGTTGATTGCTACTGAGATCTGCAAAAGGAGGCAAATCTATGAACTTCAACTTCAGGTTAGAATTACTACTACTACTACTGATACAGTCTTGAAATCTGTGGCCTTTCTTAAGAAAGTTTCTAGTGAAAAATAATTTCAGTTTAAGTATTACTCAGACCTATTTTTATGTACAGTTGAGGAGTTTCAAGAGATCTGTGTCTGTATAAAATATCAGACTTTTCTAAGAAGTTTAACTGTGCTGCTAGGACTTTAAAACTTGATGTTGTATAAAAAGATTGAAATTACAGCAAAATCTGATTAAAAAGGGGAGGTGCAAAGGTGAAGTTAGGGAGGGGATAGTTTTCTTGGGTGCGTGCACAGAACCCACCATCATCCTGGAGTTTCTGAAGTAGATGAAAACTTAAGGAGGACCTTCCATTGAGATGCTGCCATGTGCTTGTGAAACACAGTGCAGTTTGTGTCCTAAATGAGAAAAAGCCACAGGCAGGAGTTTTGTGCTTCACTGCCTGGGTGTCCCAGGTTACCCAAGAGTTAGGACATTTATGTAGAAGGAAGGTGAAGACCAAACCTGAGCTCCAGGTAGGATACTACCACTGCTAAACTATTGGATGTATTTGTGTTTGGATACATGCAGGGGTTTTTTAGGTCCACTTCTGAATATACTCCATATTTAAGTCATCTAAATCTTTTTAGGGTGGTGGTTACTGAGAGGAGGGGGGGAAAAGTGTTCCTCTAAGCTAACTTTGTTATTATTAAATAGGTGAAATGGGAAGGAACGTGTTATACTTGTTAAAACAAGTAATCTGAGCAACTTTCCAGAAAGCACAGGTACTGACTTTAGAGGAAAAGCCCTGGAAGCATGAAATAGGAATAGTCAACTACAAATTGTAATGTGCAACAGAACATTTAGTATGTTGTTACTGCCATCAGATTTGGGATAGTAGCCAAAACCTTCATCAGATGTTCTGATATGTGGCAGAGACAAAGGATACTTGAAGGATATGTGGGATCTGTTCCTCTGCTTTGTATATCACCACATCCCAGAGAAAAAGTGTAGGTCTAGTTGTCAATGTATGAGTGGGAACAATATCACTAATATCAGAAAAGGTCTTACCACTCTAAATATGGATGCTCATTATGAAGTTGTGGTGAGAAGTACTGGGTGAAGCTGAATTAGTTGTGAAAGAAAATGTCCTTGTGATAGAACTAAGAGGCATCAATCTTAGCTACACAGAGGACAGAGAAGAGGCTGACTGCAGCACACATTTTCAGACTCCTGAAGAACCTGTTGGAATTCTTGATGTCATGTTGGGGTACCCTTCACCTGTGTTGGTCCATTGAGCTTCCACAGCTTCCACATCAAGGAGCAAGTAGTGGTTATCAGGCTATGAAGTCCACACATATATAGATAGATGATCAGTCCCAGACAAGTAGCTGATACTTCTGTAGGACTCTGTAGCACATCTGGAGATGAGCCCCAGGGATGTGCAGGAGGTCCCTGTTTTTGTTGACTGGCTGGCAGGTGGCTATGTTTTCAGAGGTACAAGAATGAAAGACAAATCAAAGTGGGTTTGGCTTTTTATTTATTTATTTTATTTATTGTTGTTGTTTATTTTAACTTCTGTTTCCATTTTGGTCCTTTATATATACCCTGATGATGAGAAACCATAATACTATCATGGAGTGAAATAGTTCTGGTCTGTTTTCCCAGTTCTCTTATTAATGTCAACAGTGCTAAAAATTTATTTTATAAAAATAAATGTTTTCTGCCACCCACCTATTTTGTACAAGCCAGTGTCCTCTGCCACATAGTGTGCATCATGCTGAAAGGGTTCTGTTTATAGAATGAGGGCAATTAGATGTCCAGGAACAGTTTTGGCCACCCAGCTTAAGCTGTAAAATGAATAATCAGAAACTGGTCTTCCAGTAACTAGAGTGGTTGGGAGATGGCATCAGCTGAACAAAATGATCAGAATTTTTAGGTTTTTTGTAAGGTACTGATACCAATAAAAGGGTAGATGAACTGTGTTGTATGTTTCTTGAATGTCAAGAAAAGAAGCCTTTCAGATACTGTAATGCTTGGGTCAGATTTGCCATTTTCATTGATGGAATTACATGTTCCCCATTTGTTCTTTCCACTTCAGATATTAGATCAGTGCCTTTCCCTGATTCTCTACAGTAGCACTGTCCTTTCTGAATACTGTAACTCACAGTGAAGTGCATTCCCTGCAGTCTGCATTTCAAATAATTTTTTATCTGTGAGTTCATCCTTTATTCAATGGACTCTTCTCTCTTACGATAATTCAGCTGTCTTATTTTAGTGGGTATGTCTCTACTCTGCTTTCTCTCTGTAAGCCATCCCTTGCAAAATGAGTGGGTTTTGGTTTTTTTCATTGGGTCTCCAGGGTTAGCAGTTCCCAACATGCTTTCTCCAGTCCCAGCAAAATTTTCCTTTCCCAGACCAACTCTCAGTAACTTTGCCATCAATTAAAGTAACCTTTTTTATTTCCCTGCTCATTCAAAGCCCTCAGTTGATTTTCAGGCTTCATTTTATTTATTTACACTGCCGTGTAGAACATAACAAAGAAGTGGTTGTCAGGTGGCTGCTTGTAGGGCACACACAAGTCTATGCAGTTGCATATTTGGTGTAGACAGTTCCCTTCCTCCCTACCCTGAAGCTGCCCTTTGCTTCCAGATCCCAAGGTTATGATCTTCTCTGCTCTCTGCCTGTTTAACTGATTGTCTGACTGAGTCCAGAATTAAAACTATAAAATGAGCATCCCACATTTTTAGATCAGATCATTTCACAACACACAGCAAGCAGGCAAACTGTTAAACCTCCAGAGGTTTACTTGACAGCAGCCACTTCTGCTGAAGAGCATCTGGGGCAACAAGTCCTGACCTCAAATCAGCAGCAGCTGAACTGGGAAATCTGGCAATGCCCTGAGTTGCTTGGGTTGGGAGGGAAGGGAGACAGCCAAGCCACTCAGTGCTCTGATGATACTGCCTGCAGCTTCCAGGGTTTCGACAAAACCTTGGAATGTGTCTCTTGCTCCCCCTGCAGGTTTTGTGTTCTTTAGCAAGGGAGCAGCTCGAATTTTGTACACCCCCGAATTAGCAAACATATACTTGTCTTCTAAATAAAAATCGGTGCAAGAATTCATAAAGGGAGAAAAATATGCCGGCATAGTCAATAATAAACGTTATTTGTGAGCATCTGCTTCCCTTTATTAATTTTGCTATGGTGTAGGATTAGGACTGCCTAAGTTTCAAAATCTCAAAACCAGTATTTCACATTAAATGGCATCATTTACCCCTAAACATCCATGAACATTCTCTGAAGAATAGATCAACCAAGACAGACCTCAGCTGCTCCAGCCCAAATGTGAGAGGTTTTCTGTGCAGCTGATGCACTTTCAGCCAGAGGGACATATTTCCCATCTCAATTTCAGAGGAGTTGCTGCATAGTTCTTTGTTGAGATTAAAGGAAAGAATATGGTGAGAAGCTTCTTCCTTGACTCTTTTTCTCTACCAGGCTGACCAGTTCCTGACAATGGGGATGGAACTTACCTGAGCTCACAACTGAGTCCAGGCCTGTGTGATCTGTTAAAAATCAGTATTTCTCTTGTGCCAAATTTCAGTGTGCAAAGCTAAAAGAATATCTTCAAGAAGCTTGTGTTAAAATTATTTAACATGAGCATAAGAAAGCTTTTTTCTTCCCCAAAACTTGTTCTCGGAAGTGGTCAACCCCATTTTTCACTAAAACTTTCCAAAACAATCCAGCCCAAGGCAGAGATGAGGCATGGAAAATATAAGATCCAGCAATTAAAGGCTGGATGACAAAGTAATAAACAACTGAAAGTAGGGCCTTATGATGGAAAGTGTTAGGGAACTTTTACTCTAGACATCATTGCCAGCTTTGCTTATAATAAACGTGTCAGTAGCAATATGAAAAGATGTGTTCAATAAGTTAAAGGAATTCTCTGTGAACCTAGAAATTTTTTGCATCTCATTATGCTTTGGGAGAAAAGGATTTATTTATTTATTTATTTATTGTGAATGTATTAATTTTGTAACTAAATGAACTGGGAATTTATAGATTTTAATGTAACAGTGACACCCTGTGGCCAGCAGTGATGGAATTTATACTGCAGAGTAGTGTTTTCTTTTGTGATGCATTGATCTTTAGCAAGGCTGGAGAGAAAATAAAAGGCAATGCAGTTCAGCACTTTCCACAGAGAGTTGTCTTATATGTAGAAATATATTTTTTCTATTTGCTCAAGCACGAAAATAATAATTATTTACCTACATTTGCCTTACTGTAATAAAGACACACTTCTTCCTTCTCACCTTCTTGGAACAACTGCTGAAGTAATACACTGATATTTTGTCATATCAATGTGCACCTATCTTTAAGGCACTAACTTCTAGTTACTGGTTTGTGCTGCATGCGTCCCTGGAGTTGCTGATGCTGATCTTGCCATTTTTAAGACAGGAACAAAGTTAATTTTCTGTTAGACAGAGCCAGGTTTTAAGATCAGTAAGGAAGGAAACTGACTGTCCCACCAAGAAATTATGAGGTGCTAGTAAAGCAATCTGAGAAATGTGAAACATTTATTATTCACTGGCAATAAGGGTTTCCTGTTAAAGCAGACTATTTGACGAAGGTGATGAATTTAATATCTTGCTCTCTCATTGGGAGATTGGGAAGTTAGCATGGGACAGGAACAAAAAGTCTTCTGCTTTCTCTAGAGAGTAAGCTAAAGCTAGCCAAAGCCATAGTTTGGAAGGAGTTCAGGAACCACTGTCAGGAATTTAGGGATTATCAAAACTCCACTAGTGTCAAAAAAGACTGGAATACTGAAGTTGTCCAGGAAGCCAAGCCATTGTAAACCCCACACACATGTCCATGAGTAAGCTTCTCAGTGAGTTCTGATCCAGGACAGATCCAACAAGATAGCTGCAGTGAAACTTCTCATGAATCTTATCACAATTTAGTGCCTGTCAGGAAGTGACAACAAGACTGTGGGATTTTTTAAAGATCTCATATTGACAGTGAATGTTTTGCAGGCTCAGATTGTTGAAAGGCTTGAAACTCATTATCTCTTTTTAAAGCTTGACAAATATTGGACACGTGATGAAGGAAGACGCCTTGTTTTACTTATTATGCCAATTTTTAGCTTTTCTTTTAGATCCCCTTATGCTTTTAATGGCTGCAAAAGCAAAACAGCTTCATAGCTGCTCAAACTTGCAGAGAAGTTATTTATTAGGTGCTATTTCAGACTCTGTGCTTGGACAGGCTGGGCTGTATTATTAATTAGTTAGCAGTGCTGCTGGAGGATGTTTTCCAACATCTGTTTTTAGCACGGCTAGAATGGAACTCAGACTATGGATTATTTAAGGACTTTTTGAATGGGGCCACACTGGAGATGAACTGCAGTGATTCTGCACAGAAATCAGAAAACACATCATGTTTGCCCATACCACATGCAAGAACAGACAAATGCATCTGAGCCTACTGCTGAAATATTGGTATATTGCAGTAGAAATCTTATCAGAAGTGTTGCAAAGAGGACTTTAAAGAACGATGTCAGAGGCACCTGCTCATTGCATATGAAGAGCACTGAGTTGAAGACATGTCCAATTTGGAGGTGAGTCAGAGCTGATGTATTATACACGCTGTGTCAAGACCTTGCCTACAAGTGGCTGAACATTAAAGTGGCAAATCCATCTTGATACAGATACCATTAAAGAGACATACACTGCCTCTGGGAAGTCATGGTTTAAATGTCCTGTACCAGAATGAAAGACACCATAAACACCATAACAAGGATGCTACCAATATGAAGCTGTGACTAGACTTTCACCCTTTTCTATTTAGCCAGAATAGTTGATGGCTTAAAAAACAGAGAAATTATCACTGTACATCATCTGGAGGTTACTGCTCTCATTGCTTTCCCAGCAGAAGACATAACTTCCTATGCTCTTGCATGTACTATATACTAAAATGGTTGAGCTCACTCCAGCTTCCAGGGGAGGTAGTATGGATTACCTGAGATGAAGCTGCCTGAGAATACTGGAATGTGCTTAGACAAAGATGCATATTTTGCCTTATCTTCATGTTGCTGTGGTATCCCATACCCTTCTGGATATTTACAGGCACTTTCAATAAGCAGTAATAAGCAATACGTACCCCAGTGTTACAAGAGTTGTACAGCAAATACCCAATTACAGTTCCATCACGAGTGTTTGTACAAGCATGTCAAGGAATTAGTATGTATATCACAGAATTACAGAATTGTCAGAGTTGGAGGGGACCTCTAGAGATCATTCAGTCCAACTCTTCTACTAAAGCAGGATCACCTAAAGCACATTACACAGGACTGCATCCATGTGGGCTTTGATATATAGCCAATGCCTTTAGACTATACAGCCTTTTAGTGCTAGAAGGATATTCCTTGTTCTTTTTTCTCACAGTGAGAGCTCTGTGAAGTGTTGGAGCAGTTTACTGATAGTAATATAGTTGACACCCCACAGAAGGAGATTCTCCTAGCTTTGAACTTGCAAAGTTCTCTAGCTGTTTTCAGATGGAACTTTAATTGTCATGAAATAGAGTTTATTTTTTCCCCATTTTTGCAGGAAAAGCATTTCATGGCACAGCTCACTGGGGTTAGAAAGTGGCAGCTTGTATTGCTACTCAAACTGTTTCTGAGTGTGCTGATCTTTCTTGGGAATTTACCAGCCCATTATCTGTCCACAGTTTTTATCACCATGTAACAGTTACTGAAAATAAGTACATCTAGAAGAATGCCATAGCCCTTATGACATAACTTGACAGAACACTTTCTTCTCCCTTTCCATCCCTAAAACAGTAGTTTTTAGTGGAAAGCTTGAAGTCACCCTGGAAAAGAGGGCATGGTAGCGGGATGCAGGCTTGTATCATAGCAGCACTTCTATGTGTTATTCTCCTTTCTTCCCCAGATCTTCCCCTAAGTCTTCCCACTAAGAGGCCTTAGGTATTTTTCAGCTGAGACATTTGCAAGCCTGATGGCTGCCAATATGAAGCTTGGAGTAATGACTTCCAGAGTAAATGTATGAATCTTAGCAGAGAGTGCAAAAAGTGAATTTCCAGTTGAAAGCTATCATAAACACATCCTTGGTGTATTGGACCCAGATGTTTTGAATAACACATTTTCTGACCAGTGGGTTACACAAACAAAGTGTGTGACAAGTGGCTGAAATGTGAAACTTGTACTTTGGTGATTCACTCTGTAATTCACAGATTAGTGTACTTTAAAGTGCAATATCCTTTCTCAGAGAGACTCAGTGTGAGCAATATTAAACAGAACTGTCTTGCCTGCCACAGTTATGCACCTTGACTCTTTTGAGGTCTTTATTACAGGCTTTGGGCAGCTACCTAGCTCAATACAATATTCCCTGCCTGAGAATAGGACCTGAGACAACTCTTCATAGAATCACAGAATAATAGAATTGCTCAGGCTGGAAAAGACCTTCAAGATTATCAAGTCCAGCCTTGTTCTAACCCTATTTCCCTATTCCTGATGGCCCACCACTAAACTGCGTCCCCAGGCACCACATCAAGACAACTTTTAACCACATTCAGGGATGGAGACTCAGCCATCTCCCTGGGTAGTTGTGGGAATCCTCCTTCGTTAAACTTCTCTTTTTAATTGCCCACCAGAAATGTTGGCACTTCAAAGAACCTCTAAGGCCAACAATAAACCTGTAGAAAGCAATGTTAAAACTAGAAGCAAATTTGGGTTTCCCAACAACAAAGAGTTGGGGAAGTTTACTGCAGAACTTAAAAAAAAAAAATCTCTGATGGGTATATTCAGAAAGAGAACTCAGCAGCTGCAACATGCAGGACACCATCTTCTGCCTACCTTGCCAGCAAGTTGTATTCATGGATGTTACTGAGAAGCTCAGGCTCCCAGCCTGGCCTATAGAAAATGTAGGTGCCTTAGGAGAACAACAGAAATCAGCTCATTTTGCAGTCAGGCCTCTAAGATGATCTTACTGACTTGGAAATGTGAATAACAGGCATGGTTTAACCTCTGAGTCTCTCAGAACCAAAAGTAAAAAAGTTAGTTTTGAAAAACTGATCTCTCTGCAGGAACTCCTATCCTGAATTTGAGCCATGATTGTATCCTGGTTCAGTCTGCCTGGCTTCTGCATTTTTTAATTATGTCTGTCTAAATGAGTGCTAGGGAGATGTGCTTAAAGTTGGGAGAAGCTTTGAAGATCTGATGACCCTTCTGCCTAATGTCATTGCCCACCTCTGATTATCTGTATGGCCTCAGTGCCTCCAAAGGCATCTAATCTACAAGGGGAAATCTGAAGAGCTTTCTCTACCATGGGATACACTGTGTACTGGAACACATGCCTGAAGTGTTAAAAAGGAAAAAAAAAATGCTTTCTGATTTCAACTTCATTTTAAAATCTAATCACAGAAAGATGCAGGTGCAAGAGCTCACTAAACGAGTCAGTGGAGATCACAGGCTCCATTCCTTTCCTTCCCTGGTCAGTCTCCCAGGGAAGGTCTTGTCCCATAAAAATTTTAATATTTTATTTTAATATAATAAAATATAATTAAATAATAAATAGATATAATAATAAATATAATTTAATATTATAATTTTGTCACTATTCTTTATCATGAATATGCTGAGAAAGGAACAGGAGAGAGAAGGAACTTGGATGCCGAGAGAAGAAAATAAAAATCAGAGAGGAAAATAAAAATCAGAGAATTATGAATTTATAACCCCTAGCTGTTTTCTTAAGTCTTTATTTAAATGAGAAAGCCTAACAGTCTGCATCAAGTACACCCTAAAAGAATATTCAGAGATTTGCAGCTATATTTACGGAGAACTTCACGATATCCAAGATATTCTGTTATTCCCACCAGCTTAAAAACTAAGGTTTTTAAAGATACTCCAGGACTGTTTTAAGATGTAAAACTTGCTGGTTTGGGGAGGTGTTTTCTTTTCAACAGGAGAATACAATAAACAATGGGTCTGACTCACCAGAGTAAAGTTATTTAAGCTTTTATTTAAGCAGATCTGACAAAATTTGTTTCTTCCTTACATGGTGCTGTTCAATCTGGGTGAAAATACCTGTAGTCTTGCTCTGAAACAAGAATTAAAATATTATTTACATGGTGGCTTCATGATCTCTGATAAAGAGGAAGAAAAAGAGTGAAAATTTTGGGGAGAAAGTTCTCAGTGGAATAACAGCCCTTAAGACAAAACATTTTAGAGGGCATATGTGTGAAAATTTTTTGGATGACATGTAAATCAGATGCTAATATTGAGACATCCAACTTGCACGGACCTATACCTACATATGCTTAAAATTACACAGTTGAATAAACACATTGATTGTATTTGGTTGGATGTAAACCTTTGCAGGGAGCTTAGATACATGTAGAGAGATAAAGAATGAAAAAGCATAAAAGCTCTCTTTGGCTCTAAACTAGCAGTCATCTTAGCTGCCAAAATCCCATGTAATGGACCATTAGATTTCTGTTCCACATCCTGTGTTTGAGCAGTTTTACCTTATAAAGATGTCAGGGCTAATGCTGTTATAAGGAATTTCCTCTAAGAAGCACATCCATTTGTTCAGAAATGTGTATTTTATCCATGGTAACTAATATGTATAGCCTGATATTTATGAATAATTATAAATAATACCCTGTGCTGATGCAGCATTTTTGGGTTGTTGTCTTCCAGATGGGAGTTGCTGTAGTGGATTCATCAGTTGCAGGACTGGGTGGTTGTCCCTATGCAAAAGGTGCTACTGGAAATGTAGCCACAGAAGATGTGATATACATGCTTAATGGTCTGGGGATCAATACGGTAAGACATTTTGCTTTCTAATCAAGACTTCAAGGAAAACAAAAATATTTTCTATAAAAATATATGTATCATACTTGACAGTTACCTGTGCCGTACATAGTCAGAGCAAATAGCAGATTTTTGCAAATTCAGTGCTTGAACATGGCTTGACAAGTAAAATGTATCATATTGTCTTCACTAGCAATTTAGAGTAGAACTAATTCGTATATTTGACAGGAATTTGAATAAACTCCTCTCCCTTCCTGGAGCGATGAGGAGCTCTGTAGTAGCTGCTTTCAGTCTTTGTTCTGCCTCAGTAACCACCAAACAATCACTAGGATAGACATTTCCCAGAAGGCTGATCAGCTCTCCAGTGGAATGACTGTGAACATCAAATTTTTTCGCAGAGCTTTGGATTTTGTTCATAGTGCTTACTAATCTGTTGTCATTTTTTCTGCCTTCAAAGTAGAAAAAAATATATGTTTTTTGGAGCAGCCTAGGCACAGGATATTGCGATTTTTTCAGTATCCACTTAGTATATTTTAAAACTATACAAATTTTTTTATTGGCTAGCAGGCTTCACAACCATTTATATTTCCAGCCTTGTTCTTAGAGGGGAGATTAAAGCAGCTTATCTGCTCTGAACTGCACTTTAATGAACCTTACAAGTGAGCATCCACACTTGAAGAGTACACAGTTAGTATTGATGTCTTTGCCGGCACATTAATTGTTCTGTATTATTCCTGGGAACCAAGGAATACTTCTTCCTCCAAAGAATATGTTCTTCCTGTTGGTCATCATTGTTCTAGACACATGGCTTAATGGGTTTGTGCTGACTCAAGCAATACCAAGATTTTACCTTTAACTAATATGTGGAGTTTGAGAATCAAGCTCAAAGGAGAATATACAAGGGCTAATGCTGAAATTTCAGTTTTAATGCTGGAAGAGGGTAAATTTAGATTGGATATTAGGACAAAATTCTTTCCTGCAAGAGTGGTGAGACACTGGCACAGGTTACCCAAAGAAGTAATGGATGTCCCTTTCCTGAAAGTGTTCAAGTCCAGGTTGGGATGGGGCTTTGAGCAACCTGGTCTAGTGGCAGATGCCCCTGCCCATGCAGAGGGCTTTGGAAATAGATTAAGGTCCCTTCCAACCCAAATCATTCTATGATTCTGTGATTCTATGAAATCATCCATTTCACTTCACATTGCTTTACACCTTTGACTTAGGCTTTCAGTATAGTCTTTCCTTGGGCAAATACTAACTGACTTGTCTAAATGACTGGTGGCAAAAGGAATCAATTAAATAAAAATTGCCAGATTAATTGAAATATATGTTGTTTCAAGTTTCTTGATAAGACTTATTGATTTTTTAATGATCTGTTGTCCAAACAGCAGCCTAGCTAAACACTAATACTAAATCCCATGGAGATAAGTAGCTTACCATCAAACACTTATTCCTCTTGGTTTTCTTTTTCTTCTTCTTTTTTTTTTTTAATATTTTTTAAATTTGGAATTATCAGTAGCAAAACACAATGCTTTGCTTCTTGACCCTTTTTTGACCCATTAAGAAATGAGATGTTTACTGAACGAGAGACACAGAGGCTCAAAATTATTATTAATATATGAGCTTTGGTCTTGCATTGTTGGTTGGTTCTGGTACCATGGCCAATTAATAATTATCACAAATAGTCAGTAAATAGTAAATAGTAAAATAATTATCACAAAAAGCTATTAATATGTCCTTTTTGCTGTAATGGCACCAGATGAAATTTTAATTACTAATGCTGTCCATTTGCAAAGAGTGCTTTCTCATGTTCCTCTCAGCTATGTCTTAAAGCTTTCATTTTGTTGACTGAAGTCATTTAAAGTGTCAACCAAAGGGTGAACAGTATTTAAGTATCCATTACTGTGTTCAGCTTGACTAGATACTTCAAAATGTGTTAATGCTTGTTCTATACTGTTCTTCAGAACACGTAACCAAGAAGTGGTGTGTGATATGAATCGCTAGAAGTCTAAATGTGAAATAATTTTCTATCAGACCCCATCTACAAAGAGATTGTGCCATGGTAATGGATAGATAATTATGCCATAGATCATTAATGCTTATGAAATGTTGCAGGGGGACAGGTTCTTTCTATCAAAAGAGTGTCTATATGGTTCCTGTGTAATTACAGCAATAGTACTCGTCTTGATGATGCCTTCAAAGTGCTTGGCAAACAACAAGCTTTTCTGAGAAGCAGCTAAGTACTGTCAGCCCTGCATTACTAACACTGAACCCAAAGTTCAGAGAGATAATAGACTTGGTATTTATGAAGGCTGAATGAGAATTGATTAATTGAAGTCAGTGGGAGTTAAAGGACTTTGCTTTCTGACTTAAGGCACTCATCCAAGTGCATAGCTACTTGTCTTTGTGTTTCATCATTTTGTTCCTTGGTGTCAAGGAATTATTCTGGATATGTGGAATGCTTACCAAATACACTAGAGAGCTATCTGAAGACATGGTTTTGCCTCACAACCTCACAAATACCCGTCCCATCCTCATCAGTGAGTCATGTCTGTGAATGGTGGGTTTTGCCCCCTCATGGTAATTCTCTTCAGTTCATGACACTTACATAGGAAAGGCAATGAAAAAGGCAGAGATGCTTGTATTCTATTTAATGAATGTGAACTCCAAACATGTGTTTCTTATCAACACATACCACGTTATGCAGTGTTACACTGTTGTAAATGAGAATTTTGGGTAGTTCAGGGGTTTTATTTTGTCATCTTCCATAATCTAACGACCAAGTACATCCGTGGTGGTATGTTTCTCATTTCTTCCTAGGAAAAAAGCACAGATACTCTAAGATTTTTTTTAGATTTTGTTTTGTGCCGTAACAATCTACAAACTAAGCCTAAGTAATGGCCAATAAAGGATAAGCAGAATGAGCTGAAGTCACTCTTATTATAAGCATATTAAAATGAAACAGTTATAAAAGGATGCCTTTGAACAGTATGTTTTAGGTGGTGCTGATTGGAAACTTTGAAGCTTTTTTGGTTTTGATTATGTTTCTGTAAAGTAACCTATTCTCATTATCATTTTTTTGCCAAAACCATGAAAGAAAAAGGTAAATTTACTGTGCAATATGGAAATAAGTGCTAGACCAAATTAAAGGATTAAGCATTTAAGTCAGGCCTTGATCTGAACTTCAGGGCATAAATCTATAAGTATGGTGAACGTTTTTTGTGGTGCAATGCATCTTGGGCTCCTTAGTATTGAGTGATAGTTCAAATTTCCTTTTCACATCCCTTCTACAGGCATTTTATTGACTTGTAAATTCCAATCTTTGGAGTAAGTACTTACATTACTTACATGATCTAACTCTAAAACTTTGCTATACGTGAGAAATCCAGGAGACTAATAATGAAGGGATTTTTTTCCCCTCTTTAATCAGTGATCTGATTCCATTTTAGTAATCAAGCAGTACTGATATGTATCTTGAGGTATTTAGAAATACATTTGGTTGCTCAAGGAACATTTTTGTTTTAGAATGGACAGAATAAGCATCTGCAACTTTTTGCTCAGTTACTCTAGCAATGTAAATGGTAATTTTGTATTGAAAGTAAATTCTCCAAGAAGGAGGATCCTGTTTTTCACTGAACTCAGGTTGCCAATACAGGAGTGTTTCCTCCATTTTCCTGAGCTGCAAATAGGGTACTTATAAGCATGAAATTTCTCAGTGTTGGGTGATAAATAAGTAAAGCACAAATGTAGACACACTGATTTTCTTCCAACTTTCAGTTGTTATTCCAGTTCTTTATTCCAGATTCTTTTGAGTATACAGTCTATGTGCCTTTAAATCTACCAATACCTATTACCAATCTATGGCATGAATCAGGACCTTTGTTTGCAGAAATTAAACTCAGGATTAAAATGAGTGGAGCTTAAGCATTTTCAATACATGCATTTACTTTTCTTAACATCTTTCACCTCTTTTTTAGGGAGTAAATCTTTATGCAGTGATGGAAGCTGGAAACTTCATCTGTACAGCTTTGAACAAGAAAACAAACTCAAAGGTTGCACAAGCTTCCTTCAGTACTGGAACCATCAATTAAACAGGTTGGGGTTTTTTGCAGCTTAATTACATTTCACATCTACCAAGGAAATTTGTATCAAGAAAACAAATATAAGAAAACCACTTCATCAAAGAACCAAAATAGAACCTGTATAACTTTTTATTATGGGAAAAGTTATTGTACTGTACTGTCTTGTCAAGAATTGTCCAATTTGTAAGCAAGAAATAAATTATTGTAGTACAGAACCCTGTGCTTGGTATTTCTACAGATGAGAAAAATGTATAAGCAACAAGACATTGCACAATGTTTCAAACTGAATTTTAGTTCCTTTCAGGAAAACTGGATAGAAATAGTCAACATATAGTTAATTTTAAACAAGTTTACTTTTAGAACAGTCCAAATAGTTTATGAGATACCACACTACATGTGGCCATTCTATTATGGATTTTATTTATCTGAATCTTTACATTTTGTCAGGTTAGATGTGTTATGAACATGGAGCCAAATCTGAATTCACTATCAGAATTTTTTATCAATAGCACTTTTTAATTTCTGTTTTGTTTAACATCTGTTAAGTACATGAATGACTTTATCTTGTTCCAAGACTTTGTGGTGGATGGCAGTCTGACAGATCTGCCAAATCTAATGCAAATTTAGTTATTTTTTTACATATGTTAAATTTGTGGTAGTTACTTTTTTTTTGTCAACTATACTAAAACCTAATTATATAATGCAATTAAAAACTGGCAAGGTTTTCAACCATCATTCAGGGTAGTAATAGTAGTGTAGAAGGGGCTACATTTTGTCCAAGGTCTCATTGAACAGTTTGATTTTTTTATTTCATACTCTATGAACTGACATCCTTACTTACAAGTCATAAATTCTTGAGGAGAATAATATTCTGCTGGACTAGCTTACATAAAGGAAATTAAAATTTTTCTTTGTGCTCTGCTGATGCTATTGTACTTTGCAATGTCTTAGTACAACCAAGTAAACTGCATTGTCATTTTTAGATCAGGAAAGGGCAAATTCAAAGAACCTTATCTTTTCTATAAACTGTTGAAATCTGTTATGAATATATTGTTATTTTTCCAGTCTGAAACATCAGTGCTGTTACTGGTTGTTTGTGTAGGATCCTCTGTAATTCTCTGTGTACTCAATCTTGGTTTTTTTCTGAAAATAACCTATTAGCATGAAAGTTCAAAACCCTGGATTGTGACCTTTTCCCATATTCTTCATTTTCCTCCAAAATATGAATAGCTGGGAAAAGGTAAGATGAAAGAACATAAAGATAACATAAGAAAGAAAAGGCTGAATATTTTTTTCCTGTTACTCAACTCTGCCAAGTTACAGCTGAGTCTCATCTTGTCTTCAAAATTCCAAAGTCCATTTTTTTGAGATCTTTTAGCCAGTATTGTAGTTTAGAGCTGGCACATCTTAAGAAAGTCAGACTTTGCATGCAATGTAACTCAAAGATGTAAAATTGGTATAAATCCTCTATCCTGTTTATGTGATAATGATAGTCAAAACTCTGCTCATTGCAAGAGTCAAGAAATAAGCAAAGAAAGGTGTTCAGGTGAGACAGGAAATATCTTGCCTGTCTATCCAAAATATTAATTAAACTTTTTTCTATTGTATCTAGTGTGAAGACTTTCAAGTACTCTTAGAGACACAAATACTCAGATTTGCTTGATAGATACTTGGATCACTGCAGAAAATGCTCCAGCCTCATTTTACTGTGTTTCAGCTGGGGCTTTGATATTTAGCAGACACTCTGGCTCATGTATCACAACACAAAGTTTAATAAAAATGGTCTTGAACTAATCACAGATTTAAAAATTGTATAATAGGTTAGATACAATGAGAAATCTGCAGCAGTAGTTAATCTGTACTTAGTCTAATAATTAGTAGTTCAGCCTAAAAGAGGTGCCAGAGTTGACATCCTAAAAGCTTCTTAATTCAGGTGCCATTTACCCCTGAAGGTGACCACGCTGTAATACGTCCTTGTTTAAAAATAAAATTTCCTCTTTAGTTTGCTTTTGTACAGGCACAGAAGTAGCTAATCTTGAGGTGAAGGATGCAGTCCTCATGTAGGGTCTAATGAGTGTTCTTCCATCCAAGATCCTATGAACACCTTTAACTGCAATGAGCAAGACTGAGCTTCTCCTGGGAAGTGAAGCCAGCCCTTGAAAAGAAAGTAATTGTTCTGTAAACTACCTTTTAAATACTACCCTGAATGTTGGGCTAAACAATTGATCTGAGGTTAGCTTGTTACCCAGCCTTAGGAGACTCAAATATACATGTTTTTAGCATCCTAATCAATGGATCTAACCACTGGGCTATATACAGAACTGAAAAAGTACACAATTTCTGTTAAATCTAGATGAAATTGTGTCACTGGGTAGGATGAAATTTAAAATTCCTGAGACCAGAAAGATCACAAGAAAAAAAAAAGTCTTTGCAATTGATTATAGGTTTTTTCCTTGAAAGCAGTGGTGAGGGTTTTAACTATAGACCAGGTTAGGAACTGAATTGATGCCATACATTTTTTTGGTAACTATACTAACTACAATATCTTAGATAAAAGTAAGTGGTTTTACTAGTGCCACAGCTTTTGCATTAAATAAAATAACTATGTAAAACATGGGCTATAGAATAAAAAAGCTGTTTCCACTCAGTTCTTTGACAGTTTTAGGTCTCATTGTTCCTACCTACCATGAAGGATTGCTTTGGCACTAGAAGACCCTTACAGATAAGCCCCTGTGCATGGTGCATCCTAGACTTCTCTGCATCTGGGCTGTCCAGTTTGTAACTCCCAGGTTCTGAACAGTCCCTAAGCACTGGAACAGGGTACATTCCCCATTAAATTGTAGGAATGAACAACGTAAAATGCCTCAGTTCTTGATTGGGGATTGGCTCAGATTTAGAAACTACTTTGGAGCTTGTGTGGAGCCTTAAATGTAGGTCTGTTATTCTGTAATGATGTGAGCATTGGAAAAGATGAACAGTCACATCTGGAGCCTGTGCTTTACCAGCACGTTCAGCTTCAACCACACACTGAGTTATAGTAATCCAGGATGGAGGGCACAGACATGTAGATTATTTGTTATGAATGTTACAAGGGAGGAAGAAACATAGAGCCAGATTTAAAAAAAAAACAAAAAAAACAAAAAACCAAACAAAAAGCCAACAATGTTTATTTTCCAAAAGTGCCACTTGGGATGAATTTAGTTTTGTGGGTCCAGGTGAGCAGTCTCCACAAAATCTTTCTTTACTTGTAGTGTGACTGAGAATCCTGAGACATCTCATGTTCTTGCTGCTAAAATTTTTGGGCATGTAAAATGCTGCTTCTCTGCTTTTCTGGGCTGGGATTATTCTGACTGTGTAGTACATTTTAACACCTAATCTTATCTTTGGCTTAAAAAAATAGACATACATAGCCCTTAAACTCAAGGGCTAATGCGGGATCTATGCCATGACAATGCATCACTCCCACAGGCAGCTTTGAGTTCAGCACATAATAAAGTAGCTGAGACCCTATAGGTTCAAAAACATGGCACTGCAGCTACTAGTGGTTTGATGACACTACAGCTGTCCAGTGCTTCTCAACTAAATCTTTGTGCTTATATCAGAGTGACCCACCACTAGAAATGCCTGCTCTTTTAGTCCCTATCAGTGTCACCCACTGAATACATTGCTGTCATTTCAACCTGAAGTAACCCCCTGGCTGCATCCAGGTGTTTGGCTTCCATGAGCAAGTATTCCTATTGATATACTATATCATTATAAAAAATATATATGTCTTTGTTGAAAGGTATAAAGAAAAAGCAACACTGTGCTGAATACTGTGATCACACTGTTGGAGTGTGGGCATATGCTGTCTCCCTGTGTCTTTTGCTGACACTCCTCTCTACTTATGGAAAGATACCATAAGCTCTAAGGGAGCCTGCAGAAGGAGAGCAGAGAAGGGAGCAGTACTTACACTGACTGCTCCCTCTGAGTCTTATCAGAGACAAATTAGATGTACCAAGTTATTTACTTTGGAGACTTTCTTCTGTTGTTCATTGTATCAAAGCCACTGCAGAGATCTCACAGAACAATGTAGAGATCAACTTACTTCTTCCAAGGCCATGGAGGAGGTAAACTGGAGTCCCCAGGGCAGTCTTTGGTCTACACCCTGGTCTGAACCTGTGAAGGTTCAATGGGTGATCAATGTCATATTACTGGAAATTTCTTTAATACATTCATAGTGTTTTTTCTTTTTCCCATGTTGTTGGCAATAGCTAGAAAGTCAAATAATGGCTTCTTCAGCTGGCCAAGATATTATGTTGTTCTAAAGGCATGGCTGGTGTGTTTTTTTGGAGGAGAAGTTGATCAGTTCCATTAGTAACAGTCATAACTGCTCTTCAGTGCCTTTCACAAGACAGTAATGATGTGGACCCCATACAGGGATAGTGTTAATGTCTTCCAGCAGAAGCTTGCTTTGTAGTTTATACTTTTATGTATTAGGGCAACTTGGCTCTGGACGAGCACTTTAATATTTCATTTTCATGTTTAACCAGAGTATATGGAAATAAGAAGTGAATATTCTGCTCTTGTGAATAAGTCCAGAGAGGCTTTGGCTAATTTTCCTTTCTTAATAGCGTCATTTGAGTTCATAAAACTTTTATTATTGTAATAAGGAGTCACAAAATGAAGACTGCAAGTCTGTGAGGTAAAACTCCTATGTTTGGGTTCAGTGCTGTTGAAATGAAATAACACTTGTCCAAAGAGCTATTGTGAATGTATAAGATATGCCTATTTTTTCATGAAGTTATTTTCACGGGGTAGAAATATTGTTTAGTTATACCTGTGATTCCTGAAAATTAGTAAATCTCTGCTACTGATTTTTTCTATGATTTATCAGACTGCCTTAAGTATTCTATTGATTGTGAAATGCCTGCAAAACTGACTAAACAGAAGAATCAGTCTGGAGAAGTGAATGAAAGACACTTGCTTTCCAGTTCTTGACTTGCTGATCAATGCTTTTCTTTCATTATAATATATTTTTTTAAGATTATTTTTCTCTACGGTCCTGCTCTAACACAGTGTTGATCTTCATTGCTGCAATAACACAGCAGGCAGAAGGACCACAGCCAAAGTCAACTTAGTCCTTTGAAACCAATGTCAAAGAGATGAAATGATTGTTAAGGAATTGTCATGTACCCTCTTGGCTAAATGCATTTGTGATTTTGCAATATGTGGTGTTAAAGCTGAAATAAAATCTATCTCAGTGTTTACTGAAACTGATACGCTCATGTATTGTGCCAGATTCAGCAGCTCTGACTAACCAGCTCACACGTAAGGCATTAGCAAATATAAGCTGTCACTCTGACATGTGTGCCTGTGTTGACTTTGTTACCTCGTAATCCATTTGGAGTGCATTTTCTCAGAATTACCTTTTTATCAGTTGTTCCTGTGTGCTTTTATAGCTGACGAATCTCTCCTAAGTTACTAGGGAAACCTTTCTTCCCTCCATTAACTAACCATTGAAAGCTACAGCCAGGAATGGAGGTGGGAGTCAAGAAATTCAGTGAGGCATGATCTAACTTCAAATGTTGTGGGAGAGAAATCCGTGCCTTCTAAGTGATGTCTAAGGCCCCCTGCACACTTTGTGGGAGACTGAATGACTTCAGCTGGTGGTCTGAAACCTCAGCTTGTTGATCAGGGGATTTTCTTGGAAGAGTCAACAGGAAAAGTCCCTACCTTCTGCTACCATTGAAGTGTCTCAATGTGAGCTGCAGTTAATTATCTTTACCAGCTTGAATCCAACAGTATTTTTCCTGGTGGAAAGACACTCACACTCACTTTCTGAAAGAACTGAATGGTGTTCACTCTTAAAGCACATCTTGAGGATTGTGTTGGCACTGTGTCCATCCATCTTCTGTGTTACTGGCTGGATCTGACATCTAGCTCAGAGTGTCACGGGGTGATTGCCACACCAGACAGGCTGAGCCCACGCCTGTTTCTCCAAGCAGCCCACACTCTTACCTCTCAAACTGGTGAGTCAGCTGAGGAAGATCAGATGGTTTCTAAAGAGTCTTTTGAAGAGTTCAAGACTCCCATTGGTGAGACAGGAGAAAAGGAAACTTTGAGTTTACAGCCTTGTAGATTCACTACTGAATAAGGAACAGCTAGTCCTGCATACTGAGCTCAAATCTCTTCACACATTTAAATTGAAACAATCTTTAGATTAACTCCATGAACGATGTTGAATGAAAAAACTGGAACACAGTATGTTCCCTTTCAGAGGAGAGTGCTGTAAGGCTGAAATTCATGCTTTATCCTTCTGGCTAATCATTCTTCATTTCTTAAAAAGGGTGAACACCACATTTGTACCTAAAACAACCTGTGTCTGGGAATACCAAGTCATCAATTAAAGTTAATTTTCTTCAGCTGAGAATTAGGCGCAGATGCCTCACTTCAGGGGAAAAGATTTAATGGTGAGGCTGTTACCAAGATACCACTTTGATACCAAAACTTTTTATGAACCAAACAGAGTCCAGTCATGGTGACCTGAATACAGATCATCCCAGCAGAAATTCCTTTATTTAGTAACTAACACCTTGATACAATAGACAAAATACAGTCTCACTGAGAAAAGTAAATCATAAGAATACATTTTACAAGTATAATGGAGAAAATTTTGTTTTCCATTAAGCATTAAAGTCAGTCCTAATGAAAAACTACAGAAGCAACACAACAGCCACTAAATAGTTTTCTGTGTTTCAGACTAACTCACTTACCCTTCACATTTTACATAATTTCCTGTGCATGTGTATGTGTAAGCACATATATGAGAATTCCTAACATCTAAATGCAAGGCAATAAGAAAACCAAAAATATTATAGGATAGGAAGTTACAAGAGATGCTTTTAAGACTGAGGTTTAGTTAAATCTGACTGTAAATGGTTCTCTTCAAATAGTGTGACACAGAGGGTTCAGCATTGTGTCGTTTCTTGAAGTCAGACTAAAAAGCAATACAGGGCTCACTTCATACATATATTTCCTATATAAATATTTTTTTATCCAACACTGTGAGAACATATCCTCAATTGTATTTTCAGCATGAGCTATTTCCTCTTCACAGTTTTAAGATGGGTATTGTGAATATCTACATGGTGGTAGGTAAACTAAATGCTGCAAATGGCTAGACTGATGAAAGAGATTGTTTTTATTAACAAACTAACCAGCTTTCCAGTTTTCTATTGTCTTTTTTTTGTCTAAATGCTCATTTAGTAATGTGATAGCATTTGATTGCAAAACAAGAAGGATAATTTGTTTTATGTAGATCCTAAAGAAAAATAAAATGCCTGTTGCAATAATGTTTGAAAATTTCTAAAACTTTCTCCAAAAGAACTGCACACTTAAATAATTTCACAAGCTACCAAAGCCAGAAGGAAAAGTCACACTGAAGAGCAGAGGTTCCTTCTCTTTGGATCACATCATAGATTTCTAGCCCTAGATATAAATCAGTCATGGTCAGAATCTGAGGCTGAATTCAGTGGAACCAGTATTTAATTCCCGATCCTGTTTGTTATGTGAGTTACATTAAGTGGGAATTCAGACAAAATTCAAATTATTCAACTTAAAAATAAAATTACCTCATCAGTTGCTAGCATTGAAAGATAATACTTACACCACTCACGATTAACAGCTGTATAAGATGTCACTCCATTATCTTGTGCCTGTCAGAACCAAATAGATATAAAAAGGACAACCAATTGCTGGTAAATAGAAGCTTCAGTGTGGCAAAACAACTCCTCTACATGGAGAAAATGAGAACTCATAGCCAGAAAGTGGGATCCAGAGTGGTGTGTTGGGGACCACGACCCCCAGTAGAATTAGGGAGAATTACTATGCAAATTCACACTGTTACAGCATCTATACCATTGTCCTGTGCAGCTAAAGATGTAGGAAATGTGCAGCTCAAGACAGATATGGGAATCTATACAAATGAAAGAGTGCAGTTCCACTTTTTTTTTTAGCTTGTGAAAGATTTAATATGTGTTAATAAATATAAAAATCTTTTGTATGCTCAACTACAAAACTCCATAATTTATAGTTGGTTTTCTAATGTATATTTTATTGTCACATATGTATAACAGGCTGACTTTCAAGAATAGCCTTAAAAAGCCTAAGCAACAGAGTAGTTCATCTGTGGCTTTTATAGTGGACCATAAATGTTTCAGAAGACTGGTCTGGCGAAGGACTTCTTGACTCATGTTTTGCTCTGCAGGCTCTGAAAACAAAGAATGTGCATGTTTTTAACAGTAAACTGTACAGCTTTTGGTTTGAACTTCGACTTAATTGAGATCAGTGGCAAAATTCCCCTCTTTTTATGATGAATACTGTGGTATAAAAGAATTCCTTTCACTGTTATTAATGTACTGTTCATTCTTCCATCCCTTGTATTCTTTAAATCTGAGTTTTATTTATATGCTGATATCCCTGTAACTGCAAACCTAAAGAGAAAGCCTCTGTTCCCCTATATCCTTCACTTGCCTTTTGCATTTTTCTGCATGATTCCTCTTTGATCTGCCTCTGAATTTAATAATGGCATTTGACTCAATATCCCTCCCACTATATATAGCTCCTTCTACATCATGTTCTGTTACCTATCATCTGACAGTGTAAGTCTTGAAGTCTGGCCATTTAATTTGGTCCAAGAAAATGTATCATTTAAGAAAAGACCATTTTCATTTGACTAAGTGAATGCACATTTCTGTTTTCTTACCAAGCACTGGTGTATGGGTAGTTTCTCATACTGCATGGGGGGAATGTTTACAGAATCCTATCAGCAAAAAATGGCATTTGGCACAAATATTAACTACAATAGCAGCATTCATGGTTTGGTTTCTAAATATGTTATAATGCTGAATATTCTCATTTCCTCTCTGCATTACTTCTGCCTGCTACAGGGCTAGGAAGGTAACCTCACAGAACTTCTGAATTCAGATTTTGCCTTCCCCTGCATTGGGACAGGAAATGAAAGCTCCTGAAGCCTGGGATCTCGGCATGAATGAGGGGCATTGTAGATATGCATCATATTTCACTCCTTCCTGCTGACACCCACAATGTCAGTTCTTTCCATCACTGGGGCATGCTGGACTGTTTTTAAAGACAATCACACTGCCAACCTCTTAATTAAGTCAAAACGGTTTATTCTCTGCTTTTCCAATTTCCTAGAACCAATGATTAATATCCTTATCAAATTACCTGAGCTTTAGGAGAATCAACAAGACTATTCCCAGGATGAGAACTATGCAGGAGGAATAGGCAACAATGTAGACTGTTTCACCTGTAAGTAAAAAACAGAAAGCAGACATAAAACATACAATTCTTCAGTAATGAGACTCAGATTTGAGATGTGAATGGGAATGCATGTGGATGTAAGCTAAATTAGCTATCAGTTCTGACACTAGTTTTAAAGGGGTAATTAAAGGGAGGGAAAAGCCCTAGAAAGAATGCCAATGGTAGGAATTATTCTTCCTTCACCAACTGGTGCAAAAGCATTTTCAGATTGCTTTCAGTAAATACCAGCTCAAATAACCCTGGATATTTTCAGCACTACATTCTCTTCTATTCCAGAGGAACAGCTTGTTACTCTGATTTGTGTTTTGGTGTATTCTCCCCATTGATTTTAAGGTGTTAATTTTATTCCACGTGCCAGAAAAGACCTGGCTAGTATCTGCCTGCTAGACATCTTTTCCTTTGTTTGCATATTGCCATAATTGCAGTGTGCAGCCATACTTCATCTAGAATCAAATTAATGTAAAGTGGGATCTAACACTGAGCTTCTGGGCCCTGTGCCCACGGAGTTTCCTCTTTCTCTTAGGCTTCTAACCAAAAAGTCACTTAGACAGCTTATGTGCTAAAAGTTCCAACTGTTGAAAAACTGGGAGTTGTTTCAAATTCTGTTTTCCAAATGAGGAGAAACGCGTTTGTCCCGGAGGAATGAATCCATTGGTTTTGATCAGGTATTCTGAAGGGAAAGATTCAGTTGAGAATGTAATGTAAGCCCTTTTCTTGGGATGGAGAGGTTGGGTGACTTGTCAAGAGGACTCAAATGCAGAACCACAAGCATAAAACATGAGCCCCTTCCGCTGCTTTCTGGTTGCATCAATTCTGTCATCTTTATACAATTAAATAACTTCTGTTTATATAGGAATTCAAACACAGAGGGCCTTAGCTGTTCCCAACCTGTTCTGCCTTACGTAGTGAAACATTCCCCAAGGATTGTGTCCTGAATCCATCATTGGGCCACTTACCTGGGCTGTGTGAAGGCCAAATTCTGGTCTCTGACTCAGTGATTGTGTGTTGTGTGTGTTTCTGCACACACAGCCCCTAAATGAGAGGTTTGTCTATACCCTTACAAATGCAATGGGTATGGTGTATAGTGTCAGATAAACACAGGCAGTATGGACACTGGAGCACCTCCAGTAGGAGAGAATGAATATCTATTCATATATATATATATATGTATATATATATATGATATATATATCTATTCATATATTCTATATCTATATATATATTCATATATATATATATATTCTGCAACCTATGGGCAAGAGCTGAGCAGGGGATGCACCTGCCTGGTATTTATTGCAGGATGACACTCACTTTTTCTCAAAAAAACCCCCAACAATTCAGAAGTCAAATTGTCCAATAAAATAAAAATTAAAGCAATGATTGAACCATCACAAGTTGCACAGAATGAACGTAACCATGCAGCAAACTACTGAGATGTTTTTGTTCTGTGTAAGTTTTGAACAGGGATGAGGTCTGCCTTAGTCTCAGTGTCATTAAAACTACATCATCAGTTTGCCCTCCTCTCAACTTGCAACATTTCTTTAAGATGATGAATTTTAGGAAAAGTATATTTTTTAGGGTTCTTGTTTGGGGTTTTTGCAGTTTCTGAATCATAATTGTATAGTCAGCCAATTTTTAAAACTTTCTACAAGTACAATCTTAGGGGCAAAAGTTTCCTACCTTTTTGAAGTGGAAAGTGAGGTTCACACGCATTTAAGGCAAATGGTTGTTTTTGACATATATCACCACAAAACTAGGAAAATTATTAGGTGCAACAGTCATGAATGTTTAAAATTGAACTAGTATAATGTCACCAAAAGATTGTAATATTTTTCTTTTAAAATTTGGAAAAATACTGCTTTATGATAAAAAAAACCCAACAGTTAAATGATCAAATGAAATAAAAATGCTCTCCTTTTTTTGTTGCAATCTTAAAAATGCTAAGTTTTGTTGAATTAATTGCCAGTAAAAGAGATGCTGATTGTAGCATTTTCAGTTCTATGGGTAACACAAGAAAGATGATAATGATCAGATGATGCTAGAAGCCATATATTTTCTCCTGCCTTCTGAGAAGTAAGGGATTTTGCAGGGCTGGGAGAGGGCACAATCTTGTGGTTGAAGAACTAATTCTTCATTTTATATAATATTTGTGGTTTGACAATCTGAATTTGGTTATTTATCTTCCCTTAAAAATATTGTTGGGATGTGCAATCTGCTCTTCTTTAAAAATCAAAAGGAATATTTTACACAAGTTTTTACTATTAATCTATATCCAACTGGTTCTTGAAATGGGAAATTTTCACTACACTGGGGAAGTTAAGAAATATAGATATGAAATTTTGAATTTCTCTGTGAATTGCTGCATTATCTAATTTTCATCTCTGTATACATCATATTATTCTTCTGAACATGAGCTAAATAACAAGCTAAGGCTTAAAAATGAATGACCAATAAAAACTCTGACTGAAATTACACACATTTGGAGTTAAGGATCTGTAAAAAAACTTAGCTCCCATGCTGTGTGCCCATTCACAGTTCACTGGAGAGCAGACAGATCCATCACAAGAATTAAAGCATGATTAAAAGCTAGAATACTTTCCTGTTCTAAGCAGAAAATATAAAAAATGTAGTGTACATAATAACAAGGCTCATTACTCTTTAAGGAAGAGCCATTCCTATTTCAGTCCTTCAACTGACTGAATCTTGTGACCAAAGGGAGGCTTTCATTAGCCTTAGAGCCTTCTTAGACAAAAAATGTTGACCAAGTCTGGGACTAGGAGTGGGTTCAGCCTCACCTCGACTACTTTCTGAGAAGGAGTTTAGAAAGCAAGAGGATCCACTCTGAACCTCATGACTCAATGGGAGGATCTTCCTCATTCTAATTCCTGTCCATATCATTCCAGCCTATCCCCAACTAAGTCTCCTCTATCCCTGTGTTAATAATTTCCTTTTTTCCCAGTATAAATCACTCCCATCCATTCCAAATCGTTATTTTGTCTCTTCTACATAGTAAATTATAGAGTAAACCTTGACATCGAGTTCTACATTAAAAAATCACCTTCTCATTATACCTTTGTTGGTGATTTTTAAGTGACTTTAAGACCTTTTACTCTCATCTTTGACAATGATGGAGAAAGAAAAGCACATGACATGCCTAAAGACTTACAAGAGGGGATGGATAAAATACGAGATGTTTCCAGCTTGATCTTGCAGGGAATGAATAAACACAAGTGGAGAGCACTCATTTGCATCACAAGGGGAAGGCACTGTGTGGAATGCTCTGCCTCATACACGTGGCCTGTAGTCGTGAGCAACTTGTGGCCCTTCTTACCTAGGGGAAGATCTATAGCAGGGACACTGTGGCTGCATGGTGCATGTCTTGCCCTTCATAGGATGGGCTGCAAACCTCAGGGACACAATGACTGGGGCTGCAGGTACCACTGAAAGACTTTCTGGTGCTGTGTACATAGACACATGGACATTTCCAGTGATGAAGTTTGGTATAGGATGGTTCTGGGCTCAGCAGCTGAAATGATTGGTCAGATTACACTGCCTTGTAAATCTACCTGCATATGTATACCTAGTGAAATTGCTGTGAATATTCATTGGACAAATTAATTCTGGCTGATGCTCAGAGGTTTCTTGGCTACCCAGAGCTTGTCACAGGCTTTTTTCTATATTTATGGAACAATCAGATTGATAAGGTTTCATACCTCACAAATTAAAGTCACTGGAGCTGAACTAATCTCAGTTCCCAAGCAGCTGGTATAATTATAGATAAAACCTGACAATTACTTGTTTATCTAGATTCTCAGCATGGCAAAACTCCTCGGTAGGAAATATATGATAGCTCTACAACTTAAGACACAATAAGATTAATTTCTACAGTTTTGGGTCAAGCCCAATTTTATTGTATCTCACAGGATAAGTGTTCTATATTTCTATCTTTGTCTTCCAGCCAAAAAATACTTTAGCTCCAAAGATTTATGCTGATGAAAGTAAATGCTTATCTTCACACATGAATCATTTTTCAATTTAAACTGTGGGAAGCAATCTTTTAAATTATGTGGATCTGTAAAATCAGGGAGTTAATTTGCATATGATAAAGTAAAAACCAGGCAGAGAGGGCATAACTAGGTAGGCAATAGAGACATTTTCAAAGTTTGATAATTTTGAATTGATTTCTCACTTTATCACTGATTTACATTTGATGTTGTTTCCAAAAATGACATAAAATTCTGGCCCCATCCAATCTTACAGCAAAAGTTTCATTAACTTGTATATGGTTAGGACACAGCCCACATCACATCTTGTTCACAGGATAATACCAGCCCACAGATGACTGGGCTGCCTCTACCCACCTGGGTATGGAGAGAAGTGTAAATCCAGTCCAGGTTTTTAAACAATACTGTTATCATTAAAAAAGCTGGAAAAATATTCTTCCAACAGTACAGAAGTTGCAAACATATATGAATATATAGATATGCTTAGAATTATTATTTATTATGAATGACTCCTGTTATAAAAAACACCTTATGCAATGGCATGATTCCAATGACACTGAACAGTATGGAGAAATCCTATTGGTTGTGAAAAGTAAGTGCTTTTTGAATTATAAAATAAACAGTTGAAGAAATTGTGAGTTTTTATTAAGCATGTTAATCTCTAGGTGGTCATTAGTTGAACCGGCTAAAGACATCCTGTCTCACAATGAGAAGCTAACTAAAGGATCCTTCTGAGATTTTGATGTAGCAACAAGACATTGCTAAATTTTCTCTCCTGCTTTTCAAGCAGAAAATAGCCAAAAAGCAGATTTCTTCAATAACTTCACAGAAACAAAAAGCCGTATTTGACACCTTAACTGTTTTGCCTCTGTGCCCTGGGATTCTTCTTGGGAGTTGATTTCAGCAAAGAGAAATATTTTGTGGAGATGATAACTCCCTTTGCACCCTGTGTAATGCACATTTACTATCACATGAATCTTGGATACTGGGTTAGATTTTTGGCAGCAAGATTTATGAAACAAACTGCAATATGTTTTTTATCATCAGGTAGATATCCTACATCAGATTCTTCTCCTTGACCTGGTTTCCTATGAGGCATTTATAGTGTAGAGGTTTTCCAGCTAGTGTACATGACAGCTCCAGTACAAGAAATATTTTATTGTATGCTTTAGGCTGGTCAGCATTCTTTTTACTTTTCTAAGGCCGCTGAAAATTCTGTTAAGAGTTCAAGGGCAGGTTTTTGGAAAGTATTCAGACTTCAGTGGGAACAGAATTAACTGGGTACAGGAAGCTTTTTACAAATGTTCATCTGAATCACTGGGGGGAATGTACAATACATTTTACCCACTGAAAGAGTCTGCAGTTAGATCTCACATTTTACATTTTCTCACTTGGATCAGGATTTCTTGCATTATAACCTGCATTATTTCACTATTAAAGTCTCATTCTGAGAGTCAGGCTCCCCCTATAACTGGCAAAGAGAATCCAACACTTCCAGCAAAGACAGTCTGAAAAGAATTAATCCTCCTCTGAAGGTCCTGACTTTCTTCTCCAGCAACACAGACCACTTGAATGACATACATGGTTCTAAAATAATTTTAATGATAGAATTACAACTCAGTGCTCAGTTGCACATACAGATCTCAGATATCCAATTTCCATGAATCTATTTTTATGCTTCTCAGGTTGCCCCTTTCAGCAACAGTTGAAGGATGGAGATGATAGAAGTCACTTTATTTTGTACTCCATGCAGAACTTAAATTATTTTTCACTGCTAAAGGAGCTCAGTATGAATAGCTTTGGGAACTAACTTGTAGTAGTGTCTGGAGCACTGTAATCTGCTCCATGCAGGGTAGAACATTTACAGTACAAATTGATATTTATGCACTAAGCTCTTTAGTGTTCTCACTCTGTAACTGGGTCCTTCAAAGGGAAATATAAAATTATTATTTCAACCATAAGAAGATCTGTATATTAATTCAATATTCTATCTGTCTATATGTCTTAATTGCTTACTGGAAATGCATGGATATAAAACCAGATGCAGATCTTAAGCCTGTGGGATATCATGATCCTCAACTGTGTATTTTTCTGTTGTACAAGAAGGTAAAGTTTGAGAGAGAGTAACACAAGTCCTTCTCAAGGCTTCCTAATTTCGGTGTTGTAGCTACAACAGCATAAAAAGTCAAGAGGTTAGGACAGAAGAAGGTGTGACATCAAAGCTAATAATTTGTACTGCACATTATGACTACAGCTCTCTGATGGTTGTATGGAGACTCAGGGTCTGGCAGGCTGGGTAGCTTAATTTTCCCCAGTTATAATATAGAGATTTGGAGACATCTTTTTCAAAACCACTTATCAGAGAAATTGCTTCAGTCTCATTATCTTTATTTTGTGGTTGTATAAGCCTAGCCAGGCAGGTAGAGAGATATTTCCACCCACATTATTTTGAATGGGGGGGTGCAATAGGTAGAGCTGAACCCACCCAAGGGACCCAGCCTTAAGTCCTCCTGATGATATATGAGGGAAATTTCAAGAGTACTTCTACTGAAATCATGGAGTGTTTTGCCCAAACTCACCGCTAATTGAAGAAGAGTGGACATGTGCTCTGGAAAGCTTTTGTCTTGGCATTTCTGTATTTACCCAAGGAAAACCTTTCTTCTTAATGGAAATTTGACCTGAATATTTGAAAGAAAAGAACCATTCAAAACATTACTTTAAAATAATAAATTAATTTGGCTGTGTGGTATTTTGATGAGAGTCACAGCATTTATAAAGGCAGCTATTAAAAAATATTGTTTACTGATACCTGATGAACAAAGTGAATGAGTGATTGAGTGTCCTTCCTTTGGCATCTCAGTTAAAACTTCCTTTTAGGTTGTCATATGGGGCAAAAGCATGCTTTTAAAATATCTGTTGCCTCAAAACAGCTTAAATCCTCTTTTCACATAAACTGTTTTAAAAATAGGGTCACCAGAAGAGGTAGGTCCATGAAAAGAATTGGGCCCACCAAAACAACATATGTGTGAGATGATGAGAAGGTGATGAGTAGTTTGAAGTCATTTCCAAAAGGCAGAGCTTATTCTCCAAATGAATTTCTAGACCTCAATCAACTTTTTCGTAAAGGCCTGTCCTTGAGTGGGTGTATTTTCATGAGTGCATCTGAAAATTTGTATCTTCTGTTAAAATGAAAAAATAGAAGTTTTTCCTAAGTAGAATAGTTTACACAGCAAGAGGTTAAACCATACGAAACTATACATGGTCACTCACCATCCACTCTAAACTGAGAAATTTTTATTCCCTAGAGGAATGAAAACAATATGACAAAGACTCATGTCTCAGGCACTGATCCATGGTGTGCTTCTTTCTCATATGGCAGCCAGTTACCCACAGTTCTTGCCTTTCTCTGTCTGCAGCAAGCTTTAATCCTGTGAGCACAACCTCAAGAGCAAACAGTTGTAGCAAGGCAGTGCCACACAAGGGTAGGAAGATGTGATGGTGTAACCACCTTGCAGGTCTGTTGACAGCAGTTCTAGAGGCAAAGATCCCTTTGGATAGTCCTGGGTATTTGCCTAGTGAGAAAGACTTCAATCTTAAGAGTCATCACCACTGTAAGAGTGAAAATCATTTGAAGTTCACATCCAGAGCAGATGAATGAGTTTGCAGGAGGGGATGGATGAGGTCTGCAACAGGGCACTCAGTCCAAGTCTCTGAACTGCCATGCAGATAATGACATTTACCTCTGCACCATACAACCAAACCCATAATCATCTCTCTCTTCAGTTTAGCTGTGTTACAACTAGGCATCTGGAAAAAACAAAAGCAAGATTCACAAGACTCTGCAGATAATCTGCAGAGTAGGTACCAACTCTTTACTCAAAGATCCTGGAACCCTAAACTGTTTTTGTTTAACTAGCAGGAATCCAGTGTGCTACAGGAGTGAGCAAGCTCCTGTTCTTCAGTCCCAATTAGGTTAGAGAAGTTTCCATCACAAAAAACCCAACATTTTACCCTGAGACTGCTTCAGGGAATGGCAAAAGCTTATGAGCAATTATATGATTATTATGACATGAGGCTATTTTTTTTTTGCTTTGAAGGTAAAGAATGACTAACACAGTTATCACTCATTTGGACCATTGAATGCAGCCATAAAGCAAGAAAACAAACAAATAAAATTCATCAGCAAAATCACCACCAGCAGTCTCAAATCTAAGTGTGTTATGGTATCACATTTCCAGGGGAGCTGTTATATGATTTTTAAACTTTTCTCAGAGTCTGTATTTTAGCAGTGATTAACTAAGCTTAAGGGACGTGTTTTAGCAGCTTGTTTTTAATTTCTGAGTAGACTTTGAGTGACAAGAAAAGAATTATACCGCAATTAGAGGTAACATTTTGGCTGCTAAAACTAAAAAATTGCCTAAATAATTCAATGGGAAGCATGTGAAATAGTTGTTGGTTGTCATTTATATCTTCAGATATAGCCACCTTTCCCAAGCTAGGTTGAAAATATATGTAATTGCATATAGAAGATGATTGGCATATGTTATGAGAGTCTAGCAAGTATTGTATCCTAAGAGGATTTCTATAATAAAATAGTTACTGTGTTAGATCAGAGATTTGAGGAGAAAAAGGTACTTGGTCTAGGGACTGAAATCAGCGTGAGCAAAGATACAGTAAAGATTTGATGTAAACCAGCATTTTAATAGTCTTTAAAACTAATTAAAGTCATGTGTGTTACTCACGTAACTCCCTGAAGCAGGATTTGCTGTGAAGCATGTGATGGAAGAGCTTGCACAAAGACTGCTCCACGGGTGCTAAATTCTGGCAGGTGCACTCCATCCGCAGGATTGTGCCCCAGTTGCTGACGTAGGCTGCCTTGCAGTCAGTGTTTGCAGAACAGGGCATGTCACCCTTGATTAAAGTTTCAAGACAAGCTTCATCCTGGTAGCATTTTTTTGTCACATGTCTCCAACATTTTGATTGAAAAGTTTCATATTTTTTCCTGGTGGAAAACAACGGAGCACGCGATGACAGTTTGGAAACTGGGATTTCACAAAAATACATTTAAGGGTCATAATGAAAATGAAGTGGATTCACGAGGTACCTCTTAAACCTTAAAAATCACTATATCTTGTGGCCACTGGCCTAAATTCTGCTCTGATTTGCACCTAATTGGTTTGATTGAAATCTGCAAAATTATAATTTGAGGAAAAGCTTGCCTTTACTGAAAAAATTTTTGAGAAAAAGCAAATTGCATTTCTAATCAGCACTTGTGAGGATTTTCTCAGGATCCTGCAAAAATCAGTGTGAATACCAACAGTCTCAGATCCTCAGAGAAGAAATGCAGATAAAGGAACTCCACCAGTCACAACAATGAAACCAAAATAGGTGTCATTCTAGTGCATCAGGTGGGTGGGCAGTGTGAAGTAAGAATGAATATACAGTTTATTTTACAGAAAATAGTCTTCATCCTGTATCTATCCCTCTATCTTGGGAATGCTAACAAATAAAAAATGTCCAAGGCTCAGGAAAAATTATAAGTAATTCAGTTGACCCTAAAGAGTAATTGCTATCAGAGACAAGGTATGAGAATAGTTAACTTCCTAGCACAATAATCTCACACAATTTTGGTTTATTTGCTCTTAGGATTGAATAAAATTAGCCTTTAATGCACTAATAGAAAATATCTACTGAAAGTTAACTAAGAAATCTAGAGATTTTAATTAAAAACCAATTTACCACTTACATTAAATGAACAGAGATGGTAAAGGCTAACTGATGTATTATATTGTACATGAATATATTAAAACATTATCTTAACCATGAAATTAGGCTATTAATTTACTGTTCATACTGTGCAGCTGTAACAAGAAACTTGCATGGAAAAACATGGACTGTTACAATCCCAGCTTGGAAATGATTTTAAATGTTTTCATTATGCAACCAAAGTATCAAAGCAGATGTCACCTCTGTGCTAATGGAATTATTTTTATTCATCAAAGGATTTATAGATCTGGCAGACTTACTTTACTAATTTTATCCACATATAGGCAGGAAGAGGCAGGAAACATTAATATCTCCAAAATAATGCCAAATTGAGCAACTCTCCATTATGCTATTATATGTGTACACATGCACAAGCTCAGATATGTATTTGTAGTCCAATTCTTTACATAAAAAGGGTCAATTCCCAGTGATGTCAATCTAAATAACTTGCACAGACCTGAAAACATCTCTTGGCCTCCTGGTTTGTTTAGTGAAGGTTAATTCGAGCACAGCTTTGAGGTAAAATTCAAGTCTAAACCACAAGGATCACTACACTAAAACCCAAAGTGGGCCAACTGACCATCTAGAAACAGTAGCAATTAAGCAGAACTATAAATACAGGCTAATTTTGTTGCATGTTTTCTAAAAGAAAATGAAATCTGTGTTATTCTTCATGAGTTTGGTGGTTTGTGCATGTTTCAGGAAAGTTTTTTTTCAAGTATTGGTATCCTTGAGATGAAAAGAATAAGACAAGTTTTCTGAAGAGGCCAAGTTGGTCATCCAGACATTGAGTACAAAGGGTCAGACTCTACAATGGGAGAGGTAATTACTTTATCCAAACAAACTTTGTCTGGTCTGATGCAAGATTTGTGCAAACTGCTAGAGGGCAAAGGTGCAGGCTGGCTGGTGTTAGCTGAAGAAAGCAGTAATGAAAACACACAATGGTGTAGTTTGTCCAGCAGAACCAGCATTAAGGGACATGAAAGTGGCAGAAGCAAAGTCCATGCTAGATTCTAGATATTTCTGAAAATGAACCTTTTCAGTTTTTATTTCCTTTGGGAAATATCACAGCTGATGCAAACACTTGTGAAGATGTCAAACACAAGGGATAATATAAAAAAAAAAACAAACCAGTGCAGAATTAATTCTTTTTTGTTATAGAACATATATATGGCATATATAGATATTAAAAAATGGATCAAATCCTTATTCATAGGCACACTACTAAGCAAAATCTCTTTTCTACTTACCTGCAGATTTCATTCTCTTCACACATGTGGATTACATTCAGGCATGATGGGGGTGGAACTGCAGTAACTGCACAGGGCTTTCCATGGAGCGTTTCTTTGGCTCTGTGGCAGGATTCATCAAGCTCAGTACAATCACAAAATATCATCATTTGGGCAATTTCAAAAGGCATGTTTTGATAGAAGAACCTTATGGCTGCTTGACATTCTTCCATGTTGCACTTCTTATTTACTGAGCAAACCTTAAGGTACAGGGACAACTGTTTGTTACATACTTCATCTTCAACACACTCCTTGTTCACATCCAAACAGGTTCTGTTTGCTGTGTAAGCTAAAAAGAATAACAGTTTTTAAAATGAAACCACAAAAAAACCCTTTCTCAAGTGGTGCTTGGTATTCCTGCCTGCACTATTCCCATTAAAACCAAATTTTGAACCCAAAACCTCCAATCCAACTCTTCCAGCATTGCCTGTTTTATATGCATTCTGTCATCTTCATATTTCTCCCTTCAGCTCTCTGGGCCCCATCAGCAGCTCTCCTGCAAATTTCTGCCCCTGCCAGATAAGTGAGGGAGAAGAAAGTAAAAACTGGCAAGGTGGAAGTTTCTTTACAGTATCTGACAGCTTCTGGGAGCTACTGCCTAGTGGATACCTGGAACAGCTGAAGTCTCCAGCATGCAGTCTTATGGTAGGCTACATAATAACTGATAGAGTACAGAATAAAATCGCATTTCCATGTTTTTAAAACCAGTTGAGGTACATCTACTTTATGCTATAAACCTCCTGAAAAGACAAGGTAATTCTGCCCTTAAAATGCTCACAGGGTAAGATTTGTCTCCGTACATTTATCAATAACAGGACTGTTACCTGCCACTTTTGTATTCTTATCACCAAGTAGCTTAACTGAAAATGTGTTGGATCTGTTCAGTCCCTGTCCTTCAATAATTTTAGTGGAAAGTATTTATTTTAATCTCAAGATACATCATACACCACCTGAAAACAGAGCTAAAGCCATTTATTAGGATTCATAAGTAAATTTAGACTTACCTTGTTTGGAGAGAGAAGATAATCTCCACTGTAATTTTGTTTCTGTACTAATTGCATCTAGAACAAAAAGATAAGTGGTAAATCAAGTCATAGCATTGCTCTTAATTCATAACTATGGGATGTGCTGCTGGCTTTGAACCAGTAGCAAAACCAAAACCAAACAAATTATCTTGAACAAATAGGATCTGTCAGCTTTTTAACAAAATCTAAAAGTGTTGTCACATATATTCATAAGTTTTGGGGATGAAAGCACAGTTTATCAATAGCTTCTGATAAAATTCTCTAAATAATCATAGAACCTGTGAGCTCAAGAGTTCTTATTGCTGCTTGGAGCAGTGTGAAGTCAGGTTTCCTGTGAAACAATTAAAGGCCAGAGACACTCACCTGTGCATCAGTGCAGCCAGTTTTCAAGTTTTCAACTGCTTGTCATTATCTAAAGTCAAGGCAGGCAGACAATTCTTGCAATCAGAAAGCTGTTGTTATTGATTGTTTCTAGTTATAGTGCAATTCTAGAAGGGACTGCTTTGGATAAGATTGTATCAAATTAACACATAGCACTCAGGCTATCATTATACTATCAGATTATTCATTTGCATCTAAATAAACTTCTTAAAGCTCCTGTTTTCAATGTTAATCAGCAAACTACTAAGAAAACCTTATGCACAGACACATGCATAGCACTCTGTTTATAAAAGCATTCAGATGGCTGGAATACCACTAACCTGTGTCAGTGTCTTGGTTTTTATCACCATCATCATCATCATCATCACCATCATCATCATCATATTCACTCATTGCTGAAGGCTGGCTCTCTTCAGAGTACTGCAAACAAGGGTTGTTAAATATTCTCTTCCATATTTTAAGACATCTCATCTGAAGTGGCTCTGAGCACTTGCATTCCCCCAGCTCTGTTTTCCTCAGTTCTTTCCACACTGTCAAACACTCCTGGTTGACCACTGGGAGCCTGCATTTTTCTGCATCCACCTGGCATGCTTGCTGGAAGCTCTTATACACTAGAAAACAGTGAGGATCCTCTCGACAGCGTTGCTTTGCAATACTGCAGTCCTTCTCTAAGTCTTCTGGGTGTCTTTGGTCTTTGGGATATCTGTGTTGTCTAAAACTCAGTTCTGTATCTGATCTTGAGGAAGTTTCAAAACGTTCTGTGTATATAAGTACAAGCAGAGATATAAATCAAATAGAATGGAGCATCATCACTGGTCAATTGAAAACAAACTCAGGAAAAGGATACAATTGTCTTAATACAATAAATGAAACTAAACAGCCCATCCTAAGGTGTACATTAATACATAAATATTTCTGAGTCTTGCAGACTAATGAATCTTCTCTTTCTCACTGTGTCCTGGTATGATACAGTCTAGTTAACAATTCAGCCTACTAACAGTAATGCAAGGAACTCTCATTATAATTACTGCACAAAGGGATTCATCTCACGCAATTTTAACCTACAGATTGGATATATCATGGTTACCATCTTAATTAAATGCCTAATTTTTAAAGACCGAATGGCAAGTCCAGAAGATAATTCACTCATTACCTGATACAATCATTTAGGATAGGCAGGGAGAATTACTCCTTAAAGTATCTGCAAACACTGTAAGCTCTCATTTGTAGCTAAAACCAATGCTAGTGTAACTCCATCCAAACTTTTTGCTATAATGGGAAGAAACGTAATCTCTGTCAGCAAAAACTATACAATCATTTCATTTTGCTAGAAGGAAAAGTAGCTGTTGCAATGACATCAGCATTATGTTTCAGACATCCACCTTTCTTGTTTGGACCAAAGAGTAATGGATCAGGATGTTACTATTTCCTCTGCAATAAAGCCATATATTTTACCACTATAGAATGGACACTAATTTGTGCCAGCAGTGTGTGATTCCCAGAGCTGGGAATCAACCTTGGGGATGACTTTCCAGACTCATTCACTGATTGATTTTACCTATTTATGTCAGCTTTGCTAATTATTAATCCAGAAGACGCTGGATCTGAATCTGCAAGAACTTCAGGAACCAAGCAATTCCCAGTTATACATAGATAGGTTTTCTGATGGGAAAAGAGTTCTCAGGACATTGAAGAATTCACTTAAAGGAGCTGGGCCCACTGATTACAGTGGAATTTTTTAAAGGATGCATTTTGCATATTAAGTATAGTTTTCTGAGGGTAGTAACTGTCTTTTCCACATCCAGTAACCTCTCCTAGTGAGAGGGTTCCTGTAACACACTGCAGCACAACTGCACAGGTGTGGATCCCCATTCACCCACACTCCCATTCACAAGGTGGCTGGATGTGGCTCTCTATACATAGATCCAATGGTGCTCAAACCTCCTTGAGCAACAAGTAGTCCTCAACACAAGTAGTATTTTCACTCTTGTTTTCCACTGAATTTATCAAGTACTTGAAAAGCCATTTCGATTTTTCACATCCCTTTCATGGGTTTTGTTTAGTTTAAAGCAGATATGGAATTCACACGCATGTTGATGTGTGAATATCATAGAAAAAGACAATCTTTTTTAACTATCAGATTTGAGAAATATGCAAATAAGTTTGGGTCCAGTTAAAATCAGGGTTTTTTTACATGTTTATTTATTTATTACATATTTATTTTTGTTCTTCATAATTCACACTATATGTTTAATTACCTTCATCAGTGCTGCACTGTTTCCCAAGAAAAGCCATGATGCTACAGAAATCCTCTGTAGTGCAGACACAGGCTTTAAATTCAGGGTATTCGTCAGCCAGGACCTGGATGATTCTATTACATCCAATAGTGTCTTCTGCCTTGCATCTATTACCTAGAACTTATAATTAAAATTATCATGTTGTTAATGTTTATGAATGCTTAAGGGTTACATAAAGCAATTCAATTGAAGCACAAAAATAATAGGTTTTGCCAAGAGAAGATGGTGGGAAACCTGTGATAATTTACAAGTTAAAATAATATTCAGAGGTATAATAACAGTGTGGGCATGATATTGTTTTCTTTCATTCAATCTGACCCATTGCCAGAATGTCTGTTTCTGTTCTCATTTCCAAAGTACATAAAACCTTAACCTCATACCCCTTAATTCTAGGCAGATGAGGTACAGAGACCTAACTAAAAACATGCAGAGGAGCTGCACATCCTGCACTGAAACATGCAGCTCAATCCTGTGTAGAAATGAGGTGCCTGGTACAGGGAAGGGAATTCAGAGTGCAGGCTAAGGTGTTGCCATGGATGGAGTGGGAGAGGGGATGCAGGCAGGCAGGTGCAGTCCTGTGGTAATGATGATGCTAATGATGTGGTAATGATCATGCTGAGGGATGTCAGCTCTGGTTCAGATCTCTCACTCATGTGAGGATGGCACAAGTGTAACATGCCTGACTGGCTGGATATGCTCTTGGACTGCTACCCTACAGAACAGCTGCACTGCCTAAGTTTGGCAATGACAGCACATTTGAAGTTGTCCAAAAATATTATGATTTTTATTTTTTTATCAGGGAAATGAGAAAGAAGTTAACATTAAGAAGTGCAGAAACTTTAGTTTGCCAATCCAGGTTCAAGCCTATTATATGTGTGTGCTCTTGGACCCAAAGACACCCACACAGGCTGCTAGATCATGTTTTTCTTGTACGTGTAGCAAAAATAAAGAGCAGCTACTAGTTTGTGGCTCAGAAATAAACCACCCAGTTGTCAGTTTTATGGCCTAATGATTTTAAAAGTATTTCATTACTTATGTTTGCTTAAGAAAGTTACAAGTTACTTAAGGAAATTACATAAACAGCAGTTCAATATCATCCAAGAAAATTTTGTTTTGTCAACAAAGGTACAGAGCTGATCAGACCAGCACACTTTCTCTCTTTTCTTCATGGATATTAACTATCACACAACATACAGCATAAGGAGTGTGCGGCTCACAAGATCCAGTCTGGTCATGGGGCAGCAGGAGGACCACTTTCAATCTAGTGAGCATGTGTGTAATTGTGTCTGCTCTGTCAAGGGTGATGTCTGGCCTCCTCCTTTGCTGCTTCTCAGGTGAATACAGGGGACCAGCAGAGACCCTACTAAAACTCCATAGCCAGCAGCCATGAGTCACTGTCCCCATGGACAAGCTTTAATGTGATTAGAGCTTTAATGTCTTTTATCTTTTTTTGATTTAAACAGCAGCAGAAGGCAGTCTAAGAAAAGGCCTGCAAGGAGAAACAGTGTGTTTTACCTGTGCCTGAAGGAATGAGTATTTGCTGTTCCAGAATGCACATCCCCTCCCTGCCACCCAAAAAACCCATTGCAAGCAGTGTCTTCATTGCCCTTGCTCCAGTTGCTGTTGCTGAAGAAGGAGGGTTTGGGGATGGATGATGATGTGCACTGCTACAGAGGGATATCACAGTCCAGCAAGAGCTACGGCTCCCAGACTCTGCTCCCACTTCACCTCCTGTTTCATCAAAACAGGAGATCACCATTCTCAGGCTTGCCAGTATCTCTTCAATCCTCTCTCCAACTTGCCTTCTGCATTTTTAGAAGTAGAACATGACCCTGGCCCCTAGCCCTCACCTTTCTTTCCTTTTCCAACAGGACCTACTGAAAATAATACACATAGGACACTCCCTGACCATAAAGATAGGATGGACAATATGTGATGACGTAAGAACTGTGGAGGTCCATGGAGGTGGGTGAGTGGATATTCTGCTCTACATCTTATCAGGTAAGTAAGGGATAGTAAAGGTATTCCAGGAGGACAAATTCTAGGAGTTGAAAAGGAGCAACAAAAATCAAGAGGGGCTTTTGTAAAAATTAGCTAATTTGAGGCTGACTCCTTCAAGATCCTGAGGACACTTCAAGGGTGGATGTGAGTACAGGTGGGAGAAGAAACACAAATTCCAATATATTCTATGCAGCATCCCAGCCTCACTTAGCTCATCTATCTTCATGGAATGGAGAAGTGTGATTAGGTACAGGGACTGTGTTTGGAGTGCCCTTGTGCACCTTGAACACATTGCACTGAGTTGCACCAGCTGACAACCAGGAGGTGAGCTGCAGGTTGTGGGGTTATGAACATACAAAGGGCATGGGTAGAACTGAGATTTATGGGGTTCACTTTCCTGGCCTCTTGAAAGCTGTGTAGCAATAACCTGTTATCAGTATGAGGCTGTGCACAGTGTTGATTCAGCTGTGAATAACAGCAGAAAACATTTTATTGCTTGTTTTCAATTATTATTGCTGTATTATTGATTAGTTCTAGATAATATATTTTAGCTCATACATGTGTTTCCAAGGCATTTACAAAATTTGCTCTCTGATCTGATCCTTAGCAGCTGCTATTCATCTGATTTACTAATATGTACATAATTTATGTCCATGGGACCAGAGATAGAAGCATGACAGAATAGAAGCCACCACTTATAGGGTGATAATCTCTGTTCTTGCACAGTCAGCTGTTCAGTCATCTCAGTGGGAATCCCATCTAGAGACTGCAGAGTACTGGGTTTTGCCTTTCAGCACTTGTGAGAATACATCTGGACTGCTGTGTCCAGTGTTGGGCTCCAGAGGACATGAGGGGCATGGGCAAATTGGACTGGGTTCTGAAAAGTGCCACAAATGTGATTAATGGGCTATGAGGAGAGACTGAGAGCTGGGATTGTTCAGTCTGGAGGAGAGAAGGCTCAAGGACATTACATACACATATCTGTGTGTATAAATACCCAGTGGGACAGGGTGGAATAAAGCAGGGACAGGCTCCTCCATGGTATCTAGTGACAGGAAAAGAGGTACAAACTGGAGTACAAGAAATTGCATTTAAAGGTCAGAAAAATATTTTACTACAAGGGTCATTTAGCAGTGAAAGTGGTTGTCCAGGGTGGTTTTGGTGCCTCCACCAAAGATAAGATATTAAGATATTAAAAACAACAACTGGACACAGTCCTGGATAGCAGCCTGTGGTTGACGCTGCCTGAGCAGGGGGTTGGAATAGACCTCCAGAGATTCCTTCCAACCTCAATGATCCTGTTTCCCTAAGAAAAATAGACTCTTGCTTTTAAACCTAAGTCAAAATATGATTCCTTAATATTTGAGCAATCTGAGATTTTTTTTCTTTTGAACTTACATGTTTCCAGTTCATAAAAATTAAGGAAATGTGTACTTGTGGTTAAATCAAAGCTCAGAAATTTATATTTTTTATGTGATTGAACTAAAAGAAAAACCAAGAAAAATCCAGACCTTAAAACCTTCTTTCTGCAGTGCTGAGACATTTATGACCTTTTCAAAGACAAAACTTTAGATCCCATCAAAATTAAATATGTCAGTATTTTTCATCCTGATCTGAAAGGTGACTCATTAGATATTTTCATCTCCCTTTTTTTCCCCCCAGTGTATCTTGGCACATAAAAGGAAGCAAAAGAAGGATTGAACACAGATTAATATAAAGCGAGACTCTGGAAGTGCTGCTGTAGTAGCAAGGGAGCAGTGATGGACATTTTGACAGACAAAAGAGTAACTTCATCATCTGGAGAGCTGGACAGTGCCCCCAGACTTGTTCTGAAGAACAAAGATGGAATTTAATTCCAAAAGATGGAAATAAAAATGGAATTAAAGGTGGAATCAAATGTCCAAACAGAAGGACATTTAATTTGAGTGTCAAAGTCTGAGAGACTGAGATATTGAACTCATACCACAGAGAAAGTTAAAATCATCATCTGCAGTTAGGTTTCTCATAAAGAAATTATCAAAAGGAGTATTTGACCCACTACCTGTTGCCTCCAAGTAATGTTCTCCTGCTCAACCTTTTCCATTCATACAGCTCATCCATGAGGTTTTCAGGCTTGCACACACAGATTACTTCTGACAGGCAGGATAATTTTACTCTTACTAATAAATACTCTTACTAATAAATCTAATAAAGTAGATTTCTGTCACCATTTCTGTGGGCTCCCTGAGAGGTATCATCAGCTGTCTTACTGTGGGTGTACACCCTCTGGGGTTGTGGCACCTAATAACCACATTTAGAGCTGTTTGTCCGAGACTCAACACAATATCTGAGAGTTTGCCATACTGGAGAGTCCTTACCAAAGGTTGTATCCTAAAGAAATATACAGATACAAAACCAAACAGGCAATCACAAGAAGAGTTTATTTGAATCAGGTTTCTCTGACCCAGGTACAAATACCATTAATATCAGCGAATATGCAAGCAGGAGAAAAAATGAGGGAAATTGCATATTATGGAACATAGCAACACAACCAAAGGAGAGACCATGAAAATTAACAGGCTGGCTCAACACATATGCTTGCAGGGCATGGTGAAAGGCTACAGTACAAAATTCTAATCTTTATGGGAAGTAGGCTTGTTGCTAATACCTTTGTGAATGATGTGAAAGAAGCACATTCAAGTTCTTCTGATTTGGTGAAGAGGCTTGGTTCTAGAGAGCTCATCCTTAGGTCACTGCCTTGATCCTGGAAGTATTATATATTCCAATACTTTTTTTTTTTTTTTTTTTTTTTTTTGAACAACAGAAACTGTTCCACTTCATATAAAATATTTAAAAATTCATTGTAACAGGAGGTGAAACTCAGTTTCTTTGGAGACTGTTGTGACCATTAGGTTGTTCTGTATTTTTTATTTACTTTGTCTGTTCTGAGATGTATTCATCCATTCTGTGCAAAGCAGATACATATCTGGAACAGGACACACTAAGAAGGAACCCTGAGAGAATTTTCTGCTCTAATTATTTTTAATACTGCCTTGTGACTCAGGATACCTGGGTTCAAATCTGTTCAACAAATCAGACAGACAGAGGTATTCAGGTATCTCACACTGCAGGTGAATGTTCTAGCAATGGGCTATTGAGGATAAAGGCAGGGAGCATCTTCTGCTGCCTGGCTTCCAACACAGACTAAACTGTTTGTCTATTGAGAAGGACAGAGGGACAATCTATTTATCAACTCCATGATGGTATAAGGACATGGCTGGTTTTGTTCAAGTAATGTCAATATGAGGAAGAGGGAGGTTTCCATGGAGACATAGATACCTCTGATTCCAAGTGACAGAGAACCTGCTTTACATAATTAAGTTGCTAGAAATGTCAGGTATGTTCCTAAAGAACCTTGGCTTTATTTATGATCAAAGCATGGGCTAAGCTGATGGCAAGTGTCTGTCTATACTGCTGCACTTTTGCATGCCCTGGACTAAACCAGCTAGACTGTGAAGATAGTGTGGGCCTGGGGTCACTCCCAGGTTTTGTGTAGCCAGCATGGAGGAAAAACAGTTTAGTTGTTGTTTAGACTCTTTAGTTCACATGACAGTGGAACCCAGGCCCAGAAAGTAGCACACTTTATTTGCCTGTGCTGATGTAGGCTTGGCACATCAAGGCTTTGGACATTTATCAGTCAACTAATGCATCATTACTTGCTTGGTCTATTGACACTGCCACACTTCTCCTTCTTTCTGCATTCACAACGCATGGCAAGTTACTCCTCAACATTTAACAGCAAGGTCTTGGAGGGATTTAAAGAAAGAGAGAAGGTGATTGATAACCCAGATTTGTTCAAGAAGATAATAGACCTTCCCAGAAAGGAACATTTCCTCTAAATGACAACAGAGATTTGGATGAGTCTCAGGTCAATTTATAATACCTGGTCTTCCCCCACTTAAAACATAATTTACTTGGAAATGATAGGCCAAGCACTGGAAGTGCACTAAGCAAACAGAGACTGATTTTCTGCTTTCATTTAAGTAAGAATCTGTTTAGTGATTCAAGGAGGCTTAGTCACATCATAACCTGCACTTTATCGTAGCAACGCTCCCTGCAAGTGAATCACTTGGACATTTAGGTAATATTCACTCAATAAATATGGATTGTCTCCCTACAACAGTACTTTCTTTGAGGCATGCTTTATTTGATTTATTTTTATTCTAACACAATATTTGAAGATTACTCAAACTACCTACTCCTATTTCTTTTTGGGTACCGTGAGATCACAGACCACAAATGTTCTATGGTTTGTGGTGGCAAGGCCTGAGAGATCAAATAGTTCCAACCCCCCTGCCAGGGGTAGGGACACCCTCCTCTAGACCAGGTTGGTCAATATGGCCATGAACTCTTCCAGTGAGGGGGCAGATCAACATCTCTGAAGTCATAAAATCAAGGTTGAAACTTCTTTCCCAGTGCATATTGGGCTTGTTTAACATGATCCCACAAGACCATAATTTCTCCTGGATTCAGACTTCTTGAATTGGTTCAGGTTCTGACTTTGTTCACAGTCCAGAAATTTCATTCATCACCTTATTCAAGAGACACCCTGACTGCCACTGAAAATAGTGTTCAACATTGTCAAATATTTCAGAAGCTGACTGTCTGCTACTGTGATTTTACCTATGAAATCTCATTGACTTAATTCAGTTACCAGAGCAAGATTATGATAAACTATGAATCTACAACAATTCAATGATTCAAAACAAAGCTGTGAACACCATGAAGAATTAATTACCTGATATATTGCAGGCATCTTCAACAACATTCCAGAGATTCTCACACCCATTTGCAGCATTTATACATTGCTCCCTCAAGTGCAGACAGTCAGTAGTCTGGGCAGTGGATATGCTTGTAAAATACATGAACAACACTGTAAAAACAAAATGACTATTTAATACAATAGACATTGTACTGACTTTTCCATTTACATTTAGATTGTATCAACATAACTTACTGTAGTTTATCTGTAGATTCAAATTTTCTACCAAGTTACTCTTTAACAGAATAAGACTTTCCCTCAGTTTCACAACTGGAAAACTGAATTAAAATCTCAATTGTTTGGGCTGCAATCTCATCAAGTCAGGGACTACAGAGGAACTTCTACGAATAGACCATGTGAAAGAGATTTGACAGCTACAAAACTGTTAGATAATGAGATTTTATTTACTACCACAGCACATGCTATTCTCTTTAATCTTACTTCATTTGCACCATTTCTTGAAAGCAACCCCCCCGATTATGTCTTTATTGGCTTTCCTGAGTGCACTGAACCTAAAGGACATAGTAATAGCATTAAAAAGTTCTGAAACTAAAGCCTAGTACACAGGTTTCAAGGTAAAGAATTTTAAATCAGTACCACGTGTGGCTTATCAGCAGAAAATTACATAGCCTTGCCAGGAAGAGACAAATCAGTTAAGGTTTAACTCTTTCAACATTTCCATGGTAACACAGTCTCTAATTTGTAACCACGTGTCTTAATTTCCTATAAAATTAAGTTTCAGACACTGATTTCAGACCTTATCAAACTAACTGCTGAAGCCCAGATGGGAGCATTTTTCTTAGGTATTGAAGGACACAGCAACTTCACAATCAAGTCTCTTTTCTTTTCTTAAGTTCAGGCAAATTCATATGGACTTTCCAGCACAGCTTAATTCCTTAAATATCATCTGCAAGAGGCATAAAATGTTCCCTTGGGACTTGCCCAGACCCTATCAAGAGAAATTAAATGTTTCCAATTATATATTTATGATATATCGTTAAGAAATGATACATCAAATGTCACTCTGAATAACCTTAAAGAGCTACTAGTGTTTAGAGGTGATGTCCCTTCTGGTAAAGATGCTTACCTGTGACATATTAATGCTGCTTTGGGGAACACTTTCTGGATGCATGATGATAAAGATGAAGAAACATTTAATACTCTGTCACTGACAGGTGCAATAGCATCTAGCATGCCTCAGAGACACAGAGGGGCCCACATGTGCTTACCATAAGAGGGTGAACAAAACTGGTGCTAATACTTTCCCAGTTGTGCATATTCCTGCCAGCTCTTAGATCTATGCAGGCTGGTTGAGAGAGCAGTGATTTTCCAGCCTGAAACACTCTTTAAGGCTGCTTGTGTCAGTCAGCCCCAGAGACTGATTGACAGAGCAGCTCCTGCCACTTGACATTGAGGAATGTGCAACTGGCCCATACAAAAGGACAATTTTGGCTCATTATGACATTTTAGTTCTAAAACTGTCTTTAAAAAGTTCTTTCTGATTGTGGTATTACTCACTAGCCAGATGACAGAGAAAAAAGGTTGTCATCTACCTTGCAGATGAAAATGACTATGTATAAGACAATGTAAAATTATGAACCCAGGAACTTTTTAAGACAGGGCATTTTTCTGTATGACCTGTTTTGTAGGTACTAACATAATGGAAGATTTTTCTGTCTAATTAGGGTCCACAGGGCAAAGCCTCTGTGCTGTCTCCCTTCTATTAAGACAGCCTTTTAGGATCAGTAGCTGAAAATCAGTAGTCAAAGTAGAACTGATTAAACAGCCAATTAGCACCTCCTGCTTCTTTGCAAGGATTATTTCAGAGCATGTTTATTTTTGAATCCACCTGGAAACTGTGCCCACAGAAAGCAGGAGATACTTTTCTAAAATAAAGACCTGAATGGTATAATCTGTGATTGAAGCTAATTCAATCTAAGGCAGGGTTTCTCCAGATGTAATCACATACTGTTGATGGATCTTTTGTTTCCTTAGCAGTACACAGGCATCATACTGTGGCAAGCCTACATGAATCAAACTGGCATTTTAGAATCCAGTGCACTATAGCTCATACAATTGCTTAACTTGGCAGCTATTACTTTGATCATTCCCTTAAAAATAATTTGCTCTAAAGTTTGGATTACTTGGTGACTTCTTTCTACTTAGAAGAGTTCAGGTCATCAAAGAGTTTTTAGAGGGATCTCAGCCTAAGCCATTCTATAGTTCTATTATTTAGACACACAGATACCTAACGTTAGATTTCCAAAGGTGTCTGTATTTTTGTACGGGTGGCTATTGATTTACCAGCATGGTGTAAAATTCCACATTCTGAAGAATTTGGTGTCTAAAGCAAAAAGGGGGGGAAAAGGATATTTTAACTCCTTTCTCAGACAGGAAAATGAGGAAGGGAGGAACTGCAGTATCTCCCCCAAGACTGCGAAATAATTATTATCTGGCAGATAATGATGCTTAATGGGAAACAAACCTTTGATTTATATCCGACAGCAAGAGCTGCACGATAGCGAACACCAAAGGAGAAAACCTTGGCAAACTGAGATTTAATATAGTTTGAATATAGATGAAAAGTAATAAAGGAAAACTTTATAGTAACTTGTTTGTAAAAGCTGGGGCAGGACTACCTGCAGAATGTTATTGTGATGAAGAGCTGAATATGAGTTTAGGGTAGTGGGATGTTAAAGAGAGAAGCAGCACATATACAATATGCAGAGAGAGGAAAAGAAGAATAAAGGAAGTTAAAATACACTTGTCTCGTTGTAGTCTCTTTTACCAATTTCTTCAGTAGCAACTTTGTTGATTTTCCCTTTTTCTCCATCCCAACCACAGAGTGCCTCTGTGTAGCACTGCCAGCACTAAATGCAGCACTTAGCAAACAAGTGACTGTTTATTTAGACAAGGCATCCCATTTGTGGGTCTCCTCGCCCTTTCAACTTCTTATCAGTGCCGGCCCCGCTACCCTGCCTTACCTCCCGTTTCAGGCACCCTACCTGGAGCCGGGATGAAGACGTTTGCACCAAGCCTCAGGGCCTGGATGTCGCTGGCTGGTGCGAACCCCCGGCAGGCACATGCTCGTCCCCGCCTCGAGACTCTCCTAGGAGGCGAGGCAAAGGACGGGTCGTAGTGGGGACCCGCGGAGAGGACAGGCCAGGAGGCTCGGGGCAAAGCGAGGGGCCCGGCGAGCCTGGAGGCTGCCTCCCTCCCCGCCACCCGCCGCACTTACCGAGGCAGAGGAGCGCGGCCATGGCCGGCGGCTGGCGGCTGCAGCTCCGCGCCGGGCGGGTGGCGGCGGGCGGCAGGTGCCGGGGCGGCACCGCCCCTTCAGCACCCGACACGGGGACAGCGCCACGCCCGCACGCCCGGCCCCCGACCGGCCCCTTCCCGGCCCCTTCCCGGCCCCCGACCGGCCCCTTCCCGGCCCCCGCCCAGCCCCCGCCCGGCCCCCTCCCGCCTGCCCGCCCTCCCGGCCCCTTCTCGGCCCCTTCTCGGCCCCTTCCCGGCCCGGCCCCCGCCCATGGCAGCGCTCGGCATCAGTGGGTGGGCGTCGCGCAGCCAAGGCCACGGGAAAGGGCGGGAGGCTGCAGGTCTGTCACCCTTCCCGTGTAAATGTCGCCTCTTTCTCTGCCCGCCTCTTTTGGTCAGGAGGTCTTGAGGAAGCTTCTCCCGTCGCCCCTGCGAGCTTTCTTGCCTGCCGCGGGGTTCGGCAGCCCCTCGTGTTCAGCCCCACTTGATTCATGGTGAAGCTTATAGAGCAAGTCTGGCTGCTTCCTACAGTCTCTGATCATGCCTGTTGTGATGTCTGATAATCTTCTGCAAGCACTTTTCTAGGCGTTTGATAAGTTTGCATTTTAGAAGTTTGTTTTCGTTTAAGGTGGAGAATAGGATCATGATCTTTTATTCAGAAAGAGAGAAGCTTTGCTGGAACACAGGCCAGAAGAAGAGAGAACTAGAGGTCTACAGCCTGGGTCTGTACTGGGTCTTACTTCAGGAGTTTCACTAAAACATATAAAAAACCAGGCTGTCATACAAAACTCAGCAACTAATTTGGATACTTAATAAAAAAAGCAATCACATCATACAAGCACAAACCTGACTTTGATGGATTCTCTTTGCTTTTGCACTGGAAGGGGCACTAATCAACAGATCCTCACTGATTTTACCATGCTACTTGTGAGTCTTGTTTTCAAAAGTTGCTTGTCCTATACAGAACACTTCTAATTTTCCAGAAGTGTATGCAATAAGCTACTATTTCATCCAATATATCCAACATCCAGAAAAAAAAAAACCCTTATTTTCAGGTAAAGGGAATAACCTGAGCAATTATCATAATTTTAGCTGTGAGACAAATTTTCCTTGGCCGTAATTCATTGCAACATGAAGGCTGCCTTGCATTTCACAGTGAGGGCTGAGTTAAGATAATTTTTAGTGTACTGTCCTTCCTATAATGCTCTCTCCAGGTTAACAATGTGCATCAGTTCTGTCAATATTAGAGAATAAGATGGTGCCTCCTATGCAGTCCAGAAAAAAGAAAAAAAAAAAAAAAAAAAGGTGAAATTTTTAGGTTCTGGAGGCCACAAACTTATTACTAGTGGGACAACAGAAAAGAAGGACATCAGACTTCTAAAAACTGTGAAATATATTAAGAGACAAGGTACCATAGTGATGAGGGCACAAAAATTTACATATTCAGGAATAAATGTTTTGATTTAAGCTCTGTGTCTGATAATGCTACAACCAAGCAGAAACAACTGTGTGAGAACTCCATTTCTATATTTCTGACTTGCTACTGGAAATGGTGGAATACCAAAACCCAGCTAAAGCTCAATTTTCAAATAATTTTCAGTATTTATAGACTGGGTAAGAAATGCTAATTCCTCCTCTTTGCTGGATAAGAAGTCCATAAACTTCTTCAAGATCCTTTAATTTCCATTACATGCAAAAGTATACTGAAATACTTGTCTCCATAAGTATCCACCTCTTGCTGTCGGGTTTATATTTACTGAAAACTCCCAGTGATTATTTTTATTCAAAAATAAATCCAGCTGGATCCAGCTTGAATCTTTGTGGAGTAAAAGGCTCTAGAACTTGTAAAAAACCCTCCACTGCTTTAAACAGGTGGGCAACAGAGTTTTAAATGCCTACGAATTTTTCTGGTGAAATGGTGTCTGAAAACACCATTAATCTGCGTTAAATAAGAAAATGTCTAGGTATTTCTCAAATTTTTGTAAAGTAATTAAATAAATACATATAAAAATGCATCAAAATATTTGAAAAAGACTCACAGATTTTGGGATGAAAAACCTTACAATCAAAGTAACTGATTCTTTAACTTGATAATCATACTCTGGTAAAAATTGATTAAGACTTCCCACCTATCCTTCAAATCCTTAGATAAGCTCTGATCACATAACTTCTGTCTGAAAGATATGCTGTTTGTTCAATAAAAAACAGTCCAGAGAATAGCTCCAAACCACTTGTCAATTATTACCTCACCTTTTATTTATACTCTACCCACAAAAACTACTGTTAAGTTAATATTACAGCTAAAAGAAATTCCTAGGAATGCTGGTATATTTTAATTTTGGAGATCTAAGTGAAAATAAGAAAAGAGAACAAAGATAATAAAGGATAAATTTTTTCTTTAAAAAGGGACAATTAAGCCAAAACCTTTATTTCTAAGATGTCATGAGGGACCTGCAGGAGCCCAAACCTGCTAATGAACTTCAGTCGTGTCCTCACCCCAGGTTCACCAATACAATTTATCCCATTGGCACTGAGGTAGCAGTAAAAAGAAGGTAAGTGGCAGGTTGAATTCAACCCTCTGTTAGAAACATGCTGCTTATGTTTCTTTTCCTAAAGGATCACCACCAACAATCTGCCACTCCCTCCCTCAGCACCACCACCTGGTCCTCTCACAGGAATCTGGGGAACGTGCCTGACACAGCAGGAGAATTTTGCTGCTCTTCCACATTTGCCCATTTTATACTGTCAAAGTTTTCTTAGCCATTTCATTTCTATTTTCTTGCTCTCTCTTCAAGGAAAAGATAAAAATACATTTTCTGAAAGTACAGGTTTTCAAAATTTTGACATAATTGGCGTTTTTGAGCAGCAGGTTGAGGCAACATTTTATGGCACAGTTAAATGATTACTGATAACTATTTTGCATCTAGATTACTTTATTAGTTTTTAGCTTTTTGACTCTCCTTACTTTTATCAAAAGGAAAGAAAAATGGAATTAAATTGCACTCTCTCATTTCTGAAGTGTTTTCATTCAGCAGCTATTTGTCCAACCATTTCAAATACTATAGGAAAATTATATCTTATTCCACACAGTTTAAGAATACTACATTTTCTGTGGCTGAAGAACAAAAATAGCCCTCTAAGGCAAAGGAATTGCAATAGCTATGAAATAAAATTCTGCTGTAATTTCCATGATTATTTGGGTTTTCTTTTCTTAGTAGAGACAAAGCAGAATAGTTTCTTGAAATAACAACAATATAATAGCTATACTCAAAAATTAAGTTTATGCATAGGGATGTAGGAATTCTTATGATTTTTTTTATGTTAAACCAGTCTTTCCATTTAGGCATTTCTCATTTTTAATAGAAAAAGAATGTTCTACATTTTTTTTTTTTAATAGAAAAAGAAAACTTTAATATACAAACAAATGCAATTTTTTTTCTCTCACTTTACACCAGTGTAAACTAGGAATAATTGCAGCAATGTGAAGTAAAACACCTGTTGGGAAAGATTAAAGCATGAAATGATTAAATGTTTTGTAAAACAATAGCTGTCATGATAGTACATCACATAACATTAGGTCAAAGTAAAACCTAGAAAAATATTTACAGAAGTTAATCAAATAACACCTTGCCTATGAATAATTGGCTTTTCAGAAACATTTTAACATGTGAGAATACCTTAGCTTTATGATGCCAAGTGCTTTTTACTGAAAAATCAGTCCTGCTTCCTATTTTACCCTTCCTTTTGAAAAATCTTAACTGAAGTGCAATAATAGTGCCAGAGGGAGATAGTAGCTCAGGTTCTTATGGTTTAGTCTCTTTCTGACCAATAGACCACATTCTCCTAGTAGGCTAAGTCTCCAGAGATGCACCATCTTTGTTCTCTTATAAAATAATTATAATGCATGTTAGGAAGCCCCAGGCCAGGGAGCTTGTCCCAAAAATGAAAAATGGAGGAGTATTTGATGTTCTAGTTCAATGAGATATCACCTTTGTAGTTTCCAAAGTGAAACAAAAGTCAACATTTTCTTGGCATATAAGTCTGTTAATTGTTTGTGTCATTAGTATGAAATGGCAGCTAAGGAAGAGATCATGAAAGCAAGCAAGATAATCAGTGTTTTCTATTTGAAATATCCTCAGTGATCTGGAGTAACACTTGCAGACATTATGGACTAAAATGAGCTACCAAAGTTAAAATGTCCTGTTCCTCAGGGGTGCTCACACTAGTTATTCCTATTGGCCTGAGCAGGAATTTTAAGCTTATAGCACCTTTGAGCATCATGTAAGTTTCATTTAAGTGGTTACTTTTTAGGCACTCGAATCTGAAGGAAATAAAAAAAAAGAATTGGCTATTTAGTGTAATCTTATGAAAACATGTGTGACTTGCAGCACTTTGGGTTCACATCTTAGAAGCACACTTGTGCTTATAAAAGTAGCCTGGAATCTTCCAAAATCAATCTAAAGTGACACTTTATATGGAAGTGAAACTTCCATAGTTAACGTAGAATTTACTAGAGGTGAATTAGCAGAAAAATAAGTGCAAAGTAATTCCAGAATATCACTAGTGCATAAGTAAGCATTCCTTGCAAATAAATCACTCATTTATAGAAACAGGATATAAATAAATTATGCTTGAGATTTCTTTCAAATACATTGGAGTTCATCATATGATACATTTTAGAACATTCCACAGCATCTAAAATATATAAAAATAAATATCTACAGTATTTACAAAGTATTATACAATCCAATCTTTAAAAAGGCGTGTAAAGACATCTTCTTTAGTTCATACTGAGGTAAGTAGGTTTCTGTAAGACTGAGAGGAAATAGGAGAGACAGTTGTCTTGAAGGAATCCCTTTGTCTAGTTGTTGTAGTCTGTAACACAGCTAAAAGCATGTGCCATTCTCTGGTGGTATTACACCTACTGAGCCAAAGTCATCCTTGCTGTAACTCCATCGAGGTAAATTTAGCTATGCTAGGGCTGAATTTGTCCCACTCTGTAGTCTCCATGTTGCTAGTGTCTTCTGCAGAAACCCTCATGGCTTCATCTAAATTTGAAGTCATGTTCATCCCTGGTATATGGAGATGCAGTTCCACTGATTTCAATGGGCTGAGTGTAGCTGGGATACCTACAAGATAAAAAGATGATTTTAAGATTATTTTTGTGTTTATAGCAGGTAGCTGACTGGCTCACCTTGTGATTGTCACACTCTGGAGGTGTGCAAGTGGCATTTTATTAACAAAATGGTCTGATAGAAGATACTCCAAGTTGCACTTCCAAATTTTAAGTGAAGACTTTTTGACTGAAGTCTGAGGGTTTTTCTAGTACATAAACCTTGATTTTCTTACTTCTAAACATTTTTACTGTGTTCTGCTACTTTATATGCACTATTTAGTAAATTGCCCTGTGGTTCCTTATCCAGATGCCACTGTGACCAGCACAGCACTACATTTTCTTGTGTACAAGTCAATAACAGAACCACAGAATGGTTTGGGTTGGAATAGAGACCTTTAAAGATCATCGAGTCCAATGTTCTGCCAAGAGCACAGAACAAGCAGGGGGAAGAGAAACATAACCTACAGTCACCCACTGTCATACAGGCTTCATGGCTGTAAGCTTGCTTGTGCTGTACAGACAGGAATGGGAACACTATTGGACAAGAGAAAACTGAATTCAGGATAAAAAAATCCAAACCCAAACCTTCCTTCTACAGTAAGTGAAAATAACAGACTTCAGAGGTAATTTATTAAATTCTTTATATATAAATATATAGTTAAGGTGCAGATCAGCTGTCCTTGGAGATACCAGTTGCTCTGTTATAAACATATAGTTTATATAGTTCTAACCTAGAGCATCTTAAATAACTTCTAGACAGCCAAAGTTCACATCCCTATGAGAAATGGGATTAATTCTGTGCTCAGAATCCTCTGAAAAGTCCTGGGGTATAACATCCAATGTAATGAGAAACATAAAATAAAAAAATTATACGCCATTTTCTATCTGTTCACAAAGCTAGAGAACTGCACAATCATTTCAATGTTTACCCAGAACTGGGAAAGCTTAAACAACTTCTATTTCAGACTGTGCTCATTTGTCTATCAGCCTGTATTGGAAAAAAAAAAAAAAAAAAAAAAAAAAAAAAAAAGGAGTGTCTTCTCAGCTATTCCTGAATGCACACAGTAACCCACCCAACAGATAAAAGAACAGAAAATTTGAGAAGAAAAATTAATGTGAATTTCTCATTTGATCTGCCTGGCTCACACCAGAATGCATGGCAAGCACATAATTTGAAATAATCATGGATATTTGGGTAGTTCAATAAACACATTGCAACTCTGGGGAAAATTATTTTTGTGCTTTCAGGTACCTCTTCTTTGTTTACTTAGGAGTCTCAAGGAAGAAGGGATTCAAAGCCAATATTTATATAAAATATTCTTACCTTACCACTTCCCCAATTGCAACTCAACTTTTGAAATAAATGAGATGAAATTTATATATAACCAAAGTTGTAGCATATTCTATAAAATACTTCTTGTAAGTTACTTTTCTTACAGGCAACTCTTAATTGTAAACACTCTTTGCTCACTGCATTGTGCTCAAATTCAAATATTGTTGCATGCACAATTCAATTTTACTTCCACAGCATCTTAAGACATAGGGACAAGTATACTACCAGTGGGTAACAGGTGCAGTACCATTTGCTGGAATTGTGTTTATGTTGGTCAATACAACATGTTCTGAAAGTTTTGAAATGTTATCAAAATTGCTGATCTGGGTGGTCAAGGATTTCCGACTCTCTGTACTGGCACGACCTCTGGAGAGCCGCTCGTCGTGGTGACTGCGAATGCCAAAGATGCAACAAGAAAATGCTGCTTTAAATTCTTCTCTAAATTTCCCTGCCAACCACAAAAGAAACTCATGAAAAAAATGTACTTTAAACCATGTTTCAAAAAAATTCAGATGTTAGGACAAAAGCAGCTATCTAAAGCAACATTAACCCAAAATACAAAGATATTATTCTAATGCAGAGGTGGGAAATCACAATTTTAACATCTTGGAGAAAGACAGAAAAAACAGAACCTTTGTAAGAAGAGGTATCAGGTGTGGCATGAAACCTTGGCTAAAATAATGAACAAGCTAGAATGATTTGTGAAATCATGTCAGGGATAGTCTGTTGATTAATAACATTTCTAGCAAAAACAAGTAATTGAGCAATCCTAACCTTAAATGACTGAATCATTACTTGGCATATGAAAAGAGAGGGCATGGCTAATTTGTTTTGTTTTTTTTTCAGTACATTGTAAAAGAAGATTCAAAGTGTTCTATAGTCCATTAGTTTGCTTTTGGGGCTTAGAATAAATCATTCAGATCATCCTCATGCCACACATTACAAAAAACCCTACAATGGGCATATGAGTACTGAGATTCAAATGACTTTTTTCTCCTTGAGTTTAGCTCTAATACCTCCAGCTTAGGTCCTTCTGCTGCTCAAAGCCAAATAAGACAAATATCAATTCAAACAGATCTATGCTAATAAGCACACAGCATCCTGGCTGGTTCTTTGGATTTAGCCTTGTGAGCCAGACTCACAGCCTTCAAACCCCAGTACATGAATATAAAGTGACAACTGGAGACAGCCCAGGTGGTGGCCTGTGCTACCTCCCTGACAGTATCCAGGGGGTGTTTAGGGGAACAGTAACTGTTTCAGACCAAAGTCATGCCAGGAACTTCTCTACCAAATTCAAGCATGGACAGTCAAATTCAAGCACTTGGACTCAAGCCCTGGCACTGTTTAGTTTAGTTATAGGTAGATAGCCTGAAGGCAATGGGATTCATCAGGCAACTTGTTCCAAGAAGAGGATCTAGTTCCCACCAGAGGAGCTGGGTTGATGTTACACAGTCATTAATCTTATTTGCTATGGCTCATTACATTCAAACTGTACATTAAACTTGAGTTCTAGGTGACTGTGACTTACCACTGAGGAAGTTATAAATAATAGGATTGGCTGCACTGTTTGCATATACAAGCCAGTGTGAGAATGTGAACCAGGCGTATACAGTTTCTCTGTCATCAGCATGATTAAACATCCCAAAAACCCTACAGAAAAAGAAAAGCAAACCTGAAAAATGGCAAAATTAGAAATCACATAAAAAGGTTTGGCAACTTCTAGCCTAATTTTATCTCTGATGATCTATTTGCAGCATCTCAGAAAAGCTGATTCAACACTGCTCATTTGTTGTTGGTTTTTTTTTTAAGCTAATAAAGCCCCCTCCCCATCCCTCAGTCCCTTCAATGGTCCCTTTCTGGGTGGTTGAGCACAACAGAGAACATCAATACTTTACTTTGCGTTGGTGCAGATGCAGGACTTTTCTGCTAAGTGCCAAAGTCAGTGGGCGTTAGATAAGCCAAAAAAAGAGGAAAAGTTGCCTTTGACCCGTTGAAGTAATTGAGGCTCCCAGCTCTAGGCCCAACATCCAATTAATAGGAGCTCTGGAGTTAGAAAGGCACTGAACTGGCCTGAACCCTGTGGCCACAATACCACCTTTTCCTCTGGAGAAACCTGCTTTGCCCAGATTTCTTCCACTTAATGCCATTCAATTGAAAATCTAACTACAGGCCCACTCTGCTATTGTTGTTTAGGCACCCTAAGTAGTGCCCCTGTAGTTCAGACTGTAGGAGGCCTGAACTGCCCTCTGGAAATTCTGCCTCTCCATATTGCCTCCTGAGGGACCTGAGGTTGAAAAGTACTTAAATCAGGCCTCAGGAAAGTGCCAGAATTGAGTGAGATGTAATTAAGTCTTCATATCCAACTTGAAACTATTCCTTAAAACTGAAAAAGTTCCTCAAGCACCAATAAAAGGCTGGTCATTCTTCAAGATATTCACATTTTCTGCTATATGTCATTATTTATTCCAGAGGTCTCATGAGGTATAGCTATACCAAAGCCTCAGCCTGGCAGGCAATGTATAAAAAGGCAGAATGTAAACAATTATGTCTCAAATGTAGAGGAGAGAAAAGGGAAAAATTAAAACAAAGCTTCGTAGGCAAACTAAAGTGGTCTCTAAAAACTAAGGTCTCAAAATTGTGTGTGGTGGGGCTTGGGTTTGAACCCAGCATTTCACAGTCCTGGAGGGGCAAGCCACAACACTCCACTATCCTGCTAACCTCCATCTGATGCTTTTGGTAAATGTACTTCCAGGGGTGCATTTACAGCAAACAAGCTGTAATCCCATGTAAATGACAGGTTTTAATGAGGAGATAGGCATCCCACTATTTTTGTGAGGAAGAGCTTGCTAATAAGGGTTTCACAATCTTGCCTTTCGTTTAAATACTATGGATAGGGTAGATATACATTTTTTTCTTGCAAGTGTAGGCTGTTTTCCATTTCTTTAACATAAAAAATAAGCTTATCTTTCACAAGCATCTGCCAGAATAAGAAAAATCTTGTAAGAAAGGATAGTTTTTATACACAAAGCTTCACAAAATGTTTAAATGAACTTTACCTTTTCAAGACATTGAGGATGCTAATTGGTAGATAGCAAAGTGCAAAAACCAGGAGGACAACCATTAGCATCCGTGCTGTTTTCCTTCTTGCACGAATCTGCTTTATTTCAGCTGCCACAGCACTAATCTTTGACTTTGTTGATTGTCCCAGCCCCCGGGGCTGTGCTGAGGGCTGCAGAGGCTTCCATTTTTTCTGAACAACAGAAGAAGTTCCTGGGATCTAAAAACAGACAAAACAAGGGGCACTTTGAAACCCCTCCCTCTGTGGCTATCTATAATAAGAAAAATAGACTTATTGACATACATGACATAAACTTGCAGGGAGAAGTATTTTTTTGTTAACTTAATTGATATAGCTGCAAGAAACAAACCCAATTTCAAATACACTTGAAGAATGGTATAAAAATTTGTATTTAATCTAAATATGCCAACTGATGTATTAAAATTGTCTCTACTGCCCACATTCCTTGCCTTGCCTGTCTCTTCAGACTATCGCACTTAACCAAGCCTACCACTGCAATTAAATTGCTATAAATTGTACATTAAATGTTTTATTGTATGGCAGAGTAGTTTGTCTTATCCATATGCTGCTAATTTAAAACACTGTACATTTTTTCAGCACTGGAAACCAAGTATTAAAAAACAGTCTTTTCAAGTGCCACAAAACTTCCAAATATGCAAGTTCAATGACAGTGAAGCAAATCACAAAGAATCACAGATGAGGTGGGGATCTCCCTGCAAAGCTTTTCAAACCTGAATCTATATGCAATGATGAATGCAGGGGAATCATGGAAGATGATTAGGTGGAAAATTAGGAAGAATTAGGTGAGCCAAGGGCACCTTGAAACTGGTAGATGTAGCTATTAAAAAAAACCCAAACAAATAAAACCCAAACCATCTCATTGTTTTGTTTTCTTTGCCCTCACCTATACCAAGCCAAATAAAGCAACATGGCTTCAGTTCTTCATAATTATTGTTTCCTGCCTGCCACCAAATGTGAAATGTGCAGATGTCCAGGACTTTCTCAGAGACCTCTACTACAATGACATTTATAATGTTTTCAGTGTTATACATTGTTTTGGGTAGAAATATAGTTTTACCCAGGTGTAGTGCAATTGCCTGTGGCGTGACTAGTCTCATGAGTGAAAAATAATCCATGCTTAAAGTTATCTGCAAAGTGCAGATTTTGTTCACCATTTTAAAAATTACAGCTTATCCACATAAGATAGTCAGAAGACAATGAAATTTTTTATATTTATTTCAGAAAAAAAAAAAGTAAGCTAAAATGTAAATACTTGCTCTAAAATAAAATATGCACATGCATTATTGTTCTAGAATAGATGTTGTGTATTTTTTTTGAGAATAGCTTCCCTGCACAGAGAAGCCCTTAATTTAGCATTTATGTGTACTGCCAGACCTGATTTATCACTACTGGAAAGTTTTGGCAGAGTTCTGTTGTAGTGAACAGGAAATCAATGAAGTTGAACAAGGGATTTATTCTAACATTTATTTTTTTCTAATGTCTCCATGGACATAAAGCAAAAAAAATCCAACCTTGCACTTACTTCTACTTAAGCTCACTTGAGGAATTATTTGACCAAGTTTCTTGGTAGTTAGATGCAATTTAGAAGGAAAGAAACAGCATCTGGGCTCAAAATTGTAAATGTCTTCCTCCAGAAATGGTAGACATGACTGTTTTTGTAAATGGCTTGTACCTGCCTGTGCATGTAAAAGGGTCTTTTCTGGTATTCAAACAGTATTTTATAGTAAGAGGTGATCAAAGATAGGGACAGTGTTCAATGTGCAATCTCACTGTACTATATATTATATTGCTAAATCTTCAGGAGTTTATATTGAGAGCCTTTCTACAGAGCCCTCTTTTCCTCAGTCCTCACCTGGCATACACTGGGGCTTTGCACATATTACATGAGCAAGCAATAACACAGCTAGAATTTTATCAGAGGAAAAAAAAAAAAAGAGAACTATGTACCTATAGATGTGCTGCTGAACCAGTACCATCTAAAGAAAAGTACATTTCAGAAGTGCATCTATGAGCATACAGAAACATTTACAAATAAACATTCATATAAGCACAGACACACCAGTTTACAAATACACTCACACCAGTGTAATGCATATATTTGCTTTTCAGTAATGAATCTGTATCACTTCAATAATATACTAAAAGCCCACTAACCATGTCCAAACAGGTACTAAAATGTGCATAGTTATTTTCTTGTGCACTCTTCTTCTGTCACCTTAAACTATTATCAAGGGGATTATAACCAGAGGACATAGCTCCATATATAGTTACAGCTTGCAAAGACTGGACATATACTTTTCAGTTGCCAAAATAGGTAGGATTCCTAGTTATCATTATAAGTAGTGTCAATGCATGAGGACATCAGTAAAGTGAAGTGTACAGGATGGAACTTAATAATACAAATTACATACTACCACTGTTATTGTAAATCCATTCGACCCCATTTGTTCAGCAGTTACTTTTCATCTGCTTAGTATCCACAAGAGAGCATAGCCTTCTAAGTCACTACTTCCTTGCTAATAATTAAAATAAATTAGTCAAAATCCCTGGTGTTAGTGGCATGATGGTTCTTGTCCTTCAAAAGATGAGCCACAAACTAAAGCATTGAAAAGCTTGTATTTAAAGAGCTGCTTGAAAGACAAAATCAATCATTTTGAGAGCTACTGCACAAATTACAGTAAGGATATCTTGTATATCTGTCAACTTCAGTGATCTGAAAATTCCTATGCACAACACAGCCCATTAAAAAAAATAAATAAAGAATAAGTGTAAGGCAAAGAAACCATCTACCATTGTGGATGCTCCCTCCCTGAAGTGTTCAAGGCCAGGTTGGATGGGGCTTTGAGCAACCTGGTCCAGTGGAAGGTGTCCCTGCCCATGCAGGATCTTGGAACTAGATGATTTTAAGGTTCCTTCCAACCCAAACCATTCTGTGATTTTGTGCTTGCTGTGTTTTTTCTTTGACATACATCTGGAAGTCTTATTGTAACTTGCAATAGGATTGCTATATTTAACTGAAGTTCTGGTAAACAGCTTGATTTCTTAATTGAAGCTATTATCCAAGAATACACTTAAAAGCACTGCATTTATTTGCTCTATAGAACTGATTATGGTACACCTGTTGCACTTAAAAAAAGTGCCTAATGGCTGCAGCCAAGTCACAGGTGACAGGAGATGTGCAGTTGTTTTAATTTCACTTTGTGCAGCCTCTTATACTTAACATTTATGCTAGGAAAAGAGACATCATTGTAATTTCACATCATTTACAGTAGCATTTGCCTTTTTGCCACTGAACAAGAAGGATCAACCTAACCTTAGCACACAAGATGCATAGGGAGAAGAAATACTGTGAAAAAGAAATAGGCCAGGTAACAGAACTGGGGGAAAAAACCCTAACCAAATGGGTTAGGTCCTAGTTATTCAATTTCTGCTCTGAATCTGAACCAGCATTCCCAAGTTAGGTGCAGGTTAAGAACAATTGCTTTGAATTAACTTAATTAATAGACAGTTTGAGAGACTCAGTAGATTGTAAAGAAGAGAAGGTTAAGAAGGAATATAGAGATAAGGTCACTGGGTGCTACAGGACAGATAAGCAGTGAGCAGTGTAGAGCATCTTAGAGCTCTGTTAGACTGAAATTAATTTCAAAACTAACTGAGCAAAGACTTTGTTCTGTTGAAGTGTCCCCTCAGATTTGTAAAGGTTAAATTTTACCTTCAAAATATTTTGCTATTTATTCCTTTAAATGTAAGAAGAAAAAAAAAAGATCTAAATCTAAACAGCAAGACAATTAGCAACTGTGATTTAACCTAACATGATTAGATATGAGCATAATTGCTACCGTGATGAATGGATGATAATGAAATGCTCTAAAGCACATGTGGTTTTTCCTATATTTTAGCTACTTGCACAAGATATGTTTTTTCAGTATAAGGTTTGATTTTTACTTTTAACATATGTAAATTCAGAAAGCTAAAGTCTTCTTGTGATTTCTCTGATGAGTTGAACTTCAATGGGAAGGGCTCTTGATGTGGCAGATATGGTGCTGTGGCTGGTACAGACTCAAATTTGGATGGCAATAAACACAGTCAAGGAAGAGATTTCCATATTTTGGTGTAAATGTCAGCCATTGTTGGGGTCATTTGAGAGGACAGGAATATTTTTCATCATGTCTTCAACAGGATGAGCTTATTGTCCTTCACAGAAGGTGGCAGAGAACCACAGCCATAAATTCCATGCAAAGCAGAAGACAGCAGAGGGAACCATAGGCTGAAGTACGACACATTACTGCTCACATCCAGAAAATTATTCTCAGTCTGACACCACCTAAATTTTTGGAGGGGGAAAAATGCTTCTGAAAAAATTCACATAACATACGCCACTTCATTTCAAATGTTATTTGTGTGCTTGCTGTGGGTTTTTAAAGTATTTTTCTTTCCTGTACTTGTACTTCAAAGCTTGAAAGAAACAGATGTTGACATCAGGAATCATGACAATTATTTGTCAGGAGTTCACATAAAACTTGACTAATAACAGGCAGCCTTACATCAGGAAATTCCTAGCTCACAGTTCTGATAGTTGGACTTTCTAGTCTAAATTTTGTTCAGAAAGGACCTGCTTTGAACATGAGACTGTGTAAAACGAGAAGCACGCAAACAAAAAAATATACAAACTACTAACAAAACGAGAAGGTAAATCCTAACTTTTTAAAGCTACAGGAGATTTAAGCAGGGTAAATATGGTCACCTTCTATATTTTGGTAAGTATTTCTGATACACAAATATTTCTCCTGCCTATAACCAATCTTTCTGTTGCTGTTTTCTCTTTCTCTCCCTCTAACCCCTGCATAGACATGAGGAAGAAGGAGTTTACATTCAGCCTGACTGCTGACTCATTTATAATGAGTTTCAGTGCCAATGCAAGGTGGCTGTAAGCCAGCAGTGTCACTGAACCTAGGGCTGGATGTAAACAGCCAAGTCCTAAGTGAAAAGATGGAGTATCTAGAGAAGATTGTACATAGGGATCTGCACAGTCACAACAGCAAGGAGATGGGGGTAGTTTTAAAGGTCTTACCTGGCGACACCAGAGCTTTCGAAATATCTGCAAGTAGGCCAACACCATGAGACACAGTGGTGCCATGTATGTCACTAGAAAAAAGCATGTGTGATACATTTTGGGGTAAACCTCAGCTGGAAAGAGAATACAAATAGGAAAAGTGCATTTAAGTAAACATAGAGTTCACAATCATTTTGAGCCAAATTCTTCATATAGATATGCACAAGCTTCTCAAATATAATAGGTTATAATGGAAGATCTATCCAATGATATTTTGGCCAAGATTGCTTTTTAACCACTTCTATATATATTCTTTTTCTATCATAAATACGCTTTAATCTCAAGCATCTCTCATATCATGTTATTGCTTTCATATCACATTATTACTTTAGGCATGAAGTCTAAAGAAATTTTGGTTTTATTATATCAGTGAAATAACATTTCAGTATCTATCAATAGCTTACCAATTAGGCAATCTACCTCATCTTTGATGTAATTAACAGGTTGTGTAACTTTCTTCTGTTTTAAAAGGCCACAAAGGCCAATATTGTGTTCTAGTTTCCTGTGTATCTCTTTTCAAAAGACAATTTCTGAATGCTGTTTGTTTAGACGCAAGCATCTTACGAGTGCTGTGAGTATACTGTGTTTTTAAGAACACTGTATCATAAGCTTTGGCATTAGCTTACAGTTGAATGCAACTTGCATTTCTAACACCAAATGTAGTTTAGTAACACCAACCATTGACATCAGTTGCAATTTAGCATACATGGATGGCCTCAGAAAATGAATGAACTTTAAATAGAGTGATAAGACATAGCAGAAGAGAAACTACACAGGCAATTAAGATTCCATAGTAATCCTAAACATTGCATTTTGAGCTAGAGTAAAGAAGGATTATGTTAATTTCCAGAATTTCTGAATGTTTCAAGGTGGTAAGAACTGAAACCCTGTATTGACTGTAGTTTTAATTGAAAAGGAAGGAAGGAAGGAAGGAAGGAAGGAAGGAAGGAAGGAAGGAAGGAAGGAAGGAAGGAAGGAAGGAAGGAAGGAAGGAAGGAAGGAAGGAAGGAAGGAAGGAAGGAAGGAAGGAAGGAAGGAAGGAAGGAAGGAAGGAAGGAAGGAAGGAAGGAAGGAAGGAAGGAAGGAAGGAAGGAAGGAAGGAAGGAAGGAAGGAAGGAAGGAAGGAAGGAAGGAAGGAAGGAAGGAAGGAAGGAAGGAAGGAAGGAAGGAAGGAAGGAAGGAAGGAAGGAAGGAAGGAAGGAAGGAAGGAAGGAAGGAAGGAAGGAAGGAAGGAAGGAAGGAAGGAAGGAAGGAAGGAAGGAAGGAAGGGAAACAGTAATAACCTAGGTTTGTATATTGACTGGTGGTCTCAGAACTGGTTCCACATTCCATGAAATGCAGCCTCACAGCAGTCCTGTCAGCCAAGGAAATACTGACATGCATGCTTCACAGGTGGAGAGATTTAGAATGGGAGAAATGTGACTTGGGATCATGGAAGGTCAGAGCTGAAAGCACATTCTTTCTGCTCAGAAGGAGATGCCACCTGCCTCATCAATGCTCTGCAGGCAGCCAGGCCCCTTTCAGGTAGAAGGATGTTTAAAGGCCGTCTGGAGTTTATGGCTTCCAATCTAGCATTCCAAGTAAAGTGAAACGTTAAATAATCCTGGTTATCTACAAAGAACTGATGGACCAGGTTGGAGGAAGATTCTAACACTTGCCTTTGAAGTTTAGCCACCTGGAAAGTGCCAGCTGCTAAACATCAAAGGAAACGTGTCCCTCCTCCAGCCAGGGCAAAGCCCTTTGTAGAACTTCTCCCTAAGAAGCCTGACTCTGTTTAGCTTCTCATTCCCAAGAAAAGCTTTAAAGCTGTTTGACAATCACAGCAGCAGGAAGGAGGAAGGGCTGGTTTGGGATGCCTTTCATTTATCAAGTGGGTGAATGAGAACATCAATCATTCTATGGTCTTGGTGATACATCAGCTGCCTGACTGGGACTGCTGGACCTTTACTGCCAAGAGGTGTCTTTATCTTGCATGGTCACTTAATGAGCTCTGGGTCCAGGGAGATCATTCTTAGCTGGAGTAATCATTTGTTTGAGAGTAAATTAATGATTCTCACATCCCTGGCCACTGTTTACTGAGAAGAAGGAAGGAGATAAGAAGCAAAAAGGTGGTCCTGGGGACTGGACTGGGCTAAGCTCAGCACTCTTACTCAGCAGTAGTAATACAGTAGGATTACTCTACCTGATAAAGGGTCAGCATGCTAAAACAAGCCTTGTTCTCTCTACTGCAGGGGTTATTAAACACATGTTAAGCTTTTCTAAAACTTCCTTCTTGGCACTGTGTTCCAGTCTCCAACTGTTGTTCAATGAAGCAAGGAGGTAGAAGACTGAAACAACAGCTTCTGCATTTTTTGCCAGAATTTTACTCTATTTGTGTAAATACATATATACATATGCATGTATATATATATGTACATAAACTGCAAACAACCCAGACTCAAAAAGGTTTTGATATGTTTAGCAAATGAAATATTCCCTCAAGACATAGGTGCATAATGATATTGGTACATTTGACAGCTTCACAAAAATAGGGAAAAACCAATAAGGCTATCAAGTTTGTTGAGCATCAGTAGAGAGTTCCCAGGCTGCCTAGTCTCAGGAAGATACCTATGAGGTTTTGGAGTTACCAATATGAAGAAGCAATGCAGCTGCAACAGTATACTTTTCCTATGTCAGAGTTAGTAGCATTAAAATTACATTTTCAAATCTGACAAAATAAATAAATAAATAAATAAATAAAATCTGCTGAAGTTATCAACTCATGATAACACCAAGCATAATTTTAGTATTAGCAATATTCTGACTTTTTTCTCCATCAAAGTGTTCCATATTTTCCCTGAGCATTTTTCTGAGCACTTCAGTAAACATGCTGTATAAAACTTCATGTAATAATGCAATTTCCACCTATTTGTTTTCCAGAATTGAGATAGTCTGGTTTTGTACTGTTTTATGAGCAGTCTAGGAGGAAAGGGAACTGAGTGTCTTCCTGTTGTTTCCATTCAACCAGGTAGTTTTGGGAAAGAATTATCTTTGTATTCTTTTTATCACTTGCAAAGGGGTTGGCTAATGCACTCTGGCTAACACTCTTGCAGTGAAGAGCTCTAAGAGAATGTATTTAGCTGACTTGGACACATGGTGAACTCATTTTAATATAAGTTTCTTTTATTTTGGCACTTTATCATCAAATTCAGTACATAGCAATTACAGACCATTATGGAACTGTGGCCAAACACTGGCTCCTTAAGTGAGTCTGCATAGGTCATATGTTGGACCCTTCTGCATTCCCAAATAAAATATTGTTATTAGACAGCACTCAAAATGAAAAACCCTTAGCCTAGAATTGGCAACGAATTTTGTATTCAGGGATGCCAGAAGCAATTAAAAAGAAATTGAGCTCTGTTTTAGACTGAGCTATTGCTCCATTTGCAGTCGCTGGCAGCTCTCCAACAACATGCTTGAAACCTTATTAGTCAGGGTGGCCACTATGTTTTCACCATTAAGAGCAGTGATCAACCCTGTTGATCAGCCCTTCCTTCCAGACACTCATCAGAGCTGTATGGATTTCAGCAGCTGGACCTAAGTCTGGGTAGGGTACAGTGTTGTCTCCTGCTTTGGCATCTCTGACATTTTCCTGGACATGGCTTCCCATTAGTCCTCAATAGCACCTCATGTTTCACTGGCTGTGAGTTCCCAGAATTAGAATGGACTTCCAAAACACTTTGGAAAGTGTCATTAAGCACCATCTTTTGTAGTCCCAACCTTGACAATTCAGTCCAACATCACTCGGACATACTGTATACAGGATGCTCTGCAAAGACTTCATGAAAAGCACCCTATTTTGGACAGCATAAATTATATGCAGTTTACAGAAATTGATTCTCCTACGGGATTTGCTCTGGGTCTTTTGAGTGTGTGCAGTATGTACATCACCCCTTTCTTGCTGCAAATAAGCCATATTTATGGGAACTTAACTAACTTTTGCCTTCAACCTCTTAACTAGCTGTCTCTGACTCTAGGTATTCCTGCTGTCAAAAAAGGAAAAAAAAAGAATTCCAACAAAAAATCTATGAAAATACTAGCTTTTTATTCCTTCTTCTAGCCTCAAGGTTCACCAATCTGTTCAGACTGGTATCCTGTTATCCATGTTCTTTGGTCCTTCTGTTTGGGAGCCTTTGTGACTTCAGAAGTGGATTGTCATAAAAACTGCATCTTGTATACTTTGGTCCAACTCATTGCCCTTAGATATTTTTAATTGACTGGAAATTATTTGTAGTTAATGACACTTTATTCATCATAGTCTGAAAGGAATGTTAAGGTTAATGGCATATGTTAAGGTATATGCAGCAGTATAAAAATAGGATTATTGTCTTTAGATAGAATGAAAAGCTCAGAAAAATTTAATATATTTTTAACATAAAGTTATTTTCATATCTTGCTCAATATAGTTAAAAAAAAAGAAAAATAATGGTGTGTTTGCACTTAATGTCTGAAGCCACATACAAAAAGAACAATGCTATGCACAAGTACTTCCTCTTTTTATATCCCTTTTATACCCCTTTCTACCTCTCCAATGTACTTTTTGGACAAATACACTCTGTAAGATCAGAATCTTGCAAGTTGTTTTGGTTTTGGGTTTGGTTTGGTTTTCTTTTGTATTTTTTTTTAATCACTCCAGTGCAGTACTGAATGGGAGGAACATTTTAATTTTAAGTTCCAAGGCTATTACAGACTCTATTTTGAAAGAGAACACTTTCATGTTTGGAATCAAAAAGTGGCCAACCCAGATCTGGACATTTTGAGATTGTGTTCCCTGATGAAATGTTCTCCTGACTCCCTAATTAATTAACTAAAGTGCTTTGCATCACTTTCATTTCCTAGTTGATTAAAAGGAACATATCTAACATTGAAATGATGAAGCCACTTCATAATAACTCTGCAGCCAAAATGAGGGGATAGATCTTGTGCCTGGAGTGGACACTATGAAAGAAGATAGTCACACAAATACTGCAGCATCCAGCAGCAGACTGGGATGCAAAATTGTTCACAGGTGAAGAAGGACCATGGGGACTAAACAGCAGACGTGGCCTCTGCAATGAAACAGCAAGAGCAATATTCACAGTTTAAAAGAGGCTTCCTTTAACCTACAAACATGCAGCAAGTCCAGTCCCAGAGGACTAATGGATGAAGGAGATAAAGAACAGGGAATGTGACAGCTAATGTCTTCTCATCTAATCACCCCTGCAGCCATGGCCCTGCAGAGGCTGTTAGCAGGGGAGGAACTTCCAAAGCAGCACATGGAAGAGCCCTCAGCAATTCAGACTGTTTAAGCTAATTTATCATTATAATTAAGTACAGGTGATCCATTTGTGTTTTATCTTAATTGTTCACAGGACTGGAATCTTCTTCTACAGAGGCAGCTCTGGGAGAGAATCTGATTGTGTTTTAGTCTGACTTGAGGCTATTAAACAGGCACCTTTTAGTTATGTCTTTTGGCAAACTCGGTTTTATTTGCCTTTGTGTGAAAAATGGTATTACTGATGGTCATTATATCCAGTGTCAGAGTCACAGCATGTAACTCATATGCTCTATTAGCATTGGAGTTATGCCAAGGCCCACCAGAGTTGAGTCTTAATTACTCCAGTGGGCAGCTAACACCACTTGCTGTGATTGGAGACAAAATAGAAATAGTTACTCCCTTGCAACCCTTATGCCTTCTTATAGCTGAATTCAAATACAGAACAAGTTAGATTCAAAGTTAACCCAGAAAGGCAGAATTACACTTCTTAGATGGAATCATTTGTAACTGATTACATTTGCAAAGGTATCTAATGATCTCGTTCATGACAAATTTCAAGTCATAGACTAACTTGCTACCCCATATCAATGACATCCCTATAAATTCTGTAATGACATACAATTTGCATTGATGTCCCTTGAGATATATAGAAAGACTGGTCTAATACCTGCTATTAGCTACAGCAATACATCAGGTAAACAGAAAATCTGTTCTTGGGTAGTTATTTCTGAAGGCTAAATACTGAAGTCTTTGTAAACCTGCAGTGTTCATTGATCACAGAATTATATTAGCATTTAAGGGTGGGAACGTTTCTGCCCTCTGGGAAACATTAACAGGGTCAAGATATAAGCCAGCCTCATTCATTTAAACTTGGTTTCAAATGCACTTTAAGTCTTAGCAACAGGAAAATAGGTTTTCACAGTATTTGAAAAATTGTAGTTTTAGATAAGCTTATATAATGAAGAACATTTTGTGGTATGTTAACACTGCTTCACTACATATTGATATGTCCTGATGTTTTAATCATGTAACAGCAACACAAATTCAGTCTGCATGGTCAATGACACACTCACCTCCCCAGCGCTCATCACACACTGTGAACAAGGTGGTTTTATTGGCTAATCCTGGGAACACACTGCTGCACTCCATAACAATAGCCTGAGGAATCATTATGATGCAGGACACAATCCAGATAATTATAATGCTGTTCCTTGCTCGCTTGGCTGTGCTTTTAAACATCAAAGGGTGACAAATTGCATACCATCGATCCAAAGCAATGCAGCTAAGTGTTAGTACAGACACAGAGACTGAAACTGTCTAGAAAAAAAAAAGGAAATATCATGTAAATAGACAGCTTTTATAATTCTTTTTTATAATTTTAAATTTCTTATCATTTTTCCCCCAAAGTTTAAAAAATATCTCAGTTTTCAACACAGTTAGGTCTTTAACTGCAATTCTTAAATAGAAATTATTCTCAGAAAAAGACTCCAGTTAAAATCACTTCTTACAGAATTTCAGCAGATATCCTCATCTGCTGCAGTCTCACTTGAATCAACAGCCAATTCTCAGATTAGGATCCTACCCAAACTGAGTAGGAGTAGCAGGGTTAAACTCTGAAGAAGCAAATTTATACAACTTAGATTTTGCAAAATTTTATCTGAAAAATTACTTCTAAATAGGAGACAACAAATTAAATTATTTTTCTCTGTAGAACAATTTTGTTTATTTGTTTTCTATGTTACATTTGAATACCAGTACCATCATTTAGCCTTTTCAGTTTTCACAGGAACAATGTAAATTCAAGGTCTCAGGAACAAACCACAACAATCAGCAGACAAAGTCATCCTACCTTTCTATCCAGTACAGGAACTAAACTCTCACTTTGGGTTTATTCTTTCACTCTGTACACTAAGTGATTGTTCAACTTTACCTTCAGATTTTTCTTTCACTATAATGGAGGCTTTGAAAGATGTTTAGTGAGTTTGATTCCATCAAGTAGATGGGACAGTGTGGCTCTTCAGCCTTACAGGTACCTACTTGAGATATAAATTGTGCTGGAGGCACAGAGCTGATCATCTGCATACATTCATAATTCTGCTTAATTATTTTGATTTATAATGAGTGAAAGGCCAAGCACTTGTCATTCTAGTATGCCCCATCACTTCATCTAGCCTGCTATTCTTAGAAAAGATATTTGTGAATCATTTTTATGCAAATGATCTCACAACTAATAAATCCACTAGTAATGAGTGGTGGCAGTTATTGCTTAAGGCAGACAATCTGATCAAACCCCAGTGAACCAGGATGCCTTGATTATTTCTAAAATGTGCAACGTAAATCATTAGACATATAAGAAAGCTCAGACTCCCTTCAGAAGTTTGGAGTCTCTATCCTGGACACTTCTGTAGATGTTTTAGAAACACTCACCCAGAGTATAAATGACTGTAATTCTATTCACAGGCATTTTTATTGCTTTATATCACCTCTGGTTTATTCAAACAGATCACAAAAAGTGAAGGGGAAGGATGTTGCCCAAGTCTAACAATCAGATGGACCAAGAACAACATTTATTAATCAAAAACATATTTACAAGTGGAAGAGTCCTTTAATCCTCAGCAGGTACCCTGAGATATCCGCTTCAGTAGCAGGGATAGACATCCATCAGATTATCACTATTAAGGAGATGCTATTCTTTCTCTTTCTGGTAACATGGGAAATGTGTACACAAATGCAGTAATATAATACCTGCAAGTAGGGAATCGCTTTGCAGAGGGACTGCCCAAAAAACCAAGTTTCTGTGATGTCCACTACTAAAGTTGCTGGAAGACAAGTAATTGTGACCAGAATGTCAGCCAGAGAGAGATTCACTATGAAATAGTTGGTTACTGTCCTCATATGATGATTCTTCCACACTGCAATGCAAACTGAATTTGGAAACACAAGTTAGCGAGACAGAACTGACTTAGGGAATGCTTCAACAGGGAAATTGCTTTGCAGAATTAAGGAAATATTTGTGTCCTCTGGTTAATACAGAAAATGGCAATACTCAGTTCAGGGTAAGAACCATGTGTTTTCTCTCAAAGAGAGGATCTTTCTCTTTTTAAAGAGAGCATCTTAGTACACAAAGAATAGTTTTCCACAGACCACAGCAAGGGAAATAATCTGATACATAAACCAGTTCACTTTAAGTACTGTTTTCACTACCTATTCACACAACATTCTTCGTATCTATTGTAGTCCATTGGCTCTAATCTATGGCAATTTACATATACATTTGTAGAAGTTTATCTTTCTCTTATGACAGTGTGATGCTTAATTCAAATTGCTACCATGCGGAATCTTGTAAACTGTATCAAGATGAAGGTTTTCTAAAACATTTTGCTGGGCGTAATGCATCTGCAGAGTACCTCTAGCTTTTGTCTGGGCAACTGAATTTTGAAGTAAATAAAGGTAATTTTTGCTGTATTAAACACTACCTACTTTAAATGTGGTATATTTTGATGATGATCACTGTGATCAAAAGCAGCATGTAGCGTGCACTCTACAGTCTGTGCATTTAAAGATGGTTTTGTATCTTTTCTCTCTTTTTCAATTCTAAAGGCTTTTACAAATAAAGCAAATCACTCCTTTAACTCCTTTAGTTGCACTAAATTCATAAGCTAATAAATTCAAAGTGGCAAAATTGAGTCTGAGAAATTAGCCTTAACAAAAAAAATCAGATTTTAATAACTTTGGAAGAAAAACCCTAAAAGATTTTAGTAATCAATAGCTTTTGAATGTTTTAGATTCAGTCATCACAAGCTCTTTAAAATCTGATGCAAATTTTTTTCCATAAACACTACAAATTTGTAAGAAAACAGCACAACTGACTGTACATCAAAGCTTCCTGTAAACAGTAATTCATCCACTGTGCAAATCCAGATGAAGAGGCAAATCTGTCAGGACATAGCACCATGCTTAATTTAGATATATTAAACAGATCACAAAATGCCAAGGAATAGTCAGAAGGGTCTTCACATTGTTGTATGAATCTCAGATTGAATCATCCAGAGTTAAGGCAGCCTTTTAGTAAGCTGGTTAAAACGTCTGGGGGAAAAAAAGTACAGACTTAAGACACATAAGCTCTTGTGATCAGTTGCTTCCTTAGATCCTAGGAAGGATGGCATGCCTGAAAGTTTGTGTCCATCTTCCAGCTCTGCCAGTACTCCTAATAAAATATATCACTTCATTCTACAAAACTTGTCTTGCTTAAGTCTTTAGAGCAACACAGTTACAGCAAGACTACCACTAAGCCATTGCTGACAGAGATCAGTTATATTTGAAGATTTTAAAACACTTTTTAAAGTGTTGTAGTGTTTAACTATCTTTCCTATTAAAAAAAAATAAATATCATCTTATGCCTTATCTACCTTTCTTGGCTTGTTCTTTGTCTTGAGTGGAATCAATATTGAAAGTATGGTCCGCTCACAGGGCAAGTGGCAGTGTTTTTGCTTTACTTATTTATTCTGTCAATAGACAAAAGTTAAATAAAATACTGTTTGAAAAGTTCAGTAGTCAATTACTTTATTCTCATGCTATGGTTTCAGCAGTCCCACATTCTACTTGATTCAGACAAGTAAATTGTTTTCAGCACAGGATGTCAGTGCCTAAAGATGCCAGGTTGCATTCTTATGTTGACCTGTTTGGGAAAAGCACTTGAACATAAATATTATCTCTGGTAAAACAAATTTATTCTGTTAACAAATGTGAGGTCAATCTCATTGGCAGCAAACTGTACCAGAAATCATTTCGTAGCATTTTACATGTTGGGTTCAGAGCTTTCCATCAGTATGAGAAAATGAAGCCTCTTAATACCCCAGACAGATAAGAAAATATTATCACTTTTATCTTTGATGCAAGAAAACTGAAGCACAGAGCATAAGTTGCTGAAGGCCATACAGTAAATCGGGCACAGAATAAGAAACTTAGACTCCTAATTCCCAGCTCCATCCTAGGCCTTCCATATCACACTGGCTTAATACAAATGAAATTTAGATGAACTCCTAATAGATACCTGCTATTCCTTAGAGAAACATAAAAAACTCCTCCCCTTGGTACTCAGGGAGTAGCAGTATGCAAGAAAGCCAGTGTACAGAAAGGAGCTCTGAAATCCTGGGAATTCTAATCTATGGGACCAGAAGCACCTGAAAGGTGAAGAAATAATAACTAACAAGCACGGAAATACAGAATAATTTGTTACTTCAGATTTCTTTGATCATGGTTTTGTGATTCCCCTTTTGATATCACCCATTCTGCATAGCACGGACCATTTTCCAATCTTTGTATAGCAAATCATGCAAAAGCATCTTAATTAGCGTGTTTACATACCACCAAAATAATTAAGTAACCCAGAAACTCACAAAAAAATGAATTTGTGCATGAATGGATGTTGAGTTTTGGGAGAAAAAGCACTGTACAAAGAAGCCAGCTCGTTGCCCTCTGCTGGTTGCAGTTTCGTTTTCAAGCTGTGCAAGCATTGGTCATGTTTTCTTTCAGTAAGGCTAAACAGAAGTGTGAAGATTTGCTATGTGTTATTTCAGTAGCACAGAATGGTATGTGACATACAGGTAGCTTAATATAATCCTTCTAGACTCGATGTCTTTCCCAGTCTCCTACAGTACAAGGTTATTCAGGAGTCTCAGACAACAGCTTCTGACCTAGCAGATCACTGAGAAAAATATTCCAGCCTATATTCAAAATCTTTTATGCAAAATAGTCTGACTATGCCAGTGAATACATTCAAACTAGTTAAGTATCAGAACAAAATAACTTTATATACTCTCACTCCTTCAAATGTGCATTTTCATCCTAAGTGGTTATGTAGAGAAGTGGAGGCACTGAGCTCCTGCAAAAACTCTAAAACATGCCAGGGAAAGGAAGTTCCATGAAATGGGAAAAGTCATATGCCTATTTAGAGTGAAACAGCAGAGAGCTGTTGCTTTCCAGTGAGCTTGGAGAAGAGAAGCAAGGATATAGTAAAGATTCTCAAGTGAGGGTGTATTTTATCAAAAAACACTCCAAAACCTCATGGGAGATGAGGACAGCACCAGCCTTCAAAAAAGACTTGGTAGACACCACAGAATTAAGAGGATGCCTGTTTAGTTGAGGTACAAATTAATGGCCTGAATTGAGCTCTTCAGGCCTCTGCTGAAAATCTGTGCAATAGTAAAAAAAAAAAGTTCAGAATAAATCCTCAATTTAATATTATATGAAAATCTTTCATGCAAGCTTTGATGCTCCCAGCTATAAATAGGAGTAACGAAGAAAGTGGGACAATTAGGTATTAACAGAGGCATTGAAGAAGAGAGGATCAGAATTTTAAAAATTTTAAGAGAAATGTGAAAGGAGACTGTGAAACATGCTCCCGCTGTGCACACTTTTCCTGGCTGCTAGAAACAAATTACCTGCCCAGTGCATTTTATTATTTTCCGTATTTTAGGTTTTTATTTTACAAAACACCCCACCGTTGCAGTTAATAATTTTGCTGCAAAAGAAATCGTGTGGGCAGATTTCACAAAGAGCTGTTATTTTTGTAATGGTTAGGAGCTAAAAATCCGGCTCTTGGCACTCTGTCGCTTCACTGCTGAGCCTTTAATTTCCCTCCAGCAGAATCAAGAGCTTTAAGGAAAGCGATGGCTATTCCTGCCTCTGCCACACGGTGTCAGTGAAGTCTCAGAAACGAGCTGGAGTTGCCAGGCTGGCAGTGTTAGGAAACATTTGTGGAAGCCTTACCCAGCCCAGGCGAGTTCTCTGGTAGTGAAGCTTGATGTTTCAGACCCCATCTTTCAAACATTCGTGACCTACGGACTCTCAGAAAACCTCATGCAAGTCCCAGGCAGGACTAAAGATGACAAATCCAAATCAAAGGTAAAAATTTAAGGCAGATACTAGTAGAAGTCCACTAAGAAAGCTGCATATATCTCATTATATTCCTGAAGGAAAACCCTTTTAAATATGCTGGAATGGTGAGAGTAGTATTTTCCATCTACAGATTTAATCCCTGTTGGTTTGGTGTCCTCGGGCATTTTAATTAAAGACTGTAATGCCATCTATCCAATTAGCATATCCCATTGTATCTCAAGCTGAATATAAATACAACACAAAGGCTCCAGCTGGTATAAAATGCAGCTGCTTCTCTCCTGGAAGATTTCTGATGTCTTGAGCATATTATACATTGTGCTGTGGTCCTTCCACTGATGGACTGCTTGATCATCTGAAAATCTATTTTCTTCGTGTCAAACCTAAGTCATTTCTCTAGCACTCCAAAAGTCTTGTTCACCTCTTATTCAGTGGGTCATCTTCAAGAGTTAATTCTTGGCCAAAATAGAAATGTAATTTTCACAACAAGGAATACCTGGCATTTCCTTATATAAATTAATTACACTACCTCTTATCTCATTTTTGGTGAACAATATTGATGAACAGATTGGTAGAAACAAAGGATTATATTTTTTTTCCCATTATGCTAAACTTCAATGATTTTATTTTGCTCTGGCAATTCATTATCACAATTTTTTGAATAAAATATCACAATATGGCCACTCAGAAGTTATTTGGTTGTAATGCTGTGATTATAAACACTGGTCATCAACATCTGCATGAGGCAGAAAGCTTCTAAAGAGCTTTATGCTTTCACAATATTCTATAATCAGAGACTAAAAAAAAAAAAAGAAAAAAAAGAAAAAAAGAAAAAAAAAAAGAAAAAAGAAAAGAAAAAAAGGTTAAAATTTCTTTGAGTTACGTTATTTATTCTCTGCCTCCTATCCCCACAAAAATACTTCCCCCCTGGCAATTAATTGGTTCTTCATATGGCATTCTTCCCCTTGGTCTTTTTTGGTGATGCCATTACCTACTGTGAATCAAGGTTTGGGTGGTGGGGCACTGAGTAACACAATCATATTGAAAGGAAGGCTGAACACATAGGCTAACAGATGGGGTTCTGGAGAGCTGGAGCCTCTGTGGAAACACTGAGTCAATGCATATTGTTGGAAGGATAAACACTGTCATTTAAACTACTCTCATTATGAGCAATAATGAATCCTGATTGAGCATTCTTCTGCTTTAACATGAGAGTCTATAAATTAGGTGCTTAAGACTAAACTTATTTTGGTTTAGGAAGGCTTTCCATGAGTCTTTCTATAACTTTATTGATGATCTTGATTAAGGGGTGAGAAGCACTTAAACTAAATTGTGGAGTATATTTAATTAGCAGTTTTTGAAACCAGCAGTAAGATCAAAAGATCTAAAACAGGGATTTCTTCTGTGAACAGAAAGATAACTCCTTCCTAGGCTGTTCATCTTTCACCCACTATTAAGCTCTAAACACTCCCATTACTTCATTTTTTACATAACTAATCTTATCTGAAGAAAGGGAGTCCAACATAACATCACATTTTGTTGAAAAAGTAATAGAAAGAATGATATAAAAGAAAGATGGTTTTATATGTATATAATAAAGGAAATTTTGAAAAAATCCTACAGATGGTAATAATGTCCAGCAGATAAGACCTGTCCTTGAATTTGTGATGTGGTAGCTGAAAAGATGGACAGTACTCTGGGCTGTAAACATTAAGGAATTACATAGCCTGACAGGGAGGTGACAGGTCCTCATCAACAGGACACACCACATGTGTCAACAAATCTGAACAAAATCATGAAAGTATGACAAAAGGGGTAGGTGGTTAGGTCATGCTCCCTATGTATCACACATAAACAAGTATATCTGTGTATGAGCCATCACTTTTTTTGGAGGGTAAAACTCTAGAAAAAATACTAAACTGTAAGAAATACAGCAGCATAACATTGAACATATGAAATCTGAAATTATTTCACTGAATATCAGCTTCGCTGAAATGAACGAGGAACTGTCCCCCATGAAAAACAGAGAGCCTGCATAAATAAGGCAGCTATAAAGCAAGTAGTTTGCCTTCAGCATCGTATTTTCTGAGGTGTTTTTCAACTACCAAGTGCTACAATGTGCTCAGGCTTTTAAAGAAACTTAGGAACTCAGGGTTGTGGGTTACTCATGTTCCCCAACCCACTTCTGTATTTTTTGTACTGCCTCATTATTATGGTACTAGAGAAGAATATAAGAACTAAATTCTGCTTGCTGGAAGCTTCTCTCTAGAGATTACAGTGGGACAGCCATCTCACTGGCACAGGATTCATTTTCTAACTCAGTCACATTACACAACATTAGTCAATTAACAACCTTATGGAAATGGGAGCAGATCAGCTATACTATAAAAACAGACTGCCAGATATGCCAGGTTTGGTCAGCTCTGGAGGAATTAAAAGATACCATTACAGTTTCCTGAGCTAATTGTACTGATTAACACAGACAGATTTCTTTTAAATTGTCCCACCATGCACACACACACACAAACAAATCATTAGAAGCATAAATTGGAGCCCTGGATACCGCTGCAGAGCTGGCCATACTGAAAGATCATTTATTTCATAATCACACTTGATGCACTTATTTTTCTGCCTAAAGTAACAATGAAAAGCCTACAAAATCATTACACCTATTTTGTCTTAAAGATGGAAGGATCATGTAGCTGTCACACTGAACATGACACTACAATAAAAGATTTCACTTCTTTATGATTCAATTTAAAACTTCATGACTCATCAAAATTAAGGTACAGCTGAAATGCTGTACAATTTTGAAACCATACACATCAAACTCCATGTCAGTCAACATAAAATGGAGTTGTACTAGGAAAAGCCCTTCAGTGTCCTAATGTTGATGTAAGGAATTCCTTTGGTTTAGACCACACACAAAAAAATAATAATACAATCCACTATGCCAGTGAAATGAGACAGCAAATACCTTGCTTTGTATACAACTTAGAAATCTGTACCATGAATCCACATTACCAGTGTATTCCCCAAACTGGGCTAAAATCCTTGGAGTCTTTCTGCAGTGAGAGCACAGCTCTGCCAAGGCTGAGTGCACCTCTAGGCTCTGCAGCCTCTTAACCCTGCCCAGGGGTGAACTGTGTGCTGGAGGACAGCTCTGGTACAGGGCAGCACATAAATTAGGATCAGGCTGCTGGGAACAGAGTTTTTGGAGAAAGATGTGAAACATCTCTTCTGGGGGTCACCTCTTCTTCTGGGAGCTATGTTTAAGCTCAGGTTCTCACCCTTAGCTCAGGCAAAGACCACATTGTACCTTGCTGATTTTTGTTGTAATCCTCACCCACAGACTTGATTTTCTGGCTTAAACTCAGACCTGCTTTATCACTGTGAATTTGTCTGGCAATTGCTGGGAGATGACTGAGCTCTGGTAAATATCACCAAACCTACTATGCTCCCAGGCACTGTTAGGTTGGTTGGTGAGTACTCTGTCAACCTTGCTGATGCCCTCAGCTCCTGCCTCACCTTCCTCAGGGGAAGAGTTCATTCTAGATCTTCTCTGGCAAATCCCACTTGTGAGACCTACAGTAAGTAAATCACCTGCTAATGTTAAAAAAAAAAAAAAAAAGTTTCACTTGATATGGAACAAAGAAAGTAGAAAGTAAGTAACACTTTAAATACAAAGAAACATTCCAAAACCTTCTGATTTTGGGAAAGATGGTGAGTTAAAGAAGTGTCCTGGTTTGGTCCAGGATAAAGCTAATTTTCTGTGTCGTAATTTTGCTTTCACCTAAGTCTCTTGTAAGTAGCTGTACTTGCTGAAATTAACAGGAAGTTTCTCAGTCAGTGTCTGCTTATAGGACTCATAATGCTTTATCCTGAAAGTGAAAACTGCTTTTGCTTTGTTTGGTAATACTCCAAATTCATTTCTGTCTGAAGAGTACTTCACTAACCTAAGGGAAAGCTGTGTTAGTCTGTGTTCAGCTCCTGGCAGACAGGGCTTTTCTGGGTTTAGTGGTCTTGGAGTCATGCAGTTGCTGAAAATCTCTGCTGAGTTACTTTCCTTCTTCCATAGGCAAAGGATTCTTTCCAAACATCAGTCACAATATAAAAATAATACAAAGCAGCATCAAGGTTGCACCTGTTTTGTATCTAAACAGAAGAGGTGGTCTTCAGAAATATCACTCCATTTCTAAGGAGTAAATCTTGAAAGTAAAATGAAACAAATCCAAACCCATCCAAGATATAAAGCATTTCTTGCAGCTCACCTTCCTTCAGTCTTGGGCACTGCCCTTTTTCCCAGTTGGGTTCAATAGGACTGCACTATTCAAATTAGGCAGAGTTGCCTTTGGACACAAAGAATGGCAAGGGGAAACAGAGCTGCCTCTATTCTGGACTCTGGTCAGAAAGCTCACAGAGTGGAACTAGTTACACATCTGGATATAAGAAGCTAGAAATAAAAGAGCATAATTTCGAATCACTTCATCTTTTAATGCTATTCTACTTTATCTACAAGGATAAGCATGACTCAGTAATCCTCTTATTATGCAAACACCAGTGCATTTCAGTTGATACTTGAAGTTCATAATTTGAGCTCACATACTCTGTATCCTAGGTAGATGGACTGTATATATATTGTATCATTTCCTGTGTGGTATCTTTTAAAAAATGATAGAGCAACTCTAGTTATTCTTCATGCAACAGATAAAGGTGACTGTCATTCTCATATTACAAAAGCAAAGCCCTTTAAGTGTCAGACTCCCCAAGTAATCTGAACAAAATTAAATGTAGTAATTTAAAACATGATTAAATTAAATATGGCTCATCTGTGGCAATCAAATAGGATTCCTGAAGACCATGGCAGCATTTAAGAGAATATATTTCTCATCCACTTCTACCACACATGCACATATGCATAGATCTCCATATTCACCAGATGCCTTAAGAATGATAACTGAGCAGCATGTGAGACAGTTGCCTATTGATAGGCATTCGCTAGAACCACAGCATTAAAAATACACACAGACCTTTCCTTCTCCAGCCCTAAAAAAAAAAACAAACTAAAATGAATAAAAAACATATGAATGCTGTGGAGGTCTAAGGACAAACTCTTTGAGGAAAGGACCACAGTTGGGTTCCGTACAGATCTCAGTTTAACTGTTACTGTAAAGCAGATAGCACTACCCAGAGAACAGTAATTCTCTGTCAGTTAAATTTGATATAATTCTCAGTTGGAAAGGATAACAAGTGCCACCAAACTGTGTGTATAAAGAAAGTTTATTAAATCTTCCACTGATGTACTGCATGATCTCTTAGCCTTGGAAGACAGCAGTGCTGAGGACTTTCAAGCTAGGTGCTGGCAAGCTGTGTGTGCTCAGCATCTCAGCTCCTGCCAGCTCTGGGGAGGGCTGCCAAGAGGCCCAGCAGCCCAGCTGGTGGGACACCAGAAGACTTCTTGTGCTGCATTTGGTCTTCAATCAAATCAGGTGACCTCTGCTGTACATTTTGATTTTGATGAATGCATGTTCCCTGAAGGAAACCATTTCATTAGAAAAGTTCTGTAACATGCAAATTAATAACTTAAATGAGAAGCATTCTTTACCTGTATAAATGGAGTTAGATGCATGGAGCTGTACATTACCTATGGGTCCCTTGTGGTCTTATTCCAGTTATCAAATGCTGCTAATGGTTAGTGTGTAATGATTATGTCATTAAACAGAGACCTCCATACATCCTAAAAAGATCTTTCCTTGTTTAAGTATCTAGTTTCCTATTTCTAAGCAATGATTTTATTTTTCAAATAAAGAAGAAACAGGTATTTACAGTCAGCATCCACTCTCCATTAAGAAATCCTGTTTTGCGCCATTAAGAAATCCTTTGCACTAGCTGTGCAAAGTAGTTGCAAGAGTTTCATTGCTGTGCAGTAGTAAAGAAATCTTTTAGTATTGTTTGCAAAACAGACAGTCCTTATCCTCAACAGCTACTCTGCTTCTAGTGACTGAGTGAAGAGAACAGAATACTGAAGTTATCATCCAGGTTTCAGATTTTCTGAATGTTCATGTAAATATGTTCTGAAAACATCTTCTGTTTCTTCTCAGTCTCTTGCACTGAAATCTCTGGTGAGCAGCCAGCATGGGCACACATGAGAAACAATTTGATGAAGCACTTGAATATAAACATGCAACTTGCACTCAAATGCAGAGACTTGCTGACCATTTTAATTTTAGCTGTTTGCACAGCAGCTCAGTCTATGTCAATTCTCCCAATTAAACTGAAAGCTGAATAGCAATGCAGACCTTGTTACATGCAACTATAAGTATTATGCCTGCAGTGCAGCTCACTCAAGAGGCCAGTAGATGTCAATCAAAGTTCAAACTTCTGATTCTACCCTTGGTTGTTAATTAGCTGTCAGAACACTTCAATCAAGTTTACTACCGATATCTGAAGGACGTGCTATGCCTTCCACTTGCACAGATGTCATTGCTGGGACACAGCAAGGATGTTCATCCCATTTGAATGCATAAATTAAAATAAGAGGCAAAAATATAATTTTTTCAGTACCACATAGGAAAGACAGGGTATTTTCTGGTTAATTAAGTGCTATCTGAATAGGTCATGGAAAAAAAAAAAACCACAAAAAAAACCCAGAAGCATTGACTTCACATGCCACACTAGTCAAACAGATACAATATAAACAGAGGATCACACTGATTCATTAAGGATGATACCATAAAGAACTACTAGCCACTAGAACTCTCTTTAGAACCACTTCTGCTCTTCTTCAAGAAGGTCCATGACTAAATTCCAGATTCACCTTGAACATAGATTTTTAAAGAAGGAAAAAACAGCTTCTCAGAGACTTCAATGTGTGCTCTATTTTAGATTTTCAGTGGTAGGCAAATAAAGTTTCACAAATATGTCTTTGGAAGGAGCATTAGACCACATGAATTTCTCTCCTCAGAATCGTGTGAGCCTGCAATCAGTGCAGTATGAGCTTTCCTACATAAAGATGAGATGGTGTTCAGCTAACGAACACCTGCACCTGCAGATCCCATAAACAACTTCCTGGTAAACAGCAGCAGCAGTTTGGTGGGTGAGGTCCATGCAATGCACAAATGCAGTTTTAAAAAGCAAACACCCCAGTCAGCAAGTGACCAGGAAAAGGAAAGGTGGCTGGATAGCCAAATCTTAGCTTCCAGCCCAAGCAAAAACGTAACATAGAGAAATTTCAATGAGGAGCAGGTCTGCATCAGCTCTTCCATGGTCTCAACTTGTAAATGCACAGAAGAAAGTTTTTCTCCTCGTGGCTTCAGGGGAAAAAGGTGTCAACAGGGTGAGACCTCCTCCTATAGCTCAATATTTGGTCTTGAATCTTTAAAAAGATAGAGGGCAGGCTGTTTACAGAATGGGTGGAAGCAAATTCGTGGACTCAGGTAGTTCTCCTAAAACCGTCTTTGCTCAAGATCAGAATGAAGAACTTCAAAGTACAGCCTCTTGGCGAGCGCTATTATGTTTACAATGCCAGTCAAGCTGCTGGCTGCCGAGAGAACAGTCCCAGGCTCCTGATAAGCCCTAAAGTAACCTCTTTGGTTGAACGCTCACTTCTTTGGCCAACGTGCACAGTGGATGTTTACACCCAGTTAGTGCACAATTCCAGAAATATAATTTATTAATATATATATATTAATATATATAATATAATATATATAATAACATGATCACTCGGTTGCCTCGAAAAATGTTCCTGTCGGCTACACTCTGATTTGCATCTTGCCTTGGGAAGCCTTGAGACCTCGCAGGCGAGAGCCCTGAGAAGCATAAATCCTTCTGAAAAAGATGAATGGAAAACCCGTATGGCAGGGCGGGGCGCACGAGCTCCGTTCATGAAAATGTCACCGATGTAAATAAAACAGAGGCAGCGGGGGGTGGCCGCAGCCCGGGGGACTCTGGCGGCGCCACCGACTGTCGCACCGCGCAGGGCCTCATTCACAAACGCGGAGCTGATTAACACCGAGGGCGTCCCCGCTCAACATCAAACCCAAGGGTAGGGCTGCGGGGAGGGGGCTGGGAATAAAAGGGAGCTGCGGAGGTGGGGAGGCAGCCGCATGACCCCGGGGGTGCGTATGCATGCGCCTGTTCTCCCTCCCCCCTTCCCCCGCCGCTCCCCCGCCGCTCCCCCGCGCCGACACAGCTCGGAAAGAACCTCAGGCGAGGGGACGGACCCCCGCCCCCCTCCCGCTCCGCGGGGGAGCGGCTCCGCTAGGGATGGGGAAGACGGGGACAGGAGGGTCTGGCCGTCGAGAGCCCGCCCACCACCCGTCCCGGCGGCTCCCGTAAGCGCTCCTGGTTCCCTCCACCGCCGCCCCAGCTAAAACCGTGCCCGCCCGCCCGCCCCTGCCCTCGGCCCCCCATCACGGCGGGAAGGCTCCCCGCTCCCGCTCCCGGTGAAGGCAGCCGCCCCCGGCAGCCCCCGCCCGCCGCCTCCTTCACGCATGAATGGGAGCGCGAGGAGGTGGGCGCCGAGGCCCCGCCCCGCCTCGCTCCCATCAATGAGAGCCTGGGAAGTACCACCCCGCGCGCCGCGGAGAGCGCGAGTGTGGCCGTTACTGCGCTCCGCGCTCCCGCCCGGCGGCGGCTGCGGGCAGCGAGAGCCGCCGTACCGAACCGTACCGAACCGTACCGAGCCGTACCGAGCCGTACCGAGCCGTACTGAGCCGTGCCGTGCCCTGCCGTGCCCTGCCGAGCCCTGCCGAGCCCTGCCGTGCCCTGCCGTGCCCTGCCGAGCCCTGCCGAGCCCTACCGAGACGTACCGAGACGTACCGTACCGTACCGTGCCGAGCCCACTCTGCCGGAGCCCCCGTCTCTGTCCCTCAGAAAACACCGCCCGTTTGTTATTGGCACCGCAGCGGTCCGGGGCTGTCAGCGGGAGCAGCAGCCTCCCGGGAGGGCTGAGAGGCGGAGCCGCTGGCAGAGGCGGGTGAGCCCTAGGAGGTGTGTGGGGGGTAGGTTTAGCACCTCGGGACAGGAGGAGCCCGGCAGCTTTCGGCTTTCCTTCACCGGTCCCTACACTGAGCTCCGCCGGGCCCTCGCCACCCGTCCAGCCCCGGCAGCGAGCGGCTGCCGCCCAGCCGGGGGGATGGATCAGCTTTCCACGGCCCCTTCCCCACAGCCTCAACTTTCCCCCGCAGCTGGGTGGGGACACCCGCCTTTCCAGGGCGGGAAGCGAAACCCGTCCCCGCTTTTTCAACCACCATCTGTGCAAACACCACTTCGGTAAGATGGACCGGGAAGTTAAGGGGAGCGCGACTCACCCAGGACGTTCCCGACAAGAGCCACAATGAATACGACGATGTAGCCGGCGATCAGCGCCCATTCATACTCCTTGGGATGGAGATACTCCTTCCAGAGGTATCGCAGGAATTCCTCATCGTCGTAGTCGGAGGAAGAGGTTAAAAAAGCCTCCCGTGTTTCGTTTAGCTCCGACCCGGCTGTCCAGTTGCAGCACGGTGGGGATCCATCCTCGGGCTGAATCCCGGACATCCCTGGTAGCTGCTCCGAGCGCTGGGGGAAAAAAACCCCAAAACCACAAAACAAACCCCACAACAGAAAACCTCAAACAAAATAAGCCTCGACCCAGACCGTCTCAGAGCATCCGATCTTTCTCTCGCCCGTCCATCGAGGCTTGTGTTTGTCAATGCGAAAAGCGGGGTGTGGGGAGAAAAATGACGCGGGAACTTACGGGAGCCAATGCGGGAACAGACTGGGGATCCGCGTCGGTCCCCTACCCGCCCTGACCAACCTTTTTTCCCGGTGGGGTAGGGGGTGCAGCCTTCACGAACGCGGAGGCTGCACCCCCTGCCCCACCGGGAAAAAAGGTTGGTCAGGATAGGTTGCAAGTCTCGGATGTCGGGCTGCACCTGCCCCCCCTGGAAAAGTCACGTCCATTTCGGACGAAACCGATTTTCGTTCCCCAAACCATGCAGGCACACTACACACAAACACACTCCTCGCATCTCCGCACCTCCTCCCATTCCCATACCCGCATACCGACCCTTCTCTCGGCTCGTCCACCCTTCTTCCGACTCTGGTTCCCCTCGGTTTCCCATCCTCTCTGTCACTTCTCCTTACCTTTCTACATTAAATACCAGAGATATTCACGATACTTGTAGATTAAAAGCGGCGGAAGACTGCTGTGTAAGGAAGCACAGGGGGAAAGGAGCCATTAAAAACGAGTGGCTAATGAGGCTGTCTCCTTTCTGTGCCCCCTTGAAAGTTGGGCTGAGTATGGGACTAAAAAGGAGGAATTAACCCCGATGGGAAAATCCTTAAGAGCACTGATAGAAGAAGCGTGGGGTATCACTGGATCTGGAGACTGTGAGAGCTCTCTGTCGACCTGAGTCTAACATGCAGACTCTGCACTGAGGTTGTTCCAAACATCCAGCTTGGGATCTCAAGGCAGCAGCTGCCTCTTAGCTATTCTGAATGGAGCTACAGGGGCAGAAAAGCGATTCAGGAAGAGTCCAGAGTACAAGTTAAACAGCGTGACGGGATTCCTGGCTTCTGGTCATTGCTTCTTGAATTATTTTCATACTTTGCTCAGTGTGCAGTTCCCAAAAGAGATAGGTCTGTATCTCTCTCTCCCTGACTGAAAAATACCCAAACAAACAAAAACCCCACACAAACAAACCAAACAAAACCACAAACAAACAACAAAAACCCAACCCCCCAGACCTCTTATTCGGGTAACCAATTAATTTCTCAGCTAAATAAGAGTCTGATATAAGCACCACTTCCCTTGTGAAATGACACCCCTCTCTTACTTAAGCATATCAGTACAAGGGCTGCACCTCCATAGGAATTGTTATGCTGGGACTCTATGTCCAACACATAAGTGTAATAGAGTGGCAGATATTCATTGTCACTGTAGAGCTTAGCTCTAGACAATCCTCTAGGCTCCTGATTTGTTCTTTATGAGTGTGCAACCTTTTTTATTGCCTTCAAAGTCCAGGACAGCATACTTGGTCCTGGTATACCTGCATCTATTTCTACAGACCTGCTGTCTTCATTTTACTTCCCTGTAAAATAAAGGAGAAAATCTCTTTCCTATTCCAAAGGGAAGTTGAGTGGACTTTTTAGGCTAGATACATTAAAGGATGAGATGTACTCAGATACACAGCTAGGATCAGCACCCATATTACATAAATTAGAAAGGCTTTGAAGGCATCATAAATAATCATTAGATAACTGCAACTAATGAAAACACTTAAGGTTATATTAGTTGGGGTATGAGTTTTGAGAAGTGATTTAACCTCCCCTGAGAATGGTGGAATGTGGGTCTACTTGGTACACAAAAAGAGATGTATTTAAGGAGCTAGTCATGGTCTTTCCTAGTGTGCAAGATGCTTAGAGCATTACCATTCAGTAACAACCACACCCATGCTCCACTTAATTTCATGTATAAAAGGTTGGACCATAATTCCAATATTTGCTTACAAGATGCCATAAAGTCTGAAACAGGTAAGCATACAGTAACTTTTTCTTCCTTCCTTATCAATATGAAGGAATTGAATCTAAAAGGTATAAATATTAAGAAGCAGCATGATTTTACAAAAAATACATCCTAGGGCTCATTATTTTTTCAACAAGATAACAAGTTTGATTGATAATGACATAAAAAATTGATTATGCAGATTGATAAAATGCATAAATTTGGTATTCCTAGAGCACCATGAGACATTTACTTTAACTGATACAGCACATTCTGATTAGGAAGGCAGGATAATAAAAAGCCAGTATGGCACACATTATAAAGATGAAGAATGGGCTCACTAAGAGATCTCAGGATGAAATATTAGGTAAAGAATCACCACTGAGCTTGTGCATTTCTACTGTCAGTTCCTGCTCCTGTTACACTCATTGTTCAATGACCTTGAAGAAGCTGGGAGGTAATTCAAAGATCAGAGGTAATCAGCTAACACATAACCTCATCACCAATCTGTATCCAGAAAGCTTCATGTGATCCTTGGTGGTACAAAGAAGTATAACTCTGATAACAGGTTAAGATATATAGAAATATGAGTGAAACTTGACTGAGCAAAAATATTCACCACATACAAAACTTGGCTACCAAGGAAATACTTTTCAGATTGCATTGTTTTAGCCATACATTTGCAAATCAAGATCAAATGCCTTTCTAAAAGAAAAGTGTTAACTGAAATGGGAATTCAGAAATGTTGCATGACCTGCAGTAAGCAAGAGGTCAGACTGGATTATTATGTTAGTCCCCTCTAGCTTTCTAATTTGTGGAAGTGTGTGAGCAAAACAGATTTAACTGATTAATTTTAGTGCTGATTTATTTTTATTTTAATTATACTACTTGCATCCAGACTAGTGTAACAGTTTAATTGATTCCTTTCATATGCAAGTCAACAGCAGCAAGTGTTCAAAAGTATGAAATTCTTATTTTGTTAATGATGTTGGGTTTTTTTCCAGTTCAAAACTTGTTTAACTTGATTTTACAAACTTTTACAAACAAAGAATATAACAACTCCCCAGCACTTAAAAGAAGCATAAATCCAAGGTCATATCTATTAACCTTCTTATCTCAGGAGAGTACTGGCTGGTACTTTATTTAGCTAAAAGGTTCTCATACATTGATATCTCTTCTAATCCATAACTTTCCATCACTAATCCAAAAATACTGAAATGAAATTACCAGCCCCAGAAGATATGCCTTATGGCTTCCAGTGCCACTTATTATATGATATTAGATGATATGAATATAAATCAAACACAATTTTCTGCTTTATTGCATCTGATAGCTCACAGGAACTGACATTCATAGAGCAAAAACCAAGCCTACTTCAGCATTCAAGTTTATTGCTTTGTCAAACACATTTTCTCCCTCCATAATAAAAATTCTATTGCAGAGTTACATTTTTATTAATCACACAAATAGGCAGCATTTTTCATATCTTAGAGACTAGCACTTTAATTTTAAAATCTATTTGATTCAGAGGACTAGGTCCATACTTCTCTAATATCGTATTAAATTAGGAACCTCTTATCAAAGAGGTATTAATTTTAAATTTTTTGCAAACTTGTGTTGAGAAGCAGCTGAGCCAGAGGGTTTCTGTTCAGCATTTGCTGGACGTTTTAACAGGTGCTTTCATTTTTGGGAAGCAAAACACATAGGCACTGCTGCTGAGGAGAAATAGACTGTGGTATTGGCAATAGAGACAGATTGTGTGAACACATCCTTCCTTCTCTTCCTTTTTCTGTTCCCTTACCCTCTCTAATGGAATATGCCACGTGGCAGTTCAATAGAACCCCTCCAGCCTCACTGTTTATTTACCTGAGCAATCATGTTCCAGATTCTGTCTGTGAAGCTCCTCTGGTATCTTTCCTCCTATAATGGTATTTCAAGGTGGAAGTGCTGCTGCCTTGGCAGCAGCACTAAGTAGTTCCTGAGAAGCAGATGGGCTATGATCAACTAAATAGTGATGAAGGGAAGACAATAAATGAGAAAGTAGACAGGAGCTAAGAGCAAGAGAGGAATACTGATAGAAAAAGCCAGATTTGGAAAGCTATGCAGCCATAAAATTCAGTGGGGTAATAAGGGTATTAACTGCCTGACAATAAAGTGTAAAGACCCACAGAAGAAAAAAAGAATACTGTATTTTTAAAATTTATTTTAATAATTAATTAATCAGCAAGTTTTATAGATGAACATAATGATGCTCCATCACACAGTGCATCTGCAGTACTGCATTTCCTTTAGTCCTCATCTTGGTTTAGCATTGGGTATTGAACTGTAGGTTGAAGAGGCAACATGAGAGACATAATTCAAACCTGCTGCTGAATTTTTTGAGTCACTAATGATATAAGAAGCATTTAACCTTATTTAGCCAACTTCAGGCATTTTTCTCCTTGAGTGTAGAAAGCTGGATCCTGCTCAGCAGTATCCTGTTTTAAACAATGCAACATCTTGCTAAGGTACCATCACCCAAATATAGCAAGGATATCAGTTATGGTCTATTGATTCATTAGCTCACTGGCACCATTAAAATGAGGCCAAGCTAAGAGAACTCTCTCTGTTTCTTGCAGTGATCAGATAAGAAAGATCAGCAGTAGGTTAGATCATGCCAACTTCATTATTAGTATCCATTGATGCAGAATGTATTTGAAGTGAAAAAGTCTGATTCTAGTTTCATTCACGGCAAATTAGAAGCAATTTCATTCATGTCAGTAGAGTTATGCTGCTCTGAAACAAATGAAAATAATACATTGCATAGTTGTGCAAATACAGATGAACTGAAAGTAATATAAGAACCTTAGTCTCAGGGAAAATTCTGTTGTGAAACCTACAAAAGAATTGCCCAGAATAATTTCTGTGTTCAGGTATTATTTCCAAGGCTATACAACTCATACAAAAAAAAAAGTACAATACAAAAAAAAAAAAAGAGTACATTGCTCCTCCATGCTTTTTGTTGGCCATTTGCTTATTAAAGGCCAAGTACTAAAAGGACTATGGAAAAAAACTCTTTTTGATATATGAAAATGAATGTTTTAGGTGCCGCATTCACTCCTCCACCAAATCTGCAAATATATAAAAATAAACATATTTAATGATCAGGGCACAGATCCAACCTTGTCATTAAAAATTACAATACACTTTTCCCAAAGAGGTCTCTTGAACTGTTTACAGAATCTGAAAGAAAGGTCACAGAATCCTAGAATGCTATTTGGTTGGAAGATTCCTTAAAGATCATGCAGTTCTGACCCCCCTGCATGAGCAAGGACACCTTGCACTCGATCAGGTTGCTCAAGGCCCCATCCAGCCTGGCCTTGAACACTTCTTAGCAAGGGGCATCATAGTTTCCCTGGGCAACATGTGCTAGTGTCTCACCACCCTCAAATTAAAGAATTTCTTCCTAATGTCTAACCTAAATCTCCTCTATTCGAGTTTAAAGCCATTGCCCCTTGTTATATGATGTCCCATGTCTGTTTATTTTTTGTTAAAAGAAGGAGGGGCAATGATAATTTCAGACAGCAAGCATAAATAAATAAAAAAGAAAAAGCTCTTACCTTAATGTTTATGTGAATATTGGAACACAGTGTTGTAGACAAGTCAAACTTATTACATTAAATTAAATTTGCCAAGGCAAATTTATTACAAGTCCATCAAAGATGTTAAATGAAGCAGTTTGGATGCAACGTTGTACTTGAGCTCTGAAGCCAGACAAAAGACAACTCCAAATATAATCTGCTTCTTAAAAATAATTTCTCTAGCATCTGCTCCTGACCCATTTGGAAGCGGCACAGGATTTTTGGTGTGATCTGAGACAAGATGGATGATTTCATATTAAGTGTTTTGAGGAATGAGAAGAAAGATCTGCTAGGCTTTTTTTTTTTTCTTGCTTTTTTTTTCTTTTAACTGTTTTAAAGGAAGTAAAGGCTTTTCAAACCAATTTAGCACAAAACACATTTATGTTAAAGATTTTCTCATGTCAATTAAATCTCTGTACAACATGCAGCAAAGAACAATCTGCATCCTGCAGAATGTGCATTTTAAGATAAATTAAGACAGGTTAAGAATTGGAAACAAAACAGTCACAAAGATAATTTAAGTGACATATCACTTCTCTTTTTATTATGAAAGCTAAATGACATCAACCTTTATTACAGACTATAACTTTTATTTTCTGTATGCAGGTTCACTGACCTACTTACATAAGATCATACCAAAAGTACAACATTATTTTATTGGTTTCATTAGACTGGTTCTTACTTTATTCTGTAATCCCTCAGAAATCAGGTCATATTGCATGAGGTCAAAGATCCCTCTAGTCAGAATTACCTCTCTGGAATCTTAGGTCTCCTGATCCAGCAATAGATTTATACTGGCAAATTTTACCACTTTGAGAAATAATTATTTATTTCTACTGTTTCTCTTCTCCCCTTGAGCCTATTATTAACCACAAGAGGACCTAAAATATTATAATTAACTTCATAAAGAGTATTTCAAAGACTCTGAATCTAGAGAACATTTTGAAAACACAAATATGCTTCATAAAATTTAAGGGAAATGAAATAGACATGTGATGTGTAGCTTGTGTTTCCAAAAGCCTTGACTGACTTTTCTGTGTTAGGTTTATTCATGACTGCTACTTTATTACATCAAATTGCAAAGGATGCAAAATGGACTTACCAGTTCAGTATTTCAAAACTCTCTGTAGGCCCTATAAAAGTCTGGCTACATATTTAACCTCTCTCATGTCTCCTAGATTGCTTTCATTGGGAGGTTACGTATTTTAGTTATTAGGCCAACAAACAATTTAGTATTTTAATTTCTTTTGTACATCTTGTGAATAACACCTTGGAAAACTTTGGGACTGTTTTCTCCAAATGGTAAATAGTGGTGTACTCATTCCTATATAATTTGCTCTTAGGAACTACTTGAGATAGATGAGATGAGATGAGATGAGCTAGGCATGACCTTGTTAATGTCCCTGGTTTTAACCTTTTTTCTTCCTTTCTCCAGAGTACCACAGTCATATGCTGGCTGCTAAAGTGATCTACAGCTTTTGCAAGACTCTGACTGTCTGAAAGAGACTTAGAGCCTGTGGTGGTGTCCAATATAATGGGCAATATAACTTCCTCCTATTGAGTGTCTTCCTTCCTTTTGAAAGCCTGCCTGCTAATGCCCTCATTCAAAACAACCATTCCAGATGATCTAGATTCTATTTCAGGTTTCAAGCCTTTGCATAGAAGTATTCATACATATGATCTCTTTTTGGTGAGGTGTTTAAATGAGGCCCTGAAGTCTTTTCTTTTGGTGTCACTTGTCTGATTTTTTCTTGGTTTGTCCTATATACTATACTCCATTGGAGCCCAGCATTCTGTAACTACCAAATTAATCATCTCAAATAGCATACTTTGCAGCTCATAGCTATTCTTAAATTTCATCAATATATTTCATTTTCCTTGGACAGGCTACCTCCTTCATGTCTGTTCCATTTTTTCTTAGTTTTTCCTTTTCCTAATCAACTGACTCTACTCTTCTTTATGCCACTTCTTGGACACATACTGACACTCTGCACTCTCTCTAACCTTGTATATGGGTCTGAGAGCATTCCTCAGTACATTTTTTCTCAAAGATTTTATATTTTCTGTTGCTTCTATTCTATATTATGACGTTTTGAGGTTTTCAGTATTGTTAAGTCATCAGCAAGCAAATCAGAAGTGTTTTGTCATAAGAATAGTTCAAAAAGCATTTTTCCCCCCAGTTTAATAGAGTATTTCAGTTAGGTCACAAGGAAGACCTTAAGTTCCTTCAGTTTTAAATGAACTGTGGCATTAATATTTTTCTCAATCAATCAGTGAAATGCTGACAAGAGTTTTTAAGGGCCTACACACTACTTTGCACTGCAATATGCAGAACTTTGCAGGAATTTTCCTTATTGTTGTAAGGCTTCTTGTGATAACAAAACATGACTCTGCATCAAAATTTGAAGATATAATGGCATGCAATTTCTGAAGAAATTAGGAATTTGTTATACATTTGTTCTGACCACTCTTGGACAGGATTGTAATCTTTCCATCTACAGAGTGAAAGTGCACTGTAGTGCCAGCATGGCCTGCACTGATTTTGGTTTTTGCAGTTTCCTACTGTATATATAAAAAGCATATTTATTGAGGAGATTGCTAATGAGAAGTTTGAAACTGAACACCAAAGCAGTGAAGAGCTTGATTATCCAGGCTCTGAGATGATGATGGGCTGCAAATAAATAAGTAACAGAAATTGTCTGCTACAGAATCACTAAAGCTAGAACCTTTAGTGGTCCTCTCCAGCTCCTAAGTATTGAATGTGATGTTCTGGGTTAATCTCTTGAGAGAGAGATTGCAGTTGCATATTTTAATAAGTCTTACCTTGCTTGGCTGTGCAATAAAGAATATTGTCAGTACGATTCATTATCCAGTGTCCAGACAGTGTTTACTCAGGTGTTTACTCTGTCGACCACTATAAACCAATACTTTAAATTGCAAAAAGAAGAAAATGCAATCAAATAAGATAACCCAAAAAAATCCAAAAAGGAAAGGAAATGTTTAAAGGAAAGGAAATGTTTAAAAGTCTAAATACAGATTAACCTTGTATTTAATAAATTAGCCTAGTCTGAATATCAGATGAGCCTTTTAGTGAATTAAACCCATATTTTTGTGTCTCAGTCAAGACACCTTGCATTTTATGAGTCAAATCTTGCTTTGGTTCTCATGCCTGAGAATATCAGCCCTTATGATTAAGGACAGATTTTTCTCTTCCCTTTGCTAGTTGACAGCTTTTGGGCCTCAGATAATTATATTTCTTTCTATTACTAAAAAGTTTTGGTATCTATGATTTAAAACAAAGTTGTGTTCTTACATTGCAGGATAAGCCAATTCTCTAAGGAGCTGGGAGAAAGAAGTAATTTCGGAATTATCTCTGCTGCAGTAAAGGTAACTGTGGTAGGATCAGATCTGTGACAAGGTGTACGCAAACTCCCCCCCCTGCTGTGAAGCACCCAAGGGAAGGACCCTGAATAGGCTCAGATGTGCCAATACAGACACAGCTTTTGATTTGAACCAATGGACTGGAAACCCTGATGCACAGGGACCTTACTTATTTTCCTTGTGTTTGTAAGGAAGCTTCAAGCTGTTAGTCATATCTGTAAACAAATTATTTTAATCTCTCATATTACTGTCACATTTTGGTGCACCAGCACTGAGAAGGACAAGCACTTACTTTTCTCTGAAGTTAAAAGTATGAGGTAGTGCTTAATATCAGTGGAGTTATGAATATGAACCTGGGGGCCATAGCAGACCTGCAACATTAGGACTTTTCCAATAACAGTTCTGGGGGAATATCTGAGTCTGTGAAATTCTCACAGTGATTTATGAGACAATATGTTTTTTTCAGGATGTCAGGCTATAAACAAGACTTCTGATCTGTGATATGGTCAATTCTTTCCTCTTCTAAAATGTAATTATTTTGTCTGCATGTTTTTCATTTATTGTTACAGAACAGATTGTAAACAAGGCAGCCTTGTCTCTGTTGAAATTCAGATGGATCATGTTTAGCCATGATCTTCAACTATAGATCTGAATATATCTTGGTAAAGCACGAACAGAACTTGGGAAAGGATTATATTTAATGAACTTCATGATGGTTCTGTATGTTTATACACATGATAGTAAGCTGCTTGCAACCACTTACTATCATCACTTAACCTCACCTTTTAGTTACTTATCTGCAAACTGATTTTGCAGAACTTTTTTTACTATGAATGTATGTAAAGACGTAAATTTAAGGTGGAAAGTAGAAGGAGGTGAAGTATGGCCAGCTAGCACCTAAATTTACAGGTTGCATAAATCCTGGCTCTGGGGCACTGACTGAAGTCCAGAGTACAGCCACCAAATCCAAACTAAATGTCAGAACTTGAAAAATCTGTCCCTTCCTTTAGCTCTTTTTTCTCCTTTCTGTAAATTTGCTTATTAATTTTGCTTAATAATTCATTTTGTGTAAAGCCCCCCCACCCCTAATTATATTGGTTTCAGAATATCTACTCACATCTACAAATACCTGAACAGAGTTGGTTTATAGCCTGTGTAAAGACATATGCATTTTGTTATACAATTTATACCTTGCTACTTAATTTTTCCTTCTCCTTGCCAGAGAATAAGAGTGATCTGGACCATGAGATGAAGAATTTACACTGAATAAAGAACTGGTTAAAGTGTACCCCAAATTTTTAGTTAAACTGTTTTTAAAGTTCTCTGAAGGTCTCAGGTTAATATCAGGGAGATATTAATCAGGGAGATATGCAGGGAGAAAGGACAGTTAGGAGAATTATACAGGAACACAGTATCATTAAATATATCAGTGGTGTTGTCTCATCAGTAATACTACTGGAAGTGCTGATCAATCTATCACTCCCAGAGTACACTGCAGGTTTTGAAGGTCCTTGTGAAAGGGTGGCAAGAATTATAAAAACAATGAGATTTTCTTTGAAAACAAGTTGAAAAATAGGGTTGTTTTTCCAAAGGAAACAAATCAGAAAGGATATCAGCAAAAGTGTGCCAAAAAAAATGAACAATGACAGGAAAGCAAACTACATGTTTGTGTTATCTCTAACTTATGGCACAAGAAGGCATCACTGAATGAAATTAGTAGTGGGAGATACAGAATAGACCCCACAGCTTTATTTCAAATGAGGCAAAAGTAGACTGTAGCACTCATTCAGGTAAACATTTTACCTATCTTTTAGATGATTTTGTAATTCATAAAGATAACAAGAATATCCAGGTATCTGATTTTGAATTATAACAGAAGTTTGTCTTAGCTTTCCTGTGTTATAAATTAGGTGACATTTTTGAAGTTTGCCAAGGAAAACTGAAGTATCTGGTATCCACACTATGGATATAGGTTAACACACTATGAATTCTGTTCAATAAGTGTAATAAGGTGCACCTTAGAACAGCTAAATATCTTCTCAACACAAGTCCATCTTACTGTGAGTAAACAAATTATCTCCAGATAAACTATACATCTCCTGTTGTCACGAACTAACAGAAAAGATGAATGATTGCAGTTGAACTGAGTGTTTTCCAGGTTATGTTATCAGCAGCAAATAAAGTTTTAAAGAAAGCAATTTAAGAAAAGTATATTCTTTCTTGAATATACTATTGAAACATCCTCTGTGGATACTTAGAAAAATAGGCTTCACCTTCTGTTTCAGCATCAGTGCATAAATATACACCACAGAAGATAGAAATTCCAGTGCAGAAGCACAGATTAAGCCACCAAAACTTGTGCTACTCTGGTGTATGCAGGCATGATAACCTCACAGACTTAAAGTAACAAATTTTTAAAGTCTGTGTTTGGGTCTCAATGCTCTTTCTACAGAGAATATGAGGGGCTACCATGACTAACCGGGAAGATGTCCTAAATGGCTCTTCAGTAATTCAAGCAATTTACACAGAAACAGGTTTCTGATTGTCAGATCCATTAACAGAGATTATTATTGTAGGCTGAGAGCCCAGTGGATAGCAAGCAATACTCCAGAAAAGAAGACTGGCACTGGCTCCTGTGCATCACTCTGTCTCCTAGGGAACGGATATTTAATTCATTATGAAAAAATATTCTCACACTTAACTAAAGACAGTTCTGTCAAATAATGTTTTGACACTTGGTGAGGAGGAATGCAGCTCAGAGAGAAAATACTTTATTCAGCAGCCAGATGCCTCATTTTGCTACTAATACCATTGTGAGCATCACTACAGTGCAGTGTTGATAATACCTTGGATTGTGTGGTGTTGTATTGATAAAATACTGTACTGTATTATCTTGTAACTTTCAGTACTTTTTCTTTCAGCCTGTAGTGGGCAAGATGAGCATTTACTACTGAAATGGTATGTGATTTCTTTCCTTCAAGTTGCACCATTTCACAGCTGTTCTCTAAGCTGTAGTATCCTGTGTTGTTATATATTAAATTGTTACTCTAAGACCCTCCTAGTGACCAGTTTTTGAACCTAGATTTTAGTTTTGCTCTGTAATATTGTTCTGCTGTTGTTTGGATATTCATGCTTAGGCAATCTTTTTGAAAAAGAAAAATTATGTTATTCCCACTTAGGCAACAATATTGAATACCAAGAAGTTTCATTTTGTACCAGAATGTATATTATTTTTGGAAAATTACAGTTTCCTCTTTTGAGTTCTGTGTGTATTTTTACTTTAAGATTAAAAAACGTATTAAATAAAAGCAATAAGTAAACAGTAAAGACTCCAAACCAGTTATAAAGATTAACAAAACAGTCAAAACTGCAGTACTCAAATAAAATAATTTTGTTTTTAGAATACATTTTTGTCTGATCAGGCTTCTGGAAAGTATATGACACATTTAGAGATATAACACAGAGCAATGAGTAGCACCCTTTCTGTTGTTTACCTCCTTCATGTCTTCTACTCATGGTCTTTGACCAGTTTCAGAAAAGTTCTGCTGTTTAGAGTGTAAGTTGATTTCAGATGAGCAAAATATTCTTTTCTACATGCTTGTCCCCACAGTCCCTATGCGTGTGCTTAATCAATTTATGAAGTAATGGATGCATATGTAATTTTGTTTAGAGCCAGTGCCTTCTCTCTGGTCCTGAGTTAACATGCACAGACTGCCTACATCAACACCACTTTCCACTTTGCTTTGCCCCCCCCTTGAGAGCACCTCTAGTGGAACTGGCTACATCTGTACAGTAAACTAAACAAAAGAAAGCCAAGAATTTTACCTCTGCTCCCATGTTAACTGATATAATCAGTGAAAAGCTTCTGGCTCAGTTGTTTTTCCCTGGATCTTCCTTCTTGCCCTTCCTGAAGGTGAAAGGGACATTTTCAATTTTGCAGCAGCAATCTTCCCTGATTTTCATGACTTTTTAAAGACAGAGAAAGACCAGTCAATGAAATTACCCAGTTCTTTCTGCATCACTTGATTCATTGCAATCCCAAAGAGCCGAATTTGCTTAACTGTCCCTTAACTTTATCCCTCTGCTATGAGCAGTGTTCATTATCAGATGCTCTGCTAGGAGACCCAAAGGGCCTGAGAGCGGACATTACCAGTCTCCTTGAGAAAAGGAGAAAGAAACAAAGAGAAAAATATTAGTGAATACTTTAGCCTTTTCTGTGTCCTCTGCCACTAGATGAGCACACTGAACAGGAAACTCCCATTTTCCTTGGTTTTCATTCTGCTGCTGTTGTACATAAACATTGTTTTCATTCATGGACCTCAGTAATTTCAGCCCTAACTAACCTCTGGCTTTCCTAACTCCACTCCTACAAGTTTAGACAGTCTCTCTGTATTCACCCAAGCAGCCCATCCCCATTTCCACTTTCTCTGTATTTGCTTTTCATTTGGCTCAACATGATGGCAAATCTGCTTTCAGGACTGGACAAGATAGAAGTGGCCATAGTTACCTGATGCAAGAGGCTTAAAAGGTAAGAACACTGCAAGTACAAATATGTTCATCATTTTATGAAGCTTTTAAGCTAGGTCAGGAATCATTAATTCTTCACAGCTAGCATAAAACTTTATTAAATAACCCCCTCTTCTTTTCTCTTTGCATCATCTGAACTACATGAATGTCCTTATTGTTCATCTGGGTGATAATGCAGTAGCACTCAGATCTTGTGTTGATGGTGGCTGAACCATGGCCTACATCTTGCTGAAGAAGCTGAAAAGTAAGCAGAAAGCTGCTGATTACCTCTTCTGTGGATTTCAGCTGCAGGTCCAACCCCCCCATATTGCAGGTTGCTGTGTTCAGTGTTCATTTTCTGTTGGAACACAGTAAACGTTGTTTACTGAGGCTGCATTTTCCAAGGAAGAGAAGTGTCTGATGTTTTCTGTGACAAGTACTATATGTATTATGGTTGGACTGAGTTTTTAGTTAAATGCAATCAGGCAGTGCAGGTAATAAATCATAGCACTTATGAATCAATAAAAGCACATGAAATTTAGAACAAATTGCCTTGTTCTTATTCCAAAACGTGGAGTTTAAAAGAAAACCACAGGAGCTTAGAAAACAAAGGAAGTTAAAAAATGGCCAACTTTGAAGAGCTTATTGTAGGAACAGACAAGAAAGAAAAATGTGAGAGGGCAAATAAGAAAAAAGAGATGTGAAGGCTTTTCTAATGATACAGAAAAAATTATTCATGCTGCTGGAAATCGCACCCATGTCTCCTGCTTCCAAACCTTGTATTTTACACCCCAGACCTTTGTACCTCAGAACTGCAGGAGTGTTACAAGTGTGGCAACGGATCCTGTTAAAAAAAAAGAAGCATCCTCAAGGCTGAGCATTTTAATATAGTCTTTAAATCTGAAAATATATTCTCCCTTAAGGCAGTGGGTGACAGCAGAGTTATGACTGTGTGCCCTTTTATTTCAGCTGCTAATCAGAGCCTCTGTCCCCTGTGCTGGAGGTACCTGCTTCGTGTTACACACAAGGGAGGCTGCTGGAAAGGTTTGAGCAGACACTGCTCTTAATCAGCACCTTTCAAGGCTTCACTTTGGCTCCTTGGAACGTGGAGGAGTCACTTGGTTATGTCTAGGTCAGGTGTTTGCAGGGGTGATGCTTAAATGTAACACATCAGAAGCGATGGTACAGAAACCCACTGTGCTTCAAGGCAGACAGCCAACTATCATTGCCAGCAGCTCACAGCCCCTCCTGGGAGCTCACATCTGAGTAAATAAGTGGTATTTATCAGGAAAGTGAGGCTATGTCTATACTAATAAATCAGTATTCCAGACACAATTCTCTGGCAATTGCATAAATACCACTTAATTCTTTTACTCTCCAAATCAGGGCACCCCGTGTCCAAGCTGTATTTCATTTCATTAATATAAACCTAGGCATAATCTGAACAAGTACAACTCCTGTCAGTTAGCCATCTCTTGAAGTTTTATGTTGTTCTCAATGAAAATCACAAAATGTTTTGGGTTTGAGGAGAGGGGTGTGGCAGAGCATGGCACGAATGTTGTCCTGGATGCAGGATCGTGACCAGATAGATCAATTACTGTAACTCAAGGATTTCTCTTACAGAACAGTCCAGTGATATTCTTAGAGCTAGAGATAGCTTAGGGTCATTCCAAATTATTTCACTTGCTCACGGCCTTTTTAAAACCAGAAAATACAATTGCAGAAATGTGTCTATGGGTCTAATTAATTACAAGGAATTGACTTTTTCTGCCACCCGTGCCCATAAAATGCTTCTTTAAAAGTCATGAATTTTTCTAAACGTCTTGACTTAAAGGCACTTGATTCTGGATCCCTTCCAAGCATTACAGAATTTTTCTTAGGTAACACAGGAAAAGCCATGACATTTTTAGGAAGCTACTCAAAAACCTTGAGGAGAGAGTACTATAATCTGGGCTATAATCCACCTATTTTTTGTTTTTGAATTGCTAACAGGAAGTGAAGGAGTTGTCAAATTAGTCAAAGTAGTCTATTTTACCTCTCATAAAGGTGTGCACTAAATAAACCAGACATAGGAGGTCTCACTTTATCAGGCACTGACACAGGTGGAGATGGTGCTGATTCCAGTGGTACTTCTGGGCTGTAAAACTTTAAGTGATAGAATTTCTAGGGAATATCTTAAGGGGGGAGAAGAAGCACCATCAGAGAAAAACTCATTCAGTCTTATAGTTATTTAAACCACTAAACAAAAATTCTGTTGGGTTTTTTTTTTTTGTATTATTCCTGATTCTTTGTTTCCAGAATGACACCATAGCTGTGTTAACATAAAAGAGACAGCTCTAGGCCCTAGAACACAGCTCTAGGCCTTATACGTACTACAGTTAGCACACTAACTTTTACTCCCCCTCAGTTCACCTGCCCTAAAGCAACAGCTTAAAGACCCTGAAAAATGAACTTAATTGCTGCAAATGGAAGGCTTACTTCATGTGGAGTGAACAAGAAAATAACCTTTCTATTTTTATTTTTATTTTGTAAGTGATTCCTTGTAAAAGATACAAGAGGTTGAAAAAGCTCACAAAAGCAAACCAGGAAAGAAACTCTAAGGGATTATATTTTACATTGGCTGCAAAAATTCATGATGCACAGTCTCAAAAAAAAGCAAGCCACTGGTTAAAAATCCAAGAATAAGTTCACTTTAAGTCTCCATGATGAAAATTATTCAAACTGTCCTCAGTGTTAATGCATTCCAAGTGCAAAGTGCATGACCCAGAACTTGAGCGTCCACAATATAATGTTGTTGAAATTGTACCTGGTTACTGTTGTTAAAATTTACCTGGTTTTCAGTCACACTAAATAATTCTGCCAAACAATTCCTGGGAATAGTGCAGAGGTAGCATAGATAAGGGAATATTCCCAACAGAGTATATAATGGAACATCCTGTCCTGGAGACAGTGTAGTAACATTATGCCCGTTCTCTGGACTGGAAAATAAACCTGGATGGTTTTACTTTGTGGACACAGATGCAATGTGACAACATTTCCAGCATATCATCAATGTAGATTTATTTTTAAGTATTCTACCTAAGGACTGGCCTTATCTTCCATTTGTAGTGACATAGAGAAAAATTAGCTTGCAGATGCCTCTGAATAAGTAAATAACATCTGAGAACAGTATTTAATGTAGAAGACAGTGAAGGTTGTTTCCTCCAGTGTTAGAGGAAAAAAGATAATCTGATCTCAGGGAATCTAACTTCATCACTGAGCTAATGTCACTCAAGTATGATAAAAATCAACTTTTGTAATTCTCTCACCTGCAGCAGAACTGCATTTCAAAAAGAATTAAGCGACATTACACCTACTAATAGATATTAAATAATTTTCTTTCTCTCCTGACTGACAAATGCATATTTTTAGAAAACTGATTTCCTAGACAGCCTAGTAAGAGTTCTGTGATTTCCATTATTCATTACTTTTTTTGAGCTGCTAGTCATTTGACAGGAATTCCCATGACTGTCTCGGTTTTATAGAATGAATAATAAAATTTAGATTCTTCCTACATGCAAAGCCTGTTCTCCCTGAGCACAAGAGGAATAAAACTTAGCTTTTAGTTTCTTCCAGTCATCTTCTCAGCCAGTTTCATACCTACAGAGCTCCCTTCTTAGAAGCTGGTATATGACTGCTTTTCATCCTGTCTTTTTCTCCTCATGGGTATACATTCTTCTGAGCTCTCTGCATGTCTCTTCAATTGCAATCAGTCAAAGGGAAACCTATCATAAAGTGTGAATCATCTGTGCCCTGGTTTTTATATTTGGCTATGTTCTTTAGGAGATATCTAAACTGAGTTTGTAATTGTCTGTTTATCAAAGCCCCATTAACTTTCTTTTCATTTTTTCTGCCCTTTTTTCATATTAAAAATGTATTCTTTGTGCAAATGCTTCCACTTCATTCATCTGTAGCTCTGCAAATCTTGTCTGTGCTAGTAATACATCAGCCCTCCTTAAGAAAAAACCTATTTCTGTGGTTTGAAATAACTCGCTGGACCCTGTGCTTGTCTTTTATGATATAATATCTAAAAAAACACAGATGTGGAACCCAACTCACAAAAAGAAAGCAAATTTCATATATTGTTTTCTTTTACATTCAGACATCCCAGGAAAGCCAATAGAATGAATTGCACAAGTGAAAGCATACTTTATCAGTATTAAATTGGTTTATGTTGGCATTCTGACCTCTCTAGATTTTAGCTGTCCCCTCCTCAGATACAGGTAATGCTGATGAGTTATCTAGCTCAGTTGGCAGTGGCTCATGTATTTTGTGAAGTTTCAGAGCTGATGCCTGCAGCTAACATACTACAGGGTTGCCTGTAATAAAGTGGAAAACAAGAATGGCAATAAATAATGCTCTAAGAGACACAGCACATCAGCACAGCAAGGTGCTCACACCCCAGTCTCTAGGAGGGAGGTTCTGCTCTATCTGTACATGACACAGCACACACGTGCAACATCCTACTGGCTTACTTGTACCTAACAACAAGCTTGGTTATGTGACATAAATATATGGTTTTGCTTCGGACAGTGATTGAACAGCCAGTAGCTTGTATTACATATTATTACATTGTGTTTGTGTGGCTAAGTGACACACCGAGGATCTCTACAGTACAGTGAAATCAAAGCAACAGGCAAGCTAAAGGTCCATCAGGCATGGTATTCTTCTTCAGTTGCTGGCAGCAGGTGCCCAGTAAGAATGTATCAAAAATGCAACAATAGATCTTACAAATATCCTCCCAGCTTCCAGCAATTCTTCAACTGGAGTACTTGTATTCAACAGCACTGCTTTTTATTCCGTGTCTTCTTCATTTGTTCCTGTGTGTATTTCCAACATGTACAGCTTGCTCTGAGAAAGATTTCTAAAATTTGACTGTTGACTTTTTAAAATTAAACCATTTTTGTCTTAGTTTTAGGATTTCATGAGGACAGTTAATGAAGCAAACACTGGTTTTAATTCAGCAATTGCCACTTGGCCACAATAATAACTGGACAGAGAAAATTAATGCCTTGTAACGCATTGAGTAAGGGCATTATAACATGAATGTGTTTGTGTTTGTCTGGCTTATTAGTACTTACAAAAATAAATTAAGTCAACTTCAGTAGTTATCATATTTAGTATAAAAAACAGGTAATACTTTTCTAACTAGAAGAGTTCTTCCAGACTAACAAAATGGCTTACATTTAATGGCACCCTAAAAGGTTCAAATGAAGATGCAATACAAAACTATGGAGAATTGGTATTCTATCTAAAATACCATCTTGATTTAATGAATCATGCATCCAAACCATACAAACTTACAGTGCAAAAGGAGAGCAATCCCCCCGACTGGGAGATCTTTCTCCACCTCTGTGAGGGAAATGGTATCCTTCCATCTAACTACAAAAATTGAGAAGCTACTGTAAGAATGGTTATGTGAGAGTTCCCTGTTTACATCCTGTTTGTGTCTATCAGATGTCCACATCTGTGTACAGAGCTGTAGGTGGGAACAGAATATCTCTGGTTATGAAGGTTCCCATACAGGCTGTCAGGGTTTTCTTGTAGCAGAAATACAGTATAGCTGCCAAAGATGGTACAGTCTCTCTGTCAGTAGTACCTAGTAATAAAGAAGGATGCTGGATCAACTTTAAGAATATGTGGGGAACGATTATCTGGGTATTTTCAACTAATTTCTTGAACAATTGTATCTTATTAGTGGAATAAATTACTAGACCGCATCATAAAAACTGGAATGAGAAACAGCAAGGAAATAGTTCCTATATTAAATAGTGATCTGCAGTTGATGAAAACAGGGTGTTTGTAAATAAAGTTTTCCTAAAGAAATTTAAGACCTGCCATTTCTGGCATTGAGTATATTGAGCCTTCTCTTCAAGAAAAGACTCTCTTATTTTAGAAAATAAAGGAATGGAAGACCAATATAATTGGTATATGATAAAACTGGAAATTTGACTGGCAGTTGATTTCATTGATCAGCTCTTAACTTTGTATAAACTAGACTACTGTGCAGCAGGCTTTTTCCCTTCATTAACAACAAGGTCTGACTGAAGAGCAAGAACGGTCAGGGATCCATTGAACCTTGATTATTTGGCACACTATTACACACAGATCATTACAGTTTAGAACATCCTTAAACTACGATTATTGCTAGGGACTTGCTTTGAATTTTGCTGGGAAACCCATACAATGGTCAGCTATTATTAGTTAAAAATAAGTTGATATAGAAACTGCTTCACAGTCCCATTCAGGCATCTAAGAGCTGCCAAATTAGGCTGGAATGAGTGTTCTGAGGAATTATAGGAATTCCTGGGGAGTTTAAATTTTGAACAAAGAGGCAGAAATATATTCAGCATCTGAAAACATTGATATTACTCATAATTTTTCCAATGTCAATTTTTTTGCTAGTTCTGAGGGATTTTGCTGCATAGATTGATCAGCTCACAGAGATCATTTGATACTTGGATGTTTTAGAACTGAACTCTATGCTAAACACTACAAATTACATTTTATATCCTTGCTGGTAAACTTTCATGTAGAAGCTTTTATAAAAAAAAAATAAATCCAGAAATCTTGCAGTTCAGAGCTTCCCAGCTTCACTAGGCATGTTCCCCATCAGCTGGAATTTCCTACAGGATCCCCATCAGCAATGTGCATGCTGAGAAGCACAGTGGTGTGGAGAGCTGGTTATTCATCCCATCTTTAGCCTCTTCTGTCACTTTGTTGAACAGTGTTCAAAAAAATTCTTAATAGTTCTAGGAACCTCACATACACTATAAAATATATGTATAAAAAAACCCCACAACAAACAGACAACAAAAAATACAGAACATTTTAGAAAAAGTTTTATGCCTTCAAGCAAATATAGGATAGTGGGGTCGAAACCATTTTCATGGAGGACATTAATCATAGCCAATATGTTTTTAAACTTTGAAACATATCTGTGTCCATTTAGTAGATCCCTTTTTGCTTCTCTGCTCCTAAGATTTCTCCTATCTTCTCTGTTATCACACTGCCTTCTTTCTCTACTGAACTGATTTTGGTTTGTGAGCATTTTATTCTTATTGATTTATTGCTTCATACTCCTTAATTAGCCACTCTTAAACTCTTGTTGAGATCAATTTCATTTCAAGATGAGCTCATGACATAGAATTCTTATCAGAATCTTGATTAGACAAAGCTTAGACTGTTTGTGTTCAGGTTTCTGACATAAGGACTTGCTTAACTCTAACTATAACCACTGAAACCTGTCTTGGTCTTAGACCTTGCAGAAAAACTTGACACTGGATGATGGGGCATTATAGCATGGTCATACAACACAAACCCCAGATTGAGAGATTAAAAAATGCAATGCTCATGTGTTTGTGCCTTGAAATTGGTATTTCTATTTCTACAACCTTGTTCACAGTAGCAGTCAAATACTTTAAAAAAACTGTTGCTGAAAACCAAAACATTATATTCCTTTGCTTGGGCATACATAGATCGTTTTCTTTATTCTTGTTGTAGGACCAGTTCTACTCCTTTTGTGTTTAATCTTTTTTTATATATCTTTTGACTGAACATTTTGTGGTTCATTGAGGTTTGCAGGATGTAACACATCTTTCTTCATTATACTGTATTTTTTCCTTTGCACTGTATTTTCTCCTGAGTTCTTTTAGGCTCTCATTTAAATCTATTGTATTGTATGAAATGTCTTTCCATTTGTAGAGACATGGAGCCTCAATGTGTTTTCCTCTTGATATGAGTTGTGAGCATCACAAAGTTTTGTATTAATCTGAAAAGAAATTCCATATGCCATGTTATAGCTAAGCCTCAGAGCAATCTGACTTCAGTGAGTCTTCTAGCAACTAGAAAATGATATTTTTTTCTAATAATCTCATTTTACAGACCCAGTTTAAAGCGAAGTAAATTGCAAGCTTAAAAGGCTCAAGTAACTGTATTTCCAGCTGCTATGAAGAGGCAGAGGCAAGGAATAGGAATCTGTGACTGAGGTAGGTAAAAGGATGGAAATTAAAGCACTTTTTGTCAGATCTTACAGATTTGTAGCATGTACTCAAACCCTTAGCTACAAATTCTTTGTAAAAGAAAGTTTTCACTTTACCTTTCTGTTTATTTATTTTCCATTCAGTTGACTCAGCTTGTGATTACTCTGTTTTAGTGTCTGGCACCAAATCTTTACTGAAGGTCCCATTATTTTTTAGAACTGAGTTTAAAAAAGGATCAGTCCTCATGAGTACATGGCTACATCATGAAAAACTGTTTTCTATAGGCTTCAATGTAGCAAGTCCCATAAAGAGTAAAAATTATACAGGAATTTTCTTTTAAAACATTGTAAAGGTTTTTATTTTTGCTTAAAATTGATCATATGACAGACTCTAAGCATTTCCTCATAAAATGTTCGTTGCTTTTCCAGACTGATTTTGATCCAAACAGATCCTACCTTCTGCATGTCATTATTTTCATTCCTTGACAGTTTATCTCATTACTAATGCATGTTTTTATACTACATTCTTTGCTCTAATTTCAGTTTTTTCCAAGAGGTACTTTAGAACAGGTATCATCAATGTGCACAAATGGAGACAAGACTTTATTGCTTCAGAGTTCAATTGCTTCATGGTGATCTTAATATGTATTGAGAGCATTTAATTAACAGGTATTTGATAGCATTTTAATCTCTGCACCGTTTCCCTCTGACAAACTGCAAAGAGCAAAAGATATTTCCAGCTGGGTAGAAGTTTAGCCTTGGTTACACTGTCTTTGATCCATCTTTGATTTAGGGGGAAGATACTAGCAACCACTGCAGAAAATAATGAATCAAGACTAAGGCTCAACTTTGAGGTTTTGAGGGCTTAAATTCAAGGACTGAACATGGATTTGAGCATTATGTAAACTGGTTTGACTCAAATACCTCAGGGTTACTCCTTCTTTATTTCTGTATATTTAAACTACTTTTCCATTGAAAGACGATGATATAAAGCAAAACTTTTTTTTTTTTTTTTTTTTTTTTTTTTTTTTTTTTTAATTTCTGTATGTGCAGACACACAAAATCTATATCCTGCTTTTTCCTTCCTTTATGCCTGAGGTCGTATCCACAGGACAGGTTCACAGACCTACAGCTCCTGTACCTTGCATGGGAAGTGCCATGAAGTCCTGTGTGTCTAACAGTAAGATTCACTAGAGAAAACAATCTGAGAAGGGGTAATATGCAAGCTACACAGTAAAAATATTGAGATGCATACTGATGTGTTTCCCCTTGGGGTTTATCACCTCCCTGGAGCTCTAGGTTATGTATGTAGGTGAGATAGAAATTCACAGGCCACGTCTACTGCTTCCAGGTGACTTTAAGCACAGGAAAACTCATCCTCCAAAAAAAAAAAAAAAAGGTGAGAGTAGTAAAAAGGTTATTAAATAGTGGTCTCAACAATTATTTAACAGTAAACTTGCACTTTAGGCCTCCCTCTGTCCACAGAGCTTTCCACTGTTATTTTTTTGACTCCCAGGAGAGACACATAATCATTAGACTTCATGGTCATTAGGAGACCATCTCTCTTGACACTGCTGTCCCATGGGGCTAAAGGGAGAAAGCAAGATTATTCAGGTGGAGGAAACAAAGGAGAAATCTCTCATTCCAATCCATGCTGACAGGATAATTTGTGTGTTTTATAATGATGAATCTTTGGAAGAATTATGGTAACAGGACTAGACTTCAAATTCTTACATACCTTCCAGCTAACCACCAGATTACACATCAGGTTCCTTCCTTTGGTACACATCCTAGTGCCAATGCTCTTGGCACACCCAATAGAATTTTTTAGGAGCTCTCTGGGAATGGATTTGTCAAATATATTTGAACTTCCTTGGAACATGCAGAAACTAGAAGCAAGTTTCTCACTTCAGAGGTATTTCTGTCATCAAACTTAATTGTGTCAGTGGTATCTGCCTCTACTCTTAGGATACCTTACAAAAAAGTAAGTATTTCTCAGTGGACAGTCACATTTATCTAGAGAATTAGTGTTCTGACCTCGTTTTATCTCTTTCCATTGACTTTATCAGGATCCAAGATGTTAAATTTAGAAGCTCTGAATCATCCTGCTGGACAATGTAGAACAAATATTCTGAACATGGTCCTAAACCCTTCATTTGCACTGTGTTATTCTAAGAGCTGCATACTTTAAAATTTATTTAAAAGGATAAAAGTTCAAATATTGTATGATAAACACTGAGAAAATAGTTTTTCATCACACCTGACAATCTTGTAGTCTTTGAAAAGACTTAATTTTAATTCAGTCAGTCACACTTGATTTTCCTAGATAATAGTTCATTGCTAATACCAAGAATGCATTCTTTTTTACAAGAAAACCCACACCTGTAAAACAACAACTAGATAAAACTTAATTAAATAGATAATAATTATCAGTTATGGCCAATAGATACATCAATACAACTGGAATATTGGCTTCCTGTGGAGGACTTGGTTCTAGTTTAAGCATTTTCAAGGCCCTGAACAATAATGGCACTGTTCCAGTTGCTCACAATTCCCATCCAGGTGCAATCTGTTTTTCATACTCCAAACTCCATAATCACTTATTGATCTGATTCCAGCCCTAGAAGCTCGGGAGGAGCAGCAGGCAGAGGCAGAAAATAATTACATTCAAATGTCATGAAAAATTTGTATTTATTCTCACATGTGCATTCCTCAGACAACTTCTGTGTCTGTTTAAACAAGTGTTTGTTGTAGCATCGTGTTCAATGGCCAGGCCACCATCTTGCCTGCAAGCCCCACTTTTAGATTCTGATAAGAGAGGAAATTACTCAGCCCACAGTTTGTTTTAACAGTTGGTTGGATCCTCAGTGCCATTACTGTCAGCAGTCATTAGAGCTGGATAAACACTCCAGTTTATGTCCACTAACCCTCCTCTCTTTTTCCAACATAAATAGCCTAGATATATAAAACACGTACAACCAAATCTCTTATTTATGTGATAAATGATTTTTTAAACTACCAGAATGTATTGCATTCTTCAAAGGTTTGGCATATAAAGTTACAGATTGCCTTTAGAAAACAACATTTTTGTGATCTGTGGCTAATTCATAGGCACAGCAGAACTCATGGTCATGTAGGTGAGTTGTAAAATCTGCCACTTGGACACAGCTGAAAAATCTATGAATACTAACCCCTTTTTGATTTTGTATTTATTCTTAATACTTACCCATTCTTTAGGATAGCTAACACTCCTGATTTTTGAGCCTATTTAATTTTTATGCTTACTGTCAGTTCTTGGAACTGAAGGGTTTTCTAAATATATCACCTAAAACATGAGAACTCCTTTGCTGATTTCAGCATCTAGTGAAAATATGATATTAGGCTGATTTGTGTCATGGAACTATAGGACACATTTACTCAAAAAGTTTTCAGTCCATTGGTTAACTTCCAGAACTTTTCCAGGGAAATTCAGCATAGAAAATTTTAGCCTGTAATTGTTGTTTCTGGGGATTATTTGGGAGTAAACTGTGAGTCCCTACAAACCTGTGGAAGCCAGTGTTGGAGGTCATGTGAAGCTTGAATAGATTGAAGTGTTTTGGCAATGAGGACCAAAACTAAAAATAATCTTACAAAATAAAGAAATAACCAAAAATATGCAACTGACCAGGCCTGAGCTCCTCAAAAAAGGCCTAGAATTTAATAATAATAATAATAAAAAAAAATAAAAAAAAATAAAAAAAAAAAGAGAAAGAAAGAAAAAAAAAGGCTGTTCCACCCTTACTGAGGCTTACTGTGGGAAAAGACATATTTTTAACCTAGTTTTACAAACACAAGTGGCATGCAATGTAGTCTTCCTGTTCCACCCATCATTGGCAAGAGGCAAGATGCCAGCTGGAGAAGTGCACCCGGTCCGTGAGAACCACAGTTTAAGAAATTTTGGGTGAGTTTAGGAAAAGTTGAAGAAGAACCACAAAATAATGTGGTCTAGAAAATGTGGCATCTGAAGGAAGATTGAATAAATTGTTTTGGCTGGAGAAAAAGCAGATTAGAGGAAACTATATAGCAGCATGCAAGTACACAAAAAAGCTGTTGCACAAAAAGAAGCAAAATATCTATTCCTCCTACACTTTCTTACTCATGACAGAACAAGAAACTATGTCTTGAAGCTGTACCAAGGAAGATTTAGATATTAAGGAAATGTTCTTAGAGTAAGGCTGGAGAAGTATTGGAATAGATATTTTAATAGGGTATGAAATAATTTCTGAATGCTTGTAGAAACAGTTTAGATTAAAGATCTTATTTGAGCAGGGTGGATGATAACTGATCATATCTGGTATTGGACTAGGCAACCTCACAAGATTAATTATTGCCCTCTCTGCACAAAATTTTATCAATTAGAAGTTTGTAATTAAAACCTCAACAATAAGGCATTCCATTTGATAACAGCACTTATTCAGTGTGGACAATTGCACAGCATTTGCTTGAACTCCCTCTTACAAATTATCCACAGAAATTCAGGTCACAACTGGGATCACAGTCCATGTAAATGCCATTCTAGGAGACCTTGTTTAATCTGGCTAAATAAAAATCAATCCCCTCTCAACAAATTATATGATAAAAATACAGGGGAATGACAATGACAATGTGACAATGTGGTACTTTCACAAATTTTTGGCTGATGAACCATAAGATCTGCATTTCTACTGCACAAAGTTAAGTTCAAAAATTCAATGTCACTTAACTGACGAAACTACAGAGAAAGTAAATGACTTTCTTCCATTTACTTTTCTCCTTTCATCTTGTGAAAATGTTATCTTCTTATTAAGAGCTGTAGAACTGATATTTCAACAAGGGCATGCTCTTATTTATTTTTATTTATTCTTATTTATTTTTTTCTAGGTACTGTATTATTCAAGACTTGCCAATAATAATCAAGTTCCATATTACTCCTTGGCATGTTAGCCACATTACTTCTTGCTAGGTGAGCAAAAGTTTTGACAGAATAATTTGAAGATACATGCATGAAGAAAATGCATCTTAAGGAGGAGTAAACATGCATCCTTGTGCTACCAAGGAGAAGAACAAAAAGCAATGTGCATAAATTCTAATACAGAAAATTCCACTTACACATAGAAAAATCCATTTTTTACTGTGCAAGTTGTCAAACACCGGAACAGATTGCCCAGGGTGGTTTTGGAGTCTGCATCCTTGGATATATTCAAAACTGGATTGGACACAATCCTGGGTGAGCGGCTTTATCTGAGCCTGCTTTGAGCAGAGGGTGGGACAAGAAAAACCTCAGACATCCCTTCTAATATCACCAACTTCAGCATTTTCTGTGCTTCAGTGAATTGTACTCCCAATCACAAAGGTAACAGCAGGGAGTGCAATTATCTTATATCTTCATTGTCCAGAACTGTCTTTGTGGTCAAGTCAATGTGGCAGGCTGCTGGTATGAATTTTCCACAATTTCTACACAATTTAAAACAGTATGTTTTTTCAGTAAAAAACAAAACCAAAAAAACTAAGAATCAAATCAAGAGTTTGCTTCCATCTGGAGCTTAAAATTTGTGAAGAACCTACTGCATTTCTCATGGCTCCAAGGCATCAGTGATGTCCACCCAAGAATTTCTGACCATTCAGTGTTTTTTCTGGATATGTGACCCCTCATATTTTCCTCTGTGCAGTATTTTCTTTTATTTGAGCTCTTATCTGTGAGTAGAAGGTAAAATAAATAAGATGTAGCTGAGCTGTCAGAACCTGAATCTGGCCCAGAGGAATCTCTTTTGCAGTCTGTCCTTGCCAAAAGCAGATCACAGGAGGCAGTCGTATGGGTGATGTTTGTTCCAATTGCTGCAGGAAGGGAGTTGGTTTTGTTGTTTCAGGTGACTTAGTGATTTGCTGAGCCTCTATCCATGTGGTTATTAAATTTCAGTAAATTCACTCAGAGCAGTTTCCTGGGTGGCCTTGAAAAAGGTACTTAATAGTAGAAGTGGAGAGGCAAAACCAGATTCTATAGTTTAGATTTTTCTCATGTCTTTCAATTAGAGCTACTAGATAGATTTTATCAGACCTTTAAAAAGTTTCTCATCGCAAAATTTAGCTAAACTCTCTTCTTTCATTGTTTAATAATTTTAGCTTTTCATACACCACTTTAAATAGCTTTATAATATGATTTTTTTTAAATTTATGTTCTTAAGAACATCTATCATTATGGTTTTTGAATAATTTTTTCTTTCCATTGTTGTGTTCTAATGCCCTGGCTCTTTTTCTTTCATCATAGAGTTATTTTAAAGTTATCACTATGGGCTAATAATTTAGGCAGTAGCTGTTGCATACTAATATGTAGATGAAATGCTATTTTTTCTAAAAAAAAAAAAAAAAAAAGGAATCCTTGATTTTGTACAAGTTGTAGGAAAACAAAAAAGAACATACTTGGCACTTATAATATTGTATAATTCAGATTTTTCAGATTGCTAGATAATTAATTTAGAGACTAAAACTCAGTTTAATACATATGGATGTAGACAGATACAAATAACAGCATAATTTTAAAAAAGAACTACCACATCCTTGTATATTAAAGAATGTAGCAAGCATATCTCTGATTTAATACAAAAAGTATTGGAAAATAATACTACATATATAATATATATATGCACTATAAAATAATACTATATACGTTACTATAGTATATATAGTATTATTATACAGTATATAGTACTCTTCAAATGTACTATATACAGTTACTGCTGCAATGTACAAGAAAAAAGGGAAAAATTAATACTAGAGATAAAAAATATCAGAAAAATTTAAATAACTCAGTAATACAGACTTGAGGAATTTTTAGCCAAACAGACTTTGAAAGCATGAATTTCTAAGGGTTGAGGATCCATCTCTTATTTGTAGGCTGAGTTTGCAACATCATTAAAATTAATTGCATAGTTAATAGCAGCTTAAAGGAGGCTGCGGAACTCGAAAATACCCACTACTAAATAATACTAAATTCTGCAAGTCTCCTTTCACGTATCTGGTTCCTGCTTTAACATGAGAAGTGCATTGTATTTTACCTACCAAAGCTTGGAGACTCCCCTGTGACCTGCTAGAGGTGATTCTGCTTTGGCAGGGGGGGTTGGACCTGATGATCTTTTGAGGTCCCTTCGAATGCCTGACTTTCTAATAATCTGTTACTGTTGGTTAAATCTGACTTTTTATTATACAAAAAGTGTCTATCTAGCATAATTCTCAGATTTTACATATGTTAAAAAGATTACAGTCTACACAAGATTGGATCTTGTGTCTGTAGCTCTAAAATGGCATTAATTTTAGATATTTGTTATTAAATACTATACTATATATATTATATATATACTATATATATAAGTATATAGTATATAGTATATACTATATACTACAGTATACTATAGTACTATATATACTATTATAGCACAACAGATAGGACTGTAGTGGGAATATATAGTATACTATTATATGTATATATAGTATACTATATATATAGTATATATATATATAGTATATATATACTATATATACGACTATATTACTATAGTCGTATAGTATACTATACGTATACTATACTATAGTATATAGTCGATACTATATTATCGTATACTATATATACATATAATAGTATACTATATATATTGCTATAGTCGTACTATATAGTACTATAATAATACATTATACTATTAGTATATATACTAGTAATATATATTACTATAGTATAATTACTATATATATAACGATATAAAATATAGAGTAATATATAATATTACTATAATTACTATATATATAACTATAAATATATATTGCTATAGTCGTACTATATAGTACTATATATATAGTATACTATATTATCCTATACTATATATGCATATAATAGTATACTATATATATTGCTATAGTTGTACTATATAGTACTATAATAATACATTATACTACATACATATATATTTGTATACATATACATATACTACATATACATATATATATGTATGTAGTAAAGTATAGCAATATAGTACTATGTTACTATAGTAGTATATAGCACTATATATACTACTATATACTACTATATACTATATACTACTATAGTAACATAGTAGTATATAGTAGTATATATAGTGCTATAGTATATATATAGTAGCATAGTAGTATATAGTAATACGTTAGTATATATTGTGCTATAATATATATGGCACTATAGTATAGTATAGTACTATAGTATAATACTATAGTATATTATACTATATATTATATACTATAGTATAATAGATATATATACTATATACTATATATATAGTATATTTTATATATATATTTATATATATATATATAGTATATTTTATATACTATAAATACTGGATACTATTGTGCATCATGTGTAGGTGGCACACAGTAAACAGATTTGTTTTCTATATATTTACACAGACATTTAGATAGATACAGATACAGTTAATAGAGACAGAGATGGATACAGAGATAGACACAGGCACAGAGGTAGGCAAATATAGGTGGGGGGAGATTTCCTGGTGATTTATATTTGTAATTAAATCCATCCCTTGTAAGAATGAGTGACTAGTATGAAAAGTAAAGCAGGGTTAAAAGTTTAAAACAAGCAGTTTTATTTGCTTGGTACTAGAACTATTATTGCCAGTATAGCAGAGAGGTACAATTGATTTTCTTTCACTAAGATTTCTTAACAGAACAGATGTAGTAAAGTATAACTTCTGTAGCTCAACCAGCAGTTCACCTTAACCTGTGGTTTAATGAAGGAAATGTCATCAGAGATGTGAAGTATTTCAAGACCCCAGGACTGCTGAAAGCAAATACTGCAGAATCACCAGTGTGTTGAATATGAACACATCATCTGCTTCAAAAGGTGTTCAATAGAAAATTTATTTTAATTAGGCAGGAAAGGGCAACTATCATGATGTCTGGCTACACTTTAGGAGATCAGTCACATAAATTTCCCATGTAATGAGGAGGGAGACTTTTTCCTGAGGTTTTCAGAAAATGTGTAAATGAAGAAGCCTGACACTACTTTTAAGTTGTGTCTTTGCTGATCAGAACTGGAGCAAGCACCAGCAAGCTCTTATCCTGCCTCTCCTGGGAGAGAAATCAGACTGATAGATGAGGAAGTATCTGGTGATGGAGCTCTATTAAGGGCTATGTAATGATGCACACTCCAACATCAGTCCACACAAGTCCTTCCAGCACATAGATTAGGCACCTGGTACTGTTTTGTTCTATTTTTTAAATACTGGACATAGTCTCTCTCACTTCTCTTTGATTCCCTTTCTCTTGCCACAATTTAACCCTTTCTCAGCATTTTTTTTCTTTTTGTGCTGCATTTATTTGCCCCTTCATATCCTGACCTGCAATCCTCCACTCAAGGTATGGCATGGAAAACAGGGGATGGCATACAAGTGCAGAGTATGGAGGAAGAATAAACAGAGCATTTTTTGCCAAAAATGGCTGTAATTGGCCTGTTACTGTTGACTTATTGTTAGTGTTGTTAGTGTTAGTTAATCTTACAAGGCTTCTTCTCCAGAAAAAAAGAGGATTTCCTCTATAGGAATTGGGAATAAGTCAGAATAGCCTTCTGCAGGCACTTCTCCATACAGTGCGGACAGAATGAGTCTAGAAAGATTAACTCCAGTGAAGTGAGCCTTTTTTATAATTACCTTCTGTTTAAATATGGTAAGCTCTTCAGGGGCTTCCTTACATGTCTGTAAGCACCAAAAATACTTAGCAGTAGGAGATTAAACACATATTTAGCTTTTATAATTAACATCATACCTCATGGTAGAACTAAATGTTCAGGACTTTTTCATCTTTAAAGTCTGCGAGGTATAGACACATGGTCCACCCAGCCCATGGAATAAACTGTCTAGAAAGAGAAAGCATCTGCTTCTTTAAGGGTCCTTCAAGGACCTTTTCAATACAAAAAGGGGATTATGAAACAAAGAAGGAAGGCATAAACAAGATCATACAGAAACACAAAACTGACAGACAAATGTTATAGAGACAAAGAAACAAACCTGGTCAGTCACAGCAGTTGGTAGGCTATCAAAACACTACAAGCAAACTTGGACTTTGAAAGCCTGGGTGTGGAGGGTGATGAAGGGGAGCTGGAGGAGCTATGCACACTGATGAGGGAATGTCCTTGGTAAAGGTGTCCCATCTCATTGCAGGGGGGTTGGACTAGATGAATTTTAAATGTCCTTTCCAACGCAAGGCATTCTATGATTCCACGAATGTGCAGGGGAAGCGGTAGTGGGGAGAATAAAGAGAGATACTGAGAGAAAGGGGAGTAAAAGAAACTGGGTACTTGTGAAATGGGATCGGTCAATACTCTTGTCTGATGCAGCCCTGCACCTGATCACTGCCATCTACCCTGTCTTCTAATTACATCCTTTTTTAACAAGCTCTCTACAGGATCTCACCTCTGGCCCATCGGCATGGAAGTAGCAAGAACTGGGTGCCAGCTCCTGGGTGGCTGCTGACCGAGGGGCTGAGCACTGGTGCCTGGAACAGAACTGAGGTTCACAGCCCATCTACCTGGTGCTGATTTTGGGGGCAGAATGTCTGTGTTGCCCCAAAAAGGCAGCAGAGAAAGAATATCAGGCAGGTACAGAGTCCGTGGGGACAGGTCCCTCACCTTGAGCAGGGCTCTGGTGGTCGGGCAAGAGAAAGTCCTAGACCAAGGCTCCTGGAGGTAGTGGCTGCTGCTTAGAACCCTTAATAATTTTGGAAACAATTTTTGAAATAAGTATCAATATTAAGGAACTCTACAAATCACATGTGTTCAAAATTACTTTCGGAGTAAAGTCTTTAACCTTTCCAAGAAACATTAGTTCATATAATTCTTATATTTAGAAATAATTATACAGTCTCATACACATAAGTAAAAAGAACAGGTAATTATTTCTACAATAGATCTAATTACAGAAAGGTTTTATGGAAAATGGAAATGTCAGCCTTTAATTAAGATCATGTTGGACTCAAATTCCAAAATGCCTGTTTAATAAAAAATTAATGTTCCCTCAATGCTGTGTATAATGAGGAGGTATAGTAAGAAATTATCACCAAAAGTGGATAGTAAAAGGAAATTGCCTACATTTTATAAGATTCATCCACTGTTTTTTCTAATTTTATTAGTATTTTGCTGCAAGAAATTACTGCATAGATTAAATTATCACATAAAAACAAACTGTTTCCTCTTGGTTGCTTACTTCTATTTTAATTTCAGAGAACTATTTTCCAGTGGTCTAGAAACAGCACACCAGAAGAAAGGCACTAGAATGGTACCTTTCTTAGTGTCCTGGCCCACCTAATGCTATAGGACTTTAAAAATGCAAGAGAAAGTCCCACATTCATCCTAACAGAAATTATGTGTCTAATTGAGGAGCACATTCAAGAATTTTTCTATAGATACTTAAACTTCAATTAAAATCTAAGTGAGAAGAGATGAACAGAAAACAGCACTCACCTCTAACCTGTACGCTTTTGTAAATGCAGAATACTGATGTGGGATCAACTGGTGGGCCAAGCCTTCAAAAGCTGATCTTGGAATAAGTATATTATCTTGTATGCTTTTTTGTTACTTGTTTCTTTATAAATTTCTATAATTCATTGGTATTTACAGATGCACAGGTGCAGAGCACATCTTTTTTGTGTGCAAGGGCTGTTACATAAAAAGTAAAGTAGGGATGTGTCTTTGTCAGGATGTTCTCTGTTGATTGGCATTCATCAGCAAAGCTCTTTAGCACTTCAGTATAGGGTCCTGAAAGCACTAGGGTCCTGGAAGCATATGAGACATTAATTAAGAACAATAGGCAGGAATATTAATATTTTTAAGAAAGATTATTAAATTCTGGTTGCCTACCTGCAGAGTGAGAAACCAGATAAGTATCTAAACTTCAGTTAAAAACTTCTGGGTCCATTAGTTGTTAACACTTTAGAAAAATCATATGAAGACATATGAAACTGGCTAGCTGAATCTGAGCAGTGCTACTGAAGATACCAATCTCTGTTGGTAAAATTTGCCTTCAAGAATCCCAGGGAATCCCAGATGCTTAAGACCAGTGGGGAAATCTGGAGCAAGGAAGACTTACCTTTGGAGCAGGAGGATGAGGTTAGGGGATATTTAAACAAATTGGCATGCACAAGTCTATGGGGCCTGGTGTGATGCACCCGTCTCTCCCCAGTACTACCCACTACTCTCAATTGCCTTTGAAACATCAATCCGGAGAAGATCCTGAGGAATGGAAGGGGGAAAAGGTCACTTCTATATTCAAGAAGAATAAGAAGGGAAATTTGAATAACTATAGGCTGGGCAGCCTCACCTCTCCTTCTTTGGGAAGGTGACAGAGCAGGCATTTTCAGACATATGAAGGACAAGACGCTGGTTAGGTCTCGTCAGCATGGATTTACAAAGGAGAGATCACACCTGACAAACCTGATAACCTTCCACAATCTAAAAATTAGCTCAGTAGCTGAGAGAAGAAGAATGGATAATGTTTATCTTGGTATTAAGATTATTTTAGACACTGTCTTCCATAACATCACCCTCAACAAACTGTTGAAGTTTGGGCCACATAAATGAGGTGAACTGTTGGACTCAACACACTGTGATCAGCAGAGTGATGTCACGGCAGTCCAATCACTTGTGGTCTACCCCAGGGGTCAATGCCAGGGGCAATATTGTTCAATATTGCCATTAATAACCTGAATGATGGGAAAGAGAGCTCTTTCGTCAAGTTTTCAAATGATACAAAACCTGTAGGAGCAGCTGAAGCACTGGAGGGGCATGATGCCAAAGGGGCATACAGAGGAGATGGGGAGAGGTTTTTCACCAGAGAGAGTAGTAATAAAACAACAGGTAATGGTTTTAAACAAAAAGAGTGTAGATTTAGGCAAGATATTAGGAAGAAATATCTGCTACCCCTCACCATGAGGGTAGTAAGACACTGGAATAGGTTGTTGATGCCTCCTTCCCATAGTGTTTAAAGCCAGGTAGGGTGATGTCTTATGCAACTTGGTCTAGTGGGAGGTGTCCCTGCCCATGCAGGAGGCTTGGATCTTGATGATCTTTAAGGTCTTTTCCAACCCAAGCCACTCTACGAATCTATGATTCTATGATAAACGGACTGGCAGGAACCAGGTGAAGAATAGGAAGGGGAAATGGTGAGTCCAGATCTTGAGGAGTCTACTGGACATAATTGGCAGGGGATTGGTGTGGGGCAAGGGGCATCAGTTGTTACCTGTGTGAGAGGAGGCCAAGTGGTGTCCTGTGCTGGTCAGCTCGTTCCAGCCAGCACAGCAACAGAAAAAGCAGATCCACTGTGTGCCAAAACCAGAACCACTCAGATGGTGGCCCTTCAAAAAGATATTTAAGAAAGGTCAGTGAGCACTTGGAGTCACAAGAGAAATGACAAAGAAAGAGGGGTGCCAGAGTAGGAGAGGCATCAAAGGAAAAGAGAAGACACAGGAGCAGAGGCAGGAGAGGAAAAAAAGCTGAAAAAAAGCTAGAGCTACTTGGAAGCAGGTCAGGGACTGGACTACCTCTATTTTCCTTGGTAAAGAAGGAGGTATTGTTTTGGCAAGAAAGGATGAAAATAAGTTTGATGATCTTATTTTAAACTTATTTTTTTATACTGAGTGCTGAGTCAAAGAGTCAGCTGTGAAGGTAGCAGTAACATGAGCAGTAAATTGAGTTGAATTCACAGAGAATGGAAAAATCAAAAGAAAACAAAACTAAACCATATACCTATGATTTCACTCAAGGCTTGTTGAGTGCTGTAGTCTACTGAAATGCTATTTTTCTTTTATGAACAATGAATGTTACAACACATGACAGCCATAGCACTTAAAATTTTGTTGGCCTTGTGTGTAAGCACTGATGGCAATTCCAATTCTATTCACTAAAAATTAATCAGAACAGAAATTGCTGTTCTTTCTTCCTTCACCAAACTAATTTGGAGGGATACTAAAAGCAGAACATTATGTACTTTTTGCTGTTCCTTTTCTCTTCCCATCTGACTACATTTGCTCACAAACACAGAGAAACTGATTTTCTACTAGCTCCTGCTAAACACATTAGCTACAAAATACAGTAAAAAAGCCAAGAAAATTTTAAAGTGAATACAAAGGAAGAAAATATATGCCAACAGATATGTTTTTAATTGTTTATGGGCCTCCAGTGATAAAGAAACATGGCTGGAGTTGCTCCTGTTTGGCAAGTAGGTCACAGAGGTGGAATGATAAAAGCACTGACTATAACCATTGGCAAAATTAGATTTGGTTGAGATCATATTTGATATCACAAATGCCACTACTATATTCATAAGGATATTGGAAATATAGACTTGATTTTTCTGTTACTTGTACCATGCCAAAAAATGCATCAGTCTTTAATCACATTCCTGCTCAGATTACTGAGCCTTTCCCTGGATGTCCAGCCTCTTGCTAGCTTTATTTAGAAGGGGCATTTAATCTCCTGAGCTGATTGGTTTCTAGGGAGACCAATTCCAGAAGGACCAAAGAAACTTTTTTCCATTCAGTCTTGATGGAAAGAGGCGCTTACATCCTCAACTACGGCTGTTCAAGGCACAAAAAAATTATGCACAGTTTGGAGGTTATTTGAGATACTGGTATTTGTTCTGTCATGCAGGGCCCAACATCCTTCACTGAGATGACCAAAAATGCACTCATTTTTTACCCTGCATTAGTAAGAGTACAGAGTGGACATAGCCCTAGAGGGCAGACAAGAAATAAAAACAAAGGCAAGCACCAAAGGAGGGTCATGAAAGCATAACTCAGACATTTAGGGACAAAAGGAGGAAGGTCAAGTTTCATCTGTAGATAAAACTGGCTAGATATATAAAGAGTAAGAAAAAAGAACTCCATGGGTGTGCTAGTAATAACAGGAGATTCAGGGAAAATGTGACTCCTTTTTGGTGAGGGAAGAACATCTTGTAATGCATGATGAGAGAAAAGGCTAAAGTACTCAATCATTTTTTTTTTTTTTTTTTGTCTCAGTTTTCAGTCAAAATTGTATTCCTTCTCATGTACAGTTTGAGACAACAGAATCATAGAATAGTTTGTATTGATAATACAGTCTGAGACTACAGAATCATAGAACACCCCAACTTCCCCTGCCAGAGCATGGTCAGCCTGCCAGTGAAAAAATTCTGTCTTATATCGATATGGAACCACCTATGCTCCAGTTTATAACCATTGCCCCTTGTCCTCTTGTTAGTCACCCCTGAGAAAAGCTTTACTCCATCCTCCTGGCACTCGCTCCTTACATATTTACAAACATTAATGCAGTCATTCCTCATCCTCCTCCAAGGTGAAGAGACCCAGCTCCCTCAGCCTTTCCTCATAAGGGAGATTTTCCACTCAATCATCTTGGTTGCTCTCCACTCGATTCTCTCAAGCAGTTCTGGGTCCTTCTTGAATTGAGGGGCCCAGAACTGGACACAATATTCCAGATGCAGCCTCACCAGGGCACACTAGAGGGGAGGAGAACCTCTCTCAGCCTACTAACCACCCCCTTTCTAATGCACGCCAGGATGCCATTGGCCTTCTTGGCCACAAGGGCACATTGTTGGCTCATGGTCATCCTTCCATCCACCAGCACCCCTGGGCTCCCTTCCCCTTCTCTGCTCTCCAACAGCACAGTCCCCAACCTGTACTGGTACCTGGGGTTGTTCTTTCCCAAATGCAAGACTTTACACTTGCCCTTGTTTTAATTCATTAAATTTCTCTCTGCTCAGATTCCCAGTCTGTATAGGTCCCTCTGGAAATTCAATTCATTTGTCCTTTGCCTCTCAGATACAAAATCTTTGTCTCAGCTTCACTGCCCTTAGGCTGTAGTTGAAGAATTTCCACAGAAAGCAAGAGGCATAGCAGACTCTGAACTGGTGACCATCTTGGAAGTACTAACAGCAGAGAAAGTTGGTACCTGTGATACCACCTGCTCTCCTGTGTTGGAAAACACAGAGCTCAGTTTGGCTCCAGCTTAACCAAACGAAGACCAAACATGACCAGAGAGATAAATGTAAGAACTTTTATAATGAGGGAAAAGGCTTCCCTAACTTTTCCTTTGTTTCCCTTTTGTTCTCCCATAGAAGATGTTGGAGGTATGGCTAAGTAGTTGAATGACAGCAGCCAATCAGTTTACTCTATAAAAGGCAAGTTCCACCTTTTGATTGGTGAGAATCCTGCAGACTTTCCCTAGAAGGTGTTCTGGACCTTCTGTTTCCTGCAGGGAATCACGTGCCTGCTCACGTGATTGCTCCTGACGAGAAGGAAAGGGGATATCCAGCCATAGCCATTAAAGGGTAAGAACTATCAAATCCCTATATATGAATTCTTCAAGTTTTTAAGATCCTTATTAAACTGAGGTCATTGTATTATCATATTGCCTATAGGTATTACTTTAATCATTATTCTAGAACTGGTACAAGACCTATTTATAAGGAATTTGCTAGCACTCAAACAATAGCCTTGTGTAACAGTTATACAGATATTTTATTATTTGCATATTTTATTTGCATATTTTATTTTTAAGATATCTTCCTATCTGTTTTTCCAACACCTTGTTCTGCTACCCTATTGTCCTAACACTCAAATAATACAATTTAACTTCTAGCTTTTAAAATCTTTTGTTGTTTACAATAAATTCTGTTTTATATGTACACATCTTGTCTTCTATCTTGTTTCATTCAGGACAATGTCCAAAAGACAACTGCTTAGGTTGTGTGTTGGAAACAAGAAGCCCTTCTCCCTCAAACCAGCTGAATGTTTTTGCAGGGTTTTTCATGACTAAGTGTTGGTCAGCAACTGAAAACACCCCTACTGTGGCTGTGAAAAGGAGAATTAGAATTAACACTTTAATGATTGTTAAGAAGACGTGACAAAAATAAAAAGGGATAATTAGCAATAATTTGAATAGCAAACTGTTGCTAGAAAATGCAGTTCTCAAATCCAGTCCTCTCTGCTCGTGTCAGAACCAATAAATGTTGTTATGCCCAGCCATGCCAGGACCAATGCTAAATTGTTAATGGTGAGGAAAACAGTGTCTCCACGCTTGGGTCTGTGCACCAGGCCTTTTAAAGGGCTGCACACACATCCAGAGGAAGGCAGGCTATCTCAGCAGCAGCATCACACTGGCAGTATCAGTACAGCTCTACAAAACTTCAGTGTTGTAAAAACAATGTCTCGTCTGTCTCTGGGCTCACCTTCTTTTATTGAAAGAAGAGGGTCCAAAGAGAAAATTTTAATCTGGACAGCAGGGTTATTAGGAGGGAAACATATGTTGTGAACATAATTTTAATGCTACTCAACTGTCCTTTTGCCTTAGTTTTTCATTCTGTGAGTGTTTGTATACTAATATGACATTGTAAAATACATGACAAATAGCTCAAGAGCCTATTTTGTAAAGGAGTATGCCAAACGTCAATTTTCATTAGTATATGAAGCCCAGAAAAAGAAGTAGAAAATTTAATAAGAATAGAGTCCATGCTGCCATAGAGAAAACAAGAAGTTAACTATTTATCACTTCAGTTGCTTTATAAATAAAATATTTTCTGGAAGAGTGGGGATCTGGGATGTCCAAGTAACATCATGCCTAAATGAGAAGAGAAAGAGAGAAGGATTCAGCCCAAATAACATATAAGCAGACTCTGGACAAGGAGATGTGGAAGTCTTGCCACCAACTGGTCAGTTCTGAAGGACAAGTGATGCCTTTCACAGAGCATGCATAGAAGAAGATAAACTGCAGTTGTCTGGAAAATATGATCAAAACATGCCTGCCAAGAAATACAAGCATCAGAATCCCTTGGATGAGGAGAAGAGGAGGCTCAGAGGAGACCTCATCACTCTCTACAACTCCCTGAAAGGAGGTTGTAGCCAGGTGGGGGTTGGTCTCTTTTCCCAGGCAACCCTCAGCAAGACAAGAGGGCACAGTCTCAAGTTGTGCCAGGGGAGGTTTAGGTTAGATATTAGAAAGAATTTCTTTACAGAGAGGGTGATCAAGCATTGGAATGGGCTGCCCAGTGAAGTGGTGGACTCTCCATCCCTGGAGATATTTAAAAAGAGACTGGATGTGGCACTCAGTGCCATGGGCTGGTAACTGCAGCGGGAGTGGATCAAGGGTTGGACTTGATGATCTCTGAGGTCCCTTCCAACCCAGCCAATTCTATGATTCTATGATTCTTGTGTTTTGGGCTCCAGAAGCAGACACATCACAGTTTAACACTGAGCATTTACCAAATGACAGATTCTCTCTATTAATCCCCCTAACAAAAGGAGAGATAATAAGGGAGAGAGACTTATGGGTTGGAAACAAACTACGCAGCTTTCATGAAACAGTTATGATAAAAAGGAAAAAATGTGAAATTTACACTGAAAAATGGTACTCTACGTGGGGCCCCATGAGAGCAGAGTACAGGGTGAGAATATTCTCCCTGGATCTGCTGGCTATGCTTCTTTTGATGTAGCACAGGATACGGTTGGATTTCTGCCCACATTGCTGCTTCTATTCTTATTCGAGCAAAAGAACCACAATTTTAGAAAGAAAAAAACCTCAGAAGACTAGAACTCCAGATTTACCACATCTGCCAGTACTTGCATGAAGAATATTTAGTCATCTTCAAGTATATTACATCTTTTCTGTTTACAATATATTTTACTGGAGCTGAGATGTGTTTTCAACAAATACAGTGACACTTCACCACTATCAAAAGGCTTTCTGATAAGCAGGTAGTTCCTATCTTGCCATGTATATGTCATGTTTAAATTTGCTCATGGATAAGTTCAGAGAAGTTTATAGAAAAAAGGGTCCTAGCAGCAAGAAATTATAGTCAGATATATTAGAGGAAGCAGTATAGCTTTACCAGATAATGAGTTGTGGAGGTGAGTTCATGACCAAATAACCAGAAACTTAAGAATTAATTCAGCTAGTTTGAGAAACAAATTGGTTTTTGGAGCCTTACATAATTATGTAATGGAAAATTTAATTAAAAATTAAGAAACTTGTCCAACCTTCATATTTCTTAGCCCTAATATAGCTGGGTCTGTTATAAACCTTTTCTTTTGTGAGGGCAAATGATATTCTGTCTGTGAATTATGGAAACTTTTAATTGCCGTTCCAGCTGTGAAGACAGAAGTATGGTCACTGTCACCTTTACTTCATTAATGGCTGGGTGCCAAGAAAACATGGAAGACATAAAAAACTCTAGGTCATGTTCTTTCCTCCCCTGCTTCTTTCTTTTTTTTTTCCTGTTTCTTTTCTCTTCCTTTTTCTTTCTCTTTTTTTTCTTTTTCTTTTTCTCTTCCTTTTTCTTTCTCTTTTTTTTTTCTTTTCCTTTTTGCTTTTCTTCTTTTTTCACTTTCTCCTTTTCTTTTTCTTTTTCCTTTTCTTAAAAGATAAAAAAAAGGAATTCTTTGTTTGAGAAGATGGGGAAGGTTTTGCATAGATCATGGAAAATATCGACATTCAAAAGAAAAATGTTTCCTAGACCCTTAAACTCATTCACAAGATTTTCAATTAAGCCTGATGTTACTACTTGCAAAGGAAGGTTCATATGTTCAGATCAATGTGGAATCAGCAGCTATTAGTTTTCAGAGTAGTCATTAATATTCATACTAGAATTCCCACCAAGAAGAATATTGTTGCTGTTTGTCACTTGGGATCAGTGAATCTTAAGTTAATTTTTTACATGAACTGATATAATACTTTGCTGCAGGCAATACTGATTTAATACGCTGGAGTTTCTTCAGAACTGTCAAGCTTCAGAGCACAGAAAACACATCTCCTGAGATACAAGGAAGAAGTGATTTTGGACATTAGTTCTTCATAGCTTCTTAGCTGAGGTAAATGAGTCAGAGTAAAGAGACACGAGTGGAATAAGAGCTAGAAATATTAATAATTAATAAATAGTATCTTTTAAAGTTAAGTTGACTGTTATTATATAAAAAAGCAGCTGGAAAATACTATCAATCCACAAGACAGAATGAGTGTGGAAGGAAAACTGTTCCTCGAAATAGCACAGCACCTATTTTCTTATCATCCACCCTCAATTGCCAGCTGGAGCAGAGGTGCTGCAGCTTGATTCCTATCCCTTTAGCTTTTCTGGCATTATAAAGGTTTGTGTACTCCTCCAAAACTGCAGTGAGTACCTCTTTATTCCTGCTGCATTCGCTTTTGTCTCCTTCAGGATGCTTTTTAACTTCCCCAGACCAGGCCTTTGGAGCCCACAGAGATGAGTGGGAGGAAGGGGGATTAGATAGAAGAGCCTGACTCATATCAGATGCTAAAAGAAATCAAACTGCTCACCATGTCTTCCAACAAAAGAATATGGGCAATCAAATAAAGCTAGAGGGTGACTGTATATAAAAAAATAAGCTAATTTTTATCAGTGTGGGTGTAAGCTATGAAAGTCCTTCTGTGAAAATGATTAAAAGATCAGAAGGCTAAATTTCACATAGCTCAAAAAAAGTTATCAGATATATCCAAGGAAAAAAGGTTCATTGAAGGTTTGTGAAAGAAAAATCCACTTCTTGATGAAGAAATCTTAAGCTGTAGAGTACTGAAAGTTCAAAGAGCATCCTGATGTCCTTATACTCTGGGCTTCTCACGATGACCATTGAGGATGATGCAATGTGGAGCCAGACAGTTGGTGCAATCACCTTTTCTGCTCACCATGTCTATATTCCCTTTATGTTAAATATTGCTAACAAGCCTCAGAATCCCTCTTTAATGCTCAGATAGCTGATCTCTAAGAAGCAGCAGAAGATGAAGAAGAAATACTCATCCTGATTCTAATTCTTCACTGGAGGTGCTGCAGAGGAGCATTTCTCCAGTAAGGATAAGAAAAAGGAAACCAACACTTTAGCCAGATATGTTCTCCTGTACAGCAGCTCAATTCAGTGCTTGAAAGAATACCAATGAACACTGAAATGAGTTTCAGATTCCTTTTCCTGAGGAAAATATACTGGTATCTTTTATGGGAATGAAAGCAGAGATCATGGATAACATGACTGCATGCAAGTAAGTAAAAAACATTGAATTTTGGGAAAGATTAACTGCTTAAACATCTGCATAACACCCTCAAAATCTCTTAAGTGAAATCTATTTCTTAAAATATTTTGCTCATTTGTTCAGTAAAGACTTAAGACATTAAGTATAATGGAGACAGCTAAACCTGAGCATAAACTGTATTAAACAATTATTGAAATTTATCTTTTACATCCTTTCAAGTATAGCAAATGCAAAATAATACCAGATGGAGAAATATGTATTTGTGAAAATGTTCCCAAATAAGATGATTTTGCATAAATATACAGATATGACTAAGGTTTTAAAATTACTGCACTCACTGAAGAAATCTTTATACTTTGTAATTCTGATCCAGTAAACTGGATAATTTTGAGCATATAGCTAGTGAGATGTGAGATGGTACTCCATCAATTTAAAAGACTTGACATAATTGGAAAAGTGATTTCCCAGCAATGTGTCTTGTGCCCTTGACTTTATTATGATTTGTCTATTCTCAATGTCTCTGTTTATCAGCTTAGCAACCTTGCTGGCTACACCCTCTGATTTTAGAGCAAATATTGCAAATCAAAGAATGATTCTTTGGAAAAGGAAATCTAAATGTTTAAAGATTTCCTGCCTAAAAAAAATAATAAATAAATATAAATAAAAAGTTATCTGGATTTTACTATTTAAATGTGTCTGCACATACTCAGTGGAGGATTAATGTGGCTAGAACAATCATATGGCCTCAACTAATTTTTGGTAAATCCTTCACAGAGAAGTAGAAAAGCTCTACTGAAATAGATAGGTCTAACCTCCTGCACAAACAAGTAGAATGCCAATTTTGAGAAGGAAAATGTGGATATTTACTCAAAATATAAAAGCATCTTAAGCTTTTGTGTATCTGTATTTTTAAGGATACTGTTATTAAAAGTGCATAATGTAGCTTGTAAAAATGTCAACCTCTGTAGCATGTAAGTCAAAAACCAGCAAGAGCTTGTACCAGTCTTGGAGAAAAAAGCAAGTGGGGGAAGACAAAAAAGTTATACAGTCCCACTTTTAATACTAAACCATTTTTATTCTCCAGATACTGATAGGATGAACACTTCAAAGCAAGGCTTCTAGTTACATTTTTTTGTGTGGGAAGAAATTAAATATTAGCTCTGTAAACCAAGACCACTTGTTAAATCTGTTCTGCCCCTTTTCTGACTGCATTTTTTTCAATGAACAAAGGAGTATTTCCAAATTTTACAGATTGCTCAGATATTACTGTGCAAACACTGATATGAACATTAATGGTTACAGTGACAAAAACATTTAATTACATGGTTCTATGGTGTTGTCCACAAAGTTTGGATTGAAACCAAAGTTTAACCATAGATCTTAGCTGGGTACTGTCATTCTGTGAAGATATACAGTTCTCTTTTAAAGTTATTGATCATAAAATGCCTTTGTAAATGTTTTAGAAGGAAGAATTTAGCCTGCAGGCAACCAATAGATTCAATGAGTCACATGCAGAGAGTTTGGAACAGGAGTTTGACCTAGAGCCTACGGGATCTTTAAATTTTCATACTCCACATACACGGAGTGGTCAGAATACACTGAATTGTTTCTAAACACACTTATTTTGTCTGCTCTAAAGAACAATGCTGATTCCTGAAGACTTCACATACATTTTATTTAGGCAGGGAATAGGCACAATCAGCCATGTCCTACATATATTGCATGCAGAGCTACCATAGAGAATATAAATTTCTGTATTTACAATCAGTGTTCCCTAGATGCATATTGCTTAGTCTTACTTTACCTTCTGAAGTCTACATAGAAGATTTTTATTAAAGGTCCATTATCCAATGTAATTTTCCTCCTCTAGTGGTATTTCTACTTGTTCTGTTATCTCAGCTGTGTCACTGTAAAATCTGGAAGAGCTTCACAGAACTCAGCTCAGTTACTCCAGACTAATGCTATCACTTATATCCAAATGTTTCTTTTAGTCAAGTAAGATGTGTGTTTCTTACATGTTCTTATTTCTTCATAGTTATGAAAAGAAGTCATTATCAAACTTAAGCAATGCTGTAGAGCCTTGGGATGGTCATGAGACAGAGATCAGAAATTGAGAGAAAATTCAAATGCCCATGACATCTTCGCTTGTCATAAGTAGCTGCATCAAATTCTGTGATGGTAGCAGAGTAAAGCTCTCAAGTGAGAATACTTGGGTGCAGTGGAAGTGCTCTGCAGTTCCATGATCTGACAAACCAAAATTCAGCAATATTTTTTCAGAGCTTCAAAAATGTTATGGCTTCAGGGTGACAGGATGCTTAGGGACCTTCCTAGTTCTTCAAAGTAGACAGAATCTGAAATCCCTTTTTAATTTGAGAATTACATTTTGACTCTGTGTGTATATACAGAAGGCATGCTATGAAGAATGGCAATAAATCAGGTAAGCTTAACTGAATTGCTGTACAAAAAGCACTAGGCAGCAGATGGCAACATTCCTATTCTTGCCTCTGTGTAATTTCACTGTCAGAAACCCTGTATTACATTTTATTACGACATTAGAAAACTGAAGACATGATTCCTGGCTCAGAGAAAAACATTCTGCAATTTGGATTAGCTCACCCATATATGAAAGGAGCTGGCGATGCTCTGTGGTCTTTTTTAAAGCTCAGAAAAGTGCTGCAAAATGAAGGCTCTGCTAAGGAGAAAAAAAGGATGAAAGATGAGCAATCAGTGTGTCAGATAGTATTTGTAGGCAGAAACTGCATATGAAGAAGTAAGCAGGGATTGCCATAGAGGTGGGAGATCAACAAACATGATTTCATGATACACTGACCAGACTGATGAACTATCTTGAAAAGAATGGAAACAGGATATAGATGGTCAGCAGACATTTATGTTCCAATGCTACTACTTCAACAGGCAGGTATAAACCTACCATTCCTTTGTACAATAGGAACTCAGCATCAGTCTGTCACAAATATCAGAACAGAAGTGTGTGGGATCCTGAGTGTGTTGGGCTTCCACCACTGCAGTCCTTGATAGAAGGGAAAATCTAATATCTTTGTAGAGTAAAATTTGCTCTGTTTCTCCTCATCTCAGCCTGCATCATGAGGCTCCTATTAAGTGGGAAGGAGTGGATTACCTGCTTGGTAATGTGGGAGAAGGTCTTTCAGGGACTGACTCTCTCTCTTTACTTGACTTTCTGTGTGACCTTGAATGAGCCACGTAGGGACAGATTTACTTGTTATGCTTTACTCACAGTTTCAATTACAATGAGTCTTTACCCTTCAGTAATGTGATTAGAATTAATTCCTCCCTTTTATGGGATGAATTCATTTGGTCTAAATAAAATTTTATTTTCTATTAGCTCCATTCACCTTCACTGAGCTATTTACAGTGTGAGTTTAGCTGCTGCTATACTGGGCAAAACCAGGCTCTCTGCATAGCAGAATTTCATCCTAAAAAATGATGGTAGAAATGGCAATCTGACACAGGGAGCTACAACAGGACTAATTCATTGACCCCTTTAAAATGCAGTTTATCAATGAGAAAAACCTCCGTGGAATCTGATTTTAAGTAGCTGCAGCAGTAGTACTTTTGCCTCCTAGATGGAGCTAAAGCACTTGTCTGTTGTACTTTGGCTTGTGGGATGAAGGGAAGCAAGAAACAGGACATTGATTCTCAATTAGCATTATCTGCAGTGTTATGCATTCCTAACAACATATTTTACAGAATAAATAATTTATCAAGTTTGTTCTCCATTTTGCAAGGACAATCTTTTTTTGAGTGTAAATCGGTCTAAGATTTTGAACCTTTTTTCACTTCTCTGCAGCCAAGCAGTGCTGCTCACCAAATACCTGCTTCAGAAAGCACTGCCAGCTACCCAGTTCAGCCTCCAGGAAGATTAATGTTCAGTCTTCATCCCCCTAGTCCTCACAAAGGATAGATAAAGGACTTCTGGCTCCAGGGTAAAGACTGAACATACAGTCAAGATGAGACCTCTTCAGTGTTAATAAAGGAAGAGATGTCACAATGTTGAAAGTAAGGAATTTTAAAATGAAACCAACAGAACAAGAGACTGTTCTAAGCTGAGCCTAGATGCAGAACCAAAGCAAACCTTGCAGTTTTACTTATTTGCAAACATGCACAACCAAAAAAAAAACATAAGCACATATCTAAGTCTATATCTGGCTGTGCAATACTAATTAATTTCATTTTCATAGCCTTGTTTGTGATGAACATCAATATTCAGTGCACTCCCCATGCTCACAGTTCAAGGTGAATAGATTGAACAAAGAAATGGAGAAGGCCTATCAAAAATAAAACACAGGGTCAGGATGGAAAGGGAAGAGCCAAAAGCTCTTTGTACTTTACAGAAAGACAGAAGAGCTATAACGAATATGATCAGAGTCTAAAAACATCACCAAAATAATAACACTATACCTAAAGTAGTGTTTTTTACAGTCTAAGAGAAAGAAGAACAAGAAGTGGCTGGTGGCCAGCACAGTGTAAGTTAGCAACTGGGAAAAAGATCCTGGCTATCTGGAAGACATAGCAGCAAGTGAAACTGCTTTAGCAAGTTGGCAAAGCAGTGTCACTACAGAAGAGAAGGTCAGATTCTTTCTTCTGGGTTAGTGGGCTTCTCTCTATGCTTTTGGACCCATGGAACAAACAGATCTGAACTGCAGCCAAATGGGTGCTGCTGAATCTTTACATCTGGCATCCAGCCTGTCTGCATTGCTTGTGATTTTAATAGCATTCATTTATTGCACTACCTTAGGAAGGGTTTTAATTATGTAATCTGCTGCTTAAGCTGATTTTTAATTATTTAATTCATGTTTGTTCCCTAATGTTGCTGCATTTAATAATCTATGACACTGATCCTACAATGACTTCCTTGCTGGTGTGCCTCTTTTCTACTGTGCATCTGCATAAAGTGTGTGTGCATGTGATGTGGAATTTCCTCACTTCTTTGAATTAAGCAATAATTATCTATAAAAAATATGCACTGGAATATATTTTAACTCAAACCTTCAGGGATTTTCCACTCTCTGCTAGCAATAACCTGCAATACACTTGAATTGATTTCTGGAGATCAGTTTATTGCAGCAGAACAGAGTTGAAATTTATTAATGTGAATGTGCAAATGTAATATATTTGCTTGGTAATGAGTGCACCATGGAGGACAAGTCATCTATAAATTAATATGTAGAGAAATCTGTGTAGGCAGAAGTTCTACATTCTTTTGGTATTGCAAATACAGACTTTTGAAATAAATTATTTTTAAAGCCAAGGGTTTTTATTTAGCCCACCCTCTTTCCCTGCTGGGGTTTTCCCCTCTTATCTATGATAGAATCCATATGCCTTAGAGGAACCAAGACTTTTCAACTACTAATTGATAAATGAAATCACGTATTTATGTTGTGATTCTAATTATGTGTTATGGAAACTGAAGTATTTGGAAATCAAACTCCAGCTTTAAAAATAGGCATGCATGATGTTATTACATACAAGGTTATACCAGGTTCTCACAAGACAAAATCTTCTGAACAGGTAATAAATTCTAAAATTCTGGACTGACATCTATTTTTATTCTGTATCATACTCAGAATCTGGAAAGCAATGAAAAACATGCTATTTGAATTCAATTTTTTTTGAGGGGGGGTTTCTTTGTTCTTTTTTTCTTTTTTTTTTTCTTTTTTGAGCCCTGTAATTAGAACCTAATCCATACCTTCATATAGGTATTAAACCGAGATTTTTATCCCAGGGAATTATCCCCCATTGTGAAGCTGGATCACCTGTGTGACACTGTTTTCATTTGTTGCATCTTGTTCTGTGGGCATGCAGGTCTTGACCCTGCTCATTTCGAACAGTATGCTCCACATGGTATGTTTTATAAGTTAATAATATATGTTTTAAATTCAGACCATGTTGCTATCTGAAACCTGAGGCCACAAGCCATAGAATTACCCTGTAAAACTCATACCTCAACTCCAGATCTCCTAGTTGAGTGATATTATACCATGACACAGGATCATGGGAAATTCAGGCTCCCTCTCACTGTTTCAGTGCATTTCCTTCTCCATGCATGTGTAAGTGTTGCAAATAGACAACCCTGGTTTACAGTCAAATTCCATAGCAAGTCCCTTTCTTATACACTGTAGAGTCCTCTGAAAAGATACTCATTGAAGATGGAAATATCACATGCCCTATAAAACATGTTTAGGTTTTGTAATGGTGTAGCCTGTGTTTTGGCATGGAACACCATATAAAGCAGACTAAAAGAAGAGGCATTACGTAAACCTTTAAAGAATACACAGGCCATATCTTGTCATCATCCTCTGGCAAAATCACTGCCGAAGTCTTGACCAATTTCTCAAACACAGCAAATGAGTTCATACCATCTGCTATAGCTCATGTCACAGCAGAGAAACCTAATGTTTACATGACTTGTCCTTCAAAAAATCTCTGCTTGTGTATGTCCAGATGTTTTGTTTGTTGTTTTAATTTAAATTTATTTTAAGTGTGTTTTCAGAAAAACATGTGCCTGAAGGATTAAAATTGCATTAGTGTATTGCATTCACTGGAATTTAAACACTCTTTTAAAGAGCAACTTTGGCTATGTGCTTTGGCAGAGCTGCCATGGAACCAGTTTGCATTTGGAATAGGGAGTGTCAAGGCAGGTTGAAGGTTTAGCTAAGAAACCAAGCCCAGAGTCTAATTTATAGCTGAGCACAGATGAAAATTAATCTTAATTAAACTACAATTGCTCCATGACATGATTTGTCATGTCAATTGGTGATAGAAGGAAAAAAAAATCACACAACTGATATCTGGCATCACGGGGCTACCTTGTCATTATGGCCCACGGATACAGAGCCAACAAGATTTTGGGATTTAGTGCAGCCTTGGTGAACACTGGAGCAAATCCTAATGGATGGAAAAGTAAGAAGGTAACCAGAGGCTTTTCTTCATCACTTATTTGAACTGAAGCTGTAGCAAAATGACATTTAAATATAACACCTGTTTTCACTGGAAAAAGGCTTCCCCCTGTGCTATTGACTAGCTGTTAGATACCACTCACTTTTGCAAGACCTGCAAAGAAGAAGGAAACTGTGATCCATAGGGAAGCAAAACAGGAATGAAAAGCAGTGAAAATAGACAGGAAGAAGGAACTGAGACCACTGTGTTGCAGATTAAAAGGCTGAAAAATTTTATGATCTAGAAATCACTCCAGAAGATGGATAGGCCCATGGAGCATACAGATCAGAAAATGAAGTTTTACAAAAGGGAATAATAACTTTACAGTCTTAAGAATGATGTCCAGAACACTGTAACATAGCTACAAATGGTTGATGAGAGAGACTGCAGAGAGATAATTGGGTGACTGTTTTGCTTTATTTTTTAAAACTAAAACAAAGAATCAGGAAACACAGTAGATATGCTGCAGAGCTGAGTACTCTGGTGTCCACATTGAAAATCAAGGATAAAAACTTGATAATAATAAGCTTGGTTGTTGTGTGAAGTATATTAGTCTAGCTTCTAGAAGAGATTGTTTAGAAAAAGTAATCTTTGCCTTCAAAGGTCAAAGAGAAATGGCATGGAAACAGCAAAACCATGGTCAAAGCTGATAAAATGGAGAAAATAATCTTAAGATCAAAAGTGAAAAAAAAAACCAACCCAAAGCAGGACTGGGACACAACAATACTCTATCTTTTTATTAAAGAGGGATTTTCAGAATTTGACAGGCACAGAGTGGAATTATTCTCTGACAGGAGTGCTCATGACTATACTTTTTGGAAGATGTTAGTTCCATCACTTCACAAGGAATACAAACTATCACATGTTACTAAAGGAGAAAAGAAAAAATCTTTAATAAGCCTTGCTGAATATTAAGAGGTGAACATAATGCCTTCAGTACACTATGGGACACTGGGAAAGACATTCATTAACATCCTGCATTATATTTTAGTCTCTGATGAGCTGCTCCAGGCAACCCAATATAGATGAGTTAGTCCAAACAATGAAACAGTTCAAACACCAGTGTGTGCCAGATTCCAAGATGGAAAAATCACATAAAGGTAATTCTACCACCAAATGGGTGTGCTGTGGTAAGAAGAGCACATCTTTAAGTGGTTCCAGACAGTAATATTTGTGGTTTTAAGGGCCGAGAAGATTTAATGGGTTCACATTTCATGCCTAGGGACAACTTTATGCCTGAGTATTTTGACATGAGCACGTGTTTGAAAGCACATAGGGTAAAGCACAAGGTGTGTGAAGAATACTTCAGTCTCTGAAAGAAGGTAACTTTTCAGACTCAAGTAATCACAGCCTATTTTTAATAAAAGTTATGACAGATCTCTGCAGCTGTAAGGTCAAGAACTACCTGGTCACAATTACCAGCTTCTGAGAGCTAAATCACACCAGCAAAAACTGTGATAAGGTATTGACATCAAATTTTACAAGGTGTTGAGTGCTGAAGCTTAGCAGATGAACTAATGGGTCATAGTAAATGCTAATATATCCAAGTGGATTTAAGACCAAACAGAAAACATAAAACCTCTCATGACTCTCCTGGGCTTCCTAGCAGCATCAGGAGTGCAAACCAGGGTGTAGATAAGCATACTGAAATGAATATAAAGCAGATCAGCCTCCTTCATGTTCTCATGGAATGACTAATTCTAGTTAGGTTTCAGCACAGGAAATAAGAAAATGATACAGACTGCAATCAAATGAAGGTAGGGAAGGATGTAGAAAGACTGGATCCTGGAGGAGGTACACAGATTGCACAAAGGAAGAGACTGGAAGTGCCACTGTGGCACCAATATTTGTACACAGGGCTGGTGGCAACCTACTTGCAGCTACACCACCTTAGTTAATTTAGTTTTACAAGCACTGATTCTTCTGATGTTGTAATTCCCCATGCAGGACACAAAACAGGAACTACTCTGCCCACATACAGGCAGAGGAAAATCATAAGGAATTCCAATTAGGATACAAAGATCTGACACCTGGCCCTCGCATGGAAAAGAACTGGATGTGGACAAAAAGCTCATCTTCATTGTGATGGGAGACAGTGGTTTCAGAGGTGCAGTTATAAGATAAGCCAATATATATGCAAACAAATAAAGATCCAGACCAAAGGCTATCCTTTCATAACTGCCTAAGTAAATATAATATATAAAAAGTCCCACATTAGCCATTTGCTATATTGATACTATCCATGTATGACATCAGGGATGTTTTGAAACTACTACAGTTGCCTTTGGTCCACACTACACCCTAATAAGTAAATTTCTATTTTTTTCAGCAAGGCTGTTGCATATTGGTTTGATGCACTCCCGGTCCTGGAGCTGGCTCAGCCACTGGTAGCTTGAACACTCCAGTGTGCTGCAAAAGCAGACACCTCACTTGCTGTCAGGACAAAATTTGCATTTTTAAAATGGTTACAGTTTTTCTTTAAGAATTATTGCAATGGACTTTCTCATACCTGTGTCATGTAGGAACCTGGAAAAAAAATTGTGCTCCAGTGAGCTAGTAGATATATCTATTTTTTCCCAAGAAAATTATATTGTGTTATCATGAAAGATAATAAGTCATTCTCACATGTTGATCTATTATTAAGAAAAAATTGTATTCCTACATATTGCCCAATATAACCACCAGATTTTGGAATGTATTTACTGGAAAATATAATAGTAGGCTACAGTCACCACACTGATTAGAATCTGAGGAAAGGATTTGCAAGTACCTCCAATCTCTAGGCCACAGAACACCAACTTAACACAAGATTAATTGAGTGAAATCTTCAGGAGTCATTGAAAACCATTCATTGCTAGGAACTTTTTAGAAAGGGGCACTGTTACAGCACAGTAACAGTACCCTATATGCAGACCCAAATGACACATTGTAATCAAACACTGATTGTCCAGTCAGATACCATATGACAGGTAACAAGAAAAAGTTACATGGTAGATAGACTGAACACCTTGATACTTTTAAAGAGAGATGATTTTTGTATTCTGTCCTAAAATTGCCCTCTAGCATAGTAGAGGAACTAAAATAATTTTTTTATAATTTCATTCATTCAAAAGGTCAGTCATGACCTTTTTCATTTCTGCATTGGCGTTGAATGAAAATAGATAAGTAATTTAAATAAGAGCCACTTGTCACATTAGGACAGATATCTTTTCCTCATCAGTAAGCATTTGTCTTGGCAAAATGTGGATCTTCAGACTTTTCAGTCTTTGTAGAAACTACTACGTGAACCCAAATTACTAGTTTGAACATAAGTGACACATCTTCTCTTTTGTGTCAACGAAGCTGTGGTAAGAAAGGGCTGAAATGTCCTTCAGATCCATCAGGTGACTATCAGACGTTTCTGCATTGCTCTGTTTCTGACAAATGATCTCCAGATCATAATATCTACAGATTAACAATAGAATCACCTACAGAGCACCTCAATTAATTTATTTTTATCTATCTGATAAAGCCATACGTTATAGTCTATGAAATTATCTAAAATTGTCATATGGTAAGAGTTTTTCCTTAGGAGCAGTCAAAAGGAAATAATTAAGATGAAGTAATTAATACTTCATATCTGAAAAATTTTAATTGACTTTTTTGTCTCCTTTTCTGTATCATTAATTGCAACTTTTTAATGACTGTTTTTGGAATAAGAGAATAATACTTTAGGAACTGCTATTGTTCTTGTGATGAGCAAAGATTTTTCTCCTGAGGATACTGACCTGAGACTGAACAATGACCTGAGATTCAGCATTATGAACTTTACAGTAAGTATAAATGCTACAATCTCTAGGTGCTTGTTAAATTCTGCTTTTTGATTTTTCTTAGAGGGTTCTTCAGGAGGAGGATGGGGGAATTATTTCTGATGTGTCTGAAAGTACTGCTCATGAGATGAAGTGGGCTTAAGGGTACTGATGGACCCAAGTCCAGATAAAGGCAAGTGTTTAATGTATTTTACCTGCTCAGGGCTTTAAGGAACCTTACCCAGTGAAAAGTGTTCCTGCCCGTGGCAGGGAAGTTGGACTGGATGGTCTTTAAAAGGTCCCTCCCAACCCAGACCATTCAATGGTTCTACAATTCCATGACTTGTGAGAAAAGATCTTTCTGGTGTCACAGGAGTTAATTTCCCAAATTGGCTTTAACCTCTGACTCCACACTAAGATTGAATTTGCACTCAGTTTCTTCAGCTGTTATATTTTAGGGTGACAAGGATGTTCTTTTTCACAGCATTCTTTGTAGTTTACCATTTTACTTATCATGTGCTATGCAAAAAGGCACATTCATTCTTCAGTAAGCACCTGAAGCTGAGAATTTTTGTTCAAAGTATACCTCCCAGGACTAGCAACTCCTTTATTTTATCTAAAAAATCTAAATAATCTAATGCAAGAAGCTATTAAAAACATTTCTTCCTTTTACCTAGAACTTTCCTAAAGTTGATGGCATGCTATTTGAATGCATCTGTCAGCATACTATATTATAGAAAGGACATTGTCTGAGGGTGTAATCAAATTAAATTCTAGTTGTTTTCTGCTGAAAGAACATTTTGTTTCCTCTTCTAGCTATATTTCAAAAAAAAAATATTCAAAAATGGGCAAAGAAAGAGCTTAACTGGAGACAAGTATATTGTAACCGAACAAGTTAAAGAATTTAGTTAAAGGTTTCAGTTATCTCTTTTGACTGTGGTAGTGTCTGAGGAGTCAAACAGAGTTAGATTGTAGACACAAAGAGACATACAGAGATAAAGGATGTGTCTAAACATCCAGATAAGCCAGGATTCTACCATTTTCTATTTAACATCTCCTGACTTCCCACAGTTTTTTCAACAGAAATTCATAGGTAGATATAGACCCTGACTCAAACCCGAAGGTCTCTGGGAAGGGAGAATCTAAGAGCACTTGGCACCCTGTCACACATCTCATATTCCCCTTTGTAAACAGATGGATAAAGCACAGGCAAGGTGAGCAGCTTTTCTGCCAGGAGCAAATCTAAATCAGCTCTCACGGGCAAAATGCTGGTTCTCTAACAGAAGAGGAGCAGAGCTGGTGTTTGCATTTAAAGATAAGATAAAAAGTGAACAGATATATGGAGCTGAAAACACATGATTCCACATGCTCTACTTCTCCCACCCCTCCCTTGATGACTCCCATAACTTCTATATCTGGACAATGTGATTTTCTCACAGGAAAATAATATATTAAAATATATATTTTTTCATTTTAGCTTGCTCAATGTTTAAATTATCTAACAAATAGCTTAAAAAACAAGTCGTATTGAGATAAGTAGTCTTCATTTTCCCACAGCATTCACCATTCCAGATATTTTACCTTTAAAGTCACTTCTGATTCTCTTATCAGTAAGATAAGAACTGTTATGGTTGCTCTCTGTGTTATCCTTATGACACATCTTGGCTTGAGTTTTATGGGTTTCTGGCAATAAATAAAAATGAACTCTTCACACTGTATTCACTGTTTCAGAAGTCTTGCTGTTGTATTCTCTCTATCTGTCCTTTCTAATGGCAGAGCCAGAAAGTGGTATCACTCCTGATAAGGCAAACCAGTCAAATTTTTTTTACTACTTAGAGTACAATTTCATTGAATAATACAGTTTGGGAGATACTTAATTCTAATTAAGGATGATATTGAGTCATTCTCTTCTGAGGGAGAACTCAGGATGAACTCACTCGAGAAAACATTCTGCAAAGTTCAGGGAGACCTTTAGCAGGAACTAAAACTTCCAGTATTCATGAAGGACTCTGTTCTTTCCTCTGATGTCAGAAAACAATCTCCCTTCCTTAGCAGAGCTGGCCTGCAGGTAGGGGGAAGTGCAAGTGTGCCCACAAATTAGACTTCCTTCATCTGCAGCAGTAAACATCCCTGAGAAGTAACTTAGGTCTGAATTTAAACCTCCTGACTTAATTGAAGGCCTTCGTTCTACCTTAATCTTACATCTAGTTCCATGGAGATGCAGGTTTTGAACGCATTCATCCCTGAATGAGTTCCACTCCTTTGTTATTAGGCAAGTGTGCAGCATGCAAGACAAGCACCCCAGAGAAATTCTGCATGTTCACGTTGCTCCAATGATTATGAACTTATCTTGATATTTGGTAAGCTTGGTATTTGATTGATATTTCTTGATATTTGGTAAGTGTGTCAGCAGGGAGTATCCTGAAATGGATACCCATACTCATACACGTGACTTACAGACTTCACTGTCCATATGGGGTGTGTCACCTCTGAGGACAGTCTAAGAAAGTTCCCAGTAAGTAAATAAAAAATGTAATTCTAGTGAAAATCTTTTAAATTGTTTTTTTGGTTCTGTAGGCAAACCTTACCTGCAACCATCTTAGTGTTATTACTGTGGACTTGTTCTTAGTTTTTCCTATCAGAGCTAAATATTTTTCACTAAGGATATTTCTGAATTCCACTTTCTGTAATGAATATAGAAATCTCTCAGGTCATTTCAGGGTAGATTCACAGAAGCAATTTTAGAGAAGAATTGATCAATTCCACTTTGATATAGTTCACACTCCCTTAACTTAGATTAGTTGTTTATTAGACATTGCTGACATTTGTAGATAAGATCTGAACTAGGAGTTTTTCAGAGCAATAATGTGATTCAGTATAAATCAGTGCAGCGTTTCTTTACAGAAAAGATCAAAGCTGAAAATTTAACAGCATGTCCTCAGTCTCCATTCAAAAACATGAAGATGCCATTATAAAGCACACAAAATTTCCCAAATGGAAGAGATAAAACGAAGATTCCCAGCACAAAATGAGTCATATTTTCTCTAGGTCTGAGATAGTCACAACTGAGGAGAAAGCAAGAAGGTAGCCAGGTTAGCTGTGATTCAAAGAGGAACATGCAAATTTAAAGCTAGACCAATGGAGCTCTGGTCTCTGCTCCCTCCCCAGAAACCCATACATGAAGGTGATTTTGAAAATGAAGCAGAAACTGCTGCTAATGTCTTACCATTTGTATCTGGGTACCTGGGACAAATCAGATGTCTAAGGCATAAAAATTTGCTCACCGGCCCTATTGAGTCCCTCAAGGTATTGGTCAGACTCACCAGCTGATAATTCTAAGGCTTCTCAGCTTTAGTCCTATAAAACCACTTCACTACTATGCATTTGGCAGCTATACCTAGAAAATATTGAGTGGGATTTTAATTTTAGATGTTAAATTATTACAATTTCACAAAAAATAATAACATTAACAGTAATAAGAGAATATTTATGTACTATGTCTTTCAGAAATGGCTTCAGTGCAGGTGATCCAGACTTACACAATGGTATGGCATGTCTTCTGTAAGGGACAAACACATGAGATCTCATATCAGTGATTCACTGATCTCATATCAGTGAAATGCAGGAATATCTACTGTGAAGGCCAGTGGAGAGAGCTAGTGAAAGATGAAGCCATCTCCTCCAGATATTCTGGTCACCATTAATATCCCATATTCATAAACACTTAATGTCTAGCAAACTTTGTACAAAAGCTGCACACTTAAGTATAATAAAATACATTGTGGCCACTCTTAATCTTCTTTCTTGCATAATTCTTGCAAGGCACGCAAGGTTATGAAGGTTATGATGGGTTAACAGAGTTAGGAGTCAAGGAGACACAGGGAAATGTACCCAGCAGTTGAATGAAGCATCAAGACATGAGCAGGACCATCACTTGAGGCAGTTTCCCTGCCTAAAAAGTCTGGCAGCATCATCTGCTGGATATTCATTTTTAACAGCAGACCTTTGAAGTGACTTCAAAGACATCAAGTGATTAAAACAGATAGAGGAAGCCAAGGGAGAGGCTGCCCCTGTGCCACAGGAGAGGCTGGGACACAGGAAGGGGTAGGCTGGGAGTTAGAGGCAGGAGCCTGGCCAGCCTGCCCATTTTTCCAGCTAACTCCATGGGCTGACACAACAACCAAGCAGCCAATATCTGCTGGTTTGTTTCACAGAAAAAAATGTTTTTGACTGCTGATGGTCTCCACATCATGAGAGTGGCACCCCTTGGCTCGCCCTGCTTTGAGGCCATGGAGTGAAGTCAGGATCCTGAGGTTCTCAGGAGCAGTAGCAGAGTGAACCTGGCCTAGGAGAGGTTACCCATCTATAGGAACCAGGGTTCACTGTGAGCTCTCCATCAGGGTATATTGATAAAACTCTAGCTGAGAGCAAAAATATTCATTGGAATAAGTCCAAAAAAATATCCTTCACATCCCCTAAAACTTATTCTAAGACATCTTTACACAGAATATTCTTAACCTTGAGTGGAAATTGAGCAATTGTTTCCTTTTTTTTCAGAAAACAAAATGTCAAACAGCTGCAATATTGCATCTGGTGATTACAGAAATATTAGATATACAATTAAAGGAATTTTCTGAAGGTTTTTCCCATTATCTCATAAACTCATGAAAAATATCGTTATTATCTTAGTTGGCATTAGCAAGCTATACTTTTGGAAAAGAAAAATAGAAGTTTCAACTGGCCAAATTTGTGCTTTCATGTGGCTGGAATATTAATAAGGTTCCAAAGCCTTTTGGAGCATCTAAAACTAAATCTAAATTAATTCCATTTAACTGGTCAACTAATTTATTTAATTGAAGGGCCATCTACTATTTGGAAAGAAACATACTCATTTCCAACCCATAACAACAATGTAAACTTTAAGTACTCATTTATTATTTGAGTTCCCTCGTTTGGCTTCAATGTGTGCTTGACTGCACAAGTATTATTGGAGGGGAGAGGGGGTGGAGGGTGAGGGACAGTCTGTCAATATCAGATATTCTGAGGAGTAACAGCAGTTCACAAGTTGAATAGCCCTAAATCAAGAAACATTGAATCTGTCAAAATAAAACCCCAAAGTAAATTTTGTTCGCAGAGATATTTTAAATAGACATACGCTGCAGAAGATAAAACAAAGAAATAAAATGCACGCTGTAGCTTGCACGCCAAACCCAAATGTTATAAAAAATAAATACTGGGCATGCCTTGAGTCTAATCCCTCAGGTCACCACATGAGAAGGATAGCAGCAGCTCCAGGTGAAGCAGCAGGTCAAGATCAGGCTTCGTGCAAGAAGGGATGAATGGAGGTTTCCCTCTTTCCCCCCTGCCTGTTGTATTTCTGCCTCCTGGGTCACGTGCTGGGGACATTCCCAAAGCTGGGAGTTACAGGCAAGAAAGGAGGAATGGGGCACATCACACTGGGCTGCTGCAATAAAGTGCAGCTCTTGGAGTTTCATCAGAGCCACAGGGATGTGTGCCACCAGCTTTTTACAGGCCACCAACACCACAGGGCAGCAGAAGAGAGCTGGGATGACAGGACACAGGTTTAAATGCTGGTAGGTAGGTGTAAAGACAGCTCCTTTAGATAACAGGGTGGAAGGGACCTTGAGAAGTACCCAGTCCAGCCTCCTGCCCAAAGTAGCACCCGTTTTGGTGTCAGGTTAAGTTGCTGAGAGCTTTATCCAGATTGGTCTTGAAAACCCCCAATGGTATAGGTGGTACAATATCTCTGGACAACATACTTAGCATCTGGGCTGTCCTGTTGGGCAAAAGTTCTTTATCCTTTGTCCCTTGTCCTCTTTAATTCACCCATGTTGCTATGTACCTACTTATCAACATTAATGTTGTTCTTTGGAAAGCAAAAGGGGGAAGGTTTGATAGTAACACTCACACTAAGTCTTCCTGCCTTGATCTTCATAGTTAATAACTACTTTGTGTCTTTAACATGCTCCACAACTAAAAATAAATAAAAAAAATAATTTAAAAAAAAATGATATTTACAAAGTCATGTCTGGGTGTTGTATATATTTACAGTGTTGTAGGTGCACTCTTGCTTGAAAGCCAGTGCTCATTTTGAACTGGATGGGCTGGAATTTCCACTCCAGACTGAACACAGTTGCCAGGCTGCCTTGGAAATTTTTCTAAAGGTTTTCAAGTTGAAAAATTTACAGAAATAGCTCACCTTGGACAGATGAAATAAAAATGAGAAATTAAATAAAAAAGCTTTCATTTCATGACATTGATATCTCCTTCCAAAAAAAAAATTAATCTAAAAATCCCTGTCTACCTACAGTCTTGGCAGTTCATATTCAGTCTGATTATTATCCTTTTTTTTTTTTTCTTTGAGTAAAAAACAAACAAAAAAAAATTTAAAAAAAATTTACCAATATGCAAATTAAGAAGACTCAATTATGCAATGACATATTGATACAGATACAGTTGAATGGGAGTAATTTAAAGGTATGATAAACAATGAAAACAGACAAATAGTGAAGCTGATAAATAAAAACAAAGCATTTTGAATTTGAGTATTTCTGGTTCCATAGAACTACTCAGTTCAAAATACTTTAAAGCGTGTTATAATCAGAGAGGTACATAATAATAATAATACCTCTCTTCTGAAGGGTTTCTTACTGGTGATCTTAAAATGAATCCCCAGACTTTTGCATCTTCAGTGAATCCAAGATACAATGCACAGATCTAAAACCAAAAGAAGCCTTTTGCAAAGAAAGAAAAGGAAGCAAGGTCCCGATTTAGAAATTAGCTCCAGACTGCTGTTCTTGTTTATCTGTGGCAGTCCAGCTCTTTGCAAGGGTGTGTAACATATTGTGGTGTTGTCAAGCTTAGCCTCTGGTTTACAGCCTGTATTTCAATTGCTTGCTCTAGTTTGGACACTCCCTCAGCTCATCTCAACTAACAATTTCTGAAAACAGTGGGAGCAACTTGGCAGAGGCTTGGTGAAAAGTTTTCATCTTTTGTGCAAACAAAAGGGGGATGAGCTGTGGCTTTCAGGGTCTGTGGGTGCTGGACTCCCCTGGGCGGATTACCAGCCCCACCCCAACTCTGTGATTCCCAGTGCATCAGGGCACTCCTCAGCCTCCTCTCTTCTCAGGTCTCAGCCTCTTCACCAGGTCTTAACAACGGTGCCTTCAACTTGACCCATGTGGGAGCCATTCTATACAGGAATCTGCCTCTGTCTGTGGCCAGTGAGAAAACACATGGCTGATAAAGTACAGTAAAACCCTTCCTGACTCTGCAGAAGTCCAGGAGCCCTCCTCATCCCTTTCACTGTGTACTGGGAACGCAAAAAATGGACCAGAAACCAGATCAGCAGAAGTGCCACCCACACAACACCCATTTTATTAATGTAGATCCACATTTTTAAGCCTCAAAATCCAACTGTGTTTCTGTCTGACTGGGAAGTCAGTAGAGCCCAGTATCTCAGTTTTCTGATCACTGAAGTTCTGCTTTTCAGCACACCTGAAGAGGTGTGGATCCTAAGAGGTCTGGATTTTGGTGGAAGAATCATAATCTCTCTTACCTTTAAAGTTTCTCAGTTAACATTTCTTCCATTTACTGCACTTTTATTTTGTAAGGCCACAAAGATGATAAAGGGAGTAGAACATCTCCCTTACGAGGAAAGGCTGAGGGAGCTGGGTCTTTTCAGCTTGGAGGAGACTGAGGAGCGAGCTCATCAATTTTATAGATATGTAAAGGGTGAGTGTCAGGAGGATGGAGCCAGGGTCTTCTCAGTGATGTCCAATGACAGGACAAGGGGCAACAGGTGCAAGATGGACCACAGGAAGTTCTGCCTAAACATAAGGAAAAGCTTTTTCACTGTGAGAGTGACAGAGCATTGACAGAGTACCATCACTCTCAGTACAAGCTCAGTATTGTCACTGTCAGGCTGCCCAGTGGGGTTGTGGAGTCTCCTTCTCTGGAGACATTCAAAACCCACCTGGATGTGTTCCTGTGTGACCTACACCAGGTGATCCGGTCCTGACAGGGTGGTTGGACTCAATGATCTCTTGAAGTCCCTTCCAACCTCTAATATTCTATGATTCTGTACTTCTGTGAAAAAAAATTACCCCTCTGTGCTTGGTCTGTGTGTGTCCCTGCTGGAAGCAGCAGGTTCACAGAAACTGGAGGGGTAACCAGTAGTTCCTCAGGAATTCCCTGTAGGAGCATCACTAAGGCATTTAGTCAGGGGAAGAAGGAATCTCAATTTTTGGTCAGTGTATTCAGCTCTGCTTCTTTATTGTAGCTTAGAGGACAAATGGAAGATATAAAAATGTGGTTGCACAGTGTGTTTAGAAATCAAAGCCTTAGCTGGCCACACAAGAAACCTCTGGAGGAACTGCTAAATCTTAATCTCAAAAATGCTGTTCCAGTCCTTCCTTTAAAATTATTGCGCATCCTCAAAATCAGGACTCAGAACTACCCTCTCCTGGGTGTAAATCAGCAGGGAAATTGCCTCAATATTATTTAGATGTAACAGCTGCTGGGTCTAGTATTAGTTGCAATTTAATAATGTATTCATAAGTTGCAACTAAGTCATAACTGCACTTTACAGCAAGCACTACTTAATGATTCACACTACTTTATGATTCATCTGTAGATTTCAACTGTACAGGGAATATGCATCCTGTACATGAAAAAAAATCAAAACAAAAACCAAACCAAACCAAAAACAAACAAAAAAACCCCCAGCCAAAAGACATACCCAAAATGTATTTGAAAAAGTCTGTCATCAGGTTCCTCTTTTCTATATCCTTTCTTCTAATGATCATTTTTTCATGCTGGTATCTTCACCATGTTGAAAGCAAATGAATTATATATTTCCTAAATAGCATTTTATATAGCTGATTATTAGCTAAGGTAAAGGCCAAAGAATGCTCTCCTTAATTTTGGAAGTCAGTAAGGAACTGTCTGCAAAACTAGTGCTGTACAAGAATATGCTCTCTATTCTGAGGCATTTTTCTACCTTGTCAGGTCAAACAAAAAAAAATTAAGTTTCAGTTTATCTAATATTATAAATACAGTGTATATACAAATATCACAGAATATAATAATTTCTTACATGAAGACTGCTGTCAGTACATTGGAACTTAACCTCAGAAACTGTGGATAACTTCAATGCCAGTTTTGCAGTCTCTTCTATGCTTGGTTTAATAATGCAAAGGAATGGAGATATATGAAGAGTCTTTAAAGCATGGCACTTCAGATACTTTAGCAGTCTCATTAGAACTGCAAAATTGGCTGTAGTTTGCACATTTGTCTGAGGTATCATTGTGCAGTGACACTCTTGCTATGATGCACTCACAAATTCATGGGTAGCAGCATAGGGAGAGAAGAAATTTCTTTTGGGAAAGGAGAGAAAACTGAAGACCAGGGATTTTATCATGATATTGTGCATGAATTTTTTATCAGACACTGCAGACCAGTCCTGCTTGAAACTTCTCAGAAGTGCTTACAGGAACAGAGTTATTAACTCACTGTACTAATGAGGTCAGATTCCTGTTCCTTATGGTTTCATATGGCTTTGTTTTCTTCCAATAGAGACAGGACAAATCACCACTGGTCCCTTTGCCAGCCACCTCAGCTCTTCCCCGTGCCACAACAGTCTGCTCTCACTTGAGAAGAGACATAAAAAATATCAGTGGGAAGACATTTTTTCACTTTTTCCCTTTCTGTGATGCTAAAGATTTTTCAGTTCCTCAAGCTGTCTACCTGCCAGGAACAGAAACCTCCCTGAGGCCTGGTGTGGTCACTCATCTAAATCAAGAGAAAAAAATTTTAGACTGGCTTTTCTAACAATTTAGCCTGGTGGTGCATGAGCCAGGTTTTCTATCTCTGAATTCCACATTAAAATAAATAAATACAAATAATTACAGGCAGGATAGGGGATACCTACAGAGCTCCAGGACAGGAACTCATCCAGTTGCTGAGAAGACTTTATTTTGCTTCAAAAACACTGCAAATCTGGTTTGCTACCAGCAGGGGATTAAAATATTCCAATATACATTTTGGCTGTCTCAAGCAAATGGAAGGACTAGGATTTCTTTCTCTTCTGATTCCTCCCATTTAATTAAGAGATTTATAGATGTGCATGTAAGCATTGTGATATAAATGCTTTGACCAACATTTCCTCTCACATTAAATTTTTTTCTAAAATTTATGTTCAATGGCATAATGGATCTTGCTTTGCAAGCAAGAGGTAAAAATACACTTCAAGGTACTCTTCTTGAAATCTGAAGTGCTGAAGTTTGCAAGGTCATGTATTTTGTGTTTCTATAAGTTTGGAACCCAAGGCAGTTGTGGTAATGAAGGGTTATTTAAAATTCAGAGAAGGAGGCTATATTAATTAATAATGAGTATTGGGGAATGAAAAATCAAGATCTTAAAAAAAAAAAAAAAAGAAAAAATATATTAAAAGGATACATAAAAAAGAGAAACATACATCATTCTTGTTCTGACTTATATGTTTATTTTTTGTTTATTTCATTATTCAGACTTTCTAAGATTTGTCATCTAAAGATGACAATGCATTCCTAATGTTCTATTGAAAATAAACTCTCCAAGTTGTCCATGTGATCAATATGCACCATGTTATTCCCTAGAAAGATTTCCTTTCTGAAGTACAGACTCAGGACTGAATCCTTGATCTCTCAGCATGTGACTGAAGTCATCCTTTCTGAAATCACAAAAGTACTTTGCAGGCTTTACAGAACTTAAAAGTATTTATTTCCCTTAAAAAACTGTGAGTTGAGCACAATGAGTCTTGTCAAGATATGGGTATCTGCAGAATATAAGGAGTAAGTCCAGATACAGTGCTTAACCTCGCTCCCCCCCAAAAAAACAACACAAAAAAACCCTAAACAAAACAAAGCCCCCAGTGATTTTGAAAATGAGACTTTAATTTGAAATCCCTGACATGACTTTTAACATTTTCTTCCCAACGGAGCATGAAAGATTTATAGTATCTGCTGCTGTTTGTTTCTCTCTGTTGCTGCTATGTCAGTCCAAGCAGGTGTGTGCCAGACCTCATGCAAGTGCACATCCTAGAGTCATGCTCCCTCTTTGATGAGGCTTAATATTGCTTGCTCAAGGAAATGCAAATGAAGTAAATGTTGCTTGAGTTCAAACTGCCAGATATCAGCTTCACTTACTATTTAATCTCTCAAGGTCACAAGATTGACATTGTTGTAAATAACTGAACTGCAAATAATTCAAACTAATTATTGGCTTGTGAACTCAATAAAATACTGCCTGTTAAAGATGATAGACTAATTTTTTTATCTACTGAGAAAGTACTCTCTTTTGAATTGTAGATCATTGTTCAATATATTTGGTGCCCTTTGAGCTGATCAAGCTGGAAAATAAGTGTGTGTCAGTCTGTATAAATATATATATATCCGTAATCTTCAAAATATTAGCTATGCAACCAGTGATATTCCTCAGGAAATATATATATATTTACTATAGATCATTTTTTTAAAATCCTGTAGAGGGGTGAATTAAATAATGTGACAAACTGGGTGTTAAACAGAAGTCTCAAAGATAGTTTTAAAGACCAATGTAAGAGGCACGACTTGAGGCTTTCAGTGAGCTTTTCAGTGGAGAGATAAACCCAATATGTAGTGCAGAAGCCCTGGTAGGAGAAAAAGTATGAATACATATGAACAAATGACCCTCTGGTTTACTCTCATTTGCATTGTTTTTTCTTCTCTGGTCATACTGGGGGCTGGGAGGTGTGTGGGAAAAAAATGGACAAATATGCTCCTGAAAATTTTTCATTCTGTTTAAAACCTCCTAAGAGTTCAATTGTTTATTGTTTGGGTAGTTTTGTTGCTTCAAGTCTGCACTGTATAAGATAAAACCATACGGAAATTAAGTTTAGAAAAAAAGCAGTTTGTGGAACATCCATTCTTAAAATCTGTAGAGGAAGGCACACTTCTCTCACAGATTATTTCTTCCTAGCAAGTGAAAAGGATTTTTGATCCTGTCCCCGCCTTGCCATCTGAAGCATTGAAGAATGGTGGCAAGGTCCTTTGGACAGCAGCAGAGAGATTCCTCTGGGAATTACTTGGCCAAAAGGCAATGGATTCAAAGCATTTCTCCAGAATATTGGCCCCCAGCACTCAACATTTTTAGTGCAGGTACCATCTGAGCCAGAGGTGGGTTTCACTGAAATAGGATGAGAGCAAATTGCACCAAGGGATGTTTAGATTAGAGATTAGGAAAAATTTCTTCAGTGGAAGGATTTTCAAGCCTGTTTACACATCTGGAAATGGCATCTCTAAATCATCTGTATTTTTGGTAAATTCAAGGCAGTGAAACTGAATGGAGGTAAAATCTGTGTCTGCACCCACAGCTGCTTTGACAAGTGGGAGCAGTGCAGCCTTGGGCTTCCCATCTGACAAAAGTGAATCACAGCTCAAATTCAGCTATGAGCAATTCTTGGAGAGTCAACTAATTCTGCCATAACTCACTGTGATTATTCTAGTTTTCAACAATATTTTTTCAAAAAGAGGCACATTATAACTTTCAGTGATGAATGGCATGCAAGAGCTTTCCTGTCAGAAATCCCCAACTCATACAGCCATCAGTCTTGTCCTCATGTGGGCACAGGAATAGATTCCTACTCAATCCAATTGATATGGAAAATGGAAAGGTTCAGTTGTTTTTTTTTAATATTTGCTTAGCAATGCTGAAATGCTGCAGACAGGACTGCTGGCAAGGTAAGTTTAGGTTGGACCTAAGTGAGGAAAACAGGAAGGAAGGGAGATGGGAATTATAATCACTACTTGTGTGCAGGAATCGAAAAAATTAAAAAATTTTAAAAATCAAAAAATTAAGCTCAATTAACCAAGATGATTTTTACTTATATTACTATGTAAGTTGCAGTTCCTGTACAAGTAGGAGCCTCAGTATTGTGTATAAAAATAGATGGCATGAGTGCCTGCATACACACCACTACAACAAAGTTTGCCATCAAAGTTCCATCTGTGGAAATAAAAGTAACCACCTCAGTGTTCTATAATCCTTCTCTTTTGCACTTTCTACTCACTCTCTTCCTCTTAATTTCCTTCCTCTGACTTTAAGCTGCCTGGAAAGCCTACTATGGTTTCTATATATGGATTTTCAAAGGCACTGAGCAAATATTCAGCATTCCAAATTGGTTCTACAGGCCCGTCAGCCTGACCTCAGTGCCTGGCAGGGTTATGGAACAGATCATCCTCAGTGTAATCACACAGCACCTGCAGGATGGGCAAGGGATCAGACCCAGCCAGCACGGGTTTAGGAAGGGCAGGTCCTGTCTGACCAACCTGATCTCCTTTTATGATCAGGTGACCCACCTGGTGGATGAGGGGAAGGCTGTGGATGTGGTCTACCTGGACTTCAGCAAGGGCTTTGACACCGTCTCCCACAGCATTCTCCTGAAAAAGCTGTCAGACCACAGCTTGGACAGGGGCACTCTGTGCTGGGTTAGGAACTGGCTGGAGGGCCGGGCCCAGAGAGTGGTGCTGAACGGTGCTGCATCCAGCTGCCGGCCGCTCACCAGTGGTGTCCCCCAGGGATCAGTGCTGGGCCCAGTTCTATTCAATATCTTTATTGATGATTTAGATGCGGGGATTGAGTCCATCATCAGCAAATTTGCAGATGACACTAAGCTGGGGGGAAGTGTCGATCAGCTGGAAGGCAGGAGGGCTCTGCAGAGGGACCTGGACAGACTGGAGAGTTGGGCTGATTCCAGTGGGATGATGTTCAACACGGCCAAGTGCCGGGTCCTGCACTTTGGCCACAACAACCCCATGCAGCGCTACAGGCTGGGGACAGAGTGGCTGAGAGCAGCCAGGCAGAGAGGGACCTTGGAGTTTGGATTGACAGAAAGCTGAACATGAGCCAACAGTGTGCCCAGGTAGCCAAGAAGGCCAATGGCATCGTGGCCTGTATCAGGAAAAGCATGGCCAGCAGGTCCAAGGAAGTGATTCTGCCCCTGTACTCAGCGCTGGTGAGGCCACAGCTTGAGTACTGTGTCCAGTTCTGGGCCCCTCAGTTTAGGAAGGAGATTGAGGTGCTGGAGCAGGTCCAAAAGAGGGCAACCAGGCTGGTGAAAGGACTTGAGCACAGATCCTATGAGGAGAGGCTGAGGGAGCTGGGGCTGTTCAGCCTGGAGAAGAGGAGGCTCAGGGGAGACCTCATCACTCTACAACTCCCTGAAAGGAGGGTGTAGCCAGGTGGGGGTTGGTCTCTTTTCCCAGGCAACTCTCAGCAAGACAAGAGGGCACGGTCTTAAGATGTGCCGAGAGAGGTTTAGGTTGGACATTAGAAAGAATTTCTTTACCGAGAGGGTGATCAAGCATTGGAATGGGCTGCCCTGGGAAGTAGTGGGTTCTCCATCCCTGGAGATATTTAAAAAGAGACTGGATGTGGCATTCAGTGCCATGGTCTGGTAACTGCAGTGGTAGTGGATCAAGGGTTGGACTTGATGATCTCTGAGGTCCCTTCCAACCCAGCCAGTTCTATGATTCTATTATTGCTCATTAGCCATTCAGTAGTAGCATGCACTCCTGCATGGAGTTGCCTGAAACCAATTCCCTCAAGCAATGTGATGGAAGAGATTTTTTTCCAAGAGGTAGACAGATTTCTGAAGGATGTTTCATATAAATAGGAAAGAGGAAATTAAGGTGGAGATAGAAGGAGGACACAGAAAAAAATTCCCAAACCTGACATCGCTAGCAGGGCAGAATTAACAGGAAGGAAACCAAATCCCAAATGCCAGAGCAGGTACAAGGCTCTGAAAGTAGACATGGATAGCTAATATCTCTTCTTTGATCCATCTACCTATACTTTGTTCCAGAAATTGTCTATTAAAGTGTTGTTGGTTTAGGTCTTTTCTCTATAGTTTGGATAGACTCCTACTCCTGTAGAAGCTGCAACCATTCTGCAAACAGTGATGATGCCACAAAGCAGTTTTGAAACCTCAGTTTACAACATTCCACTCTACATTTCTGACATCTGCATCTTTTAAGATGAGGTAGTAGATTTTGAAATTAAAAATGTTAATAACAGTATGAGCCAGTGAAAACAAGACCACAGGAATGAGCTGAGTTTTAAAAGAAACATTTTATTTGGTAAAAAATAAAAGTAATAAATTATTTCAAGACATTTTTTGGTTCGTATCTGTACATACACAGTATATCCGTAACATAGCTGCTATGTAATTAAGGAATTCCATCTGTGAAAAATGATTTACATATCAAGTAACAATTTTAAATGAAACAAGCACAATCTTCTATGTCTGTCAGTACTGAAACCAACTTGATGGAATTCCTGCTTGCATTTTTCCCCAGAAATGACCCAGTAATATATATTCTGGGTCTTGTGTGTGTATGTGTGTTGCACCCCTCATGACTTCTTTGTATCATCTAGATCAGGGGTTTTAAACTTTTATTTTTTTTTTTTTATCAGAGAGCACCTCATTAATATTATCTTTTCTCCTGCAGCATTGGTGTACCAGCTTTAATTTTCAACTGGTAAAAAGTATATTAAAATTGTTCACTTTGACTTTATCTTCCATTTTTGCTTGCTTCCTCTGCTATATGTAGAAATATGCATTAATGCTTTTCTGTTCTGTCAGGCTGCATTTTTTTAGTCACCTGAATTCATTTCTGTGTCACCTTTTGAAGTCTTACAGATCACCAGGGATCCACGGACCCTGTACTAAGGAAGATTGATCTGAAAGCAGAATAATGGTATTTTAACAACAGCATATGTGACATTTGGAAGAAACATGCCAGATAGCATGTCAAAACATGGTGTTGCCATGGCCAAAAAAATGAAATCATATATTCATCAGTCTTCCACAATAAATCAGCTAGCACTACACTGACATTTTTTACACCAAAATTTAACACATTTGCCCAGTGTTATGCTCTATCCAGGGTAGAGCATAACCGAGTGTGTGTTTAATGCCTGGTTGGATCAGTTCTCCAGAGTATTGAAGGGCTTGGAAGCTGGAGGCAATCAGTCTGAATTTAGAGCATAGTGATTGCTAAATGAGGGAAGAACAGACAATGTACAACAGACATGTAAGAGTCCTGTGTCTGAGCTGCATCATTTCTCAAACACAATAAAATACTGCCACTACTGCATAGTCTTTAAAAGGTTTCAACTTCAACTGTCATAAATTTTGTCTGCTTTAGAAAGAAAATAAACATTTTCCTCACAGCTATATTATATATGGAAGCAATAAAATCAAAATATACAAGAAGGGATTATTTTTCCCCTCAATTATGTTTTGCACTCATCTGTGGAATTTTCAGCTAGAGTAATACACATGGTGGGAGAAAGATGACAGTCTTCCACAGCAGCTTCTTCTGAAGAGATGTCCAGTCCTTTTTTGTAAACTATATTCTCTTCCCGAAATACATGAAAATATTTTCAAGATTTGTTTGGGAATCTAGCACTCTGTATTCCCCTGACTTCTCAGAAATATGACTTGACCACTTTTTAAGTGTAACATATATGAAAACTGATTTTAAATACTGACCTGGGGGAACCATTCTAAGCAAGAAAGAGGCTAAGAGGATTAAAGTTAACTAGTCAACATCACTAAAGTAGAAATCTGCACTACTAGCATTGCCTAAGAGTAGAGTAGCTCTGTTCTGACCTGTTAAAGAGTAAATTTTCTTCCATCCTGTTTCTCTATACATAAAACAGTTCTCAGAACATGCAACATGTCTTTGGTATCATGTCAAAATGTGGAAAATTAAGACATACTTGCAACTCTTGAGTTGAAAAATATGAAAAATTTAAGATCCTATAAAAAGGTACCAAGGCATCTATAAGCACCTGTACAAAATAAATGAGATGGCAAGATGACCTTTTGAGCATTGCAGTCTCCTCTCTTGTCACAAGGGTGCTAATGGAACATGTACTCATGCAGGTGAATACAAAATGGGAGTAACGTGTCTCAATTACCTGTGTATTAATGCATCTTCATGTTGCTTTAACTCTCCTGGCTTGAACAAAAGCTAATTAAAAAAACCTACCCTTAGTACTGTACTGTGCAGTACAGTATTGATATGGGGAATAAGATACACTAAAGACCACAGAAGATTTACTGATCTCTCTGCATTACACAGCTCCAAAGCTACTTTACAGTTTAACCTGCATAATGCTACACGTGAAAAAAATATACATTTATTGTTCAGCTTAGTGAGACATTTTTAATTTTTACATTTTTTTGCAACTGATTTGGTATTTTTCTTATGATTTCATTATAAATGACACCATTTTAAAATACATTTCAGAAAAAATATAATAGTTTTCTCTGAATAGCAATTTTTCACCTATCAATTCACAAACATATTTTGTCTGATACATTTTCTTTCCATGTCTGTGAAAAATATTACTACCCTCAAGTATTAGACAGCTGGAATTTTTTTGGTAATTTTTTATCTTTCTTTACATCTAGTTCATGTTTGCTAGCATGAATAAAGAGTGCAGCAGAAGCCCATTAGAAAGCAACCAACCAACTTTTGCAATCTGAGAGGCAGTAAAAACTGTTTATTACCAGGCTGAACAAATGAAGCGATTGATTCCCTGGGTATTATGACCAGATGTAGGGGTGGTTTCTCTATGACCTTAGTTGAAAGGGCACCACACAAGGAGCCTGTATCTCGCACCTGCACTTCTCTCAGGTGCCAAAGGTGCTCCTGAGGCTGTGCTCAGCATTGCAGAACTATGATCAGCTTTGGCACAGCCAAAGATACAGTGGATAGCCTGGATCTACCATGGTGCTAATCAAGTTTTATTTAACCTAGAAACAACATGTCATTTTTTAATGGGTTTCACACCTCCCAAACCATCTGGCAAATGACCATCATGCACAGCAACAGCTGTTACTTCACAGTCTGACACAACTGGGAGTGCATTGGGTGTGTGCAGGGTGTAGTAGCACACCTGCAATGTGCAGAGAACATTTAAGACAAGGTGAACAAAATCCATCTCCGAGGAAAAAAGAAAACATCAAGACAAGCTTTGGGAAAAGGAAGTTCAAAAATATAAATTTTAGTTTTCCCAGAGGAACTGTTCATGTCCTTTTTCTTTGCTGATGCTGATATTCCCCTCCACCCCATACTTCTCCTTTCTGTTTTGTGAACAGATGGGTTCCCCCTGAGACACATGACAAATCAGACAGGACTGGGTAAGCATTTTAACACACAGTTTTGGAGAAAACAAACTAACAGTTGGCCCTCACACCACCTGTGGAGCTCCCCAGCGTGGTCCCTCACCTTCAAAGATGCAGCTGTGGGCAGGATATTGCTCTGCTCTTCCCATGGTATCAAGAGTCTCGTGCTCCTCAAGCAGCATTGGGTCTAGTAAAATTTCTAAAATAATGGTATCAGTACATTAAGTATCTGATCCTACTTCCACTGAGGGCTGCGGTGGTCTTTTGCATCCATTTCCATTAACCCCATTAAGATCAGACCTTAATGTAGCAACATTCCTATGTGGGACCTCTGAGGAGAGATGTGAAAATGAAACAAAGCTACTTCTACAGTGACTCTTTTTTTGCATTAAGTCTATATGAGCAGGCTTTACACTGAAGGCTCTTAATCTTCTGTGTAAGTACAAAATAGTAATATATATCTATAAACACAGAAAACTTAGTAAATTAAAGTATCTGCCTTCTCAAGTCTCTCTAATTATCAATCTACTTAGAAAAAGACAACAAAATATTTCTGAATTGTATCAAAATAGGTTTCTCAAAGTTTGCTACAAAATGGAAAGTTCTGTCACTGCAAAATTTGCTCCAAGACCCTTGGTCTCCCTCTCATCTCCTTCCCACATACAGTACTGCCTACAAGCAAATATCAGAGCTCTTAAGGGTAAAAGTGAAAATTAAGGATGCTCCTAAAAACTACCCTCATCGTTTTTAGCACCACCTGCATCTTGATTAGGTTCTTTTGCTGCACTGTTAATTCACAGAATCACAGAATCATAGAATTGGCTGGGTTGGAAGGGACCTCAGAGATCAAGTCCAACCCTTGATCCACTCCCGCTGCAGTTACCAGGCCATGGCACTGAGTGCCACATCCAGTCTCTTTTTAAATATCTCCAGGGATGGAGAATCCACTACTTCATACACCATCCTGAATTACTATCTTCCCTGATAAAAAAAGATTGAGTTATTAAAAAAGTACACGACTGTTGGCTGCACAGCTGTGTAATTTTGTTGTGCTTATATTGGAAATATGCCTGGAGCACTAAGGAGACAGTCCTAGCCTTAGGTCTGAAAATGCTACTTCAATTGGGACGGAATATTTCAGTATAAAAGTTCACTGGGAAAAATGTCAACTACCATGGTTCAGCAGAGTGAACAAAGGGACTGGTGTTCATCAAGAAATTAATAAAATTTCTTCCAGGGTCACAGGTAAAAGGGAGACGTAAACTGTCAGTAAAGGATAGAGATGAAAGACTTTGCCACGCTTATAAATAAGTTCCCCACAGTGAAACAGCTATTGCTGTGATGCATCAACCTAACAAGGTTGTCTGAGAAACAGGTTGAACAAAGGCTGACACTGCTTCACTGAAATCAGTGATAATAATCACAGTGAGCTCACATGAGCCAGAGTAGATTCCCAATGAGAAGCAGTTTTCCTTATAAAATCTCTCTTCAGGGGCCACAGGTAGAAGAGACAAATGAAGGTGATCCAGCTGGTGCATGAAATGCTTTTTTGTTGTTTCTTTCTAAAGAATAAAGCCAAGACTTAGTGGGATTCCTCCACAGAATGCCATAGGACCTTAAAAATCTAAGAGTAAAGTGGCTGGATTTCCTAAAACATGATCCTGAAAACATGAAGACTCTGTATAAAGATTACAAACTTTCAGCAATGAATTCTCCCAGATTTCTGGGTGCCATGCTGCTCCCCAAACACCCTGCCTGTGTTTTTTATAAGCACTGACAGGGCATAGGCACTTAATATTAAGAATTCTTTTATGACTGAGAGGCTCAGTTAATAAAAAAATGTGTCCTTTCAACTGCAGTTAGGTGCCTAAATACCTTCATTTAACTTAAAACAGTTGCTGCTATCACCCTTCACTGGTACTTTCATTGGCCTAAGACTGCTGCCTTGTTGTTTGATGTGGTGAGTTTTAGGTTTCCCATTTTTCGATGCCTAATTGCTTCTGGCCTTGTAATATTCATCTGGACATATGGCAGCATTGCAGGGTTGAGCCTGCATCTTCCTCCTACACCTAGTCTAAAGCACTTGCAACCTTATTTAAAACTGTGGCTATTGAAGCCACAGTTGGAAATATATCTGGCAACATTTAAAACACGACTGTTGCATGTGCAACTCAATAATTTACCTGAGAAATGGAAGTTCATGGATATATTTTTTTGGTTTGGAACACCAAACAGAAAAATGTAACAAAAAGCTATTTTTAGAATACATTACAGACTACTGGCATGTTACATAAATGTAATTAACCCATAGAAATTTAACATGTAATTTATGTCCAAGGCACCTCTTTCATAAATAGGTTGGTTGTTTTTTTTAATATTCATCCTCCATTCACAGTAGTTTAACTACATAAACAAATCTGTGAAAGCTCAGATGAAAGTCACTTTAAGATCTGTGTGCCAAATACTTTAGAGCAATATCATATCATACAGAAAATTCAATAAAGTAAGACAGATCCATCTGCTGCCCAAGCAGTTTGATAGATGCTATGGGGTAAATTATTAACAAGATGAAGGCTAAAAGGTTTTGAAAAATTAAAGATAAGTAACATGCAATGCATTAACATTTGTGTTTATCATTTAAAAGTTGCATAAATGCTCAAAAAAATCAAGCCCCTATTCCTAGTGCTATACTATTTTTAAAGGGCAAATCTTTGGAAACAGCACTATTTGAAGTTTAAAAACATCCTCCATCTTCTTTTCCCCACACTTAATCTTACAATATGTTAGTACATATTTTCTTCACAAGGAAAATATATAAAATTAATCTTACAATATAAACACTATAAACAACTCTCTTGAGACATCTTAGGGACACAGGATTTCTGCAAAGATTTAAGTGTAACAATTCTAGGATAATTCTGTAAAAATTTGTACATTCATTCCAACGTCCTAGACCCAAGAAGAAACCCAAGTAAGCTCTACAAAAGTTACCCATCAGTCTTCTTCAGTTAAGATTTTGTCCAGCTTTGCCATTCTTGCTGTATTTCAACATAACCAACAAAAGTTTTACTTGCTTTTGTGCAGGAAGTTCCCAAACTTCTGCATAAATCCTCGCAGCTTATTTTCATTAGGTGGCAATGGATGGTAAGCAGTTGAGTTGTAGCTGACCATGTGATTACTCCTGCCATAATTATTCCCCAAGGTCTTGCTTTTGATATCTGAGAGATGTGAGCTGCTGTTGGGTGCATTTCCTACAGGTGGATTTTCCATCTTGCAGAAGGGCTCGAAGCGGCTATAAACACGCCTCTCACTCAAGCGAGGTCTCAGCTCCTCTTGGCGTTTGGAGCTGGCCGGCTGTGGCATCATTGAACTTGCCCTCTGAAGAGCAGCAACAGGGGCACTTTCAGGAGTAGCATTTGTGCTAATTTCTTTCACGTCCTGATACTGAATCTGTTCTGTATTGAATCTCGGAGTAGATGCGTCTCCTGCGGTCTCTATGAACTTAGTTTCAATGGGGCACAAGAGAGGACACTTTCTGTTGCCTTCATCAGATGGAGATTTTTGAGATTTCGGTGACTTTGGGGACTTAGGAGACTTTGTTGGGCTTCCAGTGACATCCTCTTTACTTCTGTTCAAGCTGCCTTGAGAATTTGATGATGTGTTTCTCTTTCTCCTCGGGGAAGAATCTGTCTTATTCTCAGAAATCTTTGGTTTTTGATTCTCTTCTTCAGAAACCAATGTGTCAGAACTACTACACATTCTGTAAAAGGAAGGACCTTTGTTTTTTGACAAGTTTTCCTTCTTGTCTGGTGTGAGATTAAGAAGTGACCGCAGTTTCTGGGATCCTTTCTTTAGAAAACTTGGGGAACTCTTACTTTCTTTCTTTGTTGTGCAATCCTTACTAGACTCCTCTTTGCTAGTTTCAGTGAGAGCAGCCATAGAAATTGCCTTGCTGGCAGCTGGGCTCTTCAGCTCTCCTTTGAGGTCCTTTTCCTCCTGGGGCAGGTGGTTGGTCACACTGTGCAAACTTTTAGAGCTCTTCAGTGTGTCCTCTGGAAGTTTTGGACTAACTGGCTGCTTCAGTCTATGTCTAGTCAACGTGCTATAAATGTAACTGGATGTGTGTTTGTTAGAACCAGGGTCTAATATGGACTTTGAATTAAACATGGGAAAGCTTCTCCTTTTTAGCATATTTTCATTCTGAAGATTCTTCAAATTTTCTGCATGTTTGTCTGCACACAGAGTTGTGTACAAGTAGAGAGATGAGTCACCTGCTGCATTGGAATTGACATTAGGTTTTGTGTTGTCTGCAGTATGAATTCTGTGGTTTTTTGCTGCATCCGATTTAAGTGGGACGTTTGTGCCAAGCTCTTCTGAAGTATTATCAGTTCCATTTTCCACACTTGGAGCATGATTAGATGTCCCTTTTGGTGTTGCACTTCCCTCTGATCCAATTATAGTTGAATTTGAAGAACTTGCACAGCTGCTTACTTCCTGCTGTTCAGGCAGAGTTGGCTGAAACACCAAGGATGATCGCAAGCGAGAATGAGAATACAGCGCATGAGCTTTAATAGTTTCAGGTGGGTCATAGCTCTCATACCTGTCACCCAAAGCTGACCCATTAGACTCTACTGGATAATCAGACTGATCATTCAAATATGACTTAATTCTCCAGTTACGCAGGAAAGATTTGGTTGTGTGTTCGAGGGTCGGCATCCTTTGCTGCAGGTGGCGGATGTGATTATCTGTCCCGTTGAAAGACCTCCGTACAATTGAATTTCTTTCTGCAAGGTTTACCTTTGGGCGTGAAAACTGATCAGCAAAACTCTGCTGGGGTGTGTTGTAGTTATTTGCATATCCTCCTCGTAATGAAGAAACAATGCTGAGGCTGTCAGAGGGCATTTTCCAAGGATTTGATGGATTGTTGGCTCTATTAATAGCTCTGTTGAGCAGTAAGTAAGGCGTCCTTTCTGGCTTCTCCCCAGCATAACTATGTCTCTTCCAGTGTTCATTTTTTTCACTAGGTTGATACTGTTGGATAGGATTTTGCACATTAAAACCTGGATGAAATGGTTGTTTATTATAGGCTTGATTTCTCAAGCCATATTTCTCTATTTCATTTACTGCGTATCTTCCACGAGTTTTCCAACAAACAGGATCTATTTTGTGAACTTTGTCTTGCCTACCAAAAAGGTTTCTTTGGCTAGAAACTGAAGCCAAGGAAGACACCGAGTGTTGGTATGTGTCATTTTCCCAGAGTGTCCTCCGACTGTTTACCCTCACTAATTCTGGGGCAAACGAGCTAGGAACAGCAGAACGGGCATACAGTGTCCTGAACTCTTCATCAAAGGATTCAACCAGCTGTCCTGTGATAACCTGAACCATACTGAGGTTGGTTTTTTCAAACGACCACATAAAGCTGAAAGAAGAACAAATGACCATTAGAAACAGTTCTTTTGAACTAAGTATTACACTGGTCCCTTTTGATAAGAAAGCTTTCACACAAACCTGGGGTTTGTATGAATACTTTCTAAATAGATAAAAAAACTGAGGGCACGATTCATGGAATTTGGAATTGGAATGTCTAAGCTAATACCACCCAATCTCAGCTGGAGACTTTCTGCTGCTTGCAGTGGGAGCATAAATGAGTCTATAACTACTTAATTGCCCCTATAAAAAGTGGATATTGCAGAAAAATTTACTCACAAACTGCAGTAGAATACAAATATCTAATGGTACAAAAAACACCTCTACAGAAACTGAGCCTGGATGAGCTAGACCCACCCTATTTAGTCTTGAGTCAGAGAACGTTAATGTGGGGTTATGTTGTGAAAAAAATATATTTGAAAAAATATGCACAACTTCTTCAACAGTTCTGAATGTACTTTACTCTAAAAACATTTTCAAAAATATGCTTCTCAGAATTATTGATAATTTTACATTTTCTACTATGGATATGAATATTTCTTTTAATTGCAATGATAATATCCTGATGAAGGAATTTTTCCTCCTTTCTATTGTACTTAGAAAGGCTGAACACAAGCTGAAAGCTAGGTAGCTATAGCTACTTCACAGCTACAAAATGAGATAAAATTGATTACCATGTACATTAAGGATGTTTCAACAAGCCTTATGTCATGTTATCAAAAACATGCAATCTGTACATTAGAACAAAGACTTAATCTGTTTTGCAACCTTATTTTCATGAAAAAGTTTTGAAAAACTTAAATTAATTCTATGAACATGTTTTATTTGCATTTGTCTTCTGGCTGTTAGAAAATGGGTTTGTGGGATTCATGTAAATAGCTTTCTGATTTAATTTTATTTGTTTTTTTTTAGTTTTGTATTTTTCAGGAAACAACAATGTGCTGAAATGAAATCAAATAATGATGGATAAGTTTTTTCTACTTTTTCACAATTATTAATATATTTTGTAATCTTTGAAAAAATCCTAAACTTTAAATTGAGTTCAGAGTGCATGAATTCAGAAAGAGATGTATTTCCTGTTATAAATAACTAGATTAGTTTACAAAGTAAGCTTAATTTCTACAGAAGTTGATTATTCCAGATCCTGTGATGCTAGGTCCTTAAGCAGTGTTATGTTTCAAAATTACATTCTCACAGGCTCTACCACTGTGTCTAAATGTCAAAACAGGCAGATCTTCCCTGCACTCTCTGATACTGATTAATTTATGAATTTGTCACTTACCTCACTACCAGTTATATACATCAGTCTGAATTTGAGGACTGCCAAGTCTCAGAGGAAATAAAAAGCCAGATTTTTGAAAGCCTACAGAGGTGAAAATCTATGAAAGTCAGTGGATGTGCATCTGACACCCGGGCACTGTGCTGTCAGAAAGTAAATAAATTGGGCAAAGGAGGGTAGTGCAGGATGAAAAGAATGAAAATATTTAATAATGTGTGAAAGGACACTGTCTCTGCTATAACTTCAAGTTTTTTCCAACTCTGCAAAGCTCTAAGTTCTTCCAGCCTTTGCACACATATACTGGAACTAAAATGGGAGATAGAATAAATTGACTTGTCCCCATATAAAAAGCAGCTATGTCATCTTAACTTGGACAATTCTGAATTTGACCATGATATACTACAGAGTGACACAGAACAGGTCTATAATGTTAGCTTTAGAAGAGAATTACAAGGAGGAACCACAGAAAATATTTTTGGCAAACTTTTCTGGAGTGAGAATAATGCAGACAATACAAGACAAATCAGGATTTTTGTATCTGTTATCATGTCTTCAGCTATAGCAGAAGCCATATCCTTTATTTCTTATTTGTGAAAACCTAAGAGGGCATCAAAAATTGTACAAGGCTAGCAATAAGTATCTATTACAGCTTGGTAAATTACAATAATGATAATCAAATTTTCCCATGGATCTTCCTGGAAGAATTCTGAGAAATAGAAAAAAAAATTGCAGCACGAGAGGTAACGAGATGCAGGTTTCTTGCAGACACCTAAGTGACTTATCTTACCTGTAAGAACCATATATGACTTTCTTACAGTCAACAAGTAGAAATTTTTGTTCCATTTTTCCATGGAATTTTGCTCCTGTTTTGGAATAGTAATCTTGTCCTTTCACTGTCCGCACCCTCATGTTCTGAAAAAGAAAATTGAAATGCTTCATTTCAATATCCCACATGCTATATTTAGCATCTAGAGGTTTAAAAGTCAGAGGTACAGTAACATAAGAAATATATTTGTGTCTATTAATAAACTCTACAGGGATGTAAACTGATTAAACTTGTTCCATAGGGACCCAAAATGGCAAGTAATGGCTTTGTCTTCAAAATTGAAGAGATTACTTAGGTCATAGAATCTTGAAAGCTGTTTTTTCATATCCACTACTCCCAGAAATAAGGCTCTGGCATAAAAAATCTTTGACAAGAGAAAAAGGTTTTGTAGTGAAAAAAAAGAATTCTTTTCAGCACCTGATGTACAGTATTTGGAAGTTTTCAAAGTATAGCAGATAATCAGAAAAAACATCTAAAGAGCCAGGATCAGCTTTCTTTTAATTGAACAAGTCTGTTATATCTACAAACACAGATCCTCTGCTCTGAGATGATCCACTGAATGACACCACCTGGCTCCAGAATCCCTTGTGGCTTTACCAACATTTCTCAGTCAGCTCTGCAACATGGGATCAATCACATCTCTAAATTTAGAGATGCTACCACATCATTCAGAGGTAGCATAACCTCTACATGATAGTTAAGTCTGTATTTCAAATTCTATTCAGAAGCTTCATGAGCACTCATGAGAACTTGGCAAATTGCACTGGGAATATTCACAATGATAGATCACAAAAATGTGGTCCATTTTTCTCTCAGGCTGAGGATGAAATTGATTATCCAAGCCAGTATCTGTTTTCCTTTTTCTCTATTATTACTTGTCTTTTTAAGCTCCTAAAAATAAAATAATTCAAAAGTAGAGTTACAAAACTTACAGGACTGCACTGATAATAATTTTCAAAAGTTACTACATGGAAAAAAAATCAAAAATCATTTATCAGAAATTGCTGTGGAAAGATGCTTATTTATACAAAAAAAATTATGTTCAATTCAAACCAATCCATAGTATCTAACTCATGCAGCTGTGAGATACCAAATGCTTTGCAAGATGTAAAAATAGCATGGAATATGGCTGTGAATCATCACAATATTTACTGTAGTTTCTATCCTTGTGATATTTGTCCTAGCAACACTAATTTGTGGTAATTTACAAGTATTCCAGTGGGAATGAAATCTTTAGTTTAGCAGTGGCAGTGAGAAAACTGAATCTATATAATTATTACATAGACTGTACACTAAAAAAATTGTGGAATATAAGGGGATTTTTGTGAATACAGGGGAATATCTTGCTTAAATTACATATGTAATGATGAAACAAATGTTTAAATTTACAGAAGTATTTAGAACTCCAGCTATAAAGTATGACTAAGTTTGCAGTACTTTAATGTCTCAGGTTACACAAACTTTTTTGGTTTATGAGAGTGCTTACACATTTACCTAAAACACATAAAGTTCTAATAGACAGGGGGCTGTAGGAATTGTAATGATACAGCTTCTACTACAGTCCAATGAACTTTCTCTCTCCAAACAGAAAACCAAAAGAATTAGGAGAAAATCTTTATGAAATGAAAGCACATTTCCAAATAACACATCCTTTTTTAATCAGTATATATTTTCTTGTTGCTATCTTAAAACTTTCATCTAATGAAAAATCAAATCAAAGAAGCAAAAGTTACATTTAAAAGCTGCTGAGATGACAAATCATGGCTCAACTCAAACTATCAAAGTTCTTTAAATTTTATGTATTAGGTAAGTTTTTAGTAACCCAATTTGAATTATTAAGTGGGAGGTTAACATGACATGTCACCTTACATCTCTAACTGATGATCACCTTTGGCAATCTAAAAGTGTTCTTTGAATTTTCTACACTTTGATTTTTAAGACGGAACCAAGAAGGAAAAAAACCCAAAACAATCATATATTTTTTTTTCTTTCCTGTTTTTCCATTGCTGTTTTTTGTTGAACTTTGAAAACCAGTCTCAGTGAAGAACATTATTCTTTCTCCATCAAGTACTCAAACTGAAAGTAAATAAATAAAGAGCTCTTCTTTGAAAGTCAAATAGTGTGGAAAAAGTAGTTCTTTAAAACACGAAAAAGAAAATAGTGGAACTTACTCCATCCTAAAAATTATCACAATAGTAAACTCCTTAATTACTTCAAAATAAAATGCTGTAAATTATTAATGAAATTTCAATTTACTTCAATGATTAGAGTTTTACACATTTCTATATAACAATTATATAGACATATATAGACATATTTTAACTGTATTAAATTATATTTGTCACTATAATTTGAAAAAAGGTAACTTGAGAGGTAGCTTATACATTTTCAAATAACCATAACAAGGATTGCTGGCCTAAAGACATGCCAGTTGAACAGGTCAAGTGTTACTGTGATAAGGCCTGATTGGTTTTGGACAGAACTTGGGAACCTGGAATGCTGCAGGCACAAGAAAAGCTAATGGCTTGCAAATTACCATACTATATACAAAAAGTTTTGCCTTGGGCACTTGTAGGTTGAAACATAACTTCAAGTAGGCACATCTACAATTTACATTAAATTGCTACTTTAAAAAAAAAATCTTAGTCACTGTTCTCCTGTTCGTTTTCTTTTCCTTCTTTTCTTCAGAATTACTCCTGCAGCTTTTGTGTCCTGATTCCTTAATCCTGCCAACTCTTTCCCTGTCTCATTAGGTCATCCACTAACACATGGGAAGATGGCATTGCAAAGGCATGTGCCAGAGATCACCTCACCTTTCTCACATAACACCCCCTTTTCCTCCACAGTTCATCTGGAATTCTTCACTACTTCAGACCCTCTAATTAGGTGCCAGGGATGTGTATTTTGAATAACCACTCAAAATGCAAGCAGTATTTGAGTATATATAATAACAATGCATTCCACTTAGGATTAGCAGCAGTAAATATATACACACACCTACTGAACTCCAAGCCCCATTTGGTGTGAAATTCTGGGTTCCACCCTCCTATTTGGTTTCATCCCTAGGCTACAGAACTCCCCTGCTAACAGTGCTAAGAGTAGCTTGTCACTGATGACTGCGGAAGTGTTATTGATGTGGATAAAGCAATAATTTATTAATCCTGAGAGGAGAATCAAGGGCAGACTGTAAACAACACATCATGAAGGATCCCAGCCAGCTTGATAGACACACAAATGCATGTAAGATTTACCTAAGCAAATCATACAATCACAAAATAGTTTGGCTTGGAAGAGATCTTAAAGGTCATTTAATTCTAACCTTAAAGGTCCCTCTGCTGTGGCCAGGAACACCTTCCACTAGACCAGGTTGGTCCAAGCCCCATCCATCCTGGCCTTGAATATTTCCAGGGATAAGGCATTCCACAACTTCTACAACATCATCCTATTTGCCTAGGTCTTACCACCTTTGTAGGAAAGAATTTCTAATATCCGATTTAAATCTACCCTCTTTCATATTTAAACCATTTCCCTTCATCCCATCACTCCCTGGAGCCTCCTCTTCTCCAGGATGAGCAGCCACAGCTCTCTCAGCCTGTGTCTTCGTGGACCTCCTCCAGACTCACTCCATCAGGTCCATGTCCTATTTAGGTTGGGAGCCCCAGAATGGACACAGTTCTTTGCCTCGTTATCAGTCACAATTTCACTTCTGCTCAACCAGGGCATCCATAGCGGTAAATATTTTAATGCTTGAAACCAAAAGATCAGGGTAAAATAAAAAACCTCAGTCCACAGAAAGTCTGTCTGGTCCTGAACCTGGTATTGTTAGTGACTGCTAGTGGGTGCATATGGAAGAATAATTTAACCAAGCAATTGATGTTTAGGAGGCTACTAAAGCCAGACACAGGATCTTGTCCCTTCTTCAGGCCCAGGCTGTAGGACACTCGGGGATGTTTAAAATATCCAGTGGTGGCCATCACGGCTGTCCAGTTAAATGACACCCAAAATGCTGAACAGGAAAAAAGCTCTAAAATTATCTTTTTATGTATGGCTGCACCACTATCTTCACAGAGAGCACCACATAAACATGATCTAAAATCTGGAAGTTAAATTCAACATTACACGCTTATTTTCATCAGTAAAAAGCCTCCAGCGTGATAGGCTGCATATACTGGTCTCAAACATTTCACTTTGGCACTTACTATTTGTAGAGTCTGTTTTTATCAGTGTTCAATTACTCATCCTGTACTTGCTGTCAAGAATATATATAAAGAAGAAAATGGATGTCTATCTAATACATAGCCTAACAGCTTATTTTTTTAAAAAGTTACTTTTCTCCTATTGTTCATAATTAATTTTACTTATCCTGGGCTGCTCCTTACTAAGAGATAACAGTAGCTGTCAAGATAAAAAGCAGTTTTCAAGTTCATTTCTATTCTGACTTTGATCCAATGACCATGGAAGACAAATTCTCAGTGACTTCACTGGAGTCTGGGGTCCCTTAGCACAGAAGTTTGCTCAAAGGTACATGCTCCACATGTTCAGTAATTTAGAATTTGACTTATACTTGGAAGTACTGGGAAACTACTGATGATTTTAATAACACTGGTGAGAAAGAGCAGACTGGGTCTCAAGTGTGGCTCCTCCTAAGCATGTATATCTGTGGTTCTATTTTCTCATTCCTGCAATTCATTAAAGATACTGAGAGAATCAGGCAACAAATAGTTGCTGCCAAATTGCTTTAAAATCTTCCTGTAGCAAGATGATTCTTCATTATTGACAGAAAAGTAAAAAAAAGATTTCTGCAGAGCACAGAGCCTCTGCCACATGCCTCACCTCATTTAAAATAAAACATGGAGATTTGGCACAAGCTGAGGAGCTTGGTTGACTTCTTGGGCATTAAACAAAATTGACTACATTGGTTCTTTGTTTCCTGTATTAAGCATTCTGATGGCTCTGGGGTTTGTTGTCTTGGCTCTGCATTCTGCACCAAAAAGTCTGAATCTGTAATGATCCTTCATATTAATATGCAAACATGAATAAATCAGACCAGTGACAAAGTTAGTCAAAAGAAACTTAGGTAGAGAAGAGTAAAATAAAAAACAAAACCCGTATCAATTACTGAGGAAAAACGTAGGACAGTCTGGAACCAGATAAATGAAACTGGGGAAAGAAAAATGGAAAAGTATATGAGAGGAATTGTTTATCTGAGTTGAGTTCCACAGGTGATGTTAACAGGAACATGAATAAAAAAACAACCCACAAAAAGAAATTCTGTAGGAAAGACACAGAAAGCTCCTAGTAAAACCCTGATTTCCTATTCTGTACAGAATTCACAAAAATATCACAGAATGCATAGTCTATCCATTTTTTTCAGCTACATCTTTCAATGAAGAGGGATATGGAGTCAGACTACAAATGAGAAATTTATTTAGATTTATGAATAAAATCCTCTTTTTCCATTCAGAGGAATACCGAATTGTAAATCTAAATTAAAAAATACAGCTTTGCTAAACACTGAATTTCATTTTTTAAAAGTCAAAAGAAGAGAAAAGGCAGAGAAGGCACTGAGTCACAGAAGTTTTAGAGAAACTCATCATGAGTGCATTGCATGAGGAGCATCTGCCATGCTCCTGCAAGACTGAACCAAATCATTCTGGAAGATAACAAGACCAATGTTGCTGGTGCTACGTCTTGAGAAAAAGAAATAGATTTAGATATCTCTGTCCTCTTCTTGCTTTTACTGAATAGAATGAGGAGACTGAAAGCCAAGAGCACAAAAAGTTGAAGGTATTTTTTTACTGAGCTTTGATGGGGAAAAAGAAAAGGGACAAATCTTCTCCAAAGTACTGACTGTTCTTTCATAGTCACCTGCAGTTTTTTTCATCCTCAAGAATGACACAAAATTACTGTGGGAGTAGTAAACTTCTGTTCTCAGAACAACAGTCATTGGGAGTAGCACTTGGATGAGAAGGCCATTAATTTTAAAAGCTTTATTACAAGCTAAACTGGATATGCAGCACACAACAGGATTATTGCTTAGCTCTTTGGAATATATTTTTCATCTTCTGATAAAATTCAAAGTATTCTAAGTATACCTTGCAGACTAAGGATGTATTTTATTTCTCCCACCGTTAAGGAGCAGAAACATTTCAGGGACATGATGTCACTGAAAAGGCCAAGTCCAAACCTTTCCAACCCACACTAATCTATACAAAACCCACTATAATGTATGCACACTAATTGTTTCAACCACAGTATAAATGCTTGTAGGTCTATAAATCCGTTTTAAAAAGACAACCTTTAATTCACCCAAAAGAGGTTAAGCTTTCAAACCAACTTTAAATACACATTGCACAGAATTAATTTGAAAATGCATACTAAGACATTTTTTGGGATATCACTTGAAATGCAAGCTCCTAATTTATTTTATTTTGGGAGAATAAAGCTCATGCCACAAAAAGACAGCCATTTTTGTCAACCTCTGTAGCATAGTTAACCCAAGTAATCAGCAAATGGTGTTATCCTAAGTTCTAGAGGATGGAAATACTGCCAAATACTGACTTACTGAGCTCAAACACGACCACTGTTTACAGAACTACAACATGGTTTTCACATTTTCGTTCCAAAAGTTTCCACAGCTCTGTGTATTAGGCCACAAGAGGGCAATCCCATACATTCATAAACAAACAACAAGCATGGAATGTGGCATAGGAATAACACCTAAGTGAGCACTCCAGAGTGAAAGATGTTTTTTTTCTCCAAAGTTCGACCAAAAAGCCCTCTTTATCCTCACCAATACACCATACTTCTATCTGATTTTTAGAGTAATTTCTTAAAATGGATGCTGCTAAGAAAAGCTTTTATGATATTTTAAAATAATAATGGCCTAACTAGTTACAGAAATGAGGAAATGCAAATGGAACTACAAGGAAGTCCAAACAAGGAAGTGCTCAGAGAAACTCTGGCAACATCCTTGGAATTTCTTCAGTACTACATACAGTACAGTAAATCTAGAAGTATTTATGCAACATTTACTGCAATAAATGCATAGGAAGCCTTACCCTGAGCCTCTGAACTTGACAGCCTTGTTTCTCCGTCATTTTCAGAAAGTGACTGAAATTTGACTCATCAAGCAGGAGATACACTGCAATCCCTCTAGCAGATGCCTCAACAATTTCTCTGAAAATATCCACATCTGTAAACATATCCATAACGATGGCGATGACCTGAATAAAATAGAAAATACACAAATCATTGTATTGTATAAACACATATATATAACTCTTCACTGAAGCTTACACCGGGCAACTAACACACATAATTCTTACACATCAAAAAGTTGTAATATTTTCCATGCTGCACCACTTAACCTGGAAGGATTTTCAAGATCACTGGATCTTCTTTTTGAGAAGTCAGATGATAGGTTGTGTGATACTTGTCACAAGTACCAAAGTCTGGTAAAGAAGTTGGATCACTGTATGTGACATGACTGATTATATGAGGAAAAGGAAAACAAGTGGAAAAGAAGGGGAAACACCAATATGAACATAGGGGAAAAAAATAACCATCATAATATAACTGCAGTGTACATTAAAAAAAGTTTGAGATAATCTTTTTGTACAAGGAGCTTGTTCCTCTTTCATCATCTTCTCTAAAGCTAATGGCTCAGGAGCTTGAAGGATTCAATAAACAGACACTGAAGAGCTGAGGACCTCAGGATCCATATTGATTCAGTACTCTTACTGGGATGTAACTTCCTCAGCTGGTGAGAGCTGGTTCAAGAATATTACAGTGCTGACCACCAACTACTGATGCCTTTCAGTTTATGAGGTTAAAGTAAATATTCTGACTGGGAAAAGCAATGTCTTGCTAAAGGTGTTCTGGAGCTTATATACTACTGATATATTATTAGTAACTTGGGAAGAACTAGTATTGAAGTGTTAAGAGGAAATAACAGAGAGAAAAGGTATCTACGTAATTTTTAAAGAGAATATTCTTATCCACTGAAGTTTTCATGTAAAGTTCCAATGAGATGTCTCAGGTGTAAATTCAACTCAAACATTTCATAGGTGTCAGTGCAAGCTTTACCATTTTCACTAATTTTTAAACTATCTGTACTTCAGCTTTAACTGTGTAATTAAGTCACAATCACTCCACTTATTTCAGAACTGAAACATTTACTTAACTCAGAAAATTTGTTAAATGCTGTTGCACACATCTAGGTAGCAGTTAGGTCCCCCGTCAGTCATCTGAATGAACCATCTTTTTGAACCCCACATCCTGGGAACTAAAAGACTCACTTATGCTAAACACGTACTTAAGACACTAAAATTACTAATGATAAATATTAACTAGAGCTGACCTGCAGAAAATAAAATAACAATGTCATTAGGAACGGTAAAAAACAACTCCTGAAGTAGTAAAAATTGAGGGACCTGGCCTTACCATAACATGTCACCTGACAATAAAAAGACTATTTACAAAACCTTGAGTCAGAGAAGAACTGAATAGCATCAAATAATTACATTCTTTCAAACACCTAAGGTAATACAGCCAAGAACTACCTCATTTATTTTATTGACTTTTGGAAAATAAAACCTAAATGTGATTTTTAACAGTACAAATCGTATTTCTTAACCTCAATTTGAAAGGAAAGATTGAAAGACAGAAGTTTATCTTGACTCTAAGGACCTCATCAATTTCAGACTACACCTTCTGCTTTTTCTTCCTTCTGAGATACACAATGCTAATTGAACATGGCAACTTTATTTATTCATCTGTCTTGTTTCACGTATGTCTGAACAGAAATCTCCCAGCACTGATCAAATGCATTAGGTAAAAAAGACCAAAGAAGAAAGTCTGTTCCCAAATAGTCCTGTTCCTCCCTCTAAGCTCCCTAATTTCTTCTTAACCTTTCTTTTTCTTCAGGTCTTTTAGAAATATATTACATTCAAGGACCTATTAAAATGTAAGAGATAAATCCTGAGTGAATTCATTAGCATAAACTGACACAAATACATGGAATATTCAAAATGAACAGTACAGCCTTCAAAAATAATTCTAACCTTTTCTTATGGCAGATATCTAAGATGCTAATTTGTTCACAGCATTTGTGGTTGCAAAGGTTGATATGCAAGAATTATATGGTAAAAATAAAACAGGAATGAATAATAAACACTAAAAAGCAGCACTTACTGGAATGACCATATCTATCTTTATGAAGAGGTGAAGAAAGAAATAAGTACATAAGCAAGAAGAGCAGTATGCTGGTGGAATTAGCACTACTTTGCAGATATATTGTAACTCATGAATTGGAGAGGGAAACCCTCTGTCTTCAGTAGTAGAACTTTTATGAAACCTGATTATTAATTAAGTTTAACTAGTTAAGTTTATTAATTTTGGAGTTAATTCTGAAAAAGCATCAGGGTAGACTTTGCAAGAAAAAAGTGGGTTTCACTTCGAGAGCTGGCATTTTGAAATCTAAAGCTTGTACTAGCTGAAAAATCCTCACCAGTTTTAAGGACATGTATGCAAAGCCACAGTCGTGATCCCACAGCCAACTGAACACTGATCTGCACTTTCCCTGGAAACCAGAGATGACTCCTGTTATACCCTGATTAGCTTGCCCACCTGTTCCAGTGTTTCACCACCCACAAAGGAATCCCTAAATCTCCCCTCTTGAAGTTTTAAACTATTTCCTCTTGCCCTTAAAGCCTGGCTTTAAGATGTTTTAAACTTGTTTAATTTTTTTTTCTTTTTTTTTTTTTTGGCAGAGTGGGGAGATACATTTCCATATACATTTGTCTACTCTACAGCAGAAGGTAGTATTGGACCTGGGGAAAGTAAAAGGTATTCAGTCTCCCAAATTTTGATTAATTAAAGATACCAATATTTATACAATACAGTCACAGACCAATACAAGACCAATACAGTTACTTCAGAAGATGTATTCTATAATGTGTATCTATCTTTAATTACAGCAGTAATAACAGCTGCAAGATCAGTTACATGCTACATCACTCTGGAGGAAAAGATTTTTACTACTGTATTTTCACATTTGGTTTTGCAATTGCAAAGCTCATTTCCACCCTGATACTTACAAGAAGCAGCCAAATAGAAGTGAAATCCAGAATGGAAGCAACCAATAAAATTTAAATTTCAGAAAATAGGTTTGAAAAATAGTCTGTTCCACAAATTCTATTTCTTTTGGGAATAACAACACTATCCTGCGTCTAGCAAATTCCCCCAAGGCAGAACACTCCAGTGTCATACAGTAGGTTTCTTTATAAACTGCCATTTTTTTCCAAAGCATATTTGTTTTCCAAAAGGCAGAGGTTTTTTCAAAAACAAGCACCAATGCTTTATAGGAAGCACAAAGGACATCCAGGCACACATAGAACACTGGATCGGTGCAGCAGTTTTCTCATCAAAGCTGCAGAACTCTGGGAAAACTCACCAAACCTTGGAAACAGATCATGATCCTGATTAAAAATAATAATAAAAAAAAGATCCTCAGTTGGGAATAATTAGGCATTCCATACTTTCAGAGAGAAAAAAAAAACAGTTGGTGGGGCAGATAGGTGCTGTGCCTCATGTAACTGATGTGCACAGCCTGAGTGAAATACCAGATTTGGTACTGGATAGAAAAGCAGATTGCAGTGATCAACTAAAATGAAGACAGAGCAGAAAACAATGTTTATAGAAGTCTTCTTCCCCCAAAGTTAAATTTAGATAATCTTAGATTGTTGCTACTAGTCTTTTCAACTTATCTGCCAGTTCTTTTTTTAAGGTGGTGACTGCTTTTTGAAGTTAAAGTTTGGTTTCAATGGCATTCTTCTTACAGGAGAAGAAAATTTGCTGAAGTGAAAAAGCATGTAATTACTCTTAATAAAGCTGATAGTTTTATCAATTTAAATTATGGCAGTGGTAGAGCCACATTCTATTATTCTTACTACTGTCTTGACATGAAGACAATGGTTTGCAAGAGAAAAGTAAAGCCTCACACACCACTTTAGCATTTTAGAAACATTTAGTATAGGCAGAGAAGTAAAATTTTGTTGAATAATGCTATTTTTATGCAAATCTTTTAAACCACACTTTTTGGTAAATTGATGTATTTTATTTAATTTCCACCATATTGAGTAAAGTAACATTTTAAAACTCATTATCTCTAAACTATCAGACCATTTTAACACAAAATTCTTTTCATTCTTTAAAAGTTTTGAATTATCTCCACATTGAGGGAATGACTAACTCTTGTCACAATACTAGTGATAAGGTTAACGAAAGACAGACAAACACCACATATTTGGAAGGCTTAAATGAAGAGCTGTAGATAAAATTTCCTGAAAAAAATGTGCAGGTTCTTGCAAAATAGCAGCTTAAGTACATGGCTAACATGGCATCACACTGGATATTACGAAGCTTTAGATGGAGGCTGATCCTCAGTTGATCTGGGGGAGCCAGGCCATATATTATATGGCCAAGGTGTGGTTCCTAGGAGTTGGTAGTTTGGGCCTATTCTCATGCACTGTATTTGTTTAAATGGTTCTCATCTTCAGGAACCAATTCTACTCAAAGGCATATAAAGATAGAAATTGCCAGTCCTAATGCAGCTATAATCAAACATCTCCTGACAATGTTCAAGACACAGCCAGCTAAGGTCCTAAGCAACCTGGTCAGATCCTATTGCCAGCCTAGCTTTAAGAAGGAGGTTGGACTGGAGAACTCCTGAGGTCCCTTCCAACTGACCAATCCTGCAATGATTCAGAATCTTCATTCCCATCATTGTCAAAATCTAAGTAGACTTTGCCATGTTTGGTTGTAATGAAAAACAAAGACTAAAAATAAAGAATACTGAGAAGTAATGGAGTTTTTCTGCTTTACTTCTCCCATTTTTGTGAGAATTTTGGTAAGAAAAATCAGTGGATTTTAGACTTCATAACTCAATTTTAGGACATTATAATCAACCCTTTCAACGGGTGTGTACTGAAATTAAGCCATAGATGTAATAATGAAAGGCCTTTACTGCTAGTGCTCTGTAAGTCTATTTTGTGAACTAGTGACAGTTTCATTATCCCAGTATCTTCACTCCCTTCACAAACACCAATTATAATTCTTTAAGGGATACCTTGCAGAGTGTGTCAATTAACACCTCCTTTGATACAAACATTATTGAGGAATTGTCTAATGCAACTGCTTCCTTAGGTCAGGCTTTTCGAAAGAGACACCGACCATTACATTATTAACCTAGGAGGGAATGATGCTAAACACCTACCCTACTCTGCAAGGGTATTTGTTTCTTGTAACCTACGTGAGGCTTGCTTTGGAAGTGCTATGACAGAAAACCATACTGCTGTGCAGTGCTTTTGAACATCCTTACCCCAAGACCAAAGAATTAGACTTCTGATAGAAAAGATAACTCTGTTTTCATTGGCCTTATCCCTGGTACTCCAGGCAAATTCCTTTCCATAGATCTGTGTTTTGAAGAAAATCTCTTTGTGGAACAGGCTCAGTGCTATCTGAATCTGGCCTTTCTCAGAGAGCAGGCAAGTCATGATATTTGCAACAGTGCAGAAAGAAGATATGGTACTATATACCTTGCTATTAGCAACAGGAGGCAGGCAGCAAATTGACTGGATGGGTATGAGGCACCATAAAAAGAGACAAATCGTGCGAATGATTTAGATAACCTTCCCACTAGTAAAGTATATAATACACACCACAAATTATTGGGTTTTATTTTTTAATTATGTTATGCTGTTGCTTCTAGTTGAGGGTCTAGATCAATGATCTAAATCATGATCAATGATTCTATCTATGATCAATGGTGCAAAGTTGAGTTGGAGGCCTGTAGCCAGCGGTGTTCCCCAGGGATCAGTACTGGGTACAGTCTTGTTCAACATAGTCATAAATGACCTAAATGAGGGGACAGTATATCCTCAGCAAGTCTGCTAATGATACAAAACTGGGAGAAGTGGCTGATATACCACAGGGCTGTGTTGCCATCCAGTGTAACCTGGACAGGCTGGAGAGTTGGACAGAGAGGAACCGAATGAGGTTCAACAAGGGCAAATGTAAGGTCCTGCAACTGGGGCAGAACCACTCCATGCATCAGTATTGGTTAGGGGCTGACCTGCTGGAAAGCAGCTCTGAGGATTCTGAAGTCCTGGTAGATGTTAAATTAACCATAAGCCAGAATTGTGTCCTTGTGGCCAAGGTCATCCTCCCCCTCCACTCTGCCCTAGTGAGGCCACATCTGGAATACTGTGCTCAGTGCTAGGCTGCCTAGCTCAAGAGAGACAGGGAACTGCAAGAGAGTCCAGACGAGGGCAACAAAGATAACTGATGCATCTCTCTTACAAGGAAAGGTTGAAAGAGCAGGGGCTGTTAAGCCTGGAGAAAAGAAGACTGAGAGGAGACTTTATCAATGTCTATACATATCTAGAGGTGGGGTATAAGGAGGAAGGAGCCAGACTCTTTTCAGTAGAGCCCAGTGACAGGACAAGGGGCAAAGGGCACAAGCTGGAATACAGGAAGTTCTTCTCTGGACACATTCAAAACCCATCTGGATGCAGTCCTGTCTAATGTGCTCCAGGTTATCCTGCTTTAGCAGGGGATCAGACTATGTGATCTCCAGAGGTCCCATCCAACTCCAATGAGTCTGTGATTTGGTTATTTTGTGATCCTACTAAATCATCTGACATCCATACCTTATAGATCTTTTGCTAGCACCAGGGTGCTTTTAAGATGATAGCTCATTAATTTTGTGTTAATTTTTTTAAACGAAGCATAGCCCTGAAATGCTTTGCACAACACAACATTGCATTGCAAAACTGACTTTGAAACCATTGCGAGTTGCACCTGAATATTCCAGGTCACCTTTGGGCTGAGTTCTCACACAGCAACTGTAGCACCACAGAAGTCTTGAGATTGAGTGCCAAAGAGCAGCATAAAGGGAGAGCCCACCTCTATAAACAGAGTCTAGGTACAATAATACAAATAGTAATCAAACATCCAAGTGTGACCCATTTTCCTAAATTACTTTACCAATATAATAGAAAAAATAATAAGATAATTTACACTTATGCAACTCTCATTAAGTTAATGTCACTACTTGTAATACATTATCACCAAAATTGGCTCCCTGAGATCATATTCAATTTATTTAACTTGGCTCTGCAATCAGAGAGTAATAGGCCATAACCGTACAGTATACTTCGAAATGTTCTTCCATTATTGGATTGTTTAAAAGCAACTTAATTAACTAGAACGGGCTACACTGCCTCACTGGAAGCTCTCCTAAGCCTCACTACTCGCTTTTTCTCCATCTGCTCCAAAGGGACATTTCCACCATCAATTCTGAGAACAGACACAGCTTACACCTCGAAACTGAATACATGTTGTGTTCCAATCACCAAGCCACAGCTTACCATGTCACATACCACCTACAGGGCGTAAATATTTTTGAGGTGAAAAGTACATTTAACTGGAAAGAAAATTATCTTCAACATGCATGTTAGCAATTTCCAATAACCTCAACAGCTTTCCTCTGTAACAGGATGTTAGACATGCTCTACATCAATGAAAATAACTCAGAAAAAAGTCACTGTCCAGAAAACAAAAGGTAAACTAAAAATCCAGACATGCAAAACAATGTGGAAAATCAATGCAAAGTATTTTCAGAAAATTATGAATGCGGCAACCATATAAAATGTGATATAAACAGTGTAACTGTGTTTAATCCTGCAGCCCCCATGGCAAAGCCTCATCTGTCCTGTGCAACACACATAAGGAAGATGTGTGCTAGGGAAACTTTTTAGCAATCAGTAACAGGGACAAATGTCTTGATTCTGACAGCAAAGAATGATATGGCAGTGAAAACAACAGCTCTGAAGAAGGAACTGATTTAACTTTCAAATGCACTAAGAAAATCCATTTTTTACAATGCATCATCTTGTAATAATTACCTCACAATTCAGCCTTTTGCTGCAGTTAGCAACCTTTGTGCATCTTACTATGTCTCTAAAAAAGCAGATCAGAAGATCAGGCTTACCTCTTCTATAAATGAAACTAAAACTAACACAAGAGAAAGATAAGATCTCTGAAGAGCAGCTAAGATTGTTTTATTTGAGAAATGTGTGTACATTAGCCTTCTGCACTGCCTTTCAGAAAGCTACTGCAGACTGAGCTAGCAAGTTATATACGTACCATCTTAAAATGACACCATCAGTGTTACCTGTTCAAATTCATGCAACTGGGAATTTTATAGGTATCTTGCAAAACATATGGGAGTGAGCTACATTAATTCCATAAATGTGATCTGTATCTATGGGCTAGGTAGTTGTTACTCTGGCTGAAGGATTAGTAAGAACTCAGATTAAGACGGCCAAATTACAGGAGGCACCATCTCACTAAGGCTGGCAGCAGAGGAGATAATTCCTCTGAAGTTTTACTTCCACACATACAGAATTGAATTTCAGCAAGTCACCAAGATGAGAGGAGGGAAAGGGGTATTCTGAGAATTCTTCATGGGGACTTTCCAATAAGCATTTATTAAACCTAAATCTTGGAAGAAGGGATTTGCAAAGAAACAGCTGTTGCCCGGCGACTGACACAGCATAGCCTAGAGAATATTTACCTAAATCTGCAAAGAACCATCATGCATGATTAAAGTAACAAACATTCTCAGTCTTCAATTTTAACACTTTGCTTTCTGTTTTCCATGCTCTCATCAATAACTAAATGGCTTTTGAGATTTAACATGCAAGATGTGTTCTGTCACTGCAAACAGAATCGGGCAGAAGTCCTACAGAGAAGCACGTAAGGCAGCACAAAGAATCCTTGACACGATGGAGGGAATGTATTTGGGTGCTTACTCTGCCCTTTTTTCTCTTGCCATTGATGCCGTTGCTCTGTTCTCAGTGCCATGTGGGCTGCAGATGGTTGGGTTGCAGGATTTTAATATTTGTATTTAGCTCTTCAGAATGTTCTTATTCGCTGTTACTTGGGAAGCTGCCAAGCTTTTCCCAAAGAAAGCAAACGGAAAGGAAATGCCAGGATTTTCTGACAGCCTACCAGAATGGAAATTCATAACAAAAATATAAGGTACTTCTCTAGCCTCCAGCTTTCTCTATGTTGAATTTCAAAGACCCGCTGCTTCAGGAATATCTTTTTTATTTAAGGAGTATTAACAGATTTAATATGTGGGTTCTCACTGTATCCCTTAATATTTAGGGAATGTTAAGGCTATTTGAATTAGTATTATAAAGCCATACTTTTTATTTTAAACTTTTTTATAAGTAGAAGTATTTATTTATTCACGTGTGCCTTACTTAGTGACTGCCCAAACCCAAACAATGCTCAACCATATGTGATAAGCCTCAATTATTTTTTTTCTATGTGCAAAGAGTAATTAAACTCTTGGTAAATTTTACTATTTGATCTACCTCTCAGGATTGAAAACATCATATGAAAACCCCAGAAACCAGTCCCAGTTTTGAGACTTCTGCTGAATAATTGGGATACTAGCAAGATCAGCCTGGCTAGCTTTTACCTGGACAAGGGAAGTATGAGATGAAACTGTACATTTAGGAACTCTTTCAATACTTGAAATGATGATCAGATGCTAGAAAAAGACACGAAAACTCTGGGGGAAAAAAATGCAAAGAGACAAAAATGTCTTTAAAATATACTGGAATTGTCTTTTCAAATTGCTCCAGCTTACAAATATGCTTCATGCCAAGATAAACTAGACTGGACGAGAATACTTCTGAGGGCTCCTTCTGAGAATTCCTTCAAGAAATCTTAAATTTGCTGCTTATCAAAAAGTCAAAGTAGCAAAAAGTCAAAGTAAATCTCTGATATTTCAACTAATCTGGATAACAATTCTTGAAAAGATTCTGGGTTTTTTCCCACATCTAACAGTTTATTTTGGTGGGGTTTCTCAGACTGGGAATGGAATGAAATTCTGAGTCAGTCTGCCTTCCCACTTCTCAACTCAGTTTCCTCAGGAATCCTGTATAAACACATTGTTGTTACTGAACTCCACTTCTTGAGAGTTTACATATTTTAAAACACTAGACAATGTATAGAAAACCACAATATTAAAGAACACTTACAGACTGTAGACTTTAAACTAGAAAAAAGAAGCAACATTTCTTTAAAGTATAACATTTTGTTGGAATTTGTTAATTACACTTTGAAAAATGAAAGATTCTCTTAGTCAAAGGAAGATTTAAGGAAGAAAAGATGATTCAGACCCACTTTTCTAGACTGGGAAGAATAATTTTGCTTTTAAGTTTGCTTATGCAATACCTGTGCAGTTTGTCATCTTTGAGACCTTTAAGTAGTAAACACATGTTTCTGAAATTAAATGGGAAGAGCTGAGTATCTAATATTCATGTTTTATAAAGAAACAATATATAAAAAAAAACCTGCACAAGGCTCAGTGCTGCTGCTAGCATATGTGTGTGTGTACATATATGTATATACATATTTTATATATTAAAAAAATCCAATAAAACATAGTTATGTTGCTTAATTGTACAATAGTGCCTGAAATCCCTTGTTTTTACTTACAGGAATGAATATGTATTACAAGTACATATTGCACATAAGAAAAAAAAAAAAAGGCAGAGACTTAAGGCAGAGGTGGAAACAGTGCTTCCATAGCATACTGTAATAAATAAAATAATGGGGCTAGATAAAAAGAAGTGTTTCAAAAGCAGAAAACACTTATTTTCTGTTTCTAAGCATAGGAAGATTTGGATTTATTGAAGTAAGCACACAAACCTGATGTGTTTTAGAATTGCTTATGATTCAAAAAGGTAGACTTTTGAATGCTTACATGCAAGATATTAACCACAGTCCACAAGGAAGGCCCATCAAACACTTGGAAATAAATAAAAACATAGAATTCTGAAGGACTTCTAAGCCATGTATTAATAAGTTCATAAAGGAAACACATACCAGAGAGACCCTGCAACAAGTAACAGAGCTTCCTTAGAAGTTGATTATTTTTTAACATAAAAGACAATGCATCCAACAGAAGACAAATCTATTTTGGATGTCAGTGCCCATTTAAAATAATAGTCAGTTGCCAGATTTCAAATTACTGGAAGCCTGTGGACCAATGAGCATGACCTGATTACACTTAATACTGCGAAAAAAAGCCCTAATTATATAATTAGTTTTGGAGGTTAGTTCTCTATAGACACTTCTTCCAAAGGGCAGATCCTAAGGAACACTAAATGTCCACAAAATCCCAACTGAGACTACAACAAATTCTGGCTAAAAATCTCCCCTAGCTCATGGCTCAGTAAAGGTAATGCCAAAGTAAAATAAACCAGTCCTCAACAGAGGCTCCTGTTAGAAGCAGGATGAGATCTTTGTCTTAAAAGGTTAAAAAGGTCTTATAAGGTTAAAAAGGAACACTAAAGTTCATTTCCATAGAGCAATACTTTTTACAATTAATGCCATTAGCAGACCAGTTTACACCTAAGACAGCAAAGGACTTGTGCTCTTGGTCATTTTTAACTAAACTTTGGGTATAAAGGAAATAGCTCTCATACTCAATATTCAAAACCAGCTTGACGACCAGATTGGTTGCTCAGCCAGACTTCTAAAAGGAAAACCAACACAAGAGTCAATGAACACAGAAATAATATTATTTAGGGAAAAGTGGGAAAAAATGCCTTTTCAATATTGTTTATTCAATCATTTTTCAAGATTACAGCTTTTGTATGCAACTTCATACGTGTGATTAAGAGTCAGTGTTAGACACATGAGCTACACACACTTAAGGACCCATTAACAGCCAGATGTCTAAAACAGTCATCCTGTGAAAACATTTTAATTGCACATGAGTATTTCTAGTAGCTTGTAGGACTCAATGATATTAAAGGTTTTCATATCACTGTCACAAAAGTGTAGGCAAACTCCCTATAGTTTTCCTTCCTTCCTTCCTTCCTTCCTTCCTTCCTTCCTTCCTTCCTTCCTTCCTTCCTTCCTTCCTTCCTTCCTTCCTTCCTTCCTTCCTTCCTTCCTTCCTTCCTTCCTTCCTTCCTTCCTTCCTTCCTTCCTTCCTTCCTTCCTTCCTTCCTTCCTTCCTTCCTTCCTTCCTTCCTTCCTTCCTTCCTTCCTTCCTTCCTTCCTTCCTTCCTTCCTTCCTTCCTTCCTTCCTTCCTTCCTTCCTTCCTTCCTTCCTTCCTTCCTTCCTTCCTTCCTTCCTTCCTTCCTTCCTTAAAATGGGCTACCATGAATTTTATACAGCTTTTAAAATGCATTACTTTTTAGTGCACACTATATCATGACATTAAAAATAAAACTTTTGCTTCTGCCACAGATGCTATTTACTTCCCTGCCACTAATTTCAAACCATATAGATGTACTTAATTCTGTTTAAAGAGTTCAATTCCAGCAGTTATATGGTTAGGGCAACCCACAAAATACAAAATACAGCCTGTTTAAAATTCCTAGTCACAGGTCAGTATGAAGGAAAGCCAACAATCTTCCTGTATAAATAGAAGAGGATGAATAATGAGAACTTTCCTCAGGGTTTAAGCCTGACAAACAGTCTGTTCATTTTACATATATCTATCTTTAAAACTTTTGCAGTTCAGCTGCAGTTATGCTGACATAACAAAATGCATTTATAAGTAAAAATATCACGCCTGGACAAGTACCTGCAGCAACATTCTGCTAAAAAAACTGCAGTGATGTCATATCACTGTTTTGAAACATACATTACAGATCCAATGCACACCTCCATAGGTCTGTGTGGCACATAATTACATCTGAATGCCAGGTAAACAACCGCACCAGATGACTTTAACTATTTATTTTTTTAAGCATGATGCCACTTGAGCAGGAACCTTCCCTGATACTCAGGAGAAGCAGATGACACCCCCTGCTTATGGAGCAGCCACAGTTAGTGGTGCAACGTGTTGCTAATGACTGTGTGCTGGCAGGCTGCATTTCCATTGCACCTATTTTAAAGACAGGTTGTGAAACTAATTAATTAACTATTGTCTGCAAATCAACTTGAGATCCTCAGGTGCAATCCATTACTCTGGCATGATAGATTATTTATTACACATTAGATGAAAAAGGAAAAAATAATTGCATACAAGTCTGAAAGCATTGGCAGAATGTCCTCAAGATAAGAAAAGATTAATCTAGTTAATAAGTAATTATGTGCAGCTTTTCAGGAAGAAAACAAATTCAAATTTTTATGCACATTACCATATGGAGCAAGATATTTGAAATCATAGGGAAGCAATTAAAAGTCCTGCTCAAATCTCCTGTGAAGAAAACTGAAATGAAGCAGATAAGTAATCCTACAATTCTTGTAGACCTCAGTGGAGATGATATTGAATTGGAACAAAATAAGGCAGTAAACAAAATTTAATTCCAGGATCGAATGCAGTAGTCAAAAGTAAATAAAAAAGAGAGTAATTACAAGTAAAATTATTACTAGTTGAGCGAGTTATAATTTCAGTAGCAATATGATACATTAAAATATTGTATTTAAAATAAAATATTTCAATTTTGAAACTCTTTAAAAGCATTTTGAGAGAAATTCAGCAGTTCCTGTTCAAAGGTGAATGTTCCACAGTCAGTGAGGCATCTTAAGGAGTTGTAAGTTGATAGTTAAGAAAGGAAATGATTAGAAACAACTTTAAAAAGTCAAAAGAAACATTTCCTTCCTATTTCTTTCTGCCAGTGTTTCTAAACCAATCATTTAGTCTCTTAGCAGAATTTTGAATAACAATCTCTGGCAGACAACAGCAAGCCATACAGCTGTAGAATGATCCTGGTGACACTATTTTTTGTACATGCAGGTAGCATCAGATTTGACTGATCTTCAAACAGCTCCTCATCAAGGCCAGAGAAGTATTAATTCACCATTTGCAACTTGATACTGCAATTATGCAAAGTCACAGGAAAGAACATTTGCTCTTTGCAATAAAATCAGATCAGATAATCATAATGCTTCATCTTCAATATCTAGAAGTCTTTCCATTTAAATATATAAGTTTATTATTAATGTTTAAAAGTTTTAATATTTATTTAGCATATTCACATATTTTGTTAAAACAGAGCCCTGTGCCACTTCCAGGATAAGGAGACACATGTCAGTGTGCAAGTAACTGAGCTCTTTGTACTCAGCTGAGCTAGTGACCAACAAGATAAGTTAATGGGATTTTATTAATGGGTAAAAGAGAAACACACCACAAGTCCTACATTGTACAACTTCATCTATGTGAGATCATTCCCCTATCTACAAAATATCAATCCTGATGAGCATCACATGCCAGTTCACACACACCTCCCTTCATTTGGGTAACGATAATCAGAGATCTAATCATGAAACATGCTGAACACCTGCAAGAAATGCAAAGCTCCCAGTAGGGAAAGGGGGTTTCTTACAAAACATCACAGCAAGCACCTGGATTTAACTATGAAGTAAGAAGAAAATCAGATGCAGGGGCACCTACTGCAGCTCTTCAATAGCTTTTTTTGAGAGAATCACTGATTGTTTGTGCCAGTGAGACTCTTACAGCCACACAACACTCACCTGCTGAACAGAGGTATGCCTCAGGGAAATATATGCTAGCAAACATGAGGAGCAGATGGAAAAACTCACTTGTTTTGCCATCAAAATCAGAATCTGCCTAACCATAGGGAAGGAAAGGCAGAAACATCACTGACCAAACTGTCCAAGGCCTTACATTAAGCCACATTCAGTTTGCTATGGAATAATGTGCCAAGCATGTTAATAGCCTAAAATACTGTATGACTCGAGCTGCTTGAAATACGGATGGAGATGGGAACCTGCAATACCTCTGTGGAGGAGAGGTGAACATTTTATTCCAAGAATAATTTGAAAAATAACCACTTTCTGCTGCAAACCAGTGCCTTTCAAATAAACATTTGTTCTTATGAAGTACTTCTCAGTTAAGATCTTCCCTTTAGTACCTTGTCCACTCCAAACTCATGCCAATAAAGCTCTCTGTACCAGATGGCTGTGCATCCCATGTATTTATGCATACCTAGAAACTATGCTTTCTGTAATAGTTTTACGCATGCATGTAGAGGATTGCACACACATAGACTGAAAAGGAACTATTTCCCCCTCTCCTTTAGCTAAAAAGTAGCATCCTATTGATAAGAGTGTGGACAAGACCAGCACTCACTTTTAGTCCTTTTTACCTTCTTAAAAAAGTGTACATCTCTTGGTGTTGCCTTTCCTTGTAATTCTGAACCAGCTCTCAGCTGCTAGTGCAGTTTCCTCTCATTAGAGAGATGCAATGCAACTCTCAGGAAGGAATTTTTCATGGAGTTTTCATCAGTTTTGGTCAACTGTGACCAGTAGTTGGTAATTGAAAGATACTCCAATCTCTTATCAATCATAAAAATAATATATACATCATCTTAATTGACATGAGAAATATTTTTGCAAAGGAACAAGAGTCAGGTATGCAGCAGCTAAGAATTCCCTGACATTTACATAGGTGACTGAGCATTCACTGAAATTCACCATAAAGTAGAAACAGTACTTTGAGTGGACAAGAAAAAATGGTATTTTCTTGTTTCTCAAAGCTGCATAGAGGAAAACTGTAAGCAAAAAGTAACAGCAAAACATCAGCAGACAGCAGGAAGCAAACAGCTCTCTGCTTCATATTTGGATATGACAGATAAATTTCTGCTTGAATCTCCAAAGCAAATTAACAAACCCATGTACCAGACCAAACATACAAATACAAAGTTTTAAAGCATTAGAAGCACCTGGGAAGATGGATTCCAGCTTAGGCTCCTCAAATTGTATTACCCTAAACCTTATTACTCACATTTATAGATGAGAAGTCCACATTCTAAGTGGAATTTGTATGGAAGTCTCTCCATGTTATACAAGTCTACCAATCCTTTAATCACCTATAATGACTTTTATATTCAGCAAAAATAAAAGAATATAAAAATATACCTTCTTTAAAGGATGTAGAAGGTCTTTCAATTAATACAAATTTAAGGACCTAGTAAATCACATGAATCATTCCAAAAATGCATTTTTACCTAGAAGATATTATCATAGATATTTATTTTTAAAACACTAATGTTACTCATGGACTTCCAAAAAAAATTAGATCTTACTGAAGTCTGCTACTTCTTTGTAATATAAACTCAGAAAAAAATAAGCAGCTTTTAAAATTCCTCTTAAATTGCTTACAGTAATACTTAAGTACATATGGAGGGCTTTTCATGTGTAAAGCACAAACCATTTCATAAACGTGGGAATAAAATTATTACACCTCTTTTTAAGTGGGATCTTGAAAATATATAGGGTGTGTGCATGTCACACCACTGTCCTGTGCAGGGACATCTGAGTCAGCTTATGTCTAATTACTTTTGTGGCTGGAAACAGTCTCGTCACGCTAACATGATGCTCTGGGAAGGTGAAAACGCCCTGCTCCTCATGGATCTCCTTGATGCACCTTATCCTGCCATGCGAACAAACCCTCAGAGCCTAATGGCTTGTATTTACAGAGAGGCTGAGCATCCCAAAGTCCTTCTGAAAGCAATCCCTGCAGCTATTCCTGAGCCTTGCCTCGCCCTCCACTCCTGCATTTAAAACCCTCTACACCTTCTCTTTCTGCTGACTGTCCTGCTGAGTGATGAGATGCCCAAAGAGAAAGCTCAGGCAGGCTGTGTCTGGGCTTGCAAAATGGGTTTCTTCAAGCAAATTCCTTCATTTAGAGAGAAGTGATTGTTAAATAAAAAGAAAATCTCATCTCCTGAGTGAATATGAAATAGTTACCCAGGAGTCCTGGCTATAGGGCTAGCACCCAAGTGTTTTAAGGTCAGATTTATTCTTAGTATCAGCTCTTTGAAGCTGCAACAGTGCCAGGCTTGTGCTGTGCAGGGAGTCCGATTTCATTATCATAATGGTCCCTTCTGACATCAGAATCTGTGAACCATAGTTTTATCAGCCTCAGTTGGAAATGGCTGCCAAGCTGAATAAGGAAGGCCTCCAAAACTGGTAATAAACTATGAGTTTTTAAAGGATACAAATATTGTTTTTTGTTTACCCAGCTGTTTTCCAAAATAACTTCCTGTAAAATAAATCAGAAAACTGTATCTCAAAATACAAGCAATGACAGGGTGACAAGGCCCACAGAGAGGACGTGTGAACACAGAACAAGCACCAGCATACAATCCAGAAGTAAAGAAGACTGAATGATACAAAAAATTGTAGTCATTAAAATATCAGAATCACAGCTAATCTGAAGGGAAGGGAGGAGATTGTGGCCAGATGAACAAACTCAAAACTAGAGCCCTGCCACTATGATTCTGAGAGGAATAACGTGTAGTACAGAGTCTCACTGGATGCAGTACTGAAGACTCATTCTCTTCAAAATCCCAGGCACAAAGCAACCAAAAGTATGCCTGAAAACAAGTAAGAAAGCAAAAACTGCAAATAAACCACTAAGGAATGCTTGGCAACTTGAAAACTAATGAAACATTTATTTTTCTTGGGGTTGTGGTTTTGAGCAAATTTGAGAAAGGAAGGAAAGAGATGTTCATTAATATTAAAATCCTTCCTGGACAACCTGCTGACCTTCAAGAGCCTACCATGACTTGGAAATCAATTAAAACCATCCTAAATCCAATACCATTCTCAGTTTTCCTAACGTATTATTTTAGTTAAATATGTTGATCATCACCATAAAAGAATTTTCACATACATTATATTCATAAGTGTTCTGCTTTTCAGCCTGTGTTGCAATATTTATTGTGGCAGCTGCTGACAGTAAGTTTTTCAATTAAATTCCAGTGTGTGTGAGTGAATGTTTATTTATATAAACATAACCTGTTTACACAGATCATTTGAAAATTATTTAATGTCACATTTTTTCCCTTTTAAAAGGAAACAGACTTCCCCTGTTGAGTTTATGCAGTTTATAATAAGACTGACCAAGCAGGTTGCTTTAAGTTTTACTGTTTCAGGCTAAAGTTCCACCCAGAGACATAGGTAAGCAATTTAGAAAAAAGACCAGAGCAGACCACCGTTTGTTATTTACATTGCAATTGCTATAGACCTTATTCATAGCTACTACAAATTGTTATAGTATAATGGGAAAATATAATTCAGTGTGTTTTTACTGTAACTTGGCACTACAGGATTTAGAGAGAATGTAAGACACTAATACAGAAAAAACCAAAGTCCTGGATGATTTTTAGTTTAGATGTTACAATACTTACTATATTTTTTTAAATTCTCCTCCTTAGATAAATAACTCAAAGCCTGGTCAAAGGAATTTTTTGCATAATTTCTACATTTTCAAACATGGGGAATATTTAGCATAATTATCAGTAACATCTCCACCGTTAGGGCAGCACTGCCTCCAACAGGTATCAGAAAGTCTTCTTATACTTCTGTGCCTACACTTTGTGACACATTTACATTCAGCCAAGACTTTTTAACGAGTCTACCAAAATTCAAATCTTTTAAGAAGGAAAAAAAACCTAGTTCTGTTTCTTTTTGTATTTTTTAAACTATGAATCCCCATACAAACTGTATGAAAACAAACAGCTCTGGGAAATTTCCACTCAGATTTTTAAAACTCAAAACTCTATGGTGAACTCATCAGGGTGAACTGAGATGCAGATGACAGTGATATAATCACTTCTGAGTATCTTTAAAGTAAGACAAAGCTATATGTGCATTTGGAATCAAAATGCCACATTTTGTTTCATATTTGGTGTAGGATTTTCACATCATAAAACGCTACTCAGCTGTGCTGCTAGAACATTTCAGTCAATGTACTTTGCTGGAAATCCCCCCAGGATCTTTAAACATCTGGCTTTTTGCATTCTTCTTAAACATTTTATGGAAAAGAAGTCTGTCAAATATAACATTTTAATTCTGATTTCAGATGCAATACTCAGTGATTCAGTTTGACCTTTGCTTTCTAAATATCAGTATTTTTGTTCTGTGTAGCCTACTGCCTTAAAAACGCACAGCTAAGTTACCTATTAAAGAGTACTAGATAAACTTGAGATGCTTTTTTCTCTTACTTTATATCTCAAGAGAGTATACTTCCTACAATTAAAGGAAGAAAGTCACCTCCTCAGATAATGTAAGCAGTGTCTCTCCATGGAATTTCACATATTGTGAAACTGTGATCTCAAAGATTTTTTGAAACACGGCTAACAAAATTCAAAATAAGTATGTCTATCTGATACACACTTTTGTATCAGCAGTGTTGTAATTGTCCAGGAAACTTTCTCAAACTGTTGGGGGTCTTTTATGTTTTGGTTTTTGTTTTTATTTTTCATTGTCATTTTTGCTTTGTTTGTTTGTTTGTATTTAAGAATATGCAGCATTAAAAACACAAAATCCATAAAATATTTTGGATAGTTATATACCACAACAGCTAAATTCCAGATGTTCACTTCTTACAGCTTTTATCTAACTGTTTTTGTTTGTTTGTTTGTGTGCCAGCATGCATGAAAAATTGCATGTATGCTTTTTATATATATGTGACAATCATTTCAAAAGCCTTTGAGTACAATTTGAGAAATTCCTCTGGAACCTTGCTTGCACGGTATATGAGCTCAGTAAGCATACGCAATGTGGCAGAAGATAATGAAGCCTCATTCCCCAGGACAATCTCTTCAGGTTTGCTAACAGAGGACTCAGTCATTTTGGTTGAGGCCATTTATATGAAGTTAGAGAGGAAAATGTTCTTTGACAGGCATTCTATACTAGCAAAACCAATTCTTGCTCTCCATGAATCAATATGATAAATTATTCTTGCTCTTGAATTTCTTTTTATGGGACCAGCTCACTTTCAGTAACATTCCTACATGTGTTTACTCCCTTGAATCAGACTTTTGTGGACCCAGGCCTGAATGTGGATGCTGGGACCAGTAAAGGAGAAATGAGTGGTGAAATAGCATCTGGAGAAGGGAAACCTTTAACCAGTTTCAATGCCTTGCTTGGGTGGGTTTCAGATATTCAGTTTATCAACACACTCTTTATTGAAAATAATAATAATAAAAATACAGCAGTCTGCTTAGTCACACAGTATTCTTTCTTTTTAGTTGCTCACAATGCATGCAATCAACTGAAGACATATGCTCATTTGGCACTACACGTATATTGTGGCATGATCTAAGAGGAAGAGATAGATTATTTACACAATTATTTAAATATATAAAATCAGGCTCTTAATGATAGAGGATCACACCCCTAAGCATCAATCCTGTAACCACATATGTGTGTTAAGTTAATGAAACCTCTCATGTACAGACAGTAAAGTATTTCAGACCTCTCAGGATTAGGGATCTGATTTTGGTTCAAGAAGACCTACTTGAACAAGTATTTTTTCATCTCTCTGCTGTTTACTAGGTACCTACAAAATTTTTTTTCCAGTTTTATTAGATGTCTTGTTTGACTAAATGAGATTAAAATCAATTATGTATGCAATTAATTTCCTGACTAAATAGGCAATTGTAACTTCTGATACACAAATACTCTATCTCTAAACTTCAGCCTTGTTCCCAAAAACTTCAATGTATTGCCAAATAAAACAGGGCAAATAAGATAGTCCCATTCAGAAAACACACCTCCTTTAATATTTAAACTATTAGACCTACAATTTATAATAAATATCAGAAACCTGCTAATAAAACTAATTCAACAAGCAATTAAAAAGCATTTCTGTATTTCTAACATGACTCTGTTTCACCTCTTCTCACTGGGAGATACAAAGAATGGGGATGAGATACAAAGCCCCTGCTGCAAGCACTTGCTTGAGTTGTGCTGATTGGCAGCTGCCAAGGCGTCCACGTTTCTTCATTGACCTAAGAGGGAGCTCAGATCCCCATGTCACACCAAAAACTGCATTCCAGAGAGATTCCAAAAGTACCTAGAGCAGGTTGTAAATACCTCTGGCTGAGGTGCACAATGAAAGTAGAAAAGCCAGAGGAGAGAGGGCTGTCCAAGAGCAAGAGCTGGAGGGGTGGAGTGAAGAGGGAGGAGAAGGGAAGACTAATTACAACCAAAATGTATAGGATTCCTAATAATATGGTCACTTCAGGCAGTGAGAGCAGAAATGCCTGCATACTACAGACACAATGCAAAACTTTCTTGCCTTAATTCCATCCACTTGATCCCAATTCTCATCAAGTTGCTTCTGCTCTACAAGCAGCACAGAGCAGAGCCCAGCTGAGTTGAACGTTGCTCAGTCTGCATTTATTTGTCTTAAGCTCTTCCCTTCCACATGATGCTGTAAGACTTAAGTAATCCAAAACTGCCAGCATTTTCACCCTGGGTGATTAGGAAGCCTTTCAGCAAACCAAAGGATCAGCAGAGAATGAGAACCCTGCTCCTCTGACATGCCTCTTTTCTGAGTCCCAGGAACAGCACATTTTTCCTTCCTTTCTGTTCCTCCAAAAAGTACTCAGAGCTCTGGCTTCAAAAGGGTCTCATGTTTACACAGAAGAATTTTCTGGGCTCTCAAGAGCTCATTGCAAAAACAGTTTAACTCTTCTGAACTTCAAGTCAAAGCACTAAGCCCTTCCTTGAATTTGCAACCCTCTATCACAACACTTCAGATCTGCACTTCACTTTCATAATTAAATTCAATTTATGCATAAGAAATCAAATCATCTGCTCAATTAGACTTCTGGCACAAGTGTCTTACTGTCAGTCAATAAGCCTAGAAAACATGAACAAAATAGATAATGACACTGCTGTGAAAATAACTATATTAGCTACTGTAGAAGTAACTATTTCAGCATTATTTCATGCCAGTTCAATCACTTAATATTTGAGCCTGATAATCACATAGCACTAAGTCATAAAATAAGGTGATAGCAAAAAAATAAACGAGTAGAAGAATCAGTCATGGTTCTGTTTCATCTCTACTCTCTTCTCACTTCAGAAGTATACCTTTAGAGCAAAATAATACTCTTCTTGTTACATTGTAAGGCAGCCTTCTGTAGATTCATAACAATACCTGCTACTGTCAGAGTCAGATCCATTGATATCTGATATTTTTGGGCCCATCCTCAGCAAAGACAGGTTACAGATCTCTATCAAGCAGACGCTGCACAGCCACGTATACTCTCTTATTATTTTAAAGAAACCCCCACCCTTCTCAGTGACTTTTCAGGCAATTATTGCATGTCTGTGCTAATCCACCATAAAGCACTGCCAAGGAATTATCAGAACAGCAGGTAGCTTTGGATATCATTGTGCTCTGTCATGCTGGATGGAGACCTAATTGCTTCGATGGGCAGCATGCCCCTGGCATTTGAGGGAAATCAGATTTGCTGGCTGACACTGCCACTTCTTTTCGCTGCCTATGATGCTTCTGATCAGAAGGTACAGCTCACTGACAGTAGATTCTGCACAGCTTAAAAAGGGCTCTGCCTCAGTGAGTGGTTCTTGACAAAGGTCCCACAGAGAATCAGTGGGCACTTGTTCTTTTTCTGTGCTGGTTAGTTCACCTCAACCTCATTTTTACTTCTAGATTACTGAGCATCAAAAGCCTAGCAGGAAAACACTACCTACAATACCTTCTGTGGGCTGATACCACACAGATTTACCAGAAATAGAAGGTGATGTCCAGTGCTTCAGCTAGCACTTAAACCATAAAGGGAGCTTACTGGGCTGAAATGAAGCCTGCTTGGCAAAGAATGCCTGCAGCTCCAGGAAATAGCAGGAAAATAAGGCTGAGATGTTATATCTGTTGTTTGAACTGAAGGCACACCCATCTGGCTATCTGAACACACAGTGCTACTGTTGGAGCCTGCCTGCTAGTGGATGAAGCAGATATCAAAGTTTTCTTTTCATCTCTGTGAGATACAGTGCATAACTTCTCATATTATCCTATCGCCTCCCTTCATCTCCTCCAGCAGGATCACTGGCAGAAGGGAAAAGGCCTGAGGAATCTGGTGCTGCAGTTAGCAAAAACCTCTGGATAGGAGAAACGACACAGAACTTTTCTAAAGGCAGCTTCATGCCCACACACCTTGCTGGGGAGAGCAGGGGTCACCACACTGTGTTCTTGAGGAACATGCTCTCATTCCCTCTCATATTAAATCTTCTGGGCAGTCAGCACAAGCAGTCCAGACCATGAGACAGACCTGGTTCAGATAGCAAAGGTATGAGAACACTCTGCGTGTGTTTTGAAGATACACCCTCTTTATCTCAAGATAAGAAAGGACTTTATGTTTTTACAAGTGTTATTGAAAAGTAGGTACTACAAAACTACAGTCGTATATATGAACGCAAACTTTTTTGGAGAAGTTTGATGTTCCTCAGAAATTGGTTTTCATAACTATAACACTAAATGCATAACTATTATTTTTTTATGCACTGAAGCCACAGAGACAAGAAAGCAAAAAGTTGTTATCTGGCCCCTACTTGCTCTGAGTACTGTTTGCTAATGTACAATGCTCTCAGGCCTTTGGTTCTTAATTATATCACTTTTTAAATTGCGATATGTTTGATTTTAATGCTTTTGTGGCTTTGCATTTCCATATAAAACTGCACACACTTTGGTCATGTTCTTTGATGCCTAGGGATAAAGGAGAGTGTATAAACTCTGAATCTTCTGTTTATACTGCAGCAGTGGTGTCTGCACTGGCTGGCACCCATCAGGAAGACTGAGACGCCAGTGAACTAAGTGATATACAGACAATGATGTTTACAGCCTAGGAAAACAAACACCCAGGATATAGGAAAAGATGTCAAACAAACACAAGGTAAGCAGAGATGGCTATTTTGGTTGCTTTCACTTCTACTTTTATGATACAAATAACACTACACTCAACTGGCTTACTGGTCAGTGGACTGTATACTGAAAAATTACTAAACTTATTGATCAAGCAAGTCATAACTTCATCTTGCAATTATTTCATTTGAACATCTCTATTGAGGTGAGTCATTTTATGGATGTCTGCAGATCCTACTCTTAAGATCCTACTACTCAGTGCCAGTTACACCCTGTTACTGTTACCATCACTTCTTTCCAAAGTAAACTAGGGTAGGATTTTCAAGGGTAAAAGCCCTTTGAGTTCTCAGGGATGCTGCAACCATTTTTGAAAATGTGGACTTTAACTTATTGCACCTCTTCATTACACAATGGTTATAGGCATACATTATCACCAGGATGATTGCCCTGGTAGCAATGGCAAGGTCTGCACTTGTTTTAGAATTAAGAGTGTCCTTTAGTATCCTCTGTCACCTGTGCTGGAACAGTTGCAATACTCCTTGGGGAAAATAACAATGTTAAGCAAATTGTTCTGAAATAATTACAAATGCAGTAGATACTTGTACATGAGGAAATTTACTACATGCAGTTTGGTAGCATTCAATCCCACTCCTTCCAAACAGAAGAATGAGAAATTCTGAACTAGCAGCTCTCTGGATTTTTGTGCTTTTTGTTCTTCTCCATCTCAGCAGTTCTCCAATTTCCATGCAATTTCTATCGTACTGTATTACAGAAATACCACTCCAGTATTGAAAGTATCCGTATACCAAGCTATGCTCTTCTCTAATTCTATCACAATCAATACATAACAAACAAATTTAAAGTTTAAAATCACTCAAAATATGTTCCCCATCACTCAGAGCACCACTGGCTATGTTGGAAAGCCATCAGAGATCAAAAGCTGTGTTAAAACTGCAAGAGATTTAAAAAGGCCTATGGCAATAGGAATGTGAAGTGATTAAGCCTATAGTTCTTCAGGCAGGATTGTTCCCTGTATGAAAAAGATTAGAAGAATTGAGATCTCTGGAGGATAGGAATTCAGAAGAACTAAAATACTACTACAACATTATCAGGGTTTTTTACTGATAGGCAAGAAAATGAGAGGGAGAAAACCCAAATGCACTGAACAGTGCACTGAAAGAGGCATCCTGCCAGAGCAAAATTATTTTAAATCAAGGTGTTCATGTTTATATTTATAGCATACTTTTACCTATAGTCACTTCAGAACAAAATTGCTTTTGAATACAATACAGACCATTTTAATCTCCTGAAGTGCAAAAAGCATAAATGACTTTTTAAAAGTGCTTTTTATTTTAACTTATGAAGATTAATGTCAATGAAAGAAAAGGTTTTAATGAAAAAATATTGCTACAAAGTCTATACTTACTTCTTACGTGACTAACACAGACATTAATAAATACAGCTGCCTGTAGATCTGGCCTTTAATTTTCCTTATTATTCTGTTTTTAAATTCATCATGGATATGTGATACTTTGATAGCATATTAGCCCAGTTATGACATTAAAATGTCAATGCCTATATATCAGTTATTTACAAATTTTAATATAAAATACCAGTATCAAAGACATCTTAATTAGTCTTGCAAACCTCTGACCTGATAGAAACCTGTGAGTAAAAACCCACCACAACTGATTAAAATTATTTTATCATATTCCCACTCCCCAGGTTATCCCTATCCTGTGCTTTCTTTTTCCTCCTCCCCCAGGAGGAGGGCTGCCAGGCAACATTGTGGTGCAGCTGTTTAGTAGTACATGTAGTGCAACTGTTTATAAGCATGACACAAGTCACAGGCTTTCCAGATGATAAAAGTGCCTGTGGATGTGTCCCAACAATGTCAGTGTTCTCTGCCTTCACTGCAAGTGGACTGCTGTGACTGCTCTGGGACTACCCTTACCCAGAGGGAGCAGGATGCCAGCAGGAAAAGGTGACAGTCAAGTAAAATTGTGTGAGGACTCCAAAGGCAAACCCAAGCATATAAAATACCTGAAATAATTATGAGTTTTGAGTAGATCACAAAAAACCCCACCAAGATGTGACTTCACTCTCTCTGGTAAGTCTATCAAAAACTAAAAATTCTGTTTCACCTGGAAACTATATGCTGGGGTTATAACTAACAGGAAATAACTCAACAGAAAGTGAATAGAAGTGAATGATGCTATGCACCCTCCAGCATAGCAGCTAAACCAAAAAGCATTTGCTGAAATCCTTCTGGAGTATAATATTATGGTAGAGAAAATGTTGTCTATACATCATCAGCTGAGAACTGAGTCTTTCTATGATTAAAAAATATCCACTGCTTATCAGACACTCTACACATTATATAGAAACTTCTGAGTGGGTACTATCACATGTATCTATCCTGTCTCCCTGAGCTCAGCAGATTGGTGTAGCTTTTATGAAAAAAAAAAAAAAAAGGCAGCCCCTTTCTCTCATCTGCTTGGATTGCTGACATCAATGAGCTAAGATAATCATTGCCACAAATACAATTCTTTATCATGTTCCAATTGGTGATAAAATTATAGTTAACATTGTTGGCAAACAGTATTATTGAGAGAGTAAAAAAGGATTGTTCAGTGCAGTTATATTCTACAAGTTTCTTTCTGTATTGAAACATCACGCTTCATATAGGCATGTAAAGAATTTTATTTTCTTTTAAACCAGACTGCAGACAGAACTCCATCATTGTTACTGTATTAACAGATGACAAAATGAGATCAATAGCAACTAATATTTTTTTTTCTGTAATACTCTTAACTGAAACAGAAAAAAAGCCACCCAGACTAGAAGAAAACATTTTATTTTTATATGATTGTAAACTGAGTCAACTGTTTTTATTTGCCTTGGTTCACTGCTCTAAAACACAACACAGGCATCAGTTGTTTGTTTTTTTTTACTTACTAGGGGTCTACCTCTAGCAGGTCCATCAAGACAAATTACACTTGTTTACACTGCAACTTAATTCTTTCCCAAGAGTTCAAGTTTCATAACCGTTGCTCACATTAAAAAGGAAAATCATGAGTAATTCAGAAAAAATTCAGCCTTTTTTGAGTTTCCAAAATGATAATACACTAACCATGTAAATTCATAGTTAAGCTTCTAAAAACAAGTAAGATTTTAAAAAGTCTCACAATTTATCACTGATTTTATGAACCCAGGTAGGTTTAAGATTGCTACTCTATTGGAATAAAATAAAATCAGGGGGAAATATCGCATGTTTATCAAATATCATGTAACTTCCTGCATTCCATCAGAAAATCCCTGAAGTATATCAGGGAAGTCTGTCAGTGTTGCAAACCTGCAATCCTTGGGCTATCTAAACAATATGATTGTTTAAAAATCAGTTTATCAATTTTGAATTCTCTCCCAAAAGAGCTGATCCTTATTTGGGTATCAACCTAAAAGACTTGGAGCTAGCTACACATTCCCTTTAAAACTATGTAGGAATGTCCCAGTGGTGGAGAGAGGAATCCACTTAATGAAGTAAGAGAAAAACACACTGCTAGACAGAGCCTTCGATGCCCTGGGCTGTCCTTTCCCTGTTGTCTCACCCTGTCAATCACTCCTGCAAGGACAGCACGAGCAGTTTCTTGTACACATGTACAAGCCTCATAACTGACAGTTTTGATGCAACTCTTATGAAAAAGCCATACAAGGAGAGGACACTTCATTACTGAAGTCTCTGTGTTACTTGATAGTATGAGAAGGAAGTTTCACATTAACCTGACAAAGATCAGTAATCATCCTGATACAATTTCCCAGATGAGTAATCCACTCAGAAAAAACTGCTAAACATTATCAGTCCTGGTTCAGATAGCCCAGCCAGGATGAGTCAAGTCGTAAGAGCATCTCAACCCTCTGAGAAGCTGGAAACCTGCCAATGATCAAAGTTAGAGGACTCCAAAACACACAAGAAATAAGACTACTGGATTGTTTGCAAAAGTCTGTCCATCATTAAGGTCAGACAGACTTTGCAGGGCTTTATCCCTGCATGTTTATATCAACATCATAAAAAGACTCATGTCTCCTCAGTTGACACAGTCCTTGTATGAACACAGGTTATGTTGACAAAGGAGGATGGTTGGCAAGCTGGATCATTTGAACATGAGGTCTAGTTACACCAACAGTAAAACCATTTTCTTGTCATGTTAGGTTTAACCTAAGGCACTCTGCTAACATCACACCTATCCTACAGAAGTGCCATAGTATAGACTGCAAATTAATGTCATCCTATTTTATTATTCAGTGCTCCTAGTCATTAATGTCAATTAAGAAACATATCATAAGCATTGATTGGTCTCCTTAAAATGGTTAAAACATTTAGCTTATTTGTTTAGAATGAAGCTGATGTGTATAATTTTTACAAATCTTATACATTTAAGAAACGAATAAAGGACAAGATTTTCTCACAAAATTTTTTATAGTCACTGTTTTTAGTCTAGTGTAGCTGAGCCTTAAAAATGTTTTTCCTCATAAGTGAGGAAAAATCACTGTCAGCAAGCAAGTTGCTTAATGTTGTTTACCACGTCTTCATAAGGTCAAAATTAACATATGTAGCGCACATTTTAACAACTGACACTATGATGCATCAAGCATGAAAGAGGTCAAGAGTAAGTCAACTAATAATGTCATCTTATCCTTTTGTAACTCCAGATATTTTTAAAAAATCTAGGCTTCTATTGGCTCAATTTCTTTTATGAATTTTTGGGCTAGTATGTACATATAAATATATATCAAAGGGTTCCTTTATGGGGTGAATAAGTGCAGGGACATTCTCTGCCTTTCCCTTGTAGGAGTTGATTTCCTGCACCACATGCTCCAGTATCCCAGGTAAACCAGCTCCTGAACTCCTGCACTCAAGTTTGTTGCTTAATGTTTGATGGTATGAATATGCCCACCCCAAACACTCTGCTTATTTTGCCACAGAAGTCTGGGAAAATTCCTACAGATTTTACTTAGAGTTGTATTGATTTATTGTGATTTGCTGAAGACCTTGTTTATTCTTTAAATTTTTCTGTTTTTCAGGTGTAACCTTTTCCTATTTCCTTTGAATGTTCCCCGTGAATGCACATCTCCACTACTACAAAACACAAAGCAATTTTTAATATAACCACATTTTTAAAAGTGGATTAGGAGAAGCAGGCTAGCCTGTTTAGAAAGTGTTTGCTTGCTGTGAGCATGTTTTAAATACCTTACTTTACCTTACTTAGAAACCCTTTAAATTTTTCTATGCATTTCCAGACAGAAGAGGCTGAACAGCATTTTGTCTTTTAGATGTAAATGCTGCTTCCTGATGCTACCAACCCATATCACTGTATCAAAAGTGTTACCATTGTTGCTGTTGAGGGTGTGCTGATCAACTAAACAAACCTTTTAGCTGTCTGATTTGACAGTGACACATAAATAACATTCCCTTTATAAGTGGAAGTGCCACAAGCACATCAGAGTGCCATTATACTATGCACTCAACCTTCTTCCAAAGAGAGGTAAGAATCACACCTAACTTTTCTCCATAGCTGCATTCAGGGGAGGCATATGCCTTAAAACAGCATTTTGCAAGGCAACACCACCAGCTAAGAGAGTAACTGGAAAGGGACTGGATTGCATGCAGCCAGCCTGCTGGGCACAACAACATAGCAACAGACTGGAAACAGCCTTTCTTCATGGCATTTCAAGACCTTGTAGCCAAACTGAACTAATCTTGGCATAGGAGTTAACTGTGGTTTTGTGGTTTCCCTCACAGTGAATTCATGGGTAGCTCAGGAGCTGAAACTGAATAAGATCATGGAGTATTTTGGGCAAGTCACAGTCAAGCCTCCCCACATACAAAGCAGAAAACACCGAATCTTACTCAGAAAGGGACAAAGAGAGATTGAAGTAATTATTTCTCCACTTCCTTGAGCACACAGTCATTCTAGACTGTAAACTGCAGGATAAAAGGCCTAGCGATAACTCTATTATGGCAACAAATTATACACTTTATCTAAATAGAGGAGAGACATTGTAAGAAGATGTTGTCCTTCCTTTCCCCACCCTTTTCAATTAATTTCTATTGCACATGTTCACACACACGTTTCAGCCACTGAAGTGTTTACGGATGCACTCGAGCTACAGCACGTCCTCCCAATTTACACCCGGACAGTGACGCAGAACCCAATTTATTTCACTGCAAGGGAAGGAGAGTGTGCCATACTTGCTCAGAGTACTTCAGAAACCTTGTCACATCTGTTTAAAGAGGTAATGTGGTCTAGCATCAAGCAGATCTGCATGATAATCACTTTTTTTTTTGGTGTTTTTGGTTTTGTTTTTTTAAATTGGCACCAGAAATGAAAAGGTGGTTTGTACATACAGCAACCTGTCACTGAAGTATCAGCCAGGTGTGTCTCAGGAAACTCAAGATGCAAGTGCCCTGAAGTGGAGACAAGTACATTTGGAGAAGTGTCCACATCTCTTATAAATTAGTCATTAGTTAGAAATGAAGGTAAGGTACCCAAATAAAATCTATTTCCTTGTTGACTAAACCTCATTTTTTGTCCTTCTGAGCTCTCTTTAATACTGACTAATTTCTGCAAGGAGAATTGCATCACAAAAACATCACAAAACCTAGGACTCTCAAGGTACAGGAGTTGGATTTATACCAAGGTGTTAATTTCTTGTAACAACTGGTTACCATACCAAATTGATGTATGTTCTTTCTCATGCAAGACAGAAACCTTAGTATATACCCTGAAGTTAGATAGAATTGTATCATTTGAGGTATATTCACTGAGGTAAAAAAAAATATGTGCTGACTGCCTACAAATTTCTCACAGACTGGCCAGCATTACAGTACAATGGTAATTATGTTTCATTAATCACTCAATTAATCCCTGATTTTTAGTAAATAAGGTTAGTAAATAAGGTTAATAACATGGGTACGTGTGATACCCAGGGACCAATCTCAGTCAATAAAGGGAAAACCTTTATGTTTAAAACTGTTAGCAGCCACATTGTTTTTTCCTGCCAGGAAAAAAAACCAAGAAGCCTCTCGCAAAACACCACCTAGATTATTATCGTAACTTCTTTTTTTTCACAGAAAATATTTTTCATGTTTACCTTTCTGGCATCTCGTATCATCTTCCGAATAGTTTCCTTTATGGTGTAAGGTTGTGCTCGTGGTGGATGAAAAAGCAGATCAACATTTGTACCACCAGAAATTCCAGGCATCAGGTAGGGCCAGCCTAAGTCAAGATTTGGAGCTTCCACATCTGATTCAATGGGCCAGTACGTTCCCGAGGAAGAAGTGTCATCAATGGCATTGTTAGAGGAATAAATAGTGCTTTGGGGAAGTTTGTGAACATTGTTCAAAATATAATCAATTTCCTCATCTGCTAGGAACTCTGAGCATCTCTCTTTGGAAAGAAATTCCTTGTAGGCTTCTAAACCTCCTTCAATTAGAGCATCAATAGCTACTCGGTACCATTCCTTGTAATGAGGTTCAATATAGTTGTCTGGTCTGCATTCATCATGTAAGGATGACAGCAAAGATGAAGTTTCCATTTTCACATATATTTTGTACAAAGTCTCTTAAACTTCCATTCGTGAGCTGATGAAATGTACCTGCAAAGAGAGAAAAGTAAGAAAACAAAATATTTCTAGAGATCTATGACATGCACACAAATATTATTCAAAATACTTTTCTGATAATGTTGCTCAAAGTTTTACCAGCACCTTCCAAGAACATAAAATTATTTGAAAGGACTCAGGGATTAATAGTGTCAAATTAATATTAAAGAGTAAGATAAAGAGCTACCATATAAGGCAAAATTAAATACATAATTAAGTGATTTGATGAAGTTACTATATTAAAAGCTATAGCAGAGCTCATAATACACTGAAGATCTGTACCAGTAACACCAATACATACCCAACGCATAATCCAATATGCTACTGTAGGTTGAGGTTCAAAACTCTTTTTGTAACAACAGAGTAGGGTTCAGAGAAACACTTCAGAAAACAACTGTATTTGCTACTTATTGATGCATTCATTTTCCTCTGCAGTGCATTTCTCCAGCGTCTTTAAAACAACAGTCATTCAAGTCCTCCTTATCTATCTGCTCTCCCATGCTGATCTAATCCATTTGTTGCTCCCAAGCAGGACCAGCCTACCTCATTTCAGTGAGTTATGAGGAACTCCAGAAAGATTTCTCCTCCCACATCTGGGATCAAACTCTGAATCAGCAATCTGATGTCTAGTTTCCACCCTGCTCATTCCTACTGCCAAAAGGAGCGGCTGCTTTAATCTTACCTACTTCTTTTTCTTTTCTTTTTTCTTTTTTTTTTTTTCTTTTTTTTTTTTTTTCCCAAAAACATTAATAATAAGTTGTTTACTGGTAATGACTTTTAAAATAATTCTTACCATCTTTTTCTTTCATTTAACAAGGGCTGACAAGGTTTGTTCCTGCTGCAACAAATTGGGATTTAAGGGAGAGAGAGGACAAATGGAAAGCGTTTCTTCCTTCACATTTGTGCACCCTTACAGGGCTCCTGCAATTCCACCATTCACCTTAAACCTAATCTGTAATGAACTGCTCAATGGGCAGGTAAGCCACACACAAAAACAAAAAACAAAAAAAACAAACAAACAAAGGCCATGTAACCTGTTGTAACCTGATGCATGGTAACACTGTTTCCTCTTACAGGGCTCCAGCATCAAGCTCAAGAGAAAAGCAGCAGAAGTAGGGAAGGCAGAACAGTTTCAATAGGCATATATGAACTATAGATTGAAAGTTTACATCGGGTTTCCCTACAAGCCCAATTGATAGGATGGCAGTCCATGATCAAGCAACAGTAGTAGAGAGTTCTGACTGAATTTACTGGGATATAAACAAAACACTTTTCAGGCATTTTTGCAAACAGTGCATCTGCCTTCTACCATGCGCTGGGAAAAATTTAAATCTTCTTGAAAGGAAATATAAATTAGCTGCATTAACCTAAAGGAATGAAATTAAAAATCTCCATACGATACTGATACTCCAAAATCCAATTAAATGTTCAATTAAACCAAGGGACTTAGTTTTCTGAGGAACTTGGGAAGTCTGAGGTTAAAAAAAAGACCAAGAAAGAAAAATCCAGATCTGAAGCTGGCATCAGCATGTCATATGAAATAATTCCATTTGAATCCTGTCTTTCAGCCAAGTTGCAGGATAGATCTTCCCAGATAGGATTGCTTTCGAGCCTGGGGGAAAGGAGTGTTTCTGGCTGCTTCCAGAGTAGCTCTTTGTGGTGAACTGGAAAGCAGCAAGCAAAAGGGATCCAACTGCTTTCCCCTGATTGAGAATTACATATATTCCTGTGACAGATATTCAGGGCTTTGTCCTACACTGCTCTCACAGGTAAGAAACAAAATGTTATCAAATAGGAGTGATACCAATTCACTTTGACCAGATATAATGCCAGGTGACACAGAACCAAACAAGTGGTACAGACAAGACAGACGGATTCAAAGGTCAAGCTCTTACAAAACCATAAAATTAAAATTTTTGCATCAGTCTCCCATGTCCCATAGAAACCAATAATCTGGAACAGGTTTTTAAGAATGTCTTAAAAACTTAAGAAGAATGAAAAACTTCTGAGAGCACAAAATATGGAGTTGCTTAGCTGTGCTGTTCTTAAGAGTCTGCAGCTTAGTATGAGTGACTTTACAAAGAATCTCACACACCATTCCTCACAATTCTCTAAGTAGTACAGTAAAACAGTCTTATTATGACATGTAAGACTAAATCAAATTTTACACAGGCAAATCAATGGGATGGATATGCTTCTAAAACACGAATTTTGCCATCAGTTGCATATATGCAATTGAGAAAGACATGTTTATTTCAAAAGTTGTCTAAATCATTTTTTAATTCTTCTTTCCCTTTCCTTTGGAAATAATATAAGGGAACAGAACTACACTTAATATGTAAAGTTGTGCAATATAAAATATTGAATGTTTTGAACAAATAAAAAACAGATTGCATGTGTGTGCTGGCTTGTGTGGGTTTTGTTTTGTTTTTTTATTTTGATTTGGGTTGTTGTTTTTTTTTTAATAGTATATTATTTGACTTATCACTGAAATAAAGGAATTAATTAATTGTGGCAGAGGATAAATGCAGTACTTTATGCTCAGAATCATGCTGAAAGCAGGGTATAAATAAACCATAATCTGGAAAAGGTGAGAATCCTAGTGCAGTGTCTTCCAAACATGGATAGTTATTTTACAATTAACACCTTTAATGCTGATCTTTGATTTACAAGTGCTGTTTAAAAAAGAAGCTTAAAGCAGTGCACATTTATATAAGAAAGTAAATGTAACCTCTGTCAGCATGGTAATACATCATAGCAGGTGAGACAAATTTTAAAAATTCTAATTCTGGTTTTTGGAATTAAGAACATGAGAAGAAAAAAAACTCCCAAATTAAAATGATGACTCCAGGTATATTTGACACAAGCTCTGGATGTCTTTACACAGGTATTTCCCTCCTTATAAGGTAAGAGCTATTTTCTAGGAAACTTACCTATAAAACCACTATAATTTTGGAGAGAAAGGCAGAGATTTAGACAAAATTCCAAAATAAACTTTTTTTGTGTCTTCTTCAGTCCTGTACAATGACTTCTGCATAATCAGCCTGATACTTGGAAGATCCTCCTCAGGTCAACAATTCTTTTAGCAAAATTGTACACAAGGAGGCCCATCTGTGGAAGCTTCAAGATCTTTATCAGACTTCATGTATGTGGTTATCAATTTTACCAGCACCAGGAAAGCTGTTGTTCATCCTCTGAGAAATAACCTTGGCTTTTAGTTCCAGCTCAGTGTATCAGTCATCTTCTCTAATTAGACATAGGGATCAGTTCCTTAAAATATTTTTATTTAGTGCCATTAATGGGCTTAAATTGAACTTAAACTTCAATCAGCTGCTAAAACCAAATCTTTCACTGCAGAGCACAAAGTCAGAAGCCTGCCCTGTGATCGTCTTGTCCTTCTATTAGCAACATGTGCAAACCTTTCCAGCGTCATTATCAGGAATACAGCAAAAACAAAGCTTTTCCTTTGAAAGAAAAGTAAATGTGGTTTTTTTGCAGAAAGATTAAAGAATCCCAACTTCCACAAAAGCGGCACGACAAACACCTGAACAAAATTATGCAAAATTCTGTGGAGGTTCCATGAGCACAGTCCTCCAGGCTACGGCGAAAGACAAGTAACTTCCTTGCCTTATTAATATTCTCAGAATTTGAAACATTTTCTATTCAGCAATTTTGAGGAGCAGCTCTAACCTCAGGCTTGTACAGCGAGTCCTTGGCCAGGCCCTGGCCATGGTGCTCTCCTATGGGAAGTCCTTATCTCTTTTGCAAAGGAAATTCGATTGCTTTAACAGTTGCTACAAAAAGTTTCAACCTTGCCCCCTCAGTGAAAGAAAATTTAAACCACACGGCTATCTTTTCGCAGGTCCCTCTCTCAGGGATGGTTTTTGGGGCATCCATCTGAGAACCTCTGACCCGCGGTGCTGCCGAGGAGACTCCCCACCGCTTAAGGGCCTGGTGTGAGCACCCTTCAACAGAATAAAGTTTTACAGCAGCTGCCTTCCAACAACCTTTGCATTAAGGAATTCTATCACGAACAAATAACAATTACCTACATTAAGCAGAGACAGTCAATTATTTCAATATTAATGAAAATACAGTATTTTCGGTGGATGCAAAGGGCATCAAATTCAAGTGAAAATCCACACCGCAAGCGCGTCTGCTGCTGCTTGCTTCTTTTTTTTTTTTTTTTTTTTTTTTTTTTTTTTTAAACCAGAAAGTTAACTTTTCGTGCAAAACGCACGCAACCAGGTGGCACCGCCACGTGCTCGGGAAAGCCTTGAGGACACCGAACCTGTGTCATCCCCGACCACGGCGGGGCCGCAGGGCCCCCGAAGCCAAGGAGTGGGCGCCGACCCCGAGGGCCACCCACACCGCTCGCCCCTTCTTCCCCCCAGCCCCCTCGCCGCTGAGCTCAGGGTCCCCTCAGGTGCCCGCAGCCGGAGCCTCTCGCCGCCTCCATTTCAGTCCCCGCGTCCCCCTTTCAAACGCCCGGCGGGGCCGCTGGCGGGACGGGGGGCAGCCACCGCCCCACCTGCCAGTCCCCAGCACAGGGCGGGCGGGGGCAGAGCCTGCCCCTGCCCCTGCCCCTACCCCTACCCCTACCCCTACCCCTGCCCCTGCCTTTGCCCTGCCACTGCCTGCTCCTGCTCCTGCCCCTGCCCCTGCTCCTGCCCGTCCGTCCCGGCAGACTCACGTACTGCGCCGGTGCCCCGCGCTGAGGGTCTCGCCTCCGGATCGTCGGGGCGGTTCGACCCGGCTCGCTGGGATCGCGGCGGAGAGTCAAGGCGGCGCAGGGCTCATCGCAGGTACTTCCCGTCGCTCTCAGGCGCGGTGGGTGTGGAAACCAGTTACAACATGTCAGGACGGTGTCGCACTAAACCCGCCGCCGCCGCAGGAGCGGGGCAAGGGCTTGTCTGAACTGGGGAAACCCGGCCCCAAGCGCAGAGCGAAGGGCAGCGCCTTCCCAGGGGCGCGGCGCGACCCCATCCCGGCCCGCCCCGGCCCTCCCCGCCCTATCCCGCCGGGCGGGCCGGCAAGCCGAGGGCGCCTGCGGTCCTGCGGGGCAGGGACCGGCCCGGGCCGAGCACATCGGCGGCCCCGCGGGGGGCCTCTGGAAGCGGGGTGTGCGTGTGCGTGGGAGAGGCAACTCTCAAGGCTGGCTTGAAGAAAAAATAAACCCGTCAGCCTCGAGTCACGGTTTCCTGGTTAACTCTGGGGAAGCAAGTCAGGGCAGGGGAGCGATACCCATTCGAGATTTTTAAATTGGGTTACGTGGAGGAGCCCCCTTTCCATAGCTCAGCTGCTTTAAAATGCTCCTGTCTTGCTCCTCATGTCTCAGGTCAGAGAAACTGACTTGAAGGCAGGGTCCCCATTCTGCCTGGGGTGCTGGCCCTGCCTCCTCTTAGCCAGCATCGCCCTCCTGGCCCATGACGCCTTTGGAAACCTTTGAGAGCCCTCTCCGAAAGGCCCTGCAGAAATCCCATCATCTTTTTAGTAGGATCATGCAACAGCCAACACATTCATGAACAGCTCATTAACAACATGTCACATGTGTGCATGACTGAAGGACACTGAGGCTTCAGTACACCGAGTTTTCTTTCCCCATTTAAATTTATGGCAATGGAAAACTCTTTTTGTAGGCTTTATCTGACAAAATAGCCTGTGGTGCATGACTGCAGGCTGCTTTTTCATGAGCCATTATGCGGGGTAACCTGACAATTATGCTTTATCAGTAATAATTCATTCAGTATGGTTTTAAGCACAAGCATTTTTTCTAGCCTTTACTGCCCAATAGTAAGCACTGAGTATATCCTGCTTCTGAAGCTAAGCATGCTTCTACTGTGACTTTCTGACAATTTTCTGAGAAAGAAAAGAAAAGAAAAGAAGAGAAAAGAAAAGAAAAGAAAAGAAGAGGAAAAAGAAAAGAAAAGAAAAGAAAAGAAAAGAAAAGAAAAGAAAAGAAAAGAAAAGAAAAGAAAAGAAAAGAAAAGAAAAGAAAAGAAAAGAAAAGAAAAGAAAAGAAAAGAAAAGAAAGAAAAGAAAAGAAAAGAAAAGAAAAGAAAAGAAAAGAAAAGAAAAGAAAAAGAAAAGAAAAGAAAAGAAAAGAAAAGAAAAGAAAAGAAAAGAAAAGAAAAGAGAAAATAGCTACCAAACAACAATATATATATATCTATAAAAGTATGATTCTGGTGGTCACCAGGCAATGACTTTTTCTGTACAGTTGATTCAGGTAATGGATTGCACAAAAGGAAATAGTTGATTTCAATATACTCATGGGCTACACTTTACAGACACAGGGTCACTTGGATTAAATTATTAGATTCTTCTCACACCCGAAAAAGAATTTCCCTGGTTTTGTTGAAAAACAAACGGGAAAAACTGATGTAAAAAGAAACAAACTTTTAAAATGTACGTAGTCATTTTTAGTTAGTACACAGCAATTTTTTTTTTCCCATGAAAAGTCAGGAAAGAGACTGTTTGTGTGGAAACTTGCCTGTAAAGAGGTGGGGCTATGTAAATTTTTGGAAGAGCAGATCTATTTTCTAAGATCATTGTGGAAAGGTAGACAAATTATCACAAAAGCATTTCTGACCTTGACTGAACTGGTTGGACTTTTATTACATAAAATTTACAAGTATTACTGGGTGTTTCTTTTAAAGAAGTCCATGATTAAGTACTGGTTTAGCATAAACAAAAAACTGTAGTGAGATCAGTAATAGCGTTCTAAATTAGAAAATCTGCATGGAAAAAAAGACCTACAGGGTTTTTTTTTGCTACATTAGTAGCAAAGAATATAAAGTATATATATATAAAGTAGCAGTACAAGAATATTGGGTATTTTTGTGCCTTTAAAATGTGAAACGGATCTAATACTGTGCTCTTAAGCAACACACACGTACATGTGAACAACAGTCTAAAATGACAACAATAATATCAGTATTAATGAGGCATTATTATTGTGGTTGTTACTAAGGAAAATGTTGAGCTCTCTAAATTACGAATGCTCTGTGCCAACTTTAAAATTAGTGGATAAACAAAGTGATGAGTAGATCTGGAGGAAACTTAAACAGATCTTTTTAAGTACTGAGAAAGCCCTTGCACAGAAGATAGGAAAAAAGGGGATGGCAAATGCTGTTGGAGATTCTTCTACGACAGTTGTGGGCTGCCTGACTTTATCAGCTGAAGCTGTCAAATAGCTATACAAGACCAGACTTTGCATAAAACCTAACTTGGATAATGTGCTTTGGAAACCAGCTATCCACAATAAACTGTCAAAATAAAGAACATTTTTACTGTGCGGGTAGTAAACTTTTGGGTCTTACAGCCACGGGGGGCAGTGGAGGCAGTATGAGTAAACTCAGAGGTAAGACAAATTCCTGGACAGTAGGTATGAAACTGCATTCTGAAAGTTAAGGCAGGGACAGGGTCTTCAGCATCCTTACTCTCACAGTTTTGGAGCTGCAGCAGTTGTAGGGGAACAGACTGCAGAAACTGATCAGGTTCTCATTTGTCTAAACAGCCTTTCCTTCTGCCATTGAAAACATAACATTAGGCAAGACCAGTTGAAGCATCATATTGATTGGAATTATTTTACTGGAATCCCACTGATTCATGAAGCCACAAAACTGCAAAAAATTTATTGATATGGACGTACATTGTTTATAGGAAAAAAATAATCATCCCTCTATGTTTGATACCACAATCTTGAGAACATAATCAGAAAGAACATGGATTGTCTTAAGTTATCTGAGTACTCAGATGGTGGTACTGGGGGATGATCATCTATGTGACTTTCATCAGTTTCCAGTTGTCAGTTCTGAGACTTTTTTTTTAATTATTGACAGATCATCTTGCCTTGTATGGGTCTAGCTGACTGCAAGCAGAAGATAAAAGATTGTTATCACGTGTACTATGACACTAGTCCATAAGTTTATCATATGAATAATTATTAAGGATAAATATTTTTTATGAATGATACTTCTATTCCTATTGCATGCTCACTGAGATTTAATTTAGATTTACTAAAGGAGACATTGATTTGGAAGCAGTAGATGTTTATGCAAGTCATGACATCTATGAGTTGAGCTTTATTGGATTTTTAAACAGATGAAGAAAGAATACAGTCCTGAAGACCAATACTATTTACAAATCAATGACCATCTCTTCTATAGCATAAGCACAAAGACTTCATGAGCTAATCTTAAAATCAGAGGAAACATAGTGCTACAGATATGGATATAAAAGGAGCTGCACTGTATTTATGTAAAGCTAGATGAGTATTGATATTAAACCCTCATCTTTCATAAAGTATCTGAGAAAAATGACACAGGAAAATACATATTAATATGGAAAAGCAGGTGTTGTATTCTCAGTACATGCTTTTTCAAATTACATAACCATAACCTACTCCATTTAGTATCATATTCTTAAATCAGGGATACTTTAATTTGGTCATAGTGACAATGGAAATACTTGGTAGTGTCTAAACACTGATCAGTTGATCAAATACTGCCCCCAGCTTCCATCAAGAAATGGTCAATCATTGAAACAAAATGAATTAAAGTCAAGATCTTTTAATGTGGGAGGGTTCTTAACCCATAAATGGTGGTCTGGGTATATATGGTTTATACTATATGATCGTTTTTCCATCCTAGATCATGTCCTGTGTCAAAACCTTGTGTAAACCTGATGAAATGACTTCAGGAAGTTTAATTGTGAAAAGAATCTGAAGGGTTTGTTTAGGAAATTTATAATCAGAGTTTAATACAATTATGCAAGCATATTATTTTGGAGACACAAGCAAGTAAATAAATAAATATATAAATAAAAAGCCACTAGTCTTTATTTTCTGCCCCCAGTATATGTATATGAGAGACAGAGTAAAAGAGTGAGGTGAGAGGGATGTTTAGAGATGAAGAAGAAAGAGCCCTGTAGATGGTTCCTAGACCTCTGTGTGTGCCCTTAGACATGGTTCTACCCCTTCTCCTGGGGAAGGATGGCTGCACAGCCAGCAGTGGGTAGCCCTCTTTCTTCATGGCCTTTGAAGTTTTTCAGTTACACAGTTAGGTATCTTCTTTAAGATTGCCTAAACCTTCATATTTTCCAGTCTTCTGGGGTTTTACATGTCCTTGTGATTCAGGCTCAGTCTTAGAAATCTTTTTGCCCAAGTGATTGTGGTAACTTCTAAAATACTTACTTCAGGCTGACTCTTGACATTATTTTTCTTTTCTCACTTGCTCTTACTTTAACATCCACTTTTGCCTTACTTGGGAAACATTACTGACTATAATATTATTACTTCTACAAGCAGGCAGTAATACAAAATTGACCAGAAAGTAAACCAAAAATACAACTGCATTAATTTTTTTCTAGTTGATTGGAGACCTTTGCCTTATCTTGCTCTCCACCTGCTCACTTTCCCAGAAACATAAATGTTCTGGAGTATCTTCCTGGTTAGGCTTAGGCTGTCCTTCTCATCACTTACTGCCAAGGCCCTTGAACTGCTGGAGTTTGAATGACAAAGCCTTAACCATGTATTTTGTGATCCAGATTCAGGGCTTAAAGCTTTAAAGATCATGGATGGATATACTTGTCTCTTGAAGACAGAAATAGTTTGGGGTAAGGCAGGGGTCAATAATGAGAATTTTATACTACTTTAGTAAGAGGTAAGCCTTCAGTGAATTTGTTTTATAGTATATATTTCTAACATTATAGAAACTTACATACAACTTCACATTGTGTACAAGTAAAAATCAGATTATTAATTTATTAAATTAAATTAAATTATTAAAAACTAGCCTTAGACCTGAGATAGACCAGTTGGAACAAGATTTTGAGTACATTAAAGTCTAGTTTGCTGTTGATCCATTAGCAATAGAAAATGTCCTGTTTAAGCTATTTCTCTTCAATATAGGTTCCATGAGTGTTCAGCTCACCACAGGAAGGAAGAACAATTCCATTATGGAATGGCAAGATGTCTTCTGTTTTTTGATCTTTAAGTTTTGATGAGCTGCAGATCCAAATCCTGCTTTAGGCCAAGGCCAGGAACATGAAACAAGAACACTGGGTTCATGCAGGCTCTTGCTACACAGCCAAAAGGATCTTCCAGTCAAAAGGAGAGCTCACAGCTCCTGGGTTGCTTCTGACTGAGAAAAAAGGTGAAACCTGTAAATAAATGCATAGAAAGAGAAAAATTAAATTGGGCTAGAGGGTACAAATTATTGTTTGATTTTCACGTGGTTTATTTTTTAATCTATAATCACTCTGACAGGTCTGTGTTGGCATTCACAAGGACCTGCTTTTGGCCTAGTATTCACCTCTCTGCTTGGAGGTGAGGTTGGCAAAAGGATGAAAGGTCTCTGTGTCTTTCCAATCCCAGAAGTGCCTGAAGCTAATTTTCTTCCCAGAGCTGGTTACAGAGGATGCTCAGAGCCTCCAGTGTTTACCTGGGTGTTTGTTGTCCTAATGGGCTTTGTAAAACCAAGCCTAACTTCCTTGTGATGCTTTTTCTAATGCTAAAATTTGGGTAGGATTAAAAGTTTCACTAGGTTTTTCAGAGGACTCTGGCCAGCAATAGTAATACTGGGAGAAACAGAAGGGAAAAATAGACCAGGGAATAGAGCAGCTTGTATCAATTGTTAACATCATATAAAAGTCATAAAAAGTTATGTTAATATTTCAAAGTATCAACAACATTGTAAGTCTGAATGCAGTGCCTAGAAATGGCAGGCTTATTCTATTCTGCATAGATTCATGAACTACCAAGGAAGTTATTATAAGTGGTGTAAGTGGTAAACAAGTTCCAAAAATATTCCATCTTCAAAGACAAGATTTTGTTAACTGTCTACATATCTGTCCAGAAAATACAAATGACATGATTAGGGACTCTTTGTTGGCTGAATGATACAAAGCAAATGCTGGAGTTCACTCATGAGCTCAAGGCTTCAAGCCTGAAACAGATTCAGTGAACTTCACATCCAAGTACAAAGTATTTATTTGTTCTTATTGCTCTGAGCTCAAGTAGAGATGTTTCAAGTACAGAAGAGAAAGAACATGCAAATACTGGAGTAGCTGTACTAGGTCAATCCCATTCCACATTATGTCTGTAACATAAGTGGTTAGAACAAAATATTTGCACAAGTTTGTAATCTGTCTTCATCTTACAGCTCTTTCAGAAGCAAATGTGGTTTGGGGGTGATGGATGAAGTGTACTGAAAGCTCAAACATAACCAAAACCCCAAGCAGAGAAAATACACTCTTGTTTCAATATTTTTTAAAAAAACTTCTGCTGTGAGGTTGTGGGAGGAAGGAGATACACTGTGATGGCACTTTGGCAGCGCTCTCTCCGTGACAATGAGACAGCAAGACGCAGCAATCACAAGTTGCAGCAAGGGAAATTCTAATTGGGCACCGGAAAAATTCCTCTCTGTGAGGGTGGTTAAGCACTGGGATGTGCTTCCCGGATAGTCAGTGGGATCCGCCTCTGTGGAGATTTTCAAAACATGACTGGAGAAGGCCTTGACCCTTCTCTTTTTATTTTTTCATTAGATAGACTTGAAGCAGGAAGTTGGGTTAGATGACTTCCAGAAAATCCATTCCAACCTAATTTTTCTGAACACTATCTTGGCCAAAACTCATAAATACTCATAAATTCAAGTGTTTGTGGATTGTCTCCGTTACCTTCAGCTATCTGGAACTGAGAATTAACCTGTGATAAATTTCCAGAGTTGGATTTGAGCTATCATCTTACATTTACCAATCATGAGACATCATGTTCTTGCAATTCATTTTGATCAAACAAGGACATTAAAATTTAAGTGGCAATCCTTATCTGACTGGTACTTAATTAGTAAATGAATAAGGGTAGTTAAATTCAGGACAAAACAAATAGACTGAGGAGTAATTTAGTAAAAATTACTGGGTTATGAACACGGAAATTGGCAGTTGCCCTTTTCAAGGATTAAATTTGTTTTGAAATTGAATCATTTATACAGGAAAAAGCCACGTGTTTTTAATTTATATCTGAAGTTCAGTTATGCTGAATTATAAATGTATGGCAAGATACAATGAGGCAGACTATCCTAAAAATGCAAAGCAGAACAAAAACCTTTTCCAAAGGAAGTTGATGCTATCCTTTTATTATTATCAAAGCTTAAGCAACTTCTGAATGAAGTAGCCAAAGTGACTTTGACTCAGACAAGTGACTTTGATGACTAACACAGGACCTTAGGCACCTGTGTTGAAAATTACTCATCAAATAAACCCTTCTCAACTGTTATTTAAACTGACTCCGCAGGGTCTTACTTTTCCATTTTAAAGCTCCAGGGTGCCTGTTACCTGTGTATATAGAGACTCTGGGCCCTTCTAGGCACCTTCACACCTAACTTGTATGATCAACATACAGAAGCATTGAATTCCTCCTCCCGCATCCCATGTCATGCTCAGATCAAAAGATTTCTAAGCACTTAGGTCCTCTGTTGGCTCTGGTCCTTGCAGCTGCATTTCAGTTTTCATTTACTGTTATTTGCAGTGAAATTAAAGAAATTGCTCCCATAATATTTCCCTTCAATCAGCTTTAGTTCAAGCCCTTAATACATGGTGCAAATCTCCTGAGACACCCGAGCAGAGTGCATGGGCTGCTGTGAGTAAGGAAAGCTTCCGGTGACCTCAGAAATGTGTGGTGCTGGTGACCTTCTACTTCATGAACCTGCATGCAACACAGCCACACCTACAGCAAGAACAACAGGTATGAGCTTATGTCCAGTTGTTATTGTGTACATCCTAGTAGTAGGAAGCAACAGAGTAGTGGAGTTGGAAGAAAAGCAAACACCACCACTTAGATTTTGATCAATAACTTCTAAAGTGATAATAACATTGGGTTTTCAGTTGTTGTATTATTCGCAGCAGAAATAGTTTGGGTTTTTTTAAGAAGGATCATAATAAATCATGGCCTAAATTTTGGAAACTTCTGCTTATGTAAAAAATAACACAAATTGAGCAAGAAATATCAATCGAAGTAACTACGGATGTGATAAGCACAAAAGTGTTCCTTGAGGACTATTTTATAAGCAAATGACTTAGTAGCCTGCTGTTTAATTTCCTTTATGCCCTTACCCAAATATGCACATTACATACTGTTTTAACATACCTTCTTAACAATGTAGTTTTCACTGCCAAAATTTGCTCTTTTCCGTGTCATCATTCAAGTTCCCAAAAAAGCTTGGCTATTTCTAAAACAAACAAAAAATTCATTCTCCTTTCCACTGTGTTTGTCCATTATTGTTACCAGATATTCCTCCATAGCCTATAAAATGTGGAAATGCACATAGCACTGAGGCTCCATACCTGGTTTATAAGTTTTGATTTGATTTAATTACAGATTGGGTACTGCAGGAAGCCACTTACAACAAATGTCAATGGTATGTATGGTAAGAAGAGTTTGAATGGCTGTGTTTAGCTGAACTCTCCTTACACCATTGCCAGGTAGAAAATAGCACAGTGGAGATCATCATGGTGTCAATGAACATATAGGAATCCCCATAAATAACCTTCAGAGATTTCTGAAAATGCTTGATTGTAAGGGTCATTGTGGTTTTTGAGACTGGAAATATGAAGACTGGCAGAAAGGAGATTCACACAAGTTTTAATTCTGTGTAGTGTAAAAATTAACACTGATTCATTGTTACAGCTGCTGGAATCTATTTTGTTAGGAAGTAAATTCTGGACATGCATTAACCAGAATGATGAGAAATGTTCAGAACACTGAACAGGCTGCCCAGACAGGTGATGGATGGAGTCTGGAGAAATTCAAAGCCTGCCTGGACACCATCCTGTGCAACCTACTCTAGGTAAACCTGCTCTGGCAGGGGGGTTGTGCTAGATGATCTCCAGAGGTCCCGTTCTGTGAAATGTGTAGGAGGATCTGTCAGCTTTGAGGAGAGCTGTCACAGTGGACCTCATTACTCCAATGAATTACTGTCATCTTAGTAAGTGGCAAACCAGCTGGAAATGCAAATAATACATTGGGAGCTTAAAATATTCAGTCTGGAACTTCAAATAGATCAGCAAATTTGGCACAAAAAATGAGGCACATAGCATATGTGTACTTTTCAGAGTACTGAAAAGGAAGAAAATGAAAATAAAAAAAGGAAAATTAATCATATCATAGTGGTTTATTTAATAAGAAAGCACAGACCCGAACACATTCGAGCACAGACCCTATGAAGAGAGGCTGAGGGAGCTGGGGCCGTTGAGCCTGAAGAAGAGCCTGCTCAGGGGAGACCTCATCACTCTGTACAACTCCCTGAAAGGAGGTTGTAGCCAAGTGGGGGTTGGTCTCTTTTCCCAGGCAACCCTCAGCAAGACAAGAGGGTACGGTCTCAAGTTGTGCCAGGGGAAGTTTAGGTTAGATATTAGAAAGAATTTCTTTACAGAGAGGGTGATCAAGCATTGGAATGGGCTGCCCAGTGAAGTGGTGGATTCTCCGTCCCTGGAGATATTTAAAAAGAGACTGGATGTGGCACTCAGTGCCATGGTCTAGCAACCGCAGCAGTGGGTCAAGGGTTGGACTTGGTGATCTCTGAGGTCCCTTCCAACCCAGCCAATTCTATGATTCTATGATTCTATGAAAACTTGATTAATTTATTCATAGAGCTAAATAAAGACATTTGGCCATAATATGCCAGTGCTCATACTTAAAATGTAGTCTTCAAATTAAATTAATTATTAAGAGAAACAAAGTTCATAAAAAAGAGGAAGGATTGTAGTGAATTAAGATCAATATTTTTGTCTATTTGTTTGCACTGGGCAAATTTATTTAAAGATATTGCATCCTGATTCTAATGGAATTTCTGTGATATTAAATGACATTTAGTGCTAGTAAACATTTGCATTTGAATGTGTGTGTACTACAGCCTGCATTAAATACTACTAAAGACAGTGAAGGCACTTTTCCAATGAGTATATATCTTATTTCTTATCTTTCACTATTTTATCCATCATCCTACCAAGTTTTGGCTCAGGCTTGCTTATGTGAGATAACTAGATACAGTTCACTCTGTTCCTTCTCCCTTAGAAGGAAAGTTGTTTACATTTTATACTGCTTGGGTTTGTAGGATTTTTTTGAGGAACAGCTGTGGGATTTAAAAAACAAATAAAGTAAAAAGAAAAACCAACCTATATGTTTTTACTAAATATTTCAGATGGAAGAGACATGCTTTGCATGTGAAATGCAAATTGTTAAACATGCAGTGATTATTATTTTAAGTCCAAAATAATTTTACACTTCTTAGAATGACCTACAGAAAAATTCCTTCTCTTGGAGACTCAGTTTAGCCTTAGGCAGAAAGTTGGACTGTTGTGCACATGAATTCACAAGAGTACTGTGTTGAACAACGAATCTCATTTACAACTTTTTAATACCAGCTGGATCTTTTTTGAATGAAAGCTGGTTTTTTAATAAAATGTCAGAAGTCTGTTTTTCCATTAATTTAATTGATTCCACCTAGTTCATGCATTATGCAATTTAATGAACTGCTAAACTTCCTGATTAGATTTCAGTTATAATAATGAAAACAATAAATTATTTTATCATGTTATAAAATACTTAAAAGGAAACAGAAATACATGGTAAAGATAAAAAGGGCAATAAAAATAATTTTAATGACATTGTGTATGAAACCAGAACTTTCAAACTTTTAAACCGCTTAACTAGTTTGTACAATAAAATCTTTATGTAATTAAAATAGAGCTGCCTATAGGGAAAATCCATACCAAAACAGTGATGAGAATTTCAAACTCGGGTTCTTAAAATGTAAGGAATATAAAAAATAAAGGCTTCCTGTGTAAATTTCATTTTGCCTTTTATATGTATTCCTATTATCAGACAGTTTTTAATTACATTACTGGATAGATGTTGGCTTTCCCTCTTATACTGCCTTATTCACTAAAGGGGTCGTTACTCCATATTTCTTTTTTCAGTACTTAATATCAGATCTCACTTAACATCCATTAGGCAGATCCTGCATCAAATGTAAAATTATTTAATATCTTAATGGATGATTGATCTGTGCTCTCACCATTCATCTATGGTTCCCTACAAAAATCAAGTGCCATTGTTATCATAATTTTATAACTGAGAAATTGAGACACACAAAGATTAAGGTCAGAGTTGTCAAAAACATCCCCTGATTTCGGATATCCAACATGAGGTGTCTCATGCTTCATTTTCAAAGCACATAATACTTATATCACACTTTTTCTCTTCAAAACTCAGCTTTAATCCACTTGAAGTTAATCGACCTGATGAACAGTATTGCAGTTGTGCCTCCACCAGGATAGGCCAGGGTTGGATGTTTTGCAGGTTGCCATGTTTTGCAAATGAATTTATAGCTCTGTATCTGAGGTACATTTTGTGTCACAACTGTGACTTGCCAGAAGAGGAAAATGGTGCTTCAATTCTGCTTGAGTTTTTGGAAGGGAGCATGCTCTGATAGTTTTGTGCACACATTATGTGTATGGAGTGTATTATAGAGATGCTGAGCTAGTGCCACTTGAGCTGAAATGTCCACATGATGCTACAAGTATTACAAAACACAAGTACAGATCCTGTGCTAATAAGTGGTATCTGTATATCAGCACAGTGACACACCTCTAGTAACGAGCCTCAATTTTCAGATGGATGAATTAGCTCACTCATAGTAACTTAATGCAAAAATTCCTTTGTTTTGGAGCCAGCTCACTTGTCACAGTCTGCTAACAGGGTAGGCTGCCCATAGGAGTACCTGTGCCTGCTTTCCCTAACCATGCTTGATGCCACTCCACTGCTCCTGCAGTGTCTGTAGTCCTGCCTCTCAGTTTTCCATCAGTCACAGGACACATGCCCTTCTCTACCAGTACAGGTGATCAGAATCCTGTCAGTTTACCTTCTTTTAGTGTGCCTTATTCTGCTTCTGGTGTCAGTTTTCTACTAATGCTCAGTGGCTTCTTGCTCCAGTCATGTGGAGCAACCAAGTCCAGCCCCTGTGCCCCCTCTTCTCTCTCTTTCATCCCTTGCTGCCTATTCTTTCTGTCTCTTGCACAAATTCTTTCCCATTGCTGTTTTGAAAGAGTGCACTTGCTTCCACTCACAACTCTTTCCACTTGACCTCCCAGATGAGCAGCTCACACGAGTTTGGTTCCATTATTTAGCTGCAGCCTCCTCAGAGCTGCTGCATTGTGGTAAAGCACAGGGAAGAATATTTCTCCAGCTGGCAGTTTAAGGACAGAGATGGGAAGGTAAAAAATTATTAACAAGATATACTGGGATATTCTAGCCAACAAACAATATTTGACAAAACTGGAAGCATCTGAAGGGTCTTTCCAATGGAAATGCCAGTTGGTAATGTCTGTACCCAGAGCTGTTTATGGGAAGGCTTCAGAATCATACAAGTGTTTGACTGACCCCGCCGTAGTGCTCCAGACTTAAGTGTTTTATTTTTGGTGTTGAAAGTATCAGCAGCAAGAACAGAACCCGTGCATAGGATAGATAACAGAGCTCCCCAGACAGTCAGCAAATTAAGATGATGTTTGAAAATTCTGTGTTTTCCACTAATTAAAACCAAGGTCTCCTATTTTCTTATGAATTTCTCTTTATAGTAATTCTCTTACAACTCTTATTTTTAGTGGAAATGTGTTTCTTGTAAGGTTACTCACAAATGTCCCATGTAACTCCTGGTTCTATCTCAAGGTCTCCTGCTTTTCTACCATGCTGTGCAGACTGTCAGGCCAAGATCAAGACACACTTCTGACTGACTGGCCAGGATGCTCAGGCAAGGAAGTAGAATTCATGAGAGACTTTTTCTCAGAAGTAGAATTAATCTGGGTTTCTTTTCCCTCTCCAGAAACCAACTTTCATGAAATTCACAGCACTTTAATAAGAAGTTGCCTGCAGGTTTGTGTCCAGTTGGCCAATGGACTGTAGAGGTGGAGGAGGGGGGACGGAAACAGCAAACAGACTGACAGAGAGAAAAGTCACCAACAGACCAGTCTTTAAGTAAAATAGTCTTGATAGATACTTGAAACACTTGGGATTAAAACTGGATAACCAAAAGAAATAAGCAAAAACTTTTAATGAAGTTAACTTTTCAGTTATTATGACTAAGTTACCAACATCTGAGAAAATAATGGTTGAAAGTACAGGATTTGTAGAAGATACTTGCTGGCACCTGTGCTTACAGTAGCAAATGGTAGTCACACTCAGGAATGGGGAATTTGCTAATGATAGGGGAAAAAAGCCAAGAAGATGTCTCAACCCTTCTTTTTTTTTTCCTTTTTTTTTTTTTTTTTTTTTTTTTTTTAACTTGAAGCAGTGTGTCAGGAAATTCCTGCTAAGGAAATACACAGGTAAATGGAGAATCCTTTCTGAATAAATTAGTATGGAGCTTAGCAACAATGCCTACATTTTAATGCTTCTGTGGACTTTGGTGGAAACAAAAGTAACTGATCTGAAAGATGATCTGTTGATAAATACTGTCCCAACTTGCATCTAGTCTAAACTTCAGTTGAGACAGACATCTTAATGAGGTTAGCACCTGAACAGTCTCAATTATTTTGAGATCTGAACACCTTACTGTTATGAAAGACATAGTTTTGCAGCTTTTATGATTTGCCTGGAAGCAATCTTCTCTTTGGCAGATTTATTCACAGGAAAGATGTTACTACAAGGAAAAGTAATAGAAACATATTCTTGTAACTGAAAACACCACCAAAGAAAAGATTTTTTTCCCTTGAATAAAGGAATAAATGCAGGCAGGAGTAAAGGATCTTCACTCAGTCATAAAGCTCCTGTATTTCTTCTCAAAAGGAGTTTCAATATAAAGCGCAGTGTCTTCTTACCACGGGGCTTTAAAAAAAAATTCGCCTTCAGGTGTTACCAGTTTTGCTTTGTTTTATTTTCCTTACATTTCATTTTCTTAGAATTCTGTACTTTCCTGCATTAGCAACCATATTAAACCCATGTCTTCCATTCTTATATCTTACCATTCTATGTATTTTATGTATATATATCAAAATATAATTTTATATATATAAATAAATGTAGATGGCTGAATTTACATTTTGTATCTTTTGTATTTTTATTTAATTTACATGCATATTCCATCAAATTTTATAGATATTTAGCATGTCTACTGTTGACTCAAACTCTCTTTATAATTTGTCATTCTTTATATCCTTAACACAGCATTATCTTCCTACATGAAATAATCCTAATTTTATTTATTCCTTCTCCATAATACCATTGATGATATGATGGTGTTGGCAGCTCTTCAGGAAAGAGGCTGTACTGAAGCATTTCACTTCAGGAATATGAGTGTGAAGGACTTTGCTGCCATTTTTCAAGGGCTGTTCTTCTCTGAACTCATCCCTACAACTTTTTCAGAGTACATCTTGGTTTTCCTTGTCTGAAAAGCTGTCACTAGTCATGCTGTTAGGGAAAGATTAAACCAACATCTTCTTTACCTCTTTCCACATCTCAATTTTACATACATGCTCCTAAATTGGATTAATAACAGAGTAGCTCCAGTATGCCCTAATGTTAACTGCTGTGTTTGACCAAATATAGGCCATGCAAGGCTGGTTCCTGTCCTCCTGCATGCAATCCATAAGGAAGCTGGAAGTTTTAAATTTTGCTTGTTTAGTGACTGCTCCCTGTTGAATCTTTTACAGACATCAGAGCTACCTTGATGCTTTGCTAAGGTCAGAAACACTCATTTTTCCCAGTTTTTTGACATATAGAACATGCTCAAACCTGGAGCTCATTTCTGGAGTACCAAGTTGATGGCACTTAGCATGGGACTGTTTTTGACAACTTTGCCAAAAAATGGTTGTTTTTAAATAAGACAGAACTTGGAAAACTATTTAAAAGCACCAGAGCCACTGCTATGCTATGGAATGTTCTCAGCCCTGGAGATCTGGGTTGATCACTGTAATCTAAGCCTTTTGACAGAACTTTAATAAAACAATGAGGATGTGATTTCCATGTGCATGATTCCCTCTCCATGTCAGCTACTTTAAATTTCTGCACTTGGGTTTGGTCTCTGAGATATACTGTGTCACAGGCCTTTACAGATCTAAACTTGTACAATTCCATTGCATTCTTAATGTGGTTGTAGAAAGCTTCTTTTGCCTTCAACTGCTGTGCACAGGCCTGTAGAAGGCCATTTCATGTTCCTGACAAGTTGTATTGTTTGGCTCCAGTATTCTGGCTTTCTTCCTGGCTTCTTCAAACAACATAATTCATGAATAGCAATTGATGGTCTCCATCAATGAGTAAACACTGAGCCTGTACATAAATACCAGCAGATAAGAGGTGGTAATATATTCAGTCACAGACTTTGCCCATTATCTGCGCAGCCTTTGTGCTGTTCAGGAATTCATGAGTTTTGAAAATGGTTAAAATTCTCAGTGCACATAAAAAGGAGAGTAATTTTTTATCCCACTTTGGGCAGATGCTTTGATATACACCAGAAACAGTAAAAGCTAAAATAGGGCTGCTATTAAGGGGAACTTCAAATATCATAGAAATATTTTACATTTATTGAAAGATCTGGTTTTGATGATTTTGCAGTTTTGAAAAGATGATTAGTATTTATTTAAAAATACAAGATTTTGAGATCAATTGATTGCTGTGACCTTTTGTTTTCTCAGTTCTTACAGGGTGACAAGGAAATAAAGGCAGTATTACCTGCCAAAGCAAGATTAACATTCATATTAACTTCAAATGAAGTCAACATGAATAAGCACTGTTCTTAAGAGCAGAGATTTGTGAAACTTTGTTCTAATTGTCTATGATGGCATAGTAATGAATAGACACTAGTATTTGATAAATAGATCAAACGCTGGATGAAATTTAATATAGATATTCACTGTATGTTATCTCCTGTCTTCCTGTAGCTGGCATCAAGCTGAAATTAAAAACATTAATCTGACCAAATCAGTGCATCTTGTCTTGTGGCTGCCTGCCCAGTTATCCGCTGCAGTGTGATTCTGTACCCCTGTGTGACCCAGGACAAGTCTGTCTTGTTCAGGGATGTGGTAATGCACGTCTGGTATTAAAAATGGTGAAATCACAGCCTCACTTGTTCCCCAGGTTGTGCTCCCCTGAGTAAATACTGGGTAGACTTAAATTCTCCTTTTGCCCGATATTGCAGACCAAGAAACAAGCTTAATTTAAGCAGGAAGAAACATCTCCAAAGTAGCATCATGTCTAAGATCAAGGATATTAATCAAAACTTCACGTATTTGAAGGGCAAATTGTACAAAGACTTTTCAGAAGCTTAGAGCCATTTTTATTAGTGGTGATAAAAGTGATAAAACGTGCAGTTTGCTAACACTTTGATATGCTCTGAGAAGTCAGAGTGTTTTAGATGTCATAGATGAGTGAGATCTACAAAGGCCTATCCAGGTGATAGTGACCTATCCAGTGATAGTGTGAGGCTGAAAGATACCGTGTTTCAGTTTTAGGTTGGTAGTAACTTACATGACTTTTGCTGCACTAGGTTGACATAGTGTTTGGGTGTTGCTAATCCATTAAGAAATAAGATTATTCTGCAAGCCAAATTTATATGAAGTACAGAACAGGGAAAATATTTTTGGCAGACAGAGTGTTTCCCAGTTTATGCTGCTATTTGGTAGAATTACATGGTCAACATAGACAACTGTTGGCATATATTTTGTCTGAAACAAGAAATAAACTACCAGTTCACTTTTCTTTGGCTCAGAAATGACTACTAATGCTAAATTTTGTGCTTTCAGTTGTATGAAACTAGAAGAGAAGCTTCTATTAAATATTTTTAGACAAAAATGTAATTCACCACAAACCCCTAATTTTAAAGGTCAAGGAGGAGGGTCTCTGTTCATCAAAATTACAGAGATACATGGCTGCATATAATAGTGTTCCTATAAACCATGGAAGCTAAAGACTGACAAGGTAAATATAATATATTTGTTCAGAATTGTGTAATTTAATCCAGTGACTTGGAATAATAGCTGAAGTATATTGGGAAACCGTAAGTCTGAGCATCATTGTCAGATCAATCCAATTGCACTTAGAGAATCATATATTATAAATTATTGATTAGCTTTGTTTTGTTTCCCTGTAAAGCAGGGATTTGCAATGTCAGTCCAGCATCTATGAAATTACCTAATACCTCCTCTGTTTCTTGTTTTTCTGTGAAATTAGATATATATATGTTGTTTATGAAGCTGCATTCTCGGGAGCACCCATCACTGTTGCACCGAGAACATCACTGGTTACTTCATTAAGCTCGTGGGCATGTTCCTGAATCATTTCTACTTCCTCTAAAGGGAGACCTGAACTTCAGTCTCCAAAGGCTGGCTGGAGGCTCAAAAGATGTATCTAAGCTAGTTTTGCCTGGATTAAGTGGATATTGGCACTTAGAAGGCAGCAGGGTAGTGGAGCAGCATGAATCAGTGTGTGTTGGTTGGCTTCTACACTATTTATTTGGGTTTCCTGGTGGATTTTGCCACCTTGCTTGGGTATGCTAGCACCACCTGCAATCACAGCAAAACTCACACTGTGCATACAGTCCTAGCCTCAAATTCTGTCCTGCAGACACTAATGCCTGGTAGACAACAGGGTAAAAATTCCAATACAAACAGGAACTTTAACTCTGGTAACATTCCAAATATAAAGTAGTACTCATAGAAAGAAAAATTGTGTTTTTGTCTGTTTAGCATGTGGATAACACTGATAAATCACTGCTTCAGGAGCTGGTATGAAATGGAATTTGGTGGTGGTAGAGAGAAGAGTCAGTTCTAATTGTAATTTAAAAAATATTAGAAAGAAAGGAAATATTGTTGGTCATGGGCCTTTAACACGGAAAAATGAAGAAATTCAGAGAGGCTTTACACATTACATTTGGTGACCAGATCACAGAGTCATAGAATCATTTTGTTTGGAAAAAGATCTTTAGGATCATAAAGTCCAACTGTTATCCCAGTACTGCCAAGTCCACCACTAAAGCATTTCCCTAAGCACCACATCTAGGTCACTTGAGTTAAAAAGGTTCATCAATGTCAAACAATTTCATAACTGTTTGCAGGGGCTTCCGGGACATATTACAGTTTTTATGAGACATTGCATAAATTATTGTGGAATTTAAATAATCTGGAAAATACATTTGACTTAAATAGACACAGTATTTTAGAGCAGTGTATAATCAAATATAGACAGTCATAAAGATTTTAAATGCTTTCATTGATATTCTGAAGACCTCAAATCCTCCAGAAATAGAGAATTCTGCTTTGCCTTAAAATGTACAAACATTTTGGAGGAAAGTTAAACATACTGTTAACAGATTTAATCTGAAAAGCCAATCTGCTGACTTAGATATAATGTCATCTTATTTTAATACTTTTTCAAACAGTAAATTGTCCAATATCTACATTTGTAACAATTACTCTTGTTCTGAAAGAGGAGATACAAGATTCTCATATGTTGCTAAAATAGATGCTGGGTTAAATAAAAATTGCATATACCAAGTGAATGTATGTTATCTATCAAGTTCTCCTTAAATATTTTGCATATACAACTTATCCCCTGCCAGTTGTATTATACAGGCCTGCTTAATATACCTATAACTGTTCTAAAAAAAATAAAAGCCATTAAAAGATTCTTCAGCTAAATTCAACAGGAAATAGACTTGCAAATCACAGACCTGCACTGCAGTTATACTTAACTAGATTGAGACTTTGTCATACCAGTAAGAGTCATTGAACTTTTCATTCATAAACAAAGGTATACAGAAAGTAAAAACTTCTGAATTCCAACAGTAGGTTCAGTAGGTGGTCTCTACTGAAGTCATGTATCCCATGATATTGACACATAGACAAGAGTATTTTAACAGCATGTTTCTGTATGGATAATGTAATTTTATTTATTAGAGTTTTTAGCAGATCTTAATCCACATGTTAATCCAGATACCAACCCAGCAACATGATACTACTTGAGCAAGATGATGCAATATTAGCAAGTCTTCTGGGAGAACACAGAGAAGCAATGGTTAATAGACAAAACACTACTTAAAGAAACCTATAAACTTCCCTCCTCAAACATTTACATGAAACCTGTTGGACATGCAGGATGACAGTGGAGGCTGCAGTACCAATGGGTTCTAGATGTATTTTTCATTTCTAGTGGTGTAACCACTACCACTAAAAAGATACCACAAAGCCTCCAAGAAATTATTTCCTCAAAGAGCAGCAGCTTCCTGAATCTTAAATTGCCTAGACTCACTTGTGAACTTAAAATAAGGAAATTTTCAAGGATGTTGTGACAGAAGAGCTCCCTTCCTACCTTCTAGTACCAAGCTCTTCACTATTGTCAGTCATTAGACCAATTTTGCTATTTCTGGAACAGACAACTCATGGTTCTGCATCTCTTGCTTGTTTGAAGATAAGGTTATCTGCCACATATCTCTTCTTGATCTCCAGATAGATATTCTGGACATACTGGAAACTACCAAACAAGCTGTGAGGCTGTCCATGGAAGTCAGTAAGTGCCCTTTTGCTCCTGCAGTTTTTCCTATTAATGTCTACTGCTCCAGTCCTTACTCTGTCTGTCCTGTTAAGCAGAACTTGCCCACCATCACTTCTGAGTATGTCAAACTGCTTGGAAAAATCTGGGATGCTTTGATAGGAGAGAGAACAAGTGTGTGATGTTATCTCCTTTGCCACTGGTTCTGGAGTAACAGAGTTGGTGTGCATAATGAAGTGGCAAACTTGACAGTCCCTGCAACCAATGCATTAGGCACCTCCCTGGGACTGCTAGAAAAGCCCTAAAGCTGGGGAAGGCATAGCAACAGTATGTAACACTGGCACCTTTTATGTGCTTGTTTTCAGTGCATGAAAGACATACACCAGGTTGATGACATTTTAAGCCATCTCTGTAGCAAAAAGTCTGGAAAGGAATGAAAGGTCAGTAAGGCTGGAGCAGACCCACGAAATACGAGTTGCCCTGAGAAGCTGATCATTTCTGGTTTTACTGCATTTTTCTTATTCTAGGAGCCAGAAAAGAAGTGTTCTAAATGCGACTGGAATATTTTGGGAGGGATATTGCCTCTTTGTGCAATCAGATGACTTCACGTATACAGTAGATTAGGATAAACTTTTCCAGTGGAAGACCACTCTGCTGCAAAAATACATGCACTGATATAAAAAATGGAGGTCACAGAGCTATAAGCACCTGACGAAATGCTCCTAGGATTAAAATGTGTAGGTGCTTGGTTATGGCTATTGCTCCACCTTTTAACTATTACATCTACATGGATCTTTGTCTCTGTAGAAGACTGTGCACTCACACAAGCATGTGTCTGTGTTAACATTCACTACATTAATTTATATAAGCTATCAAATCCCTTCCCAGATTTTACTGCACATCCAGATAATGATGGGTTCTTGCTCAAGGCATCTTCTTCTGGCAGTTGACTTTCCCCACACTCAAGCTCTGAAACCATTTGCTATGTTACAGCCCAAATATGATCTCAAAGCCCACTGCTGTAATTTCTTTCCCATTGGTATCGTGCCATCAGTGGGCCCTTGGAGCAAGATATGTTTTACCGACAAACCAAATAAAATAAAATGAAAATCCTTACCCAAACATTAATATTTGCAACCTTGAGTATACACAAAAACAGTGCCTACCAAACACCACTCCCTGACTACATCACTGCACTTTTCCAACACCCACAGATCTCACATGATGACACCTTCATGTGCTTTGTGACTCTGACCACCACCAGCATGCTTTTATGTTTTTTAATGGTAGCTAGATTCCTAGTAATAGGCATAACAGCTGCCTGGAAATGAAGTAGGAAGCAGACACACAGAGGGTCTCAATTTGTTACTATTTAGATATCAAGCTTCGGGACAGTGTACAGCCAAGCTAAAAATCAATGTGATATCTCATGGTAAAAAGTTCAATAGGTATAAAAATCACTTCTCAGCCGAGGGTTGTATCTGATTTAGACTGGCAGTTAATTAGATGTGTATTTTTTATGCCTTTGTATTTGTGAAATGGAGTGCATATCTATGGGACTATCAGCTAGCGTAAGAGTAATCTGTGCGTGAAAAGAAGGTGTGGGCAAGTTTTGTACACATCAGGGTGTGTTTTTAATTTTATAAGTGTCTGTGTAGAATTTTGCATATCTCATCACCTCACCTCTGCTTTTATCTTCCTTCTCTTGTTCTTTTTGTTCTTCCCAATCCTTTCATTTTCCTGATGCTTTTATCTCCTTTGCTTCCATCCCTCTGTCCTGCTAGAACACCTTTTCTGCTTTCATCTATTAGAGTTTCTTCTCTCTCACTCTGCAGTCTTTCCCCAAACACATATCTTCAAGCTAACTCTCTTTTTTACAATCCGCATAAATAATCTCATACCTTTCTTACTTTGGCCTTTAATCCTCTGCTTTGACACATTACATTAAGGCTGTAGGTTCTCTGGGACAAGGAGAACACCTTACCTGTTAGTGCAATGTTGTACACAATTTGCTACAAATACTTTGACAAAACTACAGTGAAGCATAAATTGATTCTGTAGATTTTTTTTCTGTTTTAATCGATACTTATCTGTTCTGTTTCATAGCATCGTATACCCTGAACTAAGGTAATTATTTTTAAAAACAACTGTTACTCACAAATTACTCAGATGTCAGCTGCTAAGGAAGAGAGCTCTTCTTACTATCTGACAAAAATACTCTATTTCTGTTAGAAAGAATTATGAGCTTCCCTCTTCCTGAAATAATCTCTTAATGGAATCACTCATAGATAAAAAAACGTGTACCCATCATGAGCAGAGGGTATCAGTCTTACCTGTGGGAAGTAATCAGAGACAGTTTATCCAGGCTTCTGTGGCTAGAGTGTGACTTTTATTACACAGATGACACAAAACAAATGTCTAAAAAAAGATTACTTTTTTTTCCATGTTGATTTGGCAGCCTCTAAGCTATAATCATCTTCAAAATGTATCAGTAAGTGAACATTCAGAGTTATTTTTTACTTTTAAAATCCTTTTAATATGCCCAGGTATTTGACAAGTAAACCAATTGGCATATTTTAGCAACACATCAGATAGGTTATGCCTATCAAATTGAATACTAGTTAGAAATAATTTCAAATACTTTTTTGACTAGTTCTGAGAGCTAGGATTATTTTTCGGAGCACATTTGCCTTACTGGCTTGTCCTAGGTGCTTTATATCCATCTCAGCATAAAAAAGAAAAAGAGAAATAGGAAGTTACAGGGCTTCTCCACTAGTCTCAATCTTCAGTTATATGGAAAAACATACAAAATAATTTATAAATTAAGATATTGTAAGTTGTGCTGAATAACATAACTCCAGAAAATAAAATAAAATCCTGACATGCACTGTAGACCTACTTGAAAGACTTCAGTTGAATTCTGAACCTTTTTCTTTTTTTTAAAAAAAAGCACAATATTATCTGCCCGAATGTCACTATTTTAATGTTTACTGAGAGCATGAAAATATTATTAGATCTCAGCAGCTGAAATCTGACTTTTCTCACCTCCCCCTTCCTTCCAACCTGGGGCTTTAATCTTACAGCAGAAGCAAATCCTTAAAACAAATTTCAAGTAAAACATATTTTTCCAATTTTTACCTAGTTTTTTTAGGTTTTTTTTTTATTATTTCTGCTCAGCTGCGGTGAACAGAAATGAAGAAAGAAAGCAAAAATCATGTTGCTACGTAGGCATAGATGTGGATATATTTGCTGTCAGCTCAATTTGATCTCGAAGTTTCAATCCTGAATAGACATCCCTGGTATCTGTGAGATCCCAATTGGCTGAGAAATGAACCTTCCTTATCTTCTGTGCCAATGTGAAAATAAAACCAAATTCTTCTTTTCTAGTACATGTTATCTTGGATGGACAATGTGTCCTTTTCTGGGAAAGTTTGCAGTGACACTAAATCTATATATGGTTTTAGACTACCTAGGGGTCCCTTTCAAGCCATGTTGGTTTTGCAGCTTCTACCAAACCTCTCTTGCTCACAGAGGAGGTAATTACACCATTGGTTGGACACTTCTCAATCCTCAGGTCTGAATGTGGAATTCATATCTTCTTTCTCACTGCTGGCCTGAAGTAGGAAGTCTCCCAAGACCACAGAAATCCTCAAAATGGCTGAAGAGTCCTCATTACCTGAGGAAAGCCCTAGGCAGTTGGTGTATTTGAGGTAACAATGCAAATTTAGAAGAAACCACGCATGAGGAAAAAATGTTTCAACTTGCCATGTGTTATAATGTAGGATGCCACAAAAAATTTGGGCGGGCTCTAATACTTTAATGAGAACTCATTTTTCATTTGAGCTGTATACACAGTATTATTATATTCATTTGAAATGCCTTAATGTAAGTATTGGTGTTTTCTTAGCATACCTAGGAAGAACATCAAATTACCTCTATTTCAGAGAAACAAAAACAATTGAGAAGAATCTGCATGACACAGACACTTGCCACCAGCCAGCAGCTGCTGCAGAAAGAACAGACTCCTGCTAAAAGAAGTGAAAAATGGTCCACTATCTTTGACCCCTCTTGGCCATTCATCTGAAACTGTCTGGCTCATACACCTCTACACTGCCCCCTCAAATAGCCCTTTGTAGCAGAATGAGCTTTATTAGGGCAGATTACACCTGCCACTTGTACAGTATCCTTAGGGATAAGAAGTGACCTTAAGATAGTGGAATATAAGGACTGCCAGAGTTCTTACTTTGCCACATTTTCACCTGATTCTTGGAGCCCCAGACAGACCTGCTTCATCCAGCCTATGGAAACACACGTGCAGCTGAATTTTCTAGATTTTTGCCAGTAGTGTTAGTGCCAATAGGGTTGGTTTTTTTTGGCAAATGTATGGTTTTGATATAGTGATATGAGGTACCCACTCTTAGCAGCCATTGTAGCTTTTAAAAAGAAACACCTTCTGTCCAAAAAACCAAGAAAACTGGAAAATCACATACCTTATTAGCAAATGGGTTATCAAGGGGTCAGGTTGTTTGGTTCTGCTCCCACTTGGAGTCTCAGAACGAGTGGTAGATTTTGTTGGTATCTAAAAATAGTGTGAAGCAGGACAGGCTAGTGGTAAAGAACATGTAAGTGAAAAGAGATTATTAGGTCATCTTGTTATCTTCCACAACTTCTCATTAAGTGGTAATATCAGTTAAATCAGCACGGATGATTTTAAACATACCAAGGAATTTGGAATTTGATTTTTCTGCTCCTCCAAAATATTTACTTTTGTCTGGATTCTTCTCACAGAATGTCTGTTTCCTTTTCCACCACTGGCCTGCTTTGAGAGGACCAGGCTAAAAATAGCCTTTGGCCATACCCATATAAAATGTTCCAGACCCAAAGTCACTGCCACGCGGTGCCTGTGCCAGGGCAGTGGGGGAGCAGCTGTGCCTGTGGGGAGGGGACTCCTCTGGCCTCCCTGGCCGGGTGCTCCCTGGGCTAGGGTCTGTTTGTCTGGCATTGGTCCCTGTGCTGCTGTTCCTCCAGCATTCTGTTTTCTTGCTGGATAACACTGTTCACCAGCACAGGTCACCTTCTCCTGTCTGCCCAAGTAGGACCGGCTCCCAGGCTGTAGGGCCCTGCCACTGGGACCCTGAGCTCAGGCCCCCCCATCTGCTGCTGAGTCCAGTGTGGGACTTTTCTGGTTGGGAAGTAATTATCTGCTGAGAAGTGTGGGTTCCATATCTACATATTTTTATATATTTTCAAATCACTATTATTCCTACTTCATTAAATCTGTTCTAGGTTTTTTCCATCCTTAAAGTCCATTGCCCTTATTCCCTTTTCATCTTTCCCTGGGAGGGTAGTGGGGGAGCAGCAGAGACCATCTGTCACTTGTCATGGGCTCGGACTGTGACAATTGGTTTTTCTCCCCATTTTTCTAAGTTAAATATATTTATTCATTTTACTTTTGGATGTAAATGCAGCTTGTGTACACAGGCTGATGCCATCTTCCTTAGAGGCACCCAGCCTGTATCTCCCAGGTGGCTGATGCAGATTGAAACTGGATCATACTGCTGTGTGTAAAAGAAGGCCAGAGACATTTTCACCCTCTAACTGTCTAAGGTCACAGATGCTTATCTAAGGTCTGGCTCCTCATTCCTCTTGGTGCTGCCAGCATGTCATAGGAAGCAAGAGCTTAGGAGACCTGTTTTTTTGAGTCATCTAACAATATGCTGGTGTATGTTCCCTATGTATAACTTAAGAGTATTTCCTGGCTCTTATATCATTTAATCTTCCTCTATAACTTGTTATTTCTCAGTTAAGAAAATGTTCACTGCCATTTCTCTGAACTGTGCCTCACTGAGGAATCTCTTTTTTCAAGAGCCTGTAAATTTCAGTGAGCATAACATTACCTTTGTAATTTCTGTTGCAAACACAATTACTAGACTCCACTGATCCTGTGAAAACACACCCAGTTCCCAGGAAGCTCAGATGATGCTAGCAGGACTATTCACAGGAGCAACACGTGTATATTTGTGGGGTTCAACTGCTTTACATGTAGAAATTTTACACGTCAGCTGCAGAAAAGCTGACTGTTTACAAAGCGAAATGTTGGCGATGCTTCAAGAGCCTGTAGAAAAAGCTCCCCATGTAACTATGGGTCACATTGGGGTTCTTATGTTTCTCTCAGAAAAAATACTCCTTTTTAGAAATCTAAAGAACCACTGGAAGACTGCTGCTATGAACAAAGTCACAACAGGTGTCTAAATAGCAAAGGGGAAGGTTCTTCTTTCTTCCTTTTTGTCCCTGTTTCCTCATTCACCTTTGTTTTATCTCTCCAGACTCATTTCCCAAGGGGATTTCCCATTCCAGCAATGTCTCTGGTGAAGGTTGTGTGATGTCTACGATACCAGGAAAGAGACTTTCCTTTGAGACACACCTCATGGCTTTGATGAAGACCTCTAATGAAATACACATATAGCTATTATTAATGCTTAATAAAAAAATCTTTACACTCAACACCAATAATCTGTATGAACAGACACAAATACTTTATATCCAAGTGTATCCAATGCCAAAATCTTGTTGAGATTGTTCAGAAATGTAAAACTATAAGACTTTTGTGAATGCTAATCAAAATAATGGCTTACAGTGATTTGCAATGGCTTCTGAGAATCTCTATGCACAAAGCCTTATGTCTGTGGATACCTCCCTAATCTTTCCAAGATTACTTCAGGGAACATAAATAAAAAGTTGTAAGTTATCATAGTTTTTTCTGATCCTTAGCTGGCATGGAGATGTCCCCAGTAACAGTGAAAATGAAACTTTCTTGCTGTTCTTACTTACAGGGTTTTGGTATCTACAAATGTGATACCTTTTCCCTACCATACAGGGGTAGGTAAAACTTGCACCCACCCCCCCCATGTGTATTCTCATACACAGAAAGCCACATCATGTGTTTAAGAAAGCAACTGTAAAGAGACATGGCCACACAGCTTAGGCTTAGATTTGGCCATTTAATACCACAGTATTTTGGTTGTTTGGATACCTAAAAAATATTTCCCTTATCAGTTTACCAACACTTATATTAGAATTTGGTTTATCTCCAATTGTAAACTCATAGGTTACTAGGAGGAAAATGTTAAGTAACACAGTTGCAGCTGATTTTATTGCCCAATGCAAAGTTTGATGTTTGCCTTAGGCTACCAAGAGTCCCGACACAATCCAACGTTCCCATCAACACTGTTGTGTCCAGGCAGTGAGGCAGGAAGGTGGGCAGGGGTAGAGCACTCAGTTGTCACACCTTGGAAAAACCCAGAATTTTTGATTATCAATCAATTGTATCAGCAGCCATCACTCCCTGGATAAACACAGTGCACTGGCAGGAGCCACAGAGATAAGAGGAGTGACAAGGAATGGAAACAATACTAAGGAGAGCAACTTTAAGCAAGCACATGTATTTTGACAACCAGAGCTGATAAAAGTGCCAGACTTAAGGCAGGTCTTCCTTGGAGTAAAACACAAAAATGTGTCACACAGCTCTATTCAAACATCCACTGTTATTTTTCTTCTCTTTTACTGCTCAGGGGAACTCTCTATGCTAGAGCATCCTGTCCTTGTCAGTGATTGGGGTGGGAAGCAGATAAAAACCCATGATGTTTTAGCTTTCAGATGCAGAATTTGGCCCTCTAGATCCAGGAACATGAGGGAGATCTGCCTGCAGAGAAGATGTATGCTATGGCACTCTGCCAGTCATCACTGTCAGGGGCATTATGGAGCCTTCTTATTGTGGGGTTCCTCTTTGAACTGTGGCTGCAGTTGTCTGCATCTTCTGGGATATGGAGTCTGTGGACTACATTTCTTCCAGTGCTTCCTCAACAGCTTCAGAGTCCCACCATAGGGTGACAGCAGCAATGTATTTGCCTTTAGGTACTACAATGTGCCATGTCCTTGCTGTCAGATACAGAGAATCTCCTTGATCATAAACTTTTTGCTCACATTTAGACCAATTTTTCATCATGCTAGTTTACACAGAAGGAAAAGAGTAAAATTCAGCTTATTTCAAGCTGTTGTCTTCTTGCAAGTCTACTAATTTACAAATGTATTTCCTGGATTTGAAGTGACATTGGAATTTTTGGAAAGGAGACATGAAAAGAAGAAAGAATTATTGTGCAGAATCAGGTTGATTCTGAGGTGAGTCACTTGAAATAATAACAATTTTAAGATTCTGCCTTTTCATTTTAAGATTCCCCAGGTTTGCAATCACCTATAACTAATTAAAGGGTTTTGGAACCACGTTAGTTTGAAAGGTATCCTTAGTATTATATACTCACTGCTGGTTTCATGATTTAGCTGACTGAACAGAAGCAAAAGCAGATAGGTGATAGCACCAGGATCATCCTAGGAGAAAAGATAAATATGCCCTCATACAAGAAATAAATAAGAGTAACTTGTGAAAAGAAAAAGGCCCTGGCTTAAAAGCAGCCTTACATTTCAGTCATTACTATTGTCAATTAATCCCTCTTTTTACCAGTCTTAGTAGCTTCCTGGAACACCCACAAAAAGAAAAAAATGAAAGGCAATGTAGTAATTGCATGGAGAGCTTCATTTTTTCATTTAAGCTCTTGTGTCCTAGCTTGCATGTAAATGTACTTGGAATCAAAAGGTCCTTGACCTTCCTTACAAAAATGGCACAGGACTGGGCAGTGATCTGGTCATGTTGGAAGCCACAGTTACACTGAACATGTGTGAGAAGATACCTGGAAAACGCTAAACTTAGAGTGAGCCACTCTTTTCATCATGGCTTGTAGCAAGGGGTTTCATTGTGTCACAGAAAACCTGGAAGAAGACACTTTGTGGATCAGCTGTGTCTGTCCCCAACACATTTGAACCAATAGTATTCACCTTTGCTGACATATGGCATCATGGGCTGTATCTTTGAAGAGGACTGCAAGTATGAATTTTTGGAACTAGAAGCCTAAGCAATATGAAATTGTACTAACAGAAACGTATAGATTCAATCTTCTTTCTGCCAGCTACAGCATTCTAGGTGTATTCTCTCTGATGATAGACTTAACTGTTAGCTAGAAGCAGCTTTAGAGTGCATGAGAATCAAGCACTTTTCTGGCAAAAAAAAAATCCTTTATTTTTCCTTGAAGCACCAGTTCAGACTATCCATGAGGATTTTCCCATCCTTTTCTACGTGTTGTACGTGTTGCTTCAATTAAAACAAACAAACAAGAAGACAACAACAAAATTATTAGAAATGGTGTGTCCTCACAAACAGTGCCAAAAGAGCTGAGCATTTATAGAAATGTATATTACCAATACTGCACCCACAATTATGTGGAGCAATCCCTAGTGTGTTTTGTAATTGAATGGTACTGAACTCTGCTGACACAGTCAATAAGCTTTTTTTTTCACTGTTTTCAACAGTGTTGCTTCTCTAAAACAGTGATGTGAGAAGGGCACCCCTAAAATATCACTAATTAAATTATTTCAGTTACTGTTTATATGGAACATTAGGCCAACATTAATGACACATTTTTCTAACTACTGGAAAACATTAATTTTCCCGAGCGATATTTATGGACACCAATTCATACTTTTAAGCTTATGTTTTCACTTCAGTTAATCTGAAAGTGTGAAAACCCATTCAAAAATATTGCACAAAACATGGATATCTTATGATACAAGCAGACTTCTCGTGCTATTGCCAGTACAAGGTATAAAGAGTCAGCCCGTGTCATGGGATCACAGAACAATTCAAATGCCAAGGCACCTCAGGAGGTCCAAACCTTTAAAGAAGAAGATTGACAACCTGTCTCTGGGCAAAGTTCTCTTCTGCTGAGCTGTCCTTGTGGTGACAAAGTTTCTCCTTATATCCACTCCCAACCTGCCATTTCAGCTTCTTCCTCATGCTCTCGCCCTCCTGTGACACACCACTGTGGACATCCTGTCTCCTCAAAAGCCTCCCTGTAGGTGTACTCTGGACCTGTCTTGTCCTAGGACTGAACAAGCCCAACTCCCTCATCCTCTCCTCACAGGGCAAGTGCTCCAGCCCTGACCATCTTGGTGGCATGTCCTGGAACCAGTGCTTGTCTTTTTTGGGGAGGAGGCACAATACTGGATGCCATGATGGAGATGTGGTCTACTGAGTGCTAAACAGAGGGGTGTAAACCTTTCCCTGACCCATGGCACTGACCATACTCCTGTTAACAGAGCCCCAGGTGCTATTGCCCATCCCTGCTGCCTGGGCTCACTGTTGGCTGAGCCCCGTCTCATTGCACATGGGGACTGCTCAGACCTCTTCAGGAGAGCAGCCCCTCAGGCAGCCAGGCCCCAGCCTGGATTTCTGACAGGAGTTATTTTCCTTTGTCTGTCCTTGTTGAATTTCATCATTTGTCCTCAAGGTGTAAGTTAAAGGAGTCATCCTCTGCAGTGCCACTCCACGCTGTACACATGACTATGAATCAGACAAACCCATTTCAACCAGGAACCATTCCCCTTTCTGCTTTTGGCCTTTTGTCTCCCTTCAGCAAATTATGCCACCTTTCTCTGTTTTGATTTGATCTGCAAAGGTATTTATTGGTATATTTTTTTCTCTTTGCAGAGCACTCCTCACCAGACTTAGCAGTATTTGATTTCTTGCTCTTGAACCAAGAGGATGAGGATAGTCAGGAATTGAATACAGGTTAGCATTTGTAGAGTCATTTATGAACAGCTGCTCAAATAATAAATAAACTCAGGATATAGACATATAAAATTATATATAGATATATAAAATTATAAATATAAAATAAATATCAGGCAATGAATGAAACTTTAAAAGTATGGTGCTTGGGGACATGGTTTAATGTTGGGTGATCAGGAATAGAGTAATAGTGATAGAAAAAGTTGGACTCGAAGGTCTTTTCCAGACTGAGCAATTCTATGATTCTATGATTTTGCTTTAAATCTATTTCTTAAATGATCTAAGTTTGAACAATAACACAGGTTTAGTTTTCATCAAAAACATCCCAGCAGGGGTTGCTTATAAGTGGCTAAAACAGGACTGCATGAATTATAACAATTTTGTCTTTATCATTTTTTGTATTTAATGTTTTATCTCTTAGCTCATTTCTCCATCTTGTGCTGTAGATGGTCAGTCATCCGTTGATAACTTTTCGCTGACAGAGCATTTAATGGGCATTTCATGATGTTGCAAAATTTGTCTTGGAGTTGGAAGACTAAAACCCCAAAGGCAATGTTCCCTGATAAATTGCACATTACAGAAACAAGGAAATGTCTTCCTTAGGTTGTTCCCAACTAAAGTTCGCACGTCATTTTTTAAGTTCTGTGGGATATCTGCACTCTGCAAAAAAAAAGAGGCCAAACTTTCCAACCCCGTTTCCATCTCTGATTCATGCTGTAAACACCATGCAGCAGGGTGTGACTCTGCTTGCTGTGAACATGTTCATACAGATCCTCACTGAATACCTTTAAAACACAAAGCTTATTTCTGATAGAAGAACAAACTTGCTCAGTAAGTAAAACGCTCCTCAGGTATCTGTTTTCATGCTAAGCTTTTTGTTTTAAAATGTCCAGGCTTGGCAGACACTCAATGATGATACATTGGAGGTGTTCACTGAAGACCAGGTGTTCTTTTTGTGAGAAACACACTAGAAAGTATTAATTTCTTTCACCATTTCATCTGTCAGTCTATTAGTAGTAAGAAGCTGCCACTCTCTAGACATTGTTTATAGGGTTATCTGAAGTGTTGCTGTTCTTCCACTTGATCTCTTGGTAGTCTGTTCTTCCTCCTACTGAACAGACCATGCCACAGGTAGCTCTATTAGAACATTTTTACTGTTGAATTAGAAGACACAGTGTGTCTTCTTTATGTGGTGACTTCTTTTGACATTATCGGGATCTCATTCCAAGATAACATTTCTTCTTGTAAGGTGTAACAGCATTAGTGTGTAGGAAAGAGGAGTCAAATGGAGCAGGGAGGCCCAGATCCCCACCCAGGTTCTCCCTCTGGATAATAAAAGGCATCTAGATGCAAGCAGTTCAAACTCTATCTTATCCACAAACACCATAACTTCTTTCATATATATAAATATGTGAGGGAAGAAAGACTTGGAATCCTTCCACAAAATTCCTCTGGAGGGGTTGTACACAGCAGCTGGTTTGTAAATGTCATTAGCATAATAATTCTGATTAAAAAAAAAGAAAGCATTCAAATTCAATGAAACCATACAGCAGAAAAGCCCTGAAACAGAAGAGCTCTTAAAAGAAACATTGCTTGGCTATATATTTCTCTCCCACACCAAGATGTGCTGTACTGACATTTTATAAATGCTGTAGGTGTGGTCATCAGTAAATCATGACTCTTCTGGGGAGTTCACTCCTCTGCACCTTCAGCTGCACTATGCCTCCAGGGTGCCATCTCACAGTGTGCTCACGAGTAACTCAGTCCTTAAGTAAAGAATCTTCAAATTCATGTTACAACATGGAAAAAATAATTCTGTAACATCAGTACTTTTCCAGTAGAATTTTCTCATGCATTACGATCATCTTTATACTTAAGGGCTGTTGAAAAGAAATGTCTTGGCTGTGTACACAGCTAAAGCCCATAGGGTTTTGGCATTTCTCAGAAAAATGACGTTTACCTTTTTGGCAGAATTCCAAGCATTAAAAAAAGTAAAAAAAAATGCTTCCTGCAGTATTACAGTTAAAGAAAGCAAATTTAAAGAGAAAAAATAATAATCAAAGCCAACAAGACAATCCTCCTTTATCCATTACAGCAGCTAATAAGCTTGGAAGACAAGTGCAGCAAACATCTATAATAAAAACTGACAACTTGTTCATTTTGGTGTTTTAGTTCAGAAAGAAGTATTTGGGTGCTTAATCTCAGTGGTATATGTATCAGCTCTTAGGTCTAACCCAGCAAAACATCTCGTTGCTATTGAAATTAAATTGTATGACTAATGCAGCTTTAGATGGTTTCATTCTTTTTAATGTGTCTTGCTTTGTTAAAAATTAGTGTGCCCTTCTGGCTGCTTTTTGTTCTTTGAATAGAGTAATATATTCTGCATCATGCACCACTGGGCTTAGTTTTAGGAATATAGATTTGAAAGTTGGCTGTATCACATTGATACACACCCAAACTCTCGGGAATTCGTCTGGTACTGAAAACCTAATAGGCCTCAATGGCTGTTCACCCAGACACGGTGAGGGATAAAACTACATTAAGCATTTGTGTTGAAGGTACCTCTCTACCTTTGGTGCTTTTGACTATTAATGAGGTTTTTTTAAGAGATACTTAACCCTTTGCCACCTGCGAATAACATCTACATTTAAAATCAAAACCAAAAACCAAACGGAGAGGAGTGTTATATAAGCTTCTCCCTCTCCCCCAGACATACCCATATGTGTATATTGTAGTTTTAACCATTGCTTACAATGCTTTTTCAGCAGCAAAGTCAGAATGAGGCAATTTTACAAACAAAACATATGTGACAGTTAGAAGATCCATGATTAAACTTTTTTATATTGTTTAAATCAAACCAAAGCTGTTCCTTCATCCATTAAGTAAAGACTGAAATAATTTGGTTTCATCAAGGTAATAAATTCCAACTAATTCAGGTGTTAATTTTTAATATTTAGGATTTTTAAAGACCCCGAGTAAAATCAGTTCCCAAATTATTAGATAAGTACAATATTGAGATTATTATATGATTTGAATGTAAAATCATATAATTATTTAATTCATTGTTTGGAAAAGATGTCTAAGGTCATGAAGTCTAACTATCAGCACAACACCACCGTGCCAACTAAACCCATGTCCTGAAGTGCCACGTCCACTCATTTTTTTAACACCTCCAAGTATAGTGACTCCACCACTTCTCTGGGGAGCCCGTTCCAATGCCTGACCAATTACCAATAATGGAATGAGATATTTATAATTTCTGTAGGTTTTTGGCTAAGTTTACTCTGTATTACAATAACTTCCAGTACATGGCTTTTTTTTGTTTTTCTCCCTCTGATCCTTTTTTGTTTTGAGAAACAAAAAGAGTGAGAACTGCTTGTCATGTGAAATCTTGTGATTGTTCCAAATCTAGGCTGAGACTTTAGAAGTTGTACAGCTTCTGTAAAATTCTCCTGCAGTAGCTGGAGATTCTCCTTCACACCTTCCTTCTTTTCTTTTCGGATTACATACCATGAAAGCTCCAAGAGCTTAATCCTATAACGAAGCTCTAGTGTAATCCTTCAGTTATAAAAAATTGAAAAATTAACCTCTGAAAGTCGTGTTTTCTTCCTTTCTTTTCTTTGTTTCCAGTGAGGCGGGGGAAAAAAAAGTGAGAGACTTGCCATCTCCCAGGGTTTGCCATGATGAGATAAGAAAGAAAAATTATTTCAAAACCAACCACGGAATATAAAATTTGAAAGTGCTTGGAACTTTCAAAAATGTTGCTTGAAAGAACAAGGATATTGACTATGTGATATTTATTATATGCAGTCCTTCACATGTCTGACTTACTTTCATTGTCAACCCCATTTCAACTTCAGTCTACCTTGGCAATTAATATTCTGAATCATTGCTTCCCACTAAAGTCTCAAGGAGTATTTTTCTTAACTCGAGATGGTTTTACTGGGCTCTAATTTGAATCTTCTGTATTACCAGGAGAAAGATTTAGTAATTCACCAGTAGGAGAATTAAGTATTTCATCAGTGATGGGATGGCATTGTTTTGGTTTGGTTTTGTTTGGGTTTTTTGTTTGGTTTTTTTCCTGGTGAAATCTAAGCAAACAACAAAATATAGTTTATATGTCTTGCATTTCTGCTTAATCATTAATCACTGGGAGCAAAGCTGAACTGTAGCACATCAAAATAAACTGGTCTCACACCCTGGTGTGTCCTGTATTTAAAAACCTGCTCCATTTCTCCTTCAACCTTTAATATGGAAAAACTTCGTATCTTTTTGTTAGCTTTTCACTACAATCATCAGTCTCTGGAGAAAAGTTACAGGCAGATCACCATGCAATTCACCTGTTGCATCTGTCATCTCTCAAAGAAGTGGGTGTAAGGGAGAAAGAAAGTGAAATAATGCTGGTCCTTATGCTGCAGTTCTGGTATCCCAAGTACAGAAAAGAAATGGTAAAAGGGACAATAAATTATGGGTTTTTTTTTTCTTTATCATTCACTATGAAATAGTGAACAGTGGGATAGAAAGAACTGTTGTGCTTTGCAGATAGTCCTTCCAAATACCATTAGTTATTTGACACAGGGAGTGACTGTCACTCCTTATAGAAATAAAAAATTCTTAGAAATTCCTTAGAAATTGAATTTTCTTAGAAACCAAAGAGCAAAACCTAAACTTTAAAAAGATATATGTTTACTTGTCTCAAATACCTTCCTCAAAACTCAAGTTGTTTATATCATCAAGGATTTGTACTGGGGACTGATAAGAGAAAGGATGTATAGAAGAAAATAGGCTGTACCAGAATTTTCTGTGAAGTGGCTACTTAAGACTGGATTCAACACTATACCCTAAAATGTCTGTTTTACCTACATAGCCCTTCTGTTCAGCTTCTCCACCTTGCTTCCTTACACTGTTTTCCTCCTGCAGCTATTGCATTTGGTGATGACATTGAACTCTGATGGGGTGAAGGCAGAGTATTTTCAGTGAAGGGTTTCTCCCTGTGGAGCATGCTGCTGCCAGAGATAAGCTTGTCCTCAAATCTAAAGGAGCATTCAAAAGCAGACCCCTTTGTGCAGGTGCCTTCCCAATGACAGAGGTGCTCCAGGGAGCATGCTGTGGGATGGGCTGGGCTGTGCTGTGGATTATTTCCACTTGAGGAAGAGATGAAAGCAAGCAAGTTCCTCTGTAATGAAGGATTTGCTGTTTGTACTTCATGGGATGTTGCCTAGATACTGTAATGATTGATGTCTTTAAAACACAAATAATCTTACACACAAAAGAGCATTATTAAGGTTGCAGAGTCAAGCACTCAAAAGATAGGAAATGCCAGAATTAAGATTGCCCAGGAAACCTTAATTCAGTCCTCTTTTGCTGAATATACTATGACACTGTAATTACATAGGACCCCTGCTTCATTAAGCACAAAGAATAGACAGTACTCCAACAGGGAGCAGTTGTGTATTACATTTGCCTCTCACAGTTCACTGTATACCCTGTGGCCTTATTTGCCTCACTTTATTCAAGCACTGCTGTAAGGTAGAAATACTAATTTTCTCTAGGGTGTCAGAGTGCTTCACAAACATTAATTCATTCAGGCTCAAAAAACTCAAGTGAAAGGACATTTTTCAGTAAGAAAAGCAGCACAGAAGGTTTCCAGTAGTTCAGGGTGTCAGTCTGGGTGATCTAAACCTGCAGCTTCCAGAGAACTTCAAACCACACATCCAGAAACAGTCTCTGTTGATTGTAACTCCAACTTTTACTTATATATATAAGATTTTGTCTCTAAACACTGAGCATTTGCACATGTACATAGACACAATGTACCTGACCGGCCTATTGTGTTCCAAAAGGTATTTTGAGCTTATGTTTCCTGAGTCAATGCTAATCATAATGCTAATCATATTTGTCATTGAAGACTGCAGAATGGCATCATCAATGCCAGAGGTGCCTTCAAAATGACTTCAAGACTGTCTCTAATGCAATGTTCTGAAGGAGTGGATTTGACACTGGGATTTCTCATAAGATACTACCTTTGAATGCTGTGTTTAATTATGGTTATCTACCTATCTATCTATTTTTTAATTAATTTATTTATAGAAATAAAAGACTGAAGGTAAAAAGCTTTTAATTGCTAGCCACCTGACAAAAGAGTATGTTCTTGAAGTTGTCATGAGGAGGCAGTCACAACTGCACATTTTTAAAATACAGTATATGCAAAGGAACCTGTGGGAGGGACTTCCTACCAAAAGTCATTTAAGTGCTTTAGAATTCCTTGAAAATCATGTGTTTTTTTTTATTTTTGCTAAATACCTTCACCACAGCATTATTCATTCTCAAGATGAAGTGGGTTTAACCTTTTCTGAAACTCCTTTTAAGTTAAATGCTCATTAAAGCAATTGAATTTTTTCCATAGAAAAATGTTTTGTTGGTTTTTTTGCTCTCTGTATTTTAATAAAATTGTATTCCACAGATACACTGGTAGACCATAAGCTACTTTATTACATAAAATCACCTATTCTATAAATGAAGTTTTCTTTAAATTTTAGCATGAGAGGAATTTCCTGGCATTTATAACAATGAATCTAATGTGTATTTGGCTTTTGCCCTGATAATCTTATATTTTGAGGTGATTTGGTTCTGCTTTTCCATAATAAATTATAGTATATCTATGCCCATGTCAGAAAAATTTAACAACAAAAAAAGAGGAGCCACCTTTACACAGCTGAACAGTACCCTGACATAAAAATATATTTGCCTTTCAAAGACATGGTGAAAGAGGTTTAGATGCTTGCTGAGCAACACAACAGTCTAACCATAGGTGTGACAGGCCTACTGTTAAAAACAAGGATATTTTGCAACAAAGAGTCTGAAGTACTCACACTTGTAACAAAGATTTATATTCAGATCAGACACCGAACTGAGAGGTAAACAGTTGAGAAAGGACCCTAGCAGGACTTTATAATATGTTGAAATTGTTTTGGGAATTTTTGTGATGAATGACTGATGGAAATGACTATGTGGTAATATCTCCAGGATGAAGTTCTTTAATGAGAAAATAAAATGTAACATCATCCCTCAGAGTCACATGAGAACATAAAGTAAAGCTTAGTTCTTTCCAGTTTCTTATTGCCAATATTAATTGAAAAATATGTTAAGTGAAGTATAGGGATCTAATCTGAATTCCGTTTAAGCGGGATTCTGATCAGGCATTTAGTTAATAAATCTACTGGTGATGTATAAACTTGTTTAGATATTTATTTGCTGTACATCATTAAAAATGTTTTCTTGGGTTCTTTTAGCTCAGTTATGAGCTATGAATTTGAATGGACCCATCAAGATTTATGTGGCTAATTTCAAGACTCCCTGATGCTTTCACCCTTTTTACTTATGACTTAGCTTTCTGAAATGCTATTGTAATAAGTTTTAATTTTATTGGTTGCTACAACTTCTTTTTCATAAATTCCAGATTTCATTGCAGATGTATCATTTGGAGTTCATCTCCTGCAACTTTTCTAGGCCATCTGTGTAATCATGCTTCATCTGATATAGCCTTTGCATAACTACCCTCTCTGTGGTATGGCCTTTCTGATTTATGCTCCTTTAACAGCCAGGTTTTAAAGTGGAAAATGTTTTCTTACTTCTACAACTCAGCTTAGTGCAGGGATGAGGAACTGTGAATCCAAGTCAAAGACAACTGCAGTGCCCTTAGAGGAGATTCTGCATGCTTGGAACCTGCATTACATCAAGTAATCCATACAATGAAACCATTGTGTTCTCGTTTCCACTTGCAGGACCCTCCTTGTCACTTCTGGGCTTATGTGGCTGCTGAGGTATTAAGCTCTTCAGCAAGAAATTAAATATTTGTTTGCTTTGAAGTCTGTGTGTCTGGAATTTTGCTTGCACACTGGGATGAAGAGGATGGTCCAAAGTCTTTGTAAACCTGATGATCCTCAAATAGCAACATCACATTTGGTATTATTCCTCTTCATCAGGTAAGAGACCTAAAGCAGTGTAAGAGGACCCTAGCAGAGCAGATACAGGTGGTCTCCTAGAGACAAGCATTTATCTGATAATTTAAATCTGCACCTAAGAACACGGCTGTATTTTTTGCAGAGATTTTGTTAGTGTCAACTCAGATGGATGATTTAGTCAAACTGGAGGTGTGAATTGCTCTCATAGCTTTGCCAGCACTCTGAATGAGAAAACTGTGAATGTCACTTAAAAAGACTTGTTCCCTGATCTGAGATAGCTACAGATTCAATACCACTTCAGTAATGTGGACGTGTGAGGAGGGAGAGACAGCGGAGGTGGGAAGAAAAGAGTAATAAATGAAAAATAATGAAGAGATGATTGAAGAATTAATATTTTCACTCTGCAGGTTCAGAGTAAAACACTGGAGTTTGGTAGGACCACCAACTGGCCTATTCTCCAGGTCTGTGTCAAATATATTTACTTCAAAAATATTTAATTGTCCTTGTGCTGAATTTAACAAAAGCAATTAAATTAATTGTCAGCCAAGGCCCTAGCTAGAGAATTCTGAAAGGAAAATTGAAAGGGAGTTTTGCATCTCTGAGATTTAGTTCCAAAGAATACTACCATGCTTCACAAATGTTTTATCCTTGTAGCACTTATTTTCATCTCTAGACAAAACTATCTTTAATGAAAGTGGAATATTTCATTGCTCAGTACAATAATGGTACAATCTGCCTTCATGATAGGTTAGGGCACTCTTTACTGCCTAGCCTAGGATTTATTTAAAAAAAAAAAAAAAAAAAAGCAAAGCAAAAAAAGGTACATTTTACAATGTCCTTGAACATTCTCCTAGTCTGATGATTTACACATATTTAAATACACAGCTCTAAGTTAGTGCATTAATGATTGTTTCTGAAGCTCCATCTTGTATCAGGCAGACAAACTGTACTTCAAAATAGCTTATGAAGTTTGTCAGGACAATTAGATCTAGTAAAGACCTACATTTTTAGTGTGAACCAATTCATTGAGTTTTGATTTTGTGGTAGATGGTGGAATTTTGGGAGAGACAAGTCATTTTCAAAGCAAACACAACTTTGAAAGACCGTGTAGTTTGTAGGGAGAACATTGTATCTACAAAAATGAGTATGAAAGAAACAACATCCATTTCATCTCTACGGGATTTCACCTTCAATTTGTAACATCTTTAACAGAGCTAGTATGGCAGATGAAGATGATTTTTCTCAGGCTCTGCCACTGTGGATGGTAATGCAAAAATCCTTTGGGGTGCTTGGTGGGGCAAAATTTATACAGAACCTTTAGAAATGTTGATTGAAAGTGACTCCTTGATGACATCTAGTCCAGTCTCTTGCTCGGGGTGGGACTGTCACTAACATTACTTTCATTCAGCTGTGGTTTTGTCTGAGTTTTTAAAACCTCCAGGGATGCGATAACCTGTTTCAGCATTACAGGGGTTTTTCTGGTGATCTTTTTGGCGGTGTGTCCTGATTTCAGACCTGCACCTCTCAAGGTTCAATGTATCCTTTTGCCTTCTTATCATATTGATTGCCTCTACTAAGAAGATTTGGTTCTGTCACCTTCATAGCTACCCTTTGAACTGCCTGCTCCAAAAACTTTAGCTGCCTCAGCTTCTTCAGTGAGGCAGGGGTTTGTAAAGTAACAAAGAATGTGGAAAAAAGACCATTCAGCTTAAACCATATACAATGGCTGGTGAACAACCAGGCCTGAAATGTCTGAGAATACCACTAACTGAATGACTATAAATATACAGTGATATAAAAAAATCAGTGTAAGTAATATTATAGTGTCTAAAAAAAATCATTAGTATCAGATCCCTGTTCTTTAAGCACATAAGAAACTCAGTCAAAGAATCCCTGAAGTGATGATTTGTCAGTCAGTTTGTTTAACACAAAAGTTGTAGTGGTCATTTAGAAACAAAAAATTTACAGAAGATATGGAAAATGTCCAGTCATGGCCTGTTCAGGACTACAGAGACAGCAGATTTCAGGGTGAAGAGGATTAGAAAACCATGAAAGAAAGGGGCTAAACTTCTTTAATGCTTTGTTCATTTTGTTAAATCCTGTCCTTTGGTCTCTTTTCAACTTAGTAGAACTATAACATGTTATATCAACAGTCCATAGCAGACACCGTATTACTATAGGTTTGTTCTGATGAAAAGCAGATTTTAAAATCATCTTCCTATTTTTTCCTTCTGTTTCATCTGAAATATTTCCAAGGAATTAGATGAAGGAGGAAAGGTGGTTTGCCTTGATAAAGATAATTCTAAGAACATTTTCTACATGAAAAGGTATGCAACTAAAACTGAAAAATGGCATCTATGACTAATCTACACTTTCAGTGTCATTTAACATTTGAGAAGTAGATGCCCCAGATTTTTTTGTCTTTTAACTAAAGTAAGACAGGTTTTTATAAAAATTACCTCTTTAAAGCTGAAAGTGGATTAAACATGAAGTTTTCAAATGTTAAAAACGTCCAACATGTAACGAAAGTTACTACTACAGGAAGAAAGCTAGGATCTGAAACATACCTTAAACTGTGATAAATAAACATCAGTGGTAGGAACAGATGGTTAAAACACATTTTTTCTCCTTTAATGTTGTTAAAAAAAAAAGAAAAAAAAGGATAAGAATGATTGTCAGCAGGGGCAAACACTATTGTCCTTGCCAAATATTTTACTGTTTTTCCAAGAGAGTAGATTTATTTCTAGTAAGTGTAGCTGAAAAAAATGGACGGACAGGAATGTCAGGACAAGCAATCATGGTGTTATGAGTGGAATTAAAAATAGAAGCTCTTCATAGCAACTGGCAACCCTCACAATTCAGTGAGAGATATGGGATAATAAATAGTCAGACAGCAACATGGCAGTCAGAAGAGAGAAGTAAATGACTGGAGTAAGAAATAGGACAGGACTAATGGCATAATCATAAGACTTATTACCTGTATTAAGAAGACTTAAAGTTCCAACTTGAAGAGTAAGTCAAATCACTCAATAAGAACTGCTGTAAGAACAGGGAAGTTGTAACCTTTTAAATGGAAACTTCCACTTGGCAGGTGGGTATCATCTGTAAACAAAAATGCTCAAAATTTTGTCTTGGAAAATTTGTGTAGAGAGGAGAAAGTTGTGTGGGAACTAGTTTCCAGAAATGCAAAGGTACTATGTGCCCTTTAAGCTGTGTGTCATGCATAAATTTATTTTGTGTGCTTATCAGGTATTATGGCAACCTTGAGACAGAGTGCACAAGTTCCCGAAAATGTGGAGAGCTGTTTCTCAGATAAATCATGCATTAGGCATGCTGGCTTTTTGTCTCACTGCAAAGTCTTTTGTCTCCTCCCCCAGTATCAATCTTGGAAAAAGAAGGGAATCTGGTTAATACACATCAATTAACAGCTTTTGCACTTTTCAACCTTGACTAGTGAAATTCCCAGGATGCCTGAGTATGTACAGCTGGCTTGCTGTTTTCTCACAAACAACCTAGCAAATTCTCTGCAAAAGAGGCTGTAAGCAGCTGCATGACCTGTCCTCAGCAGAAGATGCTCCAAAAAAAGAAACAAGAAGGTGAGTAATGGAATGGTAGTTTCACAACCTGCACACTTGGATATTTTAGTGATACATATACTGCTGTGTCATAGCTAAATGGGAATGTAGAATTTTGGGACAATAGAAATGAACTGACTCAGCTGCCATCAAACTTCTCTTTTTGACCAAAGGTTTCTTCATCAAGGGAACTAATTGGTTCTTGGGAATGAACTAATATTTATGCTGTGTACAATGATCATTTAACTTGGCCCTGGAGCAAACAAGGCGGCAACCTAACCCGGCAGTATAGCTGTATCCAAGAGGGACAAAAGGTCAGTCACATTTAATTAAATCTGATTTTTTTCATCAACAGATGATCTGTCACTATCTGTAGTAGAGAAAAATGGGGAATTTTTTGGCTGAATTTATGTTATAAAAACTATACTTCTCTGATATGCAACATTATAATCATAAGGTTAATGTCATGAGGACTGCTTCTACCAGTGAGCCACAGCATCTATCCAGCTTAAAAGTTGGTAACAAATACATTTCTAACACATATAATACACATAATTAATTTTAAAGTGCACAGCAGAGAGGGTACTTGTCTGGAAACCATTGGATGCAGATTCTTTTCCTAACTCTGATGTTATTATTTGTTGGAGACACAACTAGCCTCTATAATTGAAGATTCTGTTCTGATAATGGAAGTCCTATCACCATAGAAAAAAGATAAATTTTAGAAATTAATCCAGTTTATGCATCAATTCTGTAATTTCTGTTTGACATTGAAAATACTTTAAATAACTTTATTCTGAAAATAAATAGAAATATTTTTTTCTTATTTCACATTTTAAAAAATGCAAATTAATTACAGAATTTTTTTTTCCTAGATTACTTGAAGATTTTGAGGTGGAAAGCATACACTAATATCATTGGAAGAGTGCTGTAAAAGTAACTTTTAATCTGCGACAGGATTTATTCCACACAGAATTTTAACAAAATTTATTCATAAGCCCTTTTCTAATTTGTTGAATTTGTAGCCTCAGATAGAGCAACACTTTTCTGATTCACAGTCATATTTTATATTTATTTTCATAGCTACAGGATTACAGATAGGAAAATATATATGTCTGCATCTTTTTCTCTCTTGAAGCACCCAGCTGCAGTCATATGCTAGAACATGAAGCTGGGAGTTACATCCTCTGTGTATATGACCCCATTGTAAAATGTAATGGCACAGGTTGAGCTCTGGTGACACAACGTGCAATATGTCACTGTTTGCAGACAGGCAGATCAAACTGACCAAAATATATGAAGCTCTGCATTAGGGAGTGGGAAGAGTTAGTGGGGTAATGCAAATTAAGTGAGGCATATGAACGAGACAGGCTCCAATGATCCCAATTTAAACAGCTGATAAGTGACAAGCTGGTGAAGCCCAGGTCAGAATCAGCAGCACCAAAATGAAAGCAGCTATCTTGTTTTTCATGAGGGCCACCTCTGGGTCCCAAATTCCCAAACAGCTCACTGAGATGACTGTTAATAAACTGACCAGATTTTTCTCAGAGCTTGAGAAACAGACTTCCCATATGCATCTGCAACCTGGTGACACAATCCTGAATCTGATTGTTTCATAAACATTATAATCAGCACTGTATTCAGAAAACATTTGTGGTAAAAATGATTACCACTATTATCATTACAATCTTACCCCCCCCTCTCCCCCCCCAATTGAAATCTGAAAGCTCTAAATAGTATGAAACAGGAAATTTCACAATGCTTTGTTCACGTAGGCGAGACCTATTCAGGGAGGAGTTCACACCACACTAATTTGTGGCTACCTTAACCATAAATCACAAGTATCTCCGTTGGTTTAATAAGGTGTATTTCTTTTTCCTTGCTTCATTTAGGAGCACAGCAACTCATTGCAGCTGTATAAGAAAGCACAACAACATAGGACACAACAGTCAATTAAAATTAGACCCATAGTACCTAATTACCTGTATGGCCAACAAGTATAGCAGAAGAAAACTATTGAGCTAGGTAGTATAGCAGAAGGAAAAGAACTAGATTTCATAAATTGTCATATTGCAGAGCTCCAGAAAAAAGAAAAAAAAAAAAATACTGTGCAGGATATTCAACAAATAAACAAAATAGAAATCTGTATTTCCATAATGAAAATAAAGTTTGAAGTGTGAGGCCATAGTAACTGGAACATAGTGGAAAAGGTCTTTCCAAAGTGAAATCATGTTTGCAAATGGATGACATGATACAGCACAGCTGATGAAGACATAATTTTTATACAGTTGCTGCTTTGTTTTATGAGCTTTTTTTTTTTTTTTTATTGCTCAAAACCAGTAAACAGTCCTGAATTCAAGCTAGTCTTAGCATTTCTTTCCTACCTGTGTGCAAAATGATCCTATTGACTCAAGTAGGAAAAAATAATGAAAAAAACACCATTTTACTTACAGGACTTTCTTACTTTCATATTAACAGAAGAGAAAATAATAAGGATCTCAACATACACTGCAACCTTTTTCTTCCAGTACAGGTCATCTCCACACAGAAGCTGCATCCCATTTTGTTCTTATGTATCCTACAAGGCTCCCTCTACTTTAAGCTCTCTTGGTCCTCCTCTACCTTCATGCCATAGCTTTGGTGTGCTTTTATTTCTGTCCAAACTCTTCTCAGGTGTGCCTTTGGGGTCACTCACACAGAGGAGAGACCTGAAGCCAGACTTAGAATCATAAAATTGTTTGTGTTGGAAGGGACCTTTAAAGGTCATCTAGCCCAAACACCCTGCAATAATCACCTTCAACTAGATCAGGCTGCTCAGAGCCTCTTCCCACCTGATCTTAAATGTTTCCAAGGACAGGGCATCTACCACCTCTCTGGGTAGCCTGTTCTGGTATCTCACTACCCTTCATCATAATAAATTTATTCAATTTAGTGAAAATCTACCCTCTTTTAGTTTAGAACTTTTATCCCTTATTGCTACACGCCCTTGAAAAAAATCCCCATCTTTCTTGTAAGCCCCCTTTAATTTCTGAAAGGCCACAACAAATCCTCCCTAGAATCTACTCTTCTGCAGACTGACCAATCCCAAGTGTCTCAGCCTTTTCTGGTAAGAGAGGTGCTCCAGCCCTCTGCTTATTTTTGTGGCCCTCCTCTGGACCTGCTCTATCAAGTCTAAGTCTCTCCTGTGCTGAGGACTCCAGACCTTGATGCAGTACTCCAGGTGTGGTTTCACAAGAAGGGAGCAGAGAGGCAGAATCACTTCTCTCAACCTACTGCCTGTGCTTCTTTTGATGCAGCCAAAGATATGGTTGGGTCTGGATGAACTGAATGAACAGACCAGTTGCCCAGCACCTGGCAAGGGGCAACTCTGTGGGGAAGGACCAGCATGGGTAATCAACTGCAAGAGGGGGAAAGGTGCTGTGTCCTGACTGCAGCCAAGTGTGACAATTGTGCAATCCTAGAGCCATCCCCTCTCTCTCCATCCTCAGGGTTCATTCCCCCACTGCACTTAAGACATTCAGTCCTAAACCTGTTTACCCTGTGCTGGTGTGCCAAGGCTGGTACTGTCTGTGCCATCACAAAATGTGTCCTCTCATTATCATCCCCTGGCTGTGGACTGGAGAGAGCCAAGCATCAAAGCAGTGTAAGCCCTACATGAGCTGCAGTGAAACCATCCAAAACTAAGCATACAAAGGCTTTTAATAAGCTTGTTGGCACTGCAGACAAGACACGTGACAAACACTCAGAGATCAAGACTTTCCAGGTCAGAGCCAGACATCTGGTAAGGGCAGCACTGGAGTGGTAGAAAGTATGTGCACCTACCTCACTCCATCAAGTTTGTAGCTTGGCTTTCTACTACCAGTTGAGGTGGATATGAGATAAAATATTATCCTTTTTCTTTTGTGCTGACATTGACAGAAGCTTTACACAGAGAAGCAAATGGGCAGTGGGGATTCCAGCAGCTGGGAATGCACCAGGGGCTTGGGCACTGCCCTGCTCCTCTGCACCTACATCCCACGTACACCCAGGGTTTACTATGCAGGCTCTGGAGGTCATGCTGTGTGAGCCAGGGAGGGAAAAAAGAGCAGAACTTCCACCAGCCATCAGTAAATCCTGGCAAAATTCAATGCCAGTAATTGGCCTGTTTTCAAGGTGAGGAGGAAAGGGAGAAAGTCCTTATAGGATAAACTGTGATCAGAACAACAAATCTTTGCTAAGCAGCTAAAACACAGGGAATGACACCTGGGAAGCAAGAGAAAAATGAAAATACAGCAATTAAGAACTTTATTTAGCAGTCAACAGGTAAGTGCATGCAATGTGTCTTTGCACAATCAAGTTCTAACAAGTTAAGGGATGTCCTTCAAAAAAGCACTGCCATACATTACTCATTGGGATGCACGATAGGAGCATGTTGATTGTTCCAGGCCGATGGAACTGCATCTGTGTAATGGGATGTGGCAAGAGAGAAAATAGCTGAGGGAATTTTTTTATACTGTCAATCTCTGGCAACCACAGAATTGCTTTTCATTGTTTGGATTTTTAAATTTAATCACCGGTATTGCTGCAGATGTTTGTGAAAGAGTGAATAACAGAAGTTACACAAAAAGGTTTAGTTTTTCATGCTTATTCCCTTTATGATTGTCAGAATGCCTGAACCCCATCCTGTGCAACCTGCTGTAGATGAACCTGCTTGGCAGCAGGGGTGGAATAGATGATCTCCAGAGGTCCCTTCCACCCCTAACTTTTTGTGTTTCTGTGATTCTGTGAGCAGAGGGAAGGCTGAGTATTTGCCTACGATGCTTTCCAGCAGCTATGTTGCTCTTGCAGCACCCATCCTTTCAAAGGAGCAGTCTGGCCTGTCCCTTTATCTCTGTCACTTTTCTTGTTTTAGAATCCCAAGGACAAGCAGAAGCTACAGGTTGCTGGCTCTGTCGTCTTTCGACACAGTGGGAAGACATAGTTGAAAGAATCTCAGGTAATTTCATCTCATGAAACTTTCTGGCTTTGCTAATCTCTCTCTATGACACAAGGAATGGTGAAACATTGGGGCCTTAAATTAAGTACTGGATGAGTTAAAAACTCAGTGTCAAAAGCAAGCAAACAAAATGTAGCAACTGTAAATGAAAGCAAGAAAAACAACAAAACTGTATAACAGCTGTTGATGTGGTTAGAAAAAACTATTATTCTATGAGAACCAATTAAATCAAACAATTAAGCAAGAGGTTGGCATAAGGCAGGTAGGTAAAAAGCCTAGGAGTATGGGAAAGCAAACAGGTTAAGCTGGTTTTGCTGCTCGCTCAATATCCCTGAGGTTCCTATGGATAATACTAGGCTTGCTTTGCTCAAGTTTCATCGGAATTACATCAGAGATGCCAAAAACTGGTGTTGCACTTTAGGGAATACTCCCCCCTGCCTTCCCAAAGCTTCTGTTATCAATTATTCCAAAACCAGGGACACCTATAATAAATGACTTCTTTCTCAGATTGCATAAATAAGCAACTCTTGAAGAGAATGCAGTGGGAATGCTGATCTGAGGTTCCCCTCCCGCATCTGGAAGGGAATTCTACCAACCAGCTAATGTCTATTCAGTTACTCATTTGCTTCAAGATCTTCATCACTGCTTCAATGATTGTCACTTCCAGTTTTTCCGAGGACAAGGTCAAAACTATTCCACCAAGATGTAATTTGGATTAATTAACTTTATTTAATGTGTATGTATCTCTGAATCAAAAGCGACAATTCCTTGTGCTCATTTTAAAAGAGAAAAAAACAATCAAGAAGTTTTAAATAAGTATAGATAGATATCTAATAAGAGGAACAGAAAAAACAAAATAGTTCCAAAGTAACATTTGCATACTGAGGCTTTGTAGAGATGAAAAATATGTTCAGGGAAAAATATGCCTTGGGATTAACTCAGCAAACTGTTAGATAACCTAATCATCCATCTCCATTCTTCATTATATGAGAGCAGTTTCGTTATTTATTTTATATTTGAAAGCCCTCCTGGACTACAACATGATGTAGGATAAAACGTATTTTTAAAGGATCTTCTATTCCATTCCCAGTAAATATTTTCCTAATTATTTTAAATATTTCTGTTATAATTTTGGGGGCATCATTTTGTGTTTAATTCATATAAACCAGAGAGTTATTTTGCATGCACTTCCCATAGCCATTTAAGAATAACAGAGCTGTAAAGGCAAAATAGGGAAAAAATGCAAATAATGCAAACAAAACAGACAAGTTCTAACTAGTGCCCATGTCCTGCAATTTGCTTGCAGCCTTCCTGTTGTAAAATTAATTGTTTCTGCCATTTTATTAAGATTCCATTCATGAACAGAGAGTTCATGAGGCAAAAGTGTTGATCACATCACCTTTGCAATACAATCCCAGCAACAACTGTAGATTACTGATCCAATGCTTTTGCTTCACACAGTTATTTAGGGCAGACATGCAGGGTCTGGAGGGATAGCAAGGCAGGACTTGGGACTGAGTCCCCAGGTGAGACCCCTGTGTGAACTGTCAGGCATTTCAGGTCTTTCATTTATGTAACTTTCACTTCTCTGGTGTTTGGTAACCTACTATTTTCTTAACCAGCTGGTTTTTGCTTTCTTAATTATCTGGGTGAAAACCATCCAATCTGAATGTAAGCAGCATCCAAGAGCCAACTGGAGAAAGAAAACTGCAGCGTCCCTTTCCAGAAAATACTGTTTCTCCAGGCTAGAAGTATTCACATGAGGTTTGTGCTACCCTTTAAATCACATTTTATAATTAAGATCTTATGGAACAGAATAAGGAGGATGATGTAATTCGAGGTTGAAATGGAAAAAGCACATCAAAGTCCTTATACATAACCTTTTGTTTTAACCCCCTCGTGGTCTGTTCTTCATCTCCAGGTTGCTTTAGACTGTATCCCTGGGTATACAGGGACCCCTTGATAGAAGCTTCTTGCTCCACCCGTGATCCATTTTGCCCATAAACACGTGTGCATTTTACACTCAACCACCCCCCTTTACACTAAAAGCTGTAGGAGAAGATAAATAAAACCCCTGAGGTTCTGAGAGGTCTTTTCTGAGACTCTCCTTGATCCCTGATAGGATGGGGAAAATTTCTTCTGCTTCAAAGGCACAAGGGCTCTATTAACAACTCAACCACAACTTCTTACATAATTTTAGTGTTCTAGTTGTGCTGTGCACCAGTTTCCCCATGTTTACAGATGAGGTAATGCTTGCTGCAAATTCTAAAGATAATAAATTAGCACTTACAAAGCACTAAAAGTTCTCAGAAAGGTTATTTACAAAGAGCACTTGAGCTATGCCAAGGTTCTTGTGACATTGTAGTTGGTTGTACAATATATTTTAGAATGAATTATATTTCCCTGTCACAGTAACAATTTTAAGATATTTTTTTCTGTGATTTGTAGGCCTAGGATGAAACTTTGTAGATTTTTCAAGTTTCAAATGTCCTGCTCAAAAACTTAACCAACCAACTTAAACAAGAATAAATTCAGAAAATTATTTAAGTATTTATTTGATCTTTTGGGAATGAACAGCCTAATTTTAATTTAAACTCCCCATATTATACTTCAAATTATAGGTGAAAATAGGTTTCTGATACAGCTAGCCCAAACTTACTTATCTTTCATCAAAAAAGCAAAAGAAATGAGCAAACAAAAAAATCATAAAAAAGTAGATTTGCATAATTGCATGGGCCCTAGCCAGGTTATCAGATATACACCTTTGTTCTGAGGCTAGGACTATAGCTGCCTAGACTATTCCTGACAAGTTCATGCCTAATCTTTTCTTATGACTTTTCATTTCAGTTCACTTGCTTTGCCAAACTGTCAGAAATTATCATCCCACATTTGAAAAACTTATTTAAATAGATTAATTTGATAATTTAAAAGAATGGCCTAGGGGTTTGGAGGTGTGTGGGGGAAAATCCAAGCAACTAAAATATATTAGAAAGTTGATAAGAAAGTTGATAATATTTTAGATCTGAAAGCCCACTTAAAAACTGGCTTATCAGAAATCCTTGGAACTGTAGCATATAAAAACAAAATCCTGTTGCATAAACCTTCAGCAAAAACAGAAAAAGAAGAATAATTTGCATTTTATTCTGAAAATGTTATCAAATTTAAAAAGCTGTTGGAATCCTAATTACAGTTTTAAGTAATTTCTTAAATATAATGAAATAATTGTTAGGTATGAGTTTTTATAAAAGGTTTTTTTTTTCCTATTAAGTTCTTTCTTTTAGGAAGAAAACTTCAGTTCCACATAAGAATCAGAAGTTGTTGATGTTTTCTTCTTGCCTTAACACGTTTTTACAAACCCAGAAATGTTATTATACCTGAGCCCAGGAAGAGCTAAAATACTGGGAAGATTTTTCTGAAATATGGATTCAGTTGTATCACTTGCTAAAAGATTGTACAGAAATTGCTAAAACAGAGATAATTCACACATCTCATAAATTATATAGTTCACTCTCAACAACTGTTAATCTGAGCTGATGCTCACCAGCAGGGTTGGAATGTGCAAGTTGTAATGTGTCTCCCAGCTTCAAGTATGTAGGAGGTGTTTAAGACAGAGCCAGCTCCATCAGTGTTGGCACAGGGTGCCTTGTTCTGTATACTTTTCCTTAATGAGACTTTTGAAATTACTTGGAAGTTCATCCCACACATGATTAACCAGCACGTTCAGGACAATTAGATGAGGAGTAAGCTGTATTACAGTGGCTTCCCCAAAACTGTGTTTCCAAATTATAACTCTTTCCTTCTGAGAAGGACCTTGACCTTCAAGAGATATCTACAGTGTCCTCACTACACTACAAACTTATGCCATGCATATTAATGTGTGAAAGGCACCTTGCTCGCCTACTAGTCTCTCATGCCACTCAAGGTGTGTCTTGCTAGTTCTAGCTTGCAGAAGCAAAGAGTTTTCATTGATATGCTACAGGGTGTTCAACCAGTTCTCACTATATCTGCAAATAAACAAGCAGGAGTACAGATATAGATACATATTTTATCCAAGTGGAAACTGCCATATAAGAATGCTAATCCTCAAAAGTGACAGTCACAACTTTTCTGTATGCTTTATTTTTTAGAATTCATGTATCTCTTTGTACATAGTTTCGGAACATTAGTTTTTATTTCACAATCAAAATGTGACATTGCACCCTTCCGAACCTTAACAGCAATGGAAAATATAGACATGGCAAATCAGTGACTACTATGTGAAAATTCCAACTCATTAATGCCTCAGGAATGTTATGATTAACTATTCTCTTTCACAGATTGGCTAACACAGTAGCATTGTAGAGAAGTACACATATGTACTAGTGACAGTCTGAACCCAAATCTGAGATGAACCATGGTCCTAAAATCTCTTCCAAGTTGGACTAACTTCCAAAAAAGGTTCTCGAGTCTCATTTTCTCTAGTAATATTGGGAGGAAAAGTGTTGTTTGCTGTGGATCCCTATAGTTCTGCTATGAGAGCAGATGTTCAAAGACCGGAGGGGATCACTTCCCTGGGATAAGTTTGCCTGTGTAATGAAGCCACTGAACTTCCATGGATCCTCTTCTGCTAAAAGTCCAACACATATAAACAAAAATAATCAATATCCAAAAATTATGTAGGTATAAATCTTTATATAAAACTCCTTCAATTCCCATCTAGTATCCACTGAGAGAGTCTCCATTCCCTTCACAGGTCCTCAAATTCATTCCTATTTTGATTCACTGCCTTCTCATGAGAGTTCTGACTTGAGAACACTTTAACACCTATTTAAGCCAGTATTGGTCTCTCTGTTTTTCCAGTGGTATCATAATTAGAGCTTTCCTGTTTTGTACAAAGGCTCACATTTAGATCTTTAGACCTTCTCTGTTGAGAACTTTTCCCATTAAGCAATAAGTTTTAAGTGTGCACATTCATCACTCAGTTATCATGGATAATTGGAGAACCAGGAAAAACTAGACAAAACAAAAATGCAGATAATAGCAAGCACATGAATTACCCTGTGAGAGTACATCCAGTACATTCTCTTCTCAAAGCTTAAAAAGTCCTGTTTATCCAGTTTTCACTCAGGAGAGGGGTACTTTTGCATAGCAACAGGCAGTTTTCAACCTGTTACTATCAAGCCCTCTTTATTACGCATTTTATGGACAGTTCTGGATGTGATATGTTCGTGGGAGAGGAAGGAATGAGGGAAGGTGTGATTAAGGTACCGTTTAAATAATCCACTTGGAAGAATCAAATTACCTGAAACCTCTTGTTCCTGTATCTCTTCTTCAATACCAGTCCTGTTATTTCTGATAAAACAGGCATGGACATATGCCCAGTTTATAACTTTAGTTTGCTTGCAGCTATCTCTTCCTTGAGAAATTCCTGGGAACCAACAGTGCTACCTACCATCTTCTTTGATTTGATGAGGCAAATTCTCCCAGGGTGCATCAGATATCTCCCCACCTGATGGACATGGTTGTAGTGGTCACATTTGGATGATGTTTGGGGCAGAACATGGGGCTTTACCTATTCACAGGGGGCTCAGATTTTGGATTATTTGTGACTATGCATCTGCTTCTGACTGCAGTAATTTTTTGCTCAGTGTTGGTCTTCTGTCAAAGAGTGAGCTTCAGTCAAGATTGAGTGATTTTCTTTCTCAGCACGTTCTAACTCCTTACCTAAGTGTTAGCTCTCTTTCTTCAACATATCTATGAGCTTCAGCCTGTATCCCAGTCATGATTTAGCCTGTTATCACAGATTCCATTAACCTCAAAATCTTGCAAGACTGGATCTGCTGCCTTAGCGATGATCTGATTTATGACTGTGTTTTTTGTGACTCTTCTTTTTCAGAGAAATCTTTATATTTGACACAGAATGTTGTACTCGCTAAACATTTCCAGTTCCATCATTAACTTGGGCATGGCATAGGTGACTGCCTATGCCTTATTAAGAGCATCATCTGTTGCCAGAAGTAAGACCACCTTTTGACTAGCTGGCACTCATCATTTACAGTTAAAACACAGACTTATTTAAGCATTCACCAGCCCTCCATTTTTCCAGCATGTCAATTATGCTTTTAACTGTTCCACTAAAGGTGATTTTTAGCTGCCTTTAATTAAATTAATGTGCTTTGCTTAGTCAACATCCAGAGCCAAGAGCATTAGATGGATCTGAACACGAGCTCAAGCACTGGTGTCCATCCAGCTGGGTTGCTGGTGTATTCCCTGCGTCTTGCACAAACTGACTGTGCCCCAGGAAAAGTGCTTAGCTGTAAGGACATAAGTCTCAATGTGCCATTTGCTCACAGGACCAGCAAATATCTTCTTACATGTTTACATATTTAGCAACACATACATAGCTAAAAAGTCTGACAATCATCTGCTTCCTTCAGCCATTAAGTTTAACTGATCACCAACACAAGCTACTGAAGAAGACAGTGAGTGCCAGCCAATTTGGTCTGTAGTAGTTCAGTTCCCAACATCCACAGGCTCTTCCCTTAAAATTAAAAGTGCTTGGTTTGGTTTTTGCCCACAAATTGTGCTAGTGCTAGTGAACGAGAAGAAGATAAGGTGGTTGAGGACCAACACAGGAGCTACCAGAGTAGCCTCTGTGGCCAGGACTGGGCTCTGTTTCTGATCTTCTTGCAGGTGGGGAAATTCAGGCTCTTCCCCACACTTGCCCTGACTCCTGAGTGACATGTTCTTTTTACTACTCAGTAAAAATTAGGTCACACACTAGTTATTACAGTTTAATAGTTAAACAATACTAAGAGACTACATCTGTTGAAAGTATATTGATTAAAAAATAGTAACTGTGAGTATGTTTATACAAAGAAAGAAAATTAACATCATTCACAGTCAGGTTGCTGGTAAAAATATTCACTAATGTATAGCCAAGAGTCTTTCTAACTGATTACCTTGCAGAAAGATAATGAAGATTTTCCCCTTAAAATCATGATTTAAACATACACAGTGTCCATTTATTAGCTATTACATAAAAAGTATCTAATCAACACATGTTCTGTCAACTTTAAACAACTTTTAGCCTGTTCATTAAAAAGTCATGCAATGAAATTAAGTTCTTATGTAAGTCCAAGCAAACTACACCAGTACTATTGCACTAACATCCAGTTATTTGACAGGGCATGCTTTCAATAGATGTCTTTACTAACAGATGATTGGTATTAATTATATTTTCAGCCTCTAGAGTTCTTTCAATAAAGCTTTGGATCAGCTCCCATGTAATTTTACTCACAATTAATAACTAATTTTCAGGCCTGTCATTCTCTGGTCACATACTTTAGTCTTTCAAGTTCTGTAGCATGTAATTTTTCTTTTAGTTCTATTCTCCCTTGATCAATATCTAAAGATATAGTTTTATATAAAAGCAGTCAATAAAATCCTTTGCTCCTGTACTACATTGTCTCCTACTATAGATTATGAAAAAAGTAAAAGCATCATCATCTAAGTAACAACTCAATAAATGTTTTTTACTTGTGATTACCAAAGCCTTGCCACACAAACCCAGTACAATAACTGTGATTAAAATACACCATTTTTTGCTATCAAGCCAGCAGTGAGCAGTACCAGTGGAGATTTGCTAACGAGAACCCCTTGGTTTATTTTTCTCTTCCTCTGAAAATTGTGTACAAGGTTAGTTACAAATCAGAATTCATTTGAACAGGGCTTATTTTTTTCAGAAAATGGTATGTGGGCAAGAGGTGAACAATCATACAGTTTTCTGTTTTATGTAGGGCTACATCTTATAAGTTATGATTAAAATAAATGCTGCAGAAATATGAGTTCTGCTGGGTATTTTGAAAGCATGTACACTGCAGGAGCCTGAACATGAACAGCTCAAATATCAAGAAATCACTTAATAAGAGTTCAATGAGAAACGAAGCCTTGGGTCAGGTTTTGTTATTTTCATCCGTAGTTTCTGATATTTCCATGACACCAGAACTATGTGAGGTCATTTCAGAGAACTGTTCTCTGAATGTTAAGATGAATTCAAACTGCCTGGTGTTTTAGGGCCATTTCTACCACTGTGCTACTGCTCTCAAGGATTCTAGGTGTTAGATTCACCTGTTACTGAAGGTGGGAATTGAGCCTTTCTAACTTTTTACCTGCTTTCATTATAGAAAAAACATAGTGCTTTACTTGTCTGGTAGAACCAGAGTATTTATTTTGCCTTTCACAGAGAGCAAAGTCCTATCCTATTGAAAGGGGCAGGACTTATGTCACTGACTTCATCAGCTAGAAATACATCCCAAGCTGCAAGAACACCATCAGAGTTCAAGACTTTCTGCTTAGCTACTTTGTCTTCCAAGGCCAAGATAATTCAATTATTTGTTAAATATTCCTTTATTTTAATATTTCAACAGAAAAGGGACTGATTAAATTTATTTATATTTTCTCTTTATAATTCTGTTTCTGGTTCTGTTGTTTAACAACTCATTTATTTTCATTCATCACAACATAACTTAGAGGTCTTCAAACATTCTTTGCTGATGTTATTGTGACAACTCGGTTGTAAAATCCATGCAGTGTTTTCAGATCATTTTGCATTTGGGGCTGGCTTTTGAGTGGTCAGTGACCTGAATTTTGCAGAGGACTCAGGACTGTGAGGTAGGATACTGTGGCATAGGAAGGAGGACTTGGTGGCCAGGTGGCTCCTCAGTGTTTTTACAACTGTGTTGCAGAAGGGATTGTGTAATAGCAGTTTTTGCAGCAGCCTGCTGGAGAAAATCAGATTTTTATTGATCAATAGATGAATAAAACAGAAAATAGCTTCAGTGGTAACTAAACAACATTATATGCAAAAGGACAGCAAGATATCTAATTATGATTATCTGAATACAGTCACATACCTGAATGAACTAGCATGATCCACCTGTCTTTTACAAGTGAAGCTAATGAAGCTGAACAAATAGCTTGTATTAATTTGATTAACAACACTCTCTGTCATTATTAGAGTCAAAAGTCAACATTTTTTCCATCAGGAAAGATGTACCCAATATAAGATAATTCCTACAACCAACCTAACTGGTTTTATGTAGGAAGTTTGAAAGAGTAGTCTTTTTTCCATTTCCATAGAAACCACTGCCTCATTTATCAAGAGCCTTCCCCCACCCTGGAGATCCTTCAGGAACAGACAGTTAATTAGTGAGGGCTCCATGGGGACTTTAACCATATTTTGTGGTTTTCCCTGTTCATTTTGCACCTCACAAGACAGAATTCTGTAGATAACTTTAAAAAGCAAGGGGTTTAGAGTTCTTTAGGAGAAAAATGTCTGCTTCATAAAATGCTAAAGAGAAGAAAATAGAGATGAAAGAAAAAAATATCTACAGCTCACTGATGCATACTGATGTTCTATTGACAACTGCATCACATAGGAAATCCAATTAGAATTTTAAACTGACTTTGAGGTTCATTAGTGGTTCAACACTAAAAATAATGTAATACTAAGGTTTTCACTCATCAGACTGTTTCTTTGCATTTATTCTCAAGTAATACCCTTCTTCTGTCTTGTTTTTTAGTCATTTTACATTTTTTGTGACACTTTCTGGAAGGAGTAAAAAGTAATAAGACTATAACAGGATTTATAAAACAAACCAAAAACATGCAGTTTAAAAATTATTTGTAAATCATATGAAGGATGCTTAAAGTTCAGTGTTGCATATAGATTCTACAGTCACTTCTTAGTTTGAAAATGCATAAATCTACAATTTTTTTTGAGACGGGAATGGGACAGGAGGAAGGAGGGACACTGGAAGGAGCATATATTTATATGGGTGTACAAAGAGAGGGCTAAGAGGAGGAGATGTTTTTGAAGATGTCTTGAGAGAGGATGTTTTGAACAGTTTTGGGTGAGGAGAGGGAGAAGGCCAGGTGGCTCTTAAAATCAGGGTGGCAGAGGAGGAGACCTTTATGGGATGCTGAACAGGAGGCATGAATCAGAAGGGTTCAGGCATGTCCAGAGGTCTGGGTAGGTGAATCAGAAGGGTTCAGGCATGTCCAGAGGTCTGGGTAGGAGAGAGGAGTCTGGATAGTGTCAGATTATGGATGTGTTTAGGAGACAGATGAAGGCAAGGGGTACTCTTTCTTCCCTCCTTCACTCACCATCTCCTTTAGTGCTCTTCCCCTTTCTTCTCTTAGCAGTCCTTTCACACCAGGAACAAACTCAAGCCATCTTCTTGGGCCTTGGAACTTATGTCATGGCTGGGGCTGTTTCCTTCGGGATGAAAGCGGGATGCTGCTAGGGTGGTTCTGCTGCTGAGAGCATCTCAAGATGAGCCGTGCAGTGAGGCTGGAGGAGCTGGGATGAACCAATTGTCTGTGTGGACAGACAGCAAGACATCTTCTCAGGCAGAGATGCAGCAGATGCCCTTCCCTGCACGCCAAGCCACTGCTGCCCTCACCTCTCCTCAGGTATAGCCCAAGCCTACTCGCCATCAAAAATGTCTGGAACTTAAATGTCTTTCCTGCAAACTGAATTCCTGCCTTCCCAGTTCTTTCTGTAGTGCTAGCCCTTCCCAATGGATCCTGGGTTTGTGCAGGGAGAAGTGGCAGGGCTTCATCAGCAAGCTCTGTGCCCTGGGACTGACTGCTCTGCCTTCAGCAGCTTTTAAGTAGCAAAGTAGAAAATGTAGGCTTGGATACTCTCAGGCCAAAGAGAGAAAACTTCTCACTTATAGATGATGGTTTTAAATATTAGACCACTTACATATTTCTAGAGAAGAAGGTAAATCTTCTTGATATATTTTGGGGAAAATAAAATTATTCTTTCCATTAGAACATACCTCAAATGTTTTTAGAAAAGCGATTCCTTCGTTCTACTACACCATTTCATTGCCCCTGAAAATTAGATTTTATTGAAGGAAATACAGTGTGCTGGTCTCAGTATCATTCAGGTACTGAGACATCAATTGCATGCTGTGAACTTCAGTGGAAACTGTGACCAATGTAGAAGGCGTTTAGCCCGGAAGAGAGCAATAAGGGCCCAGCATAGCAGAAAAAAAAAAAAAAAAAAAGAACTCTTCATAAATCCCAGGTTGCTGCCAGTCTCACAGTCACAAAAGCTTCAAGCAAGCTACAGCCAATGTCCAGCAGGCAGCTATTGTTGAGGAACATTAAATGGGAACACTTGATGTGAAGAGCTAGTCTAGCAGAAAGAGTTGCACTTACCTATGACTTTTAGAGCTACTTCTGCTGACAGCTCCCCATTTTCTTTGTGTTGTTCTTCCTTCTTAAAAAGCATAGCTAGGACAACAGCTCATTATCCCTTTTTGCAGCAGGACTTGTTTGTACTCAGAAAGGTAAAATGACCTCTATTAATTCATGACTCAAATGAACGATTAGTTCATCTGAGTTTTGACATTACTGGCATTAGGAAAGGCTTTGCATCTCTGAAAAGGCTCTGTTATGTGAGGAGAGAAAGCCTGAGGTAGACCCTTCAAAAGCTTTCCACCTGCCTCACTCAGAGTGTGAGTTGCTGACGTATCATTTGGAAAAAGTAAATCCTCATCTTTATGAGGTTATGGACACAAATGATGCTTCTGACAACTTTGACATGACCCAGATTATATCCTTTTAGTTTCCCCAAAACAAACTCCCTAGCTTTCTAGCCATACAGAAGATAAGTTACATTTTAAAATAAGGTTTTAATATAGTCAGAACAGGTCTGTTTAAACACCAGCATGTTTGGGTTTACCTGGAATGTAAATGTCTTTATAATTTAGTGCAATCTAGTTCTTTCAAACTTATTCTCATCTGAACCATTAGAGTATGTAAATCAAGCTATACCACCATGCTGAACCTGCAGGAGGTTGTGAGTACAGCATTCTGCTCATGAGTGGTGAAAGTTAAGCCACTCGAATTCATCCCGAATTCATAATTATCAATTGTGCCTCATATTATATATATCCCAACAGAGCTTATTAAAAAGAAGAAAATATGCAGGTAGGTTTAAGAATAATTTTTACTAAAATATATCCTATTAAATATAATGCAAGGGATAATTTCTCTCCATTAGCTATTACATAGTTCTTTGTAACCATGGGAGAAGAAAAGGAAAAAATCCACAAGAGCTGCTTGGGGCATTTTTCCTTCTAAATCTATTGTAAAAACTTTTCAGTTTTTGGCAGGAAGTTTGACATTTGCATACAAAGAAAAAAAATAATTATGATTTTGTTCATTAAAATAAGAAATAAAGAGGTGAGAGTTATTTTTTTAAAAAAAGAAAACTGAGCATATTCTAGATTTTGGTCTATAATATCTGATGGACTAACAGTACAAGAAAACATATGCAGTTCAGTTCCAAAATCATTTGAATGGTCTCCTTGAGGATTCTAAAAGACAGCAAAGTCAAATAATTAAACTATGTCAAACAGTGCTCAAATATTATTTCCCAGAGTTTTGAAAGCGAGGGAGAGAAATCTGAATTATGTTGTTAATTAAGTAGAGTCATACAGGACATGCTGTAACTATTTCTCAAAGTACTACAATAAATGCAACCTCATCCTCAAGCACCAAAAAATGTCATTCTCATCATTCATCTGGGAGAAGCATCTGAGAAAGACATGACTAAAGATCCCAGTAGAACTGAAAAAAAAAAAAAGAGAAAACTAAACCAAAGTGGAGCATCATTTCATAACTCCCACGTACAAAAATGCAGAATAGAAATAATCAGAAAGTAATTGTATTCAAGAGTGGAGGAAGGTCAAATCCTCAAAATGTATCACAAAGAGGTGAGGACAAAACAGGTATTTCATTATTTTTTGACAGTTTGTGATGGTTCACACAGATCTTAAAGATTCAGTACAATCCTGATCTTCTGTATGAACAAAATTAGTCAAAAAGGTGGCAACAACATCTGAAGATGTGAGAGAGCTTTAAGAGCTACTAAAAAACCCAAACCCATCGGCTAAAAAAACCCCAAGAAGATTATGATAAAAATATAAAAGATCACAAACAGCAGAGATTTGGGGGAAGTTAACAGGGGTGGATAACTTTCCATTTGTCACAATATCTTGGGGAAAACTTATGAGATGATGAGCTAGAAGATTTATGGTTAAAAAGAAATATTTTTTTCCTGTGCAGTGTATAATAGAACATAGAATTCATTGACAGAACAGAATATAATGAAATTCAAGAAAGGAAATAAATGGAAGATAGGTCCATTGCTGAGAATTAAACCTGTAACTATTTCCTACATAAAAGATCCTTGGATAACCAGGAGCTGTATGAATTTTCTATAAAAAAAAGATCCCTTTATCCATGCATGGTAAATTCTCTTTCTCTCAAAGACGTCAAGAAAATAAAATAAAAAAACAAAAACAAAACCTTTGGTTTTAGAGTAACTACAGGAATAAATAAAAAAAAAAAATAGGAAAATAAAAAGAAGAAAAGCAGAATATAAGAGGTTTAAAATAGTAAAATCAGAGTTGGATCTGCTCTGCACACATCCTTTCACAAAGGTATTAGCAGCTAATACTAGGCCAGCCTGGAGGCAAAACAGAGAAAAGGACATGCAGGAGGCCCAGATGCATGCACAGATTGCTGAAATAAAAGTGAGAGAAAACCAGCCCAGCACTGTTCCTATCATCTGTACTGTTTCATTCCTAGCAGGCTTCCAGGTACAGGAGGGGTAGTTTTAGGGCTATGGCAACTATTAGACAATCCCCAGGAAATGTCTGAGAAGCAGCATGAGCTGTTCCAGTACTATTTCCAATTTGAAATTTGGACAGAGCTGGAATGCTTGGATCAGGGAAGGGAGCTGAGCTGTGGCAAGCTGCACTACAGCATAACAGGCTCAATGTTTTGGTATGGATACATGGGATCACAGGGATTCCCATTAAGCTTTTCAGTAAAGTGGATGGGTTGTTTGCTGTTCACAAGCTCAGAAGTAGCTGGACAAGGAATTCCCAAGACTACAAAATCATTCAGGATATAAGATGAAAAGTTGAGAAGAATATAGCCAGGATCTCAGTATGTTATTATGATGGGGCTGAAAAAAAGTTTGCACTACAACAGACTTCCTTGTGGATGTGTGCAGGTGTCTTCTTGTTATCACAGAAAAGAGAACTAGAGGATAGAAGGGTTCATCAGTATTGTTTGAGATTCAGTGGAAATAAAACCCACATCATTGTTCTTGGAACAGAAGCAAGAAGGATGGATACAAGTAGAAAAAATGTTTTCATGGCTGACATGGCAAGTGAGTTACACAGTCTTTTCAGAAAAACAAGGTTGGGAAGTTTGTTGGTTTTGGTGGTTTTTTTTTATCTTAGGATGCATTGGGTGTGCTAAACATTCCTCTAGAAGAGAAGGAAAAGGCCTGGCCTGCTTCCACACTTTCTCCTCTCCTCTTTAAGACCATACAAAGGCACAATTCTTGTTAGAGACTGGACAGAGCACTGCCTATTTACCTCGTTTATCTCAGCGTTTATACTGGCTGAGTATCAGGCAGTTGTCCCACCTCCAGCCATAGTATCTGTAGTTCTTGAATTCAAGGTGCAGCTGAGGTGCTGGAGTATATGCATTCCTATATGTATGAAAAAAATTCACACAAACAGTCATTTCTTCTTCAATGTTGTGTTCCTATTTAAATTTCACAGCAACAGGCAAGGGAAATGAAAACCTCTCTAGCCTCCACCCATAAATAGATGACTCTATACAGATCAACAGAAGAAAATCCAGTTTATAATGAACATATAACAGAGGTGTAGCAACCTTGACACAGATCTTTGTACAAGGAACTAAATATTTTCCTGAAGCCTGACAATCACCCAGGCTTCTCCTTACCTTCTTTATTTTTACAGCTTGGGCCAAAACTACACACTTGACAATAAGCCCACTGCAAAGAGAGTCTACTGGGCCTATGAGATCTTCTTTTCATTCATTGTCCATTTGAAGAAGAAGAGTAATATCTTCCAAACATATTCCTTTTTTGACAACAGGATGAGGTCACTAAGTTAATTATGTAAATCCCTGACATAATTTCTCCTTCCTAGCTCAAAGAACAAGAATACTTAACCGCTGTCAACTTTTAGTCAACACCACTCACCAGGAGGAATGGGTTGATGTGAAGAACCCAGAGCTGTAGCACAGTGTGCATGCCAGGGTTGTTTCCGCATCCCCACGCTCACTTAAAAGGGAGTCCTGTTGTCATCAGAACAGCTACAGCTGAATAAAGCAGAATTAAAGCTGAGGTTGTGGAAAATCCAGCAGCAGCATCAGAGCTACACATATGGCCAGCGGGCATAAACCAGCCATTTCCAGCAGAGATGAGAACTATGAATAAATATGCCCTTTACACATACAACTGAGAGGATTTTCTAAGGTATCTGTTGCCCTCTTTGTTGGCATGATGGTAGCAATGGACAGTAGCAGTTTGAATGGCTAACCTGACCAGAGCCTTGCAGTATTGTTAGAGACAGTAATCTGAATTTATGAAGAGCTTCTTCAACCTACCCATTCAGCTCGCTTAGTTCCAGTATCTGCATAAAGTGGGAAAGAAAGTTGCACTCCAATGCCAGAGGAGCTCTTTCTCATAGGCCCACTAATTTCAGTAGGTTTTCTCTCTGAAAACACCATACCATCCTGAGAAACAACTGCTTGAACTAGCTCAAATTGGATCACTTTGACTGTTTTGGACAGAAAAAAAAAAAAAAAAAAAAAAAAAAAGAAAAAGAAAAAGGAAAAGAAAAGAAAAAGAAAAGAAAAAGAAAAAGAAAAAGAAAAAGAAAGAGAAAAAGAAAAAGAAAAAGAAAAAGAAAAAGAAAAAGAAAAAGAAAAAGAAAAAGAAAAAGAAAAAGAAAAAGAAAAAGAAAAAGAAAAAGAAAAAGAAAAAGAAAAAGAGAAAGAAAAAGAAAAGAAAAAGAAAAAGAAAAAGAAAGAAAAAGAAAAAGAAAAAGAAAAAGAAAAAGAAAAAGAAAAAGAAAAAGAAAAAGAAAAAGAAAAAGAAAAAAAAGAAAAAGAAAAAGAAAAAGAAAAAGAAAAAGAAAAAGAAAAAGAAAAAGAAAAAGAAAAAGAAAAAGAAAAAGAAAAAGAAAAAGAAAAAGAAAAAGAAAAAGAAAAAGAAAAAGAAAAAGAAAAAGAAAAAGAAAGAGAAAGGGGGAGCGGGAGGGGCAAGGGGATGGGAACCTTCTTAAGCTACTTTTCAATATGTTTAATGTTTATTTAAACTAATAGGTGTGGGAGAAGCCATCCTCTGAGTATTTTTATTCTGTGGTGACACAAAATAGCAAGTGCCAAATACCAAGCATAAAAGCATACTAATGAAAGAAGTCAGCAGAGTCCCATTTTGTTGAACGAGAGCAGGTACTAATTATAGACCTCGCAGTAACTGAGCTCCCAAGAACTAGCAAGTATAATATTAAAATTCAAATGGTGCATTGTTTCCTGATTCTTATATGTTCAGATATTTAAACTAAAGTCATGTCAGAAATTATTTTTCTTTTTATTTTAAGAAATGTTTTCCTACATTTCATATTAAAGTGTGTTTTATCTGTAAATACAGGTGAGAACATACGGCAGTAGAAGAGGCATTTCAGTCATATCAGAATTAAAACTATGAAAATATCCATGGAACTAAAGAAAAAACAAGCTTGAAGCAAACATGCTACATCAAGACAAACCAGTGGAGCTCCAGTCACTGGTATGAATTTTTCATTAGTGTGTAGCAGCAAGCCCACTTCTGCTTCAAGGGGCAAATGAGAAAAGCCATTCCATTGCCACAGAAGTTGCAGATGCCTTGGTTACTCTTGAATTATACACTCAGGTCCCATGTGAGTACATTCAGATATACTTCATTGTTGAGTGCACTTTGCCACAGGTAAAACCTTTGCTCTACCCAAGCCTACCTGGCACTCAGGTGAGGCACCACTGTGCCCAAGTCTCTTTGAGACCTCTGCCTGGCCTTCAGACATCTTTCATGCTTGTGCTATAACAGCCACATGAACATTAGTCTATGTATGAATAGATTAATTATTTTAATAAACTAAGACATGATCTTGTCACTGAAACCCCTTAGAATTTTCTGTTTAGTGAGTGTGGGATTTGCCTTAACACGTTGCCACTAAAAGTTCAAGTGCCGATATAAACTATATCACCTCGAAGACACTTCCAGAAAATGATTAATTTCACATACCATGAACACCTTTCAGATGCTCTTTTTTCTCTATTGAGAAGGAGCTCAAGTGGCTCACTTTGGCTATTTGTTTTTACACTTTGGTTTCTTGAATTTATTTATTTTGTGTATAAATTAGTTCTATACAGAAAGAGTTGGTTGTTTTGTTACCAGTAGTCACTGGACAAGCAATATGCTGTCAGAACCTCAATATTAAGAAGTCATAACCTTAATACTATGAAAAATACCTTAACACAGAGAATCAAACAACTCAACATTTTTTTTTGTTGAATCTCACACAATCAGCCTCGGTCCCTCAATCCAGCCTGTCGAGGTCTTTCTGTGGAGCCTTCCTACCCTCAGGCAGATCAACACTCCCACCCAATTGGTACCATCTGCAAATTTACTGAGTGTCCCCTCAATCCCTTCATCCAGATCTGTGAGAAGGATATTAAGGAGAACTGGCCCTAGTAATTAGCCCAGGGGAGCAGCACTTGTGACCAGCCTCTAGCTGGATTTAACTCCATTTACCACAACACTGTGGGCCTGGCCAGCCAGCCAGTGTTTTACCCAGTGAAGAGTTCACTGTATATGAGCCACATGTCACCAGTTTATCCAGGAGAATGCTGAGAGAGACAGTGTTGAAGGTTTTACTAAGGTCCATGTAAACAACATTCACAGCCTTTCCATAACCAACTAAGCAAATCACCTTGACTAGAAGGAGCCTACATTTGTTAAGCAGAGCCTGCCTTTCATACATCATATCCAAGCATTTAAATATAGATCTGTCCTGTCCTCACAAAACAAAAAATTATTAGTTTGTTATTTTTTACTTTCTTACCCCAAATCCAAAGTTCATGAGAAAACTTGTGATTAATTTTTGGTTATCCTTGTTTCACAGGAAGCAGCCAGGGCTGTGCTCTACTGCCATGTAAAACTTCTGTTTAACACCTTTCCTTTGAGGTGTGGGCTGGGTGCTGAACATGACCATGGTGATGGCCAGCAATGGAGATTCCCAGGCAGCCAGGGCCTGTTTCTGTAGTAAGTGTGACACCAGTCTGCACTCAGGAGACATAAAACAAGTACTAACAGCATCATTTCACCCAGTGCCTTGGCAGATCAATGAGCTGCTGCCATTTCTAACAACTGGAGCAGATGCTCTATCACTGTCACGACATCTGAAGCATTTCTGTAGTCCAGTTTGATGTCACTGGTACATTAATCTCTCTGGCCTGATTTATGTTGTTAGATGTGGAGTTTGGGACTACACAGATATAATGTATTACCAAGGAGAGCTCAAAGCTATCAGGGCTGCACACAAACAAAATGGAGAGTCAGATGCAATTGTTTGAGGAATATGAGAGAAAAAGTTTCACACCTTGTTTGCTTGGATTTTTTTTTTCTTTCTGCCAGTATCTACTTCAATCAAGTTGACATGTACCTTGAGGTATCTGTTCTTCCTCCACAGGTCATTCAATAGTAATGTGTCATGCAAGTTGTTTCATTATGATTTAAGTGCACTTTTATTATCAGAGGTCCATTTCTGCCCTGCTAAATCTGATTAAATCACACATGAATTCCCAAAAATATTCTGAAAGGGCTTAAAAATATAAAAGATATAAATCATTTTGTGGATTAAGTTTTAGAAATCAGAGTAACTTCAGACTCTGAAGTTACTCTCCTTAGAGCTTAGATTTTATAGAGAGAAAGTATTTGAGAGAGGTCCCATTTGCCTCAAGTTGTCAGAAAGAATACTGATCATTGGCAGTCTATAGTCAAAAATATAAGCCCTCTCTCCCTCCTACTCTTTTGTATGATGCCACGTTTCTGACAGATTATAGGATGTTAGCAGCTGTAGAAGCAAGAGATGTTTTGGGGAGTTATGTGTGTATTAATACATTTTTTACATTCTTTAGGATTCATTGTAGAGTTTGCCATCCACATGCAAGTTGGCAGATCTGAACTAGCTAATGTCTTTTTTTCTGTACTTAATGTCTTTCTGACTTGTAAAACCTAGTTGGTGCAAGTCTACTGGTGTTTCTGTGTTTAAAACCAACCCTCTCTCTGGGGTCAAGACATCTGAAGTAACATGAGAGAAGGAAGGAAAAAAGGGTGTGATGAAGAAGAAAGAATTTCTATAGCCTTTGGTTCCCACGTTAAAAAAGGGATTTTTCCTAAAATTTCACAGAACAGGTTTCAAGAGAGAACATAACACATCGTGCAACATTTCAAAGAAAGTTTGAGGTGTCATAAATGCATTATCAGAAGATACATGATAGGGGTTAATCAACACATCATTTTTCTTGATCTTGATCTGATTTCAGACATTTATAACAGAAAGTGAGGTATTTTATTTTGCATAACTATATTTCCTAGCAACAGTTTTAGACCACACATGCTCAATGGGCATTCAGCTTTTCCTTTAGACCTGAGTCATTGCTGAGTTTCCCCCTGTGATGTGTAAAAAACTCTTAATTTCTTTGTTAGCTGTCTTTCAGATACCACTTTCTTGCTAACTTCTTATCATGAACTAGTTTCCTGTTGTATGTGATTCACTTTATGAAAATTCTTTATTTCCTTTTCAACTTTTTCTGCCAAAAAACTTTAGTCAATCTTATAATTAAGTTTATCCAAAGACTGTGGTTTTTTTGGTTGCACAGCATTTAATTGAATAAGTAAAGATAGTTAATGAAAAATATTATTTGAAATTAATTTGGGGAGAAGAACATTGGAGGAGGCAGAGAACAAAGCAAGAAACAAGAAAGTGTGTTTTGACAAGTAATGTGAGGAAGTAAAAGCTGTGATGGAAACTGAGGCAGCAGTGAAAGCAACCCAAAAATTTAAGCATGTGTTATCCTTGAGTAGATGTAAGCAAGTCATACAAAAAAATTATCATGTGTCATGTTTTCGGTTTCCATGTGCTTTGGAAAATAGGGATAGAGCTGAGGAAGAGTGGATATTTGAAGAAACAAGAGAGAAGAGATAAAGTTTTCAGGGACAACTGAGCCCTTTTAGATACCTGCTGAAAAACAATGTTGGGAAAACATATTTGCTCAAGAACTAAAGATTTATGAGCAAGGCCAAGGAGTGTGGTATCTGGTGGAGCAAACAAAGAGAGCTATTGACTGTCAGGTTAGATAAGAGAACTAATCCATATTCTGCTTTGACACAATGAGTCACAGAAAGCCACCAACTTCAGCAACAATCAAGATGGTATTAATTTTTAAATGCCAAAAATAATCATTCTAAGATTAGAGGATGGACAGAGAGGGAAGCATACTGCATGAATAAGGATGAAACTTCCATTTAAGCAGACTTTTATGTTATGTGTGGTTTACATTCCTATACCTATAACCCCAAAACATCTGAGGTTTCTTATTTCACTGGCTGACCTTCATTCATTGCCTTTGAATCTGTTGTATATTTTAAACAACCTTAGGAGTTCCTGTGGTCTTTATAAAAATTACCTAGGTAGAACAAAGTATCCTGTCAAATACTTGGCATCACCACATCCCAGTCTGGTATTTATAAGAATACCATAATCTCTTTTTAGGAAGCTTTCAGTTCAAGAAGCCAAACACACCAAATAAGCATATTTACAAAAATTGAAATCATGTATCAAAACCAAGCAATTTCTTTCCATTATCTATTGACTAAACTTCACCATTACATTTGTCAACAGATGAGTTTCTATTTTTTTTTACTTCCAAAGCAACTAACATAACAAAGGGAAGAGAGGGTAATAAAGAAAGTCAGATGGTTGTATAGATTTCAGATAAGAAGTGAAGGTACTTCTCTGACAAAGAAGTGAAGCACACACCAAACCCATGAACAGACAGTTTGGTTTCCTTATCAAACAAGAACGTAAATATTAGGGAAATAAGAGAAAAGTCAGTTAAGTTTTCTGCTTTCTATTACAGTGAAAGAAGCAAATGTTTCTGAATTAAATTGTGTTGGCTTGGTATTGCAGAAAAGAAGGTTTCCCTCATGCACTCTTGAATTCCACTGCTCAAAAACCTTGGAGTTTACCTGGAGCTAGCCAGGTAAAAGTGTTGGTAACATATTACCTTTTTTATACACACATGTATGTTTTGGCTTGCAATGAAACTGCAAATACTTAAATTTTTTTAAAAGCTCAGTTAATAGTCCATTTTTTTTTTTTTTTTTTTGACTGCGACCATGAATCTGATTTGAATTTCTCCCACTGGTCTGATTTTGAGTAACACATTATGCTTGAATATATCCTTGTTAATCTGTAAAGACTTCTGAACTGTCACCCCTTATCTGCTGGGATCTTTACCATGGACCTTGCGTGAACTTCCCCCTTCCCTCTTTCTATGAGCTTTTCACCATCTCCTGCATATCCTTAGATGCTTTCTTCATTTATATATGGATTTTGGTTTGTTATCTATTAAAAACCATGTATTTCTTTGCCCTAAACTGTCTTCTCTGCTAAGAGCTATTATTCTGTCAGTTTTTTTTTAAAATATCATCCCTATCACTAAGTGAAACAATGCCCATGTTGCTTAATTTTGGGTAATATCCAGTTCATCACTGCATTCCCAGAGGTATTCAGTGAAGTTTTCAAGTGAAGGAAAGAAATTTAATTTCAGGAATTTGCAGCTTGGGAACAAAATACTAAATTGAGGTGATCTCAAAAGAACTGTTGCAATGCTAGTTTGATTTCTTCAAAAGAGGAAAGATATTTATGTTTCCACCACTGTTGTGTTCAAAACCTCATTGCTCAAAAAAAGGTGTTTATAAGTAAGTATGGAGAGAGAGATGACATAGGGGCTTTTATTACATAGCAATGTTAAAACTTTGTGCATATTACAATAAAGACTTTGTCTTCCTTGGAGAATTTTGTCCAGCTGAGAGAATTCCACTATTTTGTAGACCAAGTTTCCCAATGATTTCTTCAATTTCTATTTTTCAAGTTCTGCTTCTGTACTTGACTAATACTAATTAGGGTGCTCTCTTTAAGCTCTCATCTGCTCCACCAAGTGTTTTAAAAAGTGCCAAGCACGCCATCCAAATTTTGTGTGCTGCTTCTGCCATCTCCTGTATATCTGTTTAATCTCTGAAAGTTTTGCAAAACAGAGAAGAGGAATAATTTACTACTTATCACCAAAACCAGTTTGAAAACACTAGCAATACTATAGACTGGTTCTTTCTCCACAAAAAATGAAACAAAACAAAACAAAACACAGAAACCCCCACAACCCCTGCTCATGATAAACTATTTGTATAGATTAGATATTTAGATGAAGAAAAATCTTTTCATGATATATCATGGCATTTTTACAAGGGTGAAATTTTTAACTACAGATCCAAAATAGGAAATATTTGAAGAAAGTCCTGACTTGGGAGGGTAACAATTTTTTTTACTTGATGTAGAACATTACGGTAGAGAGATTTCAGAACATTAAAAGCACAATGACAGATCTGAACACCGCTTGAAATGAATATTTATAGTTGCTGCAGAGTTCTCTCTAGAATTTAGTTGTGTTTGGATTTATGAGCCATTTGTGGTTCTGTTAAATGAGTTAAATACAGTAAACTAAAGCCCAATGAAGTTTTAAAGTTATTTATCCACTAGGAATCTAACTTCTATTGCCTGCTCAGGTCACCTACAAATGAATTTTTTCTTATCTGCTTATGAAAGGTCTCCTGAGCTTACCTAGCAAAATGCTTTACTCTTGTAGAAGACAATCTTCCTTCCCATCAGTCTCTCTGGGCCAGGGTAAAGCTTGTCTATAGGTTCCTTCTGTGAGCAGCACAGAAACAGGAAAATTCCATTAAAAGAAAGAAGGGAAGGAGGACTTTGCAGACGCATGGAAGACCAAGCGGACAAATGGGAAGAAAAACTGCATGTCCTTAAAACCTATTATGAAAAATTGGAAGAGGCAAGAAAGAAATAAAATAAAAGGAAATGAGGTGGTAGGAATTCGAGAGAAATTAAGAGGATATGGATGATCTAATACAAGATAAACCGTATACTCTGCACGAGTGTGACTGCTTTTGTCCTTAAACCACTGCAGTAGGGAAGATTTCCCCTACTAAGGTAGGGGATGGACCTCAGTCTTACTGCATTTCAGATTAAATATTGCTAAACATTCTTTTAGTAAAAGAATACATATACCTTACTTTACTGAAGCTACACGATGCAGTGTATCACAGCAACATCATGAGGAAAGGCTGTGGGATGAGATTTTAGGTGAAGGCAAACATAATGTGAAACTCCAGTCTCCTCTTATGCTTCTGCACAAGCCACAATGATTGGCACTTAAACACATATTGACCTGGTGTTCAGAGAAAAATAGAGAATAAAACTAAGCTTCTTAAGGGTAACTCAAGAAAAAAATGGTAATTTGAAGAGACCACTATTTTTAGATAAGAAAAACAGTCTCAAATTGTTCAGAAGGGCTGTATGATTACTGATGTACATACTCCAAAGATACCAGAGGAAATAAAATTTTCCTACACAAGACCTAAAATCTGCAGGAAGTTTATCATTTAAGAAACAACTTTTCCAAAAACTACATACAAATCTGTGACTCACCACCACCACAGTATTTTAAGAAGAATTTTAAGAAGTTGCTAATAAAATGTTGTGAATAAAGAAGCCCAAGCCTAGTGAGTTGCTTGCTTTCTCTCTCCCCCCTTCTGCCTTTCTTCTCGCCTTCCTAGGAAAGATTCCGAAGAGTTTATAAGGATGAAGCAGCACAGCTCTGAAGAGGCCAACAGAGAAAGCTCCTTAGCCCCCTTCAGGTTTTAATTGCTGGTCATGTTAAAGCTCTCTGTATAGAGTCTATTTGAAAATTCAGTGTAGGGAGTGAATTGTAGTCTTATTTAAATTAGTGGGAGTCTTATTATTAACACTGGAGCAGAATTTCATGCAGGGTATTTACTGTTGCCATCCCATTAAATAGCCCAACACCTTTTGTAATGTTCATCTGGAAACTTTCTAGTGGCACAGTGCAGCCAAATCTTTCATCCTGATCATGGCTGTGTCATATACCCACACTCAGTGTGAGGAAATCTGTGTGGACAGAGGTGCCCATAGTTACACATTTGCAAGGTGGCTTGGACTTCCATGAGTGAAAAGTGTTAAGTGACTCCTTGAGCATTCTTACTTAGTGCCTTGCATATAGAGGACCCCTAAATTCTTTGCAGACTTCAGTTTTGTGGGAATTTAAAATTATGTTTTGTTCTGTTCATTTTTACAGCCATCATCCTTGCAGCTATGGCTGAGTGCCTCTCAAGTCTAAAACAAAGTGGAGATAATTTTGCAGTTCTCTTGCTGCTAGGTTATATTTACTTACTGTAATTCCTATACAAATAATAGAGAAATACAATAAACATCCTAACTTGAATTATCACTTTGAATGTTTGTAGCTTTAAATCAGGCAAAAAGCTTCAAACAACTGGAATTGAAGAGTATAAAGAAATTGTATTTAAACATTTATCAGAATGCAGATACTTTTGGGTAATTAACATTCGACACCTGTTTATTAAATAGAAACTGTGCCATCCGAACAAAAATGCACTATTTTCCTTTCTTATAGAGTTATGCACTAATGTGCTTTAAAATTTCCCCAAAAAAGTAAAACTGAGAAGAGCAGTTATGGTGTCAGAATCAGTGTTCTGTGGAAGAGCAGAAATACTAGAAAAATTAAGCATCACAAGGGTATCCTTCATATATGTTTTTGTGCCACTTAAGATGTACAAAATCTGGGACAATGTACAAAATCTGTACAAAATGTACAAAATCTGGTTTTTATTCACTAAGCAGAAATTCTGTCAGTTCTTTCTTTTAGCCCAGCTAGTGACTCCAGAAGGGCACCCATGTGACAGGATTGCACTCTGTATTTGATGAAGAAAAACAAAGAGCAAGCCAGGCACGATGGGATGCTCTGTTTTCATCTGTTCTTCTGGTTTTTTCCCTTCATTTTCTCTCTCTTTCTTTCTTTTCCTATTCTGATTCTCCATTTAATTTGTTCATGCTCCTTTCAAGGCCCCTACCAAATCTTTATTAAATAGAAGATGAACTGTAACACCTAGATTCTCACCAGCTGGCAACAGCAGAGAGAGCCTTGCACATCTGAAAGTAACTGAAAGGCAACAGTTCATTGCAGAATGAGTCATGATCCAATATATTTATTCAGTCTATTAAAATTCCAGTGTATTTGACTAAGGGTTTGACTACTAATGAAAGTACACACCTTCACCCATACCATTCCCTTCAAACAGAAAAACTCTTGGGAAAAGTGAGGTTTTCTAAATTTCTCCAAGCACTTGCTGGAGAAAACAATAAAAGATACCAATGACAATTATAATAATTTTCAAGTCTGGCAGTTAGCCTAGTAGTTCATAATTTCTCTAGCTACCCATAATTAGAATTATTCATAAAACCTATGTTTTCTAACTAATTGGCTTTTTCCATGCCTATAGCACATTTTAACATTGGTCGTGAAACCAAATCCACAGCATATTATTTATTTTACAAATAGGCTGAGTGCTAGAGCAGAAGAGACAGATAGATGCAAAATATGGAAACTCTGCATTCTTTTGATCTGAATTTCAGAAGGAATTTCAGGCTCATTGGCTGCAGTATTGCAACAGGAGCTCCCTATTGATTCCTGTGGGAATAAACAAAAAGATTTCTGGGTGCTGTTGCTGGAGAACTGGCCACTTACAGGCAAAAAAGCAGCCAGAGCTACTCATCTGTCTTCTTCCTGGAGCTGCAAGAAATCAAAGTTAATAAAGGAAAAGAAGAGGAAGGAGAAGGAGAACCTGTCTCTTAAGGGCATGCCTGAATCCCACTCAGAAGCCATTAAGTCATCTAGCTCTGTTTTTCTTACCTGAATTTTCTCCCATTGAGAGATTAGAGCTGTCAAGAGATAATGCAGCAGGTGGACCATCTTCCTAAAGCACAGCAGAAAAGCTCATAGTGATTATAGCAGCCGAGGGGACATCACCAAAAACCATCACTTAAGACACAAGCATCCACTTTACTAGTCAACAAATGGCACAATTGTGCCTGCTGGGCCAAACTTTCCCTGCTACCCTTTCTGCTGTGATTGATCACAAGTGCTGTTCTGATTCAGAAAGTTTTCAAGGGATACAAACTGGTATTTGTACACACACTTGTGCTGCTGGAACAAAGCAGGCATCAAGATTAAATGAGTTGAGCCAGTACAGCTCCACTTCAAAAACCTTTCAAATGTCATCCAAAAAGGCTGATATTGGAAACCCTCTCTGCCTGTGTGCACATAACCTCCTTTCTGTTTCACTCACACGCATGAGGGCAGTTTGGAAAGTAAATTGTGAAAACTGGGAGGTCGGTAAAGAAATTGTCCCACTGGGTTCTGGCAAAGCCCAAGGTGCCTGGGGAGGCTGAAGCCAGCACAGGAACCAGAGGGGCCTGGGGAAAGGAGCACTTGGAGCAGCACCATTCCTGGGACAGAGGGCACATGAGAGCAGGAAGGCAGCAATTTTTCTCCCAGGTGTGGGAAGAGCACAGCATGAAGCTGAGCATGGGGCCAGTATAAAGATGAGAGCTGTGCAGTTTCCAGAGAGGTGTGTAGGGTATGAGGTGCTGCAGTTGTGGTGGGTCCAGCCACAGAGCCCAAGGTACTCAATGACAGGATGGGGAAGAGCAGCACCAGCAAAAAGCTTTAAACAAAGTGTCTCAAGATATTCTGTGGCCACATCTCCTGGAGTATAAACAATAACCTGAGTTCACTTAACATATTCTGCCAACTGATTCACTTATCTGACCCACAGTATTGATAATAGATTCTAGTCAAACACAAGCAAAATCTGTTACTTTTTTCCTAGATGTTACCTGCCTTTCACCTTTTCTAAGCAAAGGAAGAACTAATACTGTAGCCATATCATTTTAAATAAGTATTCATAAATATTCAAAACAAAACCAGGAGACACTATCTAGGAAGTAGTAGCTACACCTCAGGTGTCCCATAATGCTCAAAAAGTAAGTTTTCAGTGCTGCACTAAAGGTGTGAATCTGAGGATAAAGCTTGGTCTGATATAGTCTACATCACACACAAGTAAAGCTCAGAAGCCTCTCAACAACTTCTCTTTGAATTCTGACATGAATGCTTGAACAGCTGTAGTAGTTGCACAGGCTTTTAAAATGCCTTCCCTTAGGTCCTGTTTTGTGAGCATTAATACTCTCCCACAAATCTATTCTAAGGATTGCAGTCAGCTGGTGGGATTTAAAAATGTGGAATTATTCAGAGTCAGTTTCCCTTGTTACATCCCTACTTCATGAGTTTGTACAATACTGTCATACTTAACTGAGGTTGCTGCTATATGTGGTGCTTAGTGATTCAAAGCTTTTAAGATGCATATTTCTAATGAGATTTATGTAGTTTACCATGTAAGCATCTAACCCACTGTTTTTGAATGATCTCACACTTTTTTTCCCTCCATAAATATAAATTATCATAATGGAAATTAAGTAACTGAGTGGTAATACAAGTGTTTTTCTCAAAAACTATGACATTTCCCCAGGCAATTCAGTTGTAATTACACCCGGGAGTTTTCTTGTTTACCATTAGGATTACTTGGATTCTTCACAAGTCTTTAACTGTGTATCATGGATCCTCCACACAGAGTTTGGAGGATTAAAGGATTCTTTTTTATTGTTATTTTCTTGTCCTTCTGTTGACATTTTCATTTGCTGTTTGAGCACATGAACAAGTTTAATGGCCGCTTAACAAGTTTAAAACATTAGGTCATTATTTTTAAGTACTCATCTCTTTTTCTAAGGGTTTACATCATTACATGTAGAATAATAAAGCTCATTTATCTAGAAGGTAGAAGGCTAGGAAGGCAGAAAGATAAATGGAGAGTGAGCAATAGTAATGAGAAAAATTTAAGCCAAAGTCAATGCTGGAACAAGAATAGATAAATATAAATTGCCCATGAATAAGATTAAACTAAATATTAATATTTTTCTAATCTCTTAATTGCTGTCTGTTACAATCCTCAACAGACCCCTTAGCTTCTGATAAGGGTCATTAGTTTGTACCCATAAGAAAGCTGGGACGTGACAGCACCAGCTTTCAAACCCAGATTTTTTTTTACATTTATTTCTTATGTCTCTTGGCATTTGACAAGCCAATAATAGTAAAACAGAGAAATGTTTACTTGAGGTAACATTTAACAGCAACATTTGCAAGGATATCACTAAAATTAAAAAATGTAAGCTGCAATTTTAGACCACTAGAACCCTTCCTGGCTGCTTTAGTACCACCCTCCTAGTTATCCTTCAATGTCTCCAAGCATCTACTGGAAGTGCAGGACTCCTGGAGACATTCTGCTTCCCCTGCACCTCCCCATTTCTGCTTTCTCCTAACCTGCTCTCTTTGAGGGTTAGCTTTTGGACACCAATAGAAGATTTCTTAACTGGAAGTGGCTTATACAGATGTTTCAGTGTGGCTTCTCAAAACTAACTAGAAATCTGATATATGAATTCTATAAATAGTGTTGGGTAGCTCTTTCTGGAAGGGACAATCTCAGATACCTAAGAACTTTTCCATATACTTCTGATTAACTCTAACTGCCAATTATCCCCACCCAATCTGAACTATTAATTTATCCCACATGCGGACCTGGCATGAGTCATTCTTATATAAAATTTTACAAAGATATTAAATTTGTACGTGTTCACTTAGGCTTATAATCTCTAGTTCTAACACAAGTTTTCTATGGATTTCTTTGTCCTACATCCCTCTCCAGTATACAATTGCTAAAACAAAACCATGTAGTGTGGCCAGTCCTGTAAAAAAAAACAATCATCCCTTTGTGTATTTTCTAAACATGAGAGCTAAAACTTCTGTTCAGCATCAGTTAAATCCATCATCTGCATCACTACACTTGTTCATATATTACTTGTAGATGCACAATTATTCTGAGCCATTCAATACATTTTGCTGATGAAAGAGTAGTTCTTGTCTGTATTCCAGCAGAACCAGCGACGTGGCTTCACTCTGGACTTAATTGACCACAGAAGTAATACCATAAAACACACATTAAGAATTATCTACCTTCAGTTTTATTATTAAAATAATAGAAGTCAATGAAACAAACAATTGGATGGAGATTCAGATACTGCACATGGCTGCTAATACACCAAAAACAGCACTGAGACTTGACTCAGTGTCTGAGCCCTAGAGCTGAGTTCATGAGAATCCCTCCTGATTAAGGACTTTGGAAGTACAGTGTAAGGCTCCAACTCCTCATTTTACAATCTAGGGGTTTTTTTTACATAATTTGTTAACTTCATGATACCTAAGGTCACAATGTTCAGGGCATGACACAAACTGAATTAACTGTATAGGAAACATGGGATGACAACTGAGGGTATGCCATCAAAATTTTTTTTCCAAAGGCAGGTTTTGTTAGCATCAGCAGTAGGAATCTTTATATGAAAGCTTGCAAACTGAATGCATAGAAGCAGCTAATTGCTTTCATTTGAAAAACCTATTTGTACCTATTTGTAAATACTACCTGAGGACAGTGAATATTGACACTGCCTACATTAGGCATTTCAGTTTAGGTCTAAATTGGTAGCCTCATTGTCCTGAGATCTCTTTTCAGTGAGCTAGGCTAGAATTAGAAGCTTCTGCTCTGATTGACTCTCTGAAGTTATAGATCTCTGTCCATAAGCTATGCTGACAGAAAAAGAGACTCATAGATCAAGCTCTTAATGCTACATGACATGAGTAGTCCAGTTATCCTGAAGTGAGATAGATACTGAACTATTTTCACTATAAAAAGAGAAAAATACTTTCCAACAAAAGGTACCAAAAGGTGCTGTCCATGTGGTTAGTATATTTTTTTATCTCCTTTTCTGTTTCATGAGGCAAAGTGTTTTATTACACTAAACACAGGAGACATTTATTTCTAGAAAATCTATAGTTTCAATCAGTAGTAACATCTGCCCTTTAAAGTTTGAGACATGTAATAAAGTCTAGCAATATTTCTATATTACTGAAAATTACTGCTGACTGATGTACTGTTCAGTACTTCCATGAGAAAACAGACAGATAAAATAAGAGAAAAAAATAAGGTGATTTGAAAAGATAATGCCACTTAAAAATTGAATTATTTAAAACAAAAAAACCCTCCTTTTCAAAGCAGTCTTCTACTATTTAATTTACAAAAGGAAAATGAAATCAATATAACTTCCTGAAGAATTATTGAATTGATGATTAAAGGCTTAATGAAAATTTTATGACAAGGTTTTGTACAGATCATCAGTCTGCTTGACATCTCAAATATATAATCCAGTTATATTTAAGTATGAGATCCCTGTCTTTTTGGAATGACCTGTGAATTTAATGTCACTGTACTATTAAAAGTATGATATGCTTCTTATGTTTGCTTTGATTCATTTTTCTGTTCAGTCCTTGATTGTCAGAATGTTGGTTCTGTGAAAATTCAGTTTTGCGTAGCATTTTAACCTCTAAAAAAATCAATGTATCTTCCCATGCTTGTCGGGTTTTATAAATAAACTTACTGGAAAATAAAATCAATCCTCGTGCCTGCTTTGATTTGACATATGTCTTTTTATAGAGCAAATAGATACACTTATGGGTCCAGGTTTTCTGGTATGGATTGCTGTAATACATGTGGCTTAATGCAGACCCAGGAGCACAAAGGGGAGAAATATACAGATGCTGCATTTAGACACAGATATTGGCTTCCAGTACTGTACAATGGAAACAGTGCAGATAAAATAAACTTTTGGATTTCCAGGTCACCAGTCATCAAAAATATTTAGTAAGTCCTGGGCTTATTCTATGAGATAAATCTATAAGCCTTCCTGATGTTTCTTACATCTGTATCTAATATTTTTCCTTTTTCACCTCCAGATTTTTTCTTATTTTTAAAAAAGTATGGTAGGTGAAAGAGATTAGAAAAATAATAAAACTTTCCTTATAGCATTTTGGATTGCTCTGTATTGTTCCAGAAACTACAGCATCTCCTTACTTCTTGGTTTTCCTCTTGGTTTTAGTTTTCTTCTCCTCTTCTACTTTTGTCCTCTTCACTCCCTGTCTTTTCCCGATAAATAAAGGAAAACAGAAATCCTAAGCATTAGCACCCAAACAATTAGTAATCAAAGAGAATTTAGACAATAAATCATGTTAGAATCATAGAATTACCACAGTTGGAAAGGACCTTGAAGATTATCAAGCCCAACTGTCAGTCCTACACCACCATAACCACTAAATCATCTCCCAAAGAGCCACATCTACTTGAATTTTGAACACCCCCAGGGGTAGAAATTCCACTACCTCCCCGGATAACCTGTTCCAATGCTTCAGTACTCCTTTGATAGCCCTTGCTCTTAGTCATTGTCCTGGTTTGGGCCAAAGATACTTCAGTACCTCATATTCTCATCCAGTTGAAAATGCAACCTGTTGGCAAAATGTGGGCATTTTACTCTAAAGTTTGTTTAGACGTTGCAGCCTGCAATCACTGCCCAATGCTCTGTTCAGGAGAGCTTCCTCACTCCTGTGTGCACCCTCCCACCTCTCCTTCTTGTGCTGTGCACATCTTTTGGATGGGTCCAGCAGGTATGAATAATTTCCACCAGCTGTCTGATCATGCTGAGCTTTGCTCCAAATGTAAAGCCATCATTCACTGCCCTTTTGTTCTGCTATATCCCCTATGTTTTGATTTTTTTATTATGCTTACCAGTATGCCATGGGAATTTCAGAAAATATCTTGCAGCCTTCATACTAAAATACTTCATACTTCATGTACTAAAAAACCTTTGGCAGTTAAAAAAATAGATTATTTTGACTTTGGGGATCCTTGGGACTCAGGCTAAGAAAGGGATTTTTATAGAACTTAACTTGCTTGTTACACATAACTAAATAGAAGAGATTCAATATAACAAAGCCTTGAAAAAAAGGAATATAAAAGAGGAAAAGAAAACAGAGATGTATTATTAGTAGCCCACCCCAAAAATTCAGGTTTCTGATGAGGTAAATATTTACATTTTGGGTATTTATTCAAGCCTTGTACAGTTTGTATGAACCTGTGAAGTCTGCAGAACACCATGCTCAGATTCTGTGTGTAATATAATTTAAATATATCTGATGTAGGTTATTTAGAGACCAAGATTCATTTGTTGCATGAACTGGCTCCTAAGGGTTAAAAGACCAGATCCCTAGGAGGCAATATGTTCTACCTCTAGATAGAACATATTTCTGGCAGAAAGATACAGGAAAATAGGAATCTGAAAATGAAACTTAACATCTATTTCTACATCCTGAAGCAATGTTCAGCATTAATAAAGTTTGAAGATGATATTTATAATTTTAGACACATTCAGCCAGCCTACAAAGCCTTCGATATTAATGACTTTTCACCTGAAATGAAAAGCTAGTGGCTTCCTTGAAAAATTCATCCAGTGATTATATCAGAGAAAATAATGAAGATGACCATGTTGTATATTTAATGGCACCAGTTACAGTATGATTACCAGCATGTCGTAAACATTAAAAACTTACTGTGGTAGCACTTTAACCTAGGGAAAAAAAAAAAGGTAACAAATGCTCTGCTCAAACTTCAAGGATATTGGAGCCCCCCCAGTGAGGGACAATTGTCTCCACATTCAGATGCTACACTCATGTGAACACAAAATGAGCCCCTCGTGTTTGTCCAGATTGTACATCACCTTTGGTGTAAAAGTAGCTTAAATAGCAAACAAACAAAGCCCCCAGAACAATATCCAAAAGGGTTTGTATCAGTTCAGAGGGTGCAGTCACTTAGAGAGCAAAGTTTCATTCTTTGCAGAAGATAAAAGGTCATTGAAAAATCCCAACAGGATTAAGTGATTAAATAGAATTAAGATAAATTATTTCATTAAGAGTTCCATGATGCCTACACAGTTTTCCCCTTTTAGGCCCTGTGATGATAAAATCAAATCTTACAGAAATTTGTTCATTATATATGTTCATTACTTGTTCATATTACTTATTCAATAAATAACATTATAACTTTCTTTAAAAGGGTATATTAAATGAATGCTGTCATATCAGAAATCTGTTTAATGGCCATAGTTACAGCTGATGACGGTATCGCACCTGGTTTAGTGCTGCAAAATTAAAAGAAAACTAAAGAAGAGCCATTAAAAAAGGATTTAAAGCAAACAATTAAAATCATAAAAAGGGAAGCTGAGCTGACCCAGCTCTGCATTATGAAGAGGTAATAGTTGATATCAGAAGTCTGAAAGCACAAGCCGTGACAGGCAATTTAAACTATAGGTCTACTTGAATAAAATCCTACAAAATAATTCTGGTGTATGCAGCTGAAAATTCATAGAACTTTAAACACTGGATACTGAATAAAAAAGTACAACTGCCATCCTACTTAGATTCCTATTTTTTGCTGTGTTGGGACCCCTTCTCTTTCTTATTAGAAAGCATGGATGGAAAAAAAAGTGATTACAGTAGAAGGAGAGAGAAAGGGTAATAGGAGCACCAGGTGAAGGATATGCATCCGTTTTCTCATTTTATGTCACTTGTGGAAAAGCATTCAAATAGAGAAAAACCAAGAGATCAACAACATATGCTCAGCTTCTTTCAGTGTCAAATGATGTCTGACCACAACAGGGACAAATGTTTGATGGTGTCCTCAGCAAGGACATCCTTAGAGCAATGACAGGTCCTTCAGAGGTTCCCTACTAACTTTTTGTAAGGCTTTGAACAGATCACTTTCTTGGTTTTGCAAACATGCTGCTGCTGCATAAATTTCAAAGACCTTTTTATGTCATGATTAAAAACTTCTGACTATCTTGTTGGTAATTATATTAGTATCTTTTGGATAACACCATGATAAATGATTTAGAAGACATCAGATTAAGGAAATAATTTCAAGGTGTCCTTTCTCTCCAAAAAGAAATGTGCCTTCTGTACCTGAGGCAGAAATAGGGACTACAGGCATTTGTGTGCCTTTTGGGCACATATATCATTTCTGAGTGCAAAAGATTGCATATGATTCCAGATGAAAAGCCAGGCAAAATATGCAAGAGAAAGTTTAGTTTTGTTCTATTGTTCTTAACAGCTTGTAGTTGTTTAGGTTTTTTTTAAAATTTTCTTCCAGTGAATTTACAACTTGGATATCTCTGTTAAAATAATTCTTAAATGAAACCTTGTAATTTATTTCAGTTTGCAATTGATACTGCAGAAAGCTATTGTTGTGTGCAATGAATCAGCCATGGACTAATGAACTGAAGCAGTTACTAACAGACATAAAGCAAGTACAAAAAACAGAAAAGCCATGTAAGCACTTGAAAGAGAATAAATGTATGATAGTCACTAATGGAGCACTGTTTCCACTAGAACACTTTTTTTCTCAGTCTGTTGGAGTGGGTCCAAAGGAGGGCCATGAAGAGGATCAGAGAGGCAGAGCACCTCTGCTACAAAGACAGGCTGAGAAAGTTGGGGCTGTTCAGCCTGGAGAAGAGAAGGCTCTGGGGACACCTTATAACAGCCTTCCAGTTCTTAAAGGACATTTATAAGAAAGACAGGGGCAAGTTTTTTATCAGGACCTATATTAATAGGACAAGTGATAATGATTTTAAGCTAAAGGAGAGGAGGCTTAAACTAGATATAAAAAAGAAACTCATTATGATGAGGGTGGTGAGACACTGACACGGGTTGTCCAGAAAGGTGGTATGAACTCCATTCCTGGAAACACTCAAGGTCAGGTTGGATGGAGCTCTGAGCAACCTGGTCTAGTTGAAGCTGTCTCTTTTCATTGCAGGAGAAGTGGAATAGATGAACTTTAATGGTGCCTTCCAACCTGAACTATTCCATGATTCAGTGATTTTTTTTCTCCTTTTGTTTTTAAGTATTTGTTTAAAACTTGCATTAACTGAGCTTGATACATTTCAATCACAGCAGAATAATAACTAAAAAATATTTGGGAGACAGCACAGAAACTTTTATTTCAGATGGCTCAGAGAGTGCAAGAGATGAGGAAAGGGAACCCCTTTCTGCATCAGTCATTGAGGGTATGAGTGTCGGACCCTTAATTCCCAGGAGACAATTTCCACTTCTTTATCAGAGCAGAGATCCCACATTGAATTAATGCCTGAATTTGATCAGATGCATCAGATACTCAGTGTGATGCCCTTGTGTCTACTGTGGAGGCCTATAATGCACACACTAATTTCGCAACATCATCTCTTTCTTCACATTTATTTTCAGCAGAACCTATGGAATCTCTTCTATATAGAAGAGATATATCTCTGAATTTCAGCTAAGCTGGCAATAGGAATATGTTATGAGAAAGTATTGCAATAATTGTCACTTCCTTGGCTTCAAGAAATGTGTGATTACAACAAAGCATTTTGACAGACCTCATCTGGTTTTGATTTAATCTTCTTTATTGATACGCAGACATTTACAATGCTTATTCAAGCCCAATTTGACTCAGTAGCTAACGCTGACAATCTGAGATGTGAGGATTGTGCCACAGTGTTCCAGAAGTAACTATGTACAGAATAAAAACAGTTCCCTCCTATCAGCTTTAGATTTGCAACTTTAAGTTTCTTAAGATGACCCTATTTCTTGCATTATAAAAGCCCAGATCATACAGTGCATGATTCATGTTCTGTGATTTGTGATTGCTTTTTATATTCATATCCCACATGCTCTTATTCATCAGCTTTACAAAACGAGACAGTGAAATCCTGACATGATTGAACTTGGTGGGAGCTTTGACATTGTCTCCAATAATACAGGGATTTCATCTAAATCTTTGTAGCCTTTGAATGAAAGATGCCATTCTCTTTTTGGAGTGGGAGGAAGGGCACTGAGATGCAGGATGGTGGTATTTATGTTTTCATTAGATGTGTCTCTTCCATTAGTGAGATGTAACAGTCGGTAGGATCAGAGAGGATATAAAGGTGAAGTAATCAAAATTTACCAGTGTGGGGAACACATTGGCTGAACTCTGCATGAGCATCTCTTTTGTCATTATGTGTCAGGACCTGGACTTAAGACACTGCATTGACTCACATGGCTTGCCAGCAATAAGCAAAAATAAGTTACAAAGAAAGTATAATTCTGATCTTTATTAAAGGAAAGCCAGGCTTGGTTAATCAAAATTTCAGATTAAACAGAGGTAAATCAAAATTTACCAGAAGTTTAATTTGAACTTAAAATTCATGTAATTTCCAGTAACTGGACTGATGGATCCCTTTCTTTCCTCCCAGCAGTGAGTGCGAATACAATGTGTGGGAGCCCCTTTCGTGCTGGCTTCCTGTTAGAGAGCTTTTAATATCCCTTCTGGTGTCCTCTGTGCACTGGACTCCACTGCAGAGTCAGAGAAATGTGTATAGGGTTTTGGAGACAGCAAAACATGCAAAGCTTTATAGCTCAAATGCAGGAAGTGGGAGCCAGCAGTGTTGGCTGCATGCTCAGCACATGAGGCTTGGCCAGCACAAACAAATTCCTAAAACTGATGGCATCACTGGGATCACACTCTAAAACACCCTGCTTAACAGGGGGACCATTATTGCTGTATTGCCTGTTGGCTGATGGAAAATCACTGCTTGGGCAGTTTTATGGCTGATTCCATATTTTCACTCTCTTTTGCAATTTCCCTTTTCAGTTTGTAAGCCTGAAAACACTGAGCCTGAAAACCAGTGCTCTAGTACTGAGCTGAAGCATAAACGTTGCATATGATAGTAGTAAAAATGTGTCAAAACTGAGCCTTGGAATGAATCAAGAATTTTTTTTTTTTTTTGTTCAATATTTTTTCCCTCAGTACCCCAAGCACAATCTGGAGAGTTACATCTTGGCTGAAAAAGTGATGAGCAGCATTCAGAATGAAGTAAGCAAGCTGTCAGTCTCTCTGTGGGCTTAGCAGGTTGATCTGTATCTCCCCATCTATCTTGTTAAGTTACATTTTTCTGTGGCTCTGTCACTCATCCATGCTCTCACCCCACTTTATTCCATTCCATTCCATTCCATTCCATTCCATTCCATTCCATTCACACTACTTTTGACAGTCATAGTCTCTTGAAACACAGACATATATATATGAACACCTGACCAGCTTTATTAAACTTAGCTGCATACTATGCCTCTGAAATACTGAGGTGTTTCTTATAGTATAGAAAGTAATGTAAGTGCACAGATATCAATCAGATTTTGCTATTGTCCCTTGAGAGCCACATTAATCACAGAATCACAGAAATGTCAAGACTTCTAAGACCACTCTGTCCAACCATCAGCCACCAAAATTCACCAGCACAACCTCCCCAACCCCCCAAAAAAACCCCACAAACAAACAAACAACCCCCCCAGAAAACATAGAATACCCAACAAAACCAAACCAACAAACAAAAAACCAAAATCAAACCAATGACCATGCCCACTAGAGCATGTCCTGAAGTGCTTCACCCGCTCATTGTGCCTTGCAGAACCCAGAAAACCCTGAAGAGAAAACCAGCTTGTTCCTCCTCTCTCAGACCCAGTGCTAGCAAAGGTTCAGCAGAACCCTTTGTTCTGCTTTCAATAGGAGACAAGGAAAGAGAGACTCTTGAAAATCTCTGTCCTCCTCTGTCCAAAAAGAAAAAAACCTCAGCGCTGTTGCCAAAAGCAGTGCCACAAATGACCTCAGAGTCACAGAATCACAGAATGTTAGGGGTTGGAAGGGACCACTCCACTAGAGATCATTGAGTCCAACCTCCCTTCCAGAGCAGGATCACCCAGCAGTGTGTCACATAGGAATGCAGCCAGGTGGGTTTTGAACATCTCCAGAGGACACTCCACAACCTCACTGGGCAGCCTGTTCCAGTGCTCTGTCACTCTAACCATGAAAAAGCTTTTTCTTATGTTAACGTGGAACCTCATATGGTCCAGCTTGCACCTGTTACCCTATCATTGTCCTATCATTGATCATCACTGAGAAAAGCCTGGCTCCATCCTCCTAACACTTGCCCTTTACATCTTTACAAACACTGATGAGGTCTTCTCCAAGCTAAAGGTGCCCAGCTCCCTCAGTTCTGCACTGAACTCTTTCAAGCAGTTCCCTGTCCTTGAACTGAAGGACTCAGAACTAGAATAATATTCCAGATTTGGCCTCACTTGACCTACTAACCTCAACCCTTCTTATTCACCCCAGGATGCCATTGGCCTTCTTGGCATATTGCTGGCTCATGGCCCTCCTGTCCAGTAGGATCCCCACGTCACTCTCCTCTACACTGCTTGCTAATAGCTCAATCCCCAACCTATACTGGTACGCCAAAGTATCTGTCTTATGCAGGTACCTTCAGTGTCCAGTAGCAACTGAAAAAAAGACATTTTCAGGATCAGATTTGGAGCCTAGCTCTAAATCCAACTGAAATCTCATATTGTTCTTGGTCCCTTGGGGATGTTGCTGCCTGCCTCCTTTATTCCTCTCTCTGGTATCTGGGAAAAGTCCTGTCTGTGCCTCTGCATTTTGGGGATGTACAAAGTATTTGCCACATCTTTTAACCATTATAAGGGGTTGTGTCAAATCTCTACCGTTAGTTAGAGATCTTTGATTGATTCAGCAAACCAAATTAAGTGATTCTTAATAACAATTCAGCCCTTTCCTGATTAAAATTACTTATAAAACTGAGATGTTACCTTTTCAACTACCTGCAGCCTGGACAGCTGATACTGATGCACTTTCTTCCCTATTAAACCTAGGATTGATGCACAAACACTTTGCAGAGCCAAACTTATAGCAACCTGGCCCTCCTGAACTAGAAGCATTTAGTCTTTTTATAGGAAGGAGATATGCATATTTCATCCCTCTTGTTGGGGTCCTTGGATGAAGAGGGGTGAGAGCATTCAGTACCCTCAAGAAGTTAACTGCAGTCAGACATTTCTGCTCCCACCTGCAAATCCTGTCCTGGAGAGCTCAAAGATACCAGGGAAAGTCTCAGAGAGAGAAGAAGGAAAGACTGATCCTCTCCTTGGGATTCATTTCACATTAGCAGTGAATGTGAAACAAGAAATAGTACCTGTGGGAGCTTGACCTCTGTACAAGACTCAGCCTTATTATCCAAGATCTCTAACCACTAATTCACTGATTCATATTCCTTGCTTGTTTTTCCTCTAAGTCCTAAGTACACTTTTGAGTCTGGCTCTTAGACATCTGAGACATACTTTGTAGCATAACAGCTATTTGAGGAGCTCAAAATGATAATTGTTTTGACCTGTATCCCAGTGATGTTAGTAGGTATTCAGAAACCACCACAATAAGTGACTGCAGTAATTTGTACTTTTGATATATACCTGCTGAGCATTGGGCTTGTCTTTGACCTTGGCATCAGTGTAAGCATGAAAAACCCCAGAGGTTTTCAGGCATATGTTAGCTTGTTTGAAATTATGACTGCAGTGACCTCTATTTCCAATAATCAACCATATTTTCTGAATGCTATAATGTCAGTGATTTTTTTACATTGTATTCTTCATCAGTTACAATGAGCTCTTATTAATTCTACTATATATTTCCTTTGGCTATATTCTGTGATAAATCAGTTACTACACAAAAGATCACAACCAGACTTGCTGTGTATGTTATGATCTTATTTTACAATGAGAAGTTGAATATTCCTAGACTACAGGTTCTATTACATTTAGTTTTCAGTATTTTGCTCTCAGAATCAAAATTTACTTCATTTACTTTAATGCAGTAATCTGTAGTCTTGTAATAAGCATTTATCAGGCCTCTGATATGTTATTGTATTGTTTTTATTATTTAAAATATGGAAAAGTCCTAAAGGTATTTCTCATAAGTTTAGAGACTAAAACACTCTTCAGAAAAAAAATTAAACTAAATTATATTTGTAGGTATTCCTTTGTGAATGTTTTACTACAAATAATCTCAGTAAGATTTTTACAGTCTGAAAAATAAAACAGAGTAATGATATTCTCTGTAAAGAAGTATTCTCTTTTATGCCATGAAGTTATGAGTTAGTCAATCATGGTTTATGTTTTATCTCTTGAAGTTAGTAGACATTTGTTGATTATGATTATCATTAATATTACATATTTCCAGAAACTAGTTCTAATGCTTTGGGATTTGAACAGTTTTCTAGATCAGTGTTTCCCACACTATAAAAAAATAATTTAGCCACATCAATAGATCTGGACTAATTTCCTCAGGAAAAAAAAAAAAAAAAAAAAAAAAGATGCTCACACCCAGACAATAACACATTACAATATGGCTCATTATGTGAGACATTTCCATCTTAATGCTAATCTAGGCTGTCCCCCTTTAATTTACTGTAGTTGGTAGAAATTAAAATTCTTCCATGTACTGATTCCACAAAAATAACATTTGAAGCAAACATTCAACTTCGCAGATGCCAGGAGGAAGAAACAAACTGACTACATTATCAAAACACCTTCTGTCTGACAAAGCAAAAATCCTCAGCCTGCATTCTATTCCAGATTTCCACACAATGTGTCTTCCACTTTCCTGCCAAGAAAAAATGCTAAGGAGACCACATGGTGTGAGAGGTATCTCCTGTCAGCCCAATCAAGAGGGAGAGTTGGATGACTAAATTAGGGTAATGAGTTTCAAGAAAGCCCAGGGGTTTAACAATGTAATGCACACATCTATCTCTAGTGGAGAGGGAACTGGTCAGGTAGGAAAAGATGCAGGAAGTATCAGGAAAGAAGTATCAGGAAAATGAACCTGCTATTCAACAGGTTGCTTGTTTCCCATCCAGCATCCACACCAAGGAAGATTACTTACAGTGACAGACAATAAGAAAAAGTCATCTTCCCCTGAAGAGATTTATGACTACTGTGCAAAGTAGAAATAAAACAATGGTAATGATTGGCCAGACTCCCTTTAAAAGATGGATGCATCAAAATGTTCTCTGCCAGGAGCTCATACCTGTGACAGTATGAAGAATTACCAGGGCTCAGAAAGCATCATTCTGACTGCCACATTGTGGTATGAATGAAACCTGTGCAGATGTGACAAGAGCCTCTGAGCCTAAGGGGAAGAGAGTCAAGGATATGGGTGTGACACCTGTGCTGGCCCCATTAGACCAGCACTGTAGCCAGAAAGGGACAGAGACATTAAAAAAAAAGAGCTGCAGAGGTGTTGGCTGCTTTGGAAGGTTTCTTTTCATCATATGCAAGTGTCCCAAGGAGGAAACTGCTCAGTAGGAATTAAGTCTTTCTCACACTAAAAGGAGAAGAAAAGATCTCAGGCCTGAGTTTTCTCATCAGATGAGGAGAGCTAGAATGAGGACTGATGGCAGCTCATGTCAAATTTGGAGACAGGTAACCTAGATAAAACCCCAAAACACTGATGAAATACTGTAGGGGGAGCAAACAGGTCAATCAATCTACAGAACATAAAATGTTATGTCAAAAGAGATATTTTCAATAGAACAGGACTTTTGACTCTGTCCATTAGGGTAGTTACTTGGCTTGCTCCAAAAGTGCACTCGACTAGCTCACCACGAAAGGGATTGGCAACTAAAAAAAAAAACTTTTCAAGAGGTCAAAAGTAAAAGGATGAATTAAGTACTGTAGGAGGACTTTTTGAGTTCCATAACCTTAAATATTTTCATTAGGGACCTGAACAAAAAAACTAGGCATTAAATGTGCAAGAATCAGTGATGGATCTGCAGCCCGTGAAAGATCACAGAGGGGTAGATGTGAATCTGCCCAGCAAGAAAGGAGGTGTATGGGGAAGATATTTGAAGATCTGGTGGTGTTTTATCTTCCTGCTGTTCTGCTATATGAAATGACTTTTTTTCTCCCAAGTCAAGTCTGTCTGTTTTGCCCATGCCATAACTGGGGAGTGAAAAGCTCCCTGTCCTTTTCTCAACTAAGGAACCTCTGGGTAGATTTTCTCCTCCCTGTCCCACAGTGGAGGAGGCTGGGGTGTGAGTGAGCAGAAGCCTGGTTGTTACCAGTTGGGCCTAAACCAGGACAGCTTGTTCATTCTCAGCTTGCTCATTCTCAGCTTGCTCATTCTCATCTCGTTCAGAGATGAGAAAAAAGAGAATCCTAGACAGAAAATATGTGACAAAAATCAGTTGTACTTAGCAATCAGCAGCACGAAGTATCAGTGCAAATATGAATTTGGGTAATGATAGTTTTAAAACCAACCATAAATAAATAGTTAATGAAATACTGAGACAATAAAAACTGAGTTGGACAAAGTAAATCACAGGGAATAAGCATTTTGCTCTATGCAGCACCGCTGTGGCCTCCCCAGAACATCAAGAAGATGAGCCCATGGGAATAATCAGAGATACAGTTAATGTAGAAACATGAAAATGTGATTTGATTTGTCAAGACAATACTGTGAGAAAACATGACAGCAAGTTTAAAAAACAGCAGGGAAAAGAAAAAAAAAAAACAAAACAAAGAGAAAAAAAGAAAAAGAGAAAAAAGAAGAAAAGAAAAAAGAAAAAAAGAAAAAAAAGGGGTGGGGGGAATAAGCTTTACGCTTTTTTCATGTCTACTGTGAATGAGACAAATGGCATGGAATAGAAGTGCAGCAATGGAGGTGCACTTCAGGCAGGTGGAAAAGTCTCTAATGGGAAAGACAGGTAAGTAGTGACTGGTAGGTTTCTTGGGGATAATGTGGAGCATCATCCTCTGCAGGTTTTAAGAACAGACCAGGGATCTGCCAGGAATAGTTTAGATACAGCTGCTCTTGCCTCAAATGGGGGAAAAAAAATGAGATGGAATTTCTGATTCCCAGATTATTTTCTGTGATTTTGAGTAAAATTCTCTTAAAAAAAAAAAGCACCCAGGTTAAAACCAGTAGGCTACATTGTATAACTACTGTTATTACAGGAAATACTCATTTCTTGCATTGCTTTTCCACTAAGACTTGTGCACTTTGCAGATATTTTATGGATAGTTTTAAATTCAGCATTTATTCCTGGATTTCCAACACATATTTCCAGGTGCTTGGTTCTGTCTTGTTAGCTCAAACCAGTTTGGGGTTCTGAAAGCTTGATATTATTTCTTGTGTAATACAGTGTAGTGTTTTTACAGTGTAACTAAGTAATCATTCTGCCATTACAAATGTTCTCAAAAAAGACTTTTACTTGAATTAAACATCCTTGAGTTCTAAAGCAATATCCTTTATCACTGTCAGTCCCTTTTGAGTCTCTGACTCCTCAGACTTGACATCACATTTTGTTTTTTTTTTATTGGAATTACATGCAGACTGGAATGAGCTCTAAGTTCTGCTTGCCTAATGGATCAGAAGGAATTATGATCACTCAGCTGGAAACATATTGTTTCTTTATTCTAATAGCATGTAGGCAGCTACTCTTTTTTGTTTGTTTTTTAATATCAGTCCTGTTTCTGTACCTCTAATATGTTTGTCCTGATGGCAATTTCATTACAGAAACAAAGAGCTTCATGCATTTTTTAAGAATAATGTTCCACATTTTTTCAAGACCTCTAGACTGTTATTCACTGTCATAATTTGACTTGTGTTTCATTCTGCAGAAAATGGCATAATCCAATCCAATGAAGTTTTCCCAATCATGTTTTATTCAAAAGAATAATGCAGCTGTAATAGGTATAAAAAGGAAACAGTGCTTAGGTTGAATGCATATGTTTCTCTTATCCACAGGAAACACATAATGGAAGATCACTTAACTATCCCTATGCTACTTTTTTAATGGTCTTAATGGACCCAGCAAATTGCCTGGTGCAGCATCTCGTGTCTGGCAGGAATTAGTACAGGTGCATTAGGAAGAAGCATAAGAAAAAGTGTATGGACAAAGTTATCCCTCCTTAGGATACTATCTTATTAATTTTGTCAGTGATAAATTATATTTAGAAATATATATATTTTAAAAATTGGTTGTCAAATATATGATTTCTAGGGAAATTATGTAAGTTTTACTGTATAGAAAGAGGAGGGGGAAGATATTCCCATGAAAACATTTATCCTTTGTATTGCTCATTACTGGAAAGTGGACCATCAAAGCCATATTCCCCACTGTAAGAACAGAGAGAGCAAAAGTTTATTTTTGCTGTGCTCGATTCAAATCATTATGAGGAGAAAATTTAATAATGTTGCTAGCTTGCTGGGCACCTCTCAGAGGACATTCCTCTGCTCTTTCTGGTGGTGGGCAGCACAGGTCATGCCTTCAGAGCATGCAGCAACCCTCTCCCTGCCCCAGGAACTGGAGCTTAGCAGCTGGCTGAGAAGAGGAAAGAAGTGCTGACATCTCTCATGTATTCTTGGCAGCTGCTTGTATTGAATTTTTGCAACTTCATACTTGCCATAAACTGGCTTAGAGCATCCTGATTATGAAATAACAAGAAGGAAAAAGTTCTCACATCAACCAATAGTATTCTTCAGGGCAGCCAAAATGTGCAGGATATCCAGGTTGTGTTAGGAGCTCCTTGCAACAGGGTGCTGCGTACAAAAAGAGGCTTCTGCTCATTCATGAGCCCAGAAAGTTCCTTGGAACACATCAAGAGAGGAATGGGCACTTGAATATTTGCAGCAATTTGCAGCAGATCTGCAAGTCAGAATTCATTGAACAAGAAAAGAAGGAAATGCAGTGAATAGAAATGTCAGCTGGTCATGTCTCTGAGAAAAAACAAACACTTCTGAAACATCCTCGAAGCATCTTCCAGATACAGACTGGAAAAGAAATGACTTCTCTTTTGCACTCATGTGGTATAGCTCTAGCTACTGTTCAAACACCAGAAAATGTACAAAGAAATAAATGCAAATAACTTTCACAGACCTGAAGCAACTATTTAGGAAGAAAAAGCATCACTGTTGATGCACACTAGTAAGTGACCCTATAGAATGACACATCTGCCTTGCACACTTTGGAAACCTCACACCTGGGCAGTCTTCCTCTTAGAAGAAAGGTGAGTCAACATCTCACATCATGAGCAACACACAATGTTATTCTTCTAAAAGCTGCCTCACTGGGTTAATAACTGCAACACGGGAATAAATCTTAATAAATGCTATTTCTCATGGTGCAATCAGCAAGAAGAATAATTATATGGAAATGGATTAACAGAGCTTTCAAAAGGGACACTGTGACTGAAGCTGTGCATGACTTGAAAAAGCAAATGACATTTGAGAGAAATCTGCTTTGCTCAGGTTACTCTAATGGCTTTGGGATTTTTCTGCAAATGCCCAACTGGTAGGATGAGACGTGATTGAAGCAGTATAATGAGGCAGCTGGTTTGGCTTAACCAGCAACAGGCTTTTGTCCACAAAATTTCTAACCTTTGATTTATTGTTTAAATGCAAATTCTAGCATGCCAGGTAGCACCTCAGTGAGCTGTGTCTGTGTTCTTTCTACAGAAACTCCCCAAAATATCATACAGGTGGGTTGAGTGTGAACAATAGAATTAAGGACACTTAATTTCTTTGTGCTTTGTTTTTCTTTTTTGGCATAAATTCCTTAATCCTGAAGTATGTGTGAAATCCAGCAAATGCTCAGTGAAAGATCTGGAGGAGTTTTCTACTTGTTTTCCCCAAGTGTGGCTTATCCATTGTGCAATAAGGTTTTTTTCAAACATAGCAGGGAGACAAATAAGGTTTTACTGCACCTGTAGCTTTGGATTAAGTTTCTATATTGCTCCTAAAAATATCTGTGAATCTTCTAGCAGCTGGCAGTAAGTTGTTAAGAAAAGAGACAGAAACACTCCGGAGGCAACCAGGGTAAAAATCACCACTGGGAGCTGTTTAGTGCAGAACAACTTTTAGTTGCAGTTGTTTTAGTGCAGAAACACAACACTAACAGTAGTGAAGCCCAGAGATCCATGGTAAGGTCTGACCATTTTTCTTCTAATTACCAGATCAGTCTCAGGGGTGTTCAACTGAGAGTGTAGTCTCCTGTATCCTGAAGCACTTATTTGCTACCAAACTTCTGCGTGGGAGGACATGAGTTACTTTTTTCCACTTTTCTCCCAATTTGAAAATAACATTCATATTTCTGTACCTTCTGAAGATTAATTCATAAATACAAGTATCTTCAAGATATTCTGAAACATATAACTGCAATTTGGTAATCTGGCACATCTAATTAGTCATAATGAAAAAATCCACTTGGGATTACTGAATAATTGGATAGTCCACTCTACATGCAAAAATATCAGTCAATAAATTCTCAAAAGTATGTATAGATAAAAAGTATATATCTCTACACATTCCTCTCAGGCATATAATACTTACATTCTCAGAGGCAAAACCCATCTAAGCAGTCCTGCTGCTCTCATGAAACATGTTTTCCTGTTTCAGAACTTCCACTTTATGTTCCTAAGAGCTTTGAAATTTGAAAGATATGCATCATAATGAGTCACCTAGCAGCTTTTGGCAATCCCCTGTTTCATTAATTCTGTTGAATCTCTCCTAAGTATGAACTTGATATAAGATAACAATCAAGTTTCATATGTTTAATACTAAAATATAAGCAAGAAACACCTCTCTTTACTAGATATCAGAGCTGTTGGATTTATAAAAGTTACAACATTTTTGCTACTTTGTCCGAAGTTAAAATAGTTAGAAAAATTATGCTCAAGTGAATGGCAATACAATCATTCAGACCTGTATTACTGCTATCAGATAAACCAGGACTGTTATGAGCAAAAATTAAAACATGGGATGTATTTGTGCACTGTGAGGTAGAAGAGTAACACTTCCGTTCTATACATAAGAAACAAAAGTACAGAAAACTGCAGAAATTTACCCAGGGTACAACAAACAGGACTGACAGAGATGAACTCCAAGATTTCAGGTTAATAACTTCACTGTATTTCTGGTTTCTAAGCTGAAATGTAGCTCAGCTTGCCATTTAAAGCCAGGTGTCACAGAATAATTTTATTTTAGTGGTATGGGAATGAAACTCCCAACCCTAAGTGATCATTATATTTTTACAGGGAAGTGTGAACCAGATACAATCACGGTGACTAAAAAAAGACCTTTTCTATTCCAGTAATAAGTCTTCCACTGAGCACAAGCATATAAGAGCTCCTAACAGTGGTGTGTTACCTTTAATAAGTCTTGGAGAAAGGGTGATGTGACACCACTCAAAATAGGGAAGCATAAAACTTAATTCCTGTTTATTCAATCCTTTAGTACCAGAATAAGTGGTAATTTCAATAAGTATTGATAGCAGTCAACTAAAAATTGCCATGCCACGCTACAATATTTCCTAACAAACACACCAAATTCACATGCATTCAGAATATTACTTTTACTGAATTGAAGGAATAAATATGCCTATTACAAATGCACACGTAATTATGGGATGCGGAGTGATTTACTTTTTAAAATTTAAAATATCGGATCCTCGAGACTTACCAAGCATTTTCATGTTCCTGATGTCAAGTGAACACAGGAGATTTTCAGATTAATTTTACCATTTGTAAAAGGATTGCCAAATTCACGTAATGACAGACAAGGAGTTTGAAGCACGTGGTTTATATATAGATTAGAAGTATTAAAACTGACAAAAAAAACCCCACCTTATAATTCATTTATTATTTGCTTCAATTTCATGATTCTTTTATACCTGACTTACAATTATTTAACTGTAGGATTTAGCAAGAAACTTTTCCTAAAATATCAGCTGGGTGAATGCTGTTCTTACTTTAAACCTGATGTGGATTATTGTCTCTTCAATAGTGCAAGCTACAGTTGAACTAAATAAAGCCCAGCAAATCAATGCCATTTTAAACAATGACAAATCTAAAGAAACTAATGAATGAGGTGACTTCCTTCTTTCAGTTCCACTCAGCTCAGACAAAATTACAGCAAGCCTGGAGAAACTGCTAATGAAAGTTACTGTCTTTCTAAAAATAGAATTCCTAGCTTGAAATCTGATCCCTTTGACTCTGTGGAGTGTAAAGAGAATGGAAATGTATCTATAGGTAATTTTTGGATGGGCATCACAGCTTTACAATGTTTGACATAGGAAACTGCAAAGAGAATAAACTGCTCCACCGGGCTCAGAAAGCATCACTTTTTTTTTTTTTTTTTTTTTTTTTTTTTTAACTTAGTCCATACAATTCATTTTGTGTGAAGTTTCATTTCACCTGGAAAAGGAAATCCTGCATGAAACGATTCTTTTGTGAATGGTTGTAATCTTAAGCAATTTACTTTCGCTTCAGGGTCATATAACGAAAGATTCTAACCTCTTAGATCTCAATCAGGACCTTATGAATTGCTACTGATTCTTCATACAAGTTCATCTTCTCTCCCAGCCTCATACAGCTTAGGTGAGCATACACTGTGTTGAAATCAATCTGAGTCTTTCTTAGCACAAGAATTTGTAAAAGCAGGCATGATAATGGTTTTAAGCAATATGTCAGGCAAGTAGAGAGCACCAGTAAAGAGGCAGAGAAATCTAAGACATATTGGTTATCTATGCCTTGAAAAGTCAAAGTCAATAAACAGAAAATGTGTGCTCTGCATGCAGCTGGTAAAGAGGCAGAAAGGATAAAGCCCAAAAGGCTGTATAAATGCCTCTAGTTATTTCAGTCACATTTCCTTTACTATTCTTCATTTTAACCAGTCCCACATAGACCTCCACCTGTGAACATACAACATCTGCAGCAGAAGGCCCTTGTTCTAGTTGCTCACAAGAGATGCGAGACATGAACTCAACCAACTGACCTTGAAGCAGCCCTGTGTAAGTTACCACTATTAATACAAGAACCTGTATGTAAATTCGTACACAAAATTGCATGCCTCTACATTTAAGTTAGGGTCTTAATTATGAACAAATTGGTACATAATTTGTTCATCTCAGAAGAAAGCACAGTAGAAACTACAAAGTGAAAAAAAGCAGTAACATATGTTACTGTTAGTGGATGAAGTGCATGACCTTTTCAAGAAAAATCTCTTACTTTGCTGTTCCAGGCATTCTTTTTCTCTGCCTTTTAGAAAGCAAAGGTTCTCTTTAAGAGAAATTAAATATTCATTTTAGACTCTAGCTAGACATATTGTTTCTTTAGACTGGAGTTTTATAAACATAAATCAGTTTTCTAATACCTATAAGAGGGCTTTTCATACGCATCCAGAAATAACCACCCACAACAGAACTTCACTTGCAGCTTTCTTAAGCACTTTGAAAAAACCTTACCTGCATGCCTGCTATTGAATGTGTCAATAAAGAATAAATTTTAGTACAGACTTTGTTTCTGAATATTTGTTTCTGAATTCAGCAGCAAAAGAAATAGTACTGTGGAAAAAAAATGTTGAAAACTCACGGAGCATTTCTCTTTGTTGAAAGCAGGTGGTTTGAAAGTTTATTTGAATAAAGAAATAACTTCTGGCCAACATGATGCAGGGCTTGGGTTGCCTCTGGGTCTGTTACCTTTTTCTATACCGACTCTCAAACTCTAAAAGGTGCTCTGAGACAGCAGACCTGGAGCAGACCTGGAGCCTAAACTTGTGCAAAACACATGAAATGGGGGCAGAACTCTTAAACCTCAAAGAAGTGCTCCAGCCAGGGTTATGTTGTCCTGGCTAAGGCCCTGAACATCCTACTGTGTTTGGGTGAGTGCTAGACCTGAAAACCAAATAGACAGAAAGAAACTGCTGGTTCCTTGCTTACCTCACTCCTTGAATGATTCAAAGTTTTCCTGAATATCTGGCAATTCTGTCCAGTTACCTGATCCTGGGGTTGGGGGCAGTGGCAGGTAAGCCTGAGATATGCAGACCCGTAACAGGGAATCCTACTTTGCTTAAAGAAGAAGAAGAAAACACTTGGTCTGCAGTGGGATGGAATTTGGGAAGGGAGGATTTCTTGAAAAGTAATGTGACAGCCAATATATCCTGGTCTGCAGGTTTTTTTCCATGAGCAAAAGGAGTACTCTTTAGAATATTTTTTACCTGCTAGTGGAAAGAAACAAATTTGATAATTACCTTATGCAAAGATCATAGATTTCTTAAATACAAATCACCACAGCTCCTCAGATGAGAGCAACCAAAATGGTGAAAGACCTTGAGGGCAAGACTTAAGAGCATGTGAGATCACTTGGTCTGTTCAGCTCAGAGAAGAGAAGGCTGAGGTGTCACCTCATCCATTTCCACAGTGTCCTTAAGGTGGGTAGCAGAGGGGCAGCTGCTCATCTTCCTTCTCTGCTGAGTAGTAATAGTACACAAAGGAAACTGAATGAAGCTGTGTCAGGGGAAGTTCAGGCTGGACGTCAGGAGAAGGTTCCACACTGAGAGGGTGCTGGTCACTGGAAAAGGTTCCCCAGGGAAGACACCTGGGGAAGTTCCCCTGTCAAGACACCAAGCCTGTCAGAGTTCAAGGGACAGATGCTCTTAGTAGCTCAGAGATGATGCTCTTACTCATACGGTGTAGTTTTAGATAGTCCAGCAAGAAGAAGGGTGTTGAATTTGATGGTCCATATGGATCCTCATAGAGTTGTCAAAGCCAGTCCAGCTGAGAGCTATAAATACAATCAGAGGGATAGAGCACCTCTCCTGTGAAGACAGGCTGAGAGCATTTGGGTTGTTCAACCTGGAGAAGGAAAGGCTTCGGGGAAACCATATGTTTGCCTTTCAGTAACTAATGGGGATCTACAGGAAAGTAGGTAAGAGACCCTTTAGAAAGGTATGTAGTGATAGGATGAGGGGTGATGTTTTAAACTGAATAAGGGTAGGCTTAGGTTATACATTAGACAGAAATTCTTTCCTATGAGCATGGTGATTCACTGGGACAGGCTGCCCAGGGAAGTTTTGGATGCCCCTTCCCTGGAAGTGTTCAAGGCTGAACATTTGGTTGGGGCTTTGAGCAGCCTGGTCTGGTGGGAGGTGTCCCTGCCCATGGCAGGGTGGTTAGAACTCGATGATCTTTAAAGGCCTTTCCAACCCAAACCGTTCAATGATTCTACAAGTCCCTTCCAACTTGAGATGTTTTATCATTCCATTAAAACTGAAAGATTAGGCAGACACTAAGGGACATTTCTTCACTGAAGAGTCAGGAACAATTTTATTTTTCAGAGATTACAATTTGACTTTACTTGTGCCGTTCTGTTACAGTGCTACTGTGTTTTCTTAGGAGTTGTATCATAACTGAAAAATACTACATACATATGGAAATTAATTATATTCTACTCTATTGGAAATAAAATATGAAGGCAAATAAATTAAATTAATTAAAATTTCATAAACTTCTTTAACATTAACTTCTTTGATCTTATAAACAAATAACTCTTCAGAGCATTGCCCTGGAGACAGCTCTCACAGGTGTAGATGTACACAGGCCTACAGAAACTGTTTACAGCTCGTTTTGATAGAGTTTGAGTTTTTTGAATAAAACCAAGTACTATTGCCCAGACTGTGACACTGCTCTAAGGCCATATTTTGGCAGCATCCAGAATGCATCCCAGACAATACAACTGAATCCCTTCAGAAGTGTATGAGTACTGAGCAGTACTGTGCAAATGCATGTCAAGGATTTGAAGAAAGAGGGAGATTTTCAAAATAAATAAAATGAAAAAGCCATTTTTTTTCTCATTAAAGCCTGGTTGGAGATTATTCCAACACTGCTCCTCTGGGATTCTGCACCCATTTGCAGAGGGGCAAATAACCTGGTGAATAAAATAAGCCAGTGCAAATCTCTCTCATTGTGACACCACAAAATTTCAGATCTTTGTATTCAAGAACACACATAAACAAAGACTACAATCATGATTTCTTTCCCTTTTCCTTTCTATTCTCCTCCTGTATGAAACAGTGTCATTGCTGATACAGAAGGGTGTGATACCTTTGCAGACCTGTCTCTGTGGTAAGAAAAGGTAAAGTTCTTGGCCTCTCACTACAGATTAATTAATGTATAACAGGTCTTTAGAAAACCAAAACCAACCAAACAAACAAAAAATACAGGAAAAAGTTATTAGAAGTGATTCTACAGTCACTAGTCAGTGTTCTCAGCAAAGCAAATTCACCAGATCTCTACGGATACCTTCATGGTCTTTAGACTAACTGAGCAACTTGTCTTCATAATGAAATTTTTATTCTTTTCCCTGAGATTTAGCCAGTTCTGAACACCATGACAACCTGAATTATCTGTCATTGGGCTCTCCTTCAGAACAGCTCTGGACTTTTTAAAAACCGGCTGTGTAAAGTAAAAAAGAAGACATACACAGGTTCTAAAAGCTTGATTATCCATTTTCCCTGCTTGCAAGTTTCTTGATGAGCAGAAGTCTTGTTGACTAATTGATACCACCTCAGTGAGAAGAGTGTTGTCATTGAATAATTATTGCCTATAAATTTGGACCATCCGATGAGTCCGCACTATGAGAGTACAGCACACTAGGGCTAAATATTTGTCTTTTATACATAAGTTTTTTAGATTTTTTTCTTTGATAAAACATTGTTTTGTGTTATGATTTGGTAGATGCAATGCACTTAATCAGTATTTACATGCTGGTTTTGCTGTAGAGAAAAGGAAAATAAAAGAGTCTTCAGAATTTTGTAATGAAAATGGGGTTATGCTTAGATTAAGGCAGTAGTTTAAATGCATGAGTTCCTGCCTATGTGTTTATGGGGTTATCACATGCTGGCAGAGCTGAGTGAAACCTCCAGATAACCCTATATTTTGTCAGACACAGCCTGAGGCAACCCATGGCTTGAAGTGTCCCCAGAGCTTAAAACCATTGAGGATTTCAATGGCAAGCAAAGTCTGACCACCTGCCTCAGACATCTCCTTCAGCTGCCTTCTCTGGGAACAGCTTCAAGTGGTGTTGCTCTATGATCAGGATTTTCAGTCACAGTGATGAAGTGTTACAGATGAAGATGAAGTAATAACCCTCACTCATGTAAGTAATACACTATGCATATTTGACAGCTACACTGTAATAAAGAGAAAACTGATTCCTTTCATTGCATTCATTCTGCCTTTAATATGACCTAACAACAAATTGCTGCTATACAAATAAGATGTTCCCTCTCTACAACCCTCACTTTCTAACTTCTGCCAACTTCCTTTGCTTTCAGTGATTGCTGAACAGCACATGGGACCAGGAGTTAATGATAAAGAAAATTTCAGCAGCTGAGTCCCCACATTGAATCTGTCTAGAAATAAACATGATAAGAGATATGGGTATATCTTGGCTGAAGGGGTATTCGCAATTTTCTGTTAACTTTGGCAAAGTTTACAGTCTCCATCCTGATAAAAGCTCAGCCCGTGCAGTGAGGAATAGGTGCAAAGATGTAAGCCAGTAGTTCAGGTAGGAAACAGTTACTAAATCGTAGATTCAATGATATAAAGTACCCAGGTGCAAGCTCCTGTTCCATCTCACATTAAGCTGAAAGTATTTACAAGCAAATCCCTCTCATCTGTGGTTCCTAGAACCATAGCTCCTTTTCTTCAGGCTTGCTCTGTCTAGAAACCGCCCTTGATTCCTGGAACTACAGGACAAATAATTCCCTTGCATTTCTTCTTGGGCCTTCTTTGTCCCTGCTCCAGATTCAAGTTCCTTGGGTTTACCTTTCTGCTTACTTTAGGCTGCATTTCCCCAGAGCACCTAATTTGTGGTACTAAGCTACGGATAAAGCTGTGCAGCTCAGAATCCCTGTGCTGGCTGCCAGTTTGAAGCTCAGAAACCTCCCCAAGCTCAACATGCCCACAAGAAGCTCTCCTAGAAGCACCTCTGGATATCTGGGATGAAGCAGACACCCTAAAATGAACTTTTTTTTTTTTTTTTTTTGCCTAACTACAGCCTCCTTTGGGAAAGGTACAGCAGTATGAACAGCAAACAGAGAAAATCCAAGATACACATTACATCCATCAGCTAAAGTCAGGGTATCAATAACACAGTGCTGGTGCAGGGACTTCTTGGTTCTCTGAAGATGGTATTTGGGAGGATGTCCACATGCTCTATTTCTGTAATTTGAAGTGTTTGACTACCACACTGGCAAAACTTTTCCCTGTGCTCCAACCTCATTCTGCAGCCTGGTTGCCTTCATTTTTTTTTTTTTTTTTTTTTTTATTCTCAAACTATTGGGCTCATTATGTGAGATATTCAAATACTCTCCCAATTTATTTTAGCAGAAGTATGCACACACTGTGCTTCAATATTATTTTATGGCTGTGTAAAAGCATTTTATTCTGAAATAATAACATGAAATGAAAATCCCTGTTGTGGCAAGTATCATCAATTTCTCAGACTTCCTAATGATGATGGGCAAGCTCCAGAACTGGGAAAACCTGGTCTTCCCTAGTTGTGTGCTGTGTTTCCTATTGAGGTAGGAAAGGAACTTGCTGTGCCTCTCACCCCCACCAAAATCCCTGTCTGAAGCCAGACCCAAGGCAGCTCCCTGTGACTCAGATGTCTGTGCATGACTCAGACCCCTCAGCAGAGCAATTGCCTTGAAAAATTTAATGCCTGCTGGGTATCCCTATGCAAACAAAAGTATCCACTGAAAGAATATTACCAGCCTTGACAGTGTTTTCCAGAGCACAGGAAGCCAATCTTCAGGGTGTAATTTCCCATCCTGTAGCAGATGGGCTATGTTTCAGTACAATAGAATAGATAAAAAGGTAAAAATAGTGTGAAAATAACTGTGTTCCTTTGCTGGCTTGATAGCCATTTTAATTTTAAAATTAATTCCCCCTTTAAGCCATCTCAAAGGGCATAAGCAGTATTCATTTATTAAATACCATCAGTAACATTTAGGATCTGATTGTGGGAAAACCCTGAAGGATGATCAATATAAATTGCAAAAGGAGCCTGCTCTGCTCAGTTAATACTGAGAAGTTTCTATCTCTCCCAAAGTTCATAGGTATTTATGTTCAGAGTGTTATCTGAAACTGCAATTAAATGTATAAGAATTTAAACAGGGAGTTTTCCTTTATTTACGAACACTGTCACATACAAGGCCCCAAGACACATATTCTTCTAAACATAGTTTTGAACTTCCAGCATTAGACTGACAACTAATCAAAACTTCATATAGCACATTGTTAACAAGAAATGTTTTAATGTGTAATCTAAGTAGGGATTTATTTTTTTGGTTGCCATAAAAATGTTACCTTCCTACCTTTATGGAAAAGGATTTTTCCACCATGTCACATACACAAAGGCTATTGTTGCATTGCCTTCCCTTCCTGGTACCACACCTTCTGCAGTTCCAACGGACCATGAGTAATGACAGTGATGTAAAGCTGATGAGCTCTCTATTGAATTAGCCTGAGCTACATATTGTTCCTTTCTATTCATACAGGATAAAGCTCAAGGCTAGATGACACTTTTAGTTCAAGCCTAGCATTCATGGCTGAGCATTAGTGATGGAGAGACCAAAAAAAAAAAAAAAAAAAGACAAGTGAGAGAAGTGGCACCTTAATGAAGAGCAAGATTCTTCATACTCCCACCAAATAGTGGACTAGAAGATCTCAAAGCCCTTCTGAAATTCACAATCTGCCTCCAGATATTCTGTGTGAGGCAGGGTTACTGTTGGCTCCCAGGCCCCACTATCTCTTGATCACTGCAAGTGAGAAGCCTGCACTGACAGGAACCCCTTTAAGTGTGCTCTGAGTAGCAGCAGAATTGCTGCCTCAGCATCAACACTGTTTTCAAAGAGCAAATTGTCTTCCAGGTGCAGATACATTTGCCTGTCTGTTAAATTCCAGTTACTGTGGCATTTCCACAAACAGAAACTTTATGATACTGAGGGAGTATGGACAGGGTGCTGGGCACATACATCACTCAGAGCACCAAAGGTTAACCCCAGAAGGTGGGTAGAGCAGTAACACTTTGTAAACCATTAAATTGCTTTGACATGGTTGGATTTGTTTCACTTGCATATGGTGCTTCATCCAAGGAAAAATGACCATTTGATCAGGTAAAGGTTTAGAAGAATAGTATTGAAGTTTCTCATCACTGAAGAAACTTAACATGACAGCCCAGATCCTAGAAATGTCTCACAAGCAATCAGGAGTAGGAACAACTGCTGAAAAAAATAAGACCTACAGAAGTGCAAACCAACTTAAACAAAAAAAAGCCAATGTTGACAGGATGCATTTTTACAGTATCTTTCACTTCAGACCTAAAGTCTACTCTTTTGAAGTCTCGACACTAATGGAACGAATACATACCAAGAAGCTGGGAAGGAGCTATGTAGATGGCTCAGTATGCTTTACTCTCAAGTACTGAATTAGCTCACTACACCTAGAAAAGTTACTTCCCCTCTCAGAAAACTGAATTCTTTAAAATTGCTTGTGTTACAATTTGCTATAGGGTTTCGTGTCTAAATTCAGTTTATTGTATGACACTAGAGGCCACAGGACAGCTTGTTGTGCAACACTGTGATATTGGCATTTTAATAATAGCTCTTTCAGTAGTGGTGCAACATAAATTATGACCCAAGTTTAGTTTAAGAGACATTATTTCAGTGGCAAGGACATGTTTTGTATACAGCTGCCATGCAACAATCTTGAAAGAAAAACTATTATTACGTTGTTGATGAGATTAGAAGTCAAGTTCTTAATTTTCTAGAAAGAGTGTAGCATAGTCTATTTAAGACACTGAAAGTGTCACTGGAAAATTTTCATGGCAGCTTTTTTCCCCTCACCTATTTAAAACACCTGGGCTGTTTCCTTCATGCATAATTTTATGATGTATGATTCCCATTAGCATCTGGCCTTTGGATTAACTGGAACTAAGAGGACTAGAAGGTAGTTAATTTCTTTTTCTATCACTATTTGCAATATCTATATTTTAATTAACCAAGCAAAACTGTCCTCAAGCCTGTGAAGATTTGTAACAATTCTGATAGGAGAGGATGCAGCCCTTAGACCACTTTCTCCATACAGAAGCAGCTGCAGGAGCCTTTTAGGAGTGAAAGGGGCTCTGGATGTCTTCTCTGCAGTAATGATCCTGCTGGTCAGCACCAGAATCTCTGCCTGGACTAGAGATATGCCAGTGATGACAAAAAACAGCATGTCTTCCCTCTTTATCCCTTGGAAACATGCTTTTGGGAATGGTGGCACATCCCTGTTCCCAAGTTAAACAATGAGTGGAAGGCAAACACTTCAGGAATTAGTCATATCAAGACTTAATAGAGGAAAAATTGCATTTTCTTCTCAATTTTCCTTTAACTAAATAAATTATTGGAATTGTACATTTTTAAATTGTGGCAGTGGAAACAGCAATATGCTTTTTTTTAGTAGATTTTTTTTTTAAACTCTAAATGCATGGACTTTTTGGGATCTACTAGTAAAAAATTGATTTCCTGGAAGATATAGTGATACATAGATAAAACTTATCTAAGCTAAGGCAGAAAATCATTAGAACTCTGCTTACATTTCTTTGGAATTTTTAATCCAGTATGACCATGAACTGTCTGACCCAATTCTGTGTGGATGAGCACACAACATTTCTAAAGTGATTTGTGACCAGAATATGTATTGTAAAGAGATGAATACTAACAATGTAACTCTCTTTAGTTCAGGCACTGTTGAATCAGCCATTAGTAATATAAAAAAATAGTGTTGAGATGTGAATGACAGAGGATGGAATGCCCTGCTCTGTGAGATCCCAAGGTTTTCAGTAGTCCTGGATACAACCGACCATTAGTACAAAGAACCGTGTGTACCACGTGATGTCTGAGAGTGTTGTGATGGCTGTGGGGTGCTTGAGTCAGAAAGCCCTAATGAGGCATAACAGAGGGAAAAGTAACCTAAAGGGAAGACATTTTTATTTATCTGGAAAGACTCAATATGCAACAATGGAAAGAACAGATACATAAAGCAGAGCAAGATACAATTAGAGCAGAAGAGTGTGGCTATCCCAAAGTAGCTAAAATCAGCTTCTCAATATCACACTCGTTTTGTCCACGTAGAATCTTAAAATAACCATTTTCTCCCCAAGATTTCCCCCAGGAATTCGCAGCAATCTAAAGAAAAAAAGAAAAAAAAAAAAAAAAGTAGGAAAACCACATTAATTTTAATTTTAAAGTAATATTTTTAAGAGCAAGATAAGATATGAACTGCAAAGTTAATATTTTGTGTTAGAGTTTCTTCTTTAAGAAACAGACTTTCTCAAATTTGGCGCACTGAGAAATGGAATGCATCTTTTTCTAATTTCTAATATTTTGTTCCTTTTTTTTTTTTTTTTTTTATCAAAATTTCAATTTTAGAACCAGGGTTAATATAAATGTAATACTATTTCTACAGTTGCAATAAAATTAAGCAGAAATCGTTAGATAATTCAACTATTGTCTGGAGAGAGAGTGGTCATGAAGCAGCCATTGTCAAAATTGCAATTATTCCAGTCTGCTAAAGACAGTTCCAAGATATTAAAAAGCTGACTTTTAATAAATTAGATTTTGTTCAGGCAGCTATTGACATATTGAACAATTTAGTTTCTAATGAAGTCAGTAAAGTTGCCATAGATGTAAATGAACCTATGACAAGCCCTGCCATCAGCTGTGTAAACTCTATGTTCCATTTGCTGAACACATGAACAATGAGATGAGATGAGATGTTAATCACAACAGAGGTGACACCATCTGACTTAACTCTAAATAAAAGCCTTGTTAATGTTTTGGTTTTGTAATTTTTTTTTCCAATGTGGCATAAATGGATAGACTGTATTTTCTAAATGTTTTAATAAATAATATTAATGGTTTTTATTGAGTCTCGCATGCAGACATCAAAAAGAACTGAATCATCATGGGAAATGTGAATAACATTTGAGAATTTGAATAAGATTTTAGACAGGAAAGACAATGTAAGAAAAACCACAGATATAGGTGGGAGGTTAGATGAAACAGGCCTTTGAAGTGAGATAGGTGATGCTTTAGTTGAAGGGTTGTTATAATAAAAGTTGCTGGAAAAGGAATATAATTATGCAGAGGACTTTATAGTGAAGGAAAAAATAAAAAGGTGTTGAGAGAGTGATTGAAAGGAAAGGATTTCATTTTAGATAATCTATGTTGTAGAGATTTTCTTGTACCTCAAATCACAGTGGTATGGATTCACTTACCCAGAACTTCTGCTTCTGTCTATTTTTGCCAGGTAACACTCCCCATCTGTTACAAGAGATGGATCTGGTGAGATCTTTGATGCATATGTCCACATGTAGCTTTAAACAAGCAACCAGAAAGTAAAATCTTGTCTTAGTTGCCCCACTACCAGTATTGGAACAAAACCTGACTGATAGATGTCTCCCCATTTAAATAACAAATTTTGGTAATGATGAAAATAAAGAGAAATATTCCGCGAGCCCCAAAAGCCAAATTGCCATTAAGGAATAATAATTAAAAAAACTCAAAAAAAACCAAATAAAAAAACATGCAGGTGTAGTTTCAGTTTGTCATTACAAAACCTCTCTTCATTGACAGAATCTCTCCTCTGGAGAGCTTGCCAGCTGAACTGCACTGAACTGTGAAGAATTTCTGAAAGCAATGTAAACACATTTTTTCAATTCAGCTGAAGATCCCTAGGAACATTCTTGTTAAAGATCTCATCCAACACCTTCACAAGAATATCTGTTGTATTTTGGACTGAAAATGTTGTCAGCCTTTTTCTGCACAAATTAAATTGCTGACAGCCTAATTTGTTTTTCTGCACAGTATGGGGGACAACCTCCAAACTTACTTGATGTTTCTTTGACATCTCTGAGGACATGGTAAAGTTTGTGGCAATATCCATGAAACCACACAAAAGATTGTTCCCACTTGCCAGGTGATGGGACTTTCATAACTGTGCAGTTGAAACTGAACTGCAGAGTGCTCTGAGTTGTTAACCCCCACTTTGTACATATGCAGGGCAGAAGAAGTTCCAAGGCTATCATCTGGATGGAATTCAGTATGGAAAAGCTGCATGGGACACCTTAGGTAGCTACATACACTTGGTATGTCTACTGATTCTTTAAAGAGTTCTGTCTTGTTTTGCATTTAGACAATGAATGCTTGTCCAGTAACTATTTACAGGTCATGATGATTTGGTGTCTGTAAAAGAGCACAAACAGAAAACCAAAGATGGGGTTTTCTGTAGTATAAAGTTAATCCTAGAATAGGCAAAATTACATTGACAAAGTGTTTATTGGTGTATACCCCACAAAGGCCATGTGCTTGCACTGCTTTTGAAGTGCTACATTCAGTTTGAAAGGCAAGCAGCAAAAATATGGTGAGAAATCCCACACCATGAATAAGGGACTTAGAATGTCTGTGTCATCTTTGTCAAAAAATTTGAGCAGCCTCAGTGGTGTCAGCTCCCCATGGTTAACCGTGAATCCTAGTGGAAGAGGAATAACTCTACTCCCAGCCAAAGGAAAAGATAAGCAAGATAAATTAGTGACTAGAAGAGAGGTGAAATCTGGATTACAGTTATAAATACAAATTGTAGCTACTGCTCATTAAATGCAGGGAATCGTAAAAACAATATTAGTCATGACTATTGAATGTGATTGTTTTTTAAAAAAAAAGCTTCATGATGCTCAGTATTTGAATAATCACATGCAAGTTCAGGGATAATTAATAAGCTTTGCCATTTCTTTGTCAAATGTATTTCAGATACAGCCTGATACGGCCTCCATCAATGGCATTTCTGGGAATTTCTTGGCTCACTCAAAATAATATACTTTCTAAAGAGGGAGGAATTCTTTCAAAAACTGCTAAGTAGAAAGTGTTTCTGTAGTAGTATCTTTAGGAAAGGAGAGCATACTTTCTAAAATAGACCACCCTGTTTTCTAAGATAGATTTCTGAGCATAAGTTTTGCATTCAATCTTTTAAATTTCTCTTTTTCCTTTTTCTACACTTCAGTAGTTTCCATGATTTCAGCTTTGCTGTTGTAGCAAGCTCATTCTGCATTGTATCCATTAGTTGCAACTATCACATATGTTATGGCAACCAAGCACACCTCCTACCTGTCTGTAGGCCAGGGAGAAAGAGTTAATTGTCATATATTACTCTATAGAGAGAATAGGGGGAAGAAGTCCAGGAAAGAATGCATCAAAAAGAAATATCCCAAGAATTAAGTGATTTAACTCCAGTGGGATTAGTTTCCAGATGCAAATGGCAGACTTAAATGTGTTTTGACACATTCCTGGACAACATTCATTAAGGAAGAATAATAAATTTTTTTTTAATTATAAAAATAAGCTAATAGCAATTTTTAAGTTTTGGTTTTGCGATTACTCCAGCTTGATATTTACTCAAAATGAATGGCATTTCAAAAGCAAACAGATGCTGAACCCCATTACTCACAGAGACAGGGAATCTATTAGGGTTATTTCTACAAAGATTTAGACCACTAATATACCCGCCTTTCATGTTTTTGGGAACAATTTGCAACTTCACCCTGTCCAGAATTTTTTTTTTTTATTAAGAATAAAAAGAATAGATTTTAGGGAATCATTAAGGAGAAGGTCTGCTTATCAGTTACGAAAAAATTATTTCTAAAAGGGAGTTTTCCTCTAATTGACAAAAATATTCTGTAAGAAATGCTCCACTTTGTTTTTCTAAAAGAAACCATCATGTTCTTTAATCAAAAATAACCTTGAATAAAAAGAAGTCATTTCTTCAACACCACATTCAGTCCCTTTCAGGAGAAAAAATCTGCAAAGTGTTCCCATGTATTCAAGGGAAACATGATCCAGCTGACAGCAAAGAGAATTCTGCCACTTTTTCAGGTAAAAGGTTGAGTACTTGTATACTTCCATAAGAGGATTTGTATAATTTTGTGTCCCATTTTATATAGCAGAGGCACCTTAGCTGTCCTTTTCAATAATAAATTTCCCTTGATATTAGTTCTGTAGGAGTAGGGCCTGAATGCACACCACTGCCTGACAGTTAAAAAACCAGAATATGTAGGCTCCTTCAGTAGTCTTTCACTGAATAGAAAGTGGTTTTGTTTGAACATTTCCTAGTTGCTTTTACAAGAAACTGTAACAATACAATGAAGGTGGACTTCATTACCTCTTGATAATTCATCCCACCTAATTGCTGACAACAATCAATGTTAAAAAGATGAACTAATTTGTCTCTCAAATACTGTGTTTCCTACATTGACATTGCAAATTCCCTGGCCAAGCAAACAATGAAATCACAGTCACCACCAGTGTTTTCCCATGGTCTTTACAAATATACACTGCAACAGGACCCACAGATTTTTTCAGTCCCTCTCATCTTGACCTGGTTTATTTTAATACTAACGTTCTGGTTCTGTAAAAGGCTCATGGTAATACCTTCTGCAGACAAAAAGAAGGTGGGACAGAAATACATGGAGACTAAAACTTTTCATCTCACTTTCTTTTTTGTACTAGGTTGCAGAACTGTTATTATGAGCCCAGACAAAAACAGCATAACTATTGCAGATTATTGTCCTAATCTTAGTTCTGTAACATTAAATCACAGAATCACAGAATCACAAAATCAGCCAGGTTGGAAAGGACCTCTGAGATCATCAAGTCCAATCCTTGATCCTCTACTGCCATGGTTACCAGACCATGGCACTGAGTGCCACATCCAGTCTCTTTTTAAAAACTTCCAGGGAGTGAGAATCCACCACCTCCCTGGGCAGCCCATTCCAATGCCTGATCACCCTCTCTGTAAAGAATTTTTTCCTAATATCTAACCTAAACCTCCCCTGGCAGAGCTTAAGTCCATGTCCTCTTGTCCTACTGATGGCTGCTTGGGAGTAGAGACCGACCCCCCCCTGGCTACACCCTCCTTTCAGGGAGTTGTAGAGAGTGATGAGGTCTCCCCTGAGCCTCCTCTTCTCCAGGCTGAACACCTCCAGCTCCCTCAGCCCTTCCTCACAGGACTTGTGCTGGATCCCTTCACAGCCTCCTTGCTCTTCTCTGGACCTGCTCCAGCACCTCAATCTCCTTCCTGAACTGAGGGGCCCAGAACTGGACACAGGACTCAAGCTGTGGCCTCACCAGGGCTGAGTACAGGGGCAGAATCCCTTCCTTGGACCTGTTGGCCACACTGTTCCTGATCCAGGCCAGGATGCCATTGGCCTTCTTGGCCACCTGGGCACACTGCTGGCTCATGTTCAGCTTCCTGTCAATCCAGACTCCCAGGTCCCTTTCTGCCTGGCTGCTCTCCAGCCACTCTGTGCCCAGCCTGGAGCTCCCCATGGGGTTGTTGTGGCCAAAGTGCAGGACCCGGCACTTGGCCTTGTTGAACCTCATCCCATTGGAATCAGCCCAACTCTCCAGTCTGTCCAGGTCCCTCTGCAGAGCCCTCCTGCCTTCCATCTGAAATCCTAGTACCTTTGAAAGACTTGGATTTTCATGTACTCAACCAGACAGAATTTTAGTTCTCAATCTTTTTTTTTTAATAATACTAAGGATAGTCACTGACTAGTACAGTCTTCAAGACAAAACTTCTTAGAAAATGGTAGCTGGAATTTGAGTCAACAGTGTTGCCTGGACTTTACAGCAGGACAGTTGTGTCAAATTATCAGTGAGTCAATAGTTAAATCATTCCTAGAAATCTACTGTAATAAATTATATGGAAGACAATATCACAGATTTAACTATGTTAATCATCAGACACTTGGAGATTTTCTAATTTATTTCTCATTGCTGTAAAATATTTTTTGGGTGGTGCTGTTTAATTTTTAAACTATAATATCTGATGTTGATCTGTCTAACAATAGTAACTGTCTAACAATAATAAAGGAGATGTTTGGTTTTTTTCCCTCACAAAAAAAAAAAAAGGATTTAAAGCCAAGGTTTCTTTAGTCAGGAAGAAAATAATCTTGGCCATGACTTTTGGTGGTTTAAGGTGTTTGGGTTTATTCTGAGTCTACAGTCAAGAGAGGACAAGTGTCTTCAAAGCCAAAAACAGATGTCACTAACAGTAGTCACTGGTATCTATTTTAAGCCTTTGGAATTTGCAGAAGTGAGTCATTTAATTGTCTATCAAATCTTAGAGTGCTGCTGCTCTGCCTGGCTATCCCCTCAACTCTAAACCACAAGTTTTTGCCTCACATGTCAATTTTATCTCCATTAGCATGGCTTTTTGTGTTAAGAAACATTCAACTAATGTTTTTTTTTTCAGGGCATAGATGTTTCAATGCCATTTAATGTGCTTCACTATTGAATTTAAAGCTTCAAGTGAATCACTGATAAAAACAGAAGGGAAGTGCATTTCCCGTTAAGGTACAACTCTCAGTGCCCTCTTATGAAAGTTCTTTGTCATTCTGAGGACCTTCAAAACATCTGAAAATCCATCTTGTTCATGAAACAGTATCTAAGGCTTTTAATAGAATTATTCTTGTCCCCTCCCAGCCATAAGGCAACAATCTATACATTTGATTGTAGCCAAAGAATTCAGCTTTTGGGGCGTTCCTGAATTTTTTATTATTAAGGGATCAGCAGTTGCAGCTTTTTGAGGGAAGATATGGATCAGACATTGTAGCTTAGAACTGATACTGAAGCGATGAAGGGGAAAGTTTGAGAGAAGATTTGTCTCAACAGGCTGCAAACATTAGTGGATACTTTACTTCACTATGCCTAACTTTGAGAAGAGATATATTCAAACTAGAACTGTAACCATTTAATCCAATGTACTATCTCTACACCAAGAAATTTTTTTTTTACCCTATGGAAAAGGAACTTTTTTCTTTTTTTCAAGTTCCCCTAAGATAGCCTGAGGAGCAGAAGGAACAGAAGGTTGGGAAAAAAAAAATCCCACCTCTTTTACAGACAGTCTGCTATAGAATAGACTTGACAGGTTTTTTCAGCAGCTCTAGCTTAAATCTATAGATCTGAGAGATAAATCTGCTACTAAAATAATCTTTGATGTGAATTCATTCTACTTAAAGACTTTGAGATAAAGACAATAGCATCACATGTCATTTTCCAGTCATTAGTCTTCTTAAAATACCAGAGTACAGATGAAAAAATGAAAATTACCAGACTTTGACCAATTTGCCTTCCTTAGTCCCACTTAACTATTTTTAGTTTCATTGTCTCTTTAGGTTATTTTGATTTTGATGTCATTAAGAGTTGTAATTGTAATTACATAAACACAGATCCATGCATGTTTGTGTGTACATTTACACAAATATACATACAGATGAAATTCTGAAGATACTATCTTACTATAAATGTTAGTATAAATTACTCAGATGGTAATTTTGCTTTTAAGCTACTTTATGATGCCGTTACAAGCGGGATTCCTTCAGTTTAACCCAGGCATTTTAATATTAGCTCTCTAAGTCTGATATTACCTCACAGGTTCTTTTGTAGTCAACAAAGAGATACAATATCCAAGAAATTAATTCAGCTCACTCTAAGCTATATGCCTAGGAGAGAGCAGTTGAATAGCCATGGAAGATAAAGGGAAATTCAGCTACCTCACAGAGGAATCTAACTTTTTCCCACCAATACTTAGCTGTTATGTATCCCAGTCTCTGTAACTCACTTTTTCTGCTTACCTTCCTGTCTTTGGAATACAGATACAGAATTTTTTTGAGAGATCCTACACGTTCAAAGATCAGTGGGGTCAGCCCATCCTGCCTTCAGATTGCTGAAAGCCCTATTTCACTGTCCATAGAGACTGTGGTCAAAGCCCAGCAGCTCTGGTACCCACAACACACTCCACCTGCCTGTTCCATGTTTTCCTCTCCTGCTTCCATGCTGCTCTGTTCTTCCCTATTCTCCCTTTAAGCCTCAGGATGCACAGTACAGTGGAGAGAGACTCCTGGTCCTGTCAGAGTGGTTTTATAAATGAGCAGCCTTCAAATGATAGAAAATAACTCACAATTTCAAGTGCAGAATGCACAATCCCTGTGACTCAATGAACAATTAGGCAGTTTATGTGTCCATTTCTGGTTTGGTACAAATTGCTCTTGCAAGCTTCACAAAAATTTGTTTCCACTTTATGACTCAATCACCTTACAATGCTATACAATTCCTGGGCTGTTTAAGGCATTCTCAAAAATTATTCTGAGAGATTGCAAATATCAATTCAATATGATCATTCATTATTATGACTACCTTTCACAAATACTTAATCTCTTTTACAGAAGGTGTTATAAATAAAAAATCAGACTCCAATAAACATCGACCCACATAAAACTGCTTTTTTTGCATGTTTCTGCTCCTTTTTTTTCTCTTCAAGAACTATCTCTGTCAGGCAGAATGCAAGTAATCATCAGTATTTTTATTTGAAGTTCAACTTTAATAAGATTCTCATGAGTTTTTTATTTAGGTCAAGGAGTTTGAATTATCCTTTGCTCAAAAATAGCCCACTGAAGCTATCTTCAAAAAACTATCAAAAAACTATAAAAAAAGCCAAAGCTATCAGAAAATGTAGGCTACATATTTTACATACAAATTAATTCCAAGTAATGAATGATATGAAAAAGTGATAACTTAATCCTGAAGACATTAAAATCTATACAAAAGAGTGTTTTACAGTCTATGGAGCAGAATCAAATTGAATGTCTGCACTTGTCATTGCTAAAAACTCAAGTACAACTTGACTTGGACTCAAACAGTCTCCAACTTATCAAACTTCAATTCCATTATTACAGTTATAAGATGTCTGCAAATATTTTTATATGGCATAATGTTGGAGGTCAGAATACTTACACACTAGACAATGAAAAGATGGGTAACTTTTTACATTGCTGGAACTTCAGCAGCATTCAAAATAAGAAAGTTAGTAAGTAAATGCATTTCCCGCAGATTAAAAGGTTGAGGTTTCTTAAATATCATCACTCTCAATTTTAGTCTTTTTCCTTCACTTCTCATGTCTATCATGTATAGCAGTTCATACATTATATCTTCAGTATATCAGACAACTTGATTGGTTTTTCTCCTACTCAGTGTTTTGCAGTAACTATTCAACACAATCCTCTGCAGGGAGATGCTGTTCTCAACCAAGGTGCTCAGTGTTTTTTCATGAGTGGCTCCTTGCCCAAGGGCAGCCTTTCAGCTCCCATTTAATGCAGCATCCACTTTAGCACATTAAGAGCCCTCATTCTCTCTCCCACATCAGCCATCACTTTGTCCCTGTGTGCCATTCTGGCTCAATCACTCACCTCATTAGGTTATTCAGAACATATTTTGGGCACCACATTTGAGGGAATAGCTAACATCACCCTGATCTTGCCCCAAGTGTGCTTCATAGCACCTGCTCTCACAACAGCTCATCCCTGAACTGAGGTGTCCAAATTGCTTTGCAAATTTGACTGCCTCATTTTGGGGGCCGTTCCATCTGGAGAAGAGGAGGTTGAGGGGTGACCTTCTGCTGTCTACAACTCCCTGAGAGGAGGTTGTAGTGAGGCAGGTGTTGGCCTCTTCTCCCTAGTGACTAGCAACAGGAAAAGAGGTAATGTGTTTAAGTTCTACCAGGGGTGGTCCAAATTAGATACTAGGGAAAATTTCTATGATTTTATTGATTTCTTATTGCCTTTAAGATATACCTCAAATTTATACACATAAGAAGATACTACGTATCATAGAATCATGGAGCAATTTGTGGTGGAAGGGACCTTAAGGATCATCTAGTTCTAATCTCTTTACCACAGGCAGGGGCCCCTTCCACTAGACCAGATTGCTCAGAGCCCCATCCAATTTGTTCTTCATAAACATATTTTCCTAATTCAGTCCTCCATTTTTCCATGATAAATCCCAGTCTTTCACTGCTTGACAACATTGACTGTAAATGTACAGGAGCTTTTCAGCTACTAGGCCTAGTCAATACTTTTTCAGCAGTGTAGGGTCAAAAAATGATCTTGCGTAAGCCTGCTACTTCTCCTTGTTGCTCTGCCACTGTCAGTCTCTGTGTAACTACTCCCTCAGTGATTTAATAAATTCATCCTTGCTTATTCTCTCCATGTCAAAGAATGAAGTCCCATGCTGTGTTCTGTAATTCAAGTGCATGCTTCATTAAATACTTGTCTTCTTAATACAGTGGCACGGGACTACATTTGAGGAAAAATCCTCTCACATACGGTACATACTATTCTGCAGGAGTTTTAGTCCTGAGTACATAATTTTTGTGCATCCCAAATAAAATCAGAAGCATCCAAGCAGCAGTTGATTTCTGTTTGGGGAAGGGATACCCTAGGCTGCTGGGCAAGGAAGCTCTGCTTGATAATTAGTAGTTTACTGGCAATTTTTATGTTTCCATTTGTATTCTGCTTGGTGGCACGTTTGGAGGAAATTGTGTCAGTTTTGTTTACAACCTAATGTTCACATGGAATATTTGTGAATACTCAGCAAAATATTTTATTTTATAAACCAGTATATTTGAAGTCTTAGAGCAAATGTTAGAAAAGATCATGGGTCTGAACCTCTTTCCAAAGATCTCTAAAATTCTCAGATAAACAAAAATGATCTTATGCTAGGAGTTAACTTCAGCTCTGATAGTGAAACATTTGTGCTCTAAACTGGTCATTGACATTTTATTACATTCATGACTGGCAGCTGAAAAGGGTAGAAGAACATGCTTTACTCACCCAAGGAGTTTGACTGAATGAGTTTTCCATTTAGATCCTGCTTTCTGGGAGTGTCTGTAGATTCCCTCTTTGTAAAGGAAAAAATCTTCATACACTTTCATTATAGCTATAAAACAAAGGGAAAAATCATCACAGTCAGCAAATATTGCTTCTGTTCTGGTTTGCTCTTTGCATTTTCCCAGTGGAATTTATGCTGTATGTTGGACTGCATAATTATACGTTGCAATTACAGTTTATTCCTAATTTCTCAGAAGTCCCATGATGTGATTGAACTGAGTGAAATATTCTAATAGTGTTCTCTCAAAAGTCTCTCATCATGTTCATTGGATTTCCCTGTCTGGGAAACTCCCTATCATGGACTTCTTTCAATACAGTAAAAGAAATTTTGCCTCATGTAGGTTTAAATAGGTTTTCTTAATACCAGTGAAATCCAAATCAATTAAATTAATCTCCTCAAGGTCTGTGTATAAAATCTATAATTCTGACAAGTATCTGCATATTCCTGAAAAGTATTTAACAGACAATATATATCCTGTGAACTATGGTAGAGTGATACATATGTGTGCCCTCTTCTGAAACTCAGAGTTCATTTAAGTACATAGGAATCTCCTTAAGAAAACCCAGGTTTTCTGTATAAGTGTTCATCTTGACATTCATCTAAAAGCATGGGGGAAAAGAAAAAAGGCTTTGTTTCCAGAAAAATATTAGGCCAAAGAGCTGAAGAACTGGAAATTTTGTACAAGAGAATTAATATTACAATTTGCATTATATGTCTTATTCATAATTTCCTAGGAATGTAATTCACTTTGTATTTTTTAAGAAAATGTTTTGGGTTTCTTTTCACCGTTTGTTCTGCCACCTTAATACCATTTGGTTTGCTATATGGTGGGCTACCAGATCAAGACAAATGAAAGTATCTTCCAGATCCACATGACCTTTAGATTCCAGTGAATCAGAAGCTTTAAATAAAAGCTTAACTCCAAATTACTTTTAGCTTATGATTTTAAAAATCTCTGAGTGTTACACAGCTTTGAACTTGAGAACTGGTGAAATCCAGTTTCCGAAGATCTTGCTTTGTGGGAACCCAATAAGGTACAAGTTTCCCTGACCATTTTGGTCTTGTTACAATATTTATAACTTATGTGCCTGGTATAGATCTTCGGTGTCCTGTAAGGTGAGCTCATGCTGCAGGTTTTTTTCTGCCTGGCACACTTTCCTATTTCTTTCTCCTACCTGAATACTTTTCATAAACTTGAAGGAAATTAACTATTACAGTCCCTTGGCCTCTGTCATATCTGGCTGAAAATAAAAACAATCATAAATTTTAAGGGTTGAAAGAGAACAGCTCAAAACATGGTCAAATGGGTCAATTTACCCAGGAAACCTGGCTAAAAAGATGCTTTGCTAATGGGGTTGATCACATAAAAAAAATGTATGCCAATACCAGCACATGGGGAAAAAGCAGCTGTGATGCTACCTAGGTGGTAAGCCCAGGGAAGAGCTTCTATCAGTTAAATTGTAATAAAAGTTAAATGCTTTTAATGAATAATATTCCAGGTCCTGCCAAGCTGCCTGCAGAACCAGAGCTCATCATATTGAGAGCAACAGACCAAGTGGAAAATAAGCACAGAGTTAATACCTGGTTTCTAGCTGCAAGCTCAGGATTCTCTTAGAGCTCTCTGCAAAGGTTTCCTCCCTCCCTCTGGCCCCAGGCTTATCAGCCTCTAGAGCCGGGAGTTTAACTCCTGAGGATGTCCCTGCACCACAGTGCAAAATGTGAGGTGCTGAGGTTTCTGAGCTGCCAGAGTAGCCTGGAGAGGGGAGAGCTTAAAAGCAGTACAAAAGAACAGAAAGAGGGAAGAGGGCCCCCACTGGCCTCAGTCCACGTTACAGTGTTAGGGAGGTGAAGAGTAATTAAAAAAATCACTGTAGAGGCTTTCCTGGATCTTGTCGTGATACTTTGGGTAAGGGGTGGCAAAGAAACAGAGGTGAGCACAGGGTCTGCAAAATTCACTTCTCTCATGGGACATCTGAGTTTAGAACTCATCTATCATCAGGATGAGAGAGGAGAAGGTAGATTCATTTCTAAATCATGCTGTTCTTGGAAATCACAGCCTGTATGATCAGTTTCAGAAAACAATTTATTTTTTATCAGCAGCTCTAAATCTAACACCTGTTCTTGGCTCTGTAAAGAATCATACATAAATTATTTTCTTAAATGAAAACAAAAGCTTTGAAATGTGTTTCCAGAATAACTTTAGTCTACATGAGAGAATTTTATCCATTATTACATATTACTTTAACATTTAGTGTATGTGTATATATTTATGTATATATATGCAAATATATATATACTTATGTGTATTTATATACCCTACAGTCAGGAGAATACAATATTTAGAATGGGCTGAGCTGAGAAGTAGGGTGGGCAGGGAGGCAATTATTCAAAATCAAGCACTGAAATTTTATTTATTTATTCAGAAAATTTGTCCTGTTATTAACTGTGACTTGGACACAATGAGATGATCACAGTCCACCAGCCAGCTTTTTTCCTTCCCTCATAGAACAGATTTTGCATTTCCACAATGAATTGATTAATCACTAGTGAATCAGGAGATGATGTGATTTTCATAAAGTTGATTATAGATCATGAATGAGCTACCTCAGTCATAATGAGATGCCTGATCTATGCATATAAATGCAGCAGGTTATAAGATTAATTTCTCTATTGATTCCTCTGCATAAAATTCTTAATAAGAATTTTTATCTCTGAGAAATATCAAGGTACAAAAAACTAAGTGGTCTTGCTACAAAAGGAACTGAAGTATAAGAGTTTACATAAATGTAGCCTATCCTAATATTTTCCCCAGGTCATTTTCTTATGACAGCAAATTAAATGCTTTTTTTTACCAAGATCATGATAACTGAAATTATAAGTTTGGTAGGGGAAAATCTGTGATGTATTGTCAGCAATGTGTTAGCTTTTCTTCTATTGAGACTGACTAATTTGACAGAAAGGATAATTTTCCTGCATCAGCACTCTAATTCACAGTATTTCCTGAAGTACATTAAGAAAAAATGTTAATAGGTAATATTAAATTGTCCATTTGAATGTTTCCAAAATGTTAATTAAATTTCATTGTGTTTATTTGAAAATGGAATTTAAAAATCTAATGTTTCATCATCAGCCTCTGAAAGTCCTAATTGTTCAGTTCTTGAATCATATAAAACATAAACATACATCAGAGAGAAATTGTCATTCAAATTTGAAACCTGTATAGCAAAACATTTCAATTACGTTCTACACTTACTGTTTCACAACTGTTAAAAAATATATGGTTTTCTTAACTTTGAATGTGCCCAAAAGCCCAAGTACATTCATCACAAAAAGGGTGACTTTTTACATCATGATCTTCAAAGGATCTTGAATGGTTTCCAGCTATTAAACTTAGTACATTAGATAAGACTGGCCAGAAGCACTTTGTAAGTTCTTGAGGAATGACAGCTAAATGAATAATGGAAAAATCTCTTTCAGTAGCTGAAGATAATTTGCAGGATATTTTGGAGGAAAAAAAAAAAAAAAAAGTATGATCTGGTTTTAAAATTAGAATTATACCCTGATGGCATTTGTAGCATGGGAGGACAGAAGAGAGAATTGGTGACAAATTTTTAACTTATAACTGACTCATTTTAAAATTTCATTATAGCAAAAAGAAAAAAAGGGAAATTATTTCACTCAGTGATATACAGCCTTGGTTAAATACCCTTCCTTAGATCTTGATTTTTCCACATAGAGCATCACCTTAACCTGACACAGACATTTCTGTGAAAAAGCATTGACATTTCAAAAAAACATATTAATTATTCAGTGGTTAAAATCTAACAAAAGGCTGATATATATTATTTTCAGTATAAGGTGTAGTACTGACAGATTAATCTAGCAGACCTGGACTACAAATGAAGTATTAGAGAGAGGTCTGAAATTGTATATTGAGGATCATACTGTTTCATTTTCTTAAAACAAACAGAAACTGCTGCATTTATTTCTAGATCAAATGCAGCAAAGTATATTTTGTTTGAATAAAAAAATTTGGACACAACAAAAAGCTCATAATACTGATCTTGTTAAGCCTGAGTGCAGTTTAATTACAACTGCCCACATAAAGAGCTTGAAGAAGTAATTTCAGCTCCATGATACACTGAAATAAACTAAATCTAACAATCGAGACCATTTCAATAATAAATTGGAGGTTATGAAAAATTGTTATATAACTGAGGTTAATAGAAATGCAGAAGTAATACAAAGTAATACAAAGCCTGAAGTAAAATGCTTTGGCTTTGTATCACCCATCCATCCAAGATGGGTGGACATCCACCTCTATGATTTTAGTTCCTCACCCCACATCCCAAATCCCAGCACCTCTCTAGTTACACTGGCCTGGGAGATGAGCAGGAAGATGAATTTTCATGTGCTGCCAGCACCTTCCTTGGCTGCAAACAAGCACTATTTGGGATAAACAACTCTTTTGCAGTCCTGCACTCCCTGCTTTAAGAAGTGAGGGATCTTTGTCTGCAAGGTTCAGCAGAAAAATTCAGAAGTGACAAGGTGAAATTCTGGGAGTATTTCAGCACAGAATGATCCCAGCCCTAGAGAACAGAACTTAGCTAACATCTAACTTCTGCACAGCCCCGAGTTGCTATTTCATCAGTGAAAAATCTATGATGAGAAAAAGGCACATTTACACTCCACAGATTTTGTGCAAATTTTCAACAAATCCAGCTCAAGGTCATTGTACTCATGATGGGCTCTGAAGCTGTAAAGCTGCCTTCAGGGACACTACTTCCCACTGAATGTCCCTCATTGAACTACAGTCTATGTGTCTGTTTTGATCACTGTGGAAAGCAATATGTGTTTTCTAATATTTTGATACAAGGACATCACACACTTCAATCATTTCAATAATAACATTATCATCTTCCAAACTTACCCTACCTTGCACTGGTCCTTTGTCCATGATTTCTTTCATTATATCAGTTTCCTGAGTGGAGGAGAGAGAGCATGGGAAGATAAAATATTCTATTAGCTAAAACTAAAACTGATTTGTTGATGTGTACATATACGATATAAATATACCATGATACATATATTTCTACTAGAGAATATGTGGTTTACCAAATGAACAAAACCTCCAGAAGCATGTTTAAGAAGCACTAATGCACAGTTAAGACTGCATAGTTTTATATTTCTAATTTCTATAGGATCACAAAGAAGCAGCTTTAAAGAGATGATGTAAAACTGGGAAACTACAAAGAATGTGAACTTTTCTGAAAACACAAGGGCAGTATAAAGGAAAATTCACAGCTCTAGACTTCAAGTAACATTAACATATTTCCATATGTGAGATCTCCTTTTCAAGGTCCAGAGGAGGAAAATGCATGAGGCAATGGGTGAAAAGCATGAACTTACTTTTGAGGAGACCCTGTAGTGAGAGGCACACCGGTATAACCGATTGGATTTTTCAAAAGGATTGGGACAAGGGCCATTTGTATAGTTTTTTCCATATTCACTTGACACATAACAACGGTTTTCACCTGATAGTCCCAGGTGATTGTTCCAAAATGATGGATAACAAGCATAGGATACAACTCTGCTCAGGTGCAAAAATAAAGAAAGAAAGAAAAAAGTTCATAAGAAGCTTGCTTGAATATTCAGTTTTATTTCAAGCTTATAACTATTTCCCAACTGTTGTATTTCAAGTAAATTCTACAGACTCCCTCATTCTTCAAAAGTATAAAAGTTTGTTGAGATAAAGAGTCCTAAACTTGTTTTTAAAGGTTTCAGTACAATAGCTGGTGTCCTGTTGGCCGTAAATATCGTATTTTTCCCAAGAGAGGTATAACACTTTGGGATAAATACTAATAGCTTAATTGATACTAGCAATGAACCTCCTGAAAAGGGAACTGAACCTCTACTACTAAAAATACATGGGAGATAAGTAGAAGTGAGAATCTATTCTCAGCAGATGAAAAGCTCAGAGTTTTCAGTGTGTTAGTGAACAATCCAGCCACAGAGCAGGATTAGGGGAAGCATTTGGATGAGGGCTGGTGACTGAGTTCCTCCCTCTTGATTCATGGGGGTAAATAAAAAGAACAAATTATCTGGGCTGATGCTGGCAGGAGCAACTTTACCTGGATCGATACATGACATAGAACAAGTGAGACTGGGTAGGTATCAGAGAGATGGAGTTTATTGCAATTTTACAATTTTCCTATTTTTCAGTAGAGTTCAGACCGTTCCAGTTTATGCCTGGAAGTGAATGTGGCCCAAGGACAAACAGAGACAAACTTTGTGACTTATAACATGTGGCACCCAGTGGGCACAAAAGGCTGGGGACTATCTCAGGAGGCTCTGGCTATAGGGCTCCTTCTGTCAGTTCCTGGCTAATGACAGCAATCAGCCTCTGAAGGAAACAAAAAAGGCAGATTGCCCTGTGATACCATAGGGATAGATGTCTGATCCCTACAGCTCCTGAAAACAGCCTGGCTATTTCATCAAAAAGCATCTCTCTCAAAAGCTTTATAATTGCTGACAGAGTTTTCACTCACACATACAGCAGTTAATTTTTTCTTACAGCTTATTGCAAATTTGCATTAAAGCTTTCAATTTCAAGGTTTTAGAGTTTTTCTACAGGAAATATGACTCATTTTTAACACTTTTAAATGAAAATCTATATTCTACTAAGATTTTAATTTAAAAATATTAAATCCAGTAATCACTGGGCAGTTTCTATTCTGGCTGAGATATAAACCCCACAAAAATAGATTTATGAAGAGAATCATGGGGGAAATGTGCTATAGCAAATATATTGAAATATATTTATTGCTTATATATTTATATTTATCGCAACAAAGACAAATATTTTAATAACAACAAAGAGTATCTCCAACATGCTTTTAATTCCAGTCTTCAAAGACTCAAAGTCTTTTAACACTGCTGTTGTCAGAGTAGTCACTGTGGAGAAGCTGTGATAGCTCACCTGAGACTTAAACCCCTGGTTATTTTGAGTTTGGAAATCTCCAAAGTACTAAATCAAGTGAACTTTAAAGCAGAGGCTAAAGACCCTTATTGCATCCAAGAATGGAAAGGGGCAATGAAAAATAGGTTGTTTCAAGGAAAGGTCAAGGGGTTTTAATTCTTTTCCTTGGCAATAGTTCAAATGAACTGCTGCTTAATACAACGTTTTTTTCAACAGTTTTTCCTGGATTGTTCAGCCATTTTGACTCTTTACTAGCCAAACATATTTTTTACTTCAATAAATTGAAGAAAACAAAATACCTGTTTAAAATGTACTTACTAACAATCTGAAATGCTCAAAGGCACACCAGTTTTTCCACTTACTATTTTATCCTTTTAATAAGATATTGGAACCTCCTAGTTTTCTACATTAAACTGCTAGATGTTTCCAAAACATTATACACACTTTGGTGATAATTCCATGGAGGCCTATTAGAGGGCTTCTCTTAAAGAGTATAATTAAACACTTCACTGAAGTAGAATATTTTAAAATAGGCAGTCTTGTAAAAAGGATATGTATTTAAGTAGCTCACCAACTATACTTCATTTTTTCTCTAACCATAGTTTCTGCAGTCATTATTAATATAATGTAACAGCTCTTCGCTGAAATGTGAGTGTGTACATGATGAGGGATAATGGTTTTAAGCTGGAAGAGGGTAGAGATTTAGGTTAGATATTAGGAGGAAATTCTTTATTGTGAGGGTGGTAAGGCACTGGAACACGTTTCCCAGGGAGGTTGTGAATGCCTCATCCTTGGAAATATTCACAGCCAGGCTGGATGGGGCTTGGAGAAATATGCTCTAGTGGGAGGTGTCCCTGCTCACATCGTGGGGGAGGGGTGGAACCAGATGATCTTTAAGGTCCCTTCCAACCCAAACCATTCTATGATTCTAGGAAGCATGAGAATAACAGTAAGCATTGAAAACATTACCAGAAGACCTGCCACAAGAGTAACAAAAGAAAAACATAAATAAATGTTTACATGCACACATTCATACACATATACAAAATATACTGGGAGCAAGTAGCATCCAGGGAGAAGCAGCAAAAGCCTGCAGTGTGTTGATACAGCTTTGGCAGAATTAATCTGAAATAATGTTTATGTGTTCAATCTAAGGAAATTTTTTGTGGCTTTATTGTATTTATATGTTTTAATTGTGAGATGAGAATATAATCTAAAGCATTAGACTGTCATTAGCAAGTTGGTTAAAACTAATAACGGTAACATAATAACCCGCAGCTCCTGAAACCCAAGGTACAAATTAGATCAAGACCTGATTAGAAGCAGTATTTGCATTTAAGTGTGTAGCCTTTTTACCACCTGAAAATGATTATTTTCTTTCTCATTATTAAATACTACAAGCTTTTCATTTCCCATAGCAGATAAAATAGATGTTTCCAAAGCACACTGATTCCTCCCAAAGTATGACTTGCAATGGAAATGCCTAAAATTAATAATACCTAGAATACAGATTGATTCTTTAATTAACAGAGGAAGACAAAGAGAGAGTTGAACAGTGATTCAGCTCCAATTATAGCATATTTCACTCCTAATTGGGTGCTCAGGGATTCTAAAAATCATGTCTCAGCACTGGGTACCGTCACTGAGCTTTATGGAAGTCTTCTATTGACTTCACTGGGGATAGTTTAGACCAGCACTTGATTTTCCTGAAAATCTATGAAATAAACTGAAATAAGCACTTCAGAAATCAGAAAGCCAGAAGCTTTAAAATAGTCTTAAACACCTGCAGTGAAAATTTAAAAACCCACACAGAAAATCAATGTGCTCCTTCCCTATTGCTGGATATGGAGATAATGAAAGATATTGCAATATACTGGCTTATAAAATAAAAGTCACTTGAAAGTGTGACAAAGAAAGCACTATTTAACAAGGCTCATTCAAAAGACATTTCATTTTTCTTTGCCATAAGTATCAATTCTTTTAATTGCAAAGGTAAAGGGTTATGGATTACAGCCTTGTGAATCAGGAAGGAAAATACATCATGCACCACGAAAAGTGTGTCAAGCAGATCTAAGGAGTTCCCAGGACTGTGTTGGTGATCTGAGATGCCCTGTTTGCACACTTCCAGGCTAACATCAGTCAGAAAGCCTGCTCCACACACCACTCCCACGATGGTAGGTTGTGGGTAATGAGTGAGAAATCATCTCACTGCTGCCTTTACACCAGCACCAGCTCCGGTGTGGGGACAGCTGGGAGGGTGACAAAATGCCTCATGCAGCTTCAGCCTGCCTTTCCTTATAGATATAAGCTGACTCATATACTTAAGCTGCCTCTGCAGAACAGGCTGTTTCACTGACCACACTGCTTTGGGTAAAAAAGAAAATAAAATGCAGCTTTCTGGTATGAGAACAATATTATTATTTTAGGCTCATGGTGATTATGTTCCTACTACAGGGATAACAGACAGAGGGAATAGAAGACTGGGAGATTGTTCCATTGCTGTGTTCTTTAGGGCTCTTTAGCCTTTTCTTTAGGACACTCTGTCACAAGCTTTATTAGACTTTGCTTTACAAACTAACCAGTGTTTGATACTTTGGAATATTCAAAATGTTGTCTCACGCAACTGGGTGCTTACTCAAGGTTATTTAACATGGACAACCTGTGTCCTAAGAACCACAGAAGTTCTGAACACACTTATGGTATTGTCTTTGACATTTAAAAAATCCTTTCTTGTTCCTCTTGCCATTAGAGAGGTTACCAGTTTCCCCAGTTAATTACAATGTCTAGAGGTAATGTGTGGCTTAAATGGAAACTGAGAACCCTCATTCAAAAGTCTTCACTTTTTTTTTTTTTAATGCTTCATCATGCTTTTGCTTCATGAAGGTGATTTAAAGAAGGTGTACATGAGAGAGAGTGAGTCTTCATGAAGTAATGCAGTTAATTTGACCTAGGACAGAGCTAAAAGCCTCTTTTTGAAGGTCAGAAACCATAATCGAAACACAAGGAAATTGCAACTTAAACAACTGGTTCAAGTTAAAATAATATAAACAGATAGATAAAATATTTACCCATGTGTTTTCAGATATCTCCAAGCACCATCAATACTTCCACCATTGCATCCATGTTGATTACTTGTATCACAAGAGATCAAATTCTGAGCAGAAAGGTTGTCTGTGATCTGACCCTGGGAATGAATTGTTATTCTATCTGCTGCTACACCTGTTTTGAAATAAGTTTTCTGTTATCACAAGCAAATAATTATGACTTCACACACCTCTTAGAAGGACTGAAATACAACCTCACTATTTTCTGTCTTTCAGAAAATCTTCACAAATCAATGCTGATAATCTGTACAGACTTTCAAGAGAGAGAATTGTGAAACTACAGGATACCATGAACAACTTTACTGTAATATTATAAATCCATAGATTTACTGGTTATCATAAGATCTCACATGTCTAAACATCAGATGAGGCATTTACATTATTTAGACCATACCATGTTTGTAAATGTATATTCATTTCTGGCTGACTTCAGCAGAAGCAAATACTTCCCCCACCTCTCTGCAACCAATCCCCAAATATCTTTTCTTTTCTTTCTACCTTTCCTTCTTATATTACAGAAAAAATAAAACCACAAATTAACAGTCCTATGAAGAAGAAAATCCAAGACTGAAAGTATGTATTGTTTTTACTGGAAAGACTATATGTAAATGCTCATATTAATGTATATATTTGGGATTTACTGTACCTCCTCACCATATCATACATGATTCTTCTTCTGAGATAGACACCTTAGGTGTCTGAACTCAATCAAATAGTTATAATTCTAAGTACTAATATACTTATGCACTGCTTTAAAGTCAGAACAAGTGAACAAGTATGTGAAATTAAGACACTTCTTTCTTTAACGAGTGACCCTGAAGCAATTATTTAGCTCTAATCACAGTCATTACTTGTGATTTCTCACATCATATTTTTATTATTGTTAGCCTTTCACTTCTGAATGGGAAAAAAATTTTTAAATCCCTTGAAATCTCAAACCCCATCAAAATCAGCATGAACTTGAGTGAACTTTGGACAAGACTGCCAAAAAGTGAATCTGCTTAAGACAGCTGGTAATTATTGTTGTGTCCTTTCCTGAGATGTCACATGGTAATGAACTTGCTTTCATGAGTTTATTGTTACTGAAGAATTTTTGAATACTTAAAAGAATGATAAGAAAAAAGATAGAGCAGTGCTTATACATTCATTGAGCATTAATTAATCTTATAAAGAAGGATTGAAAATCCATATTAAAAATGTTAGATGAACCTAAACAACATGGGGATGTATCTCATAATATTTCACATTTAAATAATTATGTGAATTAAGGTAAAAATTTTTACTTATGAAAGGCTGAATATCTGTAAAGTCTTTCCCATAGTGAGATCTGTTAATCTGTGCAGCAATCTGTCAGGAGAGCTGTTAGAAGCACCCCTGGTTTTCTCTTTTAAACACTGAACATTATATATTGATAACAAAGTGTGTTCAGTCTGGTTTTGGCAGGGACCTGGGACTAACTGAACAAAATGCTCCTGTCCTTCACTTACTGCTGTCATTTAAAGAAGCAGCTGCAGAACCCGGCATCTGTGAGGCTGGATCAAGCCATAAAGATTTTATGACTTTATCTCTATATACCCCAAAATATACTGAGATTTATTGCAGCATAAGAGAGCTGAACATAGCTGATCATTGTAGCTTCTTTGGAGAAAGTGATGCAACCACTTGTATCCATTTTCCACAAAACCAGAGACCATAGCACATGATATTGAACACCCTCATAATCTCCCCGTGTTATACAAAATATGAAAAGCAAACAGCACTCTACAGCTTTGATAGTTTTTTTTTTAAGATTTTGGAACAACTTAGAGGGAAAACTGCAGTGATTTTTAATGTTCCTGGTTGCTGATTAAAAGTGAACAGCAAGCTGAAATTACTTCCTTACTACATTACTATAAATTTTCATCACATGAATAACATCGATGATATTTTTAAAAGGAGAAAACAAGTCAATATTACTTGCGGTTGAAAAAGCCCAGGATGCTCCACAGTTTCGTTGATCCAGAGGATCATGGATCCAGTCAGGCCATGCATAAGAGGCTACAAAAAATGCAGGAAATTTTCCTTCTGGAAGTGAGTGTCCCTATAAGAAAATGTAGGAGATCTGTATATGCTTCTATTTCCATGTTATAGGTTTTTTTTAAGAATTCTAAATTTTTAAATTGAGGAAACCTAAAACATTGTCACTTGTGGTTTCTAGAGCACCCCTGTGGTGGTTACCCTATGGCTGAGTGCTGTGGACCCAACTGAGAGCAAGGTTGTTCTGGCACTCCACTAGCAGAGCTAGAAAACTGTGCTCTGCAACTGCCAACCTGAATAACATGTCCAGTTTCTCTCTGAATTTTATCTCAAACAACAGTTCCCGAAGAAACATGTCAATTGTGAACCAGCTGGCATTTTTGGAAAGAAAAGCCTTCACCTAACTAACTTCAGCAGTGAAGTTAGGTATCTGCTATTCTGTTCTCCTTGACATGTGGCTGCAGGTAGGAAATTTTAGTTACCATGGGAGAGGGATCAGTACAGTGTGTCATTGATTTGTCTGTCACAGAGAGGATTTTCAATTTCCAGCACTTATCCTTAGTCCTGAACAAAAATGGGTGATTTTCCTTCCTCTTTGCAACCTGATGTTGAGTTGATGAGAATTTATGGTCTGCTCACCAAAGTCATTTGGACAGCCACTTTTGGCATCTTCATCTCTTAACCTTAATTGATGTCCTCCAAGTTTTGCACTAATATCTGCATATGCAAGAACCATCTGGTACAATTGCTAATAATCTGCTCTGTGTTCAACATATCAAAACCATTTACAACACAATAGATAAAATGTGTTAATCTGTTTCTAAGCAAAACATTTCCTGGTGCTTTTTAGAAAGCGGGTTCATGCACTTCAGTGCAATGGCTTCTGTCCTGCTCAAATCCCTTTATTTTACTTCGGTTTACTTTGTCTTCCAATTCTGGGTGTCCTTGCTGCACCATTTTTCTGAATTGGTTAAGTGACTGATAGGACAATGGATCTTTTCCTAAGATGTTTTAGTATTTGAGGCCAGTTATTTCCAACTATTTCAGGTCTCTAACCAAACTTTGGCTATATTCAGTTCACTTGCATATATTGGGAAACAGAGGTGACTCCATTCAGCTTGTACACCTGGATTTCCCACAGAAAACCCATAGTGGAGAAGTGTCTAAGGAAAAAAGCAGCTTATACCTCACATCTATGTCTGACATTAGACTGGGATATCATCCTGACAGACAGATTGATACAGTCTGTGCATACACCTACACCCAGTAACTCTTAAGTACTCATAGGTTCACTACACTAGATACAGGCTATGAGGCCTAAGTACCATTGAAGTGTTAAGTCCCTTAAGTGTTTTTGAAAGTTTTACTTCCACCCACAACAAGCCAGTCATCTTTTAAATCTTGCTAAAATATTTGTCTTAATATTTTGATTAATCACTTTCAAAAATCTGCTTTTTCAAAAGCATGTTAGATACACGGGACTTGGCAACCTCTAATGACACACAGAAAACCTCTAATTTAAAGAATATCTTGCTAAATTATCATTATGCTCGTTATTAATGAGCAAACACGAGCACAAAATTTACTTTGAAGATGAATCACACAGGTGAAATCCCAGACAAAGAGAGTTTCATTTACATCGGACTTGTCACCATCAGTCAGTACACAAGCAAAATTTAGGAAAGGTTGTTTACCACACTTATGTGAGCAATGACTACTTACAATGCTACAAATGAGGCAGCTGCAAAAAAGCAAAACTCTAAATAGATATTTGGCCTGAGAAAAATGTGTTACTTACATACTCCTTAATCACTGCCAATGTCTTTAATAACCCCATATTGTAAATTCCAGAGTAAACCCCTCATTAACCCGCAGCCTTGTCATTTAGAAATGTAAGATTCACTGTAGCCAGAAACTTCCACCTTTTGTCTGAGAAAGTGCTACCCTGACAGTAAGAAGCACTGCTGTTCTCTGGCAAATAATAAGTCTAGACATTTGTTTCTCAACGTACGCTTCATGGACCAGCGTCAGACAGCACAATGCAATCAGCTAAAGGACTAGCAAACTATTTTTAAGACTTCATATATATTCTTAGCAGTGAGGCTAGCAGTCTGGCCAAGGCAGGATGGTAAGTGGATATAAAAGAAGACTCATACTTAGCTGTGACTTCAGAAAAGTCCGATGGTCCATCAGAGAAAAATGGCTGAAAGTTACTAAATCTGAAAATGTGGGAATAGTTTTTCTGATGGAAAGTAATGGGTTTTTTCATGTAGGAAAAAGGCTCTGGATATCACTTGCTTTGTGAAGAAGAAATGGTCATGCATGCTCTTCAGTTTGCACAAGGGAGATCTACAACTGCTGAGCTTTTCTACTATGAAAAGTTGTATAGCAGAGGAAGAGCTGGTGTATTTCCCACATCTCCACATTGTCTTCACAAATTCTTTTATACTTAGTCCAAAATGGTGTGGTACTACGAAACTGTGCATTCCACTTTCTTGTAAGATGGGACATAAGGACTTCCCAGCTGCTGGCAGATGCAGACCCCACCACTGCAATGTCCCTCATGCCAGAACACGTACTGCCAGAATACTACTGAATGAGCATCACAGTGTGTTTTCAAAGGCATGGAGGTAATTTTTCACCTATGTAGAACCTCAAGAATGATTATCCTGTTTCCTGCAGTGAGTAAAGACTTTCAAAATGCCTACTCAGAGAACACATGGGACACTATTTGGAACATCACCTTTGTCTGGAGTGACAGTAGCTTTTGTGCTGTATTTAGCTATCCGTTCATGTTCAGATCCAGCCACACTCTGCAGCAGATGGCCCTTAATTCTGTTTTAGTTCTTGTACCCTGACATAGTCTTTTAGGTATTCTAATGTGCCATCGTGTTGAAGTACCCTTCCAGACATAAGCACCACCTTATTGAATAGATTTAGCCTTATATTAATAGCAGAGCTTTCAAAAGCTTTTATTAAAAAAAAAAAAAAAAAAAAAAAAAAAGGGCTATTAAAAGCGAATTCAATGAGTTTGTGTTCTACCTACAATGAAATGTAGCTCTGTCACACCACTTAATTTGAAGTAACGTTATGAAGCTGTATTTGAATATGTCAATCAAAGATAGAACTAAAAATCCTCTACTCCACAAGCAAACTTTTCAAGACGATTGAAAACTCAGCCTTAGATTGAAAAATCTGCCTTAGATTTAAGTGGTTACCACAGAAAGGCTTTATATTCTTGATTTTTTTCCATGCAATAAAGAAGACCTTTCTACACAAAAATACTTTTCTCAAGCATCCCCAAATGACAGTAGAAAACAGTAACAACAGCAGGCCCTTAGGTACCAGAAACTGTCCTTTACTTCCTAATTGCAGACCGAAGAAATAGTTTTTATTTAAAGTTCAAAAAGTTGTATTTAATGAATGGGTAGCTATGGTTTTCCTTCTACATTAGTAAAGCTACCAGGTTTTAATCAGGTCTGCACAAGATAGAGCCAGAAGGTCCAGAACACTAATTGTAGCACTTTTATCAACTAAATATACGACTTTGGGTAAATGATTGCAGCTTTTGCACTTGGAAAATGGAGAAGGCGGTAATAATCACAGAGAGTGCATGAATATTCAATTAGTGCCAGTTTATCCATGGTAAGTAGCTAATACCTTGGCCTGCAGGTGAATTAGTACACAATAAAGTAACTTTAAGGTCAAGTCATTAAAGTTTGGAAAATGTCTCTGAAAAATATTGAAAAGTCATTGTTTCTGAATTTTGTCTTTCATATCTTATGACTCTCTTCTGAGCTGTCACCTAGTAACAGGTGAAGTTCAATGAAAACGCTGTCATGAAAACTGACTTGTTTTTTATCACTTAGAACATTGTAAATGTGCTAGTTTGCTTCAAAAAAGATCAGTGACAGAAAATTGTACATGGAAGGTAAAGGAGGAACAAGTTTCTCTGAAAATCTGGTAAGACACTTACCTAAAAAAGTGCCTGAAGTTAACTCTATTACTATCTATGGTTTGCTAATTGGAAAAATCTGCCTCTGTAACCCTGGTGAGAGCAATCCGTGTTATATACTTTCTCAGTCATGCAGTATGGTAGATGTGTAGCTGTGAGTGAAGAAAAACAATTTTTTTCATGTTCTTTGCAAAGTATTAAAAGGTGTCAGATAGGTAATCAAGGCAGAACAAGGACACCTTGGAGACAATGTTCTCCTACAAAGCTATAGAAGGGGCAGAATCAAAGATATGGAGCTTTATATGAAGCTGCAGAGAAAAAGTTTTGCATCAAGGCTGGTCAAGACAGAAACCATGGGGTAGAAGCAAGAAAGTTCTAATAATTCTGAAGAGAAACCATAGGCAGGAGAGAGGCTCATGAGCAACTCCTAGCAATTTTCTGTGAGATCAAAGAATCTGCCAGAAGTTGACAAAGTCATACAGAGATCATTATTTTATATTCTTAGCTTTTGTAAGTAGAGACAAAGATGTCTTAGAACCCTGTGCCTACAAGAACCTGTAGGACTTCCTGAGGACTAAATTCACGAATGTTCAAAGCTGCATTTCTAGAGAAGAATGCATTGAGTTTCCTCAGATGTCCCACAGAGCAAAGGTAGTTTCACAGGTAGTGAAGGTAGTAGCTCACAGTTTTTGTAAAAAGATAACAGATAGAGAAAATATGCCTGGAAAATGTATCAGTGGAACAAAGGCTTTAAGTAGTGTAGCAATCAAAGAAGCTACGGGAAGCATAACACAATTATTCATTGGGCTGGACATAATGCAGGGCCACTGAGTGATCAGCTACCCCAAACTGAATGGAAAAAAGGAAATAGCATAACAAATTTCTTTAGCCTTCCCTTTCTTCTTTTTCTATGTGGAGTTTGTCTTACCTAGATAGATATCTAGAAATGTAGATGCCAACCTAGGAACTCGGTACGTGATACTCAGTTTTTGCTTCTGCCATAGAAGCATCAGTGTTTATTCCTCAATGAAATAGCCAAAAAGCAACAACAACTCAGCCCCAAATCTCTTGAGACAGTGCAGTTCACCACAAATTTGTGGCAGATACTTACTAAATATAGCTCTAACCACTCATGTCATTGTCTCATTTTGATTTACCATCTTCAACTGAAACGGATCCTTCTTTGGCTGTGAAAAATAGTCCAGCGAACCGTATGAAGCAAGATTCCAAAGCTTAATTTTTGCCATTTTCTGACAACACTCCATAGTGTAATTTTGAGCAATCTGTTCAATCTGAGCCAAAACCCCCTGCCTCACCACACTGGTGCAGGGAACTGACTCTGGAAAAAGATCCAGCGTGCACCAAGCAAGAATCATAGAATCATAAAATCAGCCAGGTTGGAAAGTACCTCAGATCATCAAGTCCAACCCTTGATCCACTACCACTGTGGTTACCAGACCATGGCACTGAGTGCCACATCAGTCTCTTTAAAAATTTCCAGGGACAGAGAAACTGGAAAGAGAAACTGGGCTCCCATTCCAATGCCTCCCTGGGCAGCCCATTCCAATGCCTGATCACCCTCTCTGTAAAGAATTTTTTCCTAATATCTAACCTAAACCTCCCCTGGCAGAGCTTAAGCCCATGTCCTCTTGTCTGACTGATGGCTGCCTGGGAGAAGAGACCAACCCCCCCCCCCCACCCTGGCTACCCCCTCCTTTCAGGGAGTTGTAGAGAGTGATGAGGTCTCCCCTGAGCCTCCTCTTCTCCAGGCTGAACACCTCCAGCTCCCTCAGCCCTTCCTCACAGGACTTGTGCTGGATCCCTTCACAGCCTCCTTGCTCTTCTCTGGACCTGCTCCAGCACCTCAATCTCCTTCCTGAACTGAGCGGCCCAGAACTGGACACAGGACTCAAGCTATGGCCTCAGCAGGGCTGAGCACAGGGGCAGAATCCCTTCCCTGGACCTGCTGGCCACGCTGTTCCTGAGCCAGCCCAGGATGCCATTAGCCTTCTTGGCCACCTGGGCACACTGTTGGCTCATGTTCAGCTTCCTGTCAATCCAAACTCCCAGGTCCCTTTCTGCCTGGCTGCTCTCAGCCACTTTGTGCCCAGCCTGGAGCTCCCCATGGGGTTGTTGTGGCCAAAGTGCAGGATCCAGCACTTGGCCTTGTTGAACTTCATCCCATTGGAATCAAGGTGATGATTGTTAAAATGGTTGCAGACACTCATGAACCTCCCTCTCACTTCCAAATTCCCTGTCAAGTGGCAGCTCTGCACTAGCATTCCAACAAGGCTTTCCATGATGTGGAAACCCTTCTGCCATTAACACGTACATAAAGCATGAGTGATTGACTTCAAGTAGATAAACAAATGGCATTACTTGCCTGAACTATACAGAAGCCAAAGATAAAAACTTGTTATATTTAACTAAAAAATAAATTTTCTTGCCACCAGGCCAAAACCCCATCCTCCAGCTGCATTTTAAAATTGTTTATCCTAGGGGTTTTCAGTGCTTCTTCCAAAGATTGCTGTATAGTCTCATCTGATAGCCCAGATTTCTTTTTTGGAAAATGCCTGTATTTATTTTTTTATAGTTACAGCTATTTCTGCAACAATTAGCAGATGGAGAGGATATTATGGAACCATCCAAAAAAAGCAGTGGTTTCAAACACCAGTGATCAACAATGATAAGTTAATACTGGTGGATAGTTACCCAATTGTTAGCATTTGCTATTGCTCCTCCTTGGTTGATTTCCATCCAGATCACACACTCTATGACTTAGAAAACTATTCTGGGAGCTTCATGTTCAACATGGAAGCATTTAGTGTTAAATCACTGGATCATAATCTTACAATTTTATGCATAAATTTTTCCATGTGATAAAGTTATTAAAAAGTTTAACAATTGTACATGACACTTACTGGAGCTTCCCTCATACTCAGCAAGGAATGAGATGGAGGGAAGGTTCCCAGGCGGTTTTTGAAACCTTCTTCCAGTGTCATTCCCCAGAACTGGCTGTAGTTGTCAGCTTTCCATCTTCCTCACAGAGAGAAAACAAACGAAACCCAGGTTAGAGACACCGTTCACCTTAATACTCTGCTCCTTTTTAAGAGCACCACTAAAAGCATCCAGAAATAAATCTTCCAGATTACATTTCAAAACCTGGTATTTGATATTCATGAGAAAATATTTAGTACAGGCTCCTCCACTTCATGAGTGTAGGATGGAGCAACACAGCAGTGTATAAAAAGTGATGATTCAAGGTCAGCATAGTGCCAGCCTGCAGGAGATGAACTTGCAGTGCTTCAGAGAAGGACTGGCAAACAAGATGCTTGGCTGTAACAGTTACTGTGGTCTTGAAGCTATGCTTGCATTACACCTCAGACCAGATGCCCACAGAGAACTAACAGCTTCATTTAGTGACTTATGTTGCCTTGCAGCTTGAAAGAAAGAGCTCCCCACGACTCTTTAATTACTCCCTCCCTACTCTCAGGTAAGCTAGACTCAGGTTGCAGCATTAACTCTGCAAATTCTATGCACAACAGAAAAATTTAATTTGTAGCCATATACATTTGGAACACACTGAAAATTACTACCGGAAAAGAAGTGAGCTACGTGGGAGAGCTTTTTCTTTACCTATTTCTTTCTTGTGTATGGGGAACACAAGGTGGGATTCATGCTGCCCACACGAGAAGCCTCATGGAGCTTTCTCTTCCTGCAGGCACCGAAGAGTGAACCTGCAGAAGCTGAGTCATATCTCAGGTGGGCTTAACCACCCTGTGGCAAACCTTTCCACTTACCACTGAGAAGAGAGAAACGAAGGGCTCCAGGTACCTAACAACTGTCTATTTAGGACAGGCAGTTAAGTTGGTTTGAATGTCTCCCGTGAAGTAAAAAATATTTCAGTATTGAGTCACAGCTTGAAATATGGGCAGGTTTCAGTGGTGAATTTAGGATCTCACTAGGGCTGTCTCACTAGGACTTGCATCTCTGTCTGTAAATGGCCAGTAGACCCCCAGGGCACAACTCCAGCCCTGGACTGTCCCTAATCCCTCTTTACTCTGCAGGGGAAATGAGAAAGGATAACAAGAAAAACACTGAGCCCCACGAAGTTTTCATATTTTGGTCCTCTATTGGCCCATCCTCAACTCTTCAACACTACCTAGAATCCTGCTCCGTGGAACAATGCTTTTGAGGGAGGAGAAAAAATAATTATAAATAGCTATACCAATTAATAAATAACATGAAGAAGAAGAGAAGATCTAAATATTTTTGTGTGTGTGTGTGTGAGCAATAAAGTTGTACTAAATTTGTAGAATGTTTTACGTAGATGTTTACAATGTTAGTGCATAGCAGCATGAGACTTTCAATCTCTCTGCAATTAGAACTCTTATCTGCCAGAGATTTAGGAAAGTTTCACAATTGTGCATTTACTGTCAAATTGCTGGGATGTAATGGGGAAAGAAAGTGGTGGAGATGACTGTGTAATCGATAATTTGCACATTCATACAATGATCAATAGAATGGTTTACACAAACCTTAACATAAAAGTGCTCTCACCCATAATCTCCAGAATTGACGTGCTGGATTAAGTCTTGGCGAACAAGGCATACTTCTTTTGAGCACCTCCAAAGACTTTGGAAGCATTTGCTGAAAGGACAAGAATACTACTGAGCAGGAAAAAAAATTTCAAAAGAAAAATACTCACTTGAACAGCAGAAGGAAAATCCAGGAAAAGTGTAAAAAACACATATCTCGTAGTATTTATAAAAACACGGTTATTTCTTCACTACTTCACTAGGATACTAAATGAATCCTAATTGGAACAACATGGAAGGTTTAAACTTGTGGAAAAGATTATATTTGAAAAATTTTGCTTTTATCTTTGTGAGACCAGATCATGGGGAAAAGGCACTATCCTGTAAATGAGAAGTTTTAAGTAAATATCTGAGAATCCTGAAATGAGGCATATGGCCATAAACATGTTTCAAGGACCCTGAGCCAAAGTCAGGGCAGTGGGGGCCCCAGGACTGTTTGGATGTTGCTGTAGCCCCCTGGGGTACCCCAAGGCAGGAGGTGCAGGACCAGTTTGGGGAGAGGCAAAGCAGAGAGATGGCTCATGCAGCCACATTCAGGGCAGGCAGACTGCTCATGACTGTGCTCTCTGCTCCTGCCCAGAGGCAGAGAAAGGATGCCCAAATAGCTCATCCCTTTCCTACATGAATACATATATATTTATTCCTCCCTTATGAAATATATAAGGTCTCATCACTCATGCCGAAGAAAGAGTGGAAGACATTCTAAAATAATTCCCTGAACTTTAATGGTATTTGGTTTTTATGATTTCATGCCAATGCCCAGGTTTAGGCTGAAAACATCCTGGCTCAGGTCAGAGCCAGCAGACTGACTGAGCAACAGCAGAATTATGCCAGTGAGGAGAAGATTTTAATACTTTCATTTTCATATCTTGATTAGAAATGCCACTGACTTCTTGCCATTCTTTTATGTTGGGTGTAGTCTACAGAACCTCAGTGCAGCACTACTCCTCCAGCTATTTGGATTTGATTACATGGTTAATGTGAATTTAAAGCTCACTTTAATTCCTATTTTGCAACATAAGCTAAATAAAATGCAATTTGTTGTTCTTCAAAACATTACCAGGAATTGCAGTTGTCTTTAATTATTGTTCCTTCTCCGTAATATCGGCCATCTTTATAACAACCTGCCAACATAATATATAGATATGTGAAAGAAAAATAATCTTGAAGTGAATTAATTCAAAACTCTTGCTACTATTGAATTAGTTGTTTGTGTGTGGTCTGAATTAATTATTTAGCTGAAAGTCAGAAAAAGCTATTTCCAGGTTCTTCCAAGTACTGAAGGCAGCTTGATGAATTTTAATTTTTTACCAGGTACATTATCACTCACAGTAAACAAATCAGCAACAGGTTCAGAATATCTGAAAAATTATCTTGCATGTAAGTAAAAATAATATTTCAAGTAAATTATTATCCAGTAATAAATTTTAAAAAGGTACTTTCCTAATAAAAATAATTTTCTAATTGGCAATTAAAATAGAAATATGTTTTGCCAGTAATACAATTGTAAAAATAGATGAATATTTGAAAACTATTGTAATATAATTTTTTTTGCTCACCAGTTTAATTCCCTTTTGAAAAACAGTCAGGTTCATAATGTTTCACTGCAAATATAAATTTTACATACTCTCAAAACCCATTTTAAACCTGAACTGAGTGATTATTTCTCAAAAAAAAATGTCTCTGAATTTTTTTTTCCTTGATAACAAACACTTCATTGAGAAAAGAGATTGTGTAAGTTTTAAGATCTTCCACATATACTGTTTCTTAATTGTGCTTGATATTGTCTAGGCTTCAGTAAAAGAAGGATCCAGAATGCCTGTGCAGAGCTTTGGATCAAGCCTATAACAGACATTGTACATTTATCACATGGGTTTTTGTTTTCCAGACTATTGCCATGCTTCCTCCATTGGTGACCCTACAAGTAGAGATGATGTTCCTTCCCCCACCAAAAGGGTTTGGAGCCAGGAACCCCCAATTTCTTCTTTATCTTCAGTTTTTAAGAAGTTCAAACCATATTTCATGTTAATATAGTGCTGATTTTGCTGAGCATTGTATCACGCTCTTCTGCCACCACAAATGAGGGGAAGGCCACTCTCTTCTCATGCCAAGGGCTGGAGTTTGTCTGCCCAGACATACACATGTCCCTTGGGTGCCTTGACCTCCTTCATGGGCAGGAGAGAAGTCTGCACTTCTAAGCCACAGCTAACTTCATGCAGAAGTGCAAAAGTAGCCTCGAGCTGATGAATTGAATGAAATGAAGCTGCTGATCTCTCTCTCCCTGTTGGTCATAGAGTGCACTCTGCTAGCTGGCACACATGGATATCAGGTATATCCCACCCAAGTGTCTGCTGAGATATGAGAAAGTTTTCTGAGAATATCCCAAGAAAATTACTTAAATGTCACAGTTCATCTACTATAAAGTTAGAATCAGATAACAGCTGGAAGGAGTCATCAAGCAAAATATTTGATATACTGTGAAGGGGGGGAAGCACTTATGCAGGGCCTGAGAGACAGATTTAGGTTAGATATTTAGATTGAAGTTGAATATTAGGCAAAAATTCTTTACAGAAAGGGTGATCAGGCATTGGAATGGGCTGCCCAGGGAGGTGGTGGATTCTCTGTCCCTGGAGGTTTTTAAGAAGAGACTGGATGTGGCACTCAGTGCCATGGTCTGGTAACCATGGTGGTAGTGGATCAAGGCTTGGACTTGATGATCTCAGAGGTCCTTTCCAACCTGGGTGATTCTGTGACTCTGTGATAGGACAGAGTCTCATGGGAGCTCTGCTGGCAGATCTCAATGCCGGTGCTTGAGAAAATATGCACACGAGGAGCAGTACAGAAGCAGCTTTCTAATAATGTAATCTTAGGGAACTAAAGATTAAAACCATACAATTTTTTTTAGTGTAGCCAAATTAAGATTTAAAGGGCCAGGAGTGCTGCCTGAGGTACTGGTGGCAGAGAGCATTGATATCTTACACTTTTTGCATGAGAACACATTGAGATTGCCTGACCTGATGAATGCATCAGGTTGGAACACTAATAAATTTAGTGGGAAAAGAATTAATTTGAAGATGTAGCCTGGCAATTTTATGAATGGGGTTACATGATGTGAAAATCATGACTGAAAGGAAGATGATTTAATAAATGAGGACTTACCTCCCTGTCCAGCATCCTTACACCTTTACTGCTCTTATTTCAGTTGCCCCCAGTACTGATATAAGGACTCCTGTGAAATGCCTCTGTGTTTATTCACTCGCAGGCCAGATCCTGACTGCACAGTGTACAAGTAATTAGCAGACTCTCAGGATGTCACTTCTATTCCACTACTAGAGTGAGATCCAGTGCATTGACTCTGAGGAGGCTTTTTGTACTATCAAAGTCATTTAAATTTAAAGATAAAAGAAATAATAAATCTATTGCCATCGTGCACCAAGTCAGTGAACAGAGAAGGATCCAGAAATAAAGCCCAGAAATAAAACCCTAAGCATTTTCATTGCTGCTCATTCCAGCCTATGTAAAACACTGCAGAGCATTGGTTTGTTTAAAGACATATAACTCAGTAAGCTCTGAGGGCAAAACCACAGGGAACCAAATGATCAAAATCTTTGGGGTGAAAAATGCTTCAATATATGTGTTGTTCTAGAGCTTGGATGATTCTTAGCCAAAGGCAGAAATGTATTCTCCGGTACAAAAAGTCAGCTTCTGTCATTTCTACAAACGCTTCATAGTCTTTAGGCATTCGGTCCTTTTTGGTTTTCCACTATTTCCTTCAAATTAGATTCTCTCTCCCATCTTCCTCAGGCATTCCAGTTCTAGAAAGTTCCTTTAGAGTTATTTTATTATTTCCTGCTTTGTTTTGGCTGCCTTATGGTTCTTCTTTTACCCTTTAAATTACTTATGTAAGAAATATCCAATAAACAGATTTTGTTTTTAACATGCAGTTTCTGTCAGGGATGCACTTTAAGGATCAGAAAACAAGGTAATGAAATGAGGTATTTAAAAAGATACAATTTCACGTGTCCATGATTGTCACAATCATGAACAAATAAAGGTGCTTGAACAGAGTACATACAATTTCTACCTCTGGGAGGTATGTACAGACAAGGAGTTACAAAACAGTGAATGCACATGCAAAAAACTCACGTTAAGACAGTAAAAATATTACCCCTCACCTATTCCCTTATCTAAGCCTTCTGTTACCCTTTTACCTTTAAAGGCAGACCTATGGCAGGCCCCACACAGCAAACAACTGCAAGTTCTGTAGTGATTCATTTCCAGGAAAGAGTTTGCCAAAGCAGCCCAGCAGGCTGCCAGCTCTGGAGCTGAAACGTTGCTAAATATTTGTGTAGAGCAGCCTTATTTGTCGGAAATAGTGCGCACCAAATTAATATGAAACAAATTTATTTATTTACAGAAATCATAGAACACTCTTTTCTATTATTAGAAATGCTTTGGAAAATGAAATTTGTTTTACAACATGTCTGTCACTCCCACTTATCAGATTTTGGCTGTGGGCCTGGTCTAAGAGCCCAGACTCCTGACGAGCTTGTGATCTGAGTGCTGGAATGCAAGCAGCTGGGTTATTGCAAAGAAGCAGTTAATTTTAAAAAGTTTGTTGAATTTGAGATTTTTAAAGTTTGGTACAGTGTCTGCATTTTTTGACAGACTTGGTCTACCATTCATAAGAAGCTAAATAGCCTTAAAATTCACAATTCTAACTTTTTTCTCATCAGCAGAGATTTGGCCAATGCAGGAACAAAAGGAGGGGCAGCTGCTTGTAATAATTTTTTGCAATCTAAAAGAAATAAACTGTTTAGAGTAGTTCCAGAGAAACTTCCTTCCACTACAAGCTAACTAGTTAGAAACTAAAATCCTTGCTCTGACCACATCCCCTCACCTACTCCTGCAACTGAGATGTCACAGGAAAAAGTATCCCACAGGAAAGTTTTGCAGGATAAAAATATTGCAGAATACCTCAGAGCAGTACCATTGAGGATAACTCTCTGGGGTTTTTTATGATTTATTTGTAGCAAAGGAACCAAAACTTTAGACCTTGCTGTTCGTTCATCTCATATTAAACTAAAAAGCTCTATTGAAATTGTCAATATTACATTATTTTTTACCTAATCTCTGAGAAGTTTCAGGTAAAATAGAGATTCTGACCAACAGATACGTTACCTACCAATGCTAAAACTATGTCACTAGAGACAAAGAAATAAGAATAATAATTCTTACTCCAGTTTCATACTCACTGTCTTTTGTCCATTGAGTCTTTAATCCCATTTTTAGAGTATAGGGGATAGGATATATATTATCAGTAATTTTACTTTCAAGTATATTTGTCTTGTGATGCACCAATGCCAACTGAGTATTTTCTCTATACCTACCCAAAGCTGGAGGTGGCCAAGGCTCATCTGACCTGGTGGGCTCAACGTGGTGGAGACAGACATCCCAGTAGTCAGCACAACAATCTACAGGGCCAGGAAAATCTGAGGCACAGAACTGGTCACAGTAACATATGGCAGATCTGGAGACAATGTTGAAGCTGCAGTCATCATTCCTTCCTGTGCAGCAGCCTCGTATTCTGCAGGACCTTCCCTGATAAATACTCCTTTTTAGCCTGTTCCACTTTGCAGAACCACCATCTTCAACAGAGTAAAGTCCTCGAGAGAAATTTCTTCTAGAGTCAAGCTGCTGTGCCATCCAAACTTCACTTGCAATGCAATATAAGAGCAGTATCTGACTTCCGAGCCACATTTTTCTGTCTCTAGTAACCTTTTTTGAGGCTCCCTGGGCTTCACTTCCTCAATATATGTTCATTTGCTGTAGATGTAATACTTTCAGTTAGCATTCAGAAAGAAATCTGAACAGAAAGCTGCAGACTGAATTTCTAGGAAGGTTTTTCATGTGTTAATTATTAGTCAGACATGTTGTAAACTCATTTATTTGCCTGATATAAGTTATTTATTTAACTGATTTATATACAAAGATACTGGAAACAGAGACACAACTCTATTCATCATTATGAAGCATTAGGAGCATTCTTTTGCAAGTGAGAAAGTTTATAGTAAATATTTCAGATCGTACAGAATATACATGGTCAAATATTTTAGGTCTATATTTTTAACTTCTAAAATCAAAGCAATGTGAGGAATTAATACATGATGTCAAAGGAAGCTCACTTTCAGTTGGGCTTCATTCACCTGTAAATAATACATTCTCCATATGACTGGAAATTGTGTAACAGACTGCATTTAATCTTCATTTTCCTTTCTGATATGCAGGGCTCTATCTCTGCAGTAAACTTATCCCTCATGCCCCATTACAGTGTTGCTTCCAGTGATCTAGCTTAGCTTTATAATCTTTATTTTGCAGAGTTTTACTGTTCCAAATCCAAAAAGGTCTCGTGATATTCAGTACAGACTATTACACAGATATTCTTTTAAGATTTGTATTTCTTTAGTCAAAATGAACTTGGCAATCACTGTAAATAGTAAAAACCCACTGAAGACTGCTAATTCTTATTTAAAAAAAAAAGAAATGTCTGTAGTAATAACACCACAGGGAAAACCAGAGCAGCTATCAAAAGATAAGTCTAACAGCCTTTACTACTTGATATACAATCTCCAGGTTTTTGAACAGCAGACCTAAAGAAATATGCATGGTACTGTTGCCAAAACTTGAAAGATTCAGAAAAAAAGCAGCAAAGAACTTTGAAGTTCCTATCAGAGATAAACATAAGGCTCAACTGCAAGGAACATCATAGTTTCAAATCTGAACAGTTAAGACAATTTAAGTCTCCAAAGCTGAACAAGCAACCAGTCATTCTTCTGTCTTCATTTTATAGTAAATGAGAGGAACCTGGAGAAGCTGATGACAGACTATTTTCTAGGGAATGAAGGGGGTCTTTCCTTTTCTGACTTCGGATGGGCTGTTCAGTGGAAATCATAGCATCAAAGGGCAGCTCCCTTTGAAAGCACAGCTGGAAGCACAGCTGGCTTGGTATCCTTCTTGTGAATGGCAGAGAGGTTCAGAGAGAATGTGTATGTTTATACATATGGCCTTGCAAGCCAAATGATCGAGGCTTTAATACAATTTCCTGCCAGCAGTGCTTTTACTGGACCTGCCTCCCACACTGCCCTCACCACAGCTAAAGAGCTGTGGGTGAGGGAAAATTGCATCAGACTACACAATTTTTATTTTGCTCTGCTGCAAGCAATTGTCTGTGTGGAAGTTAATAGAAAGGCCAAGGTCAGCAACATGCAATCGCTGTAAATCACATAATAGGACATAAATCTTAGCCTCCACATTTGCTTTGTTTTGTCTTTCTTTTATTTTGTTTTTAGACAAGAATCTGGACAATGTTAAGTCTGTCACTGACTGCTATAAATGCATCGAATACAATATGAGAAAAACAAGAAAAGATGTTCATGGAAACTCAAGTGAAGTTCTCAGTAGAAATTACAGTTGTTGTTTTCCTTATGTCTATCCAGATTCATCGGTTCCATCCAGTGACATTAGTAGAATGCATTTCTTTATTATTACGGATCTTTGGAAATATTTTTACAGCTATGTCCTTGCCCTGGAAGCCTAGGGAAGAAAAAAAAAAGCTACTGTATGTGATAAACTTTACCAGCCAGTCAGAGTAAGTGAACAGGGATATCTGTGTTTTAAGTTACAGGCCTCTGGTTACTTCTGGTTTTGTTTAGTGTTTCTTTTGTTTGTTTGTTTGCTTGCTTTAATTTGCTTGCTAATTATAGACCAGAGGCAACGGAATTGCTTGGAAATTGTATGAACTAGTTACACAGGAATGAGATTTCATTTAAAGGAACATGAAAATGTAACATGCTTCTAAACAGTTTTGTTTAATGATGCAAAAAATATGCTTAACCTTGAAAAAATGTATTTTTCTCAATTGTTGGCATTTGTTCAAAACCCACAAAACAATTCTATTCTAAATAGTTTTATTTCTGTAGTTTCTTTTGCAAGCAGAAGAAGTTCTCTGATCACTGTATGAAAGCACACATTGACTTACCTGTAACTGTTCAGAAACAGTTAAACATGAACCTTTTTCTCTATTGAAGATTAACTTATTCCAAGCGTAACATGCCTGCTAAGCTTTTAAATTAGGGTCGTAGTCCTAGTCATAGTCTGCACAGTTATGAACAAAAGTATTGTCCTTGCACCTGTTTCAGCATTACCTGATGTCTACCCTTGAACTTCAAAAATCACCACACTTTTGGCAGGAATTCAAATATTATCATCAATGAACACTTTGTAGAGTTACAACTGAAAAACTGTTTAAAATGTCTGAAAATCTCTCTAAAGCTGGAGCAGGATTATTGCACAGCCTTTCTTTCAAAAGTCACCTCCATTTGCCTGAATGAACCTACTTGGCATCATGAAAATGTAATTTCTACTAATCTTCAGAGTATAGGTGACAGCAGTGGTCACCAAGGCTCTGGGTGCTGAAGGTCACTACCAGATGGACAGCAGAGCACACTTCACCAGAAAACCAGGTTCTTCCTTTCTCCTTCCTTCTTTCTTCCTTGCTCCCCGCCCCCGAGGGAGAGCTGCAGTATTGATACCTTGTGCCAGGAAAATGAAGTGACTCTTGGCCAGCTGAGGAAGAAGCCAGGATGTCAGATCTTAATTCAGTCGTTTGCCAGTAGACACAACTCAGTGCATCCAAGAAGCCATGAAACTGCTTGTCTCCAGTTTAAACTCTGCAATGAAACTAGCAATCCTTTTCTTTGAACTCAAAGGGAAATTTGGTGACTCCTTGCACAAAGTACCTTACTGCTTTGTAGGCTGCAATAAGTATATAGTATAAACTACATACTAATTACTTTTTATTTTTAATGGCTGCAATGCAGTAAAAGTTTTCAAAGCAAGACCACTTCATCAAGAGTGTTATCCCTGGTCTTCTATCTCCCATGAACTAAAGGCAGACTCAGATTCACCCCACACACACACCGTGAATGATTGTCTCCTTGATGTGTTTAGGCAGAGAAAAACTGTGCTGAAGTGGTTTTCTCACTGTTGCTTTGGTCTCCAGGTGTTTGGAATAGGTGCAGGAATGGGGCTGCTTTCACCCTGTTCAGTAACAGCCTAGCAGATCACTACTCTGGGTTGTTGGCATGGTATCAAGCAGTGCCACTTTTATCATGATATTTAACTCATAAACCACTTTTAAGTATTTTTTTATAACTTTTTCCTCTCGTACCATTGAGCTGTGACCTTTTAAGAAAATGCTTGTCTCTGTGCTTTCACTTTGCTCATTTTGCAAAGCTTTAGGTTGTGAGCATCCTGATATTTAAGCAATTTTCTCATTAAAACTGAGTCAAGACCACTAAGCTGTGCCACACCAAACCCAGCTTTGGATCCCAGACAGCTGAGCCCTCAGGCCAAGGGCTGCCCTTAGTCTGATGCAAGATTCTCAAGTAATGAATTCTGACTCACATGGCTGTGGCACTGCCCAGAGACACCCCTTGCTCTAGGGAAACCTCCCCTTTGACTACATGGGAAACATTATTAAGTCTTTTTTGGTTTTTTCTTTTGGTCAGCTTGAGTTGTAGCACATAGCAACAACAGAAACACCAGAAGCATGCACAGGATGAACACTGTGTGAGACTGTGAGAGAGGAGGACGAAGGCAAAAGAGGACTACAAACCCCTGCTAAACATAGGCAGTGATTGTGATCCTGATGAGAATGTGTATTTTACCAGAAAAATAATTAATAAAAGCAGGGCAAAGACATCAGAACTTGGAGTAAATATACTGTGCTACTAAGCAGCATCCATTAATTTTAAAATTTTTTAAATCTGAAAAAGAAATCGATTTTTCATGTTGAGTTTTGTTCTTTATAATCTCTCCATAAAGGATTATTTTTTCTCTTGATACTTTTCCTATTGGTTTCTCAGGATAGACTTCCTAGATTGTAAATGCCAATATACTCCAAATTTTCATTCATAGACAGAAGCTGTTTGTACAGAGAGGGAAATTGGATTTTAAAGTCTGCACAAATGAACAAACTCACTAACCCAGGGGTCAGCACGAGGATTTCTCTTTCAAACTTCCTGCAATCCAAATAGCTCTTCATCTTGCATGTGTTCCTTCCACCTATGGCCTCAGTTTGTCACCTGGATTAGTTTAAACCTAAACCATACAATGTGAATAATTCTCTTGCCTAGACATGCTAGATAGGATTTTCCAAAAATTTAACTCAAAGGAAAAGGTTGGGCCAAATTTAGAACAAAGCAAATGCTTGGAAAAAATGGGCTGAGACTTTTGAGAATAACACAGATTGTTCTTGTTCTAAATATGAATTTTGACCACTGCAGTGGGCTACTGAAAAAAAAAGAAATGGTATTATGTTCTTGGTGGGTAGAACACCCAGTGGTGCACATCTTCTATGATATTTATAACACATTTATAGCTAGAGGTGTGTTTATATGTATTAATTATATCTATTTTTTAAAGTATGGAGTACTTTTTTTGTTATATTTCCTTATATGTGTTGAATTCTGTCTCCAGGAACTTTTTTTGAACCCACTGAAATGCTTGTCTCAATTTTCACCATCTGGTTAATGGGTATGCTGTCCACAAGATGTACACAGTTAAATTCTGTTATTTTTCCATTGAGAAAAGAAACTATTACAAAAACAAACTTTATATGTCTACTGATTCATTATGACATTCTGATGGATGTGTGTGCTCCAGTATCAGGGGAAAAACGTATATTGTACCTATATAGGGAGACTCACTGATCCCTGAATTTCTGTCTTCAACATTTCAGAATGCAACAGTTTACACGTAGGTTGGAGTAGCCAAAGTGGCTGAGTGGCGAAAGAACTATGCCATTTAAACTCTTTTTAATTTTAATGTTTTAACTGATGGCAGTATTTTATAAAATAATTAATCAGATTATTTCTAATGAAAGCAGCAGCCACTGTCATTAAAATATTAACCTTAACCACAGCACATAGCAGTGTATCAGGAGGTAAAATGTTCCTGCTTACCAGGATAGTGCTGCCATGCAACAGTCCTTTCTCTCCCTGAAATTTAGACCCTTTTTTTTTTTTCTCTTTGCTCTCAGAGTTTGTGGTTCAAAGAATCAAGGGATCAGGGAGAAGGCAGCTGACTCATGCAAGCAGAGTCAGCTTCCTTACACTTTTATAATGCATTTTGGAAGCAAATTGTTTAAGATCCGGGGTAATGTTATGTGGGAACGGCATAGGATTCAAAAAACAGCAGCATAAACTGGAGGTGAAAGTAGTGATTCTATGAATCCCAGGAGTGCAGGTGGTCATTCTGCCTGGCACAGGAACTGCCAGGACAAACAGGCTGTGAATATTGCATGGCATCAGTGTGCATGCTGATTGCTGTGGTTGCTGACACAGATATGAACAATTCCTGGAATTTTTCACAAAACTTACTTGTCTCTGTGATGGCAAAATGCAATTAAGGGTAAGAGTGTAGGAGCATTTCTTTCTATGTGATGGGTATTCATTCTCAGCTATCTGAAATATGTAGAGCTATATTTACAGGAGTAAAAATAAGAATCATGACAAACACTTTGCAACAAAAATACAGCTTTATTTAATTTCAACATTTATATTATTTCTAAGGAAAATATGCTGTGTTATATTTGGCATCTTTTAAACCAGCAAGCACTTAATGAAATGATATTTCATTATGGCACATTCATGTGTGCATCTCTGTGGTTAATTATGCTAATACATAAGATTACCTCTTGAAAGAATATTTGATTGTTATTACTGCTTTGCAATTAGCATAATGGAAGCAATTTAATTTTTTTCAGTGGTGCTTTAAATAACATTTGTGCAGTGGATTCCTTCTCAGTATAGAAACAGGCCTCAGAAAACTCTACAGTTTTAGCTCTTGATCCTAATTTGGAGCTGCAAAAAAAAAAAAGTTTTCACATGAACACAAATTATCAAACTGCACATTGGGAAACTTAACAAAAGTCACTGAAGTAATTTAGTTTTCCTAATTTGTACAACCTGATGATCAGGTTAATAAATGAAACCCATAGCTTCACAGAAAAAACCAACTAAAGACACATTCAGCCACCTCATTTGTGCTTTAGCTGTGGGAGAAGACCACAACCTACTTTGTGAGATGCTTGTCTGACTGTGCAGCAGCCTGAGGTAAACTGGTTTAGCACTCAAATTTCAACATTGCTGCAACTGTCCGAATTCTAAACTAAATCTCCCTGAAATTCAGACCCTTTTTTTTTTTCTCTTTACTCTCAGGAAGGATGGAGAATCGACTAATATTGCTTTATTACAGCCAGTTATGAAGAGATGCAAACTGCTGTGCTTCTGCTCTGCACTTTTTTCTTCTGTATGAAGACACTGACACCTTTACATCTTTAATAAATCTCCCATTAACACATCTTTAATAAACCTTCCCACATGCCATGGAACTGATTCTTCAGTAATTCTGGAGAGATATGAGTGATCACCTCCATTGTATTTTAAGCACTCCCTGCAACATCTTCCTGGAATGGGATTTTTCATAAGATCATCAACTCTTCAACTCAGATTCAGTTTGTAGTTCCATGTAATCCTCAAGTTCTCTTCTGTAGTGTCATTGTCATTCCTTTCCTGTCTATGTTTTTCATATTCTTTCTCATTTGCCTTCAGTGAATTTTATCACATTGATTTCAAGCTATTCCTCTAATGTAAACAACATTTTCTGAATTCTTATCTTGCCTTCCAAGCTGCTTGCAAGTCCTCCCATCTGGGCATTATCTGTAAGCTTACTGTCCAGGTGATTAAGCAAGTAATTAATGGCAATGTTTTGTAGTGCAAGAGCTAGAAGAAAGCAGTGTGGAAGCCAGTGTGAGATGTTCTCCCACTTCAGCAGCAAATTATTGTTCTCAGAGCCCAGCTTCTCAATCAGATGCACACCTACCCTATGAGAATTTAATTTAGTCAGCACATGCTTTGCTTGCTTATGAGTGTCATGTGGGACTGTGTTGAAGATTTGCTCTATCAAGCACATCCCTTATACTTTGCTGTTGGAGAAGGAAATGAGATCAAGCTGATAGGATCAATTTCTGACATGTCCCTGTGCAAATACTTTTATCTCCTCACTGTTCCCTAAATGTCTACCAATTTATTTGTAATATTTTGTTCCAATGTTTTGGGAATGATGTTAGTGCTGACTTTTCTGTAATTCTTTATATTTTCCTTTCCTCCTTTGTTAGATACAACACTGGGTTTGCCCTTCTCCAGCTCTCTGGGAACTTACTGCTAATCACTGTTTGAGAAAATTGCTTTGGTTAAATATTGTTTAATTTGGTTAAATACATAATTTTTATCACATTTTGACATCCTGAATAATTTAACTCAGTATTCCTTCAAATGTTCTTTTCCTTTTCTCTCCATGATCCTACTCCCAAATTTTTAATAATAACTGAAATAAATTTCTAGTCATAATTAACCTTTTTTGCCAAGACCTAAACAAAAAAAAAAAAGAAGGCATGGAACATTTCAGCCTTTTCTACATCTTCTATTTGCTGACCTCCTTCAGTAATACATTCTATCTGCTCTCAAGCACAGTGCATTATTTGCAATAAAGTTTTGTTTAACAAACCATTCATTTCAGTGGTGCTATGTGGTTATGCACTCAAATATAAAATATAATTAACCGTATGTCAATGACATTACTACATAATCTAATTCCAGACCATACCTCAGTTTCTTTCAACTGTTTGATTGCATCCCACTCAAAATTAATTAAAATTAATTATTTATTTAATTAATTAGATAAATTGTGGCCTTATTCTGTGAAGTGGAATTATTCTGCATTTAATTATTAACAGTAAATCATTCACCACATGTAGCCAGCTTGTTATCCAAACACTTAATTATATAGCTAAAGCATCCTATTGTCTTTTAAAACAAAACCATAAGAAATTGTTAAAGTAACACTAGAGACATAGTTACATATTCAAAGTGTGACTGTAATCAAGCCAGAAAAACAGTAATACTCACCATCATAGCTAAACAGAACCTCTTTCATTGGCAACCTGTAGAAAAAAAAGAGAAATAAAAGGTGAAAACAAAGTGGCAAGGAGAATAAAGACTGCTGTATGTTAAGCAGGCACTGTTCTGCAGACTGGTGGACAACTTCATACAGCATCTCATCTATTAAAAACATTGGTTTCTTGCAGTGTTAATGTAGAACTATGTTTGCTGCACTGGGGTTGATTTTTCATTCACTGACATGATTGAGGAATTATACTGCACAGACCAAATTTCAGTAGACAAACATCATATTTTGGCTACATGCTTGCTAAAGGACATTTCAGACTCATGTTGGGTTTCCACTTCTTTCTTGGACAACATCCTGGGAAGACAGAGCATGAGGCCAATTTTGCATTCACATGGCATGGATGTTCTTTTCCTCCACCTTAACAAGACCAAGGATCAGGGTTAGCTACAGAATGGATGAGTAACTGCCTGGACCACTGGCCTCAAAAGACAGTAGTCAACAGTTCAAAGTGTCTGTTCCAGGTGGTATTTCAGAAGATGCTAGGGTGACATTATTTAAAGGGGACCAAATACAATATCTCTTTCTTAAAGCCAAATGGAATTAGGGTAAAATGGCAGCTTAAATGAATTACTGACATTTTGTACTTTTTCTGTGTCACATTTATATTACTACCTGTTCAGAATTTTTAATGTAAATTTACCATATAAGTGATAAATTTACAGTAATTCTTTATATAGCAATCAAGTTAGGTATTAGATCCTATAAATGCATAAAATACTTCTTCATTGTTACTACATGGTGATTTAATAGTCATATCAGTGGACTAGAACTGAAACTTTTTAACTTAAAGCAAGGAGATATATCATTGAAGCTGGACAAAAGTACCACCCAAGTACCAGCTGCAACTATAAAATTCATGTTGTACATATTAAATATTAAAAAATTAAAAGTTTAAAGCAATTTCAAATTATAAAGTAAATATAAAGTATTCAAATTATATTTAGAAGCCTTATCTGATAATTTTAAAATGTGCATTGTCTGGACCTACCTTTCTATTTATAAAAATCAGAATACTGCATTTTATGGTTCCCTTTTAGTGGCACATCCATTTGGGAGGTTGAAGAATTTGTCACAGGTAACACCAGAAATTCTTACCCCTTTAGCAAAAGTGGTAATTGTTCCTACTTTTAGTGCTCATTTGCAGGATCATTAAATTTTTAGTTAAATTCCCTTTTATTATAATATGGGTAGATATGGCAGTCCTTGGCTTGGAGAAAATAAACTAGGGGTGGTGAGACTATCACTTCAGACAGGTACTGTTCGTTTTGGAAGATCACAAGCCAAGTCAGAACAATCCTCATTTTGGAGGTGACACCAAAAGACTTTCTAATTTTCATTATCCAAGACCTTTTCCTATATGTACTGATGTTGCTTTTTGCCTCAGTATTTGCTGTCTTAAACTCTATGCTTAGTTTCACTCTGCTGCATTCTTCATGACTTGCCTAATGCCTCTGGGTTCATTTGGTAATTTATGCAAGACTGAAAGTAAAAAGCAGAGAATGCATCTGCAGTGTGAGAGGTGAAGAGCCCATGTTTGTGTTTCCAGAGAAAACACAAAGAATGCAGCCTTTTGCCCAACATGTCCTCATGTAGGGGAGAACCTGCTCCAGCACAAAATGGGAGAAGAATTTTTGTGAACAAAGGAGTTAACATTTTAGTAGGAGCAGCTTCTGATCCGGTTCCCTGTAGTTTCATTGGGTATCTACCACAGGCCTGTTCTTGCTTTGACAATGATCTTGACAAGTTGAAAAGGTCCTGAGCTGAAAATGGTTCATGTGAGCTGGATCCCTACAGGCTACCCAAACACCACCAGCAGCCTCCCATAAACTACAATCTGGAGGAGATGACAGCCTGTACCCTGCCCTTGCTCCTTTCCACCAGAGACAGGGGAGGCATCTGCTATGGGCACAGCTCACACTCACCCATCGTTCTGAAACTTTCTTTGTAGAAGAAAAAAGAATGATTTTTTTTTTTTTTTTTTTTTTCTAAACTGGAAGAACATCACTCTGCTCTGACAATGCCAATTGGGTTGGAGCTTTGGTCTAATGTAAAATCCCTTACAAAAATTCTTCAGTAGAAGGACTCTCTAACTTCTTATATGTGGAATCTATCAATGATTAATACTAATGTTGACCTCTGACCAGGAGCGCTCCTTAAGTAAATAAACACTAAGAGCAATGTATAACAGAACTTTGGCCCTTATTGACATTTTCATAGAATTTTGAATTTCAAATGTCAATAATTTCTCTTATTAAAGTTCCCCTTAAAAGAAGAAAAAAAAAAAAGAGCTTCCTGTACTAACACACTCTCAACTTTGCACTTATAGTAACTTATAGTGCAAGTCCTGATTTTTCAGGAAGAAAAAACAGTTAAGACAGAATAACAGCTGCAGCAGAATATTATATATGAACCTTAGACAATAATAGACCTGGGGCTTTGCAAGTCATATATGAGTAAAGGTAATGAGTACATGCTTTTAGCACCTGCATGCAGTGGCTTCTTGTGACTATACAAGTACACATGCCCCATGTTGTCTCTAAAGATTCTGACTCAATGCAGTTCTGAGAATGACTGAAATATCATTTGCAAATCATAACCTGGCAAACAATAGGTTTGAAAGGAAGACAGTAGATATTGGAAATAACTGGTATATCTCTTGGTTAAGTTTTAAAGGAATATCCTTCAGATCCCCACCAGCTAAAAGGCACTGGGAGAAAAGGATCTTGCAAGGAGGAGAATGTTCCTTATGTGATCTCCTGTTTGCACAGGGATGTGACAGATCTGATTCACTGCATGCTGTTACAGGATGAAGCTATATTTGTATGAGGAATAGTATGATGTTTTTCTGAAAATAAAGGTAATTTTTTTTCCCCCACACTTCACTTTCTGGAAAACAAAATGATTACTCAGAAGAAACTAGCAGCACATTCCCTTCTTTCCCTTTTTTGCTTCTTCCTGAAGTTCAAGGAAGTGCTTAGGTTTCACAGACCATCTTCCCACCTATGCTTTTTTGGACAAAATTTATGGAAACATGGTGGTTCTTCTGTGACAGTTCAGTAACATATCACAAAGAAGCTACCACTTTCAGGGCAGTGAAGAAGAGCGCCCCAAAAGTTCTGGGTTGCTCCTGGCTCTGTTGCTCTCCTGTCTTCATGCAATGTAGCATGAAGTTGATCTCCCGGGTATCAGTACTGTACACTTCCATCTCCAACACTAGGTCTCAAGAGATTCCTGGCATCCACAAGGATGCCTTTTTTCAAGTCCTTCTTGAGAATGAGCAAAGAGGGTAATCTCTAGATTTGCGTCTTCTCTGCCACCCTCTAAACATGAAAAGGCATAACTCAGTCACAGCATGGCCAGCACGGTGCCCCCTGGTCACATCCTGCTGCTAAAAATGGGATGAAAAACTGGGGAAAGAAATTAGATAACAGGCCCTATACAAGTACTTTGAAAAGTTAATTGGAGACGACTTTCTTTGATTTGTAATAGAGAAAACAGAACATATATCATCTCTTGACATTATTTCCTGACCAGCTTTGGGGGAGTCTGATGCAATCGTTCCTGATGTTAGTCAGCTACAAAATACACATCAGTGACAGGCCCCAGGGAACCAGCATAAATAGTCAGCTTGCTCAGCTGTGCTGAATGATATCTGACACTTTTCTTAAAGTTTAAAGCTAATTATTTATCTCCAGCTAACATTATTCAAAGTGTTGAATGACCATCACCCAATAAGATGTTTATCAGAGGAAATACAAAGAGTATGGGTAACAGCCCAGATAAATCCTCTTCTTTCCAATTGATTGTCTTTGGTCTTTACAAATGCAATCACAATTTCATTCATCTTTATTCTTCAGGTCATGATACAAACGTTCCAACTGTTGGAACACGTTTAAGCTTTTTAATAAATTGGCTGATAGAAATTCTGTTCAAAGTGTGGGTTTTGTTTTTTTTTAATTACAAGGGAACTTTTAGAAGACAGTGCTATGTATTTCATCTGCCTTGGAAGAGACCAAGTTGACCTCCAACCAAAAGAATTCTGCACTTTTGTTGCCCTTGTCGATTCAGAACATGCTACAACCTCCTGTTTCTGAAAATATCTCCACCGTCATAGTCTGATTTTATTATGTTAGTATGAGATGTTTTGGTTTCTGAACTGATCTTAATAATGCATCAGTTAAATAATGAGTCTTGTTTCTTAGAAGAGTTCTTTTTGAAAAGATCTGTTTTGCCATTAGATCTGAAAAGCCCTCCCTCAACGTGTATATGGTAAAGAAGGACACCACATGGGGATCTTGCTGTTTACTTCCTCTATTTTCAAATACAGGAAAATCAGCTGCATTTTCAGAGGCTGCACATATATATGTATAGACACACATAGATACATACATACCAATACACACATACATATGTGTACACATACATATATGTTTTTATACATACAGAATCACAGAATTGTGAGTTGGAAAAGACCTCTAAGATCACGGTGTCCAACTGCCAACCCATTTTAGTGTGCCTGATGTAGTGCAAATCTGTTTCACCTACACAAAGCAATTTGTCTTCAGAACTATTCATCCTGTCTCACCATCCTCTAATGAAATACCTTTACTTTACTAATATTTCAGAAACTTTACAAAGGAGATGGAAAAAAACAAACTATGTGAGGAGTTCAGCAAGGTACTTGTTTCATTTTGTGAAGGCATCTTGGGGATTTCTTTGGATAGATCCACAGAAAAAGTGATAACAACTATTTTTAAAAGAACCAAGAAATGGCTCCTGGGAAGCAGAGGAAAGGAGACTGATCATATATAAACAAGTAGAAACATCAAAGGCAAGGAAAAAGGGAGGAGGTTGGAAGGCTATGATAAAGATTCAAACAAAAAAAATATGAAGTAGCTCTAAGTCCCTGACCCTCTGCAGAGAGAGGCCAGGCATGCACATGAAAATGAGGTTATATTCACACCTCAGACAGGCCTGGTGGAGAACAGCCATCCATTGATCCACCCAGCAAGTGGGATATCTACCTTCTGGTTTTTTCCTTTTACTTTTTTTAACCATGTTTCAGCAGAAACAGAGATAAGCTGTGAGTATTTGACAGGCTGTCAACAAGGTGAGAATTCAGACAAACTCTGCTTCAAACATGTGAAGGACTTGACCTCAAAACTCCCTGAATATTTTTCAAACCAACATGAAAGTTACTCATTTGGTAGCAATCCAATTTCATTCATTTAAATGCTCATTTTGCTCCTTTAAGAAGGACCAGAATCTAATTTTAAAATAATAAATGGAAAATAAACTGCGTTACAAAAATGTCATTATCATTACTATCTGTACTACTGAACTCATAAAAAACCTTGTGAAATAATTATAAGCATGTGTCTGCTAACCAAAAGAGGTCTCTGTAGTAAAAATTCATTCTTGTGTCATAAGCGTACCCATACTGCTATTATTGGTAATTATTCTCGTGTAAATTTCTCAAACACTACTGAAAATGTCCTTTAATCAAATATGTTCTACTATGTTCCAAAGCCTACAGTAAAAAATATGATAGTTAATGACATTATAAGCATTTATTTCAACTTTGAGGCCACAATTCAGTCTCATGTTCATGACCTTTTTGGTAAAAAGACTTGCTTGTGCCAGAAGAACCTTTTTAATTTTTATGTGTTCTGTCTCAAGAGATAATTGATGATGTGTAGCAGATGGCTTCAGCTTTCACTAGATGAGTTATCTAGGGTGGTAACCACTATGGTCCTGGAACTGAGATACATCACAGTAGCAGGAATTTGGCCAGAGAATACAGACTTAAAGAAGATTTGTGTCCTTCTTCAAAGTCACATAAATCTGGCACAGCATTTGATCCTGGTTAAACTTGCTCTATGTATAGTCTTATGGTTTCTTGATGGTCCTTTACAAAATACTCAATAATAATTAGCCTGAGTGCTTCTGGTAGCTGTTGTCTGGTATTTAAAATAGAAGTTCTATCAGTGAATTGCAGTTATGGAATGTGTGATATAGATGGGCCTACTGCATAACTGAACAAACCCAGCTTGCTAACATCACAACAGCACTTACCAGGAACCTGAAGTGTAAATGTTAGTGTTACTTCAAATTCACTTAAGCAACATAGCCTGCAAAACAATTCTAGAGGGTTTTTTCTTCATTAATCATTAAGAATAATTAATGCTTATCTAGTCTGTGCACTGAAAAACAGCAGACTGAGACACACATTTTTTCTGCATAAATGAGAAAGCTAACATGCAATGCTTAAAGCTATTAAATGTCAACTAATTACCTCCTTAGAGCTGAGTGCTTCATTTTCTGGAATAGGCACTATGGGATGACTGGGCTGCCGAGCCAAGATGTCACGGGTTGGAGAGAGCATGAGGTTAAAAACAAGAAGAAGAAAGCTCTTGTCAGTTCCATTTTGGTATAAAATGTCACTAAAATTTAACAATTAAAGTCAATACCATTAGTCATGCAAAGAATAACAAGTAAATGAGGTCCCATTTGCGTTCAACATTCTCTCTGAGTACTCCTGGTCTGTATAAAAATCTGTTTCAAGGTATGGCCTGTTTTCTATCATGTCATATTTCCATAATGAAAAGGGTGGGGAAGGGATAAATCACTTTCCAATTTGAAAGAGACACCTCAAATAAAAATCACAGCAGGGGTACCTACCTTATAGCACATTTAGTATGAGGAAATACACATAAAATTATTTAAAACTGCAGCTGTACTTCTGTCACTTTGAATACTTATCATCTTAAATCTCTTCCAAAAGATCTCTCCTTTATCTTAAAGTTCACAGCCATAAACGATACAAACATCTGACAAAAAAAATGCTGTCTAAGAGTAGTTAGTGTGTGCAAAAAGATCTCAGTAATTTTCCACTGTTTTGAGTATGATTTGCATCTGTGTAATGAAGATTGATGGATGCAACTCCAGTGAAGAACCATACCAATTTCAGTAAAATTTTAATCAGAGTACAGATAAGTAGACAAGCTGCAGTTAGAAAGACATCCAAAAGATCATAAACGTCTGAGGTTTCCTATACAGTGAATACAGACATCCTCTTTGGAGCAAGTGCTGCTGAAAGTATTTGGGTTTGGATATTTCAGTACTGTACAAAAACAAGGTTGGAAGTAGCCTGCTATTTTCAGTGTATCAAAGCCATTACTTTGCTCTGGTGTTTAAATACAATTGTAAATTAACAAAAAATGCATTACTTAAAAAGATAGTGCTCATCCCCTAGGAAAATAAATTTGAAACTCAGCTTTTTGAGCAGAAAAAATAATCTGCTAAACTGGCCCTATAAATAACAAAGGATGCTAAAGTGGAATATACTCTGATTATTACGGATCTGCTACGTATTGCGCTCTCCCTTTTAAAATTTGCCCTGATTCATGTTTAGGGAAGCAGGAATCAAGTTTAGAAATAACAGCAGTGGTTTCAGAAGCTTGGAACCATTTGATTTTTTTTTTTTCTTTTTCAAAAGACAGGGGCATCATTTTAGGCAAAGGGAGGGTAAGGAAGGGGCCAGATCCTTGAAGCAGCAGCATCCCTCCCTCTGCTACAATTTCAGCAGGCAGAACCACAGCTCTTCATGGCAGATAAGGAGGTGTTTAGTGGCCTATGTGGGAGACAACATTTCTGTTTCCAAACCCAGCATCCTCCAGCTACTGAGGGTGGGCAAACCTTAGAGACACTCAGGCACAATGTTCTAGCAACACCGTGGTACCTTGTCAAGCTTGTTTCACTGAAATAACCCCTAGGGTTAAGCTGCCTATTTCCTCACCAGAATATGGCACCTCTATATTCCAGGCAAAGTAAGCAGGGTCAATCACAAGGAGAAGAGGGAAAGTATTGATCGTTTTGTATTTACTTTATGATGTGCAGCCAATCTCTCTGAGAAGAATTATTTGCTGCTTGCAAGAAAGAAAAGCAGCCAGTCAGCTTGTGATCCAAGAACACTACAGCTTTTTTTCTCAAACTGCACAGAGAGCAAATCAATGAAAAATACATTTTTATGGTGTTATCTCCTCCTAGCCTTTCTTGCTGGTATTCATTGCCTACAGTGTTAACCCAAAACGGCTCTCTGAGTCATTATTCTGCCTTACTTTATTCCTTGAGCATGTGGTGTCAAGACCCTTCTTAGACCTGACGAAAGTAATCATCTTTTTTTTTTATCCAAGAAATACATTTACTTCCTTTAGTTTGACTGCATCCTCTTTTTAAACTAAAGAATCAGCACGTGTAACAGTCTCTATAGAGTGGGAAAATTATCTTTATTTTCTGGACAGGTGCTCTTAACATCAATTATTTTCAAGAGGCTTCATTGAAAGAAGTGAGAGGCAAACAAGGACTTCACTGATTAATAAATGAGGGTTAAAATTTCATACAGGCTTAAGACTCGGAGAAAAGCTCGATAATATGCAGTTCTCTCTTTTCATGATGCTTCTCAAACCTAAAATCCTTCAAATTATCATGAAAGAATCTTTACGTTCCACTACTCAGGTAACCAAAGACCTGATTTTGCCATGACATGTCTAATCTAAAGGAAGTCACACATGGCTACATTTATAAGGTACTGTTAAGCAGTCCTTTAATAAGGATGAGTAAATAAGCCAAGTGCTGCATACTTTCTGAGGAAGTAATGCTTTGTCTTGCAAGTCACTAAAAGGAAGCATTGCTGGGTTTTCCCTGGAATCATACAGCTCTGCCAGATGCAAAGAAGTTCAATGCCTTGGCCTGGGTGAATTCATCCTACTGAGCTCGAAGCTTGTTACCTGTGTTATTTTTATCTTATGTCAATGTAACCTGAAATGGTCCACTGCCTGTCTTTCCAGAGTTTAACCAAAAGACTACAGAGTGCAATTCTTTCTTCCTTCATTTTGCCTTACAAATACAGAATCACAGAATGGTTTGGTTTGGAAGGGACCTTTAAGATCATCCAGTTCCAACTGCCCTGCCGTGGGCAGGGACACCTCCCACTAGACCAAGTTGTTCAAAGACCCATCCATCCTGGCCTTGAACACTTCCAGGGAAGAGGCATCCAAAGCTTCTCTGTGCAACCTATGCCAGCATCTCACCACCCTTACAGGAAATAATTTAATCCCAAAATTGAATCTAACTATAGTTTCTTCCAGCTTGAAACTGCTCCCCCTCATACTATCACTACATGTCACTACATGCAAAAAAAGTCCCTACCCAGCTTCCCTGTAGGCCTTCCCTCAGGTACTGGAAAGCTGCTCTAGCATCTCCCTGGAGCCTTTTCTTCTCGAGGCTGAACAACCTCAACTCTGTCTTCATAGAAGTGCTCCAGCCCTTTGATCATCTTTGTTGCCCTCCTTTGGACTCACTCCAACAGGTCCATGCCCTTCTTATGCTGGGGATTCCAGAAATGAAAAACTCTAAATGATTTTTGTGTTCTTGAATGCACACTACACCAGTCCCACAGAATGGAACTTGCTGTCCCATTGCATTTGCTTTCTGCAGCTCAGTGGGTAAGGACCAGACTTTTGGAAGAAGGAGAAGCTTGAGTCTCGGTCTTTCACTGCCTGAGCAAGTACTAAAGAAGGATACTGGCATCTAGATGTTGTTCTGGTGGTCAGCCCAAGGTGTCTGGAGGACAGGACAGATAACCTACCTGTTTAAACTCAGCCTTGTACCTTAATCAGAGTACAACTTACTGCCCCAAGCACAGTGTGTATGGTCATCTCCCTGCAAAGATGAGCTATCAGAATCAGGGTACCAGACAGTCAACTTAAAAGTACCAGAATAAAAAATAGGTATAATGAGGTGGGATTAACCTTTCCTTATTAAACATTGTGTGACTTATCTTCACTCTGAGTCATATAGCAATGTGCCCATGTCCACAAGATCCAGAAGTCCAGAAGTGTAACCTATATTGGACTATGTACTTTTTATGGGTATGCTGTCTTAGTGAGACTTCATCACAGTCACTGGCAATATTTCATCTCCAGGTCAAAGCAGGTGGTGAAAAGCCCTAATTTTTTTTCTACAAATGTAAAAGGACTGAATCCTTTGATGGTAGAAGATTAAAATATTGCTTTTACAATAACCATTCTTTTTTTTTCCTTTGTCAGTTACAAAACTCGGCATTACTCTTGTAAAGTTAATTAGTAATTCTTAATTTTTCCAGGGATCACTTGGTTTTCTGGTAATATGACATTTTCTTTGTTATTTCTAAGAACAGTGAAAAAGTAAACTAGATAAATCTGTATTTGTGGCTCCAAAACAATTTGCTGAGGAGCGCAGAATAACCTCACAATATATAAGTATTTGCAGCATGTAAGTGCAAAGGGAAATTATATACCTAGTCAAAACTATCTATTACATACTCAGACAAGGCTTAGAAAACAGGTGATTATATAACATCTTAGTTAGACCTTTGCTCATTTAGCTCTGTAGAATAATCAGCAAGACATATTTGCCTTTGAAAGGTCAGTTTATCTTTATTGAGCTATGAATCACAGCTCCTCTGTACTAATATAAAACTTTCTGAGGTGTTCTTATTTTAAGACCTTTTTCATTAATCTAAGTCACTCTCTAGAGGGTATGCAACCTTTGTTAATTGAGACACAGGTTTACAACTCTTTGAAACCAGTGAGAGATAGCACATATAAGAAATAAGAATGTGTCAACTATAGTAGCCAGAAAGCATCCACAGATATGCTATTCTTTCAAACTATGCCATTAAGTCTAATTTATTTTGAAAATAAATCAGGTACTCTAGACTTATGAAACATGGGGTCATTCCTTCAAAACAGAAAAACCTACTAATTTCTCAAAGACTAAAAATGTTTATTTATACATGAATAACAAGCAAGGTTTTTATGTAACAAATTTATAAGTAACCACTTTTTCTGAGTCCAGGAATGTGAAATCTAGGGTATCAGTAAATGGTAAAAACCCACAGGACTACCTTCAACAAAGGGAAGAGAACACATATAATGTAAGGGGATCATTTGTAATGATGGTGTTATATTCTCTCTGAAATTACACAGTATAAAATCCATTTCAAATATTCAGTCAGTTGAGCAACTGATTCCTTTGCACCTTTAACCTCTCTATAAAAGGAAGCGGGAAGTAGAAATAATGATCACAATAATGTGGTCTTCAGCCTCGTATGCAATAGAATGTCCTGACTAACTTGCAGATCATGATTATCCACTACTGTGTCTGTGCATTTTCAACTTGAAGATTTCAAAGCTCTCTCCAGATGCTGGGAAGTACCTGCACAAGAGAACAACTCGCACGCAGGAGTAGGTCCTTGACAGGGTCTTACAGGACACAGACCTGGAGGGCACCAGGGTGAGATGAGATTAAAAAATTTGGATCTGAATACCAGAGTTACAGGGTTTTGCAGTAGGGATTCCTGGTCTCTAAGTGGAGATGGATGGAGGGATATGTACACCAGCCAAGCAGTGTACTGCTTTTCTTTGGACTGCCTTTTCCCAGGCTAAGTTCAGCCTCTCATGCTGGGATAGTCGGCAGTGAAATTGACTGGGGATTTTCTGCCAAAATGATGTTTCTATAAAACATGCTATCAACAGAAAAATGAAGCTTTCTGCAAAACATTTTGATCTCACTTGCAAATTCTCGCTAGTCATTCAGAAAATTAAAATGAAGTGTTTAATCTTAAGAAATCCCATCTGTAACTGGAATATTGTGTTTTCTGTCCTGGATATTTCATTTTGGATATCTTCCATAAAATTTTAAGCTGTATTTCACTAGCAGTGCACTTTGTGGCAGTCACAAGTTGCTTTTTTCTGCTCTGGATTAATCAAGCACTGCATTTCCTCACAGGGCTAATTTCACTTATTATTACAGTGATTACAGGAGCTGCTGGTTAGCAAGGGTATCAGGCCTATAACAAAGACCTGAGACATGAGAACCACAACCTACACACCTAGAGTAAGGCAGCAGAGGAGACAAAATATCTTCTAATCACACAGATTATAACTATCTACTTTCAGATAGATCATATAATGCAAATGATGAATTATGTTTTCTGGAGTATTTCAATGTCTTCAGATTTTAATCTGTATTAGAAATAAAGTTTCAGAATTTCCAACAACACAAGTGTTTGATACTTCAGCATATTGACTGTGAACTTCTCATGGACTCAGAGGAGCCAAGTCATTGCTTAGATGAGACAATGCTTCCCTGCCCTGGGAAAGGGGTCACTGACTGATAACTGCCAAAGAACTTTAACTGCTTTCCAGGTGACAGAGTGAAATGAAATGTTTTCAATTTTCAGAGCTGATCTTCCTCCCACATATTTTCTTCCCAGATTAGCTGCAAAACTGAATAAACCCTGTTTTCTGAGTAAGCTTTTAAAGCAACAGAGATCTTTGACCTTATCTGCTTTATATACAAACCACAAACTTTGGCTGAATTTTCAAAAGCACACATATGGAACAGCTACCTACTGTATTAAAATTTGCATTAAGATCATATTCTGCCTATCATATAACTAGAGTATCATATAGCTAGTAAAGGGATAGCCCCTGTTTAATTAAGAAAAAGAGGAAGCTAGCACTATAATTTACAGTTCATGTACAATGTATGGCCTCTTCATCGAAGTTCAGAACATCTTGCCAAAAAGAAAAGAAAACAATAATGCCTTGAAGTTCATAACATCTCTGTAACATAGGTAAATACTGGCTTCTTTAATTCAAGAACTAAATAAGTCTTTGGAATTTCACCAAAACTATTTATAAGTTATATATTTTTGTAGCACATGTGGAAGAGGAGTTAATTAAGGCCAGAGTTCAGAGTACACATTATATCAAGACTTGAAAAAGTTAAGTGAATTCTAATTGTGCCGATTTGCCCTTTAAAATGTAGACTTTCCAAAGGTTCATCAGCTCACTGCTTATTTTTCCTTGATAACTCAGAAGAGTTTTATACAACCTAAAAAAGCAAAAGTAAATTGTCGAGAAACATCTGTGTTTAGTGAGGTGTAGAATGCAAACGTACAAATTTCTCTGCAATTCTGGGTGTTCTGGGATAGTTTCCATTAATTATTATTTTCCTTCAAACTTTGTTACGCATTATCTTCAATAAAAAGATTGCAAGTACCAGGCTATACTCCTAGCAAATCTTACTTGGTATTTTTTCACCCAACAATATATTTCTGCTTTTGTTGCTAATAATAAAGTTTACCTCTGAGTGACTTCTGGTTTTTTCTGATTTTGTCTTTTATTATATCACTATATTACAAGCAAAGATATGTTCCCAATTTGCATTTGCCAAATCATTACTAGAGATTATTTTTTAACGTTCCCATTTGCTATGGTTTCAATTCCCCTAGAAACAGTATGGACCATATGCAGTCCAAATCCAGTATTGGACCAGGATCCTAGCATCAGAAGAGCTTCTGAGCTATGGCAAGCTTGCCCCCATTGCCACATCCAGGCACATCCAAGAACCCCCTTCACAAACCAGCAGAGACACTAGAAGCAGGTACTAGGAGTGCTGGAGTACTTGGGCTATTGTGTTTCCTTTGGGTCTTCAATGTTTTCAAATATGTAAGGGGTGAGTGTCAGGGAGATGGAGTTAGGCTTTTCTCAGTGGTGACCAGTGATAGGACAAGGGGTAATGGGTGTAAATTGGAGCATAGGAGGTTCAAGTTGAATATCAGAAAAAATTTTTTTACTGTAAGGGTGACGGAGCCCTGGAACAGGCTGCCCAGGGGGGTTGTGGAGTCTCCTTCACTGGAGACATTCAAAACCCGCCTGGACATGTTCCTAGGCGATGTACTCTAGGGGGCCCTGCTCTGGCAAGGGGGGTTGGACTAGATGATCTTTCGAGGTCCCTTCCAACCCCTAAGATTCTATGATTCTATGATTCTATGATTCTTCCCCTAAGATGTGTGTCACATATTAATATGAAGATACAGAGGGCTAAGATAAATACATCTCACAAATTATTTTTTAGCTAGAGACAGAATTTTCATTTCATTTGATATTGTTTTATTTATTAAAAACATCTGCCTGAAATTCTCTCAGCAAAAGACTAGATGTGGTCATCCTAGAAATCCAGGAATAAAACTGAACTCAAGTTTTATATCAGAATTACAGAATGGCAGGGATGGGAAGGGAGCTCTGGAGATCATCTAGTCCAATTCCCCTGCTCCCCTGCTAAAGCAGCTTCACCTGCAGCAGGTGGCACACAGGAGGGTTTTTAATGCCTCCAAAGAAGGAGACTCACAACTTCTCTGGACAGACTGTTCCAGTGCTTTGTCACCCTCACAGTAAAGAAGTTTTCCTCATATTCAGCTGGAACATCCTCTGTTCCAGCTTCTGCCAACTGGCCCTTGTCCTGTTGCTGGGTTCCACTGAGAATGAAGACAAAGCATTTTAAAGCACTTTTTGATGCTAGACACTGGTTTAAGCTTATCCAGGCAGAGACAGCCTGGATAAGTGAGAAGGCAGAAAAAATTTGCTGTAAGGAGGTTTCAGGAGGAAATCTGGAGCCTTCTGGGCACAGTGTTCACTGGGAAGCATGTTTTAATTTCTAAGTACAGAAAATTCCTGCTGGAAACAACTTTTTTTTTTTCATGTTTTCTAAGCAAACAGGAGTACACCAAAGAAATACCAGCATCCTACCATCAGCTGCTTCTCCTGGTATAAATAAGACAGCAAGGCTCTCAATATTGCCTAACAACCCAGGCCAAAAGGAGAGACACTGCAATCAATTTTTTTTTTTTTTTTTGCTTTGGAAGAGCTGTCTCACAGGGACAGGTAGCAGGATTCTTTCCAGTCAGTGCTAAAGTTAAAACTTTGTTCAGTGCATGCTGCTGTGCCTCCTGATGAGTTTAGTCGACCTTCATGTTTTGTTGCCAGTCTGATAGCTTACAAGAAAGCAATTAATTACCAAGTTATTATCCTTCTAAAGTGCTTTAGGAGAAATGCATTTCTTTAAAGATGAGCTGAGCAAGAACTCTGCAGCCACTTTCTGCAGGCATTAGCAAACCAAGACCAAAGTGATAAAATGTCATCTAAGTATGAATTGCATAAAATAGCTCACTTAGCCCAATCAATGCTATAAAAGAATATACTAAGGAGACACAACAATATTAAGCATTAATATTTTCCCAACGAGGAGGACCAATTTATATGACAGCACTAATGAAATGGCTTGTTTGCCTCTGACTTCTTTTTCTCCATTAAAGCAGTTGTTCTGGATCACAGATACTAGAGGGTTGATCAACCACAATACACCTACACAAGTACAGCATTTAAATATCAAAGTTCAAAAGACAGAAAGAAACCCTCTTCTAGAAATAAAAGCAGATGGGATGATGTCTGGGAGAAAAGTGCTTTTCCATGGCAACCTTGAAAGGCTGCCACAATCACAGAATGTCAATTCCCACTCTGCTACTATTAATCAAATAGAAACTACAATGAGTAGAAGATTGGTTGGTGAGGTAAACACCACCAATTTCATTAAAAATTAATGAATATTCCTTTTAAATATTCTGGTTATCTATGAGCCTGTAGACCTGCAAGTGATTATGGAAAGCTGACACTCCCAACATTACAACATTTAATGATTTCAAGAAAATTCCATTTAGGCCCAGGAAAAAAAATAAATTGGCTTGAGTCCAAAGTTGAACACTAAATAAAACTTGTCCTCTGCAAGCTTGGACCTTTACTCTTGTAAGTAATGTCTGATCAGGTACAGAAATTGTAAATTTTTAAACCTTTCTCATACCTCTTTTAAAAAGCTAGTACCCTCCAATCCATTTTCAAGCCTGTGCTGCTAAATACCTAACCCACAGGGAGAGCTTCACAGGGATGTACATGTATCCTGTGTTCTGCCCTTGCTGACAGGAAGGAAAGGCAGTCTGAAAGGCAATAGGGACCAAGAGCGGGTCCCCAGATGAGGCAGCTATACTCAGTCAGCCCAGTCAGGGGTGACAGCTCATTCCTTTCCCCTTCAAAATGACTCCCAGTTTCTCAAAACCTAGTGCTCTCTTCCCAGAGATGTTTACAACAATTATGCCTTCATATGAATTCTAGAATAGAACATCCCAGGCTGGAAGGGTCCAACATTTGTGGGAAAGGGAGTCTTGATGAGATTACCTTACACCCAGTCCAAGCACATCTGGAAAGCCTCCAGTGATGTGGACTCCACTGTGGCCATGGGAAGGTTGTTTCAGTGATTGATTTTTCTCACTCTAAAAAGGCTATTTCGTGCAACAAGATTAAGCCTCTCCCAGTGAAAGTTGTACCCATTATCCCTTGTCTTCTCCACATGGCTCCCTGTGTAGAAAGAGCTCTCATGCTCTTTATAGCCACCCTTTAAGTACTGGAATACTGTCATAAGGTCACCTCAAGCCTTCTCTTCTCTGGGTGGAAGACCTACTGCCTTCAGTCTTTCCTCACAGGGCATGGTCTTCAACCCTTTGATTATCTTCATGGCCTTCCTTTGGACTCTCCAGTCTGAATCTTTTTTGAATTGCAGGGACCAGAACTGGACAAAGTACTCCAGGTGCAGGGTTGTGTTCTCCCACCCTACACAAACCCTCTGTTAAAAGCTGGAGTGATTCTCAGCAGAAGCACTCTTTGGGGTTAACCACAGCACTAAATATTAACCCAGTTTCTCTGCCACTGTAATAATTGTGCTCAAGTCCATCTTTCTAAGCTATTTTATCAACTAAAAGGAAAAAGAACTTTTTTAATAATAAAAAGTTCAACTCATATAATTCTTCAGCACCAAGTATTGTAAATAAAGGCAGCAGCAGCCGGTGCCCAGGGAGCAGAGTAGGGAAAGAGAGGACAAGGGAAATGAGCAGGTGAATAAGAAAAGAATCAGCTCACTTGAATGGGCAACTTCTTAATTTCAGAAACAGTCTGTGCACAGATAAGATGAAGAAACCTTCTTTGCTCTTTTCCAAGCAGAAAGCAAACACAATATCTTGATTCTCACAGCCTCCTCCCATCAAAGCTAAAACCACATTGTGAAATTATTTTCTGCACATCTTATGGATTTCATCACTCTGCACAGTTCCAATCTACAAAACCTGCCACATCTATCTTTCAGCTTCATCTGTGTAATTCTATCAGCTATTAAGACTTAGGTACTTGCTGGAACTTCAAAGAAAAACAACCTGGCTCTGGGTCCAGTCTGCCTGAACAACACCACAGTGTCCTTTCAATAAAGCATTTCAGATAGAGGCAGCTGTTATTTTCTTACACCCTGAGCCAACAAATAAAAATATACTGGATTTAGGAGCTCAACATATCTAGTCTCCCTAACAGCAAATACAGGTGATCATCCTGTATTTTCCCATGCACCATTTCCCATTTCTGTGGGAACTCTTGTTTAAGGCTAATTTTTAATTTCTCTGGGAGTAAAGAGTAGCAGCTCCATTCCCTGGCACAGCCTGTCTGATCTCAGTAGTGTATTTACAACATATTTTAAATAACTGTAAGAACTTATGGCAACAGGTTTTGCCCTCTAGTGGAAGATGAAGCAAAACACAACATATGGTTAGAAGTGTAACAAACACATCCAGATTGACCATGGCCAACACTCATCATGCATTTCTAGGATGGCTGGAGAGAACAGCCCTGAGCCCAGGGGATGAGGAGTGGAGAGGGGAACATCCAGGGAACTTACAGCTATGGCAGTCCAGGTTTAGTAGAGGATGGACAGAAATTCCCATGATTTCAAAATGTTGTTTACAGAGGAGTAAACGGTTTGAAGTTTCAACACCTGATACTGTGTCTACTGTATTCTCTTTTCAGTTACTTTGATTATTTATAAAAATAAATTATACATTTTCTTTAAAAACATGAACAGGTTGTGGCACAGAACACAGAGTTATTGGAAGAAATAATAGGCAAATATTGTCAGGGCTTTTATCAACATATAATGACTCAAATATTAAATACAGATGTCAATAAGCTTGAAATTAGTCTTCCTTTAGTCATCAAAGAATGTTAATATGATAGAGCAAAAGCAGAAACATTTAAAAATTTATTTTAAGTGTTGGATATTTGCTTCTTGGGTAATAATCTCTGTTGGCATTAAAACTAGTCCTCTGCTGAAATCTGATTATTCTATTTGCCAAAGCATTGGGCTACACCTACCCAGAAACTGACATCAGTTGGGAAATACAATACATTTTACTAAAAGTACTGGCCCTACCAGTAATGCTGAAAATATAACCTACTTTTGATAACTGAGTTTTCATTTTGTATCACTCAACCTTATCTTCATTGGCTGAGATGTTTAAATTATTGCAAATCAATAAATAATTGAAATTATTCTAAACACTAGGAATCAATCAATGGTGAAATGTTACACTAAAAATTATCCAAAGAAGTCTCAAAAAATGTGTTAGTCTCAAAAGTACTTTTCATGCTCACCAATCCTGCTTCAGAAGATCCAATTACTGAATTTTTTGTACTAATCATGGTTAACATCATAGATTCCTGTGGATTTCCACTAGATCTTATGAGATTGAAGAGATAACTTACTACATTAACTAAATTAAGGGATGCATTCAGAAAAACACAAGTATTATCACTACATGTGGTCTCCACCAAAGTCAGGAGACTATTTTGTTTACATGACAAGAGGAACAGCAGTGGGAAATCAACCAGAAGCACAAATGCATGAACTTTTTTGTTTAAATTGTCACAGCAGGTCAGTACTAGGGCCTCATCAAAAAATGACCTCCCAGTTAGTTCCCTGATGACATAACAATTCAAAATGCTGCTGCAGTATTTGAAGTAAAATGACATGATCCTTTCTCGGGTTTTGGGGGGGTTTTTTTTGACAGAATACAGCACTTTTCAGTGCTTTACAGGAAAACCAGGTGAAATACCTTTCCTTAAAGTGAACAGGAAAAATGACACAAATGAGAGAGCAAATGTATTTTACAGGGAAATGGAAAAAATGAAGGAGATGTAGCTCACAAACATATTGTGCAGGAAGAGCCAGCATAACATCAAAGAGGTGTGGCTGGATATATCAGTTTGCAAAACTCACAAAGGTTGCTTGAAATGACAGAAGTTCCTTGAGATAAAAATTGTGGATCAAGAGGCCCTGTAATCATCATATCATGGATGGAATGCAAATAGCCAGGATGGGCTGTGCTATGACCTCTGTGTTCAAGAGAACGGTTTTGGATGCACAGAGCAGCAGCAGAATTTCCTTATTTCAGCAATTATTCATCAAGAGTACCCCTGTCCGAGAAAACAGCTAACGTGGTATACCAAAATATTGCACTATTTTAATTATCTTCAGACTCTTCCCTGCCTTATTTGCCTTCCTATACAAATTTGAATTTCTGGCAACGTTTTCCTTAACAAGAGCAAATACCCATTTTCATTACAAAAACTGGCTTCAGCAGTCATTTAAACTGTTTGTTTGTTCATGTAAATGTCCTGCAATAAACCAAGAAAATTTCTAAAAAATGCTTGATCATAAAACCTTTGCTGCCTAAATAAACATGTCACATCAGTAAGAACTGAAACAGAACAAAACTCAGCTTTGAAGATATGAAAAGGTGCTTTTGTTCAGGATGCCTCAAACACAGAATGGGAATTGGGTTTAGTTTTACTTTTACTTTCAGTCCATCTTAATAAGTGGATTAAATGGTAAATTCCATAAATCCCACAGGACAGAGGGGCCAATTTAAGAGGCCACTGACATTGCCCGTTAACCAAAATTATTTTTCTAAATGGGGAGAGAAAGGCATTTGTGCAGTTGAAGGTCTGACCAACACATATTCTATCAGAGGGGATACTTCAAAGCATTTTCTGCTCTCAAATGTGCCGGAAACTACTAATGTGTATTTCAGTTTGGTGTTCCCCCTGACATAGCCGTAACATAGGCTAAAGAAACAGTACCTAATGCCTGTGTTTAAACCTCTTTCATCCCAAATAAAGAACACTGTGCATCTAAGAGCAGGATTTCCTCTCCAGGCATCAAGGTTCCAGCGGCAGCATCCAGATTCTGGGTTAGAAAAAGAGCACATGGGAGGGATGCATCTGAGGGGTCCAAACAGCATCTTCCATGGACTTCCATACCTGATGCTTTTCTGACACCAGACAGGGGCTCTCTTGAAATATTGTAAATACACTGTGCCAGCTGCTCTTCAAAAAGACTTCAGTTAAGACATAAGGCATAGTTTTCACCTTACAAACCTCATTAGCCAGCCCTGACACCCACACACCTTGGACTACAGAGACTTTGTCTAACTTCTTCACTGCTTTTTCAAAGAAGACACAAATGTCAGCAAGGGTGCAATTCCTTTTGCATTGACAAGAGGCAACTCGTTCTCAGGATGACAGATAAAGCCACTGGAAAAGCCTGTATTTTTCTCAGGTTAGCCTCCCTTTCCTTAGTCCCCAGGAAAAATTAAATTCCTCATTACTTTAGTATGGGTTAATGTTAAAAGTACTTTTGAACATGAGGGATGAAATAGATTATTCTTCATTTAGAGAACAAATAGCTAGAAGGAGGACTGGTAGGAGCCCTCTTCTAGCAGGTTTGAAGGAAGTAACGCCTGACACAAGCTGTGTCCAGAGAAGGAAAAGCAGTTTCATTTCCAGGGATGCTGGATACACAGGCTTGTCTGAGATGCATCTCTCAGAGCACGTGCCAGCACCAAATCCTAATCAGTCAGCTGAATCCTGCCCAGAGTTAAAATGACAAAAGCCAGACAAAGCTCTTGAATCACATCACACTTGACGCTCACCTTATTGTACAAAGAGTTGTGACTGTAAGGACTATAAGGATTCTCATGAACATCAGACATGCTGGAGGACAAGTGGCTGAAAGGTCCAGGGTTTAGACAGCGAGCGAGGGAGACAGATGGAGGGCGCAAAGGGGACTTAGTTGGAGGGATCAGTTTAGTTGGATACAGAGGGTGTAGGAGGGGAGTCTCCTATGAAAAAAAGAAATAAAGAGAAGTAAACAGAAACAGGTTAATGGATGCTAAGAAGAAGCTTCGAACAGAGAAAAGTGCTTGTCTTGCATCTTTTTACATTTCATAGGGCTTGATAATTAACTAGGAGAGAGAGTCTGCCTTCATGCTGTAACAACTGCACTACACTAAGTGCTTCCATAGGTATGAAAGCACACACACAAAAACCTGCTGCAGATGTTTCATGAAACCAGTTATGTTTCAGATGCATATATCTCCCTCCTGCAACTCCAGAGAGAAAATGAAAGCTCAGAAGGATCTCGTGCTAGGATAAAATGATCATGGTTTTGGCCCGTTTTCTGAGAGGGTGGATTGGAAGAAAAATCAATCTGAAAACAGCATCTGAGAGGTACAAAAGAACACCTGACTTACCTGGTAGGTACTACCAGAAGTACTTCAGGCTTTTAACAAGACTCCAGCAAGCCTTGTCGGTGATTTAAGATGTAAACTAGTGAAGGTGCATACACCACACATTTCACTGCTGCAAGTCATCAGCAGTTAATAGGGTTTCTGATTAAAAAACCCAGTATGTATGTGCTTTTTGCACCTGAAGGATAGAATCCTTTAAAAAATTTGAATTTTAAAAGATTTGAGATCAGACCAAGGAAGCACACCCAGCTTATGGTATCTTGTGCTCAGGTATTGTCAAGGCCACTGACACAGCCAGAATTCTCCCAAATACATCAGAAATTCTCACCCATTTGTCTGGCTGAGTTTAGACCAGAAACTCCCCTGCACGCTGTGCCTTTAAGGTCAGACCCAGAAAATTTGTGACAAGAGCCTTGATTAGTTCCAGCAGAAGCTACTGTATTGCATGCCAAAAGACTGAGTGTCAGCAAACAAGCAGATCAAAGCCTGGCAGCAATGAGGGCAGCTGGAAGGGGACCAGGCAGCAGTGGCTTCACGCAGACCTTGCCTCTTGCTCCTCCTCAGAGGCACCAGCCCTATTTCTATTAATGATAAACCCTGGCAAACACAGCTTCATGCCAGAAGTAACTAATATCCCTTTACTTCACCTTTATCATGCTCTTCTATTGCCCCAGGTGTTTATTTTGGGGTGGGCTAATGCCAAAGAGGGGGGGGACTATGTTCTAGCTAATAAATATTTTCAAGCACATTAATTCTCTAACATTCATTATGAGCTGTTTTCATGTTGCTGTGTAACAAAACGCCCTATTTTTTTTCCCTGAAAAAGATAGTTTCCCCAGATTCAAATGAAAATTTTTATGAAGCCATCACATCATCACTGTTCACGAGTTACATACAGTTCCAGTATATTTTATGTCCCTTTTCTGCACAAATTGGAGCATACTTACAAAATTCCTGAAACATTGCTGAAATATACTAAGTGAGAGGAAAAAAACACTTTCTCATGATGGGGAAATATCCACCTCCACTAAGGGCAACTAAAAATGTGGGAAGTGTAACACGGACAGTTTGGAACCTAAGAAATAAAAACAAACAAACAAACAAAAAAACTCCCCAAAAAATGCAGGCAGCATAAGCTAATATGATAAAAAGCCAAAATCAAAATGGATTTTTCCCTGGTTTATAAATTTTATTAGCACATCAAAGTCAATCTACATAAAGCATACCCAGACCACAGATAAAAAGTCCTATCTGTGAGCTGAGCTACATCCTCTACAGCCAAGCTTTACTAATTTAAAGATCTCTTTTTGTCTCTATCCATTACTTTGGATTATCTGCATGGAAATTGCTGCCTGTTAAAGAAAAAATTACTGTATTTTTACCAGAGAAATTGTGTTTTCCACATGAGGACATTCCTTAATGAAGTGAAAAACAAGTTGTTGTCCAAAAAGCTGTGTGTTCAACACAGGGAGGTGAAGATGAAGGTCAGCACTACAGTTAGCTGCATCATTGTATCTCAAACTGAATGTCACCCACATCATCACCAGTGCTCAGTGTCACACTGGGAGGCTTGGCAGGGTGGGGGTGGGGAGGTACTGCAGAGGTCTAAGAAAAATCAAAAGAAAAAATTTAATAAAACCAGTTGTCTCTGAAACCTCATCTAATTTGTAGCATCCTTGAAGATGAAGCTTGAAAGGGTCTGTCCCTTCAAGATGGGGTGGGTGAAGGAGAGGCAGCAAAGTCACCTAGGGAGAGGTTTGTTGGCACTGGTATTAGAAAGAAAGGAAAATACTAAGAGAGGGAGAGGAAGGAAACATAAGAGCTGATTCTCCCAGGAAGACTGGGAAAATCTTCAAAGAAAAAGAGGAAAAATCAGTGACAGTATGAGCAGTTTTGCCCTCAGACATGGTAGATGCCTGCTAAGTTCTTATCTGAGGAGAAGTGGACCAGCACTGGCTCTTCTAGAGAATGCAGAAAGCTCTCCTGCCACGCTCCTAGTTTTAACTCAAAGCTCTTGCTTCCCATGGAAGCAATCAATTTACCTGATTTTGAGGTAATATTGGTGGGAAAACCTCCCCCTCTTTTGGATGCTCTGCAGCTAAAAATGTTAACTCCTGAGAGCAGGTGAAAAGGGAGAATGAGTGTCCTTATGGCCTAAGGACCCCATGGTTAGGGACAACCACTGCAATTTCCAAGCTGTTGCCTGGGCACCAAGCCAGTTCCAGAGGCAGTGTTGCAGCCCTCTCACAGGCACTACAACCCCTCAGGAGAGTTTCACACACACTGTAAGATCATGAACATCCTCACGTGGGTACCCAAGCCTCCTCTATTCATGAGAGACTTATATCAGCACCATAAACCTACTCTGAGAGGAAAGAGCTGAAATCATAAGCATATGCCACCATGTTCAGCACTTTAGTGATTTCCTCAGATCTGGCTGATGCCCTATTATTATAAGTGGTGGTTGTATGAGACTACCACTAGAATCATATAGCCATATCTCACAGCAACAAACCCAGCTGTGTAAGTGAATCCCTCTTAATACAGGTCTAAATACACAGAAATGTGTTAATAGGGATCTCTAAAATAACAATTACTTTACAGCAACCTGTGGCATTTCTTAGGTTGGGATAAAATTACCAATGTCCGTCCCTGATGAAAGGAGGTATGAGCTGCCCTGTCTTTGCAGAGGGGCCTTGCTGAAGTGGCCTAGACCAGGAGTTCTGCATCAGCAGCTACAAGGCAGTTCTCCTTCTCTTTCTTCCTAATCAAATGGCAGCACAGCACCTTGACATCAGAATGCTTTCATTAAGATAAAGAATAAAAAATTCACCTGTAGTCTCTGAAGTCAAATATTCATTCAAATTTTAAATCATACTTTTAACTCATTTGCTCTTATATTAGGCATAAATGCTTCACTCTGGAGAAACCTAGAGAATGAGAAGCCTTCCTACGACACCCATAACTGTTGCTGGAACCCACTAAAACTACAAATACATCTTCCTGTTTGTAGTGCTGCAGTACTCTTCAGAAACGCCAGGGACTGTCATACAGCAAGTCACAGCCATGGGGTGGAATGGGAAGAACTAAAATAATATCTTTTTAAAAAATCAGTTCTAAAAGGAAGAAGAGAGAACTGCCATTGCTAAAGACTCTCTCTAATATTATGAAGGAAGCACAGGGAGTAAGAGATATTAAATTAGCAAGGTATTTTATTCACATCACGTCTGACAAGAGGACTATTGGCTTCATTTTGCTACACTCCAGGTGGAAGTTTCTGAACATATTGTATAGGTTAATAATTAACTCCTCCAGAGACACTCAGATCATGTAGATCAGTTAAGGTTTAATCCACAACAATGCACATAAACAGAAATGCATGACAAAAGACTGACAGCACCACTTATTTGGGGGTTCTCTGCCTCATTACAGCTCAGCAAAGTTCTAGATGTGGTTTTGCAAAGTGATCTTATGGTTTTATGCAGAGGCCTGTGGGACAAGACAACACTTTTGCTGCCCCTTGGACTGCCCATTAAATTTCCCTCATCCATAGAAGAGCTGTCTTCTCAAGCTGTAGGGACCTGTAGGATCTATACACTGGGGAGTGAAACAGAAACTCACTGGGGCTCCTCTGAAGTCTCTCTTGAAGGAGTGAACCTTGCCCAGTCCTTGCTGCTCTCACTTTGCTTTAGAGTGGATTCAGGTCTGAATCCCAAATGGAGAAAGCACTTTCTAGTAGATCTGATCCAGACACCTGATCGACAGGGGAGCACAGGGCTTTCTTCTGTACAGTGTTTCCTACAGACATCATAAAAAGACCCTTCTCTACTCAGATCTTTTAGATCACCAAGAAAAAAAATGTCCCAGAGGCCTGACTCCAGCCTGCAGAGTCTCCTCCAGGAGCCAAGTGCTCCTTGGGGAATCACCCACTTTTACAGAAAAAAGTAAGAGACCAGGACAAAATAGGAATCTAAACTTTTTCTCTCATCTTTAAAGAAACAGTTGGGGGTACAAAATTCTTTAGAGTGAGAGTTACTCACCTTCTCAATATCTTGATCATTGATTTCTTCAAGGTACTTTTTAAAAGGATTGGATTGATAGGGCTCCTCCATTTGCTGTGCACTCTTTGCTTTCACCAGCACCGGACGAATGACACCAGGTTTGGTCTTGACCCATAGCACATCCAGGAGAAAACAGATGGAGGAAAAATAAAACAAAATACTTTACAATTTGCAGAACATTTGTTAGACAAGTCAATTCCAATGGGGCTGTACCGACTATATTTTTTAAAATTTATTAAGAACATATTTCTCCACCCAAATTATTCAGGTGTTATACTGCCTGGCCAAATTTTAATACAGATTGTAGACAAAGATGGCAAGAGTTGTTTCTATGCACAGAAGCTCATCCCTGGCATCTGTTTGTCAACTGACACAAAAATAGATGGTAGGTTGTCAGACTACTGGCTGTATTCACCAGACGTTCAGCTGCATCTTGATAAGTTCACCAAATCACACTTTATGCACAGTCACACTCCTGCTTTCATGCTGCAAATTCCTTCCTGGGCTCCTCAAAACACTAACTGTGAAACAAGGAAGGACAACATGGGATGATGCTAACTTACATCCAGGTAACAACATATTAGGGGAAGATTTTCTGGGTAATAGTAACAGTGATTGCATGTTGGATTTTGACACTGTCTTTAAGAGTTCCTTTGAAAAAGTACAATTTTAGAGAATTTAATCAGCATGAATATGTGGTGCCCCTCAGTTCTGATAAAGTGTATTATTTAATCAAGGAAAATATTCTTGGTTAGCTTCCAGCCAACAAAAAAATTGACTGAGCAGATTAGTATATCTGTGATTTTCAGAATTCTTACAGTAAATCTAACATGATGAATAATGGCATAAGCTCTAAATAGAAGCTAGGGGATAATGTTAAATAGACAACTTGTTTGGTAAGCAAAAAGAAAGAAAGAAGAGTGCATTCTCACTGAAGTCCTGGAGGGACTATTTACATAAGCAGTCTGCTTGGGGAAAAATGCACCTTACTGTGACAGTAACCTTAAAATGATGGATCTGAGTGATGGATCACCTTAATGATATCCAGGCATCCAGCAAGAGCAGGACAAGAGAGGTGCCCATTGGAGTGGAGGGTGCAGCAGGCAGGAGAGGTCCCCATGTCTTGGGTTTTTCCCTCTGCCCTGGGACAGAGCAGTGCCCAGGGGCTGGGGTGAAGGTGGGAAGAGCAGAACATGCCTAGGAAGAGCAAGGCCCAGGCAGCAAAATACATTCCCTTAGGTTTTTTTCCCTCCCTCCTCTCCACAGGTTGAGGCCCTTTCACCTGTCTCATTGAGTGTTATGTGTTCAACTGAAAGCAAAAAATCAGCCCTGAGGTGATATTAGGTTTTTTTTAAAGAGCAATAATTGCACAGCTGCATTAAAAACTTCTTCATCAGGAAGGTCAATATAGTGGATGATGTGGTGTTCATTTAATAAATTTACAGTCTATAGTTCATTACTATATCTTTGCAGGATTCACCATAAAATATTTTTCTTCTCCAAGATTTCTGAGGAGTGTTTGTAAAAGTGAAAGACCCCTGGCTTTCAACAGAAAAATATAAAAATAAAAAGAAAGCTGCAGTTGTTACCAAGCCCTCATTATGCAAACAAAAGACCTGTGGCCTTCTAGCACAATAAAAGCCCACTGAGCTACCTGAAGTCATGAAAGGCAAGCTACTACTCTTTATGCAGGAAACCGCTTCCAAAAGCACAGTGTAGAAGCACTTCTAAGAAGTATTTTCTAAACAACATCATGCACTCAAGTGCTGACTGAGTCATATGTTTATGTCTGACTCTCCCAAGAGAGTGAATATCAGCCAGCAATCAGAAACTGAAATACTTTATTAGCTCCTTGACAAGCTATATGAAATCTTTGATCCAAAACTAAAAACTTGAAGCTTTTCTTTGATACCAGGTGGCACAACTGACCCTGCTGAGCAGCAAGCAAAGACTTTGTGTTGCCAAGGAAAATGCTGTTCTAACTACAACAGCACTGGGAAATGCTAATGGCTGTTATGGTGGCTGCCTGACACCACACGGCTACAGCCCTACTAACAAATTACACCGTGCCAGGACACAAGCTCCAGAGCTCACCCAGGATGCGCTGTATTCATTCAGTGCCAGGGTGCTCCCTGGCATGGTTCTGGCCCCTGTCAGCAAGCACAAAGTCAGGAGGCTGGGCCAGGGAGCCTTTCAATGGGCAGTGTGGGCAAGGCCATCCTTCTCAATGGACAAAAGATTTTTTGGCTGCATGAAAATATGTCCTGCATGGCATTTTCCTCAAAAATCAGAAGACTTAACTTCTCATCAGCACCTATAGGGGCACATTCACCTCTCATCTTTTTCCTCTGTTACTATGACACTGGTTGTCCCCAAGATCTTGCAACCTTGTTCCTCTTAGCAGATGCCGAAAATACTCTGAGTTCCATGTTCCTCCTGAGTCACTGCCTTTCCCCTTTATCCACAGCCCCCTGTGATCCACAAAGTCTGCAGGACGAAGCTCTTCTCGGACCGCTAGCAACGACCACCCCCACTCTGCCCAGCGCTCTGAGGCACTACGCAGATATTAAGTCGTTCTGTGGAACTGAACAGCTTTGCTCTATACAAGAAAGTTGACTCTATGTTTGACAATGAACTGGGTCTTGTGCTGCTTTGAGAATAACCAGGTTAAAAATGTCCTCAGAAGACACCAGACCCGACCCCTCCCGGCCCAGCTCGGTGCCGCGCGGTGCCTGAGCCTGGCAGGGGAGGTGGGGAAGGGAGGGTGGGTCAGGTGACCCACAGGGACCAATCACAGCGCTCCTGCCCGGGGCTGGGGGAGCGGTGCGGGATTGCGCCTCGGAGGTCGCTCCAGTGCCCGGGGTTGGGGTCTGGCTGTCGGTGGCTGCTGTCTCTGCTGCTGTTCCTCCTGCGTTCTGATTTCATTGCTGAAGAGCATGGATCAGCAGAACAACTCGCGTTCTCTTACCCATGTGGTTAGGACTGGCTGGGAGGTTCACAAGGCCTCTGAGGACTGCCACGGGCAGCCTGAGCTCGGGCACCCCCATCCGCAGCCGAGTCCAGTTTGGGGCCTCTCTGGCTGGGAAATATTTTCAGTTGAGGAGTGTGACTTCTGTGTTCGTTTATATCTTTTGATTTATTTACATATATCTCATTCAGGATCTCTATTATTTCATTAAAACTCTTTCAGTGTTTTGTTTCCAACCTTAAAGCCTCTTCCCACTTATTCCCCTCCTGTCTTTTCTCTGGGAGGGGAGTGAAGAGAGTGTCTGGCACCCTTTTAGTGGCTAAAACTTTGGCAGCTTTTTAATGTTTTTGATACAGTGCTGTTTTGCAGCAGCCTGACTGACACTGCCATATAAATAATGAAAATACGAAATGACCAGATAAAAATGTCTGACAAAATCAGGTAAGCTAGCCTTTAGATGAAAGACTTAGCTGCCCTCTCTTTTCTGCTCTGAGTCTGTCACACTTTGCTTGACAAATAGCAAACACCAGGTCTGTTTGCCTGCTTAGCTTTCATATCCAGATTTTCTGTACAAACAGTCTTTGGCAGTCTTTGAAGCCTTCTGCTTCAAATTGGGTAGCCAAAGAGCTCCCTCATGGAAAGAAACCCTTCCCAGTCCTTTCCATTAGTTTTGGGGAAAGGGGTGCAGAGGCAGATGGGGAGTGTGTAAAACATCATGACCCATCCAATGCAGTCACCTTCTCTCAGTGCTGAGAAGGCAGTCACCTAAAGGAGCCTCTAAAGCTGTTGAGAGCACCTGCTTTGGATAGTAAGGGATTGGCTCCCTTGTCATAAAGGAGCATTGCAGTTTCTGCTGTCAGTAAAAAGATGCTTTTTGCCCTAGCAATGCAAACGTGCAATTTGTCCAGTTAAACTGGGAACCCCCTTAAATTACTCCCTAATACTCTTCTGCCTCAAATTAGTCTTTATAAAGGGACATACGTTATTGAAAACATTATTTTATTTCCCCTTGTAGAGGCCCTACAGTTGCCAAAATGCAGTGAGACATTCCAGACAGCATATGGGTCTACAAAATTCTCCTTCAGTACATTTGAAGGTGTAAAGAGATCATTACTAGTCAAAAGGTTTTCCTCTTCCTCCATCTAAACAGTAAATAATTCCCATTGTTGAAAAGCCTTGGAAGATGGTATTGTAAAAAAGGGTAGATGGAGCATTTTATGATTTGGTGGTTAAGGTGTCATAGGACTGACAGTTGGACTTGATATCTCGAAGGTCCTTTCCAACCATGATGATTCTCTGGTAATTATTTTCCCCTCTATGCAATAGCAGACCTTGCCCCAGAGCAGAGAGAACAAGGGCAGTCACCTGTTTGAAATTCAAGTTGTCTTTGATTTTGTTTATACTGAAGTATTTGCATTTCAAGAAAAAGCTGAATTTTCAATGAGATGTCTAATGCTATGCTGTATTATGATTTCCACTGACTGAGGTAAACTTAGGCCAAACTAAAATCAATAGATTTAGTCCTTTTCCATTCTACTCACACTACAGGGATGAGTCTTCAACAGCTAGAGAAAAGGGACATACCCACAGTGAGAGCAGTGTGAAGAAGGCACTCATATCTGCTGCTCTTTTGGAACCAGCAGAAGAGCAACTCTGCAAGTTTGAGACCAGAAAAGGAATCAGGCTTGCCCAGAGACTGATCACTGACCAGGCTGGTGGCATGGGGGAGGATAAGGAGAAGGCAGCCTTAGCACTGAGGCTGCTCTCTGCTTCCCTCTCTGCTTCCTTCTGTTTCTTTAGGAAAATTTTAGCCCACTTAGGTTATCTTCACTCACATTTTCCTTTGGCATATCATGAATCTCTTTCGTTTCCTACTTCCATTTGTGGTGGGTCTGTAGGAACCACTCCTCAGTACTGCTGACATGTTTCACGTAAGCAGTGCCTGGAGTTTGGTGCTTAAGAAAGTATGGATATAGATCCATGGCAAGGACTGCTTTCCAGCAGTCACTCATCAGTGCCTAAAAGCCATTAAATCATTTTGTGTGAACAAATGCACCCATGACACCTGATGTTATGTTGGACCTGACAACTAGGCTGTGTTTGATGCCATTAGAGACCTGAAGTGGGTCTTAAAAGATGCTGAATTTAGTACTGCTTTATTTTAAAGCAATCACAACATAATTCTTGAAGTGTCATGTTCACAGCCATGATTTAATTCATTTCATGAAGCTTTGGGAGCAATGGTTTTATATGTAGGAAACACAGGAACCTCAAGTTGTACATGTGCTTCAAAATAAGTTAATTAGAAAAAATATTTCAAGCTGCCAAGTAATATCTAAAATACCCCCAAAAAATAAGCCATAGAAATATACAGCTGAAACACTCTAGCTTTAACTTCTGTGAAGATTGTTATCTATTTTTCTCTAATGCTTTTCTTCTTTCAAATGTTTGAATTCATCTTCTGTCCAGCCTCAAGTCCCTACAACTCCTATCCACAATCCCTTTCATGCAAGAAACTCTTCTTTCTGTTACTGTCATTTAGACCTGCACACAAACTATAGATATCTCCTTCTATATTTTCTCTAAATATATGTGACTCTATTCTTGTTATTTTTGTATGTAAACACATTTTGATTGATAAATCCTTCCATTGCACACTCAAAACCCATGAATGACTGTTCCAGTTTTAAAACCTCTGAAACATAAAAAATCTAGGAAAATGGTACTGAGGTGTGCAAGCCTGGTCCCACATTATTTTTGTCTTGTTTACTTAAAATACAAAGAAAAAAAGTTACAATTAATGATAATGCAGTATTGTATGCAGCATTGTCATGCTGGGTATGTCTTTGTGTTTTTTTATCATGAGTCATTTTTGGTCATCTTAGAAAATCTGTTGGTGACAATCACAGTGTCACTCTGCCCAGTCCTTCACCTCTCCCTTGAATAAAAGTCACATAGTTGAGAGGTATAGATAAAAAATTTCTGGTGACCATAAGTAACCAGTCTCTGGTGTAGCTGGTCAGAGGTTCCACAAGAGGGGAAGTAAGAAGTTGGATCATAAATCCTGCAAAAATTCAGTCAAAATGTTGCTACTGAAGAATAATTCACAAATAGAGATCACAATGTGCTCAGAGTCAGCATTGTCATCTGAACAAAAACCATGCAGAAGGTAATGATCTCAATTTAAACAAAGTGAAGTAAAGCATATAGTTAATTAAAACAGTTATTTTAAAAAGCAAAAAAATCAAAGGAGCTGCCAAAAGAATGAAATGGTTATAAGCCACTAGAATACTGCTTAATACAGCTGCATTTCACCAAAGCTTTACATTTATTGTGTAAATAAGTTATAATTTATAAAATATATTAATGTAATCTTCATATAATATAACATGTACAATGTATGTGATTTATATATAATTTAAATGTACTATTTTATGTAACATATTGATATGTGAATATGTATTATATAATAAGTTATATAAACAAAATTAGAATATTAGAAGTAGAATATTAGAAGAGTCCAAGAATCAGCAGTAGACTATAGTTGTCATGCATCACAAGATTTAGCAAGACTAGTCTGTCAATTGGTCCATGAATCTATAAGTAATGTGAGTATTTATACTTCTTTAGACCAGTATATATTCAGTGTATATTCAGTACAGAAGGAAGCAATGCACCTCTGTAGAAGCAATGCAGCTTTGCAGGAGGGTATTGACTGCAGCTTCTTTCAAGGTCAAGGAAAGCAAATACAAATTACTTAAGATTTTGTGTTTGTGCAAATTTCAAAAAATAGCATAGCACAGCTTTGTGTTACATACCAGCTGACTCTCTGTCATCATTGGTGCCGATTTGTAAAGGCTGGCCTGCAAAAATGAAAACATCATTTCAAAAATGAAAACTATGATACATACAGTATCATAGTTAGTACAGCAATGACAGAAGAAAAATCCAAAACAGTTTTGTTTTTTTTTTTTTTTTCTCTGATGATGGTTCACTGTTTCACTGTTAATGATCCCTAATTCTGAAGTAGTGCATTTGCCATTTCATTTGTATTTTTCTGAGACCTAGGAGAGGAAAAACACATGGAAAGCAGTATTCCCAGGTACAAAAGCTTTTACCAGTGATGCAGTGGTTTATGCAACTCATGACAGCTTAAAATATTTTACCTCTGGGTAGAATCAAATATGAATGCCTGTTGTTAGGAATTTAGGGATACTTCTTTCTATGTGCAACAGCATGTCACTTTTTCATCTCGATCTAATCTTGAAAGGTAAATCCTGACACTTCTGCATCTGCCTTTCTCTGTTAATGTGCAGCATCAGTGTTATTAACACAGTCAGTTCTGTGGGGAGCTCAGTCCAATCTTCTAAACCTTCTGATTATGAAAACCAGAACAATCCTACTTTAGCCTTACATTTTTTTCTGAGTATACATTGAGCTCTGTTTTCAAGGGCAAGGGTAAATGTGCTAAATGCAAAGTATTTGCATGAGAAATCATCATGTGCCACGTGCTTGTTTGCCAGTGCTGTGGAAAGATTTCTGGTGATCACCTCCAAACTCCGAGTTCCTCTGGATAACACAGTATTTCTGTACAGAAAACGTGCTTTTCCTTGATATTGGTGTGATTTGCATGCCTTGAGACTAAAATGTTAATGCTCTTCAGCATGGTGATTAAAAAGGTACTACATAAAACAGTTAGATATTGTAGCTCTAATAAAAGACAAGTCAGTGCCATTACAGCCTGCACTCTCTGTAGAAGGACCACTGCAGCTGGATTTTTGTTGACTCACCTGTCTCTTCTCCCAGTTTCAAGCAGAAAAGCAATTCCAGCACATTTGGAGAGGGAAGAACATGTTCTTCCTTTGTTCCCCCATGACAAAGATCTTGCAGACATCTGGCTACAGAACTCCCAAGTGCTAAATTGAGATGTTTAATCACTCTCTGGACCTGCTGGCTCTACTTAACCATTGGTGGTGGGAACAGCATCACCTCGAGTCCTGGTGGAGGGCAGTGCTCCTTACTGAGCACAATCACATCTCTGGACACAACCTCTGGGGGAGGAAACCTTCCCACCCACACAGGGACAGCTGTGATTTGGCACTAAATCTACAAGAAGTACATCTTGACAAAGCAAACCAGAGTTTTACTTGTAGCTGCTTGCATTCTAGGGACTCTCTTTAATGCCTCTAATCAAGTGATGACCAGTCTCATTCTGAGCTTAAAAACATCAAAGGACTTCAGAATGATCTGAAGATGCAAGTGGCTGAAATTAAATTCTCTTGCTTCGGTGGTCCAAATTAAGAGTAAATCTCATTTCAAAGGGGCTACCTGAAATATATGTAAGTACAGCAGACCACAGATAAAGTACTACTTATTGTTGCATGTCTGTCTGCATTTTTTGCCATTTCAAATTCCATCATTTTTTCATTTCTCAGTTGTTTCATGTCTGTAGAACTTAGAAAACAACTCTTATAGAATTGTCAAAATGAATAAAAAATTCAAGAATTTGCAAATTCCAATTAATCTTAAGAATTATTTTTTTATATACTTGTAAGTGGGCCCATATGTTCTGCTAGAACTGGGAATTAAAATTAAGAAAGCTGTCCTTAGTGACAGAAATTATATGGAAATTATGCTTAGTAAGTATACTAGGGCACTGAATACCCACAGAAGTAATTTATTTAGAGAATTCTTATGTTTGTATTATTAAAAATCAGCAGCAGCATCTCTAAAGGCAGCAGAGATGCATTATAATAAACCTGTGAAGGCGATCATATCAAAAGCCACACAGTTTAAAAAGCTGTAAAATGACAACTGCAGATCTCAGTTGGTACAAACTGCTGCAATTTCACTGAAGTCAGCACCTTTTCAGCACTTTTTACACATTCCCTTAGTATCTGTGCATTCGTTTACATCCTTGAAAGGTTCTGAAGTTTGTGTGTAGACAAACAGTAATTGAGGCCAAGGCAAATCTGTGCAGTTTTAATTGTTAACTGGCAGGATATTTCAGCACAGTTTTTAGTCTACTACAGCATATAACCTATTGAAATAATTAGTAATGGTATCACCTTTATATACATGTATATATGTGTGTTTATGAATAATACTTGCACACTATGAACGATTCTCATATCTTGGACTTATAAACTAAAGCTTTTCTTTGACTAAAAACACCCTAAAGGCAACATTTTGACAAGCATCTCGGTATCATACATCATGCATACAAAAAGATTAAGAATATTAAATAGCTAAGTTACCACTTTAATTCTTTCCAGCAGAATTAGTTCAGCTGCATAAACTAAAAACTGACTTTAAAAAGAAAATAGATTCGCTAAAAAAGGCTGGCTGAAAATCATTACTCCAAGGCAGCTCACATGAGGCACCACAGGCCTCCTGGGGCAAGTCACAATTTGATATTGTGATAGCAAAAGTCCACACAATACTCAGTTCCTGATTTCTAATGGAGATGCTGTTAGATTGACCCAAAATAGTCCTCCTGTTTGAAAGCAGATGTATGAAACATACATCTTGTATGAAAAATGTTCCCACCTGAACTATATGTCCTCTTGTCCACAGAAGTCACACAGCCACAGCCACACGGCCACACCAACTCCTGCCCCTGGTCCACCACCAATTACCATGCTTACAGGCACTTCTCCAGCTCAGTCCAGAGGGTAGCAGAATGTGCTGCTCTCCATAGGTTGAAGGGATGAGGGCACCCTTGGCCTGGGGAGCTTACTTTGAGTGGTGGGAAGTGGAATAGGAAGAGGGAAAGGCAACTGTATGGAAAATGATGCAATTGCACCCCTGCCATGATGGGCAGAGAACAAGCTCCCACCTGCTTTTTGATCTGGATCAGAAATAGCCTTTGCACATCCTACCAAGGAGGCAGAGCAAGACAAGAGGATGAGCTGACACGTGGGGGCTATTTCCTAATAGCACCTGGGAATTCCTCAGGAGACTGCTGCAGAGTTCAGAGACAGCAGGAGGGCCTGGACCCACCAGCTCAGCCACCAAACTGCAGCCTGGAGACCACAGTCTGATAACACAATTGTCTGATCTGCTTTCTGACTCAAAAAAATCAACATTCATATACAATTTATAGTAAAGGTTAGTACATCCATAATCAGATGCATTATTCACAAGTGTGTAATAAATACTGATTTAATATCTAGAAAGTTCCAGAGGATACAGGGAAAGAAGAGCTTGCTAGGGTGATTTTCTATGTAAGCAAAGTAAACCCTACTGCATCCCTAGGCATATAAGTTGGATGCCTAAATTTATGGCATATGTTAGCCACAGTTTTGGAAGCTGGAGATTTGCACAGAAGAGGTACTAAATATACTCTGTTCTCATGGACTATCTCTGAAACAAACTATTTTGCTTCATTAAAAATCTCTCTTTCAATATCCTTTCTAATTAGTATGAGCCAGCACAATCTGTCAAGTAAAAATCACAGTATGCAATAAAATATGCATACCACCACACTCAAGAATTAAAATGGAATTGATCAGTCAAGCATTGTGCTGGCATAAAACTGGAAGGCCTCTATTGCTTTGCCAGCACTGCTTTGATTTGAGGTTCAATAGAAAAGTTGAATGATGAATAGTAAGCAGAGATTTCTCACCACATGAGCCATAAGTAAATTATGGAACTTGCAGTCACTGTGCTATTGAGAACTGAAATGTTAATTGAGTTTAATGTGTCAATAATTGAACAGATGACTCAATATAGAGATTTTCTTTACACATTGGAAGATCTGTATATGTGACAAAGCAACTTTTGTTCATCTAAGGCTAAACTGTGGAGTTTAGGCCAGCTCTGTACTTTGGAAGGAAGAGTTAACCCCAAATTCTGATGCACAGGCAAGAACCAAAGGACTTGTACTAGAATAAGTCTCCTTCAGTGTGGGCTGAGTCCAAGCAAAAACACCCTTCAGCACCCACAGCTCTCTGTTTGCCAAATAATTGAGCTCTTGGCCCACACTTGAACCAAACTAGAAGTGTGTGAATAAATAATTTTAACATCATATTCACACAGGTGAATCAATAGACACTACACTGGAGTCAACACCTCAATTCAAGAGTAGATGCCTGTTTCTGCTATGTGCAGAATCACCCAGTGTTGTGGCAAGAGCAGACAAATTAGACATTTCTGCATGCAAAATATAGAGTAATTATAAAATTACTTACATATCTGGTTTCACGCCCAGCTGCTTTCTGTGCTGTTGTTGACACCTTTTGTTGATACAAAATAGATATATAAATTAGGTGCAAAAAGATACTGAGGAGTAACTCAAAGATATTGTAATTATTTTGATGACTGATTAATTGCTTAAATTCTAGATAACTTGTTTTCTAGACAGCTTCATTAGGTACATGATAGTAAGATGTAAGTTTTGCTTGATATTTTTATTGTAGAAAATACTGTTTCCTTTTAACTGTTCAAAGGCATTGATTACGATCTATCAAAGGTGGCCTTTAACTCTGAAAACTCTTATAACAAAATGCTTATTAGTAAATGGACACAGGTGTGGTTGTCCCATGAAAATTAACTTAGGTTTGCTCACAAGATAACCTGAAACATCCTCTTTCCATGGTCTCATTTGCAAGAATTTGTTTTCATCTAAGTAAAATGTTTTCAGAACACACACTTTTTTTCCTTCCTGTCTGTGACTCTCTTTTACCTTCAGTTTAAGCACGTGTCATTCTAAGGTCCTCACAACCTTTATCTTAGTCATCAGAATCATAGAAACACAGAATAATTTGGGTTAGAAGGGACCTTTAATGGTCATTTAGTCCAATCTCCCTGCAGTAAGCAAGAACATCCTCAACATCAGGTTGCTTAGACCCTTGTCAAGCCTCACCTTGGGTATCTCCAGGGATGAGACCTCAACTATCTCCTTGGGCAACCTGTTCCACTTTTCCACTACCATCATGGTGAAGAACTTTTTCCTAACAAAAAAACCCCCACAAACATGTCCTTGTGCTGCATCCTGGTAAACTCCCTTTATTTCCCCTTTATTTGGTTTCATGCCTGCTCACAGGTGCCTTCCAGTTGGTTAAGGCTCAGTTCTCAGTTGCCTAAGGAAGTAGGTTTTGGATGCAAGAGCTTTCCATCTTTCAGCTGCCTGATTCACCACTGTGTGCTGGTTGACAGAAGTAATTTCAAAAATTAAAATGAAGTTTGAAGTGAGTATTGAAAATACCCATTCAGGAATGCTGGTTCTGTGTCCCATTTTTGGATGGTGGACTGGACATTGTACAGGGTACTTTCAATGCAGTAACTTTTTGGCATGTTCCTCTTCCAAAAATTCCTTTTCTCCTGTTTCCAATGGTGTTTCTGTGGTTTTCACTTTCCTGTGGCTACCACTTTAAATTTACCTGGGTCAAACTGAATAGAGGAATGCTCCTTCCTTGGAAACCACTAATGAATATGGAAAAAAAAAAAAAATTGTTCTGAAAGATGTTTCCAAGCACTGAAGCTAGAAACATAAGCTTGCTCTGTAGCAAAGACCTATAGAAGGAATGAAATATGGGAGATGGACAGAGACCTGCAACAGAGAAGGCAAGGAATGAAGTATTTCTTTCTTGTCAATTCGAGCCTCTGAAACCTTTATAAGCAGCTTCTCTTTCATGATACAAATCCTTCTGACTTCCAGAAAGCATCCTGTAACACAGACTGCACTGACTCCATGTTACAGTTCTGTCCATACACATCTTTCAAGTCACCAGACAATTCCACTGATGTTGCATCTCTTGGCTGAAGCTTTCTGTTACCATAGGCCTTACTGTTGTGACTTTGTTCACTCTGTGTCTACCTGGAAAGAACATCTGGGCTTATTTACCTACCTTGCCTATATCTGACTCTGTGTTCATCTGCAGGAAACTTGGGGAAGATTCACATCGGCGCTGGAAAAGGATTTGCAGCAGAGAACAGACGTATTAGTAATGAGAAAAAAAAATAAAGGAAGATAAAAATTCAATCCCACATAACGTTGAGTTACCATAGTCAGTGGGTCCTGCAGGACTTGGTCGATGACAGCACAGAGCTCCTCTGTTTGTTGTCTGAGCTGGGCAGGGGAGCACATCTAAATAAAGAGGACACTTCACTCAGTTAATCTTTGCTTTTAGTTTTCAAATGGAGATCTGGAAGAAATCTAACAGCACTACCTCTGAATGGGTGTCCAAAGCAGTGCCTTCAGTCACACTAGCAGTCTTGGCTGGCTCTTCTAATGCCTGCAATTTAAAAGATTTTGGTGTGATACTGAGATGAAAATTAAAAAAAAAAAACCAAACACATACATTTTTTGCTGTCTTGTGTTCCTAAATGTGTCACTCTTCAGTTCACCAGGGAAAGATGCAAAAAAAGAAGAAATGACAGGCCTGGTAAGGTTCTTCAAGTTACCAACTTCTGATTCCCAGTTAGAGGAGGTAAAGTACAGAGAGGGAGGGAGTTAGGTGAATTTTTATGGATCAGAAAATCCGTGTTTCTGATGGGGTTTAAATTGTCTTCTCCTTCAACAAATTCCCCCTGTTCTACAGTGAGTGCAGTGCAATGAATGTGTCACACAGGGGCCAGGGGGCTGCCAGCCAAGGACAAGGCAGGGATCCAAGCATGCAGGAGGCCCTTTTTTTTTTCCTCCAGTAGACATTTCCTTTAAAAAGTGCCTCCTGTTTGAAGAGGATGGTGATCCCACATTGCAGTTAAAAACAAAGCTTGATGTTTTGGGATTTTAACACAAAATCAGACTTGTGTAGAGGGAAACGTGAGATATGCAGATGTGAAGAGGCACTAAGGCATGGCTGGACTAAGCAGGTATGCAGTCTCTCTGCAATGAAACACAAGCTCCTTGTGCTTGGATATAGAATCATAGAATAATAGAAATATACCTCCTGCTTTCTTAATCCTGTACTTGGAGAAGGTTTGAGAACAGTGGGAATCTGTTTGCTGATCAGGGAACTAAAAAAAACACCCTCAAAAGCCAAACTCCTGTGCTCAGCTTCTTTTTTATCTTCATCCAGAATCTTCAAGGCACATTCTCACTGCCATCACCCTTTTTTGCTTTGAAGCAATTTTCAAATAGACTCAGTGCTGAGATCAAATAATACTCTGGAAGCCTGCTGCTAAATGAAATTGGACAACAGGGGAGGGACCTGCAGGGCTTGTGGATTTTTTGTTTAATACATTTTGTTTTTCTGAAGTGTCATTTTGCTTGTTATTTGCAAAAAATAAATTATAAGAATAATTTTAAAAAGCGTGTTCCTGTAAAATTCTTCCATGATTGTTTGGGAATGGACTGATCCCAGTGAGGTGGGTATCAGGCTGGCAGTTGCAAAAGACATACATGAACCTGGGAGGAATATAGCAGAATCTTTGAAAAAATTAAATAAGCATATACTTAAGTAATTATTTCTGAGTTTAAGTTTGCTAAGTACATTTGTTTTTTTCTCCTAGTCCAGCTACAGGTAGCATACATCTATGTATGCAACACTGAAAAGGTAATGACAATTTACTTCTAATATTATTTTCAGACCATCCACAAATGGTTATGTAAAAAAAGCATATTATGGAACAACCTGTCATGTCAGAGAGCAAGAAAAAATAAAGAGCAGTTTCTTTCCTCCCCTCCAGCTCTAGAGAAAACTTTTACCCTTAAAGTAGTTGTAGTTCAGAAAGAAGACAGAAAAACTATTCCTAGTTCTGACATGCAGAAATTAGTATAATTTTTTCTCAAGATAGAAGATGAAAAGAGACATAATCTTTCATCTCTGCTAGCTCATCACTGTCAGCCAGCTACATTCTCAGACCAACAGTCTTGCAGAGGAGAAAGGCTCAGCTAAAGAAGGCTCAGCACTACACTCAAGTACTTTGTCACTGGTGCAGCTTCAGCTGATATTATTTCTTCCTCATAAACATAAAAGGAAGTGATAGAATGAAGAAGAGGAGTTGTTCCAGTACCCATTGTGTCAAGAATTTCTTTTGCAGAAAGATGATGAGTCTGAATGTGAGTTAGGAAAAACAACAAATATTAATCAGTCATGGGTTCAGAATGGAGGAGTTGCTAAGCTTCTCAAAACCACCAAGAAATCAGTAGGATAATACACATAATACTATAATTTTAAGAAAAAATACTTGTTTGTTTCACATTCTCTTCACCAGAGCAGTGGGAGAGGGTGAATACAATCAAGGGTAAGAAACAACCACCCAAAAGATACTGAGGAATCTTTCTAGAGGAACTAGGGCAACAATCACAAGTCTCTGTTCAGAACCAAGATTCTGGATAATTTAACTACCAAATACCCATCGGTTTCAGTAGATTTGGTACCCAAATGTCTTTGCATTTTGGAGCCCCCATTGATTAAATAACTCAGGTGAGTACCAAGGCCTCTGTGCTCCACAGTCCCCCTGAGTATGGCCATCATGCAGGATCATTCTAGAGAAAGCTGTAGTGTGCTTCTCCCTTTTTGAAACTTTGGAGAAGTAAAATTTTAGTCTTCAAAGTGATCCATCTGATTTATTTCAGTGGGGGTTTTTTTTGTTTTGTTTTGTTGTTTTGGGGTTTGTTTGTTTTTTTTTTTTTGGTGGAGTTGGGGATTGTTGATTTGTTTTGTTGTGGTTTGGTTTGGTTTTTTTCCTGTTTGAACAGCCTGGGTCCTTCAAAGGAAAAAAAGAAAGAGAACAAGATTTTAGGCATCCCTATCACTTCTACAAAGAAAAAAGGTTTTGTTTGAGATCCTGCTAGCTTTTCAAAATACAACTCTTTTTTTTCCCCAACAATTCCTTTTCTTTTTTTTACATTTCTGCTTAGAGAAAAACATGGAATGAAAAAGTCCAACTGGTATTTCTGAACTTGTTCCTGCAGTTATCATGAAGTAATGCCATGGTTAACTTAAAGCATTAGTGCTATTTACAGTACTGTTAATTAGCCAAACAACAGTATTCAAACTTAATTTCTTACTCTGATGATCTCACAATATCAAAAGTGGAACATTACTATTTAGGCACTCAAATTTTTTCATTAAACGTGAAAAGCAATAGTGGAACCAGAATTTAAAAGAAGAGTGCATTTTAAAGAATGAAAATGTATTTGTGACAGACTTTTAAATTTCAGATGAAATAACCATTTGCTGAACCACTAATTTTTCCCTTTCAAAGGAAAACTTTAAAGGTGCAGTGTGTATATGCCATTGACATCAGTGAAGACTACAGCCCTTTCCTCCTTGTTGCCCCAAGGTTGATTGCTAAAGCTGTATCAAAGCTGGAAACAAACTGGTAAATGATCCAAATAGGATCTCCAATATTTTCTTAGAAGAATCAAAGCTCTTGGCAACATATAGGAAATATAGAACATTATTTCATCCACCAAGGAAGCACGTTCATTGTGTAGGAGAAAAAACAAACGTTGTAGCCTGGACACAGCTTCCTTCTTACTATATTGTGAAAACCCTGGACTGATCAAAAGCTATGAAGTTTCCTCATTTGTTTCCTTAGCCTATTTTTCCCATCAATATATTTTCCTAAGCTCTCAAGATGTACAAAAAATTCCTCTATATAAAAGAACTTCTCATATCATGAGTTCCTTTAACTTACCCCTTGAAGATCATGGAAGATGATACTGAAAAGACCTGACTACTCTTTTTTTTTATTCCACAGGAGAATTTGTTTCACTTCTGGCATCCTACTCTGTAGGTAATAGGATGCAATTACTTTACAGTTTTGCTGGGGAAAATCTGAATGGAACGTTTGCAGCACTTCCTTTTCCCTTCCCTCCACCCCAAGTCTGTATGCCCAGTTTTCCTTTCCATCAGAATGATGGCCAGATAAGGGAAGGTCATCCCAGTCAGCATCCCAGTCAAACACAGCAAACCCAAATTCTGCTGCATAGATCTTGCTGTAGACTGAGGACTTCTGAATTGTTCAGAGAATACTTTTTTTGTTTCCAGTTCCTAGATGTCCAACAGAGTTTTGGGGTTAGATCTCAAATGTGACATTAATTCTGAAGATGAAGTACGATCTGGTTTAAGAAGCTGCTTACTTAAAATTAAGACTTTTTCTATAGCTCCCTGAAATAGCAGGAGTGAAGTATATTTTTATCATAGTTGATAAATAAATTCTCTAAATAATAGATGCATTGCTTTTGAAATACTATCTGAATAGGAACATAATTTTGAATTAGATTGTGATCAATTCTATGCAGCTGAAGAATCTATACAAGAGGGGATGTCAGTAGAGGGGTGATTCACTGTCTCAGACTGAAAGAAAGGCCAGAAGAAATCACAGTGATCACCTAGTCTGACCTTTTCTTTGAACCACAGAACTGCCTGAAATGACTATGAAAAGCCAGAGAAGTGTCCTGTCTGTATATTTCAATTTCTGTGATGAAGAGCCCATTTCAGTCTACAGAATTATTTTTTTATAATGGCAACTAATTCTTTGTGCTAAACTTTTGCGTTGTGCTTGTTCATCTTCCATTCCTAGCCAGTGGATCTTACAATCTGCAGGGCTGAGGAGTTCATTAGCAAGGTCTGTGGATCTGCCTCATCACTCTGGATCTGTGTGGCTATGATGACCATGGTTACCACCACTTCATTTTCTCAAACTGTGCTCTCCTTGCACAGGCACTGTGGAGCTGTGTCCCTGCTCATGAGGACAAAACCTTTCTGTTCCCTGGCTCTCAGTTCACCTCCTCTGGGGAGCAGCCAGCACTTGCTCCTAGGTGACATCCCCTGCCTGACATGCTGAGGATAAGCCCCATAAAAATAAGGTTTTGCTTATATGGCTGTGAGGGGAGTTACAGCCCAATCTTGAGATATATCCTGAATTGGGATTTTCTGAGTAAAGTAAAAGTGATGTGAGGAGTCCATCGGGTTCATCCAAACTCATACAACTGGAAAGCATGCCAGTTATGAGATTTGATGAGATTAAGCCATTTCTGGGGCTGCCAATGTATAAACATATAGAGTACCTAAGCCTTCTCTGCTAATGAGACAGACTTGAACAGCTCACTTTCAATAAAAGTACTGGAGGATAAGAACGTATTTGAGAAAAAACATTATGTTAGCCTAATGGTTTCATAAGTATAATTCTTAAAATGCTATCTGAAATGAAAGTGTCTTCACACATTTTAAATAAAAAATTGACTTGAAAAAGAAAACTAGACACAAGGAAACAATTTAGAAGCAGATAAGGCATCGTATCTTACATGAAATATCAATGACAATTTTGTATCATGGGTTCTAAGTAATACTGCATGTGAATTGTCACTAGGATCACCCACATCACAGTTCTGTCTAATCCTATTTTTCATTACAACCTAACTAAAGTAGTATAATTATTCAAACACTGGAAATAGTTGACTTCTGAGAATGTGCATAGCAAAACACTTTTTTTTAGCACTTTAAGCAGATGATGTATTCCTAATCATTTATTCAGCACAGTAATACCTCTGCCATGCAGATAGTGTCTTACTTCCTTGCTTAAAAAAAAAAAGCCACTCAAAATCTTCTTTTTCACATAACCATTATCTTAATAACATATCATTCATAGAGTTACAATCTTTTTGTCTGGAACATCTCTCTTTTGTATGCAGTGCATAAAATGCATTACATAAAATCAGAGCAACATTACTGTAATTGAGCTACAATGTGGCATGAGTTTCACCCCAGTTCCCTTTCCAATGTTTTTAAGAGCCATACTCCAACTGCATGTCAGCTATCACAACAGGACTGGCTGCTGGTATGGATCAATAGCAGATAATTCCTAAGATGAGAGAAAGCATGTAGTCATACCACGCTGAAACATACAGTTTACAAAATAAATTAGTCAGGAGCCTCTTCTGAAAGCAAATTCTATAACAGAAAATTGATTTCTTATTATTTTGACATGACTGTGCTTTGGCTACTGAAGGATAGACCAAAATCTAGCATTTTCAGTAAAGCAGTGGATAACCAAAAGTATCTGAACACAGATATCTTCAGTGGAAAGTGGTTAACCCTGAAAATGATTGGAATTATAAACCTGAGCAGTTAATTCCTAGAGTTTACATTCTGCAATATTCCCCATAGAAATGTCAGAATATGAACACGAAGTTGAATGATCTCAAATATGCAAAGCAATTCCCATGTCTTTGAGCAAACACTAACCTTCTGTTCCATAAGTAATGTGTTTGTAGGGATTGCTGCAAATGCCTTGTAGTTTGTCTTGATCTTGGACTGCTAAAAGGGTAAACCAGAAAGCAGGAAAAGAAGTAAAACAGGGTAGAAGAGGCAGAGAGAGGGGGAGGGAGAGGGAAGAGAAGGGAAATGTATGACAGAATGAAAGGCAATTCCACTTGTCTTGCAGAAACATTGCAACAATACAGTGCTTATGTATTACTTAGGGAAGCTATTTCTCAAAGAAAAGCTGGTGTTTCTGTTAAGATTTTACAGGACTGTAATGTACATCTTTTGCTTTTAGGAATAAAGTGAATTCCTGGTATCAGTTTGTAACTTCCAAAGTGATTTTGGGCACCTTCTGCTGACAACTTTCCTTAAGTGAATGTCAGGAGAAGCTGTGACCTTTTACCAAGTTTGCTTATGGTTTATTATGATAATGCACAGCTACTTCTGCCAACACCTGCACCTCAACAGCTGCTGCTCTGTGGTATAATCCTGGACCACTAAGTTAGAGGGATTTCTGCGACTGCCTTTAATAAAATGGATTAGGATCCTTGAATGTTGGTTGAACCACTTCCCTGAGTGGATAGATCATCTCAGCCATGCCACAGCTTTTCATCTTCTGAATAAGTAACTCCACCACCAAAACAAATATTTCAAAACAAGTACAGGAATTTTCACACTCTAACCAAGTGTGCAAAACTGACAATCTAAACCAAAGAGAATGCATGGTTTACGGAACAAAAATTCTACGATAAGCCTTCTTTTTAAAGAATTTATATTTTAGACTATGTTAGCTTACCCAGTTATTTTGAACTCTTTAGAAACCATACATTTATTTCTTTTTTCCAATTATGAATGTTGAATTCAGTAATTTTAAAATTATTTATGAGGTTCTTCTATACTTAGATCAGTTCAAGACATAGGATTCTTAATCACACGACTGCTGGAAATTATTTTTTTAGCAGTTAAATAGCAAGTTGTTGTACTGATACCTTTTCAGCAACATTCTGATAAAAAAATCGTGAATTCACAGAATAATTCTTTTGTTATTGATTGATTATTTCTGTGATAGTCATCCAGAAATAAAGTTACTTGTTAATCAAATTCATGGTTTTTAGTGCACTGCTGTCTACAACAGTGAATACTGGTGATCATGAGATGAAAGGCTGATCAGCATGCTGTACTTTGGGTCATTCTTTTGTCACTTTTTTCTTTCTTTATATCTAATAAAATTCTCGATGAGAGCAGAGGAGCTGCAGAGGAGCCAAAATTTTAATAAGACAAGAAACATGACATCTTCACACCTCTCTCACAGTACTGTAGTACACTATGTTTTAATCCTTTCTATATATAATATTATCTTTGCTTTCTACTTTACTCAGATTTCTTAGTCAGAGATTGGAGACTGACAGATAGTCAAGAAGTCAATTACCATAATAGTCATACTGAATGAACAACCTGACAAAACAGATTAATGCATATGCTGGAACTGCACTTTTTTGAGGGGGATGGGCAGGGGGGGCAAAGGGTAGTAATTTATATGAACTTTAATGATTCTAACTTTGATGCCTCCCATCTAGCTGCTTCAGTCAAAACTAATGCTGTTTATAGTAATAGGCATTTCTACAGGATAATTTATCTCATCCTAAAATAGCCACCTGGAAAGCTAAAACAACATCATCCTGTAAATACACCATATTCTTCTTATTAGCTTTAATGGAATTAAATTGGCTTGGACATCTAACATTCAAAAATCAAAAGTCATGTGTGTTGAATGCTGCTCTTTGCACACTGAGACAGCACCACTCTGCTATAAACTTGTGTAGGTTCAAATATAAATTTATCTGTATAAAAAATCTATATGCAGAAAAGACATATAATACTGCACACTGAAGTAAGATGGAAAACCTAAGTGCCAAATACTAAAATTGACATATCCACAAAATTTATGCTTTTTTTGGCTTATAATGTTTGCTTATAATAGATATTCAATCAAGAAAATTACATAATTAAACATGTAAGTGAAATGCAATGTCTTCACTAGCCCATTGATTTTACATATGAAGAGATAGACATCAATGATGATGAGAATACTGTGACCACTTTGAAGTGGCTGTACTGTTACATGCACTAAACAAAGACATATCAGACTGGTAAAATGTAAAGCTTTCTATACTGCTTTAATGTGTTTTGTCATTTCCAGATACTATAGAACCTGTGAGCAATGTGCTGCTATCACAGTGTCTGACATGAGTGGAAAGTCTTTAGCCTCATCTGCAAGAACATGTTTCTTGGCACAGTAGTTCACATTATTTAAAATTATTCTTCAATACCTAAATTCATTTAATAATCTGATTCACAAGAATTTGGCAAGTATTTTTAAACAGCCATGGACAGTCAGGTCTGCTGTCCTGCACCAGGGTCCAGTCAGAAGCAAACCAAGTCCAGTATCAAGGCAGTGGCAAACATCAGCCTGGGGAGCTTTGGGGAAAATATCCTACTTTTCTGGCTGAAATGATCACCTAGGGCACCCACAGAGTTTTGTGTCCTAGACACATACCTATACAGGCCTATAACTCCTCATGCATAATCTTCCCTGCTTTTTGGCAGGTTTTGCAGCTGTGCTGAACTCAGGTGTTGCTGTTATGATTCCCAGCTGTGTTGGGCAGATCTACATGCAAACCTGTGCTACATTCAAATAGGAAAAATCAAGGCATATGTAGCAATGAAACAAATGGAGAGTTTTCAAGCAACAGCCAAAAGTTTTTATTCTAATTTGTTTCTGCAGAAAAATAAATTTTATCTGTCTCTACTCCATCCTACTGTTCATTTTGCCATGTTCATTGCTCATTAAGCCCATTAAAGTGTCTTCAGGCTCCGGAGAGAGGGGGTTTATTTCCTGTGGTTGCCTACAGTTCACACTTCACACTGATCTGTGGGGTTTTGTTCATATTCACTTTGCACAGCAGTCATATTTTTAAATCACTTGAAAACATAAATACTTAAAACTTGTTTATATATATATACAATGGAAAACAATTACGTAAGTTCATAGGTTACTCTTTGATTTGCATTAATGGATGCATGCATACATTTAGACAGGTAAAAGCTCTCCATTAAAGAATCCCTTCTGCATAATTGCTTTGATATCATTCTAATTAAGCAGTTTGATGTGAATACTGAAAAGTACATCGAATGTCAGAATTCTGGTTTAAGAGGTGTTGGATTAATACGTCTCTTAACACTGCTTCAACCACTTTGTCATGCCTCAACAGTCATACAATGGAGCAACCTGTTTTTTGTCTGGGTCTAAAGGTGAACTGATTGGATCTAAAGGGACTGAAATGCTGCTTAGGATGTTAATGTTGCCTCTTCTCAATCTTTCCCTTTTTTTCCTCTGGAAATATAGTGAGATTTGAGGCTGAAGTGTTATCAGAGGGTGTGGTACTATTAACACATCAGCAAAGTTCATTGAGCTATGCTATAAAATGGAAATATGGAAATAAATGAAAGCAGGAGGAAAAGGGAGTGGTGAATGCACACTGTTAGTAAATGAAGTCTCAGTCTCATATTTTAAAACCACAACAGAACTTTCCTGCCTTGAACACTCAGCTGCATTTCATTCAGAGGTTTTCGATCTTCCACATCCCCAGTGGAGCCAGCATTCTCTCTCTGATTACCAACTGCACCAGACAAATGGTCCAAATCTGTCAAACTAATGGACTCTCTCCCAGTCTCTGTGGTGTGGTGGGGCAGTCTCTAATGTGCCACCATATCACATGATAAAGCAGAATTAGCAGAATAATGGACAGCAGGGAGGAGAGAAAGGGTGTAAAAACCTCTGCAAATACAAACCCAGGCAATAGCTCCATGTCACAAGCAGAGAATTTTCTTAGAGCCAGAGACTCTCACTGTGCTCATTGCACTGAGCAGCAGAAACGGCAGCTGTTTTGCAATCTGCAAGCTAAATCTCAATCATGCCTTCTAGTTTGGTGTCCCTGTTTTTTTTCCTTGGAATTTCTGCAATTTTATTTCACTGTTTCATTAAGCAATCCTGACAGGGTATAGTGACACTGTACAGCTGTGCTTGGCACAATGGTTTCTCTTGGGTTGTTTAGTTTTTAATAGAGCCATTCGTGACAATTGTTACTTTGTGCTGATTTTAACCTCTCATTATCAATTAACATTTTCCAAGCAGTTCAAGTCACCCCTGCCATGGCCACGCTGTTAGGAACATATCTGACAAAACTTGATCTGGCAGACCAGACTGTAATTCTGTGCTGTGAACAAATAAATCAATTCAGTGTGATAGCCTTTCTGCTATAGGCACAGCTCAGACATCAAGAGGAGGCACTAGGAAAGCACGAGTTGCAGAGATAAGATAAAAGAGGCCTTCTGCCACCAGCTCTTCCTTTTTACATAGCAACTCCTTTTTGTTTTCACCTCCCTGCTCATGGTTTTTTATCAGATTTTCTTTCCTTCCCCTTCCCAATCTTGAGTTTTATCTCAAGTTTATAGTGTGACTGGTTTCCAAGCCCTCCTGCAGCACCTGCCATCATTGCTTATTCTCACTCCGCTGGGACCCTCCCACCACCAGATAGATGACAAACAGCAGAACCGTGGCTGATCTGCCGGGTGTCAGACTTTCATATTTGCAGTAGCCCATGTTGTAGGAAGCTTGGCTTATATTTTTTTCCCTTGCCCTCAGTCTAGGCAGGGAAGAAGCAGGAAGGCTGTCTTTGTCTTTCCTCTCTAGCTCTTGGCCTTGTTTTTCTAGGCTGACCTCAGCTGTGCCTCTGGTCTGGTCCCTACACCTAAGATCACCATGCTTCCTTTACTTACAGTATTTTCTATTACTTTCCTCACATATGTGGATTTACATTAGCATGGGGTGTACAGAACATGTTTTATGGTTTACTTTTGACACATCAGTGTTTTAAGTGCACTTAAAAAAATAAGTGCACCGGGTATATATCAGAGCCTCTGGGCACAACCCCATCTTCTGTATTATCTCCTGTCCATTTGTGAATGAAGTGTTTTGTTTTTATGCTAAAGGATTTCTACAGCATCTTCCCCAAAATACAAAACACATTACTAGCAATTTTAAATGTCTTTGCTATCTGTCCAAAACCAGTTCTTTTTTAAACAGTTTATCCACAGTGCACTCATTTTGCTAGCATTACACAACACAGAGGTGATTTTTCCTACAGGGACGAAAGAACTATTAGAAAATAAGCATGCACCAAGAGTACCTTGGGTTTGATGTTTTCATGGTCGGGAGGCAGGAAAAAAGATTGTGGTGAAGTCAGCTCTCTGGGTCTTGATGGCAGTGTGCCTGGTGACTTGTCTGAGACAGGAGACCTGCACTGTAACGGTGGTGAGGTGCCAGATTGCTCAGGTCTTGGAGAGGAGGAATTAGATGTGTAATTTGTGTGCACCAAGGAAGAATTAAATTGCAGTGGATGGGAATTAATATTACCAGTTTGTGGAACTGGCGGAGTAGAATGAGGCCTTGAGAGACACCACTGCTTTGAGAGGCTTGAAGGGATAGGAGAGGAGGCACTCATCTCTTCAACAGACATTTGGGATGAATACGATTTAGATCTAGAAGCTGAATGCAAAAGACCTGGGGAAGGAGGTGCATATTTTTCTAGGTTGGAGGGTATTATTATGCCACTAACACTATCAGAAGAAAGCAAGGGATATGAGCGGCAGGTAAAGATGGGTGAGTACGTGTGCACCCTCTGAGACTTCTGAGGTGCCCAGGACTTGGAGGCAGCAAACTGCAGCCCTTCTGGAGAAGGAGAGGTGGGGTGGGCAAGGGAAGAGGGTGCTGAGGCACAAGGAGGAGGCAGTGTAGACTGCAAACCTGGAGAAGCAACAGAGTTTCTGTGAGAGGAGACAGGGGATGACAGAGGGCTTTGGGAGTCTGAAGAAAACATTCCAACGGGAAGGTGATTCTTAGGAGAAAGGGACCTCGCCCTAGGGGTGGGATGGGGCTTGGGGGGTAAAGGCAGATGTTGAGCCCATCCTGAAAGCCAGTATTCCTCTCGGCTGGGAGAACCTGTCCTTCTGGGAGGGCTTGAAACAGATTTCTTTGGGGTTGGGGGAGTTGTTTTGGATTTTTGATCTATTGAAAATGTTGAGGAGCCAAGGAAGCTACGAGAAAAGGTGGGACAAGAAGCAGGGGAAAGTGGTCTCTGCTTAGAAGAGCCTGATCTCAAAATAGCTGTTAAGAGGGTCAGTCTGGTTGGCAGAGGGGATTTGACTCCTGACTTTGCTAAATTTCCTCTAGATGACATTTCTGAGCAAGGCTCATTTAGACTACATATGGTTGAAGAGGAACCATAAAGAGAGGGTGGAGACAAAGGTTTAGGACTAGGAGATAATGAATGTGTAATTATATGTACAGGGACGGGACAGAAAGCATTCAACCTTTTGGAAGAACTGGGAGATAAAGGCTGAGCTGATGATCCTTGGACTTCAGCTGAATGAGAAGGACTGGGGGAATGGCTGTGGCTCTTTGCTGGAACACTTGATGTGGTAAAGTCTCCCGTTTTGCAAACACAGCCAGGGGTAACCAGGCTTGTTTGTCGGTTATCACATGATCGAGAAGTGGCGTGACAACTATTTGATGCAGAAGAGGATATTTTAGGCATGGAGGGTGGTGAACTATGGTGAGCAGACTGAAAGTAGAGAGATGAATAGTGCTTAGAAGACCCAGTTGCTGACTGCCAGTTGTTACGGGAATCTTCCAACGAAGAGGCTTGATTCAGGTTAACCATGGCACGACACACTACTCTCTGATTAATTGGAGAAATAAAGTGGACAGCAGGTGGTTTAGAGGAAAGATCATCAGAGGTGGAAAGAGTAGAAATTAACTGGAGAAAAAAGAAAAACAGAAATGTTAATACAGGTGGACCCTGTGGAACTGTGAAGCACCCCACATTTCAGTCTTGTGGTCATGCATCTAGTATTGCCATTAGTACTGCTCTGTGGGTTAAAAGCACAGGGCTGTCTGAAACTTGGGGATACAACTGACAGATATGGCTCTCAGAGCAGGTGACTGAGAACAAACAAGTTATATGTTACTTTATTTTTATGAGGCTTCACTTTTGTTGACATGAACAAGGTTCAAGGCTACTGTATTTCTCATTTCAGGTAAAACTGAAGACAGTTGTCCAGAATTTCCTTCAGTAGTCAGAATCTTGTGATGTCATTCACATTGTGCAAACACCATAGAAAGTGAGAAAATCATAACAGTGTACCATGTCACTTTACCAACTCAGTGGAAAGTAGCCTTTCTGTAAATGAGATTTAAGTCTAGTACTACTTTTGTCTTACCATACGCACCTTCTGCAGCACTGTGATATCAGAACAAGAAATTGGCTCAGAGCTATTTAAATCAGACATCCAGTTTGTTTTTCACTTTTCTTGTCATTCACAGAGCAGCACGTTTGACAGTTTGCAGGCATATAAGAGCCCTTATCCCCCTCTCCACAGTCATACAATACACTAATAAAAATGTAATGAGCTCTTTCATGAATGCCTTTTTTCTTAGGTCTATTCTAATTAGGATTTGTCAAAACTAATTAGAGCATACAAGAATATTATCAACCTTTTATACAGTTTTATGCTTCTAAAGAAAGAAATTCTCCCCAAATCTTCCAAGTTATTATAATGCTGAAATTAAAAACAGGGGTGTACACAATATGAATAAAACATACCAGTATGAAATAGTGAGCTGAGTCAACTGTAAAACCAAAGGACTACAAATTGTCACCTAACTTTTGACTGAGCAATTTTAAAGCAGGGAAATTGACTCAAATCCCTACAAACTTTATATAAATAAAGAATACCTGTTTATCTGTTTTCTGATGCTCTGAAAAGATTATGCAATTCTTTACAAGACAGTTTTAACATCCAGTTTCTGTATAAACAGCTTACACATGCCTTGGGTTCAGCTTATCAATTCTGGTTTTTACTACAATTATTTTCCCCCCAAAAGGAATTACTATTACTATATCCTTGAGTACTGATACACCACAAAACAAAAATAAGTACAAAAGTGAATTTTCAAGTGAAAACACATGCTGTAAGAACTTTAAATAAATTAAATGATAGCAAACAAATTGCAAGCCTTGTAAACTGAAAACACTTTCTTTGTAAGAAACCTTGAGAAAAGAAAAGGCAGTGCCTTGATTTGTACAAACAAACACCAACCATCAGGATACCTTTACAACCACACTAACTTCCCCTTATGTCAAGGTGTCCTGTTTTGAAATGGAAAGCCAATGGAGACATACAGTGCAAATGTTAGAAAATAAAAAATTAATGTCCATTATGCCATTGCACTATATATTCCATTGGATTAAGAAATTCTGACTCCCGTCATAATTTCATTTTGAAAAAGATGCTAGTTAAGAGCAAGAAAAAAATATTGGAAATTGAGAATAGCAATATTTAAGCATTATGAAAAATATTTAATATGTCATGAAACAGAAAATAATTTTAAAAGTTAAAAAGTAGCATGGTAATATATCTGGTCATTTGGAGCAGCCCGATGAATTTATTAATCAGTTCTGGAAGCTGATCAACAACAAAAATAAAAGTAGGGAATTTAATCTTTCTATTTCAAAATAGAATAAATTAGATAAAAATAGATAATTTTCCCTTGCAAAGACAACAGATTAAAAGAAAATTAGGAACTAATATGAAACTCCATACTGAAAAAGCAGGAAGTGCTATGACTTGTAATTCATTAAAACTTTGTAAGAAAGATTTATACGCAGCTAGGAAAATGTTCATGGTGGCAGATGATAAATATACTCCTGCATTTTTGATAAAGACTTTTTGCTATAGTCTTCTTCCAGTTCAAACACCACTGAACATTTATATATGGAGCTAATTGAGCCATTATTCAAGTCTTCTCTAAAGATTTTTCGTGTTAACTACATCTATATTTTATCACTCTCTTATTTGCAGGATTAGAGAAGCATCTCAAACTTGATCAGAAGTGACTTCTTGAGATCATCTAGTCCAACCTCCTACTCAAAGTAGGGCTGTCACCAACAGCAGTAGGTTAGGACAGCTGTGGCTGTGTCTCCCCAGGGTCTCTCAAGCCCCTAATGGGGGTGTAAGGAAAGCTGTGTCAGCACTGCAGCACCTCCCAGTGAGGAAGCTCCTCTAGACATCCAGCTAGAAACTCTCATGCTCTGATTTATGACCACTGCTGTCTCACCTGCTACAGCAGAGAAGATTTGGCTCTGCCATCCCTGTAACTTCCCCTCATGTAGCTGTGAGCTGTTCATAGACACCTCACTGAGTGCCTCTTGGGGAGAGGCCAACTCTCCCAGCAAGGCAGCGAGCACATGTGTCCCAGACACTTCTATAGCCTTGTGCTGGACCCCCAGTCTCTTCTTCACATGTCTCTTGAATCTGGGGGTGAGGAGCCACCAAACTGAGCCTGGTTTTAAAGGTGCAATCTCACCAGTAGATGACATATAACACGATCTATTGATCAGTGGGATTTGGTTTGCCTTTTTTTTCTGTTTAGTTTCTTTACTGGTTTGAAACACCTCAGGACTCCTGAGTGATTTGTCTGGAAAAGGCAAACCAGATGGCTTTCATTGGACAGAGAAATGCCAAGTGACTTTGACTAGCTAAAAAGCTTTCTGACTATTGATCCCCCACAGTGAGACAAGAAGTTTCTCCAAGTAGAGTTAATGTCCTGACATTCATTCCCTTTAGAGAAGGGAGCAGACACATGCACCCCCTCACCCCAAAAGGTGCACTTCTGAGGGCAGTAGTCACTTGGCCTCTCTCTCACATAACTAGACTCTCTTTAACATTGAAAATAAATAGTAAAATAAAAAAAAACCCAAAAAGCACCATATATAAATAGTAAAATAGCACCAAAAGTTTCCAAATGTGACTAGAATAACTGACTATTTTTAAGAAAAACTAGTTATTTTTTTCAGACTTTGGGTATGGCATAGCATTTTCCAACATCATTTAGAACCTTTATGCTTCAAAGAACAAGTGAAGCTTCAATTATATTTTTTTCCTTCCATTTAAGCAAAGTCAGAATGAATGAAAATGAATGAAACTGTACGACCCTTCTGGTTCAGTTATAGTAATCCTCTGTACAACACAAAAGTCCCCAGTGCTTATTCTTATTCTTGTTCTTCTCTTTTGTGACAGGAAACCCATAGTCTAATTATGCTTTCACATGAAAATAATGTTCTATGTAATGAGCCTTAAGTGAGACATGATACTGCTGTTATAATCCTAGAACTGACAAGGCAGGCCCTATATGGAATCCCTTGTACGCAGGAAATCTACTAGCAGATAAATAATGCACCTATTTAATAATTTCATAATTTTTCTTCCTTTCTGAACTGGTGATTCTTCACTAGATAGAAAGCCAGAAGGAAGAATGCTCAAGCAAACACTGAAAAGAATCAGAACATCAGTGAAAAGCCACTTAGTGAAAAAACATCTATTTATGAAGATCTAGAGAGAGCTAGAAATACTTATAAAATTAAGACTGGGGCAATTACTTAGTCTTGAAAAACTGTGACTTAAGAGCAATTATGAAATATGCATTACCCATACTGCATACATTCTCTCTTCACATTCAGGTGAACAGGTAAGGAATTCAGGCTTTTACTCCTAGTTCTGTGCAATCTGTATTTTCTGTTACTTTACCAGCCAAATCTCCGTTTACTTTTCAAGTCATCAAAAGTTTAGGAAAGCTACAGAATTGTCTTACCAAAAACCCACTGTGTTTTTTTAATAGCTTTTCAAGAAACCACCCAAGTAAGCCTGGAAGTATCTGCATACTGAAATAAATTCTCTAGGCAATTATTCTTTTACAAGCTGCTTCCCCTACATAATCTATGCATTTACATCTTCCTCGGGTAGATTTCTCACTGAATTCACTGGGAGTTTCTTGGAAGAAATTAATATTTTACAATGCTGTAAATCCCAAACCAGATTCAATTTCTTATTCACAATTCCCTCAATCAAAAATTGACACCTAATTTGATGAAAAAGTGAGTACCACAGGTATTACAACACAAGATTGGAAGTCCTATTCATTTTTAGAGACATGCTCTACCTTTTTTTTAAATTATCAATGAAGAATGGCATTTTCAACCAATGGAAATGTTCCTGAGGTCAAAAGAAATGTCTGAATTTATTCCATGTAAGAACGATGTTGCTATTTCATTAAAGGCAGAGTTCCACTGCATACACATCAGTGCTCTTTCTAAGACAGGAGATATTAACTTTTCACGCATTAAACTGGATCAATGCATTTTGAAAAAGAAACCTTTCAAAGTCCCTTTTTTTAATCCTCCCCTTGTCAACTTAAAATTTCACTTAATCAATAAGCATTCCCTATGGAGATCAAACTAAAATTGACCTTTCAGCTTCATTATTTCTTTACACCTGTGCCATGGCAGTGCTAACTGTCATAATAATAGGGGGTTTATATCTTCGTTCTCTGGCATAGGAGGCTACACCAGTTCCTGAGAAAAAAATAGGTCTAGGAAGCTTGATGCTAATAATTCAAATGATCTACAGGCTCCATTGATTTCAATGACCTTAGCCAATTTAGACTAGCTAGGAATCTTCTTATTAACTTGCTGTCATGCTGTCCTGCTCTTAAAGGAAAAAATAATAGATCTGTGTCACCTGCTCCATTTATGCACCAGAGCCATAGGGAGAGACAGTAAGTCAGAGGGGTTGGGACAACTTCTTAGAGTCCAAACATTAATGGCCATTAAAAATGCTAACTAAAGCATAAATTGGCCCAGCTGCTTTACAAATTGACTCAGTGTCCATGTTCTGAAAGCTTCTAGAAAGCAAAGGTTAGCTCTAGAGTTTAAAGAGCAGGTTACCTGATGTTTTTGTGGATCAGCAGTGCTGTGGGAAAGCGCAGCACCTGGAATGTGCCCATCACCAGGAGGTTTCCCTGCCCCAGTGCCAGGGGAAATGTGGGACGTGTCCAGCAGCTGAGCGCTGATGGGGCTGTAGCCATTGGAAGGCCGCTGGATGTTGTTCGAGGCAGCAGCTACTTCATCTTCATCACCTGAGTCCGTAATCAGGATAAACTCAGCCTTAAAAAGATCATTTTCCTGCATTTCTCCTTTGCTTGACTTACACCCCGGGGACTGGGAAGGCGTTCGAGTGCTGTCTGTGCCAACGATGGACACGCAGTCTTGTCTGGCCCCGCTCTTTAAGGCCAGCTCATCAGAGATTGTGTTAGACTGAAAAACATACAAGGAAAAAGATCCCAATTAGCTGCATCTTCTTTATGCTCCCCAGAATGTGAAGTAATTTCAGCTTGCAGTGGTGGCTGGCATTGAACTACCAGAAGTGCAGAAAGCAAATGAAAAGTTTGGGCAGGAGCACCCAGTAGAAACCAGCTCTCCGGGGAGCCCCCCGCTCCCAGCCCACCGGTCGGTGCTGGGGGGGCTGCCTTCCTGGTGACTTGCAGAGTGACAGGGCACCCTGATCACAACGATGGCCCGAGCCCAGGGCTGGTGCACGAATGGAAAAGGAGGGTGCAGTCAAGCTGAATGAGCCTTCAGACAAGACCACGCCAGACACGATGGGAAGGCATCCCAACTGCGGGATCCACGGGAGAGGACAATGCTCCTCAGAGGAGTCTGACAGACAAATGTGGGACAAAACCTATACATATTAATGAAGAAACAAAGGCCTTTAAGCCAGGGCATTCTCTGAAGAAAGCAGACAAAGAATTTGAGGTCAGAGAGCTTTACTGTGTGCTCAAGCTTCTTAGCACAGACCATAATTGTTCAGATTTCCTGCAATTTCCTCTTCCCACATGTAACTTCTCAAGCACGCTTTCGATGAAAGCAGAATTTCAAGCTGAGCATATGACATGCTCATCACCAAGTCATTCAGTATTGAAGCTGCTATGGTAAATCACGATTCTTTTGGAGGAATTAGGTAATACAGAAATACTGTGTACTGCACGAGAAAGCCTGTAGATGGGGCTCATATTTGCATGCTACTTGGGGACTATAGTAATTTCCAGTGCCAGCTCCACAAGTCCCAGGAGCTCACTTCTTTAAAAAAACAATTGGACCATAACGGAGGAGACTATCAGTTTGGATTTGGAGGTGTTATTTTCATTATCTGGGATGGTTTTGGTTTGGTTTGTTTTTTTATGTACACATGCTACACATTTTAGGAAAGGGAGTAATCAGTACTATGAAGGCCTCAGTACTGCATTGCCTGGCAGGAAAGTTCTCTCTTGCTACAGAGAAACACAGGGAGGCAGAGGGCAGCAATATCTGATTCTGCCTTACCCAGGGCACTATTGAGTGGCTGGAAATGTAACTCGTGAGTTCAGTATGCTGAGGATAATATTCCAGTGCATGTCTCTTCAAACAGGTCCATTCTCTGCCCAGACCAACCCTCCCTTTTTTAGACATATAGGCCAGTGAAAATGCTGAAGCATGTTCAGTTTGAAGGGCTTTGAACTTCTGGGAAAACATTAATAGCACCAAAAACTGCAGACCCAGCAATGCCCAATGGAAGGAGCTGTTACTCAAGAGCAGAATTGCCATAAGCATTATTATTAATCTGAGGGCTCCAGCTTCCTCTCAAGTGGCATGGAATGAAGTACTAAGGGCTGTTAAGTGTTGTGAGGCAGGAAAGGAATAGCAGACAATATGGGCTGGCTAAAGGCAGAACTAGGAACATTCTACTGCTGGCTTCACCCTCACAGGAAATCACAGGGACAAAAACAAAAAAGCAAGCTTTCGTTTTGGTATGTTACTACGTAGCTATGAAGGGTATTGGCACCTTTTCTGGAAGCTGCAGCACTGGTATTTGCTGGAATTCAGATCTAGTGACCACTTCTTGGTCAATTCCCAGGTGGTAAGACTGCTCACACACCAGCCTTGCTCCCATGCAGATCAGGGAGGAATCTCCACTCGTCTGCCAGTAAAGCCCTCGCATGACTGACAGACAGCAGTGCTGAGATATGGTTCCTTCCAATATAAACTCTGCCAAAGGCAAACCAGACTGTTGAGCAGATATCAGCCTTCTCTTGCACAACTGTTCTGAATCCCCAGTAGCCTTGGTAGCAATTAAAACAAAGCACAAGGCAACAAACAGTCCAAGGGAAAGAGCTTCAGTTCAGTGATGCTCAGAATAAAATTTTCTGTATCTTTTGAAAGACTGCAAAAATGAATGCAAACAAAATTCTACCTTATTGTTAATTTCTTGATTGCTCAGATTCTTTGGCTCCTCTGGAATTGTCACAAGGAACTTTGAGATATCTACAACCTCAACATGAGTTGGAAGTCTTCCAATGGATGGTACAAATGTGAAGGTCAGTGGTTTGGCTCCAGATTCTTGAGAAGTGACCTACAAAACACAGAATTGGGTCAATTTTTTTTTGTCCAAATAAAAATTATTTTTGCAGTTGAAATAACATTGATTACTTTGTCTACATAACCTACACATACCACATACTCACTATACTGTCTTCTTTTTTTTTTTTTTTTCCTAATAGGTTGTTGTATATTAAGGTCTTCTTTAGCAGACAAAATACTGCCTTTATACCCATCATCATACTATATATTCTAACAGCATGGTACAGCTGACAGGAGACTATTTTTTCAATAACTTGTTATTCTTTCCATTTTTCATACCAGAAACAGAAAACCATATTCAATTCATTTCAAGGCTACTTTTATCTGTGTTTAGCTCCACTTCAGTAGAACAATAATGTAATTTCTACAACAGTATCCAGACATAATATAGCCTCTAGAGTGTTTACTTAGTATCTTACAATAGAATTGAAGAACCTTTGCTCTGCAAAAAGAAAGCAAAACATGTTTACAACAAAATGCAAATGCATCTGATCATGAACATCTGTGAGAAATTCTGCTTCAAGAAAGGGGTTGTCTCCCATTTTCTTTGGGCCATTCGGCAATTACATCAACTAATTCCATGGCAATCTTCTCATTTCTCTCTCCCCACCTTGCATTCTCACTAGGACCGTGTACATAGGGCCTGAATGCACTCAAGAGACACGAAGAACAGGCAATTTCACCTGAATGTTCAATTTGATTACATTGTTCTCCCATTAATTCCACCCCTTCACAGCAGACACTAGACTGGAAGAAGTCCATGCCATGGTAAAACTCTCAATTACTTTGCCAGATACCAGAGGGAGGAACTCCTAAGGCCTTTAGCAAGGTAAATAGAGGAAAAGGCATCCCAGACTGCTGAAGCTGATACACTGACTTTTCCACTACTTGGTGTAGAAAAACCTTCTTTCCTATTCAGGACTATGGAATGTGTAGACTTTTCTCTTTTTTTATCATCTGACTTAGAGCTTATGGCAGTTAATTGTGTTTTCAATAAACTCAAATGTATACAACCTTGAACTATATTGAATCATAGAGAAAAACAAGACCATTGGTTTGACTCTTTTTTTTTTTGGTTTACTTGTTTAAAGCAAAACAAATTGGAGAGATATGGTTCTCATTATGCTTCCTTGTAATTTGCATCCTTAAGTAAATAGCAATTATGGAACAGAGTGGGATTATGTAATGTATTCACATGGCTTGGTCTACTTGTGACTGGAACATTAAAAACTATAGATACATATTTCCTGTTTTTAAAAAAACATAAGCAAATATTAGTTATATCAACTGACAGCTGTCTCTTGGAAGTCTTGAGCAAAACAAAGGAAAGTTATTTATACCATCCCTGCCAACTGCTGGTTTTCTCAAAAGTTTTGTAGAATCATAGAATGGTTTGAGTCGAAGGGGACCTTAAAGATGTTCTGGCTGCAACCCCCATGCCGTGGGCTGGAACACCTCTCACTAGACCAGGCTGCTCAAAGCCCCTTCCAGCCTGGCCGTAAACACTTCCAGGAAGGGGAGAGTCACGAGCTTCTAGACAACCTGAGCAGTGTCTCACCACCCTCATAGTGAAGAATTTCTTCCTAGTATCTAATCTAAATCTACCCATCTTCCAGTTTAAAGCCATTACCCCTTGTCCTATCACTACATGCCCTTGCAAAAAGTCCCTCCCCAGCTTTTCTGTAGCCCCCTTCAGGTACTGGAAGTCCACTACAGGATCTCAGAGATACCTCCTCCAGGCTGAACAACCCCAGCCCTCTCAGTCTGTCTTTGTAGGAGGGCTGCTTCAGCCCTCGATCATCTTCATGGCCCTCCTCTGGGCTAACTACTCCACCATGCCAGCAAATCTGGATGTTATTTTGTGTGAGGGCTAGCAAAACAGCTCTGTCCCTCTCTCAGGAGCCAAGGTACCTGATTCTGATCAGTGCCTTTCATAAAGCAGCAACAACTTTAAACTATGAATAGCTGGCACATCAAGCACTTTGTCCTTGCTCTTTCTACAAATCAGCAGAATAACATCAGTACTCAAGGACATACTGATTACCAAGCAGCCACCAGTGCCTACAACACAGCAGGGATGCAGTCTCCAACCAAGCACCTGCTGTACCCTAAGGTGCTCTTCAAGAAACCAGATCACCTATACAAAGGCAGAAGCACCCATCCTATTGGCATTAGTAACTTCTGTATAGCTGACATCTTACACAGCACCTGGGTCTTCACTGAAATCAGCTAGAGACAACCATTGCTTTCCTGCAGGCCTGCAGCTGAGCTTTCATCTCCTCTCTCTAGTTAGGAAATGCACTCAGTGACTCTGGGTACCTCATTCATTTTCACTAACATTTTCCTGTTCTACCTCACCCTCTTGTCATGCTCTTGTTTAACACTTGACATCAGCTGCTTTGTATCAGTAAGAACTCTTGTTTAAGAGCACAAAATATTCCTTATAAAAGAAGAAGGGAGAGAGCAAGAGAAAGTGTACAAACATTAATAGAAAAGTCAAATCAAATGTGCTAACACTGCTAAACTCCCAGGATCCTATCTTCATATTTGTAATGAGGAAATACAAACAAAGAGCCAAGTTATGAGACTTCAGATCATTGCATAGCAATGAGGAGATCTTGCCAGCTCATAATGCTGTTCTCTGTTGTACCCTACACTTCCAATTGTATTGCTTTGCTGGAAAAGTTAAGGGCCACATGAAGAAAACCGTGCTGCATACAACCTAAACATGTTGTGGAAATAACCATCAAAATTGCTTGCAAGCTAAAACATATAAATATGTGCAAGCTAGAATACTTTTTCAAGTGCAAGATACCATTAAAACATATTTTTATATTCTCTTAGCATATTTTATTTTTCTAGGAGTTCAGGAAGTATATAGAATATATATAGCAAATAAAATAGTAAATAAAATTACTGCATTTCAGAAAACTTTAAGTTGTCAGATACTGTATGAGAACAGTGTGGAGGAGTGCATTCCACTTAGGTTCACTCATAGTGAGTGGAAAACAGGGGCTTCTAGAAGGTAAAACTGCTCAAGCAATCTAGGCTGCATCACATAAAGCTAGACAACAAGCAAATATCACAAGAGTGGTCAGAAAACCTAAATGTTTCAACTGGGAAAAAAAAAAAAGATAAAAACCTGTAGTTTAAAAATATGTTTAAAAATATGTCATTTTGCAGATTTTAAGATAAGCACTTTGACATTTTTACGCTTTTAAAGCTAGATTTTATTAAGACAATGTGAACCAGAAGGAAACAGCATTACTTTTTTTTTTTTTTAGGTAAAGAAAAGATTTTTGCATGTTTTTCCATATACTCGTCTCATTTACCGTATCTCCCTGCCTCATGTTTCTGTTCTCAAAGAACTGGAAGAAAGTAACAGGGCTGACTTTCAGGATTTAATTGTATCTACTCAAACCCACTCTGACATGTAGAGGTAAATAATAAATAAACCTAAAATTCAAGTCTATAAAAATGTATATATGAAATTTTCTTGCAGGTTATCCTCTTTTCTCTAGACCTGGCAGTACCAGCAGCAGGAGATCAATACCATGCATTCACAGCTGCTGTAATTCATTTGAATTAAGAGTTACGGTGGCAGAAAAATTCCATATGCAACATCTATTCAAGTTAATACTAAGAAATTCTGGTTTATATTATGTAATTCTCTCTAGGCAAAATGAAGTAATTGATTGTTTTTAATTGCATCCTTTCATGTTACTGTATTCATTGAAGAACATAAGTTGTAGAGTTTAGTATCAGTAACCCTTGAATATCCACTGGGGGTTAGAGGCTGTTGCACAACACGTTGCCAAATAGCTTCAGAAGGAGAAACATATTCTAGATGACTTCCATGACTGTCTGTGTCATCAATTTACAAATAAATTTGTTGCATAATTAATGTCATCAATTTACAGCTACCCCAGGGATAGCAAGTTGAATTATATTAATTATTGTTTCATTGCCACAACTTCCTTACTTGCTGAGCACATTTGTACTGTTACATGCTCTATATGCACTCAGCATACTGCCAATTTTGTAATTTAAATTGAGGTTCCATTGTCAGTGATTGGTTCCCAGGATTTTCTTCTGGAATACTGATTGCTGAAGTGAAACTGAATATGCTGGTTCAAATTACCACTTCTTCCACTGACTTGATAGTGTAAGTCATTTTACTAATAAAATGACACCCTGAGAAAACCTAACTCTTAAAACATCAAATACTTCCTTTTGAGGCTGTTTATTTACTTGCTTAGGGGACAGAAAATGAGGCATATGACAAATAATAGCAAAATAACAAGCTTGTGTGTCATGGCATAGAAACATGTTGACTGAAGTGCTGTTTTGGTCAGAGCACAAATTCACATGCCCACAATTCCTGGGAGATAAATATAGCTCTAAAATCACAGAGCACAGCTAAAGCTGTCAGCTCAGCCAGGGAGAGGGGCCATCTGAAAACAAGGCCAGGGTTGTGTAAATTCTTTTTTAATTCCTTTTCTGTGTTTGGATTAAAGTCAAACCATAGAACAGACTTTGTCTCCTCCTTGAAAGAACAAGACCAGTCTGCTATGAATGAAATTATCAGTTAATGAGATGAAGGAATCTTCAGCATATCATCGTAGCCCAACATGTTTTAGCTATCACAGTAACCTAACACAGACTCGCTGATTAATGTGTAATAGGAGCTCTGGCTTATCTAAACTCTTTTTATAAACAGCAGCAGATGATCAACTGAACACCAACTTTATAGCCGTGAAACTTCAGGAGAAAAAGCTAAATCCACTCCAAAAGTCCAGGATGAAATTACAGCCCAGCTGAGGTTTGTGCCAAATTTCCACCAACAGCTGTGGTCCAGGAACTTCCCCAAGCTGTTTGCGTGGCTCTGTGATGTGCCCATCCTCTCACCTTCAGGAAATCACTTTTGCCTCTCTCAATACAGCAGCACACACCAAAACACACACACAGACAAATATCTTTTGGAAATGAATGTGTGAAGCACTAGAAAGCCCAAATGAATAATTATGTACAATTTTAATCTATTATTCAAAATGCAAGAGCTCATTCAGCTGAAGTGTTCCTTTTCAGTAATAAGTTTAATTAGCTCCTCAGACCAGCAAACTTTATAAAATGTAATTGCTCTTTCATTCTAGTCACTGCATAAGTCTTCTAGCAGAGCCTTATTTTTGTACAGTCACCCATTGCCTGACTCCAGAAAAAGGACATAGATGTGCTAATAAAACATATGTCATGTATCAGGAAACCATAGCTTGAAGGCTGTTGAAGAAAATCAGGGGGGTTTAAACAGATGATTCCAAAAGTACAAGTACAAGATAACAGCAGAGGCCTTGAAAATGTGAGTACAGAATAAGCCCCTAGCCTAGGGCTACAAGCACAAATCATTAATAACCTCACTCACATAATAACTCACATTAATAACCTCATCAATAATTCCTCACTACAGAAATGCAAACTTGTGTGCTGGTGTTAAGGATATCAGAGGAAGCAAAGAATTAGCGTCCAGCATATGTAAAACATAACAAACAAATTAGAATTTGGAGGTAACATAGAGTTTGCTGGCAATTTAAGAAAGAAAAAGTAGGAGAATTGTTTGTGAACGTAGAAAAATAACTTCAAGTGGGCTAAAATTGCCAAGAAGCCCCACCATCAACATCATAAATGTCTCTGCAAATTGCAAACAGCAGATGCTGGCAGCTTCTATAAAAATTCATAGGGGGGAAAAAAAAAGAAGAAGAAGAGGTATAAGTGTGAAACTTTTACTAGGTCAGTTTTTAAAAGCACAGTTATTGGAAATGGGCTGTAATAATTGGACCATCTGAACTTGTATGAATATCACTGAAGCTGGTGTAGTAATCACCATATTAGCCCTGTGTATGTGTGCATTTGTGTGAACAATACGATGAGGAGGTGCTAAAATAAACCAGTATATTGAAGAGAAGTTAAGTGCATGAGAGTCCCTCCCCAACAATCCCTCCCTGGTAAGCTCAGGATATTACTGGTCCTGTTGAATACACAAGAACTTATAAATTGAGAATACCAAGATTCATCCCAGTCTGCCCAATGCCACCAGGACACACTGGCATCAACAGTGAACAAGCTGGACATCATCTGAGAAGACTGTAGCTGCTAGACTGTAGGTTTATACATACATCAGAAGTAACAAGAGGCCTCTAAAATAACTTTTTGACCACTCAGAAGCCAAAAGCATAGCAGTAGAACCTTCTGCTTCTGCACCTTCTCCTTCTGCTTCCCCCTCCCAGCTGTGGCTCCAGCTGGGTAGCTGTGAGTTAGTGCATGAGCATACAGGAGACTTGCATGAGCAACTACATACACTGTGTGAATAGTCATCTGCTGCTAATAAAAGCCTTATTCTATTAATGATAATAACTTGGCTAATTAAAAAGTGTTCAGATAAATATTGGTTGTGATGAGTGCCTCCTCCAGCTTGACTCCTTGTCATGGAAAAGGGAATTGACAGCATTATAACTCTGTGAATAGACTGTTAATTCTTCTATTAGATTAACTAGAATTTCTTACATCTCTATTTGTGTTTCTCTAGCTCATGTAAGTTGTATAAGCTATCTGGTGTTTCACCACACCCTTGAGGCTTCGTAGTGATCTGCACGTGGCAGATGAGATTGAGCATTTTGCACTTGCACAAATTTTCTCCTCATTTTTTAAGACTTACCTTTCTGCTTTGCTGACACACAACTGAAGGAGAACTTGTACAGCTTCACTTTAGCAGCTCAGTTATGCTTTAAACAGCCCCAGGTTAACAGCTGTGTGTGCAATCCCTGCTGAACACTGATGAGGATGTAATGGATGTTGGAGTCCTCACTGATTCACTGCAAACCCGCTACGAGCAAGAGCACTTTAGCAGTGTCACAGTGTATGCAACAGCACTGGCAATTTCTCTGTGTTTCACCAGATAGAACTCTGTACAACACAGAGTGTTGGATAACACCCCTGTCATCCAACCCTGACAGAAAGAAATGAAATAGCTTTTTATACCACATATATATTATATATCACAGTCACCTGTGGTATAAGCACCTACCCTAAAAAACCCTAAGCACTTACCTATATATCTTAGAACTTACCCTAAAAAAAAAATCCCCCCAGACCTGAAGTACTGGAGGTACTGACGGAGATTCATTCACAGTTCCAGCACTCACAGTGAAGAAAACCACCTCTTTCCAGGAGAAAATACAAGACAATTTCCATCACCAGGAGGTTTCTCCACACCCAGAGGCTTCAGCTACCTTTGGGAGCCTTGAATACCCACATTCTCTCTGCCTCAGGTTAACAGCTCCCCTCATCACCTGCTGCCCCCAGATGCAAACATCCAGCTCCACTCGTGCTCCCCAGATACCAAAAAGTGGAGAGATGGTGTCACCTACACACATTCTGTGGGTGCCAAATCCATGTGGTCTCCACTAATAGCTGTGTCCTCACTAATTTTGACTGTTTCTTACTCCTTAAAAGTTACTTTCTCCTCTCATATCCATCATCCATTGCTCCTGTCTATTCTCAGATAACTGGTGGTAAAAGTACATTCAATTTTTTCATAGCTTATTCAGATTCATTATTTTAAAATATTTTCATTTTGAAAATTGCAAAAGTAAGATTTCTTGAGTGTTAAAATGTTTTGGCCAAGTTTGGTGTAATTGGAAAGAAATTTTTCATTTAAAAATAATTGGGAAAGAAAAGGTTGATGTGATTTGATCTTGGCAGAACAGACTGTATCAAGTTGTCTCCTGTGTTTGGACTCCTCCATTACTATAAAACTTCAATTTTAATTTCTTTTAAATTTCTGAATCATGAAAGTTTCAATAGATACCTCCTACCCCAAACTTCCTTATCCTGTGTCAGGGCATTTGTCTTACTAAGGAGCTATATTTTTGGAACAAATCTCCAGAGGATATAAAGAAACACATAGAACTGCACAGCTAAAATTTTCAAAGGCTGAGCACCTGGCAGCTATATATCAATGACAGGTTGAATTAATGAATGAAATCACATCTTTCACTTTTTAAAGTTATCCTACTAATTGATGGTGATATATTCAAAAGTATGAGGTCTCAAAATAGAAAAAGCCATCTGGCATCTAGATATTCTTATGTTTTTGATCAGTCGGGAAAAGTCTTTAAAAAAAAAAAAAAAACAAAGAAAAGAAAAAATAAAGAGAGATAGAGAGAGAGAGAGAAAAAAAATAGAGTTCCTTCCATAGATTTTATGAAGTAAAGATTTAAATCTTTGTCTCTATCCTCTGCTAACAACTTCTAGTTTCTTTGCTGCCAGTTTGTTCTGCTGCTATTCCAGCAGACAGCAGCTATCTCAAGATCCCTCAGCCCCTTTCCATAAGGAAGAAAACAGAGTTCTCATTCCTGGTACACCAGGGATATGCAGGGTCTTTTGGATAATATCAGATACTATTTTTTGAGCTTTTTAACCAAACATAGGAGGAAGCAGTTGGTATTTTAATCATTAAGAAAGGCATTATTTTATCCTATATAATCAAGAGCAGACTTCCCATCAGAAGCTTCCCCACCACCCTTTATGTTTATCTGGGCAAGGGATTTATCAATATGAGCCCACCCAGAAGCATTCTTACCTGTCCTCTGCTAATAAAAATCAGTGGGCTGGCAATTCAGATGTTTCTTTCCCCAGTCTGCTGTCCACAGCATAGTTGGGGGATAAATTTTAAAAATAAAATTAAAAAGAGTGGAGAAATGTGTGTGATAAAACTGAAGAAGAGATCATGTTTTCCCCTTCTCAGAAAGGATTTTCAGAGGTCCTTTTAAAGAGCTATTTTCTGAGTAGGTTTGTGTGGGTTCAGAAGAATGCTGGCTACAAAGAGTAATTATTCTGGCATTCAGCTACTAACAAACAAAAAGGTAAAGCTGAAGGGATGTTGGCTTTTTCTGCATATTTCCAGGAGAGGATGATAAACTTAGAAACTAATTTTCTTCTCTGTTCTAATAACTATAAAGATACTGCCTTTAAACATTTAATTTGAGCTTTCCTAGATGTCAGGAATATTGCACGTTTGCAGTGGCCAGGGTCATTTTCGTATGACTTGTTCTCTTTGGAAGAATAGCTACACTTGTTGCAATAAAGTAATTTTATTTTTTTTCCCAACAAAAGCGTTTGTGTGAAGAATTGTCATTTTACAAACTTGACTTTTTCTCATCAAAAAAACCCCCACCATTTTGAGTTTTGCACTCTGACATAATCATCCAGCTAAATACAGTCATGTACCATTCCTCAGATACTTTAGAGTGTAGGAGAAAGAATGAGTATATTTTCCACAGCAGACTATACATTTTGTACCAAGAACAAGCATAATTTCTTCAGCCAACCAATGTGGGCAGCCTGCAAGCTGAAATGCTGTCCTTGACCTCAGGCTTTCTGTATAGACCTGAATAAGTGCCTGTAACCTTATCTATACTAAAATATTCTGACAGCCCATGGGTAACTGCAATTTCTTCACCATTTCCAGATATCCTACATCCATATGGCATTATTTGACTAGTTGTGGTGGAGTTAACACACATGGTTAGTATGTGCTGGCCATAACTTCAGAAAACCCTCTCCCCTCTGGGATGACATCTGGCATCTATCAAAGCTCCCATTTGAGTCCAGTCAGGCAGCTCTCATAGCACTTTCCCACTGAGATGGCCATCTCTACCCAAGTTCTGGTTTTGCCCTGCAAACCATATTCCTTCCAGGACAGAGATAGGACTGATGTACTTTACTTTCAAAATCAGATTTTCCTTCTGTCTAGCCTTATACTCTTGGTTTTACATTTCAGTGTCAATTAACACTTCTACTGACCACTGATTTTTTCCTCTCTCTTTTTATGTTGTCTTTGCCCATCTCTTATCAGTTAGGCTTCTCTCAGTCACTCTCCTCTCCATTTCCAGTTTTCAATCTACCTTTAACTTATACCAAGCAGAGTTTACAACATTTGAAGCAAAGTCCTAGAAAAGGGAGAAAAAGACAGTGTATTTAGGTTTGTCTTCATGATTAAGTATTCTACTAATGTCAGGCTTCTAAAGAAGAGACTTCTAAATTTAAGCAAAACCCTGTCAGTGTTCTAAAGAATACTTTAGACTTTCATCTGAAAATATCTCTCCAGATACTATGGACTAACCAAAAGGATCAGAGTATTATAAAATAAGCAGGTGACTTTATTATAACAAACAAAAATCTGCATGTTGTCATTTGCTTCCTACCAAGATTTTCTTCAGAAAATTGCTTGTTTACTGCAATGTTTCAACATGTCTGGATTAAGAAGTGCCCTGCAAGACTTCAGAATAAGTAGTGATTTGGGCTTTTTTATCATTTTAGAATGTACTTTGCTGAGGGTTACTTGGAATAGGTCAAATTTTGAAAATCTAGTGAGAATGGAGTGATTTCTGAACTTGGTCTTAGCTTTGAAAAGGGAAGAAATATATCTTGGATGTCGATTAAATGTTATTTCTGTCACTACTAGTAATAGAGAAGTACCATTTATCATTATGATCCCAGCTATAACAATGTACATTATTTCTCAAAGAGACTCAACTTTGAATTAGTCAGCTTCAAACTCCAGAACACAGTATTATATATACTCAATTTGCTGCAACAGAGAATGTTTTCTATTTTTCATCCATCTCCTGAAAAAAGTGTTTCAACTGGAACTGAAGATTGCAATCCAATTACATAAAAGTTATCTATATATATAAAAGTATAAAAGTTTAAAAATCTAAGTTTTTTCAGTTGTCAGTTTGTTGGTTTGAGATATTAGTCATGGTTTAAATTTCTACTAGCAGGGACTATTAAACCAGATATCAAATATATATCCTTCATTTAAAGTCAACGCAAAAGAAAAAAACCTATACTTCATGTATTGCTTTTTCACGCAATAGTTTGACAAGTTAGATTTGCATATAATAAACAGGTCTGGACTTAATAAAATTCATTCTTATGTTGCAGCAAATAACTCTTGCTGGGATTCATTATCTCAGAGAGAATGAAGTCTTATGAACAACATTAAGAAATCACAAGCATTTTTAATAAAACTCTCACATCTGTATGCATAAGGCATGATGAAATCTAAAAGCTTCATACTCAATGTCTTCTGAAAAGCTTTTACATAATACAGAACCTCTTCCAGACTAAAACTAAAAGTAAATATTAAAAAATTTAAAAACCATTAAGATGTCAAGTAATGCATCGAGAACATCTTAACAGCAATGTATTGACAATCCAACATAATTGTGTTTACGGCAATTTCGTACTAAGGCTTCAGATTATTTTAAAATTGCCTTAATTTTAAAGAAAAGGGCATTGTTGTACTCTTTCTGCAAATTCTGTCTTTTTCATGGTATTAGTTTTTATGTTCCTACTAACAAGGGCTGTTTTCTCAGGGGAAAAACAAAAGAGAAGAAGAAGAAGAAAAAGAAGAAAAAGAAGAAGAAAAAGAAGAAAAAGAAGAAAAAGAAGAAAAAGAAGAAAAAGAAGAAAAAGAAGAAGAAAAAGAAGAAAAAGAAGAAAAAGAAGAAAAAGAAGAAAAAGAAGAAAAAGAAGAAAAAGAAGAAAAAGAAGAAAAAGAAGAAAAAGAAGAAAAAGAAGAAAAAGAAGAAAAAGAAGAAAAAGAAGAAGAAAAAGAAGAAAAAGAAGAAAAAGAAGAAAAAGAAGAAAAAGAAGAAAAAGAAGAAAAAGAAGAAAAAGAAGAAAAAGAAGAAAAAGAAGAAAAAGAAGAAGAAAAAGAAGAAGAAAAAGAAGAAGAAAAAGAAGAAGAAAAAGAAGAAGAAAAAGAAGGAGAAAAAGAAAAAGAAAAAGAAGGAGAAGAAAAAGGAAAAGGAAAAGGAAAAGGAAAAGGAAAAGGAAAAGGAAAAGGAAAAGGAGAAGGAGAAGGAGAAGGAGAAGGAGAAGGAGAAGGAGAAGGAGAAGGAGAAGGAGAAGGAGAAGGAGAAGGAGAAGGAGAAGGAGAAGGAGAAGGAGAAGGAGAAGGAGAAGAAAAGGAAGAAGAAAAAGAAAAAGAAGAAGAAAAAGAAAAAGAAAAAGAAAAAGAAAAAGAAAAAGAAAAAGAAAAAGAAAAAGAAAAAGAAAAAGAAAAAGAAAAAGAAAAAGAAAAAGAAAAAGAAAAAGAAAAAGAAAAAGAAAAAGAAAAAGAAAAAGAAAAAGAAAAAAGGAAAAAGGAAAAAGAGCAAAAAAGAAAAAGCAAAAAAGAAAAAGCAAAAAAGAAAAAAGAAAAGTAATGAGGAGATCAGTCTTGCCAGCATTTTCCAGCTGAGGTTTTGATTACAGAAAAGACCAGAGGTCAGTGGGAGAACTCAGGCATTCAAGAAACACACAAGGGAGCTGTGCCTGCAGGATCAGTCCTCTTTTCTGAAACTCTTGCTCACTAACTTTTAAAGGAAGTGTAATAAATAGCATGAATTTTACCAAAAAAAGCAGCTGCATTCTGTGGTACATGTCTTACAGCTCCAGTCTCTGATTTTGATTTGGTCTTGTCTGCTGGGTCTTGCTTGTTAACTGGCCAGAAACTGGCATTGAGGAAAACATTTGAAGGTTTAGGAAATGAAAAAAAGTTATCTTTGGAAGTCACTGAAAAGCCTGCTTGTACCAAGTATTTATTTTTCCTCCACTTCTCAGAAAAGATCCTTGTATGAAATTGCCAGGTATAGTAGCAGCTGCTAAAATTTCATTAATTTAAAAGGTTAATTAAAGGTTGCCTTTAATTTCAGTAGAAGTCAAACACTGCTTTTGCTACATGTAGTATTGCCTCTGCTGGCTTTATATTGCCATTGTAAATCTGAAATCTCATCTCCTTTTCTGTTCTGAAGTGGAGCAGGAATTTTTCATTTTAGTATTTTCTTCCACATAAAAATTCATAAACGCATAAAAAAATCAGAACGCTTGAAGAAAATCTTTAACAGAACATTGTTGATTTTACTCACTCTTCATCTGGAAGGTTCCTTACATCCAGGATGGACTGACTAATGGAAACATCAGGATAGAGAGACAGAACTGGGTTTGAATATCTGTCTTTAAAGACAAGATAGAAACTTACCCCAAGTTTCCTACAGCACTTCAGCCCCAGCTACCAGGCTATTTTCAGATGTCTCTTTTTCAGATGTTTTTCAGCATAAACTTTGAAACACGTCTTCCCTTATTAGCATCAGAAAACAAATTGCCAAAGGTTGCAGCTTTCCTTCAGATAAAGTTTTTTTTTTCCTAGCCAGAAACGTCAAAGCCAGTCAGTGAACATTACAATGGTGATATGGCCTCCCAGGGTCAGGGAAACAATGAGAACAAAAATCCTGAAGCTAAGGCTTCGGGTGAAGGATTTGAGAAGAGATCAAGGAGCTTTGGGCAACTCTGAGAGGACACCTTTTGTTCTGCAGCACTCCCTGGCACCTGCCTCTCACCAGCAAGCAGCTGAGCCCCATCCCAGCACCTGACATTCACAAACAAGCCAGAAGGCTCCAGATGGTCTGGACTGAGGGGTTGTCATCAGCCTTTAATCTTCTTCCAAAACTACGCCTTTGAGGAACGCACATGGTCACACAGAGATGTGAAGCAATTGCCAGACTTTTTGGTGTGTTTTTTTTTTCTTCTTGCTAATAAAAAACACGAGGTTTAAGGCTGCAAGGGCCCATAGCTATTCTGAAAATTTAACAGTAGAAAAAAAAAAAAAAAAAAAAGGCTTATGAGAAGATTTCTGCTACAAAACCTACATCAGGTCTGCTTCAGAGCCCCTTCTCCACTAGCTTGGGCACAAATTATCTCTTATTCAGTACACTTTATTTGACCCTCAGACTTTCAGGATTAAGGGGCTTTTGGCATGCTTTCTGTAGGAAGTATGTTATCTGTGTGTGTTTGAGAAATGAAAGACAGGCAAATGCTACGTGGGTGGAGGTGAAGTGTCAAGAATTTGGGATTTGTTTTTGCAAATAGCTATGTCAGCGTGGTGTATGCTTGTCCTCTTAAAATAAATTGTCCCATTAAAATAAATCAGCCCTTGATCATATGAAATTCTAGAGGTTTTAATGGCTGCCCATGGAAAATTTGGATTTTGAGTGAGTTTTTATGAAATTTTTGAGATCAAGTAAAAAAAAAAATATATGCTTTGCTATATTTGCACCTGCCTACTTAAAAATATACTTCATTCCATGATGACTAATAAAAGGCACAGTCCCACAAGAATTATGGTGTATCACATCAAAAGATGAAATTCTAAATGATCAGCATATTTTGGGCCTGATCGTTACCTAAGTGGTGCACTTTAGAAGTTGCTTTTCTCATCCAAACTCAGTTTATCTCTCTTGGAGAATGTGCATATGATTGTGAGTCTATTTTAAAAGTTTATTATCTGCCAGCAAAGGTACAGATAGTGAACAAACCACCTATGGGCTGTTGCACATCTGCAGCAGCAAAATAAAAAAATGATCATGAAAAAAATGTGTTTTTTTAAACAACCTACCATTACTTCTTCCCTGGCATCATGAGAATCTGTCTCTGCTAACAAGGAAAATCTTATTTAAATGTGTTACTTGAATGTGTGACTTCTCATTTGTGGTAGAAGAAGCCTGAAAAACTGAGGAAAAACTCTTCTGCAGGACTTTGTAGGCAGTAGCATTGAGTCCTGCATCACCTCTAACATATTTACTTTTTTTTGCTGTTTGTCAGCACTGTAAAATAACTAGAATACAAATTCACACTTAGAAAGTATAAGTGTGGGTAAGAATTTTTATACACTCTATTCCCCATATCAAGTGACTGGGGAGCTAAGCCCCCTGGTAGGGCTTCATGTTTCCTCTCTGTTCAGAATGAGTTCACACTTCTGCAACACCCTCGTAGTTATCTACTGCCCAAGTTATCAAACAGACACCTTCTGGAAGCCTAATGAGTGCTGGCTCAATGCTCAAACATAACTTTTTTTTCATTACTCAATAACAATGTGATTATTGAAAACTGAAATATAAAATATCATAAAGGCTCGAAATTTCTGAGGGGTATGCAATGAATGCAGTTTACTTATGTAGCAGGAAAAGAAGGTACACAAAAAAGCCACCAAATGCTATTTTGCTGATAGTCCTTGCAATCAAATATAAAAGATTTTCAAGCACTCAATTCTGTTTAGAATGAAGAACCATTGAAATGCTCTTAAATTTTCCTGAGGAAAACTGAATTAATAAAGAAAAAAAAGCCTATCATAAGAAGATTTACAGACAAAAAATGTTAAAATACCAACAAAAACTAATTTAATACTAAGTATCATGGGTGTATTAATTTTAAAATACATAAAAAATATACTAAAACATTGATGTAAATAATCAATATTTAGGGCAATGCAGAAGCAGCTAAGGACCAGCTAATCCTGAGGACATGAGAATGTAAAGGACAATTTATGTCCTCCACTCTGGGTCAGGGACTAATCAGTTCTTTAAACAAGATCAAAGACTTCCACCAGGAAAAATTCACATCACTGTGCCTAACGATAAGGTATTGTAATTCTCTTGCAAATGAAAATCTCTAAGTTCAGTTCACAATTCCTGCCCCTTTCTCACACTTTTCTCTAGGCACCAGCTATCAGCCACAGCCTGAGATGTGGCAGTGGACAAAATGGGACTCTGGTTCATCCCAGCATGGTGGGTTTTACAGTCTCATTCTCGTACGAAACTGATCTCTCTTTGGAGGCCTAAATTTGGAAAGAGTCACAGCTGAGAATGCTAAACCAGGCAACCAGTGTCAGATGGGTACAAGGGCTGAGTTCAGGCTCTTCCCTACAGCTGGTGTTTCCTGATGGCTCCCCGAGGCATCTTCCTGCCATGACTTTGGGGTGATAACTTTCTTGGGTGATTAGTTTAGACAGACCTGAGGCCTCAGCCAGTTGTATAACACATCACTTAATTTATTAAGCACAGCACAGCCCTGTGCCAACCCAACAACTCATCCTCCATACCCCAGTGGCTCCCATCCAGATGGTGCAAAGCATGGTGGCAGGGGCTTGGATCATTGCCTTTGGACATGGCCCCACAAGCTGCAGAGGGATCAGGCAGGCAGCACTGCCCTGAGATTTCAAGAGACCCCAAAGCACCTGAAGGTGAATGCTTCAGAGGCAGCACTGGGCTAAGAGCCATTGCAGTTCAACCCTGAATGCCTCATGGCATTCCCAGAGAGCAACTCAGTTCTCACAAAAGATCTTTTCTGTTGAAATTTCTTGCTCTTTTGGACTGTTTATGAGAGAATCATTCATCTAGAGAAAATGCCACGCTTACTATATCCTTCCATATTATCCATATGATGCAAATAAGATAGAGCTCTATGGCCAAATGAATTCCAGTGAGACCCAGAACAGTAAGGCACCATGGACTTGGGGAAGTTAAACCCTCACAGCTCAGATTGCCACCATCCCTCAGAGCCCAAGTTATTTTAACATTCCCCCCACATTCCAGTACATTGAATGATCATGCAGTTTGTGGGGTTTTTTACATAATGTCCCTGTTTAAATCAGCCTACTAATTTAACACTTTTTATTCATATTCAGAAAACAGTATTCTCTAATTAATTTCAAATTGCAATCAAATGATTAGTACATTTAAAGATAAATCAATTCAGTTTTCATTTCCAACAGAAAATGTATATTTTCTGGGATTTGAATTTGATGGAAGCATCTAAAATGGATTTGTACTCTTTGAAAAAGGAAAAAACCTTGAATGACATAAAATCTGTTCAAAACATCTTGAACTGCTGGCAATGAAATTAATTGTGTGGCAGTCTTCCATAAGAAAATGTTACCTATAATGTATCTCATATCCAAACAAAAAAATGCTATTTCTACCATTAAAAAAAGACCAAACAAAATAACCCCCTCCCCCCCCCCCGCAAAAAAAGAAAAAAACCAAACCAAAACAAAACAAAACCAAAAAACCCTCCATGAGGCACAAAAGTAAATATTGGATTAATGCCTTCTGAAAGAGATGTTGAGGGCAACACTAACAGGAGAACTGAAGAAATATACAATAAACATGTTCCTGTCAAGGAATATGTCATTAAGAAGTCAATGTGATATGTATGTTAATAGATGCCAGATTTATTACAACATCAAATCAGAGTCCCAGGTCAATGTTTTGAGTAGCTGTTCATGCAAGTGACACTGGTAATAGCAATGCCACTTATCAAGATGAACTGATGTCAACTTGCTTCTGTCACTGTCAACAGCTAAAATGTATAGTGATAATGCACTACATATGCTACCTCCCTTCCTCAGCCAACATCAACCTGTGTCAAAGCTTTCTAGAAAACACTAATCAAAATTATCTGCTACAGGATGTTGAGATACCAAGGGCATCTAACTTAAGAAGCCAGTGAATAAGTAATAAACTTTCAAGCATTACAAGCAAACTAAGATTCCTCCAAATTTTGAAAGATTCTCAATGATCACAGTTGGTCATTCAACTAATTTTCATATTAGAAAAATATCTCATCTTTGTAGTACCACATACAGCACCTATTAATATGATAATGGCAGTACAATAGAAATGTTCCATTATCTACACAAGACATTTAAATCATTTTACACATCAAACACAATACAGGAAGAAATTAGCAAATTACTTTCTCACCATAATATTAACTCCTTTGGGGTGGATAATCAAAAAAGAAAACCCAAAACTTTGTTCAGTAGCACAAATCATTGAGAATATATGATGAAATCTGGGTCAAATTTGTGGTCACCTTCAAGCTAGCGATTAGCTAGTGGTCAACTTCCACCTTTCCACTGTCAGTGCTATGTGTTGATATAGAGTCCCATATAAAACTCTATATATTCTATTGCACCATGCCTATAGAATACTCTGCTGCAGAGCAGCAATTTAGGATTTACCACTCCTTGTATCTCCCTGTGGCTTCACTGGTCCATACCACAAAACAAGTGGAAAAAAGTGGAGCACAAAAATATTTCAGCTGGGTATCAAGAAACACTTCTCAGTGTCATCTATCACTCTGTGGAATAGTTCCCCAGGAGAGTAATTCAAATTCTGTGCCAGACTTCAGAGATCAGTTTTTTATTAAGACAGTAAAGTAGGCAAGGTTCAAAAAGATTATTTCCTATCTCAAATAATAATGATTCTGTAGGACAGACTATTATTTATTTCTTTTTCTTTACTATATAACCCATTTCTGAATACTTTTCCAAATATTATTTAGCATCCAATTATTATGCTACATAAGCTATTTATAGCTTATTTGATTCAACAAGTATTTGCAATTCTTTCTATTACTAGAGGGACAAGGTTGGCAATATAGAGATGGTTACATCACCAAAAGTTAAGGTAGATGTGCAATAATGGCAAATGCTTTTACTTTTAAAACAAGCTTTCTGAATAAAGTCTGCTTGAAGAAATTTAAAACAATTTATTAACCAACCATGAGACAAGAGGTCATCCTTACAAGAGGTAATGCTCATTCTCATGACTATTACAGCTGCTTTATATTCACAAAATATTCAGCATTTGTAATTGCTTTGTTCACTGTTTTAATGAAAATGTTTGTGCAGGGTCAAATGGAGACAGTAAGGACAGATTCTTAATGCTGGGAGAGATCTGAGGTGTGGGATGTGTCTAAAAATTGGTTTAAACAAATTATTCAATGACTGGGTCTGCAGAATGCTTGAGACCCCCTGTCCACCAGCCCTATCTCAGTGCAATGTATTCTCAAAGGGGTCAATGGCTTTTCCTTTCCTTTTGTATTAACCCGAAATGACCATCATGTGCACCTCTGTTCTGTGAAGTGGGCTTAGACCAAACCCATTGGATCAGAAGGTTTGTCAAAATAGCTCTTGCTCTCTCCAGTCATGATGGGGCTGTGGTTTCAGAGAAGCACAAAAATACTCAGAGTCTAATGTAAATCAAAGTCATTGAACCCGACATCGTTACGCTTGTGAAACTTTAATAGGAAAAAGACTTGAATGCCCTTGCATTGCTAATTGCCAGGACTCGAAGGGAACTAAAAATGAGCTTTTTCAGAATTGTGACTGAAACAATTAAATTCTGTCTGAATCTTATGCTGGATGTGAAAGGCTTTTCAGCTCAGATCCCAGACTGTTCCTTACTTTGCACCACAGTGAGCTAGCTCACCACTGCGGTCAGGAAGAGCTGTTTACTAAAAATAATCTACATGCTGCAGTATTACAAGGACTGCATTGATACATCGCTGACACAGTATCCTAAGGTTTATAGGCTCTTCAGAACAGGGTTTTTGGGATGAAGGAGAAGAACAACCCAACCCTGACAGCAAGCCAGTCAATAAATGTGTGATGCTCTCATATGACAGATACACTTCTGCCCGATGGTGTACAACGGGCCCTGGAGATGCTCAGTACCTCTTTCCAGTTAGACAATTTGAGATAAGCTCTTGTACATCCCTACCCTAATGCAGTTATTCTTTATGCACTGTGGAGAGGAAAGGCTGTGGTACCCAGCAGTAGAAAGGCTGTTCACCAATCCAAGGTATTCAATGGGTGTCATTTTCATCTTACTTATCTATAAAAGCATTAGCAGGAGATTTAGTATGCCCTGTGAATCTCTTCTCAAAAAAAAGCAGAAGGCCAAGCTCTATGTGTCTGTCTGAAGAACTAATTCTCAAACACAGCCACCAAGAACCAGATGGCAGCCACTATGTGAATGAATGTTTATTCACTTGCAGTTTGGCTTTAGCTGTCAAAACTGATCTGGGTGTGGATTTACTTCTGTGATTTATGCCCTTTCCTGTCTTAAATACGTTGGTGGTTTTGTTGGGTTTTTTTAGTTTGTTTGGGGTTTTTTTTTTGTCTCCTTAAATTGCTACTGTCTCTTCTTGTAATGCTGAGTTGAATGTAATCACCAAAAGCAAGGATTTGAATGTGCAAGCTCTGCTTGGGAAAACCATGCTTGGAAACCCTTCTGCACTCTAGGAAGTCACACACTCCATTGACACCTCCAGAAAGAAAGAGAAAGAGAGAAAGAGAGAGAGAGAAAGAGAGAGAGAAAGAGAGAAAGAAAGAGAGAAAGAACCAGGGAAAGAGAGAAAGAGAGAGAGAAAGAGAGGAAGAAAGAAAGAGAGAAAGAAAGAGAAAGAGAGAAAAAGAAATTCAGATTGTCTTCATTCTTCTTTCAGATTGAAACCCCATGTGCTATTAAAACAAGTGGGTCTTAAAATAGTCTAACACATTTCACAGGAGTAGGAATGTGGCTGGTTATTTCTTGGAACTTTGCCCAGATTTCAGTCTACATTTTCCCTTCATTTTCACCCATGTATATCTTGAATTTCGCATCTAAAAATTTGGTGTGTCGGCTGATATCTTTGTTCTACACCAAAAATAACTCTGAGTGATGAACAAAATAATTGAAAAGACAATGCAATAGCATTGCAATAATCTGAAATACAAAGTTTCTGCCAATTTAAATTTCAGTTCCCTGTACCGATAGTTAAGAAAATGTAAGTTCTTACCACATCTACATTTGAGCTTCTTCAAAGCTCCATTGCAATCAATAAAAAAGAGAACAGGCAATTCTTAGTAGAGGATTCATTTCACCAAAAGAGAGGCATCTAAACTACATCAGAGAATAATGGCAGAGAAGCCCCTGTTTCCGTCCACTGACTACAGCAGGAGTTTAGACAACCTGTTCAGATGTAAATGCAGCTGTCTAAACTCAGCAGAGATGAGCCACAACACATCGACCAAATATCTTAATGCAAATAAGAATTTGTGAATTTCTGATTTTAAGGGACAAAAATTGAGTAATTAAAGGTCAGACTCTAAGTTAGTAGGAGAAAAAAGGCATTAACTATTAGCCACTCTCATCTCTTAGATTATCTCTTAAGACTAGCAGACTGTAATATTGAAATAACATTGAGCCTCAATAAGCTCAGCTTCCCATTAAAAGTTCATAGCATAGGTCTACAATAACCTTAAAATGGTACTCTAATAGTTTCTTTACAATTTTTGTATTGAAGTTCCATTTACAATTTTTGTATTGAAATTCCATGCTGGCACCTGAAATTTCTGTGTGAGGGAATGCTGAGCAACCAAGAAATGGGCATGAATGTCTTTTTTGTTTGTTCTGAAGAAAGCATAGCACAGGAATGCCAGAAGCACTACTAGAAACTGAAGTGTCATTTGCTGTTAGTTACAGAAGCTGCAAAATCAGGGTAAACCAATAGCCAGAGGTTCTTGAGCACATACTTACTGGCTCAGCCTAGGATGATTTTTGTCCTTGGATCAGTTTTCCTCTCCTATCTTTTCACTGGAAAATACTTAAAATCAAAACACCACTTCCAATTACTTAGTGGAATCAAACATGATGGGTTTGGCATGAGGATCAGCAAACACTTGACATCAAAAGGGTAACATCAGTCGCAAAGCAGAATGTTTGTGCCAATGCGTGGTATGGCTGCGACAGATTCCTCAGCCGTCAGGGGGATCAAATTTTTGGAATGGATGTGAGATGGCAAGCTCTCAGCTACAGGCACACCACCAAGGCATTTGCAGCTGAGACTCACTGTCTCCCGGGCTCAGGGACCAACTCTCCTCTTCCCCCTGGCCCTGAGATCATCTCTTATTCTCTAATGCAGTGTGCACCATGTGCTTGTGAGGATAACATTTACCTGCCACCTGGCTTTGGTTAAAGGAGCAAAGTAGTTTTTCCACCCTGCCTTGCTTTTTATGTTCTTTTTTCCTCCCTTTAGCTAGCTGCCAAGCACAAACAAGCTAGCATTAGTCAGAATGTCCTGGGTCACCTTGTAAGAAACAATGTGCTGGAAACCTTTTTTATAGTCCAAATGAAACACGTCATGCCAGGAATGGGCTCTCTTGAGATTACACACAGTTTCACAAATGAAGTGTGGCTACACCATAATGCCAGGCATTAGGAAAACAAAATTACTTCTAAGAGTATTTAATTGGATGAAAGTTCCCTCCTTTTTCTTTTTCTACTGAAGAAACACCTTAGATAGTGCCCAAAGGGTATGAGGAAAGACAGTGAGTAAAATACACTTTACCAGCCTATTACCTGCTGAATGATTTCCTAAAGCACTGCTGTGTCTCAGGATTATGTATATTATTTTTTGTAATGGCATCACTAAGAGTGATATTCATCTGACCAAATACAAAGGTGTTCAGAATAGTAAAGAGTCCTGCTCTCTTTGTATGCAATAAACTGGCATGTCTGAGATGCAGTTCATTCTGCTCAAAGGCAAGAGTCTAACACAGGTGAAATTAATCATCCCATACAATTTCTGTGCTTGTTTTATTAAATGACTGTGAAAGAAACTCAGGTGAGTTTCTAATTCAGATGTAAATTACAGACATCAAAATGAGGGGATATGAATCATATCTAAGCAACATTAATTGAAACATTCATGCAAAAAATTTCCCTGTAAACATGAGCCAGTTATACAGAGGGAAAGACTATGCCTATGGCAATATTGTGCAGAAAAGTCACTACACTGTCTTGGATTCTTGGTATAAGATCAAAATTGCCATGAGGCACCACATGAATTTATCACAAATACAAAACACAAGCTACCACCCCATCTGCTTTTACAATTCTACTTCAAAACATTTGTGCTTGGTCCAATTCTCTGTTCCTGATACCTCATTTCAGTACTGATATTGACTGGTGAAGACAGTGTAGGAGCCTACCTAGGTGACATTATCCATTCGGTTTGTCACCAATATGATTCATCAGCAGTAGTCAGTCTCATCTTCCATCCTTTTGGGCAGGAATAAAAAAACCACTAAGAGAAGCAGCAGAACTTAACTGCAGAGTGTTTTGTTGGGGAACTCATCTCTTAGACTGTGACTAATGCTGCTAATGGAATTTTTGATTCCATCTTGGTAGGGGAGAACACAAACAAGAAAGATAATGCTTCTTTTTATTACACTTCTTTCTACTGCATTGTCCCTGTTCCTTCATTTCAAAGCAATGAAATAGCAAGTCATTACAAAAAATAATATCCTAAACCCCTAAACTGTTTTTCTAAAGAATCAGACACATAGGGGTTTCCCAATAATAATCTGGAGCTCAATAGTGAGTTAGCACTGCAACACAAAATGGCACATAAACTCTTACCTGTTTGTGATAAAAAATATTTCATGTATGGCATATTCTTTTTTCTTTTATTCCCCCCATCCTCCTAACCTTTTAAATTAGTACTCTGGTTAACTACTGTATGTCAGCAGTTACTGTTTCTCTGCCTAATCAAATCTGAACTGTTCTGACAAACTGAAATGGACAAATAATTACATTAAATACTTCTCCTAGATGCCTGTGAGAAGTATGTTAGGGAAGAAAAATTGTCATATTAAGCTAAAACAATCTCTTCTGAGCCCTTTTAATCCAGCTCTACCAAAAAAAAAAAAGAAAAAAAAAGTAAAAAAATCCAAATAAGCACAGTAATCCTAAAAATATTTCTCACTAATTAACTACATTTCATTTGTCCCATATTAATTCAGAGAGCAATAAATTTCTGTTATCTCCCAGTACAATCAGTGTAAATGATTCCAAAACCAGCTAGAAATTGACGCCCCACAAACTGGAATGTTCAAATACTGCTTAAAAAGGGAAATAGTTGCATCAGTTTACAAGAAAATCCTTAAAAAGAAACAGTGGTTCCTTTATTTTTTTCCCCTTCAAGTTTTGCCTACATTTCCTGCAGCCAAGCTTGTATATGGAACCCATAAGAACAGACAGCACCCACAGGGATTATTTCAATATGCAAGCTGTCTGGCTGGAGTAAACCTGTGCTCAGTAGTGGGAAACTTCAGAAAAATAGTGGAAGTTCTGGTGTTTTGGGTTTGGTATTGCTGGTTTTTAATCCAAACAGGATGATATATGCTCAAAAGTGGCTACATTTGCAGAAAAGGAGCCAGAGCAAGCTGAGCACTAGAAAGTAACAGTGTGAGTGCTTTTTCTAATGGCAAATACAATCAGCCTTTACATTCATCTCAGTATTAGCAGCCAACCACACAGTGCTTACAACAATCATTGCCATGGAGTTATCAAATTTTTCAAATGCAAACTCTGATCCCTACGGAGATTAAATCACAGAAGTAATCTAAATAAAATCAGGGGAGTGCTTCGAGCGAAGTGTGTGCACAGATTTGCACGAAGTTGTAGCCCCAAGTATATATTAGACAAGAACAAGGCTTGTAACCAGCTTCCAAAAAATAAATAGTATGTCAGAAATGAAAGACTTATACTGGGCAGTTTGTTGTTGCTGTGACAGAAGACAACTGAAAAGAAACTAAAGGAACCAGAACATAACCTTGTGAGATCCCACAGCCAACCAGGGCAACCACAGAATCTAATTTATGTTATCTGATATTACTCCAGGCTGCTGAAAAAGAGTGAGGTTATCTCTAGCTTCAAATAAAGGCCCAACCACGGGACTGAAGAGCTCTGCAAAGGTGTGAAAGTACAATTCTTTTTATTATCGGCAGAGCTGCAGCCAGGTTGGAGCACAGCGGCTGCCTCGCATGCCTGGAGTGCAGTGAGCCAGGGTGACACGGTTCCTGTAAACCCTTCAGAAGAGAAGGGAGAACAAGAGGTCAACCAAAAATGTGACATTGCCTAGTGCTGATGAGTGAGAAGGCAATCTTTGGCATGAAAAGAACAGGAGCAAAGGAGGAGTGTCTGCGGATCCTGGGGAGCTATCAACCAAGGAAGTAAATTAAGTGAAGAGCTGAGGTGTTCTCGTTTGAAGATATGATAGAAAGCATCACTCCTGGCTTCCTTGTGCAGAAATATATCTCCTAGATACATGGCTAACCTCAGACATTAAAGTCTTCTCTATACCTATCTACATCTATTTGTATAGATCAACATAAAATCATTTGTGTAAGACAGAGTAACAAGTGCAGTCAAGTGATTTTTATAAAAGCGCTGGAGGGAAAGGAGGGAACTGTTCACGGTTCAGCTGCTCTCAGGTATGGGAGCCAATGGCAAAACTTGTTTGTACAGAAAGAGGTGTCCCTAGTATCAGTATCAACCCACATGGAAAGCTATGCTAATCAAGCCAGCAACCAAATGCAACAGCAGGGAAGTTTTGGTTTCAGTGCTGAAATCCCTTATCCTGCAACATGTCAAAAAGCACATATCAACTCTTTCTTGGAAGATGCATAAAAGTGTCTAGTGAGAAATTAACATATGTTGGGAAAATCACTTCATCAGTGTGAAGGCTTGTTATAAACACATTAGCAAAAGGAGTTTTTTTCCTCTCAAGCTACTTACAGGTGTTCTGGCAAGTAATCTGTGAATTTGACACAATTATTTACCAAAAGCGTGAGGAAACAATATTATGTGCAAATGATCAAGTCTTAGATTGATCAGTAAAACAGCTATTCACTTCACACACATCAATTTTTAAAAACATACAGCTGCAGAATATTCGGTCCATCATGTCCCCCTACTTTTTGTTGTCTTTCTCTTTTGCCATGTTTCTTGAACACCTTTCATTCACACTTATCTATTTAGTTCTCACTCACATCCCTTTTGGTGTTTTTACTTCATTTTTAAATACTAATTCTGTTGGGGTTTTTTTCCTTTTCTTTTGTTTCTCCCATTTCTGACTGCTATTACTTTTTATCCTCAGTCTCACAGTGATTTTTAGTACTCTCTACTTCTCCTCTCTTACTCTCTGCTTTCTTCCCAAGCCTTGTCTCATGTATGCACAACAACTATGTCTGTAACCCCTGGTGCAATAATAAAAAAATTGTGGTGTACACCACAACTATGCCTCAAAAGTGCTCCTTGGTTTGACTGTTCAACCCCTACACATCCTCCTCTCAATGTCCAACACTTTTCAGCATCTGCAAAACCCCATGCCCAAAGTTGGGGACTAAAGCATCTATAGGTACCCGTGCTACCACTATTACTTGCCCAAACGGGCTACTGCCTTGGCTCAGCTCAGCATCAAAGTATTTATCTCTTACCCTAAGCCAGTTTGGGGTTTATTCATCAGGTCTCTCAGACTCACAGCTCCTGATAGGCAGCATGCAATGCTCAGGAAAAGCAGGGATGCTGCATTGCCTTTCCTGTGAGGGTGGTGAGACACTGGCACAGATTGCCCAGAAAGCTGTGGCTGTGGGTACCCACTTCCCTGTGTTCAAGCCAGGCTGGATGAGGCTTTGAGCAACATGGTCTAGTGGGAGGTGCTCCTGCCCATGGCAGGGGGGTGGAACCAGATGATCTTTAAGATCCCTTCCAACCCATTCTATAATTCTGTGATTGCACAAGATGCTGAGGAGAAGAGCCAGGCACCGGGGGAATTTCTGATGCTGCAGCATTGCTGTTCAGATGGAGGAGAGCAGAGTAGGATGAAACATTACACTAATAGAACAAAAATGTAAGCTTAGCAAAGGAGAATATAATGAAAGAAATGTTTAAAATAATAGGCTGTTGCAAATAACCTTTGCTGAGAAATGGTGTTTCTATGTCTAGTTTTAAATGTTCAACTATAGCTTTCAACTTCTTTGTGGTTTAAGAGTTATAAATACCCTAGGCACTCACCATGCCACATAATAGCTAGCTAGTTATTTTAGTCATTTTCTAAATAACTGATTTCAGCATACAATTATCAGACATTTCTATGATTGTTCTGTAAGTCAGATGTGTTCGTTCCTGTGAAATGATAGCAAAAACAAAGCAAGTATCTTCAACTTATGGCATAACTACACTTCTAAAACTTAATTAAAACTTCTGTTAAATAGACATCATTTTCCAGCACAAAAACGTACACAAATTATAATTTATGGCAATATCTTCCTGTTTATAAAATCTATGTATTTAAAATTACAGACATTTTGTCACAGAATTATTTACTGAGCACAGCATATGTTGGGATCTTCAGTCACGATTTAGAGAGGAAAAAATGAACTGTTTACAGGGTTCTGAAGATTGCTTCAAGATGACATGAAACACTGCTTTTGCCATATACTCAATATCAGTTTAAAATAAATATCTTGACTCGAAAGACCTTTACAAAGAATTTACATGAAGAATTTAGTGAACAATAGCATGTGCAATGTGTTCTAGAGGCAAGAACAGTCATTGGTTGTGTATTTGCTCTTAACCTTGAATTGGGAGGCCCTGATTTAAATGATTCATGGGTGAAACTGCAACATACTTAATCTAAAATTATAATATTGGTAGTGCTAATGCTGATGAAAGGATTATTAATATTTATGCATTATTTAGAGTTTCCACTGCTTTTCAAAACAACCGTTTTGAATCCTGAATGCTACCTGATTCATTTTACTCTCTGTTCAACAAGACCAAAAGTCTCTCTTGCACATAAAACCCACAACCCCCACATAAAAAAAAAAAAAAATCACCAAAAAACAAGCTCCCTTCACACTTTCATGTGCAAATGCTGTCTATAGCTGCATAACCAAATACAAAACCACTGTTCTTCATGCTTTGGCACCTGTTTTCCTCTAGGACAGTATTTCAGACATGCCACACAGATCATTACTTTACCTAATATAGACAACACATGAGAAGATGTACACATGTAAGTGACAACAGATTTTGGGAAAATTATCATCTGCTCACTCAAACATTGATTGAAATGGGTTATCTGCTTTTTAAGGAACTTAAATATTTTGGTGTCATTGACTATGATTCTAAATGATTTACATGCAATGAATATTTGATAAATTCTTGGACTACTCCTGTAAGCTGCTGGATATCTGTTAAGGAATTTTGCCCTCTCATAGATATTAAATCAGGTAGCTACAAAATAAACTATGATATACTTCTGCACTTGCAAACAACTATTAAACTGAATTACTGCTACAGCTCAGTGAGACAACTATTGGTAACTATTTACATTTTATGTAAAAGCCCTTATATCAAAGATACATATCCACCACAGAACAAATGGCTATTATTTAAGAAGTCTGAAAAGAGACAAATATTCAGACCTTCCTCTGCATCATGAATGAAGGAACATCTAAATCTGTATGATTTTGTATGAGAAACAGTAAGACAAACAGAACTCAGGACCACTGATTGCAACCTTATAATAGGAATTTTCATGGACAAGTATTATCTACAATACACAACAAAAATATGACTATATAAGTAATTCTCTTCTGAAAGGCATTTCCTATCACGAAAGTTATGTATAAAAGAGAAAGGAGATGTTTTAAGAATAGCAGGATCAAGATTTCAAATTAATTAACTTCTGAATTTTAAGGAGTATGTAATATTAATTGCTACACAACAGCATATTCTGAAAATCAGTGTCAGCATCTGTCAAAGCACACTCTGACACTGCAATGCCTTGGCTCACACCCCCTCCCTTACACTGTAGAGAGCAACATGAAATTTATTTCCAAATCTTTGCATGGACACATCTGCAGTACTGAAGCACTTCACAGAGACAGTGAGACAGCAATCCTAGGAAGTGGTCTGATCATTTCTACTTCTAAAATTTTAGTAATATCCACAAATTTTGCTAGTTTTATGAAGGAGCTTTAACTTATCTCTTCCTACCAGTAGTTAACTTCTGAGAGCCCTTTGCAGTGTGCAGAACAGTTTTCTGAATTCATCCTTTTGACTGCCATGGTGTGGGAGGATGAAAATGCCAAGTTTCCTTTTTTTTGGACATATCAACAATTTTACTTACATTTTCTGCATATGTCAGGAAGCTCATGTTCTGAAAAATGCAAAAATATTCAATTGGAAGTAGACAGATGAGACATTAGGGTTTATTTTACCATATTTTACTTCCAAGATCACTGAGGGTAATTTCTCTCTTTTGTTCAGGTCACTGCATATCCTGAGGTAGCTGGTAGTGGTGATTCCTAAACTCAATCACCATTTGAGAAGAAATAGCCCATAACCCTATTAGTGACATTTATGTCATAACACTTATGAATAAAACACAGAGAAAAAATTAAATTTGCTCAAATAATCCTAATTTCCAGAATTTAAACTGAAAACCCAGGGCAATCCATCCCATGATGCAGCACTACATCAGCACAACTCACTGGTAAGCTTGGCAAGCTTGGACCCCCTCAGCCCTGACTTCTACACCTTAGAAACTGGGGAGGAATTAAAGATTGACTTCATTACAGGAATAATTTATCATTTTAATCTTTCAGCACATAGACTTTCTGTTGCAGAAAACCACTATGAACTAGGATAATTTCTATAAAAAAGTAAACAAACAAAAAAAAAAGGTTTTTTTAGACTTAGCTAAACCTCTCCTGATAAATAAACCACTGACAGTTTCCTGGGACTTTTATTTATTTTTTATGCAAATAGCACTGTCAGCTCACTGACTGGTTTGTAAGTAACTATAATGAAGGCTGCTGCATTTTCAACTGAGATTAATTTCATTACACAAGTGAAAACATCTACTAAAGAAAAACAGACAAGTCATGTCCCTTTCTTTGCTGGGATCTGAAATGCTAACACTTTGCATTTTGCTACTGTTGTCTGAGACTGAAAGACAGGGTACATTTTTAGCTCAAGAGGTTTGCTAAAAATTACAATCTCTGATTATCACTTACTTGAGATAATACCTGGCTTTTTATCTAGATGCATTTCACAGTACACTTACCAAGTGGCTTAGTTTTTGCTTGAGTTTGAAAACTGTAATGTTAATTTCGAGCATATTTCTTATATAAAATCATTACCGACAGAAATATTTCTCAGAAGCAGCAAAAAGATTCATGTAATGGTAAATGTGCTGTCAATAATTTTTTGTGAAATGTGTGGAACCACTATGAAAAGAATTGTAAAGCTGTTCAACAGGAGAAAAAAAAAAAAAAAGACTATTTTCACAGTCTTCAATTTCAAGTGGTTCAGGTGAATCCAACGGATTTATTTCACATTATTTAATAACATAGCATTTAAAAATTCCTAATTTTCCCATGCTTCATTTAAAAATTTTCTTCAGGATCAAGATAAGAAACAGAAAATAGCCATAACAGAATGGTAATGGTTCAAATTGTGTGAAATTGCTTTTTGGATTTCTATCTGTCCATTCTGGAGTACGAAGGCATTCACCTGTGTACAATTCAACATATTAAAAGCTTCAGCCCTCTGTTTCCACTTTTTAGAATTCTGAACAAACAAAAAGCTGTTGAGCAAAAAAATTCTATTTAAATTCAGCAAATCTGCTTTCATTCCTTTTCGTTAAGAACAAATCTTCATTAGTTCAATCCATACTTAATCAATCCCTTTAAGCTTACAGAGTAGTGATGAATATAGTAAAAATTACATCAAAAACTATTTTGCAGTATGTACTATATAACATCACCAGTCCTTTGGAAAACGCTCCTCATTAACGCTCAACAATGCAGCATTTAATGCAGAAAGGTTTCCTATAAGACCATTTCTTTCAAGCAAGATCAATCTTGTCTTAAAAGAACATCATCAAATAGATTTGATGACAGGACTACTGAAAAAACATAAGAGTATTTTGTTATTGGACAAGATAATTGATAGTTCAGCTATCTGTTCCATAATAAAAATGAAAAAATCAGATGTGAACAAAAGTTTCTTGTGGAAATGCAGAACCGTTATGGAAAACTTTCTGCTTGTGAAAAAAGACGCGAAGGACCACCAGGCACTGCACCATTTTCCACCTTGTTAGAAAGCTATAGGTGTTCATCAGTTCATCTTCTCATTTACCTGCATCAAAATTCATTTCACACACAGGTTGAGTTTCTTCACCCTGCCTTGGCTAACACCAGTGCAGCAGGCTGTATATTTAAAAAGTGAGATGTAAGCTACCCTGCTTCCACTCTCTTCATCCAATCTCCTCAAGGAGAGATGAAAAAAAACCCAACCATCACTTCACAGAGACTCAATACATTATTTTGAGTTCATTTAATAGTCAACAGTACACAGTATGAACATATTTTTTAATAAAAAGAAAGAGAAAAAGCAACCACTGCCTTCCCTGGGAGAGATATTTTAATCAAATATCCTGATAAAGTTTTTTGAGAAATATCAATGAAGTTACTGCATCCTTGCTGCTACAGCACCAGCTTATTTTGAAAGACAAGCAGAAAAACAGATGTTCTGATAGCTCAATAATTTTTCTGGATAAGTTAGTGCTTGAATGTTTGTACTCAATGTCTAAAATGTAGTTAGGAAAATTATTTTGAGAAGCAATCATTAATTACCAGTATGCAAATAGAATCCAAAGGTGTATCAAGGAAGGGCAATATGGGCAAAATATATTGAAATATGATGAATTTCATAGCTGATACAAAGCTAACACAGAAACTTGATATTGCTTTTCTGCCTGTTGCCTTCAAAGCCTACCTTGGTTAACAGCCACCTTCTTTCTCCCTTTCATCAATCAGTTCTTTCCTTTTATTCTGTTCATTGTCAAGAAGATTTATTTTCAATAATTCATATCAAAGTAACAGATTTAATGCCACTGCTGCATTATTGAACACTTTCAAAATTCAAAAAAGGACAGTGGATTGAAAACAGCAGGTTTGTAAGACAAGAATGAGGAGGTCTTAATGATATGCACAGCCTCATGGTGTACCCGTGTTAAATGTGTTAAAAGCGTCTTGCAGATGGAAAAAGCTAGTAGCATGTTTGATGAGAAATGCATTAGTGAAGATTCAAAATCAAAGAATGAAAGAAATATTGTTTGGAAGGGACCTCCAGAGGTCATCCACTCAGCATCCATTCCAAAGTAAGACTCCTGCCAAAGCAAGGTCAAGTCAGACGTGGTTTCATATAGTTGAACCCTGAAAATCTCCCAGGGCAGATAGTCTGCAAATTCCCTGGTTGTTCCTGTGCTTCTTTATACTTCTAATGAAAGAGCTTTTCCTGGTGTTTGTCCCAGACTTCAATGTTAGCAGCAGCAATGGACAGTGAACATCTTCCAAAATATCACCCATAACTCTCTGGGGAATATCTTTTCACAATACATGATTTTTCTCAATAATTGTCCCAATATCCATACTTATTTCTGGGAATGGTCTCTTGCCCATTCTAACTCTCAAGCTACTCGTGGGTATCATCCAGGCAAGCACCAACACCATACCACAGACTGATTTTTCAATTTAACTGAACTCAAAAGAGCTCCAGTGCCCAGAAACATTTCCCAGAACTGTGTTAAATCATCATCGGTGTCTGTTTCTTCATACTCCTTTCTCTGTTGCTTAATACAAAATGAAATAATTTGAATAGTCCTGCATTACTTTGTTATAGCAGCTGATCCAGCTGTTAGAGGGTCTCTTAGATTTCATCACCCCAGAAAGTAAAAATATGCAATTGCTACTTGTTCTTAAGAAGGCTCTTTTACCATCACATTCAAGTCCCTGCAGGAATCTGCTGCCCTGCCCTTCTGAATCCCTGCATGAGACTGCATGGTAACGTTCCATGTAACCTCCAGCCAAAAATGTGCTGATGACATCTCTCCAAGGTAGCTCTTTCCCCATTGATGCAACCAAAGCCTACCTCAAGTGTTTCAGCAGCACCTCTGTACCACTGGCACCAGGTTAAAGAAAAGGCAGCATAAGATCCAGTAAGGCAAGAGCTAAGTGACAGGATTAGAAAGGAGGGCAGATCAGGATTCAGTGCTTCCCACTTGCCTTGGTCCTGTTTAATGTCACATCAACAGTGCTAAAAATATGCTGCTACTTGCAGCCTCCAAGTTTGCTCCTTTCTCCGTGGTGATCAGTGGTGTAATCCATGTGCTGGAGTAATCCATGACTCACAGCCACACAGCTAGGCAGGAATACCTCATCTCTCAGTATGCAAGAGGAAATATTGATCCTCTAGCCAGGTGCTGTCTTGCCCACCTTCTTATACCTGCACAGTGACATGCAATTGCCTTTGTGCTAATATATTACCAGTTTCTTGCTGTAGACACTCTGAAGTCCTGCTCCTGGCAAAGAAGGGACAGCCTGGGCCTGGAGGCTGATGTCTCTGGCTCTCTGATGCCAGCTCTCACCAGCAAAAAGCAAGAGTGGCCTAGCAGAAGAGGGTCTTGTGGGGGGCTGATTGTACATGGTACCTCCTGCCATGCCCATTTCCACCAGCCTTCACCCAGATCTCCTCTTCTGCTCTTCAGAAAACCCTTCCCGTCCCGTACTCACATCTCATCTTGTTTACATCTGGTTAAATCAACAACTAAATGTGCAATTCTGGGCAAACATCACCATATCAGTCACCACTCTCCATCCTCTTTGCAATTCCTTAGGTGGCAGCCTTCAGGAAATGGGCTATCTTTCTTGAATAGTCTTCCCCACAGCACTTCCCACAGAGAATACCTGATTTTGGTATGCTTTGCTGTTGCCACCTGTGTACAAAGGTTAATCACTCTTTTACTCGTGTGGGGTTGATCTGAGCTGCTTCACTCTAAATGAGCTGCATCCACAGCAAATGCTAAATATCTAAACAAAGTCCTGCAGCCTCTTCTTACAGAGTATATTCTGTCATCTCAAAACTAACTGTGATGACATTTCAAGCAGTGCATGTTATTATGTATGATCCATATATTTGTTTGATTTAATTTATTTTCTCTATCTGACTGTTCTTCTCTTATCATTACCTAATGTAACAAAAAGTGAAAAAAACCCTTATAATGCAAACTAAAATACAAAGATTGAATGTTTCCTGTTAAACATACCAGTACAAATGTTAGCTTAAGTGCAGTATTTCATGTGCTGTATTTTCATGGGGAAAGAAAGATCAAATAGGAAACAGAGAAGTGTGAAATATTATCAAAATTATTTCAAATAACAGAGGCAACATGGATAAATGGAGGACTTCAGAATGTAAACATACTGTTTGGAGCTGAGCTGTCATTTCAACAGGGAAACTAGAAATACTCTATCCTTCTGACCTACACTAAAATCAAAAAGGAAAATTGAGTCCATCTGTGTAGTCCAATCTATTTTATAGTGAGTCATCCTATTTTCCCATCACTAAATGGGCCCTCCATTATCTTCCATTTTCACAACCAGCACCACACAAAGACACTCTTCAGTATTCTGGCTGCCAGGGACTCTTCCTCCAGGATGCAAAGGACAAGAATTCTTTAACAATAGATTTCACAAATATTAAATGAAATAGCCTGAAGTTATAGAGAATGTTACATCCTTTATCTCATCCACAGGAAGCAGTGAATGTAAAGGTACAATACCACTTAATAAAATTGTCTGAGAGTTTGTCCTCTATTGAGGTTATACTTTGAGCAAGAATTGGTCTCTCTTTGATTGTTGCACTGCAATCAGAATGTTTTCAGGGTGATATAGGCTGTGTTCTTTTGAAAATAAGTAGAAATATTTGTAACAAAGTATACAAGCCAAGATTTGTCTTACAAACATAAAATTATACATAGGTCATTGAACTCTGACATTGTAGAAATAACTGAGATGATCTGGGTCATCTCACATAGTTGTAGTGCTACAGTGGACAGACAGAAGCTCTTCAGAAAGTCAGCCAGGGAAGATAAGGAGAAGCTCTCTCTGTGTAAAGCAGGAGCTCAGGTGTGTGGAGCAATTGGCTGGACAAGAGGATTGGGTGAGAGCTTGTGGGTCAGGGTCAGAGGAAATGTCAGGGAGGGTGGCAATACATCTGAGGGGAGAAAGTGGGCAATGCTCGTCACAACTTCTTTAAACAACTCAAGAAAATACCCATATCACAATGCTTTTAACAGGAGACTTCAGCCTCCCTGATGTGGTGGAGAACAAAACAAGAGGACACAAGCAGGCCCGGGGAATTCTGAGGGGTGTCAAGGATAACAGATGTGATATTCAGTGACAGGCTCGGCTGTATCAACTGTGAAATAGTGAAGCTGAAGATCCTGTGGGGAGTGAGGAAGACAAGTATTAGAGCAAAGACCCTGGGCTTCACGAGAACTGACTTCAACTTATCTGGGAGCTGGTAAGTGGGATCTGACGGGAGGCAGCTCGGAAACAAAAGGAGCTGCCTGTGAAAATAACCTCTTCCACTTCCTCTCCAACCTGCAAGACTTCATGCTGAGACTCAGGACGACAAGCAGACTTATTAGAACACCTACATGACTAAGCAGGGAATTAGTAACTGAGCTGAAGTGCAAAAAGGCAGCACAGGAGGTAGAAGCAGGTACAGATAAGGCTGGGGTGACTCAGTGATGTCTTTGCCTCACCCTTCACTGATAAGGTCTGACCACATGAGAACATGACAGCCTGGTGGGTGAAGATGCAGGCAGCTAAAAAGCTGATAGAACCAACAGGCTCAGACATTCATGGTTAATGCTTTGTACTCTTTGTACAGGGGTCTTTTCTGTTATACATCTCCAACGATGACTTCTTTAAGAGGTTCTTTACTGTGATGGTGGTGAAACACTGCAACAGGTTGCCCACAGAGGTCCTGGAGGCCCAGTCCCTGGAGACATTCCAGGTCAGGCTTGATGGGGCTCTGAGCCACCTGATGTAGTTAAAGATACCCCTACTTACTGCAGAGGTGTTGGACTAGATGACCTTTAAACCTTCCAACCCAAATCACTACAATTCTATGACCCAGAGGAGGTTATGAGCTACCTGGAATGAAAGACTCCTGCCTGAAGGCAGGGCTTCCATTCAGTGAGTCCATGGGAGGCTGGAGGAATAGGTCAACAGGAGCATTATGGACCTGGGATGGAAGGGTCCCTGTCAGTGATTCAGTCTGGGGCCCAAGTGCCTGGGGGCCAGCTCTGCTGAGGAGGCTCTGGGGGGCAGCAAGAGGAAATTGAGCTCTGGCAAGAACAGAATCCCAGGCTGTGCTCACAGGAGCACAATAGCATAAGGGGAGAAATTATCCTCCTCTACTCAGCATCCACTAGACTACCTCTAGAATAGGACATCCAGTTTGGAGCCTTCCAGGGGAACACTTTAAAGGATTGAAACAGCTTGGAGAACACCAAGATGGTCAGGGAGAAGCAGAGGGGACTGGGGTAGGCTTGATCAGCCTTGTTAAGAGATGGCTCCAGGGGAACCTAACAGCAGCCCAAGTACTTGTGGGAGGCTACTGAGGAGGTGGATCCAGGGCTCTTTACAGCAAGGCATTGCAAGAGGAGGGAGAACTGAACAAAAATTGAAACAAGAGAAGCTTTGACTTGATGTGAAAAGCCTTCTTCCCTGTGAGGGCAACTGAGCAGGGGAGCAGTTTGTCCAGAGAGGTTGTACAGCCTCCATCCTTGGCAGTTTTCAAGTCTCAACTGGGTAAAGCCCTGAGAAGCCTGTCCTGACTCCATAGTAATTTTAAGCAGAAGATTGGGCTAGAGATCTCCTGAACTCCCTTTGCAAATGAGTTCTCCCAAGCTCCTATGAAATATATACATATATATATAAAAGAAAGTATTATCCAGATACACATGTACAGAGTATCATCTGGTTTAAAGGATAATGTTAAATAGCTTAAGTGTTATCACTACTAAGTTAAATATGGGAATAGACATCAACAATAATATGTATAAATAATATTTGTACCACAGATAGGCACTGGTTGCATGTAGCATTTGAATATTGCCCTGTTCTGCATGTGACAAAAAGAAAAGAGCAGAATCAATAAAAGCAATAAAAATCAATAAAAGGAGGTACAAAAAAAAAAGAAAAAAAAATTGGGGGGTAAAGCAAAACCCATCTAGCAATTGGAAAGAAAGGCATTAAGGCTAAACATAGTAGGAAAGAGAGAAGGGGATGGAGTTGGGTCCAGGGCTTGGCTGGAAGGGGATAGGGAAAGGTGTAGGAGAACTGGTGTGGGGCCAGGACATTCCTCCACTGTCAGCACAGCCATGTGCAACCTGCATCCTCCATCCCCCTTGCTGAGAACCCACAGGGATGTGACTTGCTGCTGCTAACAGAGGCTCTCTTAGCTTGATGTCTTAGGAAGATTCATTTTTGAAACTACTGAACACTGTATGACCTGGCATGGATATTAATGTGGTTCCCATCAGTGGGGTCTCTATTTTCTTCAGTTTGCCATTCTTAAAAATATTAAATTATGCACTCAGAGAACCTTATCAAAAGATCATTGGGGTTCCAAATGAAGCACTCTGCATTTTGGAAAAGCCTCACTTAAGGCTGTCTCCTCAATTCTTTGTGCGGCAGGGTGCAGTCTGCAATTAGATAATCATACTGTCTGATTACATTGCTATATATTTTCTCCACACATGAGCTAGAAAAGCATTTCAAACATTTCTTCTGCAAGCTTCCCTGAAGCTTTTGTGAATTTTACAATTGGTTTTAGTTGTGAAGTTTTCCTTATATTTTATATTTCAACCACAACTTCAAAATGATGTCACTGTCTTAAGTATTAATTCATTCATGAGAAAATGAACAAGTAAACCATTAGACAAAATTCATGGTACAACTGTATGCTGAAGTTTTAACAATGTTCTTTCAGATATCATACTTTAGATAAATACTTCTTTTCATTTAAAAAAAAAAGAAAGTAATTTAAGGCCTTGTCATTACTAACCATACTTCCTACCCAGTGCACATTACCTCTGTGAAGTTGTACTTAAAACTATTAACACACAAGCTTGCCAAGTCTCACTTAACTGGGGCTAGCTGAGGCAAATGTGATTAAACAGAAGTAAATGCTGTCCCACCACAAAACCAAACCAAAACCACACCACTGCTATTTCAGATAAGTGCTAAAAGAATCAATGCTAATTTGTTTCTTAACAGAAGTGATGGCCACATTTCTTCACAGCTTTGCAAAACCAAGAATAAACTTCCCTTTTTGTGGTATCAAGAAAATAACCTCGTTAATGCAAGGCAGATTATAAATCACATTTCAAGCCTACGCTTATTAGGAATAAGCTGTGTCTTGACTGTTTTCACTTTCTCTTAATAATTTGTTTTGGCCTTTTAGTAAGCTCCAGACTCAGTTCAGACACAGGAAAACAATTTCAGATGCCATCTACTGATCTAAAGTTATGGAAAATAATGTGCAAAGATATGTAATAGCCCCTCAAGAAAAATCCAAGAAAACCAGAGACTATTAACTATCACTTTGGGTTACAATAATGAATCAATGTTGAACTAGACCAGATTTTGCACTTCATATGCACAGAAGACGCATTCACAATTTTTCATAATTTCCACAGTAATGTACTACCAAAATTGAATTAACATACATTAATCTTCAAGGTCAGTGGTTCAAGAAAGCAAAGAAATATTCCTATAAAGTATAATAGATTATTTGCCTTTCCTTCTTATCATGATAGTTAAAAATATAAATAAAAATTAAAATATCTACATTTCTCAAGATACCTTACCATTTGCTTTTCTTCTAAAGCTTCCTTTCCTGATCCTTTTCTGTCATGTTTTCCTAACTCCATTTCCCAAGGGAAGAAAAACCACCCTGATATCCTGAGAAGAAGTGATTTACTCTGACTACATGCTAGAAATCCCTGTACTTCTGGAGTTGGGGGAGAGGAGTATCAGACAGCACTGTGGTGATTTCTGGTCAGCTCATGTTTCCATTTATAGCTGTCGAAAATCCACAAATAGACGTGTGGAGAGAAGGCAGGCAGCTGCCTCTGATAACAATAAACATTGGTTTGGCATCACAGCAAATTTTTCAGGAGAGACTTTGGTTACCAGCCCCATTGACTCCCCTCTTTCCCTCTCTACACCAAGAGCTCCTACTGAAAAAGTCCATGAAAATGAATAGCTATGTCTCAGTAGCACTAACTTGTGTTCACCGAGACTATTAAGCAAGCAAAATAATAAATACAACCAACTGGCCCCACATGTTGTCTCGTAGAGTCAGGAAGCATGCAGAACAATAGTTTAAATTGGTGCTCTAGCATGACTATTGATCTTTCCTTGCTGTGTGTTCAGGACTGAGCTACCCTAATAAACACTCATGCAGAGCATTTTCTCCTTTTCTAATATCAGAACACAATACCTTCAAAATGCAGAAAGAATTGCAAAACTTTCAGCTGGCACTGTGAGCAACCCTGAGTACAACAAATGATCAGTAAACCTCCAAAACAGAGCTGATACCCACACAGATGTTAGTTGTGGAGTCTGCTAGTTGACTGTAGAAGAGTAACCTGGCTCTGGTTCACAACAATGAAGTCAGAAGGGCCAATATTAGAAAGTGCAGGATGCAGGGAACCTCTTGGTGGCTCTGCTGTGGATGCCAAGGTTTATAACACACCCTCCAGTTGCCACATCAACTGGGCTCACGTTATCTCGGGGATGATCCACACACAAGGCTGGTTTTGCATGTACCAGCAAGGGAAGAGGAAGTGCCACAACACAGAGTCACACAGAAAAGGGTTGCCATGAGAATAGTCAGAATGTTGTTCATTTAGAAAAGCATAGCTCTTTGTAAAGCTTGCAGTTTAAGAACCTCACTAAATGCCTAGTAAAGAAAATCCTTTCCCTCTGCTCTCAACCCACTGGTAAAAGATGACTTCTCTAAAAGAAATAAATGAGTAGCTAGCTAGATAAATGTGAAAACATTTTTTCATTTGGCATGTTTCAGTTGTCTTTGTGGAAATGACAGACAAAACCAGGCATACTTTTCTACTCTGCTTGTTTCTTGATAGATGCTACACTCATGTAATCTTTAGGGGATCAGATATGAAGAAAAGCAATCAAAGAAGTTGACATGCAGCAATCTATACAGTTTAAATCTGAGAAGTTGACAAAAAAAAAAAAAAAGGCCCTAGAGTGCTCCTGTTTAGAAACATTTTTCAGAACAAAGAAAAAGTTACTCCAGTGACAATTGTACTTCTTTAGTCTCTGTTTTATCTATGTTTACAGAAGTGTAAGGCAGCCAGCAGATGAGTGAGTATGGCACAGTAAACACAAAGAACCAGTCAACTCTACAAGGGCTGCCACAGTAGAGAGAATAAATATGAGCTTGATGTCATAAGAGTAAAAATACACCTCACTGCATTTCCTGGCATGCTGGAATAAGAAGGACAAGTAAGCAACATAATACCCAGAGGAAAGTTGTAGCTCTTCTGCACTCTTCAGCAGGAAGGAAAACAGTATCAAGATGTCTGTATTTATAAATCTTTTCCGAGGCCGAAACTTATCCCTATGTCCAGGGACTTGCCTAATGCCTTTGTACCACAGAGCAGGACATTAAGAGGTCTTCAGTGTGGTTCCAACAGCAGCTTACATTACACTGCTGCTTACATTACCAACCATTCCTATGGCACAGGTGCAAAACCTGAGTCACCTCATCTCCCATTAACCTGACCATTTCCAGTGGTTTAAAATCACAGACAAGGACTAGAGCATCTCAGGTGGGCATCTTCAGCTGCCTGTGTTCAGTGTGCTCCCCAGCCCTGGCCCAGGAGTGGCTGGGATACCTTGGGTGTTGGCAGCTTCCCAAACAGAAGCTCCCAATGGAGCTGCTCCTTCCTCATGCTGGGGAATGGAGACCCGTGTTGGGGAAAGAGCAGGCTGCCAGTGCTGCAGCAAACCAGCAAAGTAGGGCTCAAGGCACATATAAGCCCATATGGATTTATACGAGCATCAGTGGATTTTCATCTGGAGTTTATGCTGTGTGTTACTTAGCACTCATATTAAGTGCTGTAAAAATTAATCTTCAATCATTTTCATACTTTCTACTTCGACAGCCTTGGACTGTTTTCTTTTGTCAGCTTGCCCACGTGAATGTCAAAGGTGACTGCTACAGAAAGACCTAAGGAAGCAATTAGGAATTGATATCCCAGTTTTGGCTGGGGTAGAGTTAATTTTCCTCCTAGTAGCTGATACAGCATTGTGTTTGGGATTTAGTATGACAATAATGTTGGTAACACAGTGATGTTTTAGTGGTTGCTAAGCACCAAGTCAAGGACTTTTCAGTTTCTCATGCCTTACCTGTGAGAAGGTTGGAGATGTACAAGAAGCCAGGAGCAGACACAGCCAGAACAGCTGACTCCAAATGGCCAAAGGGATATTCCATAACATATAATGTCATACTCAGCATATAAATTGGGGAGATTTGTTGGGGGGAAGTGATTGCTGCTTGAGGATGAGCTGAGCATTGGTCAGCAGGTGGTAAGCAGTGGTATTATTCATCACTTGTTTTGTATAATCTACTAGTAGTAGTTTTTCTTCCTTTTCTGTCCTTTTAAACTGTCTCATTCCACCAGCAAAAAGGGGAGTGGGTGAGTGAGTGAGTGGCTGGGTGGTGCTTAGTTACTGGCTATGATTAAACCACGACAAGTGACTTCACTCATAGTAATTCCAACATATTTACAAGTGTTTTGTACTAACATTCTTGTAAAGGTTTCTTGTAGCACACTAAAAAAATGTAACATCTTCCCCTTTCACTTTGTGGCTGCTACAGCCCGAACACTGGATTGCATAAAAGCAACACACACACAATGTTAAAATTAAACTACTAGGATAGGAGAAAACCTAATTGCTCTGTTTCTTGTAAATGGAAATTCATATTCTGGATGCATCATGCATCTGTCCAAGTGTTAGGGAACTGGAGGACACTGCATTGGTGATGGGAACAGGAGCAAAAAGCTGTGAATGCAACAGAACATGATGCCAAACTTCACACTGTTGCATTCAACTTGGGCAGCACAAGAAACACTGCTGGCTGCAGCCCTCTTCCATAGCCTGGATGTGTATGTGTAAGGACCCTGAAGGTCATGTAGAAAGGCTGACATGATCTTGTTATCTTCCATGCCTTGCTCAGAATGACATTGCAGTGCTAAATCTAATGAAAAAACATGATTCTACCCATAAAAGATTTCGTGTGTATAGAATTATGCAAGGATATTTCTTACTTCTACATAGATATAATGGTTAATTTACTCAAAGGACTTTCTGAAATACAGTTAGAAAACTGTATATTTCCTGCTTTACTTTGCAAAGGAAAACTACAAACAGGTGCTAAGTAAAAAGAATGTTATAGAAGTTGCCTAAATTACTGTGCTATTTTCAATTACTTCTTTGTATTACCATTTTCTAACACCTGGTTTTCTTCTCAGAGCAGAACCTAAAAAGAGGCCAAGAGATGAAGCTGAGTGGGAGGGCTGTATTTATTTATTTATTTATTAAGAAGCAAGCACTGAGTATCCAAAATAGCAGTACCATGTAAATAAACCACTTAAGCAGATGTATTTTCTGTGCTCACTTGATCTTCTGTTCCTGGAAAAGGAAGCAAGCAACTATCCTAAAATTTGTGTGGCATCTCAGCTGTGTTTTCACTCATGTGGCCACTGCAATTCTTTGCAAATTTTCATTTTCAGCCTGACAAGGCAGCAGCCCAGGACTGCCAGTCACTGGCTGTATGACACACAATAGATCTGTACCACTTCTTTCTTAAGCCGGTGGCTTTTATTTGCTCAGTATCAAACACACCGTAAGTGTTCCACAGTCAAAAGTATAAATTCAGACCCTGATGTGCTCTGTCATACTATACACAGCTGAAAGCCACCTCATATACCAGTAAAGAAAACTCAGGCTAATACAGAAATCACATTTGCAATGATTTTGAGGGGTTTGATTTGGAGATGATTCTGTGACACACAGAATCATTGGATTTGGAAGGGACCACTAGAGATCATCTAGTCCAACCCTCCTGCTAGAGTAGGATTGCCTAGAGAACATTACACATGGCATCCAGGTGGGTTCTGAATGTCTCCAGAGAAGTAAACTCCACAATCTCTCTGGAGAACCTGTTACTATACTATAGGAACTATAGCGTGTTCCTATACAGACTATGAGTCTGTATAGGACTACAAGTAAGAAGTCAAAAAGTTAAAAGGGAAAAAAAAAAGCAAACACAAAACTCAGTAAGTTCCTTCACTGTTTGTAGCCACAAGTTAAGCTTTCCAGGTTATTTCTGGTGCCCATCCTTCCCTCAGCCCCAGAATGCCAACCCAGCCCTAGGTTACTCCAGCATGCCCACCCGAGGTCACATGCACATGCCTGGAAACGTCAGGACCTCGGCAGAGTTTCTGGCTGGTATTTCATGGCATGTTCCTTGCAGAAACAAAAAGCACCCCAGATCCACGAGGACTGTGTAGGGAGCAGGCTTACCTTCCAAGCTGAGGGAGCCGAGGGTGGGAAGCTGATCCTTAGGAGAGGTGGGACCACATTCCTGCTGCGGCACCCGGCAGCTGCTGCTGTCGCTCCCCGATCCACCCCGCTGGCTCTGCAAACACGCAGGGAGCAGAAGGGAGCAGGCGTGGAAAAAGGGAAACACCAGAGGCACAGCAGCTCTCTGCTTTGCATGTGAGGAAGCAGAGCCCTACATGTCAAGTATGGGGAGCAGGAGACTGACTCCTTCACAAATTTTCTTGGGAAGGGCAAGTTGGAATATGTTTGAGGATAAAACCAAGGAAGGCTGTTTCAACATCAAAGTGAATTGATTCTGAGATCTCTGAGCCTCCTCTGACAGGGCAGTCCCTGGAGGCTGTAAGTGCTTTCTTCTCTTCATGGCTCTCTTAAGTCAGCTGTGTTGAAGTGACCATCCTTGTGTTGGCAAGGTCCTGCAGCTGTTATCCTCCACAGGTACAGACAGCAGTAGAACAACTGAGCTCTTTTTTGTTGGATACCCATTGTTTCAGCTATACATACATGATGTCCTTGAATGTTACTGCTGTATCACAGCAAATCAAATTATTCCAGGCATTAAATATTAAAATAATAAAATAATAAAAATATTAAATAAACAAAAAATATTACAAAAAAAAAACATTAAAATGCATCACAAAAAAATTAAATTTTTCTTCCCATATTCTGTGGTGCTGTTTGCCTTGCCTTCTTTCTCCACAATGGTAGACATAGCAATGATGAGACATGGCTAACAAAAAACATTAGGAAAGCATTAAGTAGTTTCTTAGGTATCTTTTGACTGTTTTGACAGCTGAGAACAAGGAGAAGATAGAGCCCCACAGAAAACAAGCAACTGGGTCCCCAGGCAGGCACCCATTTTTCTGGGCACCTCCCAGGCAAGCAGGAAGAGTGAGTGCAAGAGTGCAAGATACGAACACTCACTAACAAACCAACTCCCATCACACTTCTTCCACATTCTGTCTCTGCCCCCTCTTATCAAACACCAAACCTCAAAAAAAGACATTACTCAGTGCTGATAAAGACACCAGCAGCTGACCTCCAGCTCTGCCCCTTTTTTGCAGAACAAAAGCAAAACATAAGTCACTTGCCCCAGCATTTATTCCCTTAAGCATAGCCTAAATAAATGTGTAGTAAAGGCTTTGACTGATGTATTTGGTTGCATATCCCTTTACAAACTTATTTGGGTTCGTTTGTCAAACTTTGTTCACTTTTTGTCCACAGAGAAAAATCTCTACCCTGCAATATAAAATTTACTTTGAAGGCAAATTGAAAAGTTGAAAAGGACAAATAAAGATCCAAGTGTCTAAAAGTTATCTGACTGCTGACAGCATTTGGTTAAGAGCATATAATTTTGATAGCAAACCTTTTGACTTGCAAGACCTAATGAAGAATCTCAACCACACCTCTTTATGAGGAGGAAAAAGAATGAAAACAGAATTCTCAACAGAACTCCTTTATTTCACTAACTCTCAACTGCAATTTATTCTGCAGCCCAGGGCTGGTTTATAGGAGCAGAATGAGTTTGCTTTTTCTGCAGTCTATTAAGACATGATAAAGCAATAATAAACCATGTTTCCAGCTGGATTGCCAAAGTGTTTATGGATTCTAAGCTTGATTATATTTTTGCAATATACATTGATCAAACATTAATTTGTGGTGGAGAAACCTTGTTTATTTTGAGGCAAGAAGAGGGATGGGAAGCTAATATTTTAAAATACAATTTCATTTATCAACATCACTTCAGCTAATCCGAATTGCTTATGTACACAATATGGTCTTTGCTACTAAAATCATAAAAGATTCTAAAGTATTCATTTTGCAAATGCATGAAAATTAGTTTTATATTCCTATGGCTGATAAATTATCTTCAATTAAAATGTTGATGTACAAGATAATGAAAAAGCCACAGTGGATGCATTTGAGAGCCAAGAGAAATCTTGACATCATAGTGTTAATGCAAATCTATTTTTTCAAAATAAAATACTCCTTTTATTGGTAGGAGATATTGTTCTAGCTCTGTGACAACCACACTCCCCTGGGAGCTTCTTAATTCCTGAAAAGCTTGCTCACTACCAGCATTCATTCAAGCCTGATGCTCATATGAGAAACCTTTCAGAATGTGAATAAAACATGAGAATTTACCACCTCACTGAGTTATATTATATTATATTGTATTTACAGAAAAATTAACTGTATACACTTCATAAAACCCACCAAGGCACACTTCATGCACATGAAAAAGAAGTCCTGACATCCCGGTCTAGCAGGGCTAAAACCCCACCTCTGAGTTAAGGCAGCACTGTTGGAACTTCAAATAAAGACTAAGCACAGAAGGTGGCTCTCAAGCACTTCAAAATGCATTAGAAACCTGAATAGTAGTGGGGAGAATTGAATGAGTGAACACTGTTGTACAGGAACATTTACTTTTAAGTATCTCATACACATGAAATACTAGCATAGAGCTGTAAGAAAAAATTAAGGTTTTCTGCTCAGGATAAGAAATAAAAAAGTCACAGGCAGTTCCTCGAGAGGGAAAAATAACTTCCCATTTCACTTGCTGGTGCACAGTTGTATATGAGACTTCCTGCACTTAGATCTAATAAAATGTAACTTACAGGTCCCATTCAACCTTGATATACATTTGTATTGCCAATCTACCTGAGGAAATTATTCTTTATTGTGCTAGAATGAGATACAGAATTCCAAAGGAAATAATATTGAACTGCAGGGAAAAAAATCAGCACTATTTAAAAGACAAAGCAGGTTTTTTTATTCTCATAGAAAAGGACATTAAGGGACAATTCAAAGGAACCTGGGTGTAGACAAGAGGGTGAGCTATAGGGAGAAAACATAGACACAAGATTCTAAAAACAAAACCAGCAATTTTTCCAGTGTGTTTCAAAATGGATAAAATACCTTTTAAATAAAACTCACCCACTCTTTTCACCACTGCATTTTAGTGCTGTAGGACACCTTTACAAGTGCCTATTAAACATGTGCTGACATTCCCATAACCTCACCCAGCACATTTTATTTCAAGTGCTCAAGTTCTGGCTGAAGGAAAGTTCAAGGCAAAGAAATAATAACACAGCTTCTGCTCCCTCAGCTCAAATCCATCCTCCCTGTAATGCTCTTCCCTACAAATAAGGCACGGCGGTTCAAGTACTGCATTAAACTTCATTGAACAAGGGGAAAGAAAACCACCAGTGAACTCTTTCCAGAAAAGTACTTTATTAGGGAGGATAAAAAGCACTGTTCAGACAGTCCGAATAGGCGTGGCCTTCTGCACTGTCAGGCTCCTCGGGCTCAAAGTCATCGGGGTCTGGGGGCAACTGGTCGGTATCTTCATCAGAAGTGGAAGGGCGCGTGAGGATGATCCTGGGGATCTTCAGCAAGATGCAAAAGATTGCAAAGAAGAGTGTCAGGTCAAAAGAAGAGAATCATTTAAAAGGGGTATTGTAAAGGTACAGGGGAAGCGAGTGATCAGAGAAACAAGCGAGAGATGTCACACTGCAGAGCTCCTGGCAGGTGAGCTGTTCTATACCAAAATTTGCATTGGTCATGAAAGCAAAATTGAGATAAATTGCCTTTACCTCTCGTTAGCTAATTTAAAAAAAAATTAAAATTATAGGAAAGAAAGGAGAAAAAATATTAAAGAATATTTAAAAGTCTTTAAAGAATAAAGACAAGTATGAAAAATGTACATTCGCTTTTAACTTAATTATTCACTAAACTCATGCACCTGAAAAAATTAAAGGATTAGAGACCAGAGACAATAAAGCATATAAATTCTTGATCCATGAAAAATTACACATTTTGGCTTTTTAACTGACAAAATATATTTAAGTGAAACATTAAGACAAAATATCAATGTGTAAATTCATTAGTTAAGAAATATGCATACATGGATTAGATTCATATAAATTTTTAGCCAAGACTTTTTTGTTCTTTGAGAACTATATTGCAATGCTTATTAATTTTTAATTCTGTATCTGAGAAAAGAGAATACTGTCAGGTTTCTGATTTATAGACAAATAATGGATCAGTTATGGCTTCTATCAATGAATAGATTACCACAAATTCAACTCGGATGCACAAAGTCATTCTAATTTTCACTAATTAAAAATACGTATATTACACCATGTAATGAAAACAGATATTACAGTAACTTGAGCAGGTAAAATAACAATAATAATAATAATGATAATGATAATGATAATGATAATGATAATGATAATAATAATAAATAAATAAAATGTCCATCTTAACATGATGTTGAAAATTTTTAGGAAAGGTAGTATTTCTTATTACCAGCTACTTGGTTGCATTTTTTCATGCTTTATAGGAATGTTTAACGTTGACAGCACACAATTCAACCATTTATATATTACTTCCTTGCACTACATTATTTGATTTAGGAAATGACATGAGCACATACATGCTTAGTGGCTGCATTGAATTATATTAATTATTCCCCAAACAATCTCCAATTCAGTTTTGGTTTTGTTTTGTTTCTGTTTCTTTCCCTTTAGCTTAAACTAAGGATACATTTCTGGAAGCTTTCAATAACATATATAGAGACTAAGTACTTGCCAAGCTAGTAACTCCTGGGAAGATTTGCTTCTGTCATGCCCATCTGACAGCATTTATAAGCTTTCCACACAATGGATGTTTCTCTTGGCTCTCTTCATTGTTAAAAGATGTTTTTTTCTTCATGGCAGGCAGCAGCCATCTGCTTTGTGCCACAGCAAATGCACATCCTATATGTACTGGCAGTATACTGGATCATATATTGAAATTTTGCCACCTCAGAAACTGGTGCAGAAATATGCAGTTAACTTTGCATTTCATTGAGCTGACTGTTCAAAGCTCATGGAAGAGTTTTGCTTGCAGTGCTGTGCCACCTACAAGAGATGTGCACATATCCCCAGGACCAGGCATGCATTGCATTAGTAAGTATGAAAGAAGAGTTGCCTGTACTTCTTTTTTCCTTTGGAAAGCCTTGTTGAGTGTCAGTTATTGAACTCTATCATAAAATCATATAATCATTTTGGTTGGAAAAGACCTTTAAGATCATCAAGTCCAACCCTTAACCTTGACACCACCAGTAAACCATGTCCCTAAGCAGCACATCTACACATCTTTTAAATATTCCCAGGGATGGTAACTCAACCACCTGTCAGCCTGTTCCAGTGCCTGACAAAACACTGTGAAGAAATCATTCCCAACATCCAATCTAAACACCCCTTAGCACAACTTGAGGCAATTTCCTCTTGTTCTATTACTTGTAACTTGGGAGAAGAGACACCCACCTCACTGTGTTTCTACTCCCCAGTGATCCCTCTTCCAAGGAATCTAAACCAGTTATCTGAAAAAGTTTTTCTTAGAGCATTTCATGACTTCTGGAGCCTGATTCTTCTATCTTTCAAATATGATGGAACTAGGCCTGACAATCACAAAAGAATTTAATTGATGAAATGGAAGCCAGAAAAAAAAAAAATAAATCTAGCTGTTGGTGAGGCATAACCTTAGCAATTTAAACAAACAACATGAAGTTCCTGTGGATTATTCCGCTCCACACCACCCTCAAACGTGCACACTCAGAGTTTTGATTTGGCACAAAGGTCCTTTGGAGATTCTTTTGTTTTAGACCTTATGAAATACTCATTATTTTAGTCAATTATCACAATTATCACAATTATTTTAGTTAATTATCACAAGCAAATTAGTCCTCTTTTTTTTTATTTATTTTATATTAATGATCTGAAAAAAAGCCAAATCTGAGATTGTGACAATATTGCTAAAGGAATGAATCCCATAGAGCGCTCAGTTCTGACACAAATACTCTTTCACATTTCTCCCTGTGTTCAATACACTGCAAGCTGTAATTAGGCTTTCACAACTTTCCCGAAAACTCATTTCACTTCCTTGATGACACACTCTCTCCTCTGCCCAGGCCTGCATACCTGTAGCACCTGGGCTGTGGTGGAGCCTTGGGAGGACAGAGGACATCCCCTCCCTGCTAGAAGCACAACTCTCCTGCTGATGCCCCCGGAGAGACTCCTTGCTAGACAACCATCTGCACACCAGTTCATGCTTGTACAACATCTACAGTGGTTGCATCAACTGCTTCCATGAATAAGTGGTGTTGGGAGAAGTCTTTCATCTGATCTTTCTGGTGCCACAGAATCAGCACCAAATGACTGACCAGCTTTCCACTGCAGAGGATGAATCACAGAATCATCTGGATTGGAAAGGACCTCTGAGACCATCAAGTCCAGCCCTTGATCTACTACCACTGTTGTTACCAGACCATGGCACTGAGTGCCACGTCAGTCTCTTCTTAAAAACCTCCGGGGACAGAGAATCCACCACCTCCCTGGGCAGCCCATTCCAACGTGCAACATCTCAGCCCAGTAGTGCTGCAGAGGCTGCAAACCTGCCTGCCCGAGAGGAAAGAGGGCTCAGCTCCTATCCACAGCAGTCCCTCTGTAGACCCTTCAGGCAGATGAAAGCTACATCCACCTACTCCATTTGGAGACCTTCTCTGACAAATCAAACACTCTGCTCCAAGTTCAACCATAACCTCTGTCTCTCTACTTTTTGCATTTCTCCCTTCCCACTCTCCCCCTGAAGCCCTGTGCAAACCCATACTGCTGCTGTCCTCAAACTCACCCCTGGTACTTTCTCTGTGGGCAGTTTTCCTGCTCCCTTCCTGCCTCCCTGACAGGATGGAGAGGACACCTGGTTTCCTCATAGCTGAATCATAGGTACCAATGACAAAACAGCTCTTGGTTGAAGATTGTGCCACCTACGCAATTGCAAATTGAGAGCAAACCCAATTAAGTAGCAGAGTGTGCATTTCTACAAGGTCCCATTCAGTGAAAAGAGGTTCAGGCTTCTACTTTCTCTTGCATCAAAAGGTAAAAAACCCAAACCAACCAACCCAAGAAATCCACAACAAAAAACAGCTAGCACAAAATGGATGTAAGAAACACTGATCACAATTCTAATCATTGTAACCATTCCACCTTCACCTAACTATCCTCTGTGAATTCAGGACTCTCCATCATTGCTCCAGAAAATCATACTATAAGTTTTAACAGCTTCCTTTTTCCTTCTAGCTTTGTCTTTTGTGTTTGGTTTTTTTTAAAAAAAAACCCAAACAAAAACCCCCCAAACAAACCACACCAAATCAAACAAGGTAACAAAACAACTCTAAACTTAACTTGCATTATCTTTTGTTCCATCTTTTTCTGAATCTATGGCTTCTCTTCCTAGACTACCCAGGGGATTTCACCCTTGCTTGGGCAACTGAGCTTGAATTGCTTGCATAAGGCATGTGGAACTGTGTGGAATTTCCATCTTCTATCAGTTATTCTTCAGAAGAAGTTGATCCTGGTACAGGAAGACAGATTATCCAGGATCCTGTGTTGTTCCAGAGTTTTACTCTCTTAGTTTTTACTGCTGTCTGAACTTGTTTAAAATATTTCTGTTGATATCACAAAGTCCTCCTACTCACTTTCCATCATCATGCACTCATTATTAAAATAAGTACCAGTCAATTCCAAGTCATCAAAATATGTAGAATGCTGCTTTTTTTTTTCAGAAAAAAGCATGATTAATCATTTGAAACATGTTATTATTTTCCTTCCTCCCTGAAATTATATTTTCACTGCCTAAAAAGTAAACTTCACAAATGACATGCCCTTATCAAACCCATGCAAATTCCTTTCATTACCTTGTTTACGTCTTTCTCACACTTTTTCAACATAAACACTAAGACTTTGGACAGCAAAAAGATCCAGTAAAAACTTTTGTTTAATCAGGCATAGCTAAATATCAATTTATTACAGACACTCTCATTTAATGGAATTACGACCCTCCACTGACAGTTGGAGTCCTTGAATTGAAGCAGAGGCACGGGCTGTCTCTGCACTCCTAGTCCACTGCAAGAAGTGGTAAAACTGACGCAGCTAAATAACCTAGGGCAATTTTGCTATGGTGTCTGCAGCCAGAATTCTTTCATATTGAAACAGGATAGGAACAAACCCACAACTAGCTATGATGCTTCAGTTGAAATTACCTTCTTAAGGTATTTTCAATCAGATGACCAGGTTAACCATTAATGATTTTTATCTTCCAGTTAACTCTTATCCATAAAGAACAAATAATTATGTCTTTTTATAACCATTTCAAAACCAAAACTAAACAGAACAATCCCCATCATCTTTTTTTTTCTCCTTTACTAGCCTTCCCCTTCCCCTTCTCTCCCTCACAGGTCCATACTCTAATCTTAGCAGAAGAAGAAAGCTTTCAAGGCAAGAGTCACAGCTAAAGGCCGAGCGTCACATGAAAGGTGTAACCAGGAGTGACACGTTCCATGGCTGGGAACAAGGCCAGTGGCCAAAGAGAAAGGCTGTTAATCAGGTGATACAAAACATGAAAAGCCAAATTTTGAAAGAATAAGGGCAGGGGAAAAGGATTTGGATTGGCCTTATGGAATAAAACCTGACATACTTTTAACCATCATTCAAACAGACCCATTTCTAAAGAAAATATTTCCCAGATAAAAAAAACCTCTCACAGGGAAGCCTGCCTAGTTTAACTCCATACAGCTACATGGTACATATTTCTGAAATACCTGACATAACAGGTATGTTATGTCAGTGCTGGCACCAGTGCTAAGGCTGATACCCTTCAGCTAGTAGAAATTCAAGGCAGGGAGAAATCTACCCAGCTGAGAGCATTTGCAGGGGTTTGCATAAACCTCATTAATAATGTTACAGTTACATATTTAACTTTACTTTTTTATCATCATGGATAATGGCAATATCTGTTATAGATTTGCACAATAAGAAATTGAGACTTCTCACTAAACAAGGAAAACATGCATTTGCCAGGTGAAGAAGGTCCTATTCTATAATGACTGTATTCATAAAAGAAACTGCCTACATCAAATTTTCTTCCTTAGTCATGCCTAAAAAAAAGATTAGACAGCTGCATTTTGAAGTAACAGCTTTAAAAAGAAGATGCTAAAATGTATCCAGCAAGAACAGCAGAGAAGGAGCTGATCAACTGCTGCATGGGTCAGACCAAACTGGCATCTGGCTTCTTGTAATGAAAGCAATGTGATGCTTCACTCCTGAAGACAGAAACAACAGATAAAAGCAACCTTCTCCCCAGAAGGATGTGTGCAGGAAATACAAGTTAAAGAGAGAGAATTACACGAATTAACACTTTGTTAATTCCTTACCCACAGTTAATCTTCACCCAAGGTAGAGGTGGGCAAGGCAACCAGGGTGAGGTGAGGAAGGTGTCTGGGGCAGGGGATGAGGGGAGCATGACAAAAATCACCTAATGCACAGCAACATGTACAAACCATGAATTGAATTGCAGAGTTGAATTTGCAACTCTGTCTACACACTGAACACAGCTTCCCTTTAAAGCACCTTATCAAGAAGATTTTAACTAGCAAGTGCTTTATGGTGCACACTCAATGCTCCTGGTCTCAGAAGTCCCTGGCTGCATCCATTTCCCCACTTCCCTACTAGCTCAACCTTCTTTTCCAAGGCTCGTTGCTCTTCCCACACTGCCTGGTGACTTGCTCCAATATTGAATTCAGATCAATATGATTTCCTGGAGGTTCAATACACTGAATGTGTGCTAATCCAGGTGTTTTGCCCTCAGATTTCCTCTGTGGGAATTTTCTAAAGTTTGATATCTTTTAGAGGCCAGGTTTAAAACTGAGTATTTTCTCCACTTCTTACTGCAAAAAGCAAGAGAACACCTTAAATGTTTTATCTGTCTATCAGTGTGTAGTATATACACCATGTGGACATGTTGCATTTAAAGCAACACTCCTTTCTCTTTTACCTACCCACCAGTTCAGGGCCTCCCAAGGGCAATGCACAAGGCAAGGCAGGTGAAATCTGGTCAAACTCACCATTGCATTTCACAGGAGGTAAAAATGAAAGATCAGTGTCTGTCGTGTCATATCTGCAATGCCATTGGACACAAAAGGCTTTTGTAGGATTCAAAATGCTTAAGAAAATTGTCCTTGCTCCAGTTCTTTCATCTTCTAATGTTCCACTGGACAGTGACCTCCCTGACAGGGGAACCCGATACATAGATTTAATTTAAGTGCTTTCTGTGTAGGCACTTACAGCCTGCTGCTACAAAAACATGGAAGAAAATCCATTGCATTGATCACATTGGGAGATTTAAAAGCTACCACCTCCCTGGGCAGTGCCACCCACAGCCCATGTTACCAGTCCTTTTGATTTTGAAGAAAGCTGATAACCCCTGTGAAAGGCAGTGGTCACACCTGAACACCTGCAAGAATTCAACACCTCCTCCTCCCATGCTGAATTCCTGCTGAGTGCATGAGGATGCTTTTCACAAGGAGAGATGGGTGCTGATCATTTGTATGGTTGTTCAAATATTTATTCTTTTTTATTCTCAAACAGTCTGATGTCTCCTAGAGCACAGTTCCAGTTGCCTTGCTCAAGTCTGCTTGTCTGTTGTATGTATTTTTGCTCATACTGTCTGCATTGCTTATGTTGTCAACCACAGAATGGGTTTACTATGTAGATTTTTTTTTTCTTTGAGGTATTTCAATATGGAATCTTGAAAAGATCAATTAATGACTTTTTTCTCTAAAAGTTTTTTTTCCCTATTTAGAATTGTTAACGACAAGCTCTGCAAAATCCAAGAATTCAAAGCTTGAAGTGAGTCACTTCTGACCAATTCCTGTGGGAAAAGTACTAAAAGGAAGAAAAGGAAAAAGATACACTATGCAAACAGAAGCATTTGTTTGGAGCAGGAACTTAATCCCAAATTCACAAAATAACCACTGCGCTATGGAGGTAAACACAGTGCATGTATTACAGACCTCTCATCTTTCATCCTGACTCAGAACTAACTCAATTACTTAGATAAAAGTGGAACCAAACCAGCAGACTGCATGGAGGAGGAGATTACATAGCAGGTGGGTTCTTACATTCTGCTGAAGCTCACACAATCAGTTCAAGGTTAGCTAAGCCAACAAGGTTGTGCATGAGCTTCTTTGCAAGACTCACAAGATGCAAGGCAGACCTCTGCCTTCTAAAACTTACCCTGTCAGAAAAAAAATATTAATATAGAAATACCAACACCCTTACCTGACAAGATCAAGGGACATGGAAATGCTTTGGATAAAGCAGTTCTTCATAAAAAACTTGAAGACTGAAATATGGAGTCATATGGTGTTACAGTAACAGGTCAGTCAGACACTGACTGTGAGAAGGGTCATTATTGTTTGAAATGAATTTCAGAAGAAAACTATCTTTGATGATGATAAGGACTTTCTGAATCCCACTTTAGTTGTCTTCTTTTATAGAGCTTCTCTGATCTGAGTATTCTACTGGTTTTGCTTTTAAAATTGAAAAAAGTACAATGAGTAAAGAAACAAGAAAGAAGTTTTATTATGTTTAAAGTTGTATGATTAGAACTTTCTGATGTGACTGGACCAGATGAATAAAGAAAGGAATTGATACTTAAATATCTGAAGGTTTTTTTACTGGTGTAAGGGCATCAAGACCTTTTTCTGTGAAGTTTAAATCAGCTACAAGTGAAGTAGATGGATCTGCTGTGATTCTCATCCACGTAGGATTTCTCATGACTTGTGTCTAAAGAACATGTGAGAAAGGCAGAAAACCAGTGCCCTATGTATAGTGGGAACATCATATATGCACTTTCTAAAGGCAGTTTGATGCATTACAGATTCTAGTATACCAACGTCGTGTGTTTTCTCACCATATTTAGGAATATTACAGATCTTCCCATTTTTAACAGAGCAACCAAGACACTTGGCTTTTTTAGCTTGAAGAAGTTCTTTGGATTTTCAACTTATGGAAGTATTTTCAACTGGAAAATAAAAATTGTGTAAATGTTGTACACTATGATGTTTGAGACCAGAGCTCTCAAATAAGTTTCTATAAGCAACTAAAGAGAAAACCTTTTTTAAGCCATCTCATAGACAAACTCTGCAGCTTGATCCTTCTTACACAGTAATCTACACAGGAAACCAGGTTTGCATCATCTATTTGCTTATTTTTCGGTCAACTAACAAAATCCCATTTTTTTTTTAAATGTGAATGGTTAATAAAAAACATATTTGGTATGGGATTATAGTCTTCTATATGATCAATGAACTTTGATTTTTTGCCATTAGCTGGGTTGTGAATGGTATTCCTGGAGAAGTATGAAAAAAAAAAGCTCAAAGAACAAACAAGGCATTCCTCTGGCATTTGCTGTAGAAGAAACGGTTGTTGCTTCCTCGTACTTGAGGCTTAATGCAAATATGATCCTTTTTGACCTTAATTATTCAGATACCTTCATCTTATTGTATCTTCCTGCTACTTATATATGATTTCAGGTATGCAGGCAGATGACCATGGCCAGGGAGGTTTTCAGAGAGTTGAATTTTTAGGGAAGTTCACAAAAGTGGATCAGATTTCTAAAAGCCACCCTGCAGGCTCCACTGTTTCCTTCCGTGGCCTGTGTGGTAGGCTTGAATCTTGTCTGACATCAGTAACATGAAATATGGGCATGCAGTCTTAATTTGTCACACAAGTTTCTCCTCGAGTCAAAAGACAAAAAAAGGGTCACCTGAAAGTAGCAGCTCAATCCCTCCCTTCTACAAGAGGCACCCTGGAGATGCTGCTCCATCCATTTACTAGAGAGGGAGTCCAGACAACAAAATAAACACTTCAGCTGAAGAGAACAGACACCACCCTTTAACCCCCCAAACCAGACTGCTTCAGAAGCTCTGATCTGCTAAATAGTTCTTATCCAGGAGCTGAACCACTCCAGAAGTCACATCCCAGATACAGTGACAGCCCAAGTAAGTAAACTTGGCAGGGTCACTGATCTTTGGTAGGTGTTCTCCTCTTATGCAGCCACTCACAAGTTTTATGCCAGTCTTTATTCACATTAATGACAGCCAACAGAGAACCTAGCTAAGAATGGTATGTTACTCATGGAGGTCATCTTACTTACTGTTATGACATGGTTTACTTTCGGGAAGGAGCTGCCCTTGGATGAAGGTTCAGTAGGACCAGCATCAAGGGCATCGACTTCTGAAACAAGGGATGCCTTTAAAAACAAAGCAGCAGAAATGCATACTTTTATTCTGAACATTGATTAAGGAGAACAATTCCCTCCCCCTCAGGATACTATACAGATGCCTGGGCCTACATATTGTTGCACAACAAAAGCAAATGAAACTGCAATTCTTGCTGTTCCCCATTTTTTATGGACACACGGTATATTTTAACTGCAGAAACGGTCAGTTCAGGAATTAGAAACTGTAACAGAAGTTGTTCGTATCAAGAGAAAAATATTGGTTATTTGCACAGAGTCTAGTCTTGTGGTCAAAAATATTAGAACTCCAATAGCACACCTGAATGCATGAATTGCTTCTCATCTCCCACCCACACACAAAAAGCAGAGATTTTTGGGTTTTCTACATCGTTTAAATAGATGAATGATTCTGCCATCTTGTGGGAGAAAGAGAAATCATAACTATTCACAGGATAACAACAGCAGGACATTACAGCATGGAACAGATTTTTCATCTCTTTTTTACACGTTTCAATATTCATTAAAAAACCAGGCATTAGTAGCAAGTGTATCTCAAATAGCCCCCAAAATAAGAATTAATTAAAGCCTCATGGAAGAATCTAGGCAAACCGGTTGATTTTTAATATACTGACGATACCAGAAACTCTACTCAGAAGTTAAAGGTACAGACACTAAAAATCTGGATTCTTTTTTTCCCCGATGATCTGACAATATGAAATATGTAAGAAAACAATTAAATTATTTCACATAGGTTAAAATAAAAAAAATAAAACATTAAAAAAGTATAGTCCTTTCATAAGGTAAAATGATAGAGAATTTTAACTGTAATTAATCCTTTAAAAAATGTTAAACGAACTTCTGTATGTGGATTGTGGAACAAGGAGCATGCTAGAGTAATAACTCTTAATTTATACAGGTATAAATGAAAATTTAAAAGAACAAGAGCTGAAAAAAATATGGACCGGCTTCACCTCAAAGTGATTTTGTGGAGGCTCGTCCCACTTTATTCAGCAAGTGGAAACTGAACAGTGGGTGAAATATACATATCACAAAACTATGCCTGATCACCACTGCTCTTGGGAAAATCAGAAGCTCACGAGAGTGACTTCTGGTAGAAAAGATGAGACTTGAGGTGGAGCAGCCTCAGAGATGCATTTACCACTTGGCACTGTAAGCCTCCATCAGGAAGGTTACCTTGAGCTGTCCTCTCCAGATGAAAATTACCTGGGAGAAACAAGCTCTCTAGTTTATATTTCTTTGTAAAAACTGCAATGAGCTCATCTAGTAAATCTAATACAATGTCACAAGAAAACTTCTTGGAGGAAATACAGCTGCATTTGTACTTACATGACTGCTTACTAAGACCATTATTTTCCTTTTCAAATAAGACATTTAAGTGAATAATGTTTTGTTAAGCACTTTGAACATAAAGATCTGAGGGTCAGAATATAATAAGAAGGAATACATCAATTTAATGTAATTACAATTTCTTTATAATGTAGTTTGGGAAGTATCTAAAAAGCTATGGCAAGCCTAGATCTAGATCTCAAATTCCACAACTCTGAGTGATTTGATTAAAAAACAGCATCAAAAGAACACACCCCACCTACCTCTGCCACTCTGTCTCCTGCTTGCACCCCAGCCATGTCTGCTGGACCATCTTTTGGCAGCCGTGCAAACACAATCCCCTGGTAACACAAAAGAAATGTTTCAGATCTGATTTCTTCCATTGTTCTTAGATGTAAAAAACAAATGGGAAGTAATTAATTTTCAAGAACTTTTGTTCTGCTGCCTCTATTAAAATAAACAATAAACATCTTAGTACATTAGCAAGAAAAAAATAGCTTTTATGGCTGATACATCCAATGAACAAAAGTCATTAAATTATTTACATTGTGGCTTGAGGACAGACTGGGAAACAAAGATTTATTTAAGAGATAATTAAGTGAGATGTGAGAAATATGTCTCTCAAATCAACTTAGCTCCTGGAAATGAGCAAATGGGATGGGAGAGGCATGTGGACTGCTAAGGAGTGACCTCAAACTGAAGCAGAAATGGGAAACCAGACAGCAACATTTCACCCATCAGGGTGTCTTTGGAAAACCATTGGTTTACATATGGTTTTCTCTCCAAAACCATCCCTTCAGGAGCTTCTCCATCAAAATCTACTGCCAGCCTCCCTTTTGGGTGAAAAATTAACCATGTTTACCCTTGTTAGATTTATTATGAAGACACTTATTATGTCCTATCAAAGACAACCTCAGAAAGAAAACAAAGAAACACAATAGTTCAAAGAACTGCTCATCAGTTTCTTTCTAATGATTACTAGATAAATTTTGAGTAATGAAATGCACCTCATCATTTTCTTTACATGGAGATGAGCCCTTTCCACCAGCAATGCTAATACCAAGACTCCCCATTTGACTGCACACAGTAATGGTTATCTGGAAAAGAATTATAATGGATAAGTGGCCTGAATAATCAAAAACATTGCCTATTAATTACATGAGTAATGAAAATCTACCTCCCACTCTGAACTCCAGCAGATTTTTCCCCTCTGGAGCTCTCAGCCCAGAGAAAAATGGTGCTACACTTCAACACCATGCAAAACTAGACTTTACTCTTCAATAACACCAAGAATGCATTATTTCTGCAGGTTTTAGTCATGCCAAGACCACATAAGGTTGTTTACCATGCTGCTGACCAAACTTGTTGTTTCATAAAACCCACCACTTTCCTGAGCATTCACAATGGCAACACCACCAGTACACAGAAGGAGCAGGAAGGAGCAGGTTTTTCATAAGTTTATGAAAAACCTTTGCTTTGAAACCTCATCAACAATCTGATTTGCGTATTCTCTAATTCTTCTGAGAGCAGACAAATGTATCTCAGCACTATAGGAGTAATATTCTTTTCTTTAAATGAGCTTTGTGTATGCATAGGTTAACTCCATCAAATGATTTGACAGTACTATAAGCATTAAAATTAAAAATATCAGGAATATTTTAACTTGCTTTAAAAATCAGAGCAAGTTGTAGTCTACCTCATCTGTTCTCCTGCCACTCGTATCAGACAAAATTTAGCGCAAAATCTTAGATAATTTTTTCAATTCACAGAATTCACAACAAAGGCCAAATAAAATTTGTTTCAAGTTCCAATGACAGCTTACATTTAAGAATTATTCCTTCCAATTGCTGGTTGTTTTTTTATGTTAGTAGCAACAACAATTACATTAAATTTAAAGGACACCTTGCCATAGTGCAGAGGAATCTGAATGCAAATTGCATTTCACCTCATCACATGAGTAAAATGTTCTTATTTTCATTTACTTGCTTTATATCTCTGAGAAAATTCAGGCTTCGAATAACTTGTTTTGTTTTACAATTAAGGCTATTTTAACACAGCTGTGTTTCAAAACTTAACAAATGTATGCAGTTTTTCTAGCAGGTAAAAGATACACATCTCAAATTCCTTTTGCCTAAAAAGTTAAGAAAATATCCTACCAGTCAAATGCAAACAACCCTGCCAAATGTTGCTTTAGACTTAGCATTACCCCACATGCTCAAGACTTCACAATTCTGGGCAGTGCTTTGGTGCCAGGTCCCAGCACAGGTGCCACATGGGGTGAGCTGCCTTTCCTGGGGCTGCATCCTACAACTCCATGGATGCAGCTAAGTTCTGCATCTCCTGCCCCAGGGATGGCCACTGCTTTGGTGCCATCTGTACTGGGACACCCTAGGAGACAACACATAAAGCATGGTTCCAGCTCATGTGCTCCAAAGCATGCCAAGATGGGATATAGCTATTAAATTCAGACTATGGCTTTCTCCATAAACTTCAGCCCAAATCTTGCTGTTCTCACTGATAAATTTTCACTTGGACGTTTTCATCCCTTTTCATAGGACAAAGGCTTTCTCAAGCCTTTGGTAAGGGTAAGGCCATGTCATTGCTCCTAAACCTGCACACACCCTTGGCTTGACCCTACAATGCCAAAGCTGGACATAGAAAATGAAACGGTATTGAATAGCTATAAAGTATTTAAATTTTTCTAATGGGAAATCTTTTTCCATATAAGCCAGTGGGAGCCTCAGCTCCACAAACCTCAGCTTACACTCTGCAAAAGGTAAGTCCCATTACATCTACCATGCAACCTCTCCTTTACATCTTATATAAACTGCCTTGTACGAGAAGTGGATCTTCCCCACAGACATGCAGACTTCCCCATGGACATGTGGAGCCCACCCATCAGTCAGCCCAGCCTGTGCAGCAGTTTAATACCTTCAGTGGGGGCTGTGGAGCATCCACCACCCTCAAATCCTCTGGGATCCATCCACTCTCACTGGGGAAGCTGCCCACTCCTGAGGTGGGTGGCTGCACCTTAGTGTTAGTCCCTGGAAGAGTCTTCCCTTTCATTGCCAACTTGTGTTTTTCTTGAAGAGATGTTCTGATATTTCTTTGATTTCTCATGCTATCGTTGGTATCAAAAAGGCTGCCAGAAAACTTGGAAATAGGTTCCTGGGTGTTAAAGATAAAAAAGTAAACACTGCAATAACAAGAAAAATACCTGATACCCAGAACCTACCCATCATAGATTGGACTTGTTTGTCTCTGTCACATTGCTCCACGTTAATATGTTTCAGTAAAGACAAAACTACAACTTTAAAGCAAGTGTACAAGTATCTTTCTTTGACCATTATTTCCCTGAGCATAGTTTTTCCTCAACATGGGAGTAGAAATTGTGGGAACAGGAGGAGGACTGGGATTCACACAGCTTTTCTCTAGATCCCCTGGCACACACAAGCACATAAAACCCATATATCCAACTAAGTTCTCCAGTGCCCTAGGAAAAGGGGCATGAGACTACTTTAGGCAGCTTCTGACAGCCCAGTAGCACTGAATCCACTGTCCCAGAGGAAGGAGCCATATGTATGAGGCAAAGGACAAGGCTTCCATGCAGAAAGCAGAAAAACTGACACTCAGGTGACAGACACCTGGTGGACACAGGCTAGAGAAAACACAGCATTCAGGGCTTCCCTGACATCAGCATCCTGAAGGAGCATTAACCAAAGTTAAACATGCAGTGGGGTAGCACTTCAACCTCACTGGTCCTTGGGACACACTGAGCTTGCTAACAACCTGGAAGAGATGGAGGGATGTTGGGAACTGGGGATATAAGTGGGAGTGAAACACTGAAACATATGTTTATTACCATTGCTCAGGTTACTCATCTTAACCTGCAAGTTGAACTGTACCCCTGGGATTTGGATTGGACCTTTTAATTGCAAGCAAAGTAATGGAATAAAACCTTGAGCAAGATTCTGTACCCTCTGCACAAGCAAGAATGTGAAAGTACAGGCAGAGCAGCTTCCCACCAACACAAACTCAACAGCATAGCACTATGAGCAGATTGCAGTTTCTTGAGGGACATACAAGTCCTTCCTGACTTCAAGGAAACTACCTACATCATCAGGATCCTCCAGTTCTTCCGCTTCTTGCTCAGGACTGATCCTTCCTTCCTTCCATTTTCCATTAGCAGAGCTGAATTTATACAGGTTACCACCATGCAAACTTTCCTTTCCTTTCAACGAGGCCCAGCGAGAGCCCTGGGAGCTCCAGTTATGGCCACTGTACAGTTTAGGAGACTTGGGAAGCCACTTCATAGAGCCCTGAGAGGAACATGACAGAGGGGAAAAAAAAAAAAGAAAAAAAAAAAAAGAAAAGAAAAAAAAGAAAAAAAAGAAAAAAGAGAAGAAAGAGAAAAAAAAAAAAAAAAGCAACAAATGGATTTTGAGAAATTGATTCAGACATGTATGTGAGGAAATCATCTGGCAAGTCCTGCAAGGTATATTAGTATCTTGTAAATATTGGGTTTCCCCTATTTACCTTGAGAGGTACCTTCAGTCCCAGAGAGACACTTTGGTGATACAAAGAGCAAGTGAAGGCTGCTGAAATTAGTAGAAGCCTTCAGGGACTTATGAAAGCATGGAACCAAGCCCACCTTCAGCATCATAAAGAAGAATTAATGATCAGCAACAGTATTCAGTAATGTAACACTTTGTATTATGAATAAACAAGAATTCTTAGACCTTTAATGATTATCTCATCTATGACCTGTGCTAAAAAAGCCTATCAAATCACCCTCCTCTTTTCATTATCTGTTAAATGAATATTCAGTTTGTTGAGTGGTCCAAATAGATAGTTGGGACCACTTAATAATTGGGATAATAATACTCAATCGATCTTTCAAGGTTTGCTGATTTTCAAAGTAATTATAGCCCAGTTTTCAAAAAACATCCATTATTTATTTACATCCAAAAAATTCCACCTCTCTTCTTCATACACAGAAGTTCATAAATGACAACTTGTGTCAAGGCTGCCTATATACCTTAATTTCACAGAATTTCTCAAGTAATTTTTCAAAGTAACCTTTATTTTTCTTTAAGCTTTATTTTAGTCTCACCTTTAAATTCTCTTATGGTGATAAAAAACTACTGGCAGAAAGCAGCCTGATGTCATCAGAATAGGTACATTAACACTTATGCTCCAAGAAGGCAAAGAGAACACAAAATTAATGAAAAATTTCATCAATGAGCTTATGGTGGAGAAATCAGCAGCACAGAATGACGTTCACATTGTTTCAAGTGATTTCATTCAGATTTAACAATTCTCTAAGCTCCCATTTTTCCATTTCAATGCAGAATGGCTGTGTTCACACACAGAGATCTCTTGCTGTTGTTATCAGCACCCCAAATGTCACTATCTCTGTTAGATCTAAGGTTGAGAAGGAAAAGGAGATAGGAGGAGGCTGGACATGCTGATTCATCTTCAGCTGCTGAAGGAGCTCCACTTGCAATTCTTCACTTGCTTTTGGTTTTAGAATGGCTGAAAAGACTAAAAAATGGACAAGGACAGTATCTCAGGTGTCTCATAGGAAAATTTTCCAGACCTTTCTGTGAGTCCTGAAAAGATCATAGCCCCAACAAAGGATTATTTGCACTGTGGGTAGGAGGCATGGCTGGCCTATAGAGGGGATTTTCTGCTTAACAACATTTTGAACAGCACTTGCATTCAGCAATACCCTTCTCTGCTAATAAAGAGCTTGCATTTCTGGTTCTCCTAAACCACACTGCTCAGGACACTTGAGCTGATTGCTGATTTAGTTCATCAGTGAACTGAATGTGAAAGCAGCACTGACAATCATTATACAGCACTGTCTCCCTTTCCTCCTGACAATTCAAAAGGCAGGCAGGGCACCTCCTGGTGTTTCTTTATGCTTGCCTTGAATAAGGAAACATCAGGCATCCTTACACCGGAACTTTATTTCCTTCAAATATTAACTAGGTGGATAGCAATTCCAAACAGACAGGTAAATAGCACACTAGCTGAAGTTCTTTGTTCTCCTCTTGGTCTGTTTTATTTCAGAACAGCTAATATGACACCTCCCAATGTTCAGGGTATTTCCAGAAACAGTTTAAATCCTTGTCAACTTTTAAGCTCATTAGGAAGTCATAAAGCAATTTCACTCTAAAAATAAACACAGGTACAGTGAAGCATTTAATGTCTTCATAGGGAATGTCTCATCCTTCTTTGACCCTGATCCCTAATCCTAACCAACAGCTTTTCAAACCCAGCCTGACAAATTCTCCAAGAACAGTAAAAAACTGTTCCCTCAAGGCAACAGAAATAGATTTCAAATTGTCACATGCAAAATTTGCTACCAGAGACCAAAGGTACAGCTCTGCTTGCTGTGCTTTAATGTGAAGTGACCACCCAATCTGATTTTTTTTTACTGGATTTTGCTTTCCCTCCCCAAAATAAAACCATGTCTTTACTCTGATGTATTATTGAAAACTGCATTAGTTGGGCAGGAAGCTTTGAACATCTCTCAAGGCAGAAATTGATACAGTTCAGCTAAGATAGAACTGCACTCCACGAACACAGCTACCTTAAAAAACCTCCAGCAACTTATTAGGACACTCTCATATTAAATACTGTGGGACCACGCTTTGAGACAAAAGAAGCTACTGGCAAATATCCTGAGACTAAGAGAGAAAATTGATTTATCCTTGTATTTACATACAAATTTTACAGATCATAATTGGTATTCTTACTAGCCAGGTATGGTGGGAAGCTTCTTCTCACATTTTATACATTGGGAAGCTGAATCCCAAAAAGACTAAAAAGGTCAATGTTTTATGCCATTAGTAGCAAATAAAGAGTGAAGCACATCATCACAGAATCATGGAATGGTTTAGGTTGGAAGGAACCTTAAAGATCATCTAGTTCCAACACCCCTACATAGGCAGGGACACCTTACACTAGATTAGGGTGCCCAATGCCCCATCCAACAGGAAAGAATTTTTTTCCTAATATGTAACCTAAATCTCCCCTCTTCAAGTTTGAAACCATTTCCTCTTGTCCTCTCACTGCACACCTGTGTCAAAAGCCCTACCCCAGCTTCCATGTAGGCTGCCTTCAGATATTGGAAGGTTGCTATAAGGTCACCCCAGAGCTTCCTCTTCTCCAGGCTGAACAACCCCAACTTCCTCAGCCTGGTTTATAGGGGAGGTGCTCCAGCCCTCTGAGCATTTTAGTGGCTCTCCTCTGGACACGTTCCAGGAATTCTGTGTCCTTCCTATGTTGGAGACTCCAGAACTGGATACAGTACTCCAGGTACAGAGCAGAGGGGGAAAATCACCTCCATACAGATAAACATTCTCTTTAAAATATTCTGAATAAAACAAAGGAAGAAGGCAAATTGAGCATTTAGAACCTTAACCTTCATGGGTATTTGGACTGTGTAACACAGATGTTTTGTAAGTGCTGAAGTGTTTGGAGGGGAAAACTATCAGCCTCAGCAGCTATCTTCCATGGAAATATATTTTTGATTCCCTTAATTACTAATTATTCCCTTTCACCAGCAAGTCAGGTAGGCTCCCCTTTTACCTCCTTTCAATGTATTTTTCATGCTTTCAAAGGCAGTCTCCTCAGAACATGATACTTCTCTGTACCATACCCCTGTATGTTAAGAGGACAAATTGTTCTCATAAAGTACGAGGAGTCTGTCCCGATTAGATCTCACTAATAAATCCACAAGAGAATGAATTTCCTCCAGGCAAAAAAGGTGTGCAAATGCTATGTATCACCCTAATTCACTCTGGTAAATGAAAATTAATCCCAAACACCCTAATGATAAAGGCCATGACATGAAAAACACCACATTTCTGAAGTGCCACGCTGAAGCCATACAGCGACACTGAAACACCACGTTTTCAGCAGCAAACTGGTTGCTATTGGCAAGTAGTACTTTCAGTTACTTTTAGTATTTTTATGGTAATACACCTGCTACTGTAATTCAGAACACAAAGCTCCAAAGAAACATTCTCCCATATTTTTGTATTGAAAAAAAAACTAACAAAAAACTCCTCCAATAGATTAATAAGTAAATATGGGAAAGAAAATGTCTTTAAAGACACAGAGACATTCTTCTCCTTTTAATTATAACTATACATAACATGTTCTACTATTCAAAAATTGTTTCAGACTCATTCCATTTTTCAAAGTACAAAAGGCTGCCTCTAAAAGTTCTTTGTGTGATTCACATGAAATAAGAATGAAATCTAAGCAACACGCTCCTGAAACAAAGGCATTCTTGAATATGCTTTTCCTTATTAAAAAAAAAAAAAAAAAAAAAAGCTGTCTGATCAGACAAGCTTGCCACATGCAAACTTTGACAGCAGCAAATACAAAACAGAATTTCTAACTTATATCTTGAAAAAAAAAAAATCATCAGCAATATTCAAATAATCACTTTTTGTTAGTTTAGATTTTGTTTTGGTTTTAAGTTGTCTCATAGAAGGTCCCCTATGCCACTGCTGAACTACAGAGAAATTCACTCATGTGAACCATGTAGTGCCCTGTTTAATCTTTCAGCAACACAGAACAATCATATCTCATATGAGTTACTTCAAAATGGTTTAACACAGCTCATTTATTTTGGGAGTGGGCAAAACTGGCAAGTTATTGGGAGTGATCAGAGAATCAAACTGCTAACATCAGAAAAATTATCCCAGATTTTGTTCCATTTTGCTTCAGGACCCAAAGAAGATAGTTTTAGAAAAAAAACCAATAAAAAAAAAAAAAAACAAGCTTTGAAGAGTTAAGACCAATCCCTGCATTGTTCTGGGGATGCTTACAAACTGAAATTCAAGCTACTCATGCTTTGGTGGTATTTGCAAGCTGTGCCTATGAATTCTGAGAAAAGCTACCACAGTCAGTCAGTACTTGCCTACTGCAGTGAGTGTTGCTAACATGGCAAAGTGAATTCTCCATTAAGAAAAGATCTAGAAATTCCTGATCAGTAGAATGCTTCAGTCTCAGTAGGAGGTAGATATTTACAGTAAACCAGGATAGGATTGGCTAATGTATGAAATAAATACTTCAAAAAAATTAAATTCCTAGTGTCACTACCATCTTCTCAACAGGTTTCACTGCTTGCTGCTCAGAAGTTCAGCTTTTAAGTAGCTAATCAGCTAAAAAAGGTTCACTTGGGAGTAGTAAAACACTAATATTAGACAAGAAGCAGGCTAATCAGCTTGTCCTGGACATAACAAGTCTCTTGTTGGAAAGGACAGTGGTATGCAAGTTTCCAGTACTCACTTTTCCACAATACGCTGATTATCAAAAATATGGAATGTTAGCCAGAAAAATAATCTCAACACATAAATTACATGGAAGCTGTGGAAAAAGCCTGGAGCAACACATGGAATGGAAAATCTGTTGCTTTGCTAACTACACTGACAATGGTAGCAAGACAGTCCTTTTTTTGTCTTTTCCTGCGCCTGCATGATGGAATAGTGACTTTCAATAAAGAGAACTCATATGCAGTAACTGACAGGTTAATATTAAATCCACTGCCCCACTAGAGTTAATTGCTTTTACCTGGTTACCTGTTTAGCTAACAAAAGCAGCAGGCAAATTTCTTTCCTTGCACTGAACCCACACCACAAATGGCTTTGAAAGCAGCTGAAGAAGTAGAAAAAGTTTAAAGAGATGAAAAAAAGTTTTGTTTAAAAGGTTTATATTCACTGCTCAGGCTCCTTAAAGCATCAGCAAAAGAGAAAAAACAAACAGAGACTGGGAAGGGAGGGCTCATGATTTAAAAGACACCTACTGTCAAACATGAGAAGCACCATCAGCTTTTTCTGGCTATAAAATACAATTAAAACTGCCTGGAACTTTCAACACTTTACCAATCTGAACCACTTCATGAAACGGTACACATACAGACCATTAAAGAAATCAGATGGACTACCAGGGGTCTTTAGGTTGCTGAATGCTGACCAGGAGGAATTACGTGCAAGTAACTTTCATGATTAATCTGCTGTGAACCAAACATTCAGGGTTTGGGGAAGAGGGAGAGTAGCCACTTGTCCCTGTTTGCACAGGGAGTATCTAAGCATCTTTTCAGCCCTGAAAACAAGTGACACTTCAACTGATTTAATTCCATTGTCATACCTCAACTTTTTACTAGACTGGACAAATTAACTGACTGCCAGATTCAGGCACCCAAGAAATTGTATAAGCTGCTGAAGTGCCTGCAGCAGAATGGAATCTCAAGTTGCCTCACTCAAAGAGCACAAACAAAAGACAACAGATCCAGCACTAGAGAGTGTTAGTGTAGAGGATTGAAAAACACAGCCCCATTCTTCCTGTTTCCCCAGATACTCACTTAAAAAAATATCAAGTGAATCCAAACCTTTATTAACAGATTCAAAGTAAAGACAGGTGGTGGTGAAAAGCAAGTAAACCCAACACTTTTGGGGATAGAAGGAGGATGGTCTGATAATGGACTTCCGCTCCTCTAACCTCTCCTCAGTAATTTGAATTCCATGCTGAGCTCAATTAATTTTCTTTTACAAATGAATGGAAGCAAACCCCTTCAATAAACAACTCATTCCACCTGTCTTTGGCTGAGCTGACCACAAGCAGATGATACCATCCCAGGGTGCAGGAATGTGAAAGTGTCCCAAACAAAGGCAATAAGCCTGGACATTTTCTGTAGCCATCTGTACATTTCTCTGTAGCCAAAGAAACCAAACTAAATATTCCTTCCCCTATTAAAACAAGCAAATAAATAAATATATGGATTGCCAACCAGCTACTTCATGTCAAAGCTGATGCAGCAAGTAGTGGCCATCTTCTGGCTAGTTTTTGGGCTGAGGTACAGACTCTACAGTCTTCACAGGACTGTACAAAAATCAACAACCTCGTGACACAGCACCTATCACAGAGCTCTAAAAAGATACACAACATGACTTCAACAGAAGGGAGCAGGTACCCATGGGCCTCCAAACGAAAAATTGTCATCACAGAGCAAGGAGTCTTGCTGCCTCTGGCTTTGGTCTGTCTTTTTTAAGGACTTATTTTCATCTCAGATGAGTTTGCCAAGGTTCACTTGGACTCTGGGTAGTAAATATAGAGTTTCCTATATTTTTAAACTTTTGTTTTGTCAGTCCCAGTATGTACTTTAAAAATAAAATTCTAGCCAGGATTGGAGTAAGCTGTACCAAAACCTCATTTTCTTTCTGGTTTTATTTTAACAGCAGCTTACCAAGAACAACCAGAAGAACTCTGCCTAGGGAAGAATGAAACTGCACTACCCCTGAACTAACCTAATGTCTTCATGCAAAGAGACCATGCCCTGAAGCTTACATAAGGAATCTTTGGTATGATAAGAATTACAAAAAACCCAAAACCATGTATTTTGAGAGGCTAAATTTGAATATTCGTAGTTGGCTTGCAACACCTACTTGTTAAATATCAAAAAGAAAGCAGTGCCTTTTGTAAAAGCTTAAAATTAAAATTTTAGAAGTTAAATTACAAATATTATCAATTACTGCAGTTATTAATTTTAACAGAAAAGTTACTGACTCCCCTAATCTCCTTCTCCCCCGTCTTCTCCCAGAAACCCTCATACAACCAATGCTGACTGGAAGAAATGCTCAGCAGCAGGAGGGATGTGGTTCCCACACAAGAAGTGTCAGGTTGTTGAAATTCAGGTTCACTGCATTAGCTCACACTAGATATGCAGAATCTTTGCTCTAAACTCAGATTACCCAAGCCCCTGCACAGAACATGTTAGTAGCCTTTGTTAGGTCATGGCACATCAAGAACCCAGAGACACCAAAATCAATCTTTATCAGCCTTTTGCAAAATTATTTCCTGAATCCATCTTGGTTCATACTTACCTTTATAAACAAACCAGAACCCATAGATTTTATAAGACCTTGAAATAAATATTGGACCACTGGAAGTGTAACACAGTAACAATGATAGTAAATTCCAGTATTAATTCATACATACTTTAATTGTTGCTTTAATGATACAATAAATCTACTGAAGCTTTTGAAGATTTTTTTTTATTATGGTTTTATATACTTATATAAAACCACCAAAGCACTTTAGAGAATCATGCTTTCTTGTGTAATACATAAAACTAGTTTCATACTGTGCTTCTGTCAGTCTATCGTGGTGTTTTTCAAGTTATTTTACAGATGGCACATTAAAAAACAAAACAAAACAAACCCACAACAGAAATATGAATTCCTAGTGACAGCAACGCAACACGGCATCCAAACCAAGATGTTTCATTACAACTAAGTTAAAGTGTGAGTGCATTATGTAATAAACAATAGCAGTTTGGTCATTTTAATCTTAATTTTGTTTACAGCAAAACCAGCATTTGTGTTCCACCATCTAAAATCCCATGATAGAAATGTGAGTTCTCTGCTGCAAAAATCCCAACAAATTACGATCTGAAAAGAAAAAACATACCTAAAACAGGAGACCAGGTTTGAATCTATTCACTTTCCTTGAGAATTGCTATATTTAAGACTAATATGACATACCAGACACAGTAAGGCACAATGGGTGGTACAAACAAATGAATACAGTTGTCCATGAAACTTGTTCTCTTCCACAAATACTAAAATACGTACCGCTCAAGATAAATTTTCTCTTAAAAATGAAATACATCATCTCGTTATGAAAGTCCTATACAAAAATTTAAAATTTACACCATCTGAGCTGCCAAAAAAATAAAAAAGTCTATCATGTTCCACAAAACTATATTTCTCACCAGCACATCCAGCCACTGAGAAAAACGATATCCCAGCACTCTGGAAAAGAAAAGCATTATTTCCCCTGTGTTTAAGACAAAAATATCGTATTCTGCATACAGTAGTGTATTATACTTAAAAAAGCCTAGCACTATTAAAATTACAATATTGGTTTGGAATTTATTGGTTCACTGCCTGGATGAAATAAGGCACTTCTTCCAGTGGGCAGCACTTTTCACATATATGGAGACGATGAATCGGGTTCTGGTTAAAAACAAAGAGGGGCTCAATGAGGTCCCAGAAGATGACAGGAACATTTCAACAGCAGGGGAAGACACAGGAGGTAAAACCTGGAGATGAAACTCTACACAGAAGTGGTCACTCTGTCAATGGCATTATTGACCTCGTTTTTGTTTGAATCCAGTCCTTTAGCAGCATTCATATCATTCCGTAAATTCTCCACTGTCTTTTTCATGTTCTTTAATTCTCCAGGGTGTGGAGTGGCTCGCCTTAGAAGTGTTCTCTAAAAATAAACAGTGCAATAAGTGGTTTTGCCTTTGTCTCTTTGAAAAATAACATACACTTTCAAGGCTTTAGCATTTACATACCAAATATTAAGTATCAATTTTTTTCTTTTTTTCTCCCCTTTTCTTTTTCAAACTATGATGCTCTAAGCTGAACATATTTTTCATAGCTGCCTGCTTATGAAGACGGTGAAAGAGGTTTTAAGAACTGCCTAGGAGCAAATTTTTTTTCTCTCTTGACCTACTAATCTGAAAGCCACTCAAGTGAAGTACAATTACTAGCTATAAAGTGAAGATTCTTTCATAAATACAGTTGGAAATTAGTTTTTTCCCCCCCCAAAAATCCAAGTAATTTAAGATCAGATTTCAAACAAAAAAACCCACTCAGCTGGTTTTGAAGGAATCCCATAAGATCTCTTTACAGTGATCTTTTTACATGTTTGTGGGGAGCTCTGTGTGCCTTCCAGCCCCACCACACAGTTTGGTTCTCTTGTCAATTGAGAACAAATATCTTTCAAAACATGGAGGGGGGGGCATTACTCTCCCATCTAACACATGAGAGCATCCAATATCATTGTTCTGCAACCTTTACAGGGAAAAAAAATTTAAGAATACCCCAGTTAGCATCCAGATTAGAGACCAAAACACCAAGAATAATTGCATATGTATCAGTACAATACACACACATGCAATTATTTTCCAGTGGTTATACATGTAAACTGTGCAGGCTACAGCAGAACTGATCACCCATAAATGGGTGCACTGGTCAAGAATGCTTTGGAAATCTGCTCTTCCTGCCTGCCCCCCAGTAGGATCATCAACTTTTTACCCTAAAAAGGTTCTTGCCCTAAGCCAGGCTGTAATACCATGACTGAAGGCAGTTATCATTAACTCCCGAGCCCTCATTATTGTATGGACATTTCCAGTTTGAAGCAGTTGTTAAGAATCATCATCCTGAACTCCCTTATCAGTCAAGTCTATGAACCATGCTTGCCACAGACATTTAGTTTCTGCTGGATTAAGCACCTGAAAACATAGATCTTCATTTCCCTAATAACCAATAATTTTTATACTCACTTTTAAAAGTAAGAAAGTGTTTCTAGTGTGCTACAATTCAGACAGTGCCTTGAAGTATCTCAAGCTGAGCTCTTAACAAGGGCCACCAGCAAGTTTTTAGAGCATTAGAAAAGTACACTGAAAATCTGACTGAAGCAATTTTTAATGTTTACAGAGAGTTTTGATTGTTAATGAAAGTAGAACTACAAATCACGTTGCATTTTGATCATCAGGACATGCAAAGCCCAACTTAAGGGAGAGGTCTGATAAGTACAGTGACAGATGTTCCCACTTCCTTTGTTTAAGTGGGAAACTAATGAGCAACATTCTTGCTGTTTATGGACACTTATGGTTGTTTCAGTGCAAATGGTGCAGAAAAGAAAGAAAAAGAAGAAATAAAGAGAATTAAAAAAAAAGTTTTGAAACAGAAATTAGAGAGACAAACAATGGGAAACTTAATGGAGACACATGCCAGAGTGCTGGAATCCTAAATTAGACCCTATATACTTTCAGGCCATAAAGCTTCACAGATGCAGAGGAAGATCCTATCTTGTTTCTGGAAAGAAAACATCCTGAACAGACACAGGAAAACGAAGCAAAAACAAGGACTATCCTGCATCAGAACACAAAGATTATATTCAAAGCAGCAAAATAAAAAAAAGGAAAAAAGGTGTTTTAAGTAAATATGAAAAGTTTCAGCAGTCAACACGAACATTTCTGCCACAACCATATGCAAAAAGCGTGCAGTCACAACTGAAATAAAAATATAGCAAGAAAGCTCAGATAATGCAAAAGTTTGAAAAGTAAAATCACAGTGTCTGCAGACACCCAACAGCTTGGAAAACATACCATTTCATTATCCTCTTCATCTTTTTCATCTTCTAAGAAACGAATTGCACTGACTCTATTCACTGCCCGCTCATTCCATGTTTCATCTGACATTTCATTTACCAGACTCTCCAGTGCACCACATCGTGGTAGGTTATCTGTTAGGACAGCAGAACATCAACTAAAGATTCACAGCAAGATGAAAACATAAACATACTTTATTGTTAAAAATATCCAACTAATCACTCATTCAAGATTTACAATTTGTTAGTTCTATTTGGTTTTGATAGAAAACAGCACATGCATTGGTTTTCTATTATTAAGTAAATACAATAAATAGTTTCAATAAAGAGAATTTCTGTACGTGTAATGTTTCAGGTTTGTGGCAGTTTTAGAGTACTGATTACATTGTGTAATATCCTTGACACTCTATGTGTTTTTCTTCTGAATCATGGCTGCCATCTGGCATTAGCTGGTTCCCTAAATGGCATTCCATAACTTAGGACCATTGCTTCTAATGACTTCATCCTTTTAGTATTGCTAGGGATACATTCCCACCAACCTGAATTTCAACCATTCTATCCTTGAAGACAGGAGAGTCATTTGGAGAGGAGGAAATCTAATTTCTAACAGTGAGGCCTTCAGGTAAAGTCAGTCTGCCTCAGTGACTTTCCCTGAGCTATTTTAATCTTCTCTAAATCTAAAGGGGTTAATTTGTTTAATTCTTAATGCAATTTCTGTCTTAAAATCCAGAAGCTAACACAAACCAGAGCCATTTCTACACTTCTACTGCTTTAATGGTTTCTATTTGCTCTAGCTGCAGTCTTGAAAGAATGGAATTAATCTAGGTAACTCTGAGTACCTACAATACAGTTATCTACAGCTGAGCTTTTCTCCTCAGCTTTTCTCCTTTTGTACTTGCTAGAGAAAAATCCACATGACTCCTTTTAAAAGAAGTCTGCTCTTAGATGGGATAAATTAGTCCCCAGTGATTATAGCAACAGTTTAAATATTAGCTCAGATGAGTCCTGTTTAATGTTCACACACTGCTATAAAAGGTTGAGGACAAAAAATTTCCAGCAATTGTGAGAGCAGAAACCCAACCAAACAGTTGAAGAGTTTATGGTTCCACCTGACCCAGAAGCAATTTTGAGCACAAGGTAAAAACAACTTACATTGCAATTCTACACTTGTTGAAGAGAAGTTACTGCATAGTAACGTTGCTTGAAAGAAAAATCAGCTTGCTAAAAAGGAAAATGCCTACTGCTTATTACTAGCTATGCAATTATTTTTCTGGTAAAAAGATTGTAGTTGGAAAGTCACCAGTTTTTACTATATATGTAAGATATATAACCAATGTACACAAATATGTACACCACTGCTTTGCCCACTGGTAAGCCTTAGAATAATGACATAATTAAATCCCCTTCCAGGTCTGTATTTTATTTATTTTAGCTGGCATCCTTGTATTCCAATGAAACTCAGTCATGTTTCCCAAATCTTCTGAAAACCAGTGTGATTACAAAAAAGTGTAAAAGTGAAAATTCAACCAGAAGTTTGCTACTTTGCTCACTAGAGCTTACATGTGGCTTTACAAACCTTTATGGAACAGAGAATACATTAATCAAAAAAGTACTTCTATAAAAAGTGAAAACTGACCCTAGGCACTTACCTTGGCAACCAGGCTCAGAAGGCATTTGAGGAAGTAATACACATGTTAAAATCTTTTCTCCTGTTTCTGTGTCTGTGTCAGTCTGAAATGTCAGCAAAGGTTGGGACTGGTTATCGGACAACCACAAAGCCTTCAGTTTTAAGGTAGTCAGTGAGAGGGGAAGGTGCATCAACCTAGTTCAAAAAAGAAAGAAAGTAAGTCAGGGTAATCTCTAGGAGATTTAATAGATGGTCATGAAGTCATCTCTTACATATACAACCCTGAACTGAAATAAACAGGATTGAGATTAATGCCTCTAATAGAATGCACTGCAACAGTCATTAACTTCAACTAGTCCCTTCTTTTAAAAAGAATATGCAGTTTAAGTTTACACCATAATTCTCTGTAGCTGTGATTAACAGATAAAACAATGCTGAGCTTTCTCTATTGCACTAAAATGCCCTGGAAGGCAGACAGCTGCTTCTGCTCTGGAGCCTTATATATAAACAATTGCCAGAACAGAAGTATGTGTCTATGAGACAATTATATTGCAGATGAGATGCAACTTGCTCTTTCCTCTCTCTCTCTCTTTTTTTTTTTTTTTTCCCCCATTTGATTTCCTACTAACCAACTAAATTAATTTGCTGGTTTATGCTTCAACCCATTTCTTGTTGTAGTTTGATGTTTGAAGTGTGTGAACCAAGATTCCCAAGAAGCTGCAAGGTCAAAGTGCTGTTGATACTTGCACTGTACCTCTAACATAAGACACTCAGCGTTATTTGACATTAAAGCTGGTAGCTAGGGCTGAAACTCTACCAAATGGCCTAGATTCTCAATTCTAATTCAGAAACACACAAATCCTATTTTTAAAATCCTATTTTTTCCTCAGGGTCTGAGCAATCCAGCAAATGTACTCATGACAACACACAGTTTATGCTACTTTGGGACAAGAAGGAAAAGCAGCTTGACCATTTCCACAGCAATGCTAGCATAGAAGTCGTAACTGGTTTTTCACTACGTCATTCTTCGACCTAATGTCTTTTGTCATTAGAAAAAAGTAAGCAAAACTAGAAAAATAACATGACAACACAAAAATCTCTTACCTGTTTCCAGCAACATCCAGGACATGAAGTTCAGTGGCTTGTGAAATTTCAGAGGGAATCCGAGATAATTTGTTGTCACGTACAGAAAAGACATTGAGACTGCAGCACCCTCCAATCTGTATTAGAGAAGAGAAAAAAAACCAGTCTGGTTTTGCTGCAGTAGGGTAGGATAGACAGAGGCATGCTGCACAGGTCATGTCATATGTCATAGCACAAGTTACAATGCCTGCCAGACACTTCACCCAGAGGCACAGGCTGCAAACAAGGGTTAGCTTAAATAAAGCCTGACCTGAAGAAAGTCTGTGGGAGCAGTTTCTCGAACATCTGCATCTACTAATAATATATATTTCTACAAATAGGTCAGGTTCTACCTACCTTTTTAAGCCCATCACACCAGGAAGAGTTCAGTAACCACACAGATGCCACTTTGTAGACAAAGCTCACACAAAATACTAGCTTTAAGTTTCAACTTTTTCTAGCTTTGTGTTTTACATATTAATTCTTTCCTCATGGTAACTTTAGAAACAAGCAAGTGCAATAGGGCTTTAGGGCAAGGCAAAATGCTAAAATACACCAGTCAACTTCCAATGTTTATAGAGTCTATGAAGAGTAATGAAGAGTTCACAAAAAGAAGACGACTTCGAGTAACATCTTTGATGCTCTGTTTTACTAGAAGCATCTGATTTCAAGCTGATTCCCATATGAACTGGCCAATTTAATCTAATATCCTCTGCCTCTACCAATTTACCCAAACACAAGCATTTCCAAGCTATTTTTTGGGTGCAAAAGATAGGAATTTTCAGTTTTAGCCTTCAGATATCTTAAGTTAAATGTGTTTTCAGAAAAACAAAACCTCTATATTTGATTGAAACACATCATATTCCACCATTTTGTTCCAGAGGGAAATTACTACTTCTATAAACACAGATTATTAGTTTTAGCAACTTGAAAGCTGCTTTAAGTAACTCTTTGTTCCTATTCACAAAGGAAACTTACCTTTGTTTCCTTATCATATAGAGCTTTAAAAAACACTGCTGTTTGTTTACTAGTTCTAAAACTCACCATGAGAAAGGAGAAAAAAAATGTTTCTTCTCTTACTCCAAGTATTAGAGGCAACATAATTCAACACCTTTTGAAGCTTTCAAGTTCAGCAGCCTTAGACCCTAACAACAGACAGCAAACCTACTGAAAGATCTAAGCTCAAAAATTAGAGGACTTCCATAGTCACACACACGTAATAAGGTTCATCTGTCACAGTACAGTTGCCACATCACTACACCTTGGTCAGGAGTCCCCAAATCTAAGCCAAAACTATTCATGTGTTCCAGTTTACTGTCAGTTCTGACTTTGCAAATCCACATTTCAGTTCCAACCCAAGCTTGAGATCACAAACACCACAAGAGCTTTTCCACTAGTCACAGTAATAAATCACATTGATTTAACCTACATTTACCACGTAAAAAGCCATTTTTAAGAAGAATGCAACTGTGACTTGAGAAATAAAACAAAGAATGGAGCATTTATACCCCACTCACCTTCCTTTGTGTCATAAAACACATACTAATGAAAGAAAGTGGCAATCAACTGCTCAAGGCCTTTGATTCACAAGATATTCACAGGGCAAAGCTATAGCACAAAATTCCCTTGAGAAAACAGAATCTGGGATGGTTTCCCTTAAATCACTTCACTCTGAGATGCAGCTATTTCAGCTTTCCCCACCCTGCCTGTATGCTAGGAGCAGCAACCTTGTTACTCACTTAGCTTGTGAATCAAAGCCCTTATAAGCCAGCACTCAAAATTCGTGCTAGAATTCTGCTATTCACTTTAAAGGGTATAGATTCTTAAACAATGTGCCTTGACACATTCACAGAATACAGTGCCATACTGAAAAAATGAATTAAAAAAAAAAATTTATACACACGCACACTAAGTGTCTAATTGGTGTGTTTAACATGAGGAGCTGCAAAAAAGCAAGAGCTACAATTAGTGAATATTGATGAGCTGGCAAGTGATGCCCTAACTGTACACAAAGTGTTTGCTTTCCCATGGATGAAATTTGTGTTACTCAGTCTTGGAGCATGGAGATCCAAACAGTTTAGCCAAACAAACAAAGTAAAGCCATGCAGCTCTGATGAGACTGAAATTTCTGTAATTTTGACAATGGAAAAATGCAGCAGTGGAACTGGCCAGCCCGAGTCATCATGCATTTAAAGCAGTTCAATGAAAGATAATACTAGAACCGTGGACTGAGTAATACTTACAAGGTTATCAATTTACCTGACCCATAATTTTCCAAGCGGCTAACAATTAAGAAAATACAAGAAACGTTCAATATGTTTTTCTTTATCTGTACTGGACAAGAGCATGCCAACAAATGGAGACAGAACATACATTCTTCTACTGCCAAAGGACTGTTATGTTATTTTAACTTGAGTTATTCTATCAGTCAATAGGCAATTGTTCAAAGGTTTTGTTCCATTCAGAGATAGTGAAGACCTTTATTTCCAGACACTATTTTTTTCATGAAATGTTTTTTAATAAAATGCAGGCAGCATCTAACAAGCAGCATAGGGTGTGGTATCACAGAAAAGTAAGACAAGCTGACAGTTTAAAAAACCTAAAATCTTTGTAATTTCAAAAAAGATGACACCCATCCAGCAGTACAGAAAGACATTAGGTCCAGCATTTGAAAACCTGAAGACAAAGTGGTACCACTGAGGCAAAGTGCACACACAGGCTAAATGGCATGCTGAAAGGAAAACATTGTGACCACCAAGAAGTAATACGGTACCAGAGCATCACTGGTTTGGCTGAAAGTCATTAATTGACAAATAGCCATGCTTTCCAGGGGACTGATTACATGCTTATAAGGGACTCTGCCAAACCTCTGCATAGTCACCAAGTACACAGCTGAGACCATAAGCCCATGTAACAGTGAAGCACACAGTTCATTTCGAGCATGGACTTCAATTAATGAGGACAAGCATGTGCTTAGTTCTAGGCACGTGAGTAACTGTTCCAAAGACTGGAGGCTTAAAGTACTCTTCACATTCTTCTGCGTTGTGCTAGACATCAGAAAAAGGTTTCAAATGAGTTGTGCATGTCTAGGTCACACTCTTGAGTTATTTCATTCTAGCAACTTTAACTGAAGGGTTATTCACTTTCTCATCATACCATCTCCAAAGAACAGTCAGTCTTTATAACAAACAAAGACAAAATCACAAAAACAAATGCCACACAACAGTCAGGCAGAAAATTATCATTACTAAGAAGTGCTAATTTTGAGCTCACTGATTTTATAGTACTGTAAAGTGTGAAGAAAGCTTATTTGCACTCCGGTGGACTTGCTTCAGAGGATGAGTGCCACTAGAGCCCTCCTGGGTTCCACACAAAACACTACCAATATAGAGGATACTTTTGCTCTTTTCTTCTACCTCAGAGGCTCATCTTTTTAACAGCTTCCTTGTTCTGGAGTAGCAGGAAGACTTGGTCATACACAGAAATACTGTCATCAGCTCCCCTCTACGTTCTGATCATGACCAACATTTATTACGACAGCCTCCTGCTTTTTTGTCAACCACATGCCCACTGCCAGTCCATCTTAAACAGTCCTCCAGAAATGCAAGTCTTATCACATCACCTCTCTGCTGATGTTTCTGATGACTCTTACTCTCTGCTGCAGATTGGTTTTTTTGACACCTGCATCATCTGGGTATTTTTGGTCACTTGACTTCCACTGCACCTCTCTGTTACATTTGTTTTTTCTAACTGATGACACCTTTGCAGCTTTCTGGAGGTAAACTCAAGAAGAATGTGCAGATTCATCCCTCTTTTCACACTTGTATCTCTCAAAACAACTCCCATTTGCTCCCTCTCTTGAGCCCAGCTGTCAGTCATAGTCATTTATCACTACAGACCAAATTCCACTGATTACAATGGCACATCCTCACATTGGTGGTGCTCTAAAGCCCAAACACAAATTATAGGTTGGAAACCTAGAATACCTTCAAGTTACATTAGCTGAATAACATTTTTTCATTTCAACATCTTTTAAGTGCTCACAAGTATTATCAAAAGTTGTCACCTATCACACAGGTATAAGCAATGCAAAAAAAAAAAAAAAAATGTCATTATGACAAGTACTGCAATGAAAAATCTTTAGCACATGACTAGGTAAAACTCTAGGACACACCTCTTCTATTCAGCTCTCAATACAGCTGTCACCATGAAGACCTCTCACTAGGTTAACAAAACTCTGATAAATATATAGGAAATTCAAACACAGTCCCTACTGTGTTGTAAAATCTTTTCCAGGGTTTCATAACCAAAATTTTGTTTGGATTCAAAGTAAATAGTCAGAAATCTCTCTTGGTCCCAGATAAAATATATTAATTCTGTAATACAAGCAAGCAATACATTTAGAGGTGTAAGAAACTGCCCAATTCACTATTATTAGCCATTATTCAGTTATTATTGACTTCAAATTGGCTTGGAAAATCTTCTGCAAACTCACTTCAAGTTGCCCTGCACCACTGCTGAACAGTATGGGAGGAGCACAGCAGGAGAGCTTCTCTGCCCTCTGATTCAAGACAAGTTTTCCTGCATTTTTCCTTAGTGCCTTTTTTTCCTTTGAGACACACAAACACACACACTTCTACACAAAAGAGGACAGGCCATCTGAAGCTAAAACCAGAAACAATAAAGCAGCCCCAACTTGTTTTTAAAAAATAAAGAAAAATGTAAAAAGCACAGTTATTGCCCCTGCAGTGTTACCTACTATAGTAGTAATTCTCACAATATACCTCAGAGCCAGTAAGGACACATTACCAGATCTCTGCAGGTTGTAGAGACTCATTAACAAAAGCACATGAACTGCAAAACATTCCAAGGAGGTTATTTATGCAAGTGCCAAAATCAACACAGAAGTTTCACCAGTGTTCCAGTGCCAGGGTGGGATTTCAATACCAAAGAGTCACCAGGCAGGTCTTTCAAGTTTCAGAGGGAAAACATTTGTATCTATGAACAGGTTCAGACACTGGGTTCTTTCCACTGTTTCACCATTCAGTTCAGTCAGAGAGGAACTGAGCTGTAAGATGAGATATGGAAGATGAAATCTGTCAATGACTCAAGTCTTGGTCATACATTCAGCTGTTCCACATTCTCCCTTCTACATTGGCACCAGATACAGAAGCACCTTTGAACCAGGAAACTCTATAGGAGCATTTAGATACAAACTCCTCAAAGATCCCAGCTCAAGCAATCTTACACCAAATGGCAAACACACTGGTTTTACAAGTGTGCCTTGAGACAACCTGGCAATGTAACAGTTTGACATGTTGACCCAAATTCCAATCCTAACAAACTGCTAACAAAACAAAAAACTAAGCCAAATCCCCTATTCCCCCCAAAACAACAAAAAAGCCCCATACCACCACAAATCTACAACTCATAGATCATCTCACCAGGTGAGATTAGAGCAGGCACATAATTTCTGCCATGCTACCTATAAAAGCTTTCTTTCCTACAGGAATAATTCTGGAGAGAAAGACAGAGCCATAAGCAGTTAGATGTGGTATTAGCTACATGTAGTCTCCTCCCATGGCAGAGTTCAATTTTTTCCATTCCCAAGTTACCAGACTCTATTTCTTTGTCCCTTTCCAAAAGAAACCAGTAAAAGGCATGTCCCACACCCATTTTCTTCCAAGGATGAAGACCACAAATGTATGGATATTCTAGCACTCTAAGGCAGAGAAAAAATGAGAGAAAATGGGAACAAAAAGAGGGAAAGGAAAAGAGGGGAAGATATTGAGCAAGAATATTTGCACTGCATACTGTACTTCTGACACTGCTTCTGTGAAGGAGGAACCAGTGTACAAGTACTAATAATACTGATTGATGTGCAAACATCTGAGACCCCAATTTTGGCCATACTATCTCAAGAGACACCTTAAGCAACAGAGAAGGCAGGAGTGCTGAAAAAAAGTGCTGCCATAATCTCATGTCTGGCTTTAAACATTAACTAAGTCAACTTGAGACAAAAATAAATGGAAAAGGTAAGCTTTCTCACTGTCAAGCAGAACTTCCCAACAGACAGAAAAAAGGTGACACATCTTTCACTTTTCCTCAAGCACTCTACCAATGCATTTTATATTATTTTTTTTCCAAGTCGGTAAGAACGACAAAAAAAAAACAAAACTGAACATTTCACCAAGACACTGAATTGTTCCTCTCTGACATCCAAAACGAAACTCAGAGTTGGGATCTTTCCTGTTATAAGCACCCCTGAAGTGTCTCCTGTGGATGCTTTGCCCAACAGTAAACACTACTCCGTATATATGTACACCCTGTTTACACAGAACATTATTCTTTTAGAGCTATGAAGTGTGACTCTTCATGGAATTCCTCTGAATTTTAACCAGAAAGCAAACAGCTATTGGTTAAGAAAACTACTACATGATGACAATGCAGCTCCAGTTACAGATGAAACACAAGCAGTAGATTCCTTTCTGTTTTCAAAACTGGCACTTCAGCATTGTTAGAAGGCAATAAGATGACTTTGAGGGGAAAGTGTTTTGTTACATACCCTAAGCACAAGGAATTGAAACTGAAGCTTGAGAAATTGAAACTGAAGTGTCTCATGACCTAGATGATCAGTTCTGCAATACATGCACGTTAATGGTATTTTTGAGACAAACCATCGCAGCTGTTTTCTATGTTTTCTGTTTGCTACCATTACCAGCTTAGAATTCAAATCCACTGGTCTAGGGGGTGGATATGACCATTCAGTTGGAGAAGGACTGACTATCTTTAAAAAAATAAAAGAATTTTAAAAATCCACAGAGCTAAGCATACTTCAATGAAACATTCTAGAAATCTTACACTAAATACAACTTCAAAGTGTTACATCTGTATTTCTTAGACATCCTACAACTCCTCAGCTCAACTCACTCCAGATACCAATTTCTATTTCCTTATTACCCATGTTCTCCAAATTCAGACTCATCACTGGCTTTCTGACCCCTTGTGCAGGTATCCCCTCTCCTCTCTCATGTGCACTAACATTCTCCACACACATTCTTGTTCTCTACTTCATGCTTCAGTATTGCCAGTTTCAATATTGCCTCACTGACTGGGCAACGCTTTCTGCCTCTGAAACCCATTCCTGGTTCCAAGTTTCCAGCTTCTTGTTTAGCATCAATCCTATCATTGCTGTGCACCAAGACCTTGACCCTATGGTTGTCCTCAAACAGAAACACTCCACATTCACCCTGCTTTACCTGCTTCTGAAGCTGAGCATTCTTCTCTCACCTGGTCCTGTCCCTGCTCACTCCAAGCCATGGTGCTTGCCCTCATGCATCATCTCCAATACCACGAACTTCATTAAGACAAGTGCTTATACACTACATAAGCTATTAATGGCCAATCTGGAAATAAAGTATATCAATAAAATCTTTTATGCTATAACGAACTCAGAGCAATCCTGCTGAAAGGTGGACTAGACACATAACTGTCGGAGTCTTAAGTACAGACAGTTTAGGACACCTGTGCCATGTATTAAATTAAGTTCTTTGCAAAGACATGGAAAGCTTTCTGCTGAATGAGAGCACAAGATCAAAACTGTCATCATACCCCAACACAGAATCACAGTTTTCCCAATGTCCTTCCTCTCTCCAGCATTCATGCAACCTGTCTGTGTACACCCTCTCCAGTTTTATGTTCAGCACCAGCATCATCTCTACAGAGGAAACACTGTTTAGCTAGAGCAGCCGCAGTACTCAAATCTTCTCTTCCATCCTCCACCTTCTCCCATCAAACATACACTTCCAAGCCAAACTTTAAAGGAGCAGCAAGGGCCGAGTGGGTGACCAACTTGTAGCAGCTCAGACATGAGCTGTTGGAATTGTTGCTGTCAGCACCACAGAATCCTCTGCCCATGCTCCATCCCTCCTCCTCAAACCATCATCTCTCCCCTATCTCCCAAGTCCCAGCCATTTTACCTCCCCCTCACACCTCTTCCTCAAGCTGCCCAAAAATGCAGGCCTGAGCAAAAGTGAGCACTTCCTAGCCAGAACTGGTATTCCTCTCAACTCCCATCCATCAGCTGCCACCTGCTCCTCAAGTGAACGAAAGCGGTGAACAAAAGCTACAGCCTCAGTCACACACTTGAAATACGTAAGAAAATTAAGGGGAAGAACTACTGGGACAAAAATTACAGAGAAACAGTACTACAAACAGAACCAGCTCACAGTGCCATGCTCCCATCCACTGATCTCTTTCCAGAGTTTACTGCTGAACTAAACTTGTAAGGTCTTTACAGTATTAAGTTTAACAACAGAAATTTTAGCAGTGCTTCACTCTAATACTGTTATGACAGACAATAAGCCCTAGTGATCACAGCTGCAAGATTCCAGAGTTGAAAACACCTCTGTTAGAGGTATCAGAGATCTTGGTCATGTCAGGTGGTCTTATATTTAAAGGCAAAAGTAGTCCCAACATCTTCAAAATCAAAAAGACTGTAAAAAGAGTTCCTGAACCATTTTTTAGAATACGAAACTTCTTTTGGTATTGCTCCCAAGGGTGAAGTGAGGAGGACTCTGCAGTATTTTTGTCCTACATGCAGAAAAGGCATATGGATGTCTAAATGCATGCACTCTAACAGATCTTTTAGTCTTAATATACCCTGGACCTGACAACCCTACTGGGAGCTAATTAGATCCAAGCATTCTTGTTCAAATGCAAAGGCATTTTGCACTTCCAAGCCATTAAATCACCATGGCTATTGTTCAGATCTAAGTTTCTGCTTGTGACTGGTCTGGGAAGAATACCCAATGGATTAAAGCTGCCTGCCACTTCTTGTAGGCATCTGAAATAGTTTTCTATTTGCATAGGTCACACCTGTGAGAGTTAGTTGCACAAAACTTACCTCTTTGGGCAAAGATGTTAATTTGTTTCTATCGGCATTCAAATTGTTCAGTTTCTTCAGTTTTCCGATGCTTTTCGGCAATGACTGTACCAACAAAGTAACATGCAACAGAATTTGTAAATTCACAGAGTCAGAATAAAACTTGTCTCACTTTAAAGTTAATACAGTTCAATAAGCTTAATAGATTATTTACTTACTTTAATAGATTTAACAGAATTAATAGACTGAATAATTTTCAAAATTGGAGTGTAGTTAACACTTGTTACTACCAGGCTTTCCAAAGGAGAGCCAAGGTTTTATCTTACAGAAGAAATGTCCAGGAATGTTAGTTTCTAAAACAAAATCACTTATGGGCCACCACTGCACTAAGATGCATGCAGAAGCTTGTATGCAGACTGTCCATATTATCTAACTTTGGGATCCCTAAACCACTAATTGAAAAGCAAGGTGCTATGAGCTGACCTCTGGAGAGGCATCTTTCCAGCAGCCTTAAGCTCCTAACTCTACCAAGCACCATCCTAGCATAAGAAATGTGCAAACCCATATTTTTATACTGCTGCTCTCCAAGTGTCAGTGCCATCTGACAGCCATTTAAAAATAACGGAAGAAAACGTGTAGTGGAAGAAAGGATGAGATTTTATTTTAATTGACCACATATATTTAATATCTGCCTGGAGTAAAACAGCAGAGCAAAGAACAGTATAACAGGAGCTCTGCAGAGCTGGAGGCGTCTACTGAGTTCCAGCAAGTCTGATCCAGATAACACACAGCAAAAACTGCAGTGAGGCAACACAGCAGAAACTGCATTAAAGACACAACACAGTAAGTGATACCTGCACACCACGTGCTCCAATTACTTTACTGGTCATGAAAGATTCAAGATTGAATATGAGATTGCTTAAGCCTTTGGATGGGTGGATTGTTACTACACACAACTTGATCTTCAGCATTCATTTAACAGGTAAGAAATAAGATGCATCTAAAGGAAACTTGCAGTAGGAAGGGCAAGTAAACTTAAGAGCTAAGTGATTCAGCACATAGCAGCAGGTCTTATTACCACCAGACATTTGATCAGCCATGACCACACATACCTGGAGCTGGTTTTCTGTTAGAACTAGTTCAGTAAGGCTTTCGCAGTCTCCGATTGAGTCTGTTAGTTGAATAAGTTTGTTCTGATCAACCTTCAAAATGGAGAGCCTTCTCAATTTTCCTGGGCAGAAAGAACATTTTTGATTAGCCCCAGTCAAGCTCTGCTTTAATTACAGAAACTCTAACTGCTGCAAAAGTTTTAGAAATCCTCTAATACGAAAAAATTATTTTCTTTCAAGAAAAAATATTCAAGCATTGCTTCACTTGGCACTTGTACTATTTTTGCAAGTTTGTAGCATCACTGAATTCACATTCAATATAAATATTCATGTTCAATATTTAAGCATACTAAATTGTACTAGTTACAATCTGAATGGTACCCTATGTAAATTTCAAGGACGTGTCTACCCAAAGGACTATAAAGAGGACAAAATTATCTATTTTCTCCCTCAATTATACAGTATTTACTAATAAAGAAGTGTTCAGAAGATCACCTACGTCTACTCTGCCCCAGTAAGAAAGGCTTGTACTGAAATAACAGCCCAATAACAAACCCAAACAGGATCAAGATCTCTGGCCTAATACAGAACCAAGTTAGTAGGATACAAAACCCAAGTTTATTTTTTAGAAATCAAACTTCATTGAAGATCTTCTCCCCAGGAAGGAGAAAATACTACATCGGAGCAGGAAGCTCAAAAAAAAAAAAAACAACCAACCAACCAACCAAACAAAAAAAACCTTAAAAAAAAAAACTTGTTTTGCTCCTTTGTACCAGGATTGTCTTTGGTGCAAAGCACAGGTGACCCAGGCAGATCCCATGACAGAGAATTCAGGAGACATCAGTAGCTTCTGATACCTCCCTGCCCATCCCCACATGGTCCAAAATAGCTGTATAGTCTGGCACATCAGATTTGCTGATACACAGAAAGATAGTAACCTAATCAGAAACTGAAGGTTCAGCAAGGAGAAGTGCAGAGCTCCACACCTGCCCAGAATAAACCTATGTAATGATACAGGCTGGGAAGTGATGGGCTGTACAAGAGCCCTGCAGGAAAGGATCTGAGGGCTATGGTGGTCACCTGGCTGAATCTGAACTAGAAATGAGCTCTCACCAGAACTTAAGATAACACTGGCTGTACTATTTAGGAGAATCAGTGGAAGTTACTATATCCCACCTACTCTGTACTAGTGGGGTCATACCTGTAAAATCATGTTGACTTTCACGTTCTGTTTTCCCCCCTGACTCCCCAGTTCAAGTGTGATGGGGGTCCCGTATTGAGCTGAGGCTAAGAGACATGGCTTTGCTGACTCCCACCAGGAGGTAGACAAGGAGCCATCTAAGAATAGCCCACAGCTACTTGAATGGCAATTACAGAGATAACAGAGCCAAACTCTTCTCTGAAGTGGCAAGCAAGACAGCAATGGTCACAAAACGAAGCACGAGAGGTCCCAGCTGGACATCTGGAGAAGCTTCCTCACTGGGAGGTGGTGCAGCACTGACACAGGCTGCCCAGGGGTGCTGAAGCATCCTCTAATAGGTGCTTTAGAGACTTGGTGAGACATTGCCACACCTATCCTGACCTGCCAGTGCTGATGAGAGCCCTGCTTTGAGGGCTCTACAGATCCACCAAACCAACCAATGATTCCGTAATCAGCTGAGCTCCTCCCAGGAGCTTCCACAGAGACCAGTGAGGTTCACTTCAGTCAAAATACCAGATTTTCTCTATTTCACATAGTAAGTTCCCATATTTCACGAAAGAAGTACCAGAGCCCTATCTAATCTTCAAAAACAAGTAAGCTACTATATTCACATAAGAAGCAATATTATTTTTTTTGCCTTTGGAACAAAATTACACCAAGAAATTGTTACAAAATGCACATGTAAGCTAAGCTTGGCCTGAAAGAGCCTGGCTCTTTCAAATTGCCTTCCCCAGCAATAGATCTCCATTTAAGAAGATTCTGGAGAAGCTGCAGCTCCTGATGCTCACCACCAGCCAGCATTACAGGCAAGTGCTCCTGTGGTGGCTGCATGGGCTGTAGCCTTTCAGAAGGTACAGCTCCACTTCCCATATCCAACAACTGCATTGGTCAGGTCAAGACATCAGAGTGGCTGCTACAACTCTGCCCAAACACACTGTAGCCAGTGTAGGATCCACAGCAGTCAACCCACCCCCATTCTCTTTTCTTAGGCTCATATAGTATATGGAGGAAAGGGGAAGTTCTGTTCCTTGTTTTCCACATGCCAGGCTAAACCACATTCTCAACTCCTCCTTCCCCTACACCTTTATTTTGGAATTAAAAAAAAAATCTTGGCAAGGAGAAGCCACACTCTTGCAACACAAAACTCTCCAAAAAACCAGCTGATGAGCAGCAGAGAAACAAGGCCTCCCTAACTACTTGACACAACTACTGTACCAGTTAAGACATTTACCTTAAAAAAGGCACTGGTAATGCTTCAGAAAACATTCCTCAGTTATTAAATAATTTTTAAGGGGTCAGGCACTGAAAGGATTCAGTTTGAATTCTCAAGGGTGAGGAGTAATGAGCTGAAGCTGGAATGACCATCCTCTGAGTATAGGATTAAACATATTGTCCAGTTGAAGATAATCAAGATAATTACACATCCCCACTAAAAAGGATGGGGGTTTTGTAGTGACACTGTCAGTCAGTCTTATCAGGTGACCTACATATGTTACCAGATAGACTTTTCACAAAATAGAGTTATGATGGTGACGTAGACAGAGAGAGGATATATTAACTTTTTCTCTTTTGAGGAAGGTATCAAGTGAAGCCCAAAAAAGGATTACAGGATAGTTATTATGCAGACAATTAAAATGCAAATTAATACAGCTACACATTTCATACTAAGCAAAAACAAACACAAAAAAAAAGCTGAGACAAGCTTATCTCTTGCACAAAAAGACTTCGAAAGAATTGAAAATAAAGGACTTCCAATTTACAGTTGCATAAATGGTTCTGTGTGATATCTTTCACCTTGTACTTACCAATGCCATCAGGTAAAACCTGAAGTAAATTCTGAGAAACAAGCAAGTCTGTTAAAGAAGTCAGACCACTAATTTCTTCAGGAAGGCATTCCAATTTATTTTCAGAAACATCCAGACAAAGCAGGTTTTTCAGGTTTCCTACTTCCTGCGATACAAGACAAAAAATTTAAGTCATGCCCAAACACGTAACAAAGCAATCTGAAAAATCTACCATTGCAATGGAATTCCAGAAAGACAAACAGTTCTTTGTATGACCTCTAAATTGGCCAGTCTTTGTACGACCTCTAAACATAGAAAATGTATATGATTACGTTTCATATATGAAAAACACACCAAGTGATTCAGTCACAGTTTCTTATTCTATTAAGACTGTCTTCAGTAGTCAGACAGGGTGTGCTGAGCACACCCAGGCAAGCATCAGCCAAAGCTGGAGTTTTCCTTAAGTAAAGACTGCAAAGTTGTTTTTTCAGAACTACAGATTATCAACCTCCACATAATTAAAGTCTGCCCCTCCCAATTAACCCCAGGCAAATTAGGATTAGTCTCTCCTGGCTGATACAGCAACATGCCATGACATCTAGGGATTTCATATCTTAGCATCTCTGAACTACAACAAATGCAGAAATAGGAATTGAGAGCATTGCTCTAGCAAGCATATTTGAACTGCCAAATTATACTGCTCTCATCTACAACTATTAATGGTTACTTAATTCTTTTACAATGGTAATCCACCAATTATCTCAAATGCCTAACAGAGAAATACCTTTGTCCCTATTAGCCATCAGATCACACTACCATTCCTCATGTACACATACCTCTATACACACTCTAGAATAGTTCTCATTTTAGTCATCCAAATCACCTTTTGGTGAAGAGAATGGCTGAGGCAGAAGGGTCCTTCATTCTTACAAGCATGAAATTTTCATAAAGTTACAGTCTTGATCCTAACTTTCAAGATTGGTCCTTTTATTTTGGAAATGTTTGCCTCTCTGAAGAGGATCATCACCGCACACACCCTTTACCTGACACGTTCATCTTTTGGAAATTAGACAAAATACACAGCTATGGACAGCTTCATTGAAAACAGCTGCTGAAGTCACAATTAACCTTTTATGAATGATTATGAGTGGTCAATCACGTCTACTTAGAAAATTATTAGACCAAGCCTAGGACAAAGCAAACTGTAACTGATGACAATGAGATCAGTACAGCAAATAACAGCAAACTGCTCAAGGAACAGGAGAAAACGGGTTTTGACTTGGCTATAAACAAAAAAAGAGAGAAAAAGAAACCATCCCATGTTATCACAGTTCTTAAGAAAGGGAATTTAGAGTGCTGTAAACTTTAAATGCTAAGGCCCCATCTGGCTGATGTCAAACAGGGGATTTGCCTGCATAAATAAAAACTTCTATCTATGGCAACAGTTCTATTACTGCACTATTACTGCACTCCCAAACACTGTGTTTGAATGGAATATCACTGAAAAAAACCCAACGTCACAAAAAGTGAGGGTTAGTTTGCTCAGCCAGCTAGTGGCTCCCAGATCATTAGGCCAGGACTGTAAACAGACAATGTGTCATCCTATATAACTTGAACAATGTATCTATTAGGAAATAATTCCTTTGTCAAAATGTTTAAAAGAAAACATCTGACATGATATGTACAATTGCAGAGAAGCTTATTAAGAGAAAACCCTTACACACCCAAAACCAAACCCAGGCAAAATGAATTGGGAAAACTATTCCTTTTTACACCACCCTGTAGGTACGAACAAAAAGGTTTTCTTTCACAACAGCATCCTCAAAACAGTACCAGTAGAACTCATCTTTACCTGAGGTATTTCAGCTAGCTGGTTTCCATCCAACCAGAGGTCTTTAAGATTGAAAAGTGCACCAATTGTTTCTGGCTGTAACATAGAAAGTGATAACATTACCTAGGATAGGAACTTTAAGGAAAAAATAGTCACCCTGTGATTACAGTCCCAGTAAACCAAATCTTACTCCAAAAACTCATTAGAGGTACCATGGTTAAGAGCAGCAAGAATGACTGTAAGCATTTGGGAACTCCATCACACAAATTAACTGTTAAAGTTTAACAAGCTACCACACCTGACATGCACTAATAAACAGCATGCTCACTCTTAGTCTACTACAAATAAAACATTTAATTGAGTCAGTTTAAGTGAGATGCTGAAACCCCCTTTGCCTCATCCTACTCCCACCCTGGAAACAGCTGAACTTTCATCTGTGCACAGCCCACCCAGGTCCCAGCAGAAACCCATGTGTTAATTGTAACTGCAACTGCAGACAAGAGTTTGCACCCTTCCACTTCCTTTGCTTTCCATAGAAAAAGTCTGCACAGTGGTCTCATTTTCTAGAGATTATCTGCAGTTCCTCCGATAAAGCACTGACAAAGACTAAACAGATATTGAAAGCACCAGCTCACTAACAAAACTCGTCTGTACATATAAAATTATTCTGCCTCCATACATTTTTTCATTCTTCAGTTCTGTGCATCCTATGAATTATTTAATCTAAACAATGCACAAAACAAGATCAACGTGCACTTGCAGTGCCATGTTCTCTTACCAAGTGATAAAGTTCATTGTTTCCTAAATCAAGTTCTTCTAGTCGCTGCAGCTGGGCAAGTGATCTGTGAGATAAGTCAAAACAAAACCACATCATACAAAACCAAAGAAACCTCATGTATTTGAATGAGCTCATTTGACTGAAACTCACATTTCAAATTACAAACTATTGTAGACAGACAGTTATTTTACTGGGCATAGACTGTTTCTAGTAGTATCTTACTGATAAATAATTTGGCTTGTCAGTTTAACTGTATGCCCTTGAAACTGAAAACTCAGTAAAAATAAAGAATAATTATTTGACTGCCTATATAATCAGTTCCCTCAAGGTGGACAATGACACACAGTTTAGTATAGTTAAAATAGATTTATTTTTAGGAGTAATTTACAGTTGCATAATTGGATATTACATGTAAAAGTGTGACTCAAGACTCAACAAATCGATCATTTATCTTCTCAACAACATCTACCCAATTCTGGAGGCTGGTTTTCAGGATGTAAACAGACAGAAGCCCAAAAGCATATGAAAAGGTTCTCTGAACATGAACAACCACAGAGGGTCATCCCTCTCCTCTGAAAGCAGTCTGTTGTAAATCTCTGCTTACCTTACCCCAAAGCTGAAGTACCACAAAAGCCAGTGAGACTTGTCAGCTACATTACTGACAGTCAGAATTTTCCAGAAGCAGTAAAATTGTCAACATTTGTGAAAGCTTATTTCACAGCATGGCAAACTTAGACAGCAATTTATGTCTTATGACCACTGACATTTGAAGTGCCTTGTGGCTCACAGCTATAAAAAGCCACAACCAAGGTACTGGATGGACTGACAGGAAAAAAGGAGCCCAAAGTAACTGGGGAAGACATTGTGATTAAAATAGGTTACATCTATTATAGTGTCTTTTAGATTAATTAAACAAGCAGAGTAAGAGTCACCAAGTCTTTTTCAAGTAGCAGTCAGGCAGGAAAGGAAAGAAGGAAACACCTTCACTACAGAAAAAGGCTTCTTCCAGGCAACCAAAAAGGATCCCCAAAATATAAGACATTTTACTAGTCCTACAAAAGACCACCAATTCCTTTGCTACAATACAGACAGCACAGAGACAGCTAAACATAATTTTTTCCCCAAAATCTGGGTAGATAGTGTCAGATTTCAGTCATCAGTAGGCCTAGTTTGTCACCAAGTCTTTGGTCTCCAGGTTTGGGAAGCTTGTGGTTACTTAGCTCTGAACACAAAAGCTTACTTATATGTTATGAAGGTCTGGAGCATAAATCTCTGAGATCCTATTATCCTACTTTCACAGTTACGAAATTTTATCATGAGAACAACCCAAACCACCACTCCCACTGCTGATGCACTCGTTCAATGTATTTGGTGCTGCTGTATTTTATACAGATTATTTCAATTGAGCAAAACCAACTGACACAGACACACTTTTGTTACTAACCAAGTACTTCTAGAAGTAATGATTGTAACTAGCTGTTGCTAAAACAAAGCTGTAAGTCACACATGTTGTCAGTTGGCACTGAATATTTTTTCTAGCTGTCCTTCAGTACCATGTACTAGAAGATTTTAAGAATAAGAACATTTTATGTAATTACAATTAGACACATGAAATGTCACTTACTCAGGTAAATATGTCAGCAAATTTTCTCTAAGTTCCAGTGAAGCCAGGTTATAAAGACTGAAAACAAACAAACAAACAAACCACATTTTAATGCAATCTTACATTTTATATTCCACTCTTTCAGAAGGAAAGTGTGTGTTAAGACAGTTTAAAACAAAACTGCTGTGAACTGATTTTTCTGCTGTTTTAATTCAACCAGACTGTCATGTGAAAGGCAGCATACAAACCTGGAAGTTTTCATTTGTTTCTCTATGACACTTCAACACATTAAAGCTAGGAAGTAAACTGACAAAACACAAGTTTCCATTTGTTAAAAGGTCAGTCATTTCAAGTCACTGAAGACAGCATGTTCATATTAATTGCATTTACTTGCTCACTTTCAGAATCTGGCGTGGGCTATGCAAGTTACAGAGCATCAGGTAAACCCATCACTGTCCAATCAAGGGTGTGCTCATTACTGTAAGTGACATTCTGCTCCTAAGCAGCTCACTTCCTCCATATCCCAGGCTTTTGCTAACGTCACCATAGCAACATTCAGATTTTTCAGGGGTTTATTTATGACTAAATGGAACACAAGGAGTCAGACATTATCCCAACACTATAATCTGCTCTAATCCTCCAGCATCCCAGGGAAAAATAAAAATCAGATATGGTGACTACAGATAAGTAGTTTTCTACAACAGAATATGTTCTGTCCTGGTGTGCAGGGAAGGGGAACACCGTACTAGGTCTTAAATCTAGATTAAGAAAGAAATTTCACTTAATTTGAAACACATATTAAACCTATACCCAAAATGTTTTTTTATACACCCCAGGAGAAAAAAAACAAACTCACATAGTCAGACCACAGAAAATGGAAATATTTATTTTTACTTCTAGCAGTACCAATAAACTGAATTACAGGCTCATTAGCTAGCCCCATTAGAAAAGATGAAAATATGAATAAAAACAAACAAAAACCTTTGTAATACAACTGTAATACAGGTATCTAGGCAGGGAAAGCAAAATTAGCTGATGTAATGATTTATTAACAGGGAAAGAAGATTCTCCATAGATTGACTTTGTCTGAAAGATACATTCTTATTTCAAGCACCTCTTTCATACTTCATTTAGAAACAGTGAGTGAATTCTCACACAAGCTTTGATTACAGCTTCAGAAATCCTGTCCAGCTCTTAAAATAAGTACATTTTAGCTGATGGCTTCTGTGTTCCTCCAGAACAACTACAGTTACAACATATCACATAGGCAAAGATATTTTAGTAGAAGCCTATTACAAATTAAGTGAGAATTACTCAGATACTAGCACTCAAAATAGTTTGACAAACAAGGTAATAAGGAAGCCATTGTTCCAATGACACCAGAGAAAACTCTCACATAAAAATGTTAACACTGTATAAGACAAGTGAAGATGGGACACAGCATCCAACATCCTCACATGAACCAAACCAGTGAAGAGGGAAAAGGCAGGGGTGATGGGGAGCAGTTCTCTCCAAGAGGAACATGGGCTGCTCTTACTCATATTGCCACCCACAGACTGCCAATACATTTTTGTTTACAGGTTTTCTAGAAACCTATTCTAATCTTCCTTTGAATTTCACATTTTCTCTCCAAGACCGTATTAGATGGGGCCCATGATTCACTTTCATCAAGACTACAAAAGGATGTGAGCACCTCCAAGCTGCCTTGTAATCTTGTGTTTACAGATCACCCCATAACTACTTATCTCCTTCCCCATCACACTGAAATGTTTTTATGGGTAAAATGGTGCAATCTCTTAATTTCTCTTCTTACATCAGTCACCACTTTGGCTGTGGTTAAACAGAAATCCTTGTCAGCAAAACCACATTCAACAGTAAGAACTTGGGAACCACCATCTTAACCAGCCTCATCGTCTCATTAAACTGGGGCAGGCCAGTGAATCAGCTCAGGATACTGATCCTGCTTAAAAATAACCCAGCAAGAAGAGTAACAGAGATCTCTAAGCCAACATAGAATAAATCCCTTTAAACACCTGGGCCAGAACAACTGCCAGGAGTGTCCATGGGAGGTGTCTCTATTACCCAAGCCAGCAGCACGATGAGGACTCCCTGGGTAGCTGTGCCCTTGCAGATACCAGCAGCTGCCTTTGCATCCAACCACGTACAACACGTGCCAGAAACTGTGGCTGATTCAGTCCCAGGCTGGGTCCTCTTCCTGTGGGAGTTCATTACCTACAGGATTAGGTTTTCAACTCTAATGACACAGCTTTCTGGAGAAGAAACACTTTATTCCACAGCTATTGTCACCTGCAACATGCTCTCAATTTAAGACACTGCCTTCCCACCCCTTTAATCTATCCTTTCTTGTTCTTCCCAGGTCGAGTCCAAGCTCAGTATAAGCAGACCCCAACAGGCCAAACAAAAGCTTCCCACCAAGTAATGTAAAAGAGAGAAGTTTACACTGGCAAGGCTGCCTCATTAGTGTGACATTTTATGTTTACTGTGTATCCATGTGAAAGAAAGGCCAAAAATGAGACGGAATTTTTGACTCATTACTCTGAAGCTTCTATTACTTAGAGAGGTAGCTCTCAGCAAACCGATATGCTGCAATTAAAAATGGGAAAATGTGACAGTTATCATATAAAATAGTGTCTTACAAAAAGCATGCTGATATATTGAAGCACCAATCTCTGTTACAGAGAGCAGAGGTATAGCTCTTCCTTAAATTTAACAACAGGTTTGTTACACATTGTACATTCACATTATTTATAATAGTGAACACTATTTAAGGTATTTTAAGAAAGAGGATTTTTAGTAATTTGCAAGAAACATCTTACATTTCTTGCTATTTTCTAAATATGTTTTCTGATGTAATAAGACATTTTTCTCCAGAAAGCATAACTCTGCCTTTTCTCTACTACAAATAAGAGATTTTTCACCATATACTAAATGAAATAATTTCTACTTTCCCCTCTGCCCTTAATTTTATGAATGTATTGCTAGTAAAGAGTCTTTCCAAAGATTCAGAAAGGAACTGAAGGAAGGCATATTTTTATTATTTCAGAGTCTTTCCCTAATCCTAATCTTCACATAGGAGAGAAAAAGTCATGAGAAATTACCTGTTTCATTCCATAAAACCCAAAAGCAACAGCAATCTAGGCTACTCAGACACGAGAGAGAGTTCCATCAGTGGCTGTTCACCAAATGCATTTAGAAACACAAACACACCATAGAGCATTACAGGATGCTCTCCAACACAGACAAACAGTCCTTGCTCCTCCAAAAAAGCCAACAGAAAATGTACAAGCAAATGTCATTTATACTCAAAGGAAAAAAAAAATCAAGGAAAAAAAGCTAATTATTTTTTCAAGACTACTATCATTAAGCTATTTCACAGAACCTTGTAAAAAGTATTAATATTGTAATGTTTCTCACCACAAAAGCTACCACACACACCTCAAACACTGAGCATGTGTCTGGAATTACTGAGCACAAGGCAAAAGCCAAACCAGGCAGAGGATGCAGTAACTGACATAAGTACAAAGTTTTGCACCTCAGCATTCCAGATGATTCCTGGTGTCAGGGTGGACCCAAGTCAAATTTAAAGGAGCAACATAGCTGAAAATACATTTTCAGTACCATACCTAGAGGAACTCAAGATATTGGTATCCACCATGCGAGCCAGAAGAATATAAAACCACCTCTTGAGAACAAAACCAAGAGCAACAAAGTAGTCTATAAATGCTAGAAGTGTCTTTCATGAGCATTCCTGTCAGGATTTGAGAGAGAAACTCATAATCCAACATGGTCTACAGATAGGGAACACTGCAAATACTCCATGTCAGCTGCACTGGTAAGACGAGAACCACTAAGATTAGAACCAAAGAATGTGGTTGATGGCCTTCCACAGCAAGTCAGTTTTTCTTTGGATTAATTACAAAGAGATTATCAGTAGCAACATGCCCTACAAAATAACACTTCTCTGGACAACAGCAATTCACTGTAGGAGGTAAAGCAACATTAAAAAAGAAAAAAAAAAAAAAAAGGAGAGAGAAAAAGAAAACTGAGATGAGTTACATGGGTACTTTGACTTCAACAGGGAGAGCTGCATCGCTGCCCTACACAAGGGGACAGAAAGTCAGCCTTAAGAGTGAAAATAGACAATATACATCCCATTTTTATCCCAGTCCCATTTTTGTCCCAGCACCTGCAAAAGGACTGGGAGCCACCCAAGCCCCTGGAGTACATGAGCAAAGGAAAGCACTGAGAATGAATATACTATCTTACAGCAACTCATTTTCTTTCTTGTGCAGAAAAAGAAGATGCTGTTTTTTCTGTCTGTCTAAGAGATGAGAAGGTAACTGTGGTACTCTAACAACAACGTACAAAATGCATGAAACTAACCATATTTAAATATACTACTGCCCAAATAAAACTACCAGTCATACATACGACCCTGCCTCCCCCTCCAGGACATACCCCTTCGGTGACCAGTCTCTGATCTGACAGGATTCTGTTAAGCTACTTCCATCACACAAGTGTTCTAGCTGCAGATTGACAACATGTTGAGAACCTGATGTTTAGCAGCTTTTTTCCCCCAAGGAAATGACAAGGTTAATCAGTCATTAGCCAGCTCTCAAAATGCCACTTAGACCGTAGGTATTTGAAGGCACAGCATCCACCTCTGACTGAGACAGGCTCTTGTTCCAAGTCACTCCCAAAAGAAGCTTCTTTCTGTCATCCTTTCTTCACTGACTGTATTGCTGACTGCACAAAGAGCCTGAAAAGATGTCTCCAAACTCCAGCTCCTCCAAAAACCATAGCCTGGGCTGCATCAAAAGCAGCATGACTAGCAGGATGAGGCAAGTGATTCTGCCCTTCTGCTGTCATGAGATCCCATCTGGAGGGTCACCAGCAAAAGAAAGCCATGGACCCACTGGAGTGAATTAGTTCAAGGGAGGGAGACAAAAATAATCAGAGGGCTGGAGCACCTCATAGGAAAAAAGGATGAGACAGTTGGGGTTCTTCAGCCTGGAGAAGAGAAGGCTGTGGGAAAACCATACTGCATCCTTTTGATATATAAAGGGGACTGATAAGAAAGATGGAGAGAAACTTTTTACCAGACCCCATAGTTACAGAACAAAGGCCAACAGTTTTAAACTGAAAGAGTTTATGTTAGATATAAGGAAGAAATTTTTTACAACAGTCAGATGCTGCAACAGATTGCCAAGAGAAGTTATGGATCTCCCATCCCTGGAAGTGTTCAAGGTCAGGATGGGGCACTGAGCAACTGATTCTAATGAAATATGTCTGCCTACAACAAGAGAGGGACAGAACTTTCCAAAGAACTTTCCAAACCATTATATGAATCTATGAAATTAAGTCCTTAAACATGGGTGGCCTCAAGAGCTGCTGTAGCAAGCAGCCCTTCCCAGAATTAAAAAAAACACTTCTGTTCTTTCCCGAGTCTTCCTTATTTCACACGCACACAGTTCCTGTACCTGCCAGCAACATATCCCTAGGATTTTAAGAACTAGATCCACATTGATTTTTGGTGTAATGACATTTGCAATGCAACAAAAGTAACATTAGTCTTATAAGGGAGGATTTATGCTTCCTGAATTTCCTAAGGTTCTATTAACAGTTAACAATGTAGTTCATGGTCTGTCAGTTCATGGTATACATTTTGCCCTCCTTTTTAAAAGGTTCAGCACCACATGTTTTTTTTCCTTCCAACTGCTGCTTAATACTGCCATATAATTACATGGTTTCATGAAAGAAACTTAAAATTCGTATCCATTATACAATAACCTAGAAATAGTACAAAATCACAGCTAGATTCCTTTTGCCAAGAAGGCTATTTTTCCAGAAAGTCTAGATTGAGCTTAAAACATTATTCTTTTTCAAATATCAGCCTTAACCAGTCTCTTGCCCCTTCATTTGGTTACCTATTGGTTATGGAAACCTGTTTTACACTGGGAATGATAAAAAAGAGCACTAATGAATTTTTGTAAGATTAATTAGGTAGAATTTAAAGAGAGAGACCTTATGTCCACACCATGCAATAGTGTAGACTGATTTTTGCCAATTCTTAGCTAGTGAATCAAAGGAATTCTTACACAAGCTAAAAATTACAGGAAACATTGATTTCCTAAATGAGGGCACTTATGCATTTCAAAGCAAACTATCTTCACATATGTGAAGTCCAAACAGTTCCATCTCAGAATATAAGAGCTGCTGTAAAAACAACTGTAAAGCAAGGTAACTAAGTTTAGTTTTGATGACACTCTTATTATGTCTCACCAACATTGTTAAGGACCATTCTTCTAGAAATCATCTTTGAGAGCATTTCCCCTCTTCCTTTTTGGAGGCAAAGCAACTTGAAGTAACTTGCATCTGAGTCAAACACTACGTTTTCCACACAAGTTTAGGTGTATAACATGCTAGGGAGAGACACAAGGCTTTCCTTAGCATCCCACACCTTGTGACAGGCAAGACAGTACCTTAGTCAGAACAAGTCTAGTAAGCAAATCTGAAAGTAAGGATTATGTTCCTAATGCTTGCTATTTTCTACAGAGCTGGGAAAAGTGGACACATTATGGGGGGGGGGGGGGAGGGGGGGGGGAAATACGCCTTTCTCAGAAGGTTGATTTTAAGTAAGCACAAAAGACAGTAAAGTTGGTAATACAGTCATCCTAGACTTGAACAGGAAAGACACTGAGAGCCCAAGAAAGGGCTCTCTGAATAGTTAGTTATTTGAATTGAATTGTCAGTACCAATTATTGGCTTATAGAAAGCTACAGGTCTTCCACTAGCAAAAAAAGAAGATAAAAGAGTATCCTATCAGCCACTAACTGGAGGAAAGGCTAAACAAACAGCCAATAGTACAAGTTGCATCCAAATTTTAAAAACAGGGAAATTCTGCAGCCTATGGCCAAGGAATTCCCTAACTATGTAAAAGACGTAGTCCAAACTGCTAATTATTACTAGTATTCTACATAAGCTTGGTTTTCAAGTTGCTGGGATCAGTTTTACTCTCTCCCCCACTCACACAGCAACAAGCATAGTGCAAAGAACAGACAGGAACGGTGAACTCCCAATGACCTTCCAAAGGCATCATTAAGAACAAGGGAGAGATTCGTAATTACAGCTCAGTCTGTTCACTTCAGAATGCTTTAACTGAACATTCTCCAATTTGCTTATCAAGATTACTGAAACAGGTTGGGGAGGCTAAGGCAATGCACTCTTACAACAAGATTTCGTTTTCAAAATATCTTCTATTCCACTCGTGCAATGTCAAACTTCAACAACTTAAATTAAAAAATGGAATTACTTTATTTTCAAAAAATGTTTAACTATATGCTAAGTATTTCTTCCTTGTGGCCAGATGGCACTGCATTCATTATTACATTGCTCAACAGTGTTCTTGAAATACATCTGAGTTCCTTAACGTTCAGTTTTGCCACTTAGCAAACAGCTGTGATGAACACCGAATGCTCTACCTACTCAAACTCTGTAAATATTACTTTTCATGCTAAATTCAGATAAACCAGAGTGAGAGCTTTTAACAGTATTTGTATTAGCCTAGCCATTATAACTACAAATAGTCCTTCTATGTATTTACAACATAAGCCTCCCCATCACTTTTGTCGTATCATGTAAGGCCATAATTTAATCAGACATTACCATGCTAAACCTTAAAACAGAATTACATTGCCTTGTTCCATAGTTTTAAGAGCATTTTCCATTCCATGTGGCACTACCAGATGTATAATCTACACTTGATGCATCCTAGCATACACTAAGAGAAACACAGTCTGTGACTGGCCCAGGAATCCAGTATCAGAAAACATATCCCATTCTGATCTGGCTTCTGGATCATCACCATCGAGAGCATCACCCTTGACTCTGAAGATCTTTTACTCTCCAGATACTCCTGGTCAGATCAACATTATAGATTCTGAGTTCAGAAGTTGCTGAAAACTTCAAAACCTCTACAATCAAACACATACACGCATATATAAAAAAAACACACTAGGTGAACTTTGTTTCTCTAACACAAAATTTCTGAGTATCTGTGGTTCCAGTACTCTTGAAGGCATGCCCATAACAAAGTTTTGCACAAAAGAATGCTCCTAAGTGCAGTAACATCTGCTCTAATCTTTTCATTATGTTCAGTGTCATAACGAAATGCCTACTTCAGCCTTCTATCTGCTAGCTGCAGACACTAAGTGGAAAATTTCTCTGCTTACCTGGTACGTCCCTTTCAGTAGCAAAGTCCACAGATCTTTTCAGCCTGCTTGCAGCTTGGGGGTAAACCAGACTCATCAGTCACTGGCATCAGAAGAATATCCTTCCCATCTGTAGAAATTCACCCCTCCCCACATCAACAGGTTCTAAAGCTAAACCAAAGCTATTCGACTTTCTTGCACTGCAGACTGTGCAGTTCCCTTAAAAAAGGGAGGGGGTGAGGGAGGCTGTTAATGATGGGGATACTACAAATTATATTACTACCACAATCTTTTGTTGAACCTCTCAGCATCTGGAGATCATGTCACGTCCAAGCAGGAGGCCATCCAAACATTTTAGAGGAGGGAGAAAAAATAAAGATCGTATATGGTAGAGGAAACCTTTTTTTTTTGAACTTCCAAAAACATTCTACTTGCCAGCCAGTAATAAACCTATACCTCAAATCTTAACACTCAGTGAAAGAAGAGGTACTCTTATTTTTTCCAGGCACAGACAAGTCTGCTGAAAAAATAGTGAAAGCTAAAACCTGGATATCAGTTAGATGTTTGGTGTACTGAGGGGCAGTAAGCTTTAAATCATAATTTAAAGCAAGGTAGTGAAGCACTGCACATTGCTTCAGCTGTTGAGGAGACTTGTCAACTTTGCTGTCCCCACAGTTTGTCAGATAAGTGTCTTTTACAAATAGGCATTTCATGCTGAAAGAACTGGGGGTTTTTGCTGGGGCTGATTCCTTGTGAAGCACCTGAGAGTCCAGTGCTAGATTAAACACCAGAGACACATATAAAAGGCTTTCCAGAAAATGCACCTGGACTTCACTCAATCCTAAGAAACGTAAATAAGTGAGTAAATGTTCAAAGCTGACACGATATCTCCTCTCTTTCTAGATGTTAAGCCAGGAGAGCACTCTATGGATCTGTAAACTCCCAGATCTATGCTGGAATAAAGGCACAGTGGGCTGGGAGGGAAAACTAATCCTGAAGCCAATGCTACAGAATGAGCAGATATGGACAGAGAAGGTGCTGGGCACAGACAGATATTAGATACTACTGTATGCCATGCCCTAAGAAGCCTTATAAACACCCTGATTTATCATAATACCCTTACAAACAATTATTTTTTTAAAAAAGTAAATTTATTTCAGGAAAATCATGCCCAGAATTTTGGGTGTTACATGACTAAGTAAGGCTTGAAGAAAAATCCTGCGAGCAAGTGGAAATTCCTAAACACTGCCCACACTGGGAGGAACAGGTTATGCTTGCTTGTTGGGCAGCTCTACAGACACACACAGTCCTGCAGAATAGGCAAGGAAATTAGACTTGTTAGACTGAGAAATGCTGTAAAAGACACTCCCACACACAGCTTAAATTGTGTAACTTGTTTCTCCAAAAGGTTCAGCTAGCCAACAGCGCAACTCCTGCTCCAGGCTGCATCCGCCTAATTATTTGCTAAAATATCCCACATACATTAGCATTCAGTTTTACTCCAGATAGCAACTGCACCATGAGCTAAGAGAACACAAATCACAGAGAAACACAAAAAATAGCACTAGTAGTATTAAGGCATCCAGCCTGTCATTAAGTCCTAAAGCAGCGTGTCATGCATATTTCCAGTAAGCCCTAAAACTACACATGAGCTTAAAAGAGGAAAGCCTCCTGCAGCAAGGGAAAACTTTCAGCACATACACCAGCAGCAGCTAAGCAGATTTAAGTGGTCACACAGAAGAAGAAAAGCTGACATACACTGAGCATGGCTATGCATAAGCAAGAGGGAAGACATAAGGTACAAAGGAGGCCTTGCCTGTGTTCTTCAAATGCCCAGTTAGGATATTAAAAAAAAAAATAAGTGTTCTATGCAGAAGAATTCTTAATGGCACAGTAAAAATATTAACAGCAACTCTACGTATCAGTGGCTTGAGCAAATTCAGACACTGGCCTGGGACAGTGAAGCTGAATTACCTGTATTCCTCTTATACATCAGACCATGTGAAAAATGGACTGGATATCTGAATCCATGAGAAAGACAAACTTCCACTAATGGCTGACCACAAGGCAATTCAGATCTATTATCTGCCATTAGGAAGAACTTCCTAAATTACCTTAAAAGTACTGCTGTTTGGAAAATATTTGTCATTACTTCTGCTGCTTTCCCCATATTAAAAAATAGGGCAACTTTGCCATGCCACAAGATTTTTAAGTAGGTAGCTTACAGAAAAAACAGAGACACTTACATACATGCTGATCACTGTACTACATGATGATGAATTTGAGATTTTACTGGCTGTACTAGGCAGTTTCCCAGAGAAGAATATAAAACCATAAAATGATTTTCCCAAAGTTTCCATGTACTTTAGTGGCCAGAAGAACAGCAGCAAGCACAGTGGCTTCAAGTTTTTCCCAAAACAAGCTCACTATTTGAGAAAACAGCATACAAAGTCCAGTCTATTCTACAAAAAACCACCACAGATTATTATCCAAAGCACATAGAAACCCCAGGAAGACATTTGGAAACAATCAAAAACCTCTAACAGCCTTAATCACTTTGGCCTGGAAGTCATAATCAACACTATTTTCTTCCTGGTTCCTAGCATTTTTTGAGTCACAGCAAGAGTAGTGGTAAAGGAACAGAGAAGGAGATGAAGACCACAAGCAGACAACCTCAGGAGAAGCCACAGAGTATTTCATTGCTTTTACCAAACACAAGGCAGTTGGCTGCACCATCAAATTCACTTACAATGAAATTACAATGATGAAAATTTTGCAAACTGAAAAACTGCACCTGCCAAATAAAAATACATCTAATTACTTGTAGATCTAATGCTAAAAATTTGCCAAAATTCACCCTCAGAGGTAAGTGACCCATAAGGGCTTCAGGTTGCAGTTCTAATTGTCTACAAATAAGACCTTCTAATAATTTTCCAAATGGAACCAAACACGATCCCTTTCTCTCTGTCACCAAGACATTTCCCAACAGAATTCAGGAAAAGCTGCATTTTGTGTGGACATTCCACCAGTCCCCCTCATGCTACAGTAGTATTCTTCTGAGTTGAAAAGCATGCATCTTTAGCCCAAGCTTACTCTCACCTTCCCCACTGCCACATTCTCACCTATCAAGAATACCTGATTATGATACAGAGACATTTGTTTCTGCATATTTACACATAAATGTTCAACGAATGAGATTAAAGTTTTTGTAAAAATACAATATTCATGTTCTAGATAGCTAACCTGGGTGCACTTCCCAGATCAAAGCAGACCTGGAAGCCTCAACAGAAGTTAAGCTCTCCAGGAGAACTTAGTGAGACCACCTAGAGAAGCATATGGCTCTTTCCAAAGCCAGCGAGGACCCCTGGTTTTTAGCTTCAATATTGGAAATCAGGTACAGACTTTGAGGGAGGACAAGTTACACCACTCTGTTCTGCAACAGATGTCCTAGGGGGCCCAAATAGTATTACTACATTTCCCTTGACTTCTTAGGATCAATAATAGGAAACCTTTTACCCTTATTCTTGCACAGTTGCACATACTGACATCATTATAAATGTCTGGTATCCATTTCAACCCAAGCTATTTCTAGTAGTTTGCTCCAAAACAGAGACTATCACCACTCACACTCCCAAATAACAGGCAAGACAAGCAAGAAGCCAGAGCCACCACAGCCAGAAGCCTCCCAGGTAAGCCACCAACCTTCCTCTAGCTACTGCCTGCAATGCAGCAGCCCACCTCATGCTGTGGGAATCGTTTCAGCTTGCTATGTTTCTTATGTTCATTTTCAGAACCATGCAGGATCCCAAATTTTTGTCTGAACAGGCCTGTTCTTAGCTGCCAGAGATGCAAAAAGCTGCATGAAAAGTTTCATGAACTGTTACAGAAAATAAAGAATGTCCCAAAAGCCTCAGCCCATGCAATTTTTCAGTAAGACTTTGCCGTAGTCACTGTGTGCACATTAGCTCTACCTCATAGTGCTTGTGGAAGGTTTCAAAACACATTTTCCAGTCCTGTTGCTGCTGGAGTGGTGCCTGGTCACAGCTTTCATACCCATGAGAAGTGGCTACAGCATTGCTGGTCTGAACTTGACTACATTGCAGGAGCTCTTAATAATAAGATCTCTTCTGGAGAACTCCTCTGTTTAGGAGCAGTTGGGTTTTACTGTTACGGACTATGCCAGCTCCCCAAAGAATTCATGTTAGAAATAAATTTTATGAAACGATGCCCAAGGTCTGTAAGCCTCTATGGATACTCATGACTCAACATCTGAGTTACTGTAGCTTTCTAAAGAAAGCTGTTTTGTGAAGGAAGTGGTTCAGTACACAACTTAGAACAATGGAGGCAAGGTAACCACAAAGGCAGGTGCAGTTTTGGAAAAAACAAAAAAGTGGAGGCGGCAGGAGGGAAGGAGGGGGTGGAGGCAAAAAAAAGAGAAGAGAACAATGAGGTGCTAGAAGAAATTTCCAATTATCTAAAATGGTATGTTTCCCAGCAAAAGTAACAAACTATAACTTTTCTGAGTTAAAGCACAGATATTTTTAGTTCTGTGATGACTATTCCTGAATCTGGAATAGCAAGTTAGGCTCTTCAGCCTGGAAAAAACCCACCTGGGAATATGATAGAAAATTACAAAGGCACTGACAGTGGGTCAAGTGCATAGGGATCAGCTGCTCACTGTCTCTTCTGATACTAGGGATCATAGGCAAGGTAGGTAGAGTTAGACTCAAAAAATACAACAACAACAAATCAATACCACGGATAATAGACCTGTGCAGATATTTGCCAGGGAAGAATACTAAAGATGCCTAAATAAGCTCAAGGAGAAACTGGACAAGTACATGAAAGAGAGGTTCATTATGGGCTATAAAGTGGACAAACCAAAATCCAAAGTACAGAAAACCCTCTGAAACAGAAAAAGTCAGGAGATGGAAAGAAGAGTAATCAAACACACAATTTTTATTCTTAGTCCTCACTAGGCATCAACTTACTGCAACTATAGAAGGAAGATGAGCCAGATGAACCTTTGCTGTGCTGGCACAGCTATTCTCATGTATCCAAGTGAGAAGATGTGGAATTACCTTTATTACTCCAAACCCTTCTCTCCACTAAGATGGATGAGAAACCCTTCTCTCCACTAAGAGAAGTTATTTCCCTTCTGCAACTGTGGATATTCATTTCACTCAAAATGAGACAGATAAACGTTTACTTCTGACTGATCTCCACTTTGTAAGTCTGTCCTTGCAACCCTGCTCTACTTTCCAGAGGTAATGAACACATATTAAAAGCTTATCACATTTCATCTTCAGAGCTGTTCCACAAGTCTTCATCTCCACAGCACCAACTGTAGCGTTGTTTGGGTTTTTTTCAGGACCAGACTGCTCCTATAATGAAGAATCTTCTAATATCCATCCTGACCACAGACAGTTTTTATCTATCTGTTCTTGTGCCAACAACTGTCTGGTTCTCAGCTAAGCTGCAAGCCATCTGACATGTTCACAAGAATGGATCAATGGTCTACTACAATGTAGGAAAGCAAAAGGTCAGATCTGCCTCAGAAAGCACCCACTTAATTTTGTACCTAAAATTCAAAGTTACACCAAATCCTAGAGAACAGAGTCGAAACATACAGATAGATGCATCAGGTTCTGCATTAGCTTGTTAATGTTAAGTGAAAATACAAAGAAATTCTTCTTAAACACATCCCACAGACTGGAATGAAGATTTAACAGAAAGTGCAGACCTGAAAATAAATTTATAGGTATATTACATTAAATTATGCAAGTCATGTATACAATAGGCATAACAATTCAAAGAAGTAAATTAAGAAAGTAATAAAGTATAAAAAACTTACTTCCCAATGTTTTCAGGTAGTGCTTGCAGAGAGATGTCATTTACTGAAAGACACGTTAGATTCTGTAATTCAGGAAAGCTTTCAGGCAACCTATGGAGATATTAATTCAAATCAAAGACTTCCAGCAGAAGTATTCATATTCACATAATACATACTTGGAAAGAGAACATGCAGCAGGAAACAAGAATCTATGCAGCAAACACACACAGAGGGAGTTATGGCCAGGCTGTAGAGTGGCTCTCAAAAAATTCTAAGGAACATAGTAAAAAAAAAAAAGCCATGTGACTTAAGAGACTTTGAAACCTCTTTTGTGTCAAAGAACAGGTAATATCCCTGTCTAGTCCTTCTCTTTCATTCCCCCAACTTGTAGGGGAGGAAGGGGAGATTTTTAAAGTTACAGGGCTTGAGAACGCTTTTAAGTATTTTAACAAATGTTTAAAAATCAAACATATTTTCCAGCATCACCTACGTGGTAGGATAACTAAAGAATTTTTTTTATTCAGGCTTCAGCTACCTACATACTTGCAGCACATCCATTTCATATTGGCTATTAGGCTGCTTTTCAATTGCTGCTTTTTGAAGAAACAATCTGCTCACTGAAGACAACATTCCACTGTTGCAGCATTTCACAATTACTGGTTCACAGCCCTACAGCATGTCCCTCCATTCACAGTCCCTCCATTCTTACACTATAAAATGCAGCCATATGCAAAACACTCCCAAAGGTTCCAGAGCCTTAAGGTCCAATGCAGCCATATGCAAAACACTCCCAAAGGTTCCAGAGCCTTAAGGTCCATCACCTCAGGGGTGTTCTGCATGGCTTGGATTTCTCTCCCCTCACATGGATGGATTCCTGTACCACTCACTGCTTGCTGGCAGCTGGGTTGCATCAACCAGCTCAGTTTTTAGTTTCAGAAGAGACAAGATAGGATAAAAGAGGCAATGAGGTAGAGAAGGAGAAGTCCCCTGGCCCAGCCATCCAGCTTCTGGTTGACACCCAGAGCAGGCAATGTAAGCTCAAGCTGCAGCAATTAGTTTAGTTTCCCCATCTCCCAGCTACAAGGTGTGAGCTGGTATGACCTGCAGGCAGCTGGCCAAAAGGAGACACACAGCTACAGGTAAATATAGCTACTGCATGGTGTGGAAAGGGAAAAAGGCAAATTACAATGGAAAGGGGGGCAGACAGGGCATGGAGGGCTTTTTACGTGCTCTAATCCATACTGCACTATTTCTCATTGTCTAGATCTTATTAATAGAACACGCTCAGTGTCTCAAAAATGTGAGCTCCAGTGTAACTATTCATTACTATTTAGTCTCTAACAGATTTAAGACTGGAGTTAAATGGTCTGGTTATCTTTTGGTCACCCTGGAAGTGGACAGGTAGTTGGACAAGATGATTGTTGTAGGTCCCTTTCAACCTGACCTATTCTATTTATAGCATATACTAGACCCCCAGACTAATCTACAATAAATATGCCTGGGTTTTATTAATATCAACCTGAAATAATCTGAAAACAGCTGGAAAAATGGTCAGCCAGCCACTTTCAATGCTGCAGGTTCGTCAATTATATTTGATAATGAGGCAACATACTGTATTAGTGGTAGGACATTGATTGGGAAGATCTCTGACTGGCTTTTAAGCTCAGAGGAAATAAGGACAGGAATCAATGGCTAAAAAAATGTTCCAGGATTTCAAACAGAAAAGGAAATCACTACTGCACTTTCCCATTCTGCCTAGGCAAATTAGTGCCAAAACCTGTATGCTGTTATACAGGTACAACTGAAATTCTGGATCTCATCACAGAAAATACCTGGCAACCCTGTGTAAACAGCTTCTGCTATCTCTCTTTTCTAACTCAGTAAACTGCTTTGAGTGATGTTTTTCAGGACATGCATACACTTTGGAGCCACTTTATCAAGGATTTTTAAAATTCTCTTAAATGCTCAACAACAAAGAGTTATGAGATCTATTTCAACTCCATGAAGAAGCCTTTCAGCTCTTCTTAAGATCACTCAGCCACAGCTGTGCATTACAACTAATGTTTAGGGAAACACACTGCTTAGGCCCCAGGCCTTATTCAGCCCACAAAATGGAGAAGGAGAACTAGCACACTATGACAGACAATTTTGATTTCAATACCATGAGATGCAGCTCTCAGATCTACATAAAGCACACTGGTGCCTGGGAAAAAGCTGTTTGGTGACCCTCACCACTTGCCTATCTAAACATCACCTCATACTCACTTTGCTTTACTGGATTTTTGTGGTGTTATTGTCCTCACTGTATAAGGGGGGCTACAGAGCCACAGGAATTGAGATCACAAGTGTCCCCCTAATGCCAGAGAACTTAAGATGCACTGTGGGAGATATTCAAAGTGCACTTCTGAAGAATTTCAGCTGCACACATGGGAGCAGAGGTCTTACAAAACCACTGGTGCAGCTTAAGATATTACAGACACTCTCCTGTTTGTCAGCACTCCTGCACTCCAGCCAGCCAGCTCATCTTACAAGCATTCCTACCCCATCTCAGTGCAAAGCAAAGCAGGTCCTGAGAGCCCACCGTGAATACTCTGGCTTGTATCACTTTCTCAGCACCACAAAGGAGCTCTGTGCCATGGGTTTAGGAAACAGTTCTTCAAATACTGTTCTAAGGTCTTAACTAGCAGACCACCTCTTCCTTGCTATCTGCAGCCTCACATCACTAGAAAAAATCCAAAATTCTTCAGCAAACAGAACAGAGAAATGAAACACAACTCTTCTATACTAAAATGGTACATCATCCCCAAAGCCCAGCTCACCAGATTGGCAGCAGCCGTCGCAGCCGCTAACACACACGGTGAATTTTTGCCACATTTTACTGCGTGTCACTGTGTCCCGATTGATAGGAGGGTGATGAAACGTTAGTCCAAGCTTTAATCATTAGTAAAACCCATTATCTGCAGCAGCTGATCTAAAGTCTATTCCAAATCATCAGGCACTTGGGTTTGTGCCAATGTATTCATGCTAAGCACTGCCATATACCTCCCAAGTATGAGCGTGGTTTTCCTACGCATTTAAGAAAAGGAATGAAAATTACACACAACCAGATTTACATTTTTCCTGGTTGGCTAACAAATTTCACCCCCTCCCAGGAAAGATGTACATCACTTTTTAAATCTCAACTTTTGCTGCAGTCCCTGCCAGAGACAGACAATGTTGGCAAGATTTCATAGAGATCCTAGATCACAATTTTTAAAGGCTTATTTAAAATTGTAATTGTTAAAGGAAGATTGTAATTCTGGAATGGCAAGTACTAAGAAGAAGGTGGAAGTTACCTAGTCAGTGGATTCCCACTGAAATCTGCTATCTGTAGTGCTCTGCAGAATGAGATGCTTTCTGGTATTTCAGGAATATCTGCAGAAGGAAAAAAAAAAAGAAAAAAAATTGTCAACAACTGTACTGCATCTACACTGAAATTATTGCTACACCCAGTAACTTGTTACTGCAACGAGTTATCTTGATATCTTTCAAGACATTTCAACACACAAGACTGCTTCACGTCCAAGTACATAGCTACCATGTCAGGGCCATTTTGTACTTTTTCACATCCCACTTCCCCCTCCTACTCCACATTCATCTTCCTGATCCTAAACTACTCACCTGTCCGTGGACTGATCTTTTTCAGCTTCTGGTCATCAAAAAACGTACTTTCTATGCAGTCGGACTGTCCCAAAGAACCAATTAAAATTTGAACCTCTTATAATTTCATCTATACACACCCAATATCTCTGCTGGCAGAAAGTGTATGGGGAGTGGAAACAAGGGAAGGAAGAAGAGAACATGCAGTTCTCTCCACCTATAACACACATGCATGGGAGCAAAATCAGCTGCCTTCACACTAAAGCTGGGTAATTTGAAAATATTATTCAAACTGATAGGTCCCAAATAAGGCTAGCACACTATTTCAGATTGTCAGAAAGCATTCGGAGATATTTATATTTGAAAACAAATCTTTTTTTCCACGCAACTTCAACATAACACATTTACCTACTGAAGTTAGACACACTATCCTAAAAGTACAATTGTCTTCTGGGCCTTTTACAGAAAGCTGTATTTCCATGAAAAGGCTATGGGTCCTATGAGTAAGTCCCTGTCTACTGTCATTGACATACGTTCTGTTTCCTTGTTTAATAACATTTTTATGAATAATTTTGAAAAAAATTTTAAAAAGGCGTATCTTAAAGTACAAATCAGAATTCTGTTTTTTTTCCCATTTCCATTTCTTCTATAGAGCATTAGATCTACTCCAGCTTCTCTTCCTGCTGTTCTCATCACAAGGAATACTTAGAGAAATGTCTTCATGCAAGTGGCACCACTGATCTCAGCAGCCATCTGTGACCTAAATATTTAGAAAGCAGGTCTCTTCCTACCCAGCTGAGTAACTCAGAATTTACTACCTATATACTACATCCAGCTCTTCTCCCCAAAAGTAGTGCAATGGAGAAGGAGGCAGGAGAGTACTTGCTCATCAGGTTCAATCTCTTGCCAGTTAACCTAAGCATGCACATAGTTAACCTAAGCATACACATCTATTTTGAATTGTTACCATCTCAGAACTGAACCCAGAGCCAGCAAGAGCCCACAGGTCACTGGTTGTGAACACTCAATGAAGCAGTAGTAGACAAGCATCTTCCGGGAACATTCTTCTGTTTCCTATAGGAGTGGGAAGGGCTGCAGGGAGGGAGGGAGATTTGCACCCCCAAATGGGTTTCACACTACTGCATGAGGTTCCTTCTCCTGAAATGGATGCAGATCACCCTTCTCAAACCCCAGTGCTCCCAGCACACTCACTAGGCACAGCTTTCAAAACAGCCCTGGCAGATAAAGAGAAGTAGCCTGTAAGTGGTATAACCACTAACCCCAGAAGTAAACTCCATATTGAGAAAATATATTCGCTATAACTAAATAGCAAAAACAGGAATGAGAGGGGTAAATACCCACAGTGTGAGGCCTCAAAAGACCAAGCTCTCGTGAGGCTGTACCTGGAGTACTGCGTCCAGGTCTTGGGCCCCCAAGACAAGAAGGACATGGATCTCCTGGAGCAAGTCCAGAGGAGGGTCATGAAAATTATCACAGGGCTGGATCAACTCTGCTATGAAGACAGACTGAGAGTTGGGGTTGTTCAGCCTGGAGAAGAGAAGCCTCCAGGGAGACCTTATAGCAACCTTACAGTACCTGAAGGGGCTACAGGAAAACTGGGGAGGGACTTTTTACAAGGGCATGTAAAGATAGGATGATAGAGAACAATTTTAAGCTGAAACAGGGTACATTTAGATTAGGAATAAAGAAGAAATTCTTTCCTGTGAGGGTGGTGTGATCCTGCCATGGGTTTCCCAGAGAAGCTGTGGATGACCCCTCCTCAGACATGTTCAGGTTGAGTTGGACAGAGCTTTAAGCAGCTAGTCTAGCAGAAGGTGTCCCTGCCCATGGCAGGGGGACGGGAGCTGGGTGATCTTTAGAGGTCCAATCCAAACTGATTTTGTGATTCTAAGCTGTGCCTCCAAACCAAGGCACTGAAGGGTGAGGTTTGCACAGAGCAGTGTGTGCAGCACAAACTGTTCCTTCAGTACACTTGGTGAACGACAGCAAATTACATTCAAACCTACAGAAACTCTAAGGTCCATCAACAGAAGTAGTTGTACCATAAAATGGAATACGTGACTTTAGAGATAAAATCCCATCAGAGATATTTTATCTGTTTTTACTGACCCACTCCTTCATGACAGCTTTGGTACTTGAGGAAACAGCTGTCTGTCCTAGAAACCCAAAAGCAATGAGGTACATTCAGAGTGGAGCATTAGGTGAAGCCTTTGAGGTTAGAAGAGACAAATCACACCAAGTCCCCACATGAGGATTAGGAGATCTCATTCCCCTCCAGCAGTCTGGCTTTCCTCACAGAAAAACCAGACCAGCTGGCAGGACATCAGACTGGCACTCAGGTGAGAGAGGTGCAGGGGCTGCAAATTAGGACCCTGTGCAGAGATGTCAGGTTGGAGAGAAAACAAGTCTTGTGATAAGGCTCTGCAACCTCCTCTTCATGGGTTTCATTTCATTCAAAGGGCTAAATCCAGCACATGCATCAGTGACACAGTCAACAAACAGATCCTCCACGAAGAGCCTCAGAAGTAGCCATAAGACTGCAGGAGCCCCAAGGCTCCCAAATTTAAATCAGGGACACCTGAACAACCAGCCAATTTCAGAGTCATATTTACAAACATCACTGCTGACCTCCCTTGAGAAGTCAAAACCTCACAGTGGGGACAAATGGGTCTAAATAGTGGCATTTGAGGAACAAAAAGCATTGATGTCATTGCAGGGGCATTGCTCTGTCTTGCTACACTGATGGCAAATAAACTACATTTTTATTATTATTATTTTGATTATTAAACATTCTTGTAGCAGCACTCACTTTTTAAAGTGTGATCTAAGAAATACAAACAATACACAGAAACTGAAATCTTGCATTATATAATATCCATAAAATCAAAACAGAAGCAAAACTGCATCCACATTCAGCAAAGCTGATAGTTTTACCCATGCTAATGCTTTGTGACTGAATACCCCCTGCAGAAGATGGAGTTTCTATTACAGGATTACTGAAGACAGGGATCCTTCATGCATTCAACAGACATGCGCTGCAGCAATGACAAGCACTCATACTGAGCTCTGATAACTGGCAACAAGAGAAGAAATGTGTTATCCACTATCTAGCCTTCATCCCAACCTTCCTGGATGACTAGCTGGTAAAGTCCTGAAAGGGACATCACTGTTTCAAAGCTTCTGAGGGTTCACAATAATTTGTTTTGTCTCAACCAATCCAGCATTCACAACTTTTGCAAATGCATATTGTACTGCTATACCCCTTTCATATACAGATACACATTTACCTGTGTGAATCATTCTCTCAGATAAAAACAAACAAAAAAACACCCAAAAAGTCAAATCTCAAGTAGAAGTACTAATTTGTTTGGAAAAATACACACACACATACACACACACACACACACACACAAAGTGTGTATAAAGCAGAAGATAAACTTAAAACCTCAAAGTTTCTGAAACTACTCACAGTACTCATTTCCTCTACCAATGCGTAGTTTCATTGCCATACTGCAAATAATTTCTCTTCTACTTCTGTATGATGGACTAGAAAACTAGAAACTACAGCTTCTCAGCAAAACTTATTTGATAAGCTACTTCTGTCACAGGTCTTAGTTATTATCTGTAAAAGCCAAGAAGTATCTAAATGAGTATTACTGAATATAAGATACTACTTGAAATAAGACAGTATAGGCACTGCTTAAAGTTTGGATTCATTTAAAAATTACAAAATCTGTTCTGAAAAAGAAATGCACTTTTTCAGAACAGATATTCCAGACTATGAAGTCACTTCATGAGCAAAAATCTTCAACAGCAACAGGCACAGCGAGAAGAAGGGAAACTCCATTTCTATGTTAAGGGATTTTTTTAAGATTAAACACGTTTTCGTCCCTGCATTTATACTTTTTCTGTATCTGAATTAATTTTTCTCCTCCTGACAAAAATTCAGTGCAAATTTTTGAGCTGAGGATCATTATAAACTCACTAAGTTTAACATGGTTGAAATACAATTAATTTTAATTGCAAGGAATCTTAAAAAGATTTCTCAGGCAAAAGAGAACCAAACTGCAGGCAGATACTTTATTACTTCATGTGAATATTACTGTAATATTAGAAGAGAAACTCAGGAAAGAAAAAACAAATAGCATTTTAGTACTTGACAAAAAAAAATCTCATGTGATTTATTCTAAGAGAAGATGACAGTCCATATTAGAAGCTTTGACAAAAACAACTGAAATGTAACAGAGGATGTTAAAAAACATAAAGTCCTTTTGTTTCTTGATGGGTTAAGCAGCTTTCACCATTATTGTTGACTACTTGGTTTCATTACAGACATTAACACATATATCTCTGCCAATATCTGCAGCAGTAAGGTTGAATTCTTTTCTTGCCACTCCTGGATATCCAGCTCAAATCCTACTTAAATATCTGGGATTCTTCTAATGCTATACACTGATGAATGCTCCACATTTGCACGATGCCCCAGATGTTCTGGCATACAGATTGTGCAGCATTGCTAATAATAAAGCCATAAACCAACCATAAGCCCTGTGACGTGTGACAATACAAATACACTGGCAGCAAAAAAGAAGTCGTGCCAGCAGAAGTGGATTAAAATCGGGCTTGGCAGTCATGTATGTAAGAGGGCATATTTCCCCTCCCACACTTCAAAATACCTCTTCAGATGTCTATCATTCTACTTTGCAACAGAATTTCCTAACCAACTGACTTAAGATGTAAGTCTGGCACTAGGAAATTCTTTACTGTCTGAATGAGAAAATCAATTCTAAACAACCCTTTGTTTTCTGTCTTTCATTGAAGATTTTTGCAACAGTGACCCCTCTCAATCCCTATTCCCCCATCTGCCTTCTCCTTGTGGCTGGGAGAAGACAACCTTCACTTTAACCTGATAAAACCTTTGGCATGGCACATTTTTACAGCACCGTATATCAAATTTCAAGAGCTAACTTTTTTTTTTCTCTAGCCAAAGGTTACTTGGCCAGCATCCTTTACACATTTTGCAATACTGAACATAATTATCAATATCTAATCAAAACCAAAACAGCAACAGTCAGGAAGGTTCTAAGATGCAACAGGGCTACAAGACCAGAGCTACTCACTCAGTTGACTCCAACTCAAAGTAAAAAGTGTTTTCACAAGAACCTAGTGGAAGTGCCATATTCCTGAAGAAGAGCTAACAACATTTAAGAATCTTTCAGGGAGCAACTACTGGACAATGTTAAATATTCCAGCTATGAAGGTGACACAGAGCAGAGTGCCTTGGGAGGGCTGGAGCCAACACATCCCATACAAACCAGCAAAAACCAACTGAATAGTACTGATCTAGACAGTCATGGCTCACCATCAAATACATACACCATAGGCAAAACACCTTAACCACTCAGTGATTCATTAATGTATTCAGTGGTTGATTTGCTTATACCAAAAGTACAGCCATTCCAGACTCAAAGACTGAACACATGCAGCATTATCCCTCAGGAGACAGATAACCAGAGGCAGACCAGATCTCATCCATCCCATTCAATACACAGGATTTTCTCCCTGCCTCTTTTCACATATGCAGTATCTACTACGGTATATCACACATACACACGGGCACACAAAAGGCCCAATAAAGCATTAGGCACTGCAGTGCTAAAGCAATTTAAGAGCCTTCAAGATTCTCTTCCCACTTCCATAGAGGTTCCTCTGTGCCATCCACTGCAGAGGGGCTTCTGAGACACCTGCACCTGGGGAAGCTCTAAGCCCATTCTCTACTTCCTCTATCTTCCCAGGATGGGAGAAGAAAACTGCTCACCTGGTGAAGTAGCTTGGAAGAAGGAAATTGTGGTGCAAATATTTGTTTGTCTTTATGAAGGGCTCTTCACCTGCAAAGCCCTGCTGAATAGGCTGTTGTCTCACAGGGGCCACCACTTCTCTATCCTCCCCAAAGCAGACAAGTGCAGCTCCCAGAAGTTCTGCCTCCAAGAGGGAAGGGATGGAGAAAGGTGACTTGTCCTCTCCTTCCATTTCCACATTAAAATCATGATGATCTGATGGGCTTTTCCATAGAAACTGGATGGTTTTGCTATAAACCCAGAAGGCTGCAGAAGTCAACCTCTGCAGGTGAACTCTACAATTCCTGTAGCACAATGTGTCAGGAGTAACCTGGTTCTTGCAAATCTATTGAGATTGAGTGGCCCTTGTATAGGCTGCAGAATTTTCCTCTTCAAGCTCCTAGGGTGAGGATTTCCAAAATACAAGAGATGCAGCTCTTTTAAGACCCATCTTTACAACTATAAGGCAGATTCACAATTTCAGGCTGGGTTTTCTGAACTAAATTCCTTAGAGTTGTAATTACCAAGAAACTGAAGCGAGGTATGTATCTAATTCCTCCTCCTCATTGCTTCTGGATACGGCCCTTTTACAAGGGTGGAGAGAAGCAGGGAAAAAATTCCTCCCAAAGCTGCATTTCATGGATACATAGGCAATTTACTTAAAAGAAATCTGCGTGGGGACATAAAACAGGCTGGTTTTTTTACATTGTATGTGGTATATCAACAGAATGCCCTTCTCAGATGCAAGAAGAAATAACAGAAGAAACTGCAGGAAAATCAAAGATAAGATCACAAGCAAACAATAGTTCCAGGTGAATTAAGCGGAGGAGCTCCAGTTCAGCAAGAAATTTAGGTCTTCTATCTTTTTACTGATATATGGCAATGAAGAGTTGAAAAGACATCAGGATTTCCATCTTGGACCTCGAGGCTAGTAGGAATTAAATACTCTTTGTCTGAGCAGCAAGAAAAAAAAAAGTAAAAACAAGTATTTTACTTATGAATCTGTGGATGACAGAAACTGTACTATGTGTTTTGTTGGATTAATTCCTCACTAACTTCATAATCAGAGCATCTAACCTTCTCAGCACAAAAGAAACCAAAAGCCAAGCAACTTTGTGGGTATAAGAATTAACAACGCCTGTTTGCAGATTGCCATTTTATGATCTCTAATCTAGATCATCCAGAAAATGAAGTATTTATTTTATGTCACACCCATATGGATTGTCTGATGTTTAATGCTTCAGCGGGCCAAAGGTTTCTGTCTCCAACTTGTCCTGCTGCTTTAAAAAAAAAAAAATAGTTAGATGAAGCCAGTCGCTGTTGCTAGATGTACACAGAAGTAAAACAGCAAACCAGGCAGAGTATACCTTGATGGAAAAATCCACTTTTCTGTAATCCATTTAGAAATAACTCCTTCTAACTTCTCTAATTAGATTATTCCATCATGAGATTTCACTTATCTTCTCTTTCCTGGTCATAGTTGGCACTTGATGCTTCTTCCTTTCCCTGCCTGATGAGCATTGCTCAGTAATAAAGCCCAGACATTTCCTTCACCTTACTTCTGCTGCATATAAAGCTCACCTCCTCCCCCAACTTAACAACACCAAATTCATTTTAGTGACATGGAATCATAAATGCCAACTTCTACATCACTTCTCCAAAGCCAGAAAGAGTTCCTACATATCTGTTGGACTCTGAAGTATTCCAGAAGCTAAAATCAATTTGCAGTATATGTTTACTTCTTTCCCAGCGTTCTGCTTTTTACATTGATCCCCGAAATTCATGTGTAAGACATGAAGACGACAATGTTAAATACAGGTTTTACACTAAGTGAAAGAAAGGGATGGGAGATAATACAAAGAAAATAGATGTCATTAGAAATTAATGTGTCAAAAAAACAACAAAACAACTGCTAGCAAGTAACCATCTAAAAGAGTGGAAAATTCTTTTATTTGCTACTAGCAAGCTTTGATTTCATTAGGGGGGAAAAAAAGAAAAACAAGAGAAATAGAAAAAAAACACAAAACCAAAAAACAGTCAAAACAGTCACTGGCTGATGCAGACTAAAGCTTAAAATAATCTGCAGTACTGCTCTGCCACCATCCAGACCACAATACTCTGGCTGGGATGTCCCATGGCTTTCAGATGTTTCAACCAGGGCTTCAGTGAGTGCATTCACAGGATGCTTTTTTATACCAGGTAAGATATACAGTGGAGTACTCCACTGAGGAGTCAAAGAGGAATTTTGTTTGTCCACAAGTGCTCATCTGAACACAAATCAGTACAGAAGGCAAACAAGCCACATCCAGCAGCTGCATTTGATAACAAAAAACATGCATTTGCCAGCTACACTGCCTCACAGCACAGCTTGCAGGCATCTTTTTTTTTTTTTTTCATGTCCACTGAGTGAGAAAGTGTCAATTCACATTTGTTTCCCGGCATTCGGGGTTTTGTTATTTACCACCAGACTCGTACCAGCACGCTCGTGTCGGGGCAGCTGGTGGCAGACAGAGGAGGATTCTGTGGAGAAGTTCCTTGAACAGATGCTGTGGAAGTGCAGCAGAGGTGGACAGCCAGGTGAGGGCACAGGGCAAAAGCCAGCAGCTCTTTGTGACCAGAGGGAGAGCAGAGCCCACGTGGGGCTGCAGGAAAGCAACAGAAGACTTCTACCTAATTAGTTGACATCCTCACTGCAAAACAGCTGCCTCACCAGCCCAGGCTGAGCTGAAACAAATGTTCAAGCCTTTCCTCTCTCACTGTTCCCAGTCTGAAGACGCTGGATATCCTGCTTTCGGAGGTAAAAGGGGGACACTCACCCACTTTGTGGGGAGAAGGGAAGTAATCCTACAGTACAGGTGACAGATATGTGAGAGCAGGTAGCTGGATTAAAAGGGGAAAGCACTGGTGTGCATGCCCTGACACAAACAAGTCAGCTGCAGCCTCAGACTATGCACTGCTCCTCAGTGGCATCGACTGATAACCCCGCACGGCAGCTGCCACGTGCTCAACACGACTTCTGAGGACCTTTATATGACTTGTTGAATAAAATGTACCTATCACACAATACATAGTGAATGTGGTGTCCTGAGACCTCCAAAAGACTTCTAATTAGGTTGTAAAGCAGATAAAAAATAAACACTTTCAATAGAAAGTAGTAATATCAAACCACCTGCAACTGAAAGTAGAACAGTTAAATACTGTTGATTTCTGGAAGAACTGGTAACTGAGACAAAAGTTCCTACATATGCAACTAAAATAGTTTTTGAAAGCAAAATAAAGGTAAAAATACGGTTAATGGAATATCTGTGACACTGGCCTACAGCTGCCAAAAACTGATTTCCAGAATCTTGGATGCTGCTCAGACCACCAGCCTTGCACAGCAGCAGCAGCTCTCTCCTTACACTACAGTGCTGTGACTATTGGGATACTACTGAGGAACTACTACTGCTAGGGTAATACTGAGGCAGCATATTTATTTTTTGTGCAATCTGTACTCATTTTCACATAAATGTTAGCATTTGCCATAACATAGCAACTTGTGTAAAGAGTTGGAATTAGAACATCCTGATGTCACAAGACCTGTATCCAGAACTGCACTGTCAATATAGTCTTAATCTCAGTTTAACCAGAAACTACAGAAATCCATCTCTAGGGAAGGTATGAAATTGTACACATTAAACACACTGTATTATTTTATTGGATAGCAAAGAAAAGAACTATGTTGAGATTTGGTTTCAAGCATGATAGAGAATCAAATATGGCTTAACAAGATCTGCTCCTGCACAGATTTCCTCAGTAGATGCCACAGCAAACCCTTTGCTCCTCAGTATGTTGAGAGAAAAATCAGCAAGAAAACAAGCATAACCCATCTACAAAGATTATCAAAATCCATTTAATTCTCCTATTGCACACTGTTCTGAGACTTGGGGAGTGGATGCAAGCCCAAACCATAAGGTTACAGCACTTCCATAGACAGCTGACATGAATCCTCTTACCTGCTGCCAGCTAGAGAGTCACTACAGGTAGTTAGTGCAAATCTGCTGCCACACAGCAACTACATTGATGCTATGGGCTTGCACAGCCAAGTCCTTGGTAGGTATGTTCAATGGAAGCAAGAAGAGCAGCAACAGAGAAGCCTTTATCACAGAGAGATGGCAGCATGAAGGCAGACACAGAAAGGCAAGGGGCCCATCTCCTACATAATGAAGGGGGATAGTTTTCATCTGAGAAGGGTACGGAGAGCAGCACAGTTTAAATGGCATCCTTGCAGCTGGGAAGGGTAGGAAAGCCACCCCAGTTCCTGATAACCCTCCAGCCACTGTCTTGTGTGAAACCTCAAAGTGATTATCTTCTTATCGTAAAAGAGCTGACTGAAATGCTGACAATCTATCGAAGTCTGGAAAAAATACAGGATATTTTAAAAAATTTAATCCAGACTTCCACACCATATCTGTTAAGAGAAAGTATGTGTCAGGTAGCAATGTCTTTCAAATCAAAATACTACAATTAAATTAACACCTTCAGGGCATTTTAAGGAGCATGCAATATTGTGATGAAATAGTGGAACCTGGAGGATTTAATGCTTGTCAAAGGCAAACAAAAAATGCTCTTCTTGGAGAAGAGGATGCTAAAAAGGACTGCACTATGTCTGCAAGAACACAGCATAAATGCATAGCATACATAATCACAAATATCAGCATGCATTAAAATTAACTACAGAAACTTTATGCATTACTCCTCCTGTCTGGAAGAAGCTACAGAACAAGAAAAGTCATTAACATTTTAATGAATCTTGGAGAGCAGGGCCCTAAACTCTTAAGAATTCAGCCTCCAGGGGTTGCTCAAAAGAAAAGGGGGGAGGGAGTCACTGGAGGAAACCTCTGCAGGATGAGCAGCATGGGTACCTGCCTGCTATGATTCCCAGGGATCTCCAAGAAGCTGCATACACTTTGGGAGAGAGGGAAGCTTAATAAAGTGCCAGTCAAGGAGCAAGGGAAAAACTCTAGAAATTTAAGCACATTTTTTGACACTGCACTTCTTTTCTGAATCACAGGGTTGCTCAAGACTTGTCCCAGAGAGTGGTCCAGCACTACAGGAAAAGAAATAGCACGTAAGCACTTCCAACTGTGCCTAGAGCAGAATCTTTACCATGTAAAGCAAAGACTTGTACTGAAACTCAATGCAAAGCACAGGAGCCCTACCCAAATTTCAAGGATGTCAGCCAAGGACACTTGAGCAACCCAGTGTCCTTGCAGAACTCACCAGTGATGCGAGAACCCAGGAAAGACTTACCCAAGCCTGAAGAGTCTGAGGAAATCAGACACAAAGCAGTTGAGCATCTACCTCAGAAGATGCTACAGGGGATACTCTGAGTGCTGGACATGCTTTGCCAGCAACTCAAAGACTCAGACATTTACAGCTGAAGTCCTACAAGTCTTTTTTCTTTAGCCTCAGAACAAATACATCAGCTTTTTGAACACTCTAAGACCAAGGGCCAGAGACAAACTGCATCCTTCAATAACCTTCAAAGCATCCACCATCACTATGCTGGTTTCTTAGCACACCTCCCCTGCCCTCTGAAATTCCTATCCTTGATTTGTCCATTCAACCTTTGCTCAAATAACAGCCTCAGCTGGAGTAGAAAAGCACAGTGAGGATGCTTCCTAGGATACTTCCATGAACACATGGTTTTGCAGAATAATAACAAAGAACATCAACACGCAAATAATTCAGAAAAAGTTAAGATTGTATGGCTCCTAGCCTTCCCCAAATCCTTCTCCTTATGCATCACCAAGGCTCACACCTCACCCTTCCCAGACTACTCTCACATACACCTAAGATCACCAAGAGCACCAAGTTTACATCTGCTGAAGATTTTTGAGCTATAGTTAGAAGAATTTTTATCATTCTAGATACACTTATTAACCAAAAACTGCTTAAAAGTGTAATTATTTAGCACAATTTCAACATATACTACCATATCTCAGGCATTTTAAAAAACTTGGGAATTTAAGAAAGCCACACTTTCCCGAGTTCCTATGACACAGGCTACTTTCACAGCATGTCACACTGCATAGCACAAGCACCCAGGGCTACCTCCAAGGAGTCAGGAGGAATCCTGCCTAGGGAGGAATCAATCCCTCCTCCAGATGCAATACCTCACTGCTGCACAGAACACAGCTGACCACTACAGCCTGGAAGTGTGCCCAAATCCAGGCATACGATACAGCCACTACCTCATGGGGCTTCAAAGATCATGTGCTGACCTGAGGATTAGAAAATATAAGAAACATACAGTTTTATTATGGGGGAAATGGAAGTACTTTGTGTATTCGAAATCCTTTCCTCCTTCCTCTGTGATGAGAGGTTAAAATATAAAGGACTATTCCTTTATACAAAACATTAAATGAGTTTATATTTGCATTTTTTAGCTTTTGAGGAAATAGAATGGCCAGAACTGAAAGCAATTAGTGCACCCAACCAGACGGCTAAAACAACAAAAACCACAGAACAATGATCTCTTATTTCCCAAGTTCAGATGCCACCATCACACTTTCCTATTCATGCAGCACACTGCATTTTGAAAAGCTGAGCTGTTTTTCTCTGCCTGAAAGGAATACAAAGAGTTCTTATTTTTTTTTCTAAGTACTTTGGTAGTTAGAAAAACAGAAACTGATGGAGTGCAAACCACTGCACAGGAGAAACAGCTTGGCAGGTTGAGAATCTGACATACTGGAAAGCAGGTTCAAAATACAAAGCTATGAAAATACTGCAAATCTCAAAAATCTGTGGGCAAATTCCCCCAGCTGCATTCCCGATGGTGTGTTTCGCCTTTTTATTTAAAAAGCTGTGACACAACCATAACTTGACCAACCAGTGGGAAGTAACATCAGTTACTCTGCCGTGGCCCCCTTGCATCATCTCGCCTGGTGTGCTTTTCATTTGAGGAGCCAAGTTGTGCAATAACTGTGACATGATTGAGCAGAAGGAAGCTGTATCAGTCACCTTCTGCTGTGAACCACAGAGGATAGAAAAGTAATGCAATAAAACGGGCGATTAACACTGAACCTTGGATATGGGAAAGAAACTGCTCCCTGCCACCTGCGTTAGTCCCGCCCATCACTTGGGAAAACAATTCCCTGTGCAGCGACTTCTAATGACAAGCACACATCTACCCAACCATAAACGTTCACACCATCTGTTCTCTTCACAGTTGAGCTCTCAAGCCAACTTCCAAGTCAGGCTGACAAGAGTTCACATGGCCCTGATCCACCAGCTCTTTTGCAGCTTGTTATTCATTTGCAAAGAGAATCACTAAACCAACAGTGTTTCCTTTTGTACAAGGTTTGTCAGAGAGCATCCAACTCAGCCAAACTCAGCAGCCAAAATACTGTGTCAATTAATGCTGGTCTAGCTCTGAAATGTTTTAACAAATGTGTTTCTTCTGCCTCTCAGATGTTTTTTCCTCACTTTTCTTCTCTTACAAGACTTTGCAAATGTGTATAAAATTATCTGGTCCACAGAATTTTTTCAGCAACCCCCTGAAGACTTATCAATTATGTTATCAGATAAATATGGCATTAAAACCACTAAAAGAATAAAGGAAAGATGCACATTTCAGGTAGCACAGGAAGGTATAGTGGCCACTGAATATTCTTCAGTGGTAAAGGGTCAATGTTAAGTTAAACTGTAAAGAAAAAAGGCTCCCCATTACACTACTTCTCTTGACTATTCAGTTACACCCCTCACTTATTTACAAGGTTATGCAACCTTGTTCTCTCCTACCTCATCTATCACACCTAAAAGAGCATCTTGTGTACATGCACTGCATATAAGAAGAAAAAAAAAAATAGCTGACACTTGCTTTAAATTTCCTAGCACAGATTTGCTACTTCTAGATCACTGGGTCATAAGGCTGTTTAAAAGGTGACCGGCCAGCCCCTGAATTTCTTGCAGAAATGGGAAGTTCACCAGGCCACACAAAAAAAAAACTGTTTTAACTCCATCACAGCTTCAGACAATATAAGCACTAAATATTACAATTGAATTATAAAACCACATGGTTTACAACAGCATATTTTAAAAGAGTTTCTTCCAGAATCCTTTTTGAATTTCTCTGCAGTTGACAAACTGGCTGATTCTTCTTCCAGAAGTAAAACTAGATATACTACCATTCTGCTTCTTGCTAATCACACACACAGAAAACGTGAGCAGAGATAAAGAACTGGACTTCTAACCCACAGGCAGCCATTTTTTGGACAGAAAGGGGCATTTTCTTTCAACCCCTTCTTTCGTTGGGTTTGTTTTTGTATTTTTTCTTCTTAAATTCTAAGCATTTCAGAGAGCTTGGGGAAATAAATCAACATTGTAGCACACACACATGAAACAGGACGTAAAGCATTCTTTAAACTGGAAAATAAAGCAGCTGCTCAGAAAGGCATAATTAGAGCCAAGCATAATTTTATTTCCACCAGAAGCTCTCCTCTGCTCTTTCCCTCCTCCCCTTATAGAACTAGAGGCAAATCCATTAATAACAAGGAAAAACATTCTGCAGGACATAGATAATAACTTCAGTGACAGAAAAACCCTACTAACCCAGTTTTATAGACCATCTCATAGGATGGTATAGAATCAAACAAATTAACATTGATGCTTACCATTTCGAGACAAATCCAGTTCCACCAGCTGCATGAAATTTGCTATTTCTGGAGGGAGCCGCTGGATTTCATTATCACTAAGTCCAAGTTTCCGTAACTTCACAAGCTGGAAGAAAGGCTGAAATAAAAAAAAAAAGATCCATGTCTGAAAATACGTCACTCACCTACAAGCATGATAAATGATAAGCAATAACGGGAAGCAGCTTTCAAAAACTGAGCTAATTAAATCTGTAAAACTTACTCTTAAAAAAATCACAGCAGACAAACACTAGTGAAATCCAGAGTACTTGCTTCAAAATCATTAATGGGGTGAGGTTACCCAGCAGGGTAATTAAAAGCATCCTAATTACACACTGGGACTCATTAGGAAGTTAATGCAGAGAGACACTTCTAAAGGACGATCCAGAAAACCCAAAGAGAGGAGCTGGCAAGGTCTTCTTCACCAGCAACAGCCATAACCAACTAGGTTACAGAGCCAGTCTCCCTGGGGAGGACTATCTCCAGCCTCACACATCCTCCATTCCATGGCCCAGTTTCAGAAGGACTAATGAAAGTTGGGCAGGATATGCATGATTCCAGGTCTTCTCAGCTTGAAGAGGAACTCAGCCCAGCTGTTAAATGAAGAGGGTGTGCAATGAAGAGGGGATGCTAACTTTCCCTGACCCCCACCTGTGGGCTGAGAGGGTCTGTCAGCCCCCAAAACAACCAGCAAAGGAGACAAGCCTAGCAGTAAGTCAGGTCAACCCCAGGCACTGGGAGCAGATGGTGATCAAAAGACAAAATGGTTATTAAAAACCTATTAACATGTAGGCATCCATTCGAAGGTTGAAGAACCCTTATCTCATCAAAGCTTTCCTCTCTCCCAGCCAAGCCTTGGAATGAGAGTGACTGAAAACAGTGAGGATTTGTGCACAATTAAATTACTTTATACACAAGCCATTCATGACCATAACTGACCAGATTCCTCAAATTTCAAGAGAGTTTTGTGCCCCCACAGTGCACAGGCATTTTTGCTCAGCAGTCAGAACCTGTGCATCTCACCCACACACAGAATGGGTGCACGCCTGCACCCTCAGGGGTTTTCCCCCTCAGGATAACTAGAAGATGCTAGCAAGTTTGGGACATCCAATTACATGCAATCCCTCACTATCCTTTCTGGAGGGAAATTAGTATCTTCTCTTATTATCACTTCATTTTATTTAGGTGCTGGACCGTGTGCTCTCAATGCCACTCAGTTCTTTCTTAAACTGACATGAAAAAGGGCAGTAAGCCATCTTACTAGGTAACAAATTAATTATTCACATTCTTATAAATCTGTATTAAGATACAGGTTTTCAGTCTTAGTTTGAGAGCCTTATACCCAAGATCATAAATCAGGCTTTAAGTGCACTGTTTTGCATCCTCAGCACCAATCTTTCCATATACACTGTAGTTCCTTGCCAAAGAAAAATAAAACACAACTGAAAATAATGTGTTTCCCCTCAAAAAAAAAAGGGTTCCTTTTAGGGAATAAACCAGATAGAGCTCTAAAAAGTTTATTAATATTTGGCAGCAAAAATATGCACCCGAAATCAATGAGAAAATTCAAAGGCTTTTCTAATTTTTTTGAGTCAGAATGGCTGTCCTTCCCCCCCCCAGTAGTAAATGCTTTTAATAACAGAATTGAAATTAGAAGAGAAAGATAAAAAACCTTTACAATTCCACATTTCTAGCTCCCTAAAAGCATATATTATAATTAAAATGGCCAGAAATGTTTTTTTTAATCCTTTTTTGTCCTCGCAAGATCCATAAATATATTCTCCTATCGACATTTTTTATCTTCTAAACAAAAGCATCCCTTTTTGATAAATACCTATTAAGATGACTAAATCAGGAATCCATCAGAGCTTAGAAAAGCACTTACAAATACTTTTGTGAAAACACAGCAGGACCACACTTCACAGAATAGATGCCAATCTGTCCTAACATTGTCCAAAATAAATTCTTGCCAAAAAGTGTTCCTCAGGCAGTGTGGAGCTGCTAAACTATATGACAGTTACAAATACTGACGTTCTACTACAGATCTTCTCATAAGTAACAGTTGTCCTTGCCAGAGATACTCTGCAATACCAAGTGAGAAAAGACAGAAGGAACATGGTTAAAGGACAAAAGGAACAGGGGTTAAAAGACAAAAGGAACATGGCTGAAAGAAAGAAAAGTCATCAAAAAGCTGTTAAGAGCTGGGCATCTCTGAAGAGGTCTGAGGATCCTCACCACACCAGGTGTCAGTGTTGTGTATAAATGTGCAGAGCACATGTGTGCAACAAACAAGATTACATAATATTTACAGGCATTCCTGTTTCTTTAACTGGCTACTTAACCAAAAATTAACTGGGAGCTTTATTTCTAGTTTGCATAACAATTTTTACAGAATGACACCATTCCCTAGATAAAATCAGAAACTGCAGTTATGTGAGTGGCATTTCTTTGAATTTGTTTTTTCCTTTAAACTACAGAACTGAATCATTCTTCCATGCTTAGTACATCCTACTCCCATTTCAGTAAGTATTCTTCCTTTATCCTAGGCACACCATTAGTGCTCTAAAGCACTCTAAAGGCAAGCACCTCCTTTTTGCAGTATTTGTTCTACCTGTTAAAAAGCCCCCAAAGAAAGAGAACTAAGATCTTACTGAACAGTGTTCACCAAGTTACAAATTTCACATATATAAATATCAACATATTTAAGGATCTATAATTTCTGAAATAAATGCCAGCCAGAAACACGTTTTTAATTCGATGTATCAGGCACAGTTCAGCCTCTATTTGAAAAGCTCTGACACAAACCAAAGTGCACTGGGGTTGCTGGCCAGAGCAGTACATCCTCTCAGCACGCTCTAATAGCAGGTTTGGATTGCAGACCCAATGTCTCTACGAGTATCTTGGCAACACTTTTAATACTGCTTAGCTTAGCCAGCCTAATTAATAGTGGTTCAGTGAGACAAATAATTCCATGAGTATCAGCACTAAAGAAGCCCACAACTTTCTGTTGGCAATTGCCAACCTTCAATTGAAGCTTTTCCTGCTATCGAAGAGTTCATAGAGGTTTCTTTTATTTGAATTTTCTAAGAATACACATCTTGCATAGAGTCTTTCTCACACTGGAAAAGTAACCAAGCCTCTCTCCTCCACCCAGCCACATATTTTTTTTAAAAAGTTCATTCTGAAAAAATTGGGTTGATGTCAGCTAACACAAGAAAAACATAAAAAAAGAGAGGTGTGACTCACTGAAAAGTGTGATCCCACAGCCCTCATTTTTATACTTTTTCTTTTTAAAGAATACAACTACAACTGGTACTTAGTTACAGAAAAAGAAGTTAACAGAATCAAACCAATCTAGTAGGACTGATAAAACTCCAGATTTCCTCCTGCAGACGTGACCAAAATGACACATCTCTGACTTCCTTTCCATGATTCACTCTTGCATCAAAAAACACTTATGCCCAAGATTTTTGCCTGAATGCTTCAGCACCTCTCCTGAAGGGAAAAATAAAATAAAATAAATGTAAATAGATTAAAACAATAGGTAACTGAAACAAAAAACACAAGAGGGCACAAAGACCTACTTGCAGCTCACACTGTTTAAGGGGTGGAGCAGCACCTCACTGCCTTTCCAGTGCTATAGACAGGTCACACTCCAAACCCATTTGGCACAGGTAGAATAATTAAACACTTACATTGTTGAACCAAATGTTTCCATAAAAGGCTACTATGAGCAGCAAAGCTAATTAAAATTAGAACCTTTATGAAATCCACTGCCTAATTTTCAAGATAGGCCAGCATGAGCAACTGGAATTAGAACAAGAGGGAGAGGAAGAAGAAAACTGCAAATTAACTACAGTTGCAGAGCTATATTCACACAGGATCCAAAAAGCTGGGTTGTTTTGTTGGGGTTTTTTTGTTGCAGGCACTTGAGCTGTTCCTGACAAGCTTAAAAATTTGTAAGGATTTGCTCTTATGTCATATTCCCCTTAGACACCAATATGAGTTTTGAACACACGCATACTGCCTTAGCTTTTAAGGCTTTGTTTGGAAATTATGGTATTACATTCAAACAGAAACTAAGTAAAACATCAAAGCACAGTACATTATTAGGTCCTGTTTCTTAAACACCTCCTATACTTATTTCACCCATTTTCCAAACCTATAACTGACCAGCTAAAGGATACCTGCTCTTTAGAATTCAAAAGCGACACACAGTAGTTTAAACATAGTTTAACTCCTAACTGCATTCCTGCTTCAAATCTTACTCGGGCTCCATTTTCTTCTCCTATGTTGTAAACAAAAATGAATGGAGGAAGCTTTCATTTGTTCACTTCCATTCACAAGCTGTGTCCTACTTCAGAAGCCAGATAAGGGAAATTGCAATCAACCCTTCCCCCACCCTTTTTGTTCTGCCTCGAAAAGACCTCCGAAAAAGGTCTTTCTTCAGGTAAAAACAAGCAGAAGCTGCAATTCATTTTGGTAAGCAAAGAAGTGAACAAGACAGAGCATCAACCTGTAAAAGTCTCACGTGGCACAAGCACTCCAGCTCCCCAAAGAGGTCCCCCATGACATGACTACTGGATTTCCTCTAAAGCCACCAAGAAATGAAGCAGCAGCTTGTGATGGACCATGGTACGCAGACTTCTGCCTGCTGGCAGGCTGGAAAATGGACAAGTGCTCCATGCAGTGAGGTCTGCATTCTTCCTTCATGTGCTTCATGGCAAAAACTGATCTCTGAGGTCCCTTCCAACCCAGCCTATTCTATGATTCTATGAAAACAGAACTGTTAGTTTCTTGGTCCAGTGAACGAGTGTTCCACATGCCCAAACCACTTCTGTAGAATATGCTAAGGCTGTGATTCAGTCTTGCAGCTTTCTAGTACCAAGTCTGGGATTGTGAACAATAATAGAAGACAGCACTGGGGCAAACATTCAAGCAGGAATCCATACAAAACATTAATAAAATTACTAGGTTTCACTACAGGAAAAAACATGAATGAAAGATTAGAGTTCATGGGCACGTACTCCAAATAGAACCAGATGCTGCACCTGCTATTGCCCCCTCCAGTAGATGCTTGAAAGCCCGATAGGAAGCATCAGCCTGACAGAAGGGTTGTGGTTGATAGGTCCAAAGGAGACACAGCAACAATTATATCCCCTGCCTCTTTGGTTGGTTTCTGTCCCCTCTTTTCAAAGCACCTGCCATTTTATGAACTACAGCCAGCGATGGGCCAGTTGCAGGTCCCAGTCTCAGTTGTTAGCATAAATTTTAAGATGAACAGGGGACTGCCCACCCTCAAAAACTAAAACACTTCAGTGCTGAAACAAAATGCTGCTCTACCAACTGATGCATTGAACAAGCTGCCTCATACTGCCTCCTGGCAAGCAAGGATTTACTTTCTCTTTTGTGTCGATTAAGCAGAAGCAATGAAGGTTAAATAGCACTTGATGCCATAGCCATTAGAGTACAGTGGTGGGAGGGAATAACCCTGCCTTTAGGAGAGTCCAGAAAACATCTGCTACATAATATGGATTCATTGCTGTTAAATGCATTTGCCATTTTGGAGAGGGGAAAAAAAAAAAACCAAAAAACCCACAAACAAAACCCAACAACCCCATTTAATCTCACTAATGAATTTGTAGCATGCATTTTTCCAGTATATAATATTGCTGGTAGGAAGTAACATCTTTTTTTAGACCAACTTATATAATTAGAAAAATAACCCTATGTACACTCATAAAATTTATTTTAAATCTACAGAGGTATACTCTCTGCCCAGAAACCTTGTCTTATCTTGTCTTACATAAATATGAAAGTTAAAAGCATTGAAATATAACCACCTAATCAGTTTCTTCCAACTGAGGTAAAAAATCAATAGAACTCAGCTGCTACTAGGTGGAATGTTGTGACTACATAAAAAAAAAAAAGAAAAGGCAATTATAAAGTATTTCAAACCAATCGGACTCCAAAACCTTCTGAACAATTTTATGGACATTAACAGGTGAAACTGGACTTCAAAGGGAACACCAGACTAAGTTCTCCCTCTGCTCCTATCAGAGTGTGGACTTCCAAATTTGATGACAAAAGGCAGAGTATTTCCTTCAAGTCTTAAGCAATTCCAGAAGAATCTGGAAGTTAAGAAAAATTACAGATGCTTATCTCATAATAAACTTAATTGTAGTCTTCAACACACTGCCTTATATTTAGAGAGACCCAATGCTGCTTCTCTACAAAGCATTATGTATTTTAGTAATTCAAGCATGCATTGCAAAAAAGGTCTTTACAAAGGTAAGAATTCCCACGATACTGAAGTTTTAAAGCTGCAGGTGTTCTCAGAGAGTATTTTACATAACATTTGTCATACTGGAAAAAATTGTCAGTTTAAGACTACATTTACCATGTGCATACTATCCACGTCAGTTTCACACAGTGGCATAGTCCTCTAGTATGAACTGGAAGTAAATTTTTGTTCAGATTTTAGAGTGGTATTTCTTCAAGAATTTACAGCAAGATGTGCAACAATGCTGTGACACTATCAATGTCAGAAGTTAAACACAATTAACTGTTTGAGGGCAAATAGTGAAAAACATGACAATTCGATTTGCATTAAAAGAAGAGGAAAAAGAAGAGGAAAAAGAAGAGGAAAAAGAAGAGGAAAAAGAAGAGGAAAAAGAAGAGGAAAAAGAAGAGGAAAAAGAAGAGGAAAAAGAAGAGGAAAAAGAAGAGGAAAAAGAAGAGGAAAAAGAAGAGGAAAAAGAAGAGGAAAAAGAAGAGGAAAAAGAAGAGGAAAAAGAAGAGGAAAAAGAAGAGGAAAAAGAAGAGGAAAAAGAAGAGGAAAAAGAAGAGGAAAAAGAAGAGGAAAAAGAAGAGGAAAAAGAAGAGGAAAAAGAAGAGGAAAAAGAAGAGGAAAAAGAAGAGGAAAAAGAAGAGGAAAAAGAAGAGGAAAAAGAAGAGGAAAAAGAAGAGGAAAAAGAAGAGGAAAAAGAAGAGGAAAAAGAAGAGGAAAAAGAAGAGGAAAAAGAAGAGGAAAAAGAAGAGGAAAAAGAAGAGGAAAAAGAAGAGGAAAAAGAAGAGGAAAAAGAAGAGGAAAAAAGAAAAAGAAGAGAAGAAAGGAGAAGAAAGGAGAAGAAAGGAGAAGAAAGGAGAAGAAAGGAGAAGAAAGGAGAAGAAAGGAGAAGAAAGGAGAAGAAAGGAGAAGAAAGGAGAAGAAAGGAGAAGAAAGGAGAAGAAAGGAGAAGAAAGGAGAAGAAAGGAGAAGAAAGGAGAAGAAAGGAGAAGAAAGGAGAAGAAAGGAGAAGAAAGGAGAAGAAAGGAGAAGAAAGGAGAAGAAAGGAGAAGAAAGGAGAAGAAAGGGAGAAGAAAGGGAGAAGAAAGGGAGAAGAAAGGGAGAAGAAAGGGAGAAGAAAGGGAGAAGAAAGGGAGAAGAAAGGGAGAAGAAAGGGAGAAGAAAGGGAGAAGAAAGGGAGAAGAAAGGGAGAAGAAAGGGAGAAGAAAGGGAGAAGAAAGGGAGAAGAAAGGGAGAAGAAAGGGAGAAGAAAGGGAGAAGAAAGGGAGAAGAAAGGGAGAAGAAAGGGAGAAGAAAGGGAGAAGAAAGGGAGAAGAAAGGGAGAAGAAAGGGAGAAGAAAGGGAGAAGAAAGGGAGAAGAAAGGGAGAAGAAAGGGAGAAGAAAGGGAGAAGAAAGGGAGAAGAAAGGGAGAAGAAAGGGAGAAGAAAGGGAGAAGAAAGGGAGAAGAAAGGGAGAAGAAAGGGAGAAGAAAGGGAGAAGAAAGGGAGAAGAAAGGGAGAAGAAAGGGAGAAGAAAGGGAGAAGAAAGGGAGAAGAAAGGGAGAAGAAAGGGAGAAGAAAGGGAGAAGAAAGGGAGAAGAAAGGGAGAAGAAAGGGAGAAGAAAGGGAGAAGAAAGGGAGAAGAAAGGGAGAAGAAAGGGAGAAGAAAGGGAGAAGAAAGGGAGAAGAAAGGGAGAAGAAAGGGAGAAGAAAGGGAGAAGAAAGGGAGAAGAAAGGGAGAAGAAAGGGAGAAGAAAGGGAGAAGAAAGGGAGAAGAAAAGGAGAAGAAAAGGAGAAGAAAAGGAGAAGAAAAGGAGAAGAAAAGGAGAAGAAAAGGAGAAGAAAAGGAGAAGAAAAGGAGAAGAAAAGGAGAAGAAAAGGAGAAGAAAAGGAGAAAAGGAAAAGGAAAAGAAAAGGAGAAGAAAAGGAGAAAAGGAAAAGGAGAAGAAAAGGAGAAAAGGAAAAGGAGAAGAAAAGGAGAAAAGGAAAAGGAGAAGAAAAGGAGAAGAAAAGGAGAAGAAAAGGAGAAGAAAAGGAGAAGAAAAGGAGAAGAAAAGGAGAAGAAAAGGAGAAGAAAAGGAGAAGAAAAGGAGAAGAAAAGGAGAAGAAAAGGAGAAGAAAAGGAGAAGAAAAGGAGAAGAAAAGGAGAAGAAAAGGAGAAGAAAAGGAGAAGAAAAGGAGAAGAAAAGGAGAAGAAAAGGAGAAGAAAAGGAGAAGAAAAGGAGAAGAAAAGGAGAAGAAAAGGAGAAGAAAAGGAGAAGAAAAGGAGAAGAAAAGGAGAAGAAAAGGAGAAGAAAAGGAGAAGAAAAGGAGAAGAAAAGGAGAAGAAAAAAGAAAAAAAAATAAAAGAAAGAAAAAAAAGAAAGAGGAAAAAAAAGAAGCTAGCTGGAAAGGTAAAATCCTTGATATTCTTTCTGCAGAACCATCTGGCTGTTGAGGTTGGAAGAAACCTCTGGAGGTGATCTAGTCAAAACCCCCTCCTCAAAGCATGGGATACATAGAGGACATCTAGGGCCTCCTCTAGGGACCATATCTAGTCAGGTTTTGAGCATTTCCAGAGATAGAAACTCCACAACTTCTTTGGACAACCTGTGTGCCAGTGTTTGACCACCCTCAAAATAAAAAAAAAAAAAAATAAATTAAAAAACCACACACACATTATTTCAGTCAAAATTTCCTCTTTCAGTCTGTGCCCACTGCCTTCTATAATGTCATGGACACCACTAAGAAGATAAGAATTTTGCTCTATCTACTTCACATCCTTTCATCAGGTGTTTATGCACACAAGTAAGATCTCCCAATACCTTTTTCTTCTCAAGGTTAAACCATTCCAGCTCTTTCAGCTTCTTCTCTTAAAAGGATGCTCCAAGCACTTAATCACCTTCACAGCCTTTTGCAGGAGTCAGTCCAGTATGCCCATGACTCCTTTCTTCTGGGAAGCCCAGCACTGGACATAGCACTTCAGGTGTGCTTCCCCCAGTGCTGGCCAGAAAAGGATGAGTTGTTGACAGTGCTTTTCTTAATGCAGTCCTTGATACCATCAGCCAGCTTTGCCATGAGGGAACACCCCTGGTTCACGGTCATCTTGTCTGCCAGGTCACCCAGGGCCTTTTTTTCCAAAGCTGCTTTCCAGATGGCTGGTCCCCAGTCTACACTGGAAGAATGGGGTTATTCCTCCCCAAGTGGGAGGGCTTTTTGTTGCTCTTTACTAAGCTTCATGAGATTCCTCTTGGCCATTTCTCCAGGCTATCAATGACCCTATGAATGGCAGCATAAACATCTTTCTTACCTACCATCTCCAAGGGCATCCCTGAACATGCCAAAGCCTGTTTCCTTAAGTCTAGGCTTGTGATGCTGCTTTTTGCCCTTCTCCCTCCCCTCAGGATCCTAAATTCCACCATCTCATGATCACTGCAACCCAGACCTTGTGAACATCTAAACCCATTCTTGTATGTTTCTGAGGTCCAACAGAGCACATCTGTCAATTGATTTTTGTGTTAGAAAGTCATCAATGCACTCCAGAAAACTCTGGGATTGCTTGTGCCTTGTTATGCTGTCCTTCTAGCAGATGTCAAGGTGGTTCAAGAGGCACATAAGGACCTGGGCCTTTCAGTGTGAGGCTTCATCTGGTTATCTGAAGAAGACATCAACTCCTACTTCCTTCGGATCCAGGAGTCCACAGCAAACATCCAGAACAATGTCACCCACTAATCCCAATCTGCTCTCAGCTGGCCCATCATCCATGCCAAGGCAAAGTTTCACATATCCCTGCTGATCTTTCACATGAAGGGCAGCTCCTCACCCTTGACTTCCTGATCTGTCCTTCTCAAAGGATCTGTAATTCACTCATTACAGCAATCCAGTCATGTGAGATATCCCACCACATCTCTGTGATACCAGTAAGATCTACAGCTTTAAAAACAGGAAATAAAACTTCTAGATATTTACATTTTAAGAAGGGATGGTTACAAGCCATAAGCACAAATTTACAGACAGGTATATTACGATCTCTTTCCACAACACATTACCAGCCATCAACCAAGCAACAATCTCTCAGGCTTATGGTCGCATAATGGCAGAAAGAATGGCAGAACACAGAAATTTAGTTTAAAATTCTAAAAGGCTCTTGGTTTTTTATCCCCCTGAGAAAGAGGTGTGGTATGGGAAGAACAAAGGCACTTTTTCTTGAGGAGCTTTCACAAGATTTTTGGTATGATAACAGCACCCTGGATTTCAACACCACACATAATGAGGAGATACAGGCACTGCCTAAGCCAAATGCCAAGCAGCAGCAAACCATCAGCTTCTCTAACACAGAAATTGGGGCACAGGAGGAGGCCATGGTTTAACCAGGTCTCTCAGGGAAAGGGTCTCAAGTCAATGAAATAACTCTACAGAGAAGCTTTAGCATATAACTCGAAGAAGGGAAAATATAGATGACGGATACAATCTGCATGCTCAAACACAGAAGCAAAATGATTCAGAGTTGCATCAGATTAGGTTTACAAACTACATAAAAATCATCCCCAAAAGAAGAAAGACTTCAGGAGACAGAAACTAAGCTACATGCATACATAAAATTTTTAAATTTTTTTTTTTTTTTTTTTTTTTGCTGTTGGAGTTTTCACACAAACGTCAGCGAAGAGTCTTGAAGTAAAGAGGTGTTTAGCCTTTGAGTATAACAATTGAGCAGAAAGAAAATAAAACAGCAGCAAAATGAGCTATAAGCTATTTCCACCACCCACCAATGCAAAGAATGCTAGTGATTTAATATAATAGCCAAAATATAATACTGCATTCTGAAGTTCATTAAAGAAAAAAAATCTTTTTTTTTTCTACAAAACAGTGGGGAAAAAAATATGCAGAGATCAAGTTTAGTACTGCCAATTCCATGCACAGAGAAATTAAGTTGACAGGCCCTTAAATTCTAATGAGTATGAGTAGGAAACAACATTTAATCAACTCCAGGCTGATCTATGGAATTGAAAGCATTTTATTTTTGTCTGATGCTTTTCATTAGAGAAGCTATTGAAATGCATCACGCAGAATGTGTTATTTTCTTCTATCAAAGCAATTTGCCAGAAAGCCTACTCTTCAGTGAAGTATAGTTTTTGACATGTAGCAAATAATACATTACACATTACAGTTTGAGCTGAAAAAGCCTTCAAGTTTTAACTTTTAAGGAAAATAAAATGGTACAGGTTTAGGAAAAAAAAAACCACACCAAAAAACAAAACAGCATCAACTACATTTTGAAGTTGCTCTGTGTACACTGGTGGCCACACAGTATGGTTTTTTTCAATCAAATCAGATGCACCAACTACTCAACAAAAAGCACTTAGGACCCAGCATAGGAGTAGGAATGATTTAGGCAAGGTAAGAGCCATACTCTGCCATTAGCCCTACACAAAGCTCTTCCTTTTGAGACCGAAGGGTGCAGCTCTTTAATTTGTCTTGTAAAGCAGAAGCAGTGAGAAGCATGCTGACAGCTAGAAATTGCTGTTCTGTGGGAACACAACCACATCTGCCAAGAAAGGCTAGAGACCTCAGTATTGTGGAAAACCACCAGCAGCTTAATAGTACACAGCCTGCTCCTCCAGCATATCCCACCAAGCTGGCTCATCCTGCAGGAAGGGCAAGAGCAGGGGAGGGAGCCTGGGAAGCAGGAGAAAGGAAACAGGAAAGAGTAAAGTGGAGAAAAAAAAAAATGTTTGCCAGGGCAGTCAAGAATTTGGCACAGAAGGGACAGGAGAAGAAGCAAAGAATCAGAAAAACTGAGCATACCCTGCACTTTGGGTCAGAGGAAGTAAGCAAGATCCTGGGACATCAAGGACTGTGGAGGATGGCAAAACGTGTGGCATGGAATCTGAGACACCAGTGGTAATGGCAGAAAAAGGTTGCTGTCAACATGAATCCAAGTTGTACATGTTATCAGGGAAGGGAGGGAAGAAGGGATCCAGAGATCCAGCAGAGCAGTTAAGGAGACCCAGGGAAAGATAAGAGTACTGATATGGGAAACCAAAAGGATCCCTAAGCAGTAGCAAAAGGATATTTGTAAGCTACTGTACAAAAATTAACATGTATTCCTGAAAGGCTACCAGATACCACTTACGGAAAAAAAAAAAAAAAAAAACAAAACATATTTGTAAGGAGGAGAGGGCCAGAGAAATCGAAGGGGGCCAGAGAAATTGAGTTAGACAATCCTTTTCCTGGCCCCCATATGCATTAGTGCACAAAGGAGCAAAAAAGGGAGGAGTAGATACAATGGAGGTAAAGACATCTCCCTCTGCTTCTTGGACATTGCTTTTCAAATGTTTTCCAGATAAACCTTTCCTACCCCTCTCCTCTTAGAAAGCAGTGACATATTCTACCATGAATTTTGATCAGCAAAAAAAAAAAAACAAAACAAAACAAACAAAGTCATTCTTTCAAAATAACTCAAGTGTACTTGTTTCTCCTCAAAATACTTCAGATGACTCTCACAAGATATAATGCAGAATACTGCTGGATCTTTATGCTAGTCTTTTCCCATTGAGATGCAACAGCAATTCTTTAAGTTGTTTTCTGCCTTTTGAGGGGATTTGTGTCTGTGTTCTGCTGCTTGGGTTTTTTTCCATAACACCCTAACATACACCATGCTCCTTTAGAATAACAGAGGTTTTAAGTATCCTGGCAAAATTCACAGATTAAACAAAGGCTAAGATTTATGTACTTCAAAATGGAGGTTTTAGGGTGTATTAGTGTATTCTTTTACTGTTGTATTGGAGCAAATCACCTAAAGAACACCTTTTGTTTCCGATGAATAGAAATGGAGGCAAAGAAAAACAAGGTAGTGGGGGGGGAAGCATATGCATCCAACACAAGTTGTCTCATCAGCTTGAGAGAAACGCAGCAAGCAAGCCCATGCATTCCAACGTGCCACTTGCTGATATTTATCTGTCTCAGAAAGCTTTATGTTTGAAAGAATTAAATAAAAATTGTGCAAGTGTAAGGAAAGCAGATGACCAGAGATAAAGCCATCATCACTGCCATCTGGCAAGTCTGAGACAAAGCTGGGAAAAGAACTTGGCAATATCTGCTTGGTTTCTGAGAAGCACTACAAGACCTACTGCCCAGTGCAACAGCAGCTTCAGAAACAACCTTGACCCACACTGAGAAGATGAGGTCTGAACAACCAGTGTGCAGCATGAAGAGCAGGGCAGCAGAGCTGGGGTGTTCCTTATCTGTTCAACTACAGCAACTTCTGCTGAAAGCTGCAGTGTACAGAGTGATTTTTCCTTTGCTATTTCAAGGCCAGCCTTTACAGCAGCAATTTCCTCAGGAGGACCACAACCCTCTCAGTGACACAGACACCTTGTTGGCATTACTGGATAGGTTACAGCATCAGGACTGCCCACAGATGACTCACCAGGAACTGGCACAGCTCACCGTGAACTTCAGGACTTCATCAAGTACAGGAAAACAGCTAACTAACCAGCTACTGAGAGCTGAACAAGTCTCCTGACTTGCTTAGGCCTGAATTGAGCTCAAAACCAGCTTGAGTTTGTGTTACTGCCTTTACCTACATAGAGAAGAAACTTAATGGAGGTAAGTATAATATAATGCATTACAGCAGGTTAAGGGCATAATAACGACCACTACGATCTATGCAGACCGAACAGTTTGTTAATTACACATCCTAATGACTCCCCTTGTGTTTTTTCTGCAAGAGGTATGGTGCACCCCAGCTTCCTGCAGTTGTTTCCAATTCTGTCTCCGTAATTTGCATCAAAATTACCCTTCAATATAAAGAGGAATGAATTTGGCACCCTGTAGCCACCTTCCACAGGGAAACATTCCACTATTCTCCTGAACCACATTACTACAGTAGAACTTTAAAAATTGCCAGTAGAAATGCTAAAGAGGGTTCTTCCCATCTGTTTCCACCTTCAACAGATTAGTTTCACATCTGGGATTGCAGCTATATTTTTACACTCAAAACTCGTACAGAGTCAACACTCACCTGACAGCATTACATTCCATTTATCAGAAAACATTAATAAAGAACTGACAAGGAAAGTTCATAGGTCCATGCAGGAATCCCTAATAAAAATGCCTTCCTGACAAGGCACAAAGTACTCACAACAGATACTACAAGTATATTTCTGCAGTTCTGTTTCATCAGACTCCTCCTAGTCCAGCTAGAAACCCACATATTCCTGCAGTATATTTAGGCAGTCTTGTAATCTGATACATGCACATTAAAAAAAAAAACAAAAACTTCTAACATCAACTTTTGCTTGAATCCACTGCAATGCCAAGGAGCCTGGGTTGCTATTTTTTTTTTCTAACCCTCTCACTTTTTTTTTTTAACATGTATGGGACTTAATCTGTACTCTCAAATAAGTAATGGGAACAAACAGCCTTTTTAGCCATCACAGGACAAAAAGGCTATTTTGTATATTACAGTTCAAGGAAAAGGAGAAACAACGAATAGTCGCATGCTATTTACTGAAATAAATACCACATAATACCATCAACAACAAACATCATCGTTTACATTGGTACATGGTAACCAGTTTGTGGTAAATTTTTTAATAAAACTCCCCAGAGAACCATATGTCTCAATGGGATTTCAGCAGCACGAACATGCAATACTCCTGCCATAAGATGTGTACAAGCCTGAAAGACAACCCTAAGAAGAAAACTAGTACAAAAAGAAAGACTCCTGAGTCTAGTCTGTGCACCAAGCCAGCAGAAACTGCTGGAAGTAAAAATAGCACCCACACCAAGGCTATGTAAACCAGTTTTGCTCTACTTCAGAAGGATAAAGAGTTCAGTCACAACAAGATGCAAAGCTGAACCTAAGTTTTTCTAAAGTAAAAGCCAAATTTAATACGTCAGTGAAACTGACCATCTTCACTAGTGTCTACAGGAAAAATTCTCCACTATGATTACTCCTAATACCTAGAGTGAAAAAAAACAGTTTATGTGAGTGAACCAAGTTCAAAAAAAGTAAGACTGTTTAGGCTTTTTGGTATGAACAGACCAACTTTGATTCAGGTGGAAACAAAGATGCTTTTGAATTTTTTTTCTGGCTACTGAGTTCAGTTTCTTGGATTCCAAGTTAGTAGAAGAGTTCACACACTTTTAAGGTGCAGCTTCCAGGTAACACTCCTCCAGTGGGAAACTCTACCAACTACAACTCACTAAGGTTTCTTAAGTGTCCAAAGTTGAAAGAGGAAACGCTGAAAAAGGCTCTTGCATCAAGTTAAAAAGTCGAGCCACACCTCCCAGTTGCTCTGTATCAGTGGAATGGAACAGTGCCTGGTTGAAATTACTGATGGAGTTTCAAGTGCCAGCCAGCAAGTCAAGCTGGCAAGTACCACCTCGAGGTCTTGTATGACCAGGTTGAACTGAAAATTAATTCACCTTTGCCAATACAACCAGAAGAGGATTAGGGGCAAAAATCTGGCTACACGCTTCATGCAAGAAGCAAAACACTGACGACTGTGCAGGACTTACACCGAGAAAAAGAAAACGCTTATTTGTCTCTCGTGTTCTGCACGACGAAGTTTCCAGGAGTGGAAGCAGAAACGGGGACGCTGTTATCTGCTAGAGGGTTTTGTTTTTCCCATGTACAGGGCAGTGAGTATCTACTGAAAGGGGAAAAAAAAGGGGGGAGGGTTTAATACCCTCCAAGGTCTCGTAATTCCGATGACGTGGATGTTAATCGCAACATATATTCACGTCCTGTGACTCCAGCCCTAACCCTTCTGCCCTCCAAACAGTACTTTTCCTCCCGCAAGACGCGGATCTTTAGCTTTTGCTCGTGAAAGCTCATTTACCGTCAAACTACGGCGCAACCCTAAACGCTAACGCCAGGCTCCGGCTCTTCTGTAGCTCTTAGGGTCACTACCACAGACCGACCCTGCACCGCTCCGCGCAGCCAGAAGCCCCTCACCCCCATCTCGGGGCAGCCACTGCTCCGTATCCCGCTGTCTCCGGGCCGGGGAGCTCGGCAGGCACCTGCCGGGGCTGCCCACCTGCCTGCCCCCCGTCCTCGGAGGCGGCAGGGCTGGGACCGAATCGGCCCCACTGCCGGGGGCCGCCCCCCTCCCCCCTTCCCGCTCCCCGCTCACCTTGGGCAGCTCACGGAGCTGGTTGGCGTCCAGCAGGAGCTCCTCCAGGCTGCGGCTGTATCGGTAGATCTCCTCGGGCACGGCGGCCAGCGAGCAGTGCCGCTTGTCAATGGACTCCACATGGCGGTTGCACCGCCACAGGGGGATGCAGTGGAACATCGCCCCGCCGGGGGGGGGCCGGGACGCCGGGGGCCAAGGGGCGGGCGCCGCCGCCGCCGCCGCTCACCGCCGCCCCCTTCTCTCCGCCGGCCGCAGGAGCCGCTGCCCGCTCCGCCGCCGCGCAGCGCGGGTCCCGGCGATCCGGCGGCGGCAACCCCGCATCCAGCGCTCCGCCGCCGCCGGCGGGAAGCGGCCCCGGGCGCGCTCGGCGGCCCCGGCAGAACAATGGGCGGGAGCCGGGGCCGGAGCCGGAGCCGAGCGGGGCGGGGGAGGCCGCCCTACTGCTCCTCGGCGGACCGCTGCCCACCCCGCAAGGGCATCGCGGGGCGCCGGGCGCAGCGCTGCTGGCGGCCGCCGCGCATTCCCGCGCCTGACCCGGAACCCAGGCGGCCTCTCCCCCTCCTCCCCCGTCCCGGCTGACATCAGCGGGGCCGGGCCCCGCTGCCCCGCCCCGGCCCGCCGGCCCGCCCGGGGTGACGGGCAGCCACCCACCCCCCCCCGACACCGCCTCGCCCCGGGGCAACCGGGGGCGGGCGGACGAGTAACTTTCTGCCGGGCGGGGAGTTTCCCCCGTCTGGAAGCGTGGAGCCCTGCCCGGGGGCCGAGGGGCTCCGCTCTGCGCTACCGCGCCGAGGGGTGGGGGAGGCTCCGGGAGTCCCGGGCGCAGCATCCCGGGCGCCTCGGGTAGGATCTGCCATCGCTTAAGGCGGTGGTACGGGGGCTGCCTTCGGTCAGGCGGTGTTACGGGGTTTGAACGACTGGGAATGTCGTGAGACGGCTTGGGCCACTCGTTTTACCTACTTTGAGACGCGCCTCAGTTCCTTATCTGATGCGCTCGCAAACATCAGCAAGCGGGAGGGTGCGCAGGCTGCACTCATTTCTTTAGAATTGTTGGAACGCAATGCGAGCTGCAACGTATCAATAAATTGCGTGACAGTCTCACTTGGCACCGTGGCCATGAACGATATTTGTCTTCTCAAACTACACTGTCGTGGCATTAAAAAAAAAGCCAATAGTACCATCCTCATGGCTTTCTGAAATAAATTAAAAAAAAAAAAAAAAAAAAAAAAAAGAAAGAAAAGAAAATCCACTTTCAAAAGAGCTGATTGTAAGGTCAGAAGGGTCAGTAAAGGTAAACACGCCGGCAGACCTCTCTCTGCCTGTGACTGCCGGCTCCAGGCTCCATCAGCCCTGCTGCTCATACCTCTGTTAGCCGGGCCATGTGCTGATCTCCTAGGAGAAAAAAGGGGCTCAGAGGTTCTCTGCTGCTAGGTTGCATAATAGCAAATGTTGTAGCCTGCACAGTGACACGAAGTACTTTTGAAAACAGGCACTTCACATCTGGGCTGCTCTTGAGATATTCTTAATTTTTTGCATAATTACAGATTGTGGAAATACAGGAATAGGAGAGAGGGGAAAGTTTATCGCAGTCATCGCTGTTCTTCAAGCCCTGCACGGTAGTGAAAATACTTAGTTTTATAAAATTGTAATGTCTTTGATTTGGAGTTTTGTATTTTATCAGCTGATAAATTAACAAGATACACTTGTTTAATTTCTGTGGGAATTGCAGCAATGGGCCTATCTTGTTTTTGTTTTTTTTTAAAGGGACATTTTAGGACCTTGTGCAACCCCTGCTGCCCTATGAAAAGAGAAACTTTTAAAATGTTACCATTTCCTTAAAAAAAATTGGTCAGAACCAACAGTTTAATTCTGCAATTGATCTGTCCAGTAATTACAAAACAATATGTGGAACCTCCCAATGTGTCTAAATAAAGGATGTAAAGAAATCTCCTAGCCTGCAGGGAAAGAACTGTAAATATTGCTGACCTGATAGCAACTGAACTGAAGTGGTTTTTCAGAAAACCACAGGAAACTATTTGACTTCTGACCATGCCATGATTAAAAAATGTGTCAGAGCAAAAAGTGTCAGCATTTAACCTCAGAGGGCTATGAATGGGATTCCAACATAATTCTTGTCCTCTGCAAGTGTACAAAACGTTTATAGCACATACAAAGAGAAAGCTGCCATGGATCTTTTTCACCCTGCGCTTGAAAAGGAAGATCATTACCTAATGGACTTCTGAGCAGGGCTTGGAGATAAGTTTTTCAACATACCTACAATATTATGAGCCAAAGACTTCCTTAGCTCCTGGGACCCATGGAGGGAGCATTCATAAGTGTGTTTACATGTGCTTGGAAATGAGGCAGGTGCACACCAGCACTCTCAGGCCTTCCCAGCCCCAGGGCAGGAGATTAGATAACTGCAAGACAGGAGAAAATCAAACAAACATGTTGTACATTGGCACAGAGCTGGGCAAAGGCAGGGATCTGGGAGACTCGCCAGCAGATCATAGAGGCAGAGACACGGGACCATCTCCATCACACTTAGTGGGTCTCAGCCAGTGGCCAGGCTGCCAATGAACTTCTTGGAGCTGCTGGTGAGGTTGGTCCTCCCCAAGGGTAAGCAGAGTAGCCAGGTTCAGCAAGCCAAGCTTCTTGTGCCAAGTTGTGGCATGAGAGGTCTTGAACCAGGTGCAGGGAACATGGTGATCTCAGCAGAGACCAACCGAGATTGCCTTGCCTAAGCTCTGGATGCTAGAGCTGATTGGAACCCTCTGTAGAAGAAAGACTGCAGGGGAGCCAGGCAGCAGGGCATGTGAATAAGGGAGGGCTGCAATTGATTGCCCTGAGTGTGCACAGCACATGCAGTCCTATATGGCTCTACCTCATAGGTCTGAGGTGACATCAAAGCATTTAAACAAGGTGAAGGTCTTTACTTGCCACACAGAAGGATGAATAGGTTGATGCCTGAGCTCCAGCTCTTAAGAACAGGTCTGTGAGTAGCACTTGAAGACTTCATGTGTACCTTCTGCTCGACTGGAAGCATCCACACTGTCCCAGAACTGAGTCTGACACCATGTAAGAGCTCCAGCAGTGGCCTCTGTGTGGGGGATTTCATACCAGCTTGTGGTGTTTTTTGTCTTTTGTGCTGTTCAGGAGAAATGCCCAGCACACACCCTCCAGACAGAGCATTAGATCCCAGCACACAGATCTGTAACAGTTTGAGCCTTTCTTGGATGACACAGACACAGAGTTTGGCATGAGGTGTCACTTCTGCAGATGCTGTCATGTGCCGCATGACTGGGTCTCACTCTGACAAGTCTGGACAGTAACGGGAGGGTGACAGTGACTATTGGGTGACTCTGTGTACTTTGCATGCTTTTCATGAGAGTTAGGGAGCCCAGGGGACAGAGCGATGGCAAGAGAGGTTAATACTTATTTATGTTATCTGCCTTCACCAGCTGACACTCAGTGTAAGGATAAAGAGCCTCTTTCCCTGCTCTGAGATGGACAGCTGTCACAGGGTCTTGGGTAAAATCCTTGGCAGCTTAGGACATCAAATCAGTACTAGTAGCCCTGGTCTACAGCACACCTGAAGATGAAGCCTGAGGCTATATAATGGAAATAGGCATCAAGGAGGCCAAAAGACAAACCAGTGCCTATGTTGAGGAAATAGTAGGCTCACAGCAAAATGCATCACCCTGAGCAAGTAAACCTGTTTAGCTTGGGTCAGTGTAATGAGTTGCTAGTTTCCATCGTTCTGCTGCACTAAGAAAACAGAAGCAACAAAAACCCTTCCTTAAACAAAGGAAGACCAGTTCTGTATCCTGTGGGGCCAGAAGACTGACCTCAAGTCAGGCAAGGTTTGGTGGGAGAGATCTTTGAAAAGGGATGGGAAAAGAGAATTGTGATATGATAAAGTAACTAGAAGCTACAACCAGACACACAGGAGCAGTTGTGAGCAAGCAGAGCAGGACAGCAAATAGGGTTCATGCTAATACATACCTGACAACCTTCTTACCTGGGGCAATTGTGTCCCTCACAGGTAGCATAAGTATTGCCCTCTCTGATAGCAGCAGTCCTGCTGTGTTACACATTTCCATGACAAACCAAGGTGTGGCTTACACACAGTTCAGGGGATTACCTGGCTCAAAACTGCCATGTGATAACCATTTGATCTGGTTTACCTTCTTTCTTTGTTGGGTTGGGGTTTTTTTGAGCTTTGTTATTGAAATATTTCCATTTGTACTCCCGCCCCCCCTCCTTTTTTTTTTTTTTTTTTTTTTTTTTTTTAATTCTAAAAGTATTCTAATACTTTTAGATATTGTTTGACTGAATTTTAGTTACTTGGGACAACTTCCTATTATTTTGAACTCTCCCAGCAATGCCAGGAGCCTCTGAACTGCATGAAATCTGTAAGTTAATGCCTCTACCTCTTTTGTGAAAGCGATGAATGACTGTGGGAAGCAGCTTTATGTTTCTTTCCTGTCTGGCTGCTTTCTTCAGCCTCAAGTGGACAAAGTCAGACTTCTACCAATTCTGCTTTGGATGCTTCATAGGAGAACAGATGAAGTCTACACTTACTGAGACACCACAGTTCACTTTACCTTCTACCATTCGCACTATGATCAGGCAACCCACATCAGGTTTTCTGGCAGTCACCGTTGCCCCCATTAAACAGCATTAAAGTGGATATAAACAAAATTTGCAGCCCCAGTTATTCACAGTATATACTGTGAGAAGAAGCAAGCTCTCCTGCATGGGACTGCCTCCAGGGATTCGTTGTGTGCAAGGGATCTCCCTGTGGAACAGGTCAGTGCTTCCAGGACTCTCTGTTAGGAATTACAGCCAGGTACTACTTACACATACAGTCACATCATAGCTGAAATTTGGGAGAGAGGCTGTGACCAAAAAACTAATGTCCTATAGTCTTTCAAACAAACAGCTACCCTCTAATCACTACCAGTCTGGCCTGGATATGTAGCCAAGAACCTCAGAGCTGAAAATCTCGATCTCTCTTTCTAGGTACCATCATCCTGCCTGTTCCTGAGCAAAAAATAAGATTTATGTGACTTTCGAGGAATTCAGACAATGAAATGTAAAATATAGATAAGGCTGGGCTGATCTTGGGAGTATTCCTGGAAGTTATTGTTTGAAAGAAGCAAGAGCAAGGTCACGCTGCAACTCTCCCTTCTTGGCACAGCTCAGACAGAATTGCTACATGGCTTGTCAAAGGGCAACTCAAGCAAACACCATCAGGTTTTCAGTCGAGATTCTTACTAAAAGCCCTAAAGCAAAGATATTCATGTGTCTGGGTAGCTGAAGAGGAACTTAGTGCTGTTACAAAGAAAGCAGTAATATTCAGAATAATCAGAACTTAGCAGTAAAGTACATTGCAGGGTAGAAAGGAAAAAAAATAGATGGAAATGTGTTTGGAAATTTTTCCCTCTCCCAGTCAGACTTCTTGATCCTCATTAGAAAGATGCGGTTGCAGAGCACAGAGAAGGCAGGGCAAAACAGGAAGAGAACAAAGAATGAAAAACCCAAGTACTACAGGTAATAGGACCAATTTTGGGGAAAATAATCTCAGCAGCATGCAAGTGTTGCTGGAAGAGTAGTTACCTCCCCCCTCTGAACAAATTAAATGGCAACAGTACTGAGCCCACAGCAACCATACTGCAGCCTGCAGAGCTGCTGAGAGCCAGGCCTGGCAGGGCGCTGGAGCTCATTAGCACTGACGTACTTCTCTTTTCTCAGTTTGAGGATTCTGGTCACATTTACTCTTCAGTTTCAATGTGCATTGTTTAGAAGGGGGTTGTAAAAGCAGCAGGTAGATGTGGCTATAAACTGTTCCCATATTGATTGCCAAGCTACTAACACAGTTGCAAATTATTGTTAGATCCTCACAAGTGCCACATCTACAAAGTTTTTGTATGTCTCAAATAACTGATGTAAAATAATATTACTGTATTACTAGTATCGAGGCACATCTAAGAGTTGCAATGAATTATTCTGCTTATAATACCGAGCTGAAGCAGCACATGGTAGTGGCACCGCGTTTCACACACACGCTGTGGTTTTACAGCATTACAAACAGCAACCACTGGGAGCAAAAGCTGTAGCATCTCTCTTCTCTCCACCCACCCCCTCCCCCCAAACAAATCACTCACGATAACGTCAGCTTTTTACTCAACACAATGAGCTGGGATCACATGAGGTTCTGCTCTGATCTAATCCTGTTCGCTTCGGTTTGGTTTGCAAGGAGTGGCCAGGAACACGTGGCTGCATTCTGTCCCACGGTTTCTTATTTCACACGAACTTTCAAGGGCTGGCACCCACCAGCTTCTCTGGCCAGGAGACCCAAGGGGTGAGTTGGGGAAGAGAGATTCTGGTGGCTGAGATGGGGTTTTTCCCTTCTTTCTCTTTTTTTCCTTCCCAGCTGCTGGGTTGGCTCTCAGTGCTGATGGATAGATTCTGAGCCCCAAACATTTTTTCAGGTTTTCTCTAGTTTTAGCTCATCCCCTACAACCATATACAACCTCTTGAAGCAATTTTTTCTTCTCCATCCACCATGAAGAGAACCGTGAATATGTCTCTGTTTATTTTTTCAAATCAGCATCATAATGTAGCCAAATACCACTTGACTGCATGTAGTAGTCTGGTTCTCTATTTCCCATGGCCCTCAGAGATAACCACGCTGCTGGATCTGTCTTGAAATGAAAAAGCAGATACCAGCACAAGCTAGATGATCCTGCCTGTCAACCCAGCCCAGCCCAGGGGGTTTGGTAGGCATCAAGTGGCACCTGCATTTTATGCCATTTCCTGATCTTTATCCTCTGAACAATGAGAGACTCCAGCTTCCAGTGGGCCCTCAGCCAGGAAGCTGGCCTGGTGCAAGGACAGCCACAAGGAGCATCACTGTTTGTCAAGAACTTGTGTCAGGACCAGTCTTACAGCCCATCATTTCACATACTGCATGAGGGATCTGGAGAATATTTTCCTGATGGGAAGGAAAAGTAAAATTGACAACAATGAAAAATATTGTGACTGGCTCGTAAGTTTCTAAAAAAAAAAAATTTTTTCTTTTTTTTTTGGGGTGGTCTGCATGTTGTTTGTAATTTTCTTTCTTCCTCTCAGCTGGAAGGGACGTTTAATGCCCTTAGTAGTCAAATGGGGTCTTGTCTACAATTCCACACTTGGTATTCATAAATGGAAGTTTGATGTTGAATATACTCTTCACTAATTTCCTGTAAGAGTTATTTAGCTCATGTAAGGCATGTTAATTCAACAGTTGTACTTAAGTGACTTTTACCATATATATATATATATATATATATTGTCCTTCAGATTATAAAATGCCATATTAGAAAAGTTTTACTGATCTTCAGGAAAATTAAGATATTTCTGATGCTTCTCCTGAGAGCAAGAGGAACTGATAGAATGTAAAAGTTACTTATTTAAGGAAATCAGACCCAGGATAAAGGGTATACAACTGGAACAGAAATAGAAAATTGTACTAAGCAGCTGCACCAGGTAAAACATTGTGTTACGGTACCAACTAGCATTAAAAGCAGCCTTCTGAATCCATGGAGTTACCAGGTACTGTGTAACCATCCAGAGGGAAGCAAAATTGTCTTCAGAATTAAATATCTTTCTGAAGAAATGTTATGCTGAGGACTGAAAGGCAAACTAACAATTCAGGACATATACGCAACATTGCAATCTTCTACTTAGGAAAAAAAAAAAGTATGTAGTTTAAGAAAACAGCTAACATTTAAAAAAAATAGAAAAATAACTGTCCCTACTGTTGATAACAAGAGAGACTGCATGTCCAGGTCACAGAATTTGTTAACCAGCTACCCAGTTCTGTAAACCCACCATTAAGAGTTGTCAAAACTGATGGTTTCCAAAAGAATTTAGGTCAAATAAATACTTGGCAGACAGACACACTGTGGTGAACTGGGTAGTTCATACAATCACCTCAGAAGTTCTGCAGGCCAACAAAAAGTATAAAGGGAAAGCAAACTGGGCTGGAGCACAGCCCTGGCGTGTCTTAACACAACTGCAAGGAACTTCTGCCAGCCCAGCAGTTGGATGAGATTATCACTGTAGGTCCCTTCCAACTGAACTGTCCTATTCTTACCTTATCCTAACCCTGGTATTTTTATGAGAAGAGATTTCACCAGGTACCAATGTGCTCAGCTAAGAATGTTCTGTATTTGAAGAAAGTATTGAAATTAATTTGATTATGTGAAGATCTGAGGTGGCTGCAAACACTTAAAAATGCGTGAACCAGAAAAGAACCTGCCCATCCTGTTGGACACAGACCCCCAAAATAGGCTTCTTCCAGCTGACACCAGTGGTGCAATATACATCTGGTCCTTCCCATTGGTGGGAATACTCTCGTGGAAGCACCATCACCGATCATGGATGGGTGAAATACTGACTATTTCTACAGCCAGTGTGCAAACACAGATGTTGGTCCTGGATGTTGTAGGCTTGTTTTGCACTCTGTATTTCTATTCCCAGTTTTTAGTACTTCACCCAGACAACCTCACAGAGGCTCACAGGAGGCCAGTCAGGGGTGAAGGAGAAACCTGGTCTGCTTCAGCATGCTCATTGGAGCCACAGAGTTGGCAACCAGCAGTTTGTAATTTCACAGCCCGCACATCCCTGTTGCCTCGCTGTGCGCAGTGCTGGGCTTCCGGCACAGGTTTGCCTTCTTGGCTGCCTGAAACCTCACTCCTTATCATGGGCTTGCTTGGTTTAGGCTGTTCAGATATGCCCTTGCTTTCAGGTTTAGAAACCGTAGAGATGGGGTTGTCCCCAGGTAGAAATGCTGATGGGTCATGGGCTTCCCCAGAGAAACAGAGCCCACCTAGGAACCCCTTTTTTGTCTGTCACTTTTCCCTCAGCTTTCCCAACACAGCCACGCTCATCCTGTGGCAAACAGTCTTTTCCTGGCAGGAAGGACAAGCTGCCCTCAAGCAACATCTCAGCAGAAATCTGATCCCAGGATACAGATGTTTGGTCTAATGCAGATCTGGCTGGATGACACAGTTTTTCCTCAAGTTTTATGTCTCCCTCTCTCCCTGTTGATCTCCTTCAGGAGGAGTGAGGTCACAACATTTATTTTCTGGAAGGTAGCAAGCTCTTTGTTACACTGTGAATTAGTCTCCCGGCTGCAAGCTGAAACTATAGGAAGTTGGGAAGACACAACAGAAATAAATGAAGCCAAAACCAAAAGCATCTTGCCCTTTCTAGCTCCTGGAGGCACACCAGAAACACCAAATGGGCAGCTTCCCCTCCCACACACAATGCCAAGGGGCTGCAGGTTTCCTATCTTTGTTTGCTTCCCTGCTAACCTTCCTCAGCTGAAATTCACACACACACCCCCCTCACAACCAAAAACAAAGCCCTTTTCTTCATGTTGGGAAACCTCCCTAGGAAGCAGAAGGGCACCTTTTCTCCTTCACTCATCAGGAGTGATGGGAAGAGCTGATAATCTCCATCATTAGCTGGCCCAGTGCTTCCTTTTGTAAGATCTGGTTTCTACTTGCTTGCAACTTCCTCAGACACCCACTGTCAGGATAATGTTTGCTACCGCACATGACTCAGGTATTTTTAAGAAAGTTTCAGCTAAAACAACCAGCTGATTCCAAGAACACACCAGGCAATACACTATGCTGTACCTTGAGAAGAGACATAGTAATTTTGCTACTGAGATTAATTGCTTTGGAAAAAAAAAAAAAAGAGTCCGTTTAGCAGAAAGGGCAGCTGAGCAGAGAGCTCAGCCTCCTGTCACCTGTGTGCCTTTTGCTGCCACAGCCATGAAGCTTGTCCAAGATTCCTCTGAAAAAAAAAAAAAAAAAAAAAAAAAGGTTCACATGGGCTCAAACAGCATGTGTACTTTAGAAGCCTAATATTTAGCAGCTAAATATTTGGGGCAGCATGCCCCAAATCCTCCATGGGCCCAGACAGCTATGCATCAATGCCTGGGATGCCCACATGCCTCCTGAGAGTGGTGGGAGGGCTGGGGGCCATTCCTGCCCACCCTGGGGCAAGGGGAGAAGGGGGCTGCCTTCACCAGGGGCTGGGCATGATGTATGGGGACACAAGGGACAGGTGGGGGGAGAAGGGCAGAAGATGGAGGCAGCCCCCAGAGGTACAGACCCCAAAACGCCCTTGAGAACTGGAACCAGAGGCAGACACCAGGAATTCCTTCCCAGAAAAGGGGACCACCAATGACCCCCCAGAACCAGATTTCCAGCAGCAGGTGATGTCCTGGGGCACATCCCAGGGCTCTTCCCCACAGTGGGGTCCCAGCAGCATCCTGCATCTGGGATGTGCCCCAGCTGAAGGGAGGGATACCTTGTGCTGCAGAGACAACTCACCAGCATGGTGCAGAAGCTGAGGAGCCCTTGCAATGTGCTCCCTGCAAGCATCATCCAGAGCAAGACACTGCTTCATTAACAAGCTGAAGCAAAACCAAAATTTCGAGCAGATCTGTCATTAAACACAGCAGGAATATAGGAATATTCCTCTGTATAGGGAATAAAGGTGCATGCCCTGTAGCCTAGCATGGCTGCACACTAAATTATCTAGGACACAAAGCACAGAACAAGGAAGAGTCACAATATGTTTGCTCAGCCTTGTCCCATATTATAACATCCCAGAAAAAAAAAAAAAAAAAAAAAAAAGAGAGAAAAAAAGTGTTGTTTTGTCGTTCTTTTTTTTTTTAGTTCAGCCTTACAGGCTGCATCCACACTGCTTATTTTGAGGCAGATTTGTTGGTCATGAAAGCTACTTGCTTTTAGGACTGCTGCCATTTCTCAAGAGGTAAATCCTGGCTGCACCCTGAGCTTTAAAAGTCTTTGTCATTCTCTAACAAGCTGTGCAACAATTCAGCAGCTGCATCTGTCTTGTCAGTCCTCCTTTTGACATCCAGCAGAAAAAAAATGGACCCAGTTCATTCCTAGAAGGGACCAAGAGTTGCCTGCTTGATAAGCAGATATATTTGCAGGGAACCTGAGTACAAGCTGCTGAAAAGGAAAATGTGCACACAGGGATAGTTTCCCAGCCCACATTAATGTAGATGTAATGTAAATGGACATGGATCAATTATTGATTTTAATTTGAGCCACATCACATTTTGAGCAAAATCCTGTGTCTGATGTAAATTTAGGTTTTGCTGCTTACAAAACCTTTAATTCCTTTTCAGTACTCCAAGTCAAATCTCCAGTTTTAAAAATACTAAAAGCAGAGTCCCACATTTTCATAAGCCACAACAAGAAAAGTAGGTAGATTCCCAAAAAATCACAGTGGGCTTCAGCTCTCCAGGAATAACATGAGTGTCAGAGGGAAAAGTGGCCAATGTCTGACCTCAGAACAGGGATATTGGACTCCAACCCCATTTCTTCTTCATCCACATTCACCACCACCATTAGCATGGCCCACAATGCCCTTCAGAATGACAGAAAAGGATCACTAAGTCTTCTCCTCCAAGAGGGCGAAGGCTGAGCAGATCTCAGGCTGTCACCAGTTCCTAAGCAGTTTAGAAGCTGAATTTTCTGACAGAGAATAATTCAGATGCACTGTCAGCATCATTAGCCTAAGGCAAGCAAATTTCACAGCAGTATCACTGTTTCTAGGGCAGGGACATGATATTTAATTTACTCCCCTAGCCCAGTTTTCTCATACCAGGAGTGGAGAGAGCTCATTTCCAGTCAACCATAGCTGCCAGCACCTCCAGGACAGGAGGCCTCCTACAAGAAGTCTGCTTCTAAAAGTGGTCTTGGGTCTTTGAAGCTGCTCTTAGCTCCTCACTGTGTCTGCAAACCAGTCTGCACCTACCACACTCTGCTACTCTGTGTTATGGAAACATCAGCACATTCAGGTAACATCCAGCTCTGCTGTGGTGGTTTTCTCTGTCCTTCATCTTCCAAATCTTTCTCCTGGCTCACCTGAACACTCAGTTTTTTTCAGAGTCTGGAAAGCAGCAAGGTTACTGAGCTGGGAGCCAATGCCAGGACTAAGAATCCTATGAGGAGCACCCAAGGTTTCTGCCCATTTGGGCAGCTCTGGACATGCCTCCCCTTCCACAGCAGGCACAAGGGGATGCCCAAGAGGTGAGCAATAAAAAAACTATTTTTATTGTAGTAGCAGCAATGGTCTCTGGGAAAAACATGGTCTCATTGTGCTAAACACTACTCAGAAGTCCCAGGCCAGGATAGGTTTTCTTCTAGAATAATATGGATGATAAGCTCTGTACTTTTCATGTTATAACAAGAGTATGAAGGACCTAAACAGCTAGGGTGCATTGCCAGGAGTGTTACCTAAATGGTGAGATCTCCCAGCTCCTATCTCCAGCACTCATAACTCTGCGTATCAGCAACATGCCTAGGCTATCCTTATAAATGATGGCATGAAAGACAATAGAGAGAAGGGAGGTAATCATGGCACCAGGATCCATCCTGGATAGCAGTGTACAGTTCCAATAAGCAATATAGTCCCTACCCACAGTGCAGTATCTTCAGCCTGTGTCCCCAGAAGTAGTTAACTGGTGGGTCACAGGTCAAGCAAATCTGGTGTCTGAGGTCAGAAAGTGAGAGAAAAGTCACCCTGTGCATCAAATATGCATGATACAACCATGGAGGGGAGGTACCCCCATGAGAATCTACCAGGGCTGCAGAGCTGTGCATGCAAAGCTAACATGTTCATCTTTTTCTGAAGCATTCTTCTAATGCTGAACCACGGAAAAGCCATGTCAGCAGGTAGATAAATAAATGCCTACCTGGCCCCAGTCACCTTAGGAGACTTCAGGAGCTACAGTGGCCAATTCTTCATGCACCAGTGTGGTAGGAATGAAACTACCAGGCTGCTACATGAAGTGTACAGATGTAGTGTATGTCATTTATACCAGAAGGCAAGTTTCCTTTATGAAGGAAAGAAGTCTAACCTTAACTTTTCTTCCGAGTTTGTCCTCTGGCAAAACCTGCTTTCTTGATTTCAAACAAGTATTTACGGAGCACAAGCTGCCCCCCTTGCTGGAAAGACAGTGTGGTTTAACAGTAGCTAAAATTAGAGAAATTAAAAGGCAGAAAACTAAAAGAATTTTTTTTTTTTCTTTGAAACTCCAGACTGGGAAAAAAAAACCAAACAAAAACCAATAACTCAGATTTCATGAACATGTTTTCCACGTTTCATGAACAAACATGAAATCCACGTGCAGCTACAGACATCCCTTTGCTAACCTTTCTGTCAGCTCAGATTTTTATAAGTTGTTGGAAAGTGTCTGACAAGAAATGTCAAATCATAATCAGAAGACAGGAATGTTTGGCAACGAGGATGAAACCATTAGAGCTGCAAGAACAAGAAGGCTGGATGAGAGGTTTAGCTGCAGGGGAAGCTTGGTCTGAGAAACACCCTGGGTGATGGTTCAGGCAGGGCAGCCTGCAGCAAAGGAAATGTGGGTGGTGATATCACAGCTGGAGATAGCAGGAGAAAGCAGGCCTGATGAGAAAGGATGAAGTGAAGCTCTCTGTGCAGGTAAAGCTACATGCATAATGTGATAGCCTCTCGCTGACAAAGCCTTTGTAGGATCAGATCAGGACTCCTGGAGCAGAGGGACCTGCCCTTGGGAATTCACAGGAACTCGAAAAAAACAAGCTGCAGTCAGAAGCTGCAGTAGAAACTGCAGTCAACTCCACTGAGGGCAGAATTGGAAAAAGAAAGGAATATAGCCAACTTCTCAGTGTTTAGGAGTCTGTAAAGCAAGCTGTTACATAAATTACAGCTAAGTCATCAAAACAGAGAGAAATATGGGGAAAGGAACAGATTAAATTCGTATTCTGCATCCAATAGGAGTTTAATTACCTTGAGAAATGAAACAGATTCCATTGCTTTATGGGTGGTAAGATTGGAGTTTGGCAATACCCAAGACACACTGAATATTTTTGTGCAATGCTCTGTAAAACTGTCAACAACATGTGGCTTTCCAGCTGATCAGCCTTTGCAGACCTTTGAAAATGAGGACATCCAGTGGCTGAACATTATAACTGGGATTTTCAGCAAGGATTTATGTCTGGGGCAAAACTTCACCAGTTATGCCAAATTTCTACCCTTCACAGAGACCTGAAGTAGGTCATGTGTTGAGTAAAGGCTTTTGCAGAAGTCCTCTGTGCTGGGGTAAATTCCACTTAATTAAAGGGTTCACGGTTGTAACAAACTGAGGCAGGCTCAGTAAGTATCACCTACTAATACCTAGAATATTGCCTCATCTTTCTCTGCTTCACTGTGATCAGAGGCTTATGCTTTTATTCATGTTCTAAAAAAACCAAACAAAAAACAACCAGCCAAAAAAAAAAAAAAAAAAAAAAAAAAAGCCAGCAAAACACCAACTTTCAAACACCAACTACTTTCAAATCCCATCACGTTTCTAGTTTAGCCTCTAAGTCTCTTATTTGGTTACAGAGTGTAAACATGCCTGTTTTAGAAACCCTTAGCACCTAACCAGTCCCTCTGGAACCAATCAAGTAAAGCAAGTTTTGCACACCAGGCTTTTAGTACTTTAGCCCTAGATGCACCAGTTGGAATATTGATACCTAGTTCCTATTTGTATAATATTTAAAGACCAATTGCAGCAATTAATCACATTTCCAAATACATTTTGTAGGAGAACAACTAAAATACTACTAGATCAAATTCACGCTTTCTTTTCATGAAATTGAAGTAACCAATAACAATATAATGCTCCAGGACAAGAATTTTGTGCCTTGAATGAACCTTAGCAGAAACAGAATGAAAATATATAAAAATCAGTCACATCTAAAGGAAATGGGCCACTAGAGCTTCTGCAAATTTACAAGCCACAATTTCCCCTGAGTAATGGGCACACAACATCATTGCCTGCAATAAGTAGCATCTCACCCAAAGTTAGACACAGAACTTGGCAGCTGACAATTGCAAAATTCAGCCAGGTTTCCAAGATGAGCTGGGTAAGGGTGGTGAGTAGAAAACCTTTTACCTTCCTCAGCAATTGATTTGAACTAACACCACTTTAGGGTTGCATCTACACATCCCAGGGTAATCCCTTGAAGATTTGTCAGGTAGCCTGTCACACCATTCATAACACTGATCCAGCAAAGGAAATTATTGCAAACAGAAGGAGTAAGAACACTCCAGACCATCTCCCATGTCTCATCAGTCCTTTCTAGTATGGAGTGCACAGATACCATACAGAGACTTGTATGATATCCACCTTCTGGTCCCACTGCTCATTCCTACCGAGGCTTCATATTGCTGGAGTGATTAAGGCTCCCCACTTAAACAGGTGCAATCTGCTTCTCAGATCACTCTGGATATCAAACATCATTGCAGTTTAATCCTAAATCTATGTTCTTTCTCTTGTGCAAGCCAGCACTAAAGCACATGCAGGCACATTAAAGCCAGTCCATGCAAACTGATTGAGCTGGAAGCCAATGCAGCCATCATGAGCAGCTGTACCTGCTCTCTGAGCCCTTCAGTTACCAATTCCATGGCACAAGTACTGATTCAGTAGAATTTTTATCAGTTGCATGTTTTCAGATTCCAAGGCTACACTTTCAGATTAAACTTAAACTACACTCTGTTAAGTTAGGCTGTGTCAGAACCCAAACCCAATGTCCTTATAACCAAAGGAGAAGGTGCAGCCCTGAAGTTCACCCCAGTATGGTGATGTTCCCCCTTTCCCAGGCCTCTTGCAGCTCAAAAACTCTTAGGGCTTTAGGTCACTCTTGGCCATTCTAAGCCACTCTTCAGCCTAAACCTTCTGCTGAAAAAAAATGCTCTTCTCCCTCATCTTCCCTTCCCAAGCTCTCCTATGCACTGGTTGCAGTAGTGGGATAAGATCAAGCCTGCTGATCCAGTGGTATGAAAAACACAAAAAAGACAGATGAGCTTTTTTATTTCATTGGCTTTGCATGCTGAATCAACATACCATAAACTACATGCACACTAGATGTGATTCAAGAAAGGAGGTAGAAATATTTGGTCAGCAGTTTAGGAGTCTATTTTTACCAATTTGGCTCACTACTACATCAGAAAAATACTCAGTTTGGTGCAAAGAAGGGGCCAGGAACATAAGGCAAGAAAGGAGAGTCTGTGGCAATGTCAGATTTGATCAGCTCACATTGTGATAGTGTACACTTGAGTTTACAGCTTTATCATTTGGGGACTATATTTGGAAGTCAAAAAAAAAAAAAAAAAAAAAAAAAAAAATTAGTGAGCAGAGAGCATGCTGGGCATTCCCAGGAACTTACTCTCTTTGAAGGAGAGCTATAGTTTTCATGACTGACTCTTCCAGAATTACAGCAAATTTGTCTTCTGTGGCTTGGGGCTTATGAAGAGCAGAATAAGAATCCCATTGTGGATGTCTGCATGCTTATATTAAAAGTTCTTGCATGATAGGCAGTATTTGGGGTGGCCATGCCTTCTGGCTAACAGCATATAAACTCCAGCCACTTTTCACATGTTGTAATGTGGGAGTAAAGAGACTGAATGAGAAATCCAGGTTATTTTTTCACCATTACTGCTGGTGTTCTCTGCTTCTCTTATATATTCTCTTACATATTTTCTGTCATACCCAGCTGCTTTTATTTTACATATTGGTAAAAGTTGCATTGTTTTGGGAACAAATGCTTAAACCAGTGCACTAAGCAAAAGTTGACTCAAGGTTCTCAGTCAAACTGAATTGCCTGACTTTCCTCTTTGTTCCTCCGCAAAGGCAAATTTAATTACATAAACTTCACAGAGCAGCTCATGAGGAGCAGCTAAATTACAGACAGCAGGCAGGGACAGGTGGGGAAAAGTGGCTTGGAGCTCTGAGGGATGTTGCAACCTGTGCTGTAATGCATGAGAGTTGGCGAAGCAACAGAATATAATCAATACCAAGAGCTTCAGGGCTCTTTTGGGTACTGTGATAAGTTTTTGACATGGAGTCCCCATCAGTTTGCAAGAACTTAATTAGAGAGAATTAGAATTAGAGACATCTTCTCAATTATCTTAGTCTTATGGCTAGATTGTCCTGGGTTTGCAGAAGGTATCTGCATTTCATTGAATTCATTATGAATGCAACCAGGAAGATGTACTTACTTCTCTGGAGGCTGCCTCAGATTATGTGTTGACAAATAATATATGGACAGATTATATGGTGACAAAAATTCATCCTTCTGTTCCTCTCACCAGTCCATCAAAAACAGAAAGCCCACTGTAACTAGGCTGAAAATGACAAAACAACAATATTAATTCCCCCCTCACGTGTCTAATTTGCTTTTAGATGCCTGTTTTCTGCTGCAAGGCATATGGGCAAAAATATTCTTTTTTCTACTTCACATGTAAAGGAGAAAAAAATTTTAAGTACTGCAAGTAAAAAAAAAAAAAAAAAGAAAATCAGCAAATATTTATTTTGATTTTTCCAATAGAACAAAATGTACCTGATCACTACTGACAGTAAAATCAACCTCAGATGTCTGTGGAGGTGACTAAATGCCCCTACTTCCTTCACTCTTCAAGGCATCAAAACTGTTCTTTTCAGTTAAAAACCTATAAAAACCTATGTGGTACTCTGTGGATTTATTAAATAAAATCTATATTCCCCCTTTTCAACAAGGTAGATGCTACAACATCGTAATTTTCTCTGGCCTGAGCCAGTGATCTGGATCAAACCCAGCTGTCTGTAATAAGACAGAAAATACATAGCAGAGAACCGCTTACTGTTTCCTGCTGGAGTTTAAAACTGGTGAGGCAATGTATACTGTGTTATGAAGAAATTTATTTATACATTTGCCAGAGGGGTTTGCAATTTTGAAGTCCTACTGTATACAGCTAAACTTACCCTATCAAAAAATAGCAGATATATATCACAGAGCTTTGTTTTTCCAGTTGGGTGACAGTGGATTTTTTTTTTTTATTGGACTTAATGGACTGTGAATATTGCAAATGGAGAGATTTGTCTGATGGTCTGAGTGGATATTTCCATTCCTGTGTTTCTCAAATTCCAGCATAAATTTTCTAGAATGACACCCAAGTGCTGAATATTAGCACAGATTTAAATGGTTCAGCTTCACAGCTATTGACCACTGACTGGGCACAGAAAGAGCCTTTGCATTTGCCATAGCTATTTGTCCACTGACACCCATTCTGCTCGAGCACAGGCACTACCCAGGCATTAATAAAGAGATAGGATCTCTCCTTGACACTCAGAGAATGGATTTTGAAGGGATTATCCAACCAATAAAAAAAATTAGATTTTCTGAGTTCAATCCAGCACGCCCTCCATGACACTGCACTATTAAGAGTTAACATCTCAGCTTAGATTTCCTCTCCAAAATCTGAGGAATTTCAGTGGATAATACCCCTTAACATTCCCATGATGTAGGCATTACCACCTCCTGGCAGCATAGAGTTTCTCCAGGTTTCTGAGTTACCTATTTTGTCATAAGCATTGCCTCATGCAAGCAAGAGATTTTTAGATGATGCTTGCTATTTAGAGCAGATAAAAAGAGCATAGTATAAAGAGCTGATGGGGCTCCCCAGGAAGAGAAGCAACGAGCCTCAGAGTCTGTACACAAATGTGCTGTGGCATATCTCAAAAGCAGTGTCACTCTCCTGCAGCCTTTTTCCCTTAATTTTCCACAGTGGGAAGTGGCAGGCCATTAGCAGCACACTCCTGTGAACTGCTAACTCACCCCAAATGAAATCTGGAGGTTTGCTGCCTGCCATGGCCACACTGCCAGCCACTGGGCTGTACCTCAGGGGACGATGTGACAAGGGGACAGATTTTATGTAGCTCGGATGCAAAACAATGGAGCTCTTGGAAGGCACTCGAGGAAACCTTCCCTCTAGCAAGTCTCTCTCTTATTTAAAAGGGACAAGAAGTGACATGTGATTAAAGATGTGAGCTCAGACATCGATCTCTGGTGCTGTAGGCTGCTATGGCAAGGCCACCAGACCTCCAAACAACTGAGCAATGTGTGGTCTTGTATAGGCATCAGTACAGATACTGCTACTCCAGAGTATCTTGTCTCCACTAGAAAAAATAGCACAGTTGTTTCTCTGCAAAAAGAAAAAAACCAAAACAACCCAGTCTATTTTAAAAAGCTGCCAAAAGGCATGAGAGCCAGAGTTAGAGCAGAGGGCAGTGTGTTTATTCCCTTCAGAACAGGCCCAGCCCACTCATGAGAGGCTGTAAGCAGAGCTGTGGGTGAGCAGTGCACAAGAGCAAGGCAGGTTTTGTGTACAGAGAAAGTTCCATTTTTAAAAAAAGTCCCATTTACAAACACAGGCAGAAAAATTTGTCTCTCTAAACCTGAATGTGAAGCATCTGCTTTTCAGAACACAAGCACCTACTTCATATTTAGTGACAAACTGGCAAGTCAAAGTGTGAAAAAAACAAATTTAACAGACTGAAAAGGATGAACAAACAGCTGAAGATAGCAACCATCCTCATTTTTTAGCATGATGAGAGCATCTTGATTATTTTGGGATACATTAGCAGGGAGTGGCTGCATCTCTGAAACTAGGAAGTCTTAACTTCTTCCAATAAGAATACTCCAAAGAAAAAAATTCCATTGGGAATACATCTACAACATTACCTGTGGTGAGGCTTAGGGAATGGTTTCAACATTGGAACTAAGGTGACACCCCTGAAAAGGAGTCAGAAAAAGAAAAGCATGAGTGTGCCACACAAAAGAAGCCAGAATATATGGTAGGGCACCTCACAGAGATGTTCCTTCATGTGGTGTTGCATTGCCATATTGCATCAGAAGCTAGAGGAGGATGGGTTGTGATGAAAAGGACAGACAGACTGCAAAAGCTGGACAGACAGGGGAGGCATGCCAGGGTAGGGTAAGGACATAGCACAGCTTAAGGAGCCTTTTGTTTCTGAGGCTGGAAACGCCAGCAAGCTTTGGGCAGAATAGAGGTAGAACCAAAATCGCTTTACTCAACATTACGGGAAGAGCCAGCAAGGCAAAGAGCTACATTAGTGTTTTGGATGACAGACCAAAAAAACCAGTGTATTATTTTTAATCTCAACAGTTGAGGATTAGCCTGACATTTCTCTGATTTTTAGGGTTGCCCATGCTTCTGGTTTGGCATCTATCTGGGGGGTGGAGGAAAGCCTTCTAAGCTGCATGTCAGTGTGCTTGGAAAGGGGTTGTTAAGAGGAAGTGACCCAGACCATAATTTTCATAATTGTCCAAGGGAGGTACAGCATCAAACCATAACCAGATTTGAGAGGAAACAGGGACCTACTTCTCACAGTCACTTCTTGCCTAGTAACCACAGTATGATACCCTTAAAAAAAAAAAAAGAAATAAAGTAACTTTAAAATAACTTTAAAATTAGGTAAACAGGATGTACCTAAGGGCAGAGGAAGGAAAAGGCAGCCCACTGCTGTGCCCCTGTAGTGTCACGCTGGTAACTATGGTTAGGTGGGAGCCAGGCACTGCTGAGAGGAGGCAGGGAATAATGGATGGGCATCCAGGGGGAGGGTGAGTACCCAAGCAAAAGCATCTTCTCCTACAGAAACAGGAGCACCGTGAGAATTGTCACTCTGAGAGTTACAGCAATTCATCCCCGGAAGAAAGGCACAGATTGTTTTAAATGATGGATAAGAGATGAAGCTTCCTGTTCCAGAGCTAGGAGAAAAAGACTGGTAGGAAGAATGGTTGACTTGTCCTCTACAAGCTTAGGATCTCAACAGGTTTTAACTGCTGAGAACTACCAAGTATGTAAATCACTGTGCTAGTCAGAGTGGCACCAAAAATTAGGTCTGTCACATCCTTGGTTTTTCCCTAAATTCTGAGAAAAAAAAAAAAAAAAAAAAAAAAATCCTTTCTGCACTCTAAGTGCCATAATTTTGAGAAAATTACACTACTTTTTTCAACATTTGACACTGACTTGTATGCAAAATATTACTCAAACAACTGAGACAAATGCTTTATACATTATGCATGAGTTCTTTCCCAAAGCTTTTGATACAGATTACAGAGAACCAAGATATGTTGTCATCTCAGTGTTGAAAGGTTTGGTAACACTGAATGATTAAATAACTTCATAGTAGGCCAGCTCCAAGCTTTTCTTGAGGAAACTTCATTCAGCCTCTCTTGCTAGGCAGGCAAAAGACTTGTACCCTCAGTAATGAAAAATGTGCTGTCCAGATAGCAGAGGAAACACAGGTACAGCTTTGTGCAGTTCTGCAGACTGGGAGACTTCATTAAGGAGATACTGGGGGCATTTCCCTTCTTAGGGACCAGTACATTGACTTTTAATATCTTGGAAGGACCATTAAGAACCTGTTTGGACTTTCCCAAAATAAAGCAATGTCTTGACATTTCCAGTTTGTCTGTTCTAAAAGTATTTTTTCTTCAAAGTCATTGGGAAAATAGGTTTCAGAAAACACATTTCCCTGGTTCTTCAGGCCCAAAGAAAAGAGTAGATGAAAAAGTCCAAGATGCAACAGAGGCCTTATTTCCTCATGCGTTCCTCCCCTTCTTAAAGCACCAAATAATTTTTGCTATGATAATTTAGGTCAGGGAGGCCGACAGCCTCCTAATTTTGCAATGCCCCCTTAACACAGAAAGGTACTTGAAACTATGGCTGTTGATTAATTAGGCAATGACCAACATCCAGATCACAACAAAAACTTGTGGCACAGGCCAGAGAACTCCTTTTTGTAGTGAGGTCCCCAGTATAATGATTTTCAGAGTCACATAAAGTAATTTTCTCCACCTTTTTAAAGGTCTGTGGTGTTTATTTGCAGAAGCAAATTCAGGTCTCTGGCTTTCTGGAAACCTGGAGAAGTTGGTTTGTGTGGAATCCTTTGGGATTTCTCTACCACATTTCATTCTCTTCATTCTGTTCTAAATGCCTAAGCTCAAAACTGAGCTGTCAGCACTGCTGCAGCATCATATTAGTGTTCTGAAGAATCACACTGTAATGCATCACTTTAGTGTTTATCTAATTATCTAAACTTTCTGGCTGCAATGTCTCAAAGTATTGAAAAGCACATCAAGGGGGAAAGGGTGCTTTGGAGAGAGGTGGCTACAGCACATCCGTGAGAGAAAAGCTGAGAACTCCCAGTGTTGTGAAGAACTGTTAAGTAGTGAAAGGAAGTTAGGAAATACATGGAGCAAAGTGCCAGGAGGACAAATGCTTCAACATTTTCCCCTCAGAGAGGTCATCTTGGAGAGGCAATATTGCTTCCCAGGCAGTTCTCAGCAGCTCTTACCTCTTGAAGGGTAAAAAGTTGCTTCTTCCTTTTTCCAGAGGCAAGCAGCAGCTCACTTCTCAATTTTTGCCTGAGCAGCATTTTCCTGCTTCTGCAGGATTCAGCAAGCAGCATCCCTTCTTCTGCAGTCTCAACAATTCCATAAACTTTAAAGGTTAGGGCCTAGAGGAGTGGGAAAGAGCTTTGTCTATTGCTTGGATACCCACTTGCAGTTCTGTAGGAGGACAGCTGCATAAAATTTTCCAGAGCTTCAGCCCTCTCCCTGAATAAATGCCATTTTTAGGTCTGCCAACAGGGACGAGAAGTGACAACTTCTCTGTAAACATAGTTCACAAAGCATACGCTGCTGAAGGCTCCTTCCACCAGCACTTTCCAAGCCAAGCACACTATTTAGGGCTTCATCTACAAAGACAATATTGCTTTAAATATGAAACTACAGAGTCAGTAAAGCTTTAAAAATTTTGCGATTTGAGGGAAAAAAAAACCCCAAACAAAAAGTGCAGAAGGATGTGGGGCTTTTGTTTTCTATCTTGACATGAATATTTGCTTTTTCTGAACCTAAAACTAGATTTAAATGCCTAAAAAAAGCCCAACTTCCTGAGTATTTGATGCATCATTTCTGGAAAAACTATGACAGAATCATCATAGATTTAATCCTGCAATCCTTGCAGTTCTAAACTCCACTTTTAGTAAGGAAAATTTCTGGGGCCACCGTGGTGAGGAATTTAAGGATTAAATGTCTAGGGCTGTCAGACCTCAGATTCCAGGATGTTTCACTTTTAAGAACACAGCCTCTCCTGATTTTTATGGTTCTAGTTCATGAGAGAATTAGACTGTGAATGTCCATCTGCAGAAACAGTCTTCAAGGCTTCTGCTATTATTACATTCCCTTGCACGTTTGGACATGCCCATTTGTCATCTGCTTTTTTGTTGTTCTGGATCCCATGTCTCCACAAGTTATATTTATTTTCTGGAAAGCCTGTGATTCTATCTCTTGAATGTGTGTAGTCAGCAGCCCTATTTTTGCTAAGATGAAGGCTGAAGTTTTAAAAACAATCCAAGACATGTAACCAAAAGAAATTACTGTACCACAGATAAAAACGTAGTTCAGCTCTGTAAAGAAGCTGAGGCAGAAGATCCCATAGCTGTGTAAGGATGCAACTCACAATTATGCTAAACAGAAAATTTAAAAAGCTCATTAAAAATGCTTAGCAGAAACTATAAGAGGGAGGATGATAGTATATTGCACATCACTTCTATTAAGCAAGAGGAAGAATGATTTATTCTTATTCTCATGCCAAACAGCACAACTGCAGAGAACGATTCCATCACCTTCCTGAAGGGTTTCAGTGCTAAACAAATGGTACCCAATGCAGAGGCCCATGGAAAACCAAAGGCAAATGCTCACACCAAGAAATGCTGAACCCAGCTCCTACAGGGATCAAATCTGATTGAGTGTGCAGATACGTCACCTTTCTTTTTTTCCCAGTCAGTCTAGCAGATCAGAAAGGAAGTGCTTTGGGGCTGGAGGGATGAATTGCTCCTACAGAAATTAGGCAAAGCAGAAGAAAAAAATCCACAGTATTTTCAGTCTCTGAAGAAACAAGAAAAAGACCATGTCTTCCACAGATAGTGAACCAGGAAAGCAAGACAGTCCAACCTGCTCTTCCTTCCTCCCTTGCATGGTAGGATCAAGCTTGCCAAAAGCAGACATTAGAAATCTGGAGAGAATTAGACTTGTTCTTCTAGTGGCAATAACTAGTTGCAACTGAAGAAAACAATCTGGATGAATTCTGCTGCAGACTCTGCCTTTGGCAGCTCTGTGTGAAGAGGGAAACCTCTGCTCAGTGACAAATATGACAGCAAGGGGATAAATAGGCAATCTAACCAGATGCCTTCAGTCACCCACACAAAGACCTCTCCTATCTTTACAGGAAGGGCAGAGAAGGAAAATAATACAAATAAAAGAATCAGACAACCCTTGCTGGTCATTTTGGGTTTTGTTAGGTGGTGGGGGTTTTTTTACATTTTTTCCCCAAAGAAGCAGTATATCTAAAAATGCCTTCTTACTCAATCCACCAACATTTTTTCACCACACTGAATCCTAACACAAATATTTTCCTGAGCTTTCAAATATCAAGTCCAAGAATCACAGAGTGAGGGGATTTCTCTTCCCTCTGCTGAGATTATCCTATGACCACCAGAAATCCTCAGAAATCCCCAGGTACCAGCCAGCCAGGGGCACCATGCTCAGAGCTGTGCCCTGCTGAGTTGTGCCTTGCTTCAGCAGAAGCTAAAATACGATCCTTGGAACAGCAAGAACTGCCAACAGGGTGCAAAGGGCAGTTCACTGAGGGATCCAAATTCTTTCAGAAGGATCACAACAAACCCTGACCCCCTAACCTGGCTTTGGCCCAGGACTTAACCTTGCATTTGAATGCCTACATAGTCCCTGAGAAGAGTTTCACTCCTGAAACTTCACATACCTTCTAAGCAGACTCTCATAAGAAATAACACCACCTCAAAACTGTGTTTACTCCTCCTGCCATAGGGGCTGTTTAAGTGACAGGACCATACAGCCTTTTTAAAGTGGAAGAGCTGTCAGACTAAACAATCTTCTGGGGCTCAACCACAACAGGATGGGAAACGTTCCTGTATGCTATGAAACAAACATTCCACTTCCTGCCAAAGTGGTTTCTATGAATGAAATGGACAGTTTAAGTAAACAAATATTCTCCATTTGTGGTCTTTTCCACAAGAGTGGGGTTTTCCTGTTGTGACCGTATTTTTCTCCCATTACCTATTTAACTTACCAGAAACAAACATGGAGCTTGATTATCATCTGGGGAGAAAAGCATTGTGCTGCTTAGAAAAGATCCAGAAATACTGTAGGAAGACAAAGAGCTGCAGTTGGGTTCTAAGAGAGAAGGTCATTGAGTACTCATGACATTTAGACTTTCTGTGAAAATAGCCACTTACCTGAGGAGGATCACAAGTCTTCTCCAAGATGCTCTGAGTCAGGCTCAGTTATCCACCAGGGAGTTGAAAGCCAGTTAGCTAGAACATAGAACAGTCAAACACACAACAGGAGGCTCCAGAATTTATTAGGAAGGGGAACACGGCAACAAGCCCAGGGAGTATTTAACAAAACCAAGAGTCCTCCCATGCATCCACCAGAAGAGCAGTGATCTGCCTCAGGTCAGTATACTCCAATACTATGTATTGTTAGGTATGTCAGATGCCAAGAACAGAGACCTAGCAAGGTCTTCAGTGGAGCAAGTGGATACTGTGATACAAGGCGGGAGGCTGCAGAAGCATTTACATCAGTGTTCTAGGCCAGATTAAGGGTATGCTTTTCAAGAAAGCTTTGAATTTACCTCTGCATATGCTTTGAATTATGTTAAGAAGCAGTGTCAAACCACAAAAACAGGGTACCTCAAAAATGAACTGGGAGATGCATTCCCAGAGCACCCTGACACACTGCAGCCTCAGTTGGGCATCCAGTCCATAGAACAGACCACACCACATCTGAAGTGAAAGAGTAACCCCGGCCTTAAGCATGTGTCACACCAACTAGTTTACTGTAAAGGTATTTGCTTATCTACAGTATTTTCTAATGTAGTTGTCAGAAAAAAACATCTGAACCCATTTAGATTGGAAATTAAGAAGAAGGGTGGTGAGACACTGGAACAGGTTGCCTGGAAAGGTGGTGGAATTTCCCAACCCTGGAAATTTTTAAGGCCAGGCTGGACAGGGCTCTGAGCAACCTGATCTAGTGGGAGGTGTCCCTGCCCATGGCAGGGGATTTGGAACTAGATGATCTTAAAGGTACCTTCCAACCCTGAAAATTCTATGATTCTAATGCCAGAGTCCAGCAGAAGGCTTATTTATGGCTTTTTCTTTTCTTACATATGAGAACACCATCAACAACTACAGCAAATAAGCGATTTAGCAAAAAAACAGAATATTAGGACAATTCACATTACCTTTAATACAAGCCTCCAGCTGAATTAAACTTTCACCACCAACTGATCAGCAACTCCATGATAATCAGAGCTGTTTGATAGACAAAGGGTGGCACACTGGCCATTCAGACAGATTTGAGTCCTGAATAGCTCCTCCCAGAAGCACTCTTGACAGATGTATATGACACTTGCTCTCCTATTCATCAATCCTTGTTTTAATCCCAAAGAAAGCTCCACACAGAGTTTCCAGGTCAACACAGCTGTTCTCTTATTTCATTCTTTTTAGTACAACCATAATATAGGGAGAAAAAACACAACACAGTAGCACACCTGCTGACTTGAAATCCCTCTATAGATACAGCATTTACACAAGCTGTTCTGTTATGTTCAGGCTATGCTACCTGCCTGTAATTTTTCGTAGCAGTATTTTTGTAACTACCTGAAAAATTTTAGGATGCTAAGGAAACTCACACATAAGTGCCCTGAGTAAGAGAAAGCAACTGTTTTCATTATGATCTTATCCTTATAGCTCTTGAATCAGGAGGAGTTATAAGCTGCCAAATCCTACAGAATTACAAAGGATGAAACAAGACCTACTGAGTGCAGGCTACAGAAAGAATCCCTCCATTTGTAAGCAATGCTTTCAAGGCAAAGTCAGACTCACAAAACATGCAAGTGAACTGGTTTTAAATAGAGCAGCTATGAAGAAATATCCAAGTTCTAAAAGCAAACCCATTCATAGACCAATGCAGCAAGTCCCCTACTCTTGAAAGGGCAGCTACTCTGTACTAAACAGCTTTTTCACTTTGAACACAAAAGGCTCATATTCAAGGCTGAGAGTAGCAGATCAGAGCATAGCACAAGTTTTCCCCCACCTCTAGGCTTAAATGGGTTATTCTGCACAAGTTCTACAAGATGACAGTAGCATTAAACTCCCTCCCTTACCCCCACACAAGGATGTAATGCCTTGAGATGGTATCACACAATGACAGGTCTGGGTTTAGTTACTGTGCCAAAAAATATCCCAATGACATAGAGTCCTGAATAACATGATTTTTCATTAACTCACTGTCATGACCTGTCCTGTTTACTCTGGCAGTATATAAATCCAGCTTTAAAAAAAGACTTTAAATTTAAACATGGTCTTCTCCTGCCTCTCCTTCAAAGGCTCATTGCCAAGGTCAAGTAAAGGGTCTGAGAAGCACGGAGTGTCCTGAGTTAGGATGTTTTGCAGCCCACCTCCAGCAGGTCAGACAGAAGTGGAGCTCCAGAACTGTCTTACACATAATCTTCTGTTCCCAAAACAGGAAAAACTAAAACCCAACCAAGTCATGTTTTCAAAAAAACCCCAAAATATAAGTCTAAAACTCTCCCTAGGAAAACCTTTAGTGAAACAAATACAATAGTTTCCAAAATGCTGTCATGCAAGAGACACCATTCTTTGCAGTTGTAGCTAAATATACCTTGTAGCCATTTCCACAGGATAACTTTTAACCGTGGCAAAATACACCCACATCTTAAGTGCTTCCATGAAAAGCTTATGCAAAAGAGTACATAAACCAATGAAGACAGCATCCATAAAAGTCCATATAAACTGATTTGTCATTAGTGTGTAGTGACCTTATTTCAACTGTTTTCCTCACCCATAAATAAGAAAGCAGTAGTATGAAAGAACTCAGATGTCTCAGCTTTTATTGTAAACCATTTGCCCCTGCAATCTTTCATATTTTTTAATAAAGGCAAATTAGCTATAGCTAATGGAAGTATTGTTGAAAAATGTTTTTCAAATAGTCACATAAGCTTCAAATATGCAGCCTCATTTTCATTTTATCATCGTCCAGTTCTGCTCTTCAGTGCCTTCAAAGTTTTCCTCATGATTGGTGCAATTTCTTCAATAATAAAAAGAAAAAAAAAATCTGTTAGGATTACAGCTGTAACATAAAATGATGCTAATATTAAGCATATACTAATAGACAGCAAGTTAAAACAGTTATCTTGATGATCAGGGAATTCCATTTACTTTTGACAGGCTTCTTCCCATCTTGAATCATTATGCTGGAGCTAGAGCTTCCACTGCTGGTGTCAGGGATCAGATTTCCTAATGTATTACTTCTGTCTCTACTTCCTGGAACCCCTGTTCTTTTAAAAAACAAGGAAATTAAAATTTTAGCACTGGATATTAAAAATATCAAACTACTATATGCTTTGGCTTATTTTTTGGGGGAAAAAACCAAACAACAAAACAACCTAAACCACAAAAAAACCAAATAAACCCACAATCACAAACATTAAAGAATTCACATATTTAAAAATCATAGGATAATTCAGGTTAGAAGGGATCTCAGGTGGTCATCTAGACAGTTTCCAGTCTTGCATAAATTTTCCATTTACTAGATCTGATGCATCTTACTTGTTTTTAAAATTAAATTACCCAAAATTGTGGCAAATCAAAATGGTTAGTGTAACATTCTGATTCACAATGCCTCATGTCTAGTTTGTTCTTTTTATTATTATCCTTTTTGAATGCAGCTGAGCTTTGAACTAGCTCTCTGACAGAAAATGAGGGCAAATGCACACTTTAAAAAAAAAACCAAGTAGAAATGTCTAGCAAAAGGCACAATAACTAGCCCTATAATATTAAATATTAGAGCAGAATCTTCAATTGACAGGACAAGGATTGAGACAGAGTTGACTGCTGCTGAAGACAGCACATTAAAACACGGACACCACATTAAAGTGTCAGCATGGCATCACCAGTCTGGGCAGCCTTGCACCCCTCAGAGCCAGGCACTGACACTGCTGCCAGTTACCAGGTACTGCTGCATGCTGAACTGCAAAGAGCAGCCTCCTAGGGATCTGCAGGTCTGCCACAGGACCTTTCATTCCTGCAAGACCAACTTATTTTAAGCAAAGATTTCAGCTGTAAAAATTCCACAACTTGCAAAACCAGTAAGCTTTCAGAGGACATGTTTGAAGCACTCAAGTTAAACTCATTGTGCCTAAACTCTTGTTTCTCAAGCAGCAATGACCCTCTCATGGCTTCTTTCACACAACAGCAGCTCCTCCTAAGTTATCTGGCCTGAAAAAAGAAAACAACAAAACAAAAAAAAACCCAAAGCACACACGTGTGGTGTAGGCTTTGAGTACACCATTCAGCTACTGGTCCAGAGGTCACTGGAGCAGAAAGGTCATTTACTATACTTGAAGCACCTAAACTGGACAGCTGCTCTGTCATAGAGATACAACCTCCCACAGGGAAATTGGAAGCAAAAGTCTGACTCAAAGTGCCTTAAACTACTGGCTTCATGACATTCACTGTTCTTTCATTAAAAAAAGCAGCAGCATGGAAAGACTTTTCTTTCAGAAAAGAGATATTCAAATAGTAAGAAACAGCCTTCTGTCTCCACATAGCTGAGGAGGGAAGGAGAGGCAAAAGCTGGCGCTACAGCTGGTTTATCTCTCTGTTGCAGCCATACTCATGGATCCAAGGGAGTTCATTAGGCTGGCAGGAACAGTATGAAAAGCATCACGTCAGCTTTGGTTCTCAAGGTGGCTGAACTACTCTGAATTAAGATGTCACGAAGAAAATATGGGTTTGTGCTGTACAAAGGAAACATCTGTAGAATTGCAGTTTTCTGTTCCTCCAGTGATTAGTATTGGCTACTGCTACAGACTGACTCCTTTAAACTGCCAAAGCAGAAACCCACCATCAAGAGTATTAAAAGTTGCTGAGATTCACTCTGGTCAGCTGTATGCCAGACAGCTAACTGGGATTGTATGAAAGCACAACACACAAGGCTACTAGGCAAGTTTATGAACACATAACACTGGAATCTCCCCAGTATGTCAAGCAGCATTAGTGTAATCTGGAGAAAAACAGCAGTATCTACTCACTTCCCAGCTAGGAAGGTGAATTCAACACAAGCACTTGGGAGAAACTTGCAATGACAAAACATACACAGTAGAGGAGCACACAAGACTTGAAAGGCAAGTTTGCTGCTAGCCACAAGATGCTTAAAGAATAAATAAACAAAAAGATAGCTACTTACAACTTTAAAAAGTATTTTGCCAAGAAGCTTTTGTACTGACAAAGACATCTAAACTCAACTTAGAAGCATCCTACAGAACACTTACTTGTACTTCTCTTTGGGATGAAGTTGGGTGACAGGTCCTGCTGTCCCATGGATTTCTTGCTGTCGGCGAATGTTCCTGGGTGGTTTTGCAGCAGTGGTAACATAAGCCATTTTTACTTGCCTGCCTAATACAGAAGCAGGGAGCAGAGGGCATGTGACTTTTTTCTGCCCTTTTATGTTCCAAAGTTCAGTTGTTGCTATGGCTGTGTGGCAATTTCTAGGTTTGAACTGGGAAAATATGATCCCGAAAAGCAGAATTTGGTACCCAAGTAGTCACTGAGCCATGCCAATTCAGACTGTATACAGCATTTCTTCATATTTGGTATTTGTAATCACATTTGTGTTTTTCACATTATTGCTTAGCACCCTCAGCCTAACCACTAAGGTAAGATTTGTCTAGTGCATACTGAAAGTATTATGCATTAATGTAGTGTATTAATCTGTCCATTTAAATTTTTTAGCATCTTGTAAATTAAAAGGAACAGCATTCTTTCTTCTAGAGGTAGAGCATTATTGTCAGGAGCAAACAAATCACTAAACCCTACATATTGGGTGTCAAGTGAAGGAGAAGAGACTGGGTTTTGTAAATGGAAAAGCTAACCACAGATTTTACCTTTTGGCTTCTCAGACTGAGCTGAAATAATATTTTTTGTAAGTATCTTCAGTTTTTCTTCTCTTTGATTAGATAGTCTCAAGTACATCTCACGCCAAGACTCATACTCCAGGAGGCTCTCATTTTTAAAATCTCTCTGGCAGTGTTTCTTCCACAAGTGGGTAGACTCTTCTGTAAATGTCTAATTCGAACACAACATATCTTTAAATTTAAGATTTTAGAATAGTATTTCCCAAAGTGTCTGTTAGCTGAGCCCATAGACAGAGCCTAAGCCCCTGGTGGAAAAAGGTGCAGAATAAACCCCACCACACATGGTGTCACAGATAGCTCCAACATGGAATGTGGCAACACCATGCAGAGATAACTACTTCAACTTAGTAATCTCACAGCTTCAAATAGCACAGTTCTATAGTTAATGAGTTGTTAAGCCATGCTTACAGGCTAGACTTGTGTTTCCAACATCAGCTCTCAACTTTAGACATGCAGAGAAATGGCCAACTTGCATTACAAAGTGGGACACACACAGAACCTTGGTGTCCAAATGCATCATGGAGTTGAAACCTTCACAGTATAGATAAGAAATCTACCACATAGGTGGAACCTCTCCCTAGATACTTCCCAACGGGTGTGCTTTGCAGCCTTACCAATTTGTAACTTGAACACTTGGATCTGTTATGACTCTCCCAATTTCCAGTGATAAATACTGTGGGGTTTGGGGTCTTTTGGTTGTTGTAGTTTTTGGTTTTTTCTTATTTTTAAAAACAGAAACACATTTCTAGCCAAAGACACTTTCATTTTTTCAGTAGTAATGATTCTCCAAACGCTGACACTTCAGAAAGAGAGGCTTGATAATGACAGATGAATTCAAAGAAAACAGAAGTCCAGTGTAACCCATGAAGAATCAAAAGGGCGATTTTGAGAGGTGATTGAATAATCACTCAAAAAGGGTGCAAAAAAGGCAGAAACAGATGCCTCGTGGTCTCAGTGGTTCCCTAAATTTAACAAGGCAGAATTTACCGGGTTACATTCCTCTATTCGAAACAATTGCTCTGGTGTGCAACGTGTTAGGACAGGTTCAAGAATTTCAAAGGGCACACCTCCTACTTCATGTAGCACTACAAAAGAGGACAGTAGTTTCATTTCCTCACTTTTTTTACCCAGTGGGTAACACCACTCACCAACTAGTTTAAAAATAAAAATTCGAGTTAATTTTAGCGAGCACTAACGCAACACATGTTTTGAAGTCAGGCTATGAAAATACTTAGAAATCTACAGTTCCACAGTGACTGGCTGTGATATTCTGTACCCACGTGCATCACTCCCCTCTCTGCCTATGCAAGGGAATAAACAATTTCTTGATTGCTCATTCTATCACATGTAAACAAGTATCTTGGAAGGTGGGGAACCGGTCTTTTTGGCTTATAATTTCATAGAATTGGCTGGGTTGGAAGGGACCTCAGAGATCATCAAGTCCAACCCTTGATGCACTACTGCTGCATTATAGGACATTATATTTTAACTAAAATTGAAACTTTAAAAAAGTGAGCTTTCAAAATAAAACTACATTTTAACACAGCTATAAAACCTTTTTCAAGTGCCTTTCAACCTTTTTTGAGTCACAGGTAGTATCTTTTAGTAGGCTAGTTGTTGTGATGGAGAAAACCAGAAATCTGATACATTTTTGGGCATAGCCTGCTACAAAGTCCTCAAAGTACTCACAATCAATATTATTTTGAAGCACACGGATGCACTGTTCATACAGTGTAAGCATCTTTGAAAGACAGGCTGGCTTAGAGCCAGAGTAAACTTGCATTTTAGAGTTCAGCCTCCGTCCTGTGAATTGCACCACCTCACTGACTTGCTGGGGTGCTTCTACAGCAGCTGCTGGGGAATCTGCAAAAAAAGCATCAGGCAAAGTTTCCTTCACTTCCTGACATTTTCCAATGCTTTAAACATTCAGCTTTGAGATAAACAGAGCTGGTGGTATGCACCTATATTTATTTTTCTTGAAATATAAAATTACTGCATTATAGTTTGGAACCTTTATATATATTATATGTTACAGAAGTCCATTCATCATCACCTAACATTAAGATAGCACACATGTTGCTAGTGACCTCCATCAAATCAAACCAGCCTTGTCATCTAGCTCAGGCCTGGATGAGCTGTATTCACATCTAGATTATTATTACCACTGCACTGCACATCACTGATCTTCCTGAGTTATCATAGAGAAGCCAAAAGCTGTGGTAACAGATATGTTTCAAGACCAGAGTGATATGAAACCACTGAAACCTCACAAGAGCTGCAAGAGGAACCACTGACACCTACCTATAAAGATAACAGCAAGTTTCTACACTGAAGCTAAACCTAGTGCTTCCTGTATTTGTTTTACTCAAGATCATTTCTACTGATGCTGCTTGCTATAAGGTATAGACAGGAGCCTGCAGAACTAGCACCTGATCTATGCCTCCTCTACATCTGTGGTGACCTTTCACAGTATTTATTTTCAGCCTTGCATACCACTTACCTTTAAATTCTGCAGCATATGGAGGAGATGAGATTGAGATGCCTGTCAGAAATCTAGGAAGTGGAGTATTAAGAAGATCTTGGAGGGATGCTACCTTGGCCTGTGCACAGTCAAGGAAACATTACTTCAACATTAAAAACATTTGGTTTACTGAGTCTTAAAATAAGCTATAGGACAAGAAAATAGCTTAAGCAAACACCAAAGCTAGCCAGGGTAACTAGAATTACTGCTTTTCTGCACTAAAATTTATTTACTGGATTACTTTTCAGCATATCCTTTCATACCCTATATCACAAAAGGAACTTAGTGGGATATCTGCAATCAGGCCATAAAAAGAGATTAAAGAATAGAGTAGATATGTTCAGCTAACAGGCTTTCAGATAAATCACTACTGAGGTTAGAGGCATGCAGTGAAGGAGACCAAACTGGAAGATGACAAAACCACAATTAAATGTTCAAAGGCAAACTAAATGCCATCCTGAAAGACAAGGAACAGCTTTATGCCTGGTCTTATCAAGTCTCCTGTATTGTGCTGAATTAGCCATTTAGCCTAAAATTTTCACAGATAACCCCTTACAAATGGATTAAAGATGCAGCAGTCTGGTAAGTAGAGGTCCCTACAAATGTTCAGCATTATGTACAACATGGAAATTAGGTCTTAGGTGTATGGTTTCTAGTTATGAGACAGGCACTTACTGCCTTAAATTTGCATCTCCCTGAACTTCATTTTAGTATCTATAATAACTTTTCACAATTGCTTAAACTTTCAAGACTTTTCATCAAACAGTTTATGCTAGAGTACCAGACACAAACCTCTACATTAATATTTCTCTATCTGGGACAGAAGATGCCATTTTCAGGTTGCAGATCTTCTGCAATATATAGAGCCTGGAGCTTTCCCATCATGGCAAAGATAAGACTGAAGACCTCTAATTCCCAGCACAAAAGGGCTTAATTTAAAAGGTCTAATACACATCTTTAGATCTACCTTGGCTCAGAGAAGCAACTTAGGCTTCTTCCACTTCAAGGGACTATGCCTGTTCACATCATGAACATGTAATAAGCTATTTTTACCTACAATACTGTGATTTACTTCAATGCATTAAAATGAGAAAATCTGGTTCCACTGCTGACCATAACATTCACTAATAAGGAGCCACAGCATCTGACAAAACAACTAGAGAGCTACACATAGAGAGCTGCTACAGTCACAAACCAGACTGGTCAAGAATGAAAGAAGAAGACATATTTCCAAAGGGAAAGTACCTTTACTTTGTGGGTAAAAAACAGATTAGCTGTTATGGATTAAAGACTAATGCCATACTGGCAATCATCCCAAAAACAAGACAATTGTGAACTGCCAATATGTAATAAACAATCTTTTTTCCCCAAAATTATTGCAATTGTGGCAATTATAATGCAGCTGATATGTCAGTGCCATACAATCTGTTGCTTAAAATAAATACTGCTGAACTTCACTGAAAAGAAGAGACTAAAGCACTTATTTGTCTGCAGTTTATTTGCTGTAATCTCAAACATGCAATAGTTTACCTTTTTATTGGGAGCATCTGACTGATCACTCTTACATTTTTTTACATCTTCTTCTTCCAGTGGCAATGAACTCTTCTTCTGTTTACTGCACTTCTTTGGCTGTTGCCCTCTGGAACAAGCCTTCCTCTTTCTTTTTTTGTTAATCTGATCATAATTAAGGTAAGATTCGAAAGACATAGTAGGGGGCTCAAATTCCTCATCACTAGATAATTCAGCTTTTCTTTTTATGACAAGTTTTTGTTTTGGTTTCTTCACTTGCTCATGATTTTCCTGTTTGGAAACATCCTTGCTAGGCTTTTCCTTCAGGAGTGGCAAGTCCTTATTGGCTACAGAGGCATATTGCTTTTCTGACACTTTTTTGCTGTCTTTGGAGGTACTCTCTTTGAAGTCACTTTCTTTAGCTTGAGGATTAGTGCCCTGGGAAGCATTCTTAGAACCACTGTTGCTGCATTCTTTATTATGACATTCTTTTTGATACTCAGAATCTCTATTGTGGTGGGTCTTTTCACTACAAGTATGCTGCTTATCCAACTTCTTAGAAATGGGAGAGATAGTGGAACTTTTGGAAACCAGTACAGATGCTTTGGACATCTCTGAAGGCTTAATCTCCTTGGAAATAGAAGACTTTTTCTCATCTGTTTCAGTATTTTGTGTTCTTCCTCTGTGAGCACTGCAACATAAAAAAAAAAAAAAAAAAAAAAAAAATCACATTCCCTGACATCAGCTACATGTGATGTTAAATTACCAAATAATCCATCTTTTTTACCTAAATTTATAAAACTAGAAGTATTGCAGCACACCATGTGTCATAATTTTACAAGACCCAGAACTGTGCTCTGCTGTGCTCTTACTCTTCCATTATCAGTACAGAATCCCAGGGAAACAGCTCTTGGATCCAGTACCACTAAATATTATAAAAAGAATTAACAGCAATATAGAGACAAACTATCAGTAGGAAAACATGCCCAACTCTTTGTTTATAATGTGTTGGATACCACTTCTTACACAAGTTTTCCTGCATACTTTATAACACAGACATGATACTTGAAAATGTAGGAGACAGAGAATTTACAACATGCACTGTAGGTATAGATTACAACAGGTCAGCCTTTATTCCTTGCTAAACATGAATTCTGGCACTTCACTCTCCCCTTCTTTGAACAACCTTAGATTTAAAGTACACTGCTTAGTAAATCTAAACCTTTGGCTTTCTCAGCTCAACTGCCTCAAAGTGCAGGAGGTCTGCAAAACATCTAACACACAGTCACTCTGGCAGTGGTGGCTGCTTCATTCTGAGAAGAAATCACCTCTCCTCAGGGTCCTCCAATACTGGAAGCTTCAGAAATAAAAACATGATAGGAAAGTCCTCTATACAGCCAAATCATTGGAGAGTTTCCTCATTTAACTACCACCTCTAGTGATTAAAAGAGCAAAATTCCCACTTCCCTGAAGTGCAGAGCAGTGCCCATCCTTGGCTTAGTTCTGCATGAATCAGCTGGGACCTAAGAACTTGTGACAATAAAATAAAACGCAGTTGAAAGACATCTGAATGCTGACCAATACCAGTCCCTCCAATTTCTTTTTTGATATTTTATAAAAGAAAGCCTTATTTCTTTCGAGTAATTTCTGCATTTGTCCTAATGTGTATTTGTAATTCCAAATGCTTTCCCAATCTTTCAAAGCTGCATTTTAATTATTCTGTAGTTTAACTTAATAAGTTCTAAAAAACCACTTAGTTCACACTTACCTTTTATTTTCTGGAGTGATAAGTCTCTTCCATTGTTTTACCAGGGTTTTAGCTACATTCCCAGCAGTGGAATGTTTCCTAAAACTGTTGACTGTTTTGCCTATGCCAGTTTCCTGTTGAAGACAGCGTAAGAAAGATGGGCAGAACAGACTATATATAACTATCATCCCAAATAAAACCTTCTCTAAAACTGCTACAAACAATATTAGCCTAATAGTCCAAGAAGTCTTGTGACTGCTAAAAAAATAAATGCACTCTTTATACTGCAAATAGAACTGAAGCAAAGGTACAGGGAACAACAAAGTTTTCATTCATAAAGCTAAGTAATTTTCCTCTATCGAATGTATATATTGCAGGAATTTCACTTGGTTTGAATGCTTCTGCCCACAAAATGCATAGTGCTCTAGAGAATTAACAAAATCAAATTCCCATTAGGCTTATGCAGGTACATTTCAGCATATTAGAGAGCACACATGCCTGATGTATTAAAATGTATCTCAACCAGTATGGGGTAGATGGGTCAGAGAAGCAGAGTTTGGATGTCTAAACTCAACCTTGGTTTCAGCCACAGGAATAAAAACTAAAGCACCTTGACATTTAAAACCTGATTTTTTCTGTTTTCCCCAAGTATAATTATTTTCACATCACCTTCAAGTCTTGCTCTAGTGAGTTTTACGTTGTTTAAGCACAACTATTTTAGACTTTGGGTGTATACAGAATCACTGGGGATTCTTTTAATCCTCTACCTCTGATTCACAAGCTTCCACTTCTAAGAGGCAGACAAAACCTGGAAATCACTAGGTTGGCAGCAACCTGCTAATGCTTTTGCTAACTAGTGAAATAAGACTTACTCCTGTGAAATCTGAATGAGAGCTGAACAGGTGTTACTCCCTTAGAAAGAACTTCTTAAAATTCACTTTAAAGATATTTAGTTTCTATATAGTTTCACAGAATGATAGGTGTTGGAAGGGACCCTGAGATTGAGTCCAACCCCCCTGCCAGGGCAAGATCACCTAAGTTAGGTCACACAGGAACTCATCCAGGTGGGTGTTGAACGCCTCCAAAGAAGGAGGCTCCACAACCTCACTGGGCAGCCTGTTGCAGTGTTCTGTTACTCTGACAGCAAAAAAGCTTTTTCTTATATTTAAGTAGAACCTCCTATGGTCCAGCTTCCACCCATTACCCCTTGCCTTATCATGGGACATCACTGAGATGAGCCTGGTCTCCTGAGACTCACCCTTTACGTTTTATAAACATAGATGAGGTCACCCCTCAGTCTCCTCTTCTCCAAGCTAAAAAAATCCATCTCTGTCTTTCCAAGCAATACAGGTCAGTGTATTGCAAATGTATGCAAGAAAATTGATGGGATTATTTCCTAAAGCTATTTATGTTCTTCAAACCATTTAAGTATGCTGAGTCCTCAGCTGTAAAACTGAAGGCTTCCATCAAAGTCTGTTGCATTATACAACATACAAGTTTGCTGTGATTATGACTTGCCTGCAAGAGCTATTTATCATTGCAATATGAGATTTCTTTGCTTTCCAATAAAAATACATAAATATTGCTGTATTCCAGTACAAGCCATGCAAAATGCCTTTTTTGCCTGATCAGGCTCTCAAACAAATAACAATTAAGAGTTAAACTGTAAAACTCTATGTTCACTGCTTCTATGGTTTTGTACCCCAGATATTTACACAGTAAATGATATGGAAGAGCTTAATATATTATTGGATCACTTACCACTAAAATATCCAGTGATACATCCAAATCCTGTAGTACCTTAAGTGTTTTTATAATCTGGAAGAAAAGAATAGATTTTTGTGGCTTTTTAAAAAAAAAAAGTATTCCATTTTCCTCATCCTCATTCATATGTTTAATCCAAAATTACTCAATAGTGTTAAGAGGAATATCACAACTCCAGGAAAAAGTAAGCACTCCTTTACTGCACATCAGTGCTGTGAACCAGAACACGTTTGCCAGCCCTCCAATTTCATTAACACCAGAAAATCCAGTAGGTATGAATTTAGCTCTACAAAAATTACATTAGAGATCAAAACCTGCACTATGCAGAACAACCACACAAAAATCACAGTGTCCCTGCAGGTCTCCCAGTCAGCAGTAGCACTGCATCAGCCTGGGCTAAGAAAAGGCAATAGATCTGGCAGGACTCCAGATGGTAAAAAATAAAGTTTTGAAAACTTAACTACAATTTATATATTAACAATATGAGCTCAAGCTGCAAGAGCTGTTTTGTTTCACACCAACAAAGTGAACACCTGTCATAAAACTCAACATGTCCAAAGCAGGAAATGATTTTTCAAATAGAAAATGCTCATCTTTCTATGAGAAGTGTTTTAATAACACAAGTCTCATTTATAACCAGGATATAAATTTATCTGGCAATATAATACCATTTCTTTGGCAATGGCAATACAGCACCCTAGAGTCTTGCAGTTGACCACACACAAGCAATTTACCTTATCCTTTCCAATCCTTCTCTAAGCTATGTTATGTAGCTGACAGTATTCACATGCAGCCGAACTAAAAGCATTTCATAGGGCTTTTAGAGATACTCAGATCATTGCCAGTCCTAAAAGCAATGGCAGGAACCTGCAGGAATGCAAAACTGACTACCCAGAAACTTTTTATCTATAATATCAGCTATGCTAACTTAAATAACCGATCATATCATCAGTGGGCTCTACCCACATGCCTGGCATGCAGTTCTTTCTGTAAATAATCCACCCTAAAATAGTATTTCTGAGACACAGAGAAGTACAGGAGAAATGCTCCACAGCTTTGAAAAAAGCTATAATGTTAAGACACACACCTAGGATCACAGATAACAAATCAACTTCCTCCCAAAAAGTTCACCTAACTAAAAAATGGCACAAGACCTATAAAAAAGCTTCCTAATAAAAATTTTGGAATCAGTACAAAAACCACACTAAGTTCTGCTCACCTCCTGTTTAAGAGCAAGACACTCCCTGAGTCAGCAAGTTGTGTTAAGAATATACACAGTGAAGTTAAAAACAATTTGGCATCTCAAAATAACTACCCTTCCTTCTGAGAAGATGCAATCTGCTTCACAGATACAGGCTATGTACTGCATGAGCTGAATACCTTCCCTAAATGAAAAAAAGCATTGCAAAGAGGCTTAAGTAGAAAAAAAATTGCTCACAATAATAATCACAAGCATTACAAACTGTTATGAGTACCAGATTTCATTTTAAAATTTAATTTAAACATATATCCTCATTAACTGAATTTATTTTGTAATGAAAAAGGAAGTAACTAAGTGCTGACAAGTTACATTGGGTATATAGGATGACTTGATACTTAAGCAACTTTGAATAAATCTCATAGATAAACCTATGTGGAAGAATGCTAAAGATGTTTTCATCAAGCTATAAAGAGAATGGGGGTTTGGAGTGTTTCCTCTTGATAGGTTTTGGACTGATTCAATTCATAAAGCCAAGTTCACTTCAGAAGAACAGACTCAGGAAGCAGACAATTACTATTCATCCAACTTCAAACCAACAGGCTAAATTACAAAAGTACCTAGATGACAAGTATGTCCAAGAGCAGTCAACACATTTTAATGAAAGACAAAACTTCCAAAGTTTTCTAAGCCAAAGATCATATTGTTCATTTTGCTTTCTTGAAACGTATATTGCATTTGGCAAATTAAGACATATAATAGGGTTTAATTAAATAGAAAATAGAAAGTATTGATCAAACACAGAAAAGCCTTTTAGAAGAAGTGATCTTCCCTGCTTTTCAGAGATGAACAGCTCAACCTGCAGTGCGATTGTCAGCTAGACATGTTCAGGACTACCAAAGGAGAGAGAAATCCTCTTGCCATGTGCTGTAACTGGGCAATGTCACCAGCAGCAGCCAGCTGGCAGGAAGCACCCATCCCAGAGTCTATGGCATTCAGAAGTCTATTTATTTAGACTAACCAGGAAACAAGAAAATTTTATTTGTGAGAAACATCAGTAACAATAGAGAAGCTTTGTATTTATCCCATTTGCTAGAGAGTTGAGTTTCCTCTGTCAAAGACAGTGCCAGTTTGCTTTGCAAAGCACAAATACCAAGCTCCAGAGTCTGATCCATATTGCAGGGCACAGAAATGTCTGCTGTGAAGTGTAAGTCAGAGAGAAGCCTGTCACTGGAGCTACAGATAGTTAGAAACATCAGCTTTGTTTCACAATATTTTTATGGTGCACTATTAACATTATTACAAAAAATAAGGCAAAAATAAAATAATCTATCTGAAGTCTGTTTTGAGCAGACCTTCAAAACCAAAATTACTGAGTGACTGCTGAGGTACCTAAACATGTATTTTACCACAGCATTTGTGATACATCTGGCTCTTCTTACCTCATTGGACTGTACCCACTAATGGTAGTCCCCACATCCTTCCATATACACAAATTACTTTTGTAACCCTCCACTAGTTTTCAGACTATTTTACCTTGCATACCACTATCAGCTACATCCACATGAAAAAAACTTTTAAGGTCAATAAAGAGATAGTAAACTTTCTATAAAAATCACAAAGAACATAAAAGTTAGCTCTATATACAATTCCTGGTCTAAGCTTTGTAATTCCTAAATACTGGTGTTTCTAAAAATGATCCAAAATCTTTAGCATTGTTGTGTTTCCAATGTTTCCAATGGATGACATTCCAAGCAAGTGCAAGACACAGATCTTCATGTAACAAACAAAAAGCCCAATACATTCCCAAGCAATCCATCCCTATGCCCTCAATAATTGAAAACAAAAAACCCCAAAACCGAAACAGAAAAAAAAAACCCAACACCACAAAATCACAAACCCACACACAACTGAAAAAAGCTACAACAAAAAACCACACAAATGTTTGCCTGAAAAAAATTGTCTAGTTTTGTTTTCTGGTACTGAATCTAATGATCTCTTTCTGCTAATTAAAGGAGCTTTCTTTCAGACTTCTTAAACCACACAGAAACAAACATTAATCACAGACTTTACCTTGGTTCTTTAGTTTCAGTCTGTTAACTAACCAGAGCTATAGCCATTCTCTGGCAGTCCTATTATCTTTGCAGCTTGGCAGTGTTGTTTTTAAAAACTGTCCCCAGAACAGGACATAATATTCCTGTAATTGTCCCTCTAATACTATAGAGTGGTAACAACATAACCCTGCTAAGCTACTCAGCGATAGCATTTATTCCATAAGCCACTGCATTGTACTGCAATTTCATGCTCAACTGGTAATACATCAGAGCTCTGAATCATTTTCTGAGTCAATGCTTTCTGAAATACAGGCTCCTATCCTGAGTGACCTATATTCACAGCCCCTAGCTGTGACTTTCCACTGAGCCATGTTAAAATGCATGTTGCTCAAATGAGTACTGCCTAGCACATGATCAAAGCTGGATTCTAGAAGAGTCTTTCCACTTTACACAAATTACTTCAGCATTTCCCTACAATGCTTGCTGTCTTCTAAATTAAGAAAGATTTGTCATGTCAAGAACAGATGCATAATCACCTCCCATCCCAAAAAAAGTAAAACACAAACCCACGACCAAAACCACAAATCAACATTATTTCCTGATGAGGTCTCTCCCTTATTTTTAGAGAGTGCTGTTCAAATATGTTTTATATATTGCATCAAGTCTATAACATTGCTACTGTAGTCAGCATCAGACAGAAACAAGTCAAATGCCTTAAGAGACCTGCATATACTGACAACTACGCCACCTGAAAATAGTATGAGGTAAATTTGGCAGTTCACATCTATAAAAAAGTCTCACAGAGCAATATGGTTCATGGCACCATCCTTTAATTACACATCAGACACCTCTTATGTGCACCATCATGCAGCAGCTCAACTTATTCCTTCACAATCAATGTTAATGAAAATAATTTCACTTCCCTGTATAAACAATAGCACAATAGTTTTGTCCTGTCCTGCTGAACTTCCCTAGTACCGTAAGCACAGTTCAATACCTACATCATTAGTGCTGTTCATCCTTTGGCCAATTCTCTGCCAGTTCACTGGGGTAGCTATCAAACCTTCCACATTAAGAAGCTTTTGACATGAATAATCAATGTTCTGCATCTTCCCTTGTTACTATCAGATCAAAAAGTACTTAGCAATTATTAAGAAGTTGCAAGACAAGTATTATTCTTAAGCATGGAACAGCAATGCTTGAAGACACCAATGCTTATCTACATACAAACTTTTAAGATTGATTTTTTTTTCCTTTCCACTAACTAAAACATTCCTCTTTGCCTTTACACAAGATAACCATGTTTTCTATTACTAGATTTCCCTTTTAATAGCAGTGCATTTCATGACCACCAATTTACCTGGATCAGTTTCTCACTTCCCTTACCTCTCCTTAGCCCGTTACCATAAACATTTCTGTTTCAGTGGGCACAGTTTTACCAGGGACAGCAGAAGTGCTGCAGCACCACCATTAGTCCCATTTTGTGCAGCATCTGCTTGCAGTCATGCCACAAAAACTGTGCATCTCCTTCCTTAAGAGAAAGAAATCTGCCAGGGCTATTCAAATTTTGCACGAGTTGATGTCTCTTGAAACTTATTGTTCTGGGATTACTTAAAAAAATAATTACCTCTAGAATGGTTTCTTTCTTTTCCCTTTCAAAGTCTTGTTCAGAACAGTGTATCAACACCAACTCCAAATAAAAAAATTGGAAGACTGTAATATCGGATCACTTTGGTAGCACAAGTAACAGGTTCATTGAACTGAAAATTGAAGAAGTACCTGCACAGATATTTGTATTTTGGACAGATACAGTCTACAGCACTAGCATTCAGGAAGATAAACCACTATTGGCCAGTATCTTCTGTCTGCATACACACATTTTGAAAACACACAGTAGATATGATTAACTAAATTCATTAATACCGAACAGAATGCAAATTGAATTTTATTGCCACCCTCTGCCTCCGGAGAATTCCAGAAACTTTTATCAAGTTTTAATGTCTTAGAAATTTTACACTGACAAATGTATTCTGTACTTTCAAACTCAATTCAACACTTAAAAAAATTTTAAAAAAAGAACCCAACAACCCAGCCTTTTGAATACGTCATCTTCAGTCAAATGTGACTTACTACTTTGCAAACCAGCAAGCTGAATTTTGTCCAAACTGCTTGGCTTCCATTTCCTTCAGAGCCCAGGCTGCTGCCCAGAGCCCAGGCTGCTGCCCAGAGCCCAGGCTGCTGCCCAGAGCCCAGGCTGCTGCCCAGAGCCCAGGCTGCTGCCCAGAGCCCAGGCTGCTGCCCAGAGCCCAGGCTGCTGCCCAGAGCCCAGGCTGCTGCCCAGAGCCCAGGCTGCTGCCCAGAGCCCAGGCTGCTGCCCAGAGCCCAGGCTGCTGCCCAGAGCCCAGGCTGCTGCCCAGAGCCCAGGCTGCTGCCCAGAGCCCAGGCTGCTGCCCAGAGCCCAGGCTGCTGCCCCTTCCCCTGGAGCCTGTGCTTATCTCCCCATCTGCCTCAGTACCGCCAGTGTCAAGCGCAGCTTCTGCAGGCTGCTCCGATCCATCTCTCCGCTGATTTGCATGCCAGATTCCTTATCCAGCCCCTGCAGCTACTGAGCAGCCCAGCTATCTATCCTACAGAGGCTAATTTCAGAGATAAGAGCAGCTTTGTTCTGCTAGCACCAGGAGTGACACCAGCACAGGGCGCAACAGCTCCCATGCCTCCTGCTGCGTGCCATGAAAACGAAGCCGAAACTCCAATTTTACCAAGAAAAGCTGTCATGGACATAGGAATTAGCACCCCGGCCGCTATGATTTGACCTTCTGACAAGGGACCAGCACTACCTGTTAGATGTAAGATGACACCCAGCTTTGACTGCCCTTCTGCTCCTCACCTGACTGCACGCAGAGCATCCGCTCCGCTCAGACAAAACTGCAGCCCCTACCCACACGCAAGGTAACCACGCGTGGCCTGACCGCTACCCCGCTCTCCTCCAACCTCTCCCGGTCTTGACAGGGCAGGGAAACAGAACTGAGAAGCAGGGCCCGAACCTCACCCCGGGGCTCTCCTGCAGCAGCCCAGCCGCATGCGCCAAGCTCAAACATCCCCGGCCCTGCCGGGCAGGGCGGGCACCCAGCGCTGAAGGGGGTGCCGAGGGCACGCACCTCCCCAGCTCGGCGAGGGGCAGGGGTTCAGCCGGACCCCCACGGCAGCCCCCAGACCGCCGCCACGCAACCCCATATCCCGGCGCCACAGCGAGGACGGGTACCTGGGCGGAGTCCTTCGCACTGCCCAGCTGCTCCTTCAGCTCCAGCACCCTCTGCGCAGCGCTCCGCCCCTCCGCCATGGCAGGCTGCTGGGCCGCCAGTCCCGATCCGCTCCGCCAGGGCTGTTCGGCTGCCGCTTGCCCTTCTTGTAGCAGCTCCTGCTGCGCCATAGGTGGCGCCGGGGCCCGGCCCAGCCAGGACCCCCTTTCAGGCCTGTGGGCCGGCGTCGGTACCACTCGCCCTGATCGCTGGGCTCTGGCGGTGCCCGCTGTTTTCGCAGCTCCTTCCCTCCGGCTTTCCAGCCATCGCCGCCGGACATGCCGGCAGCCGCACGTTGCTCATCCGAGCTCAGCGCTGCCGAGCTCTGAGCTTTCTCTGAGGGTTTCATGGGCGAGGCCGGCGGGCTGGACCCGAACCGTGCCGGGGCAGCCGAGTCGCAGGCCCAGACCTGCGATCTGATCTGCACCGCTAAGGCTGGCGCAGGTGATGGGGCCCGGCCCGAAGTGGCTCTTGCATGCTGGGGTATTCGCTGATAGCTGCAGCTGACCTGGTTTTGCTACCAAACTAACAGGAGCAATAAAGACTGAGTGGTTTCCTTTGATCTGCCTCTTCTGACTTTTTATTTAACTGAAGTAGGGTGTTCAGCTTTGCGGCCTCCATGATAAGCAAGACGTGGACCTGCTGAAGGGTGCCCAGAGGAGGTCGGGGCTGGAGCACCACTGCTGTGAAGACAATCTGAGAGCTGGGGCTGGTCAGCCTGGAGAAGCAAAGGCTCCAGGGAAACCTTCCAGTGGCCTTCCAGTATTTGAAAGGGGCTACTGGAAAGTTGGGGAGGACTTTGTACAAGGGCACGTAGTGATAGGATGAGGGGAAATGGCTTTAAACTGAAAAGGAAGTATAAGGAAGAAAGTCTTTAGTGTGGGCATGCTGAGACACTGGAACAGGTTGCCCAGAGAATCTGTGGATGTCCCCTCCCTGGAAGTGTTCAAGGACAGGTTGGATGGGTCTTTGAAGAACCTGGTCTACTGGAAGGTGTCCTTGCCCACAGCAGAGGGGTTGGAAATACATGACCTTTAATGTTCCTTCCAACACAAAGCATTCCATGATTTTAAGTTGGTCCATGGAGATGAGCTGAGGGCTGGAATAGCAGCCTGTCCCAGGAAAAGCTATAGCATCTACACTTACCCTGCAAGATCAGCAAGGTCAGTCTGTCAGTACAGCTGTGCCAGGTACAGAAGAAGCCCTAGGATGTCTCTGCCCCTGGGGTGCACCAGGTGGCAGGTGGGACACTGTTAGCATCGGAGTAATTTGTACTTGCTTTTGGCACCTGCAACTTTCAATGTGGCTTCTCCATGGTTTAGCTAAGGTCAGAAAAATTAAAAAAATGAATCAGTCTTGGGTGTTGTATGAAGTTTGTAGCCAAAGCAGGATCTCTGCCATGAAACTTTCTGGGGCTGAGCACATCTTTGGAAGACTCCAAGATCAATAAGTACCTCTTAAAAAAATGTATGGATTTGAACTATTTCTGCGGAAGTTCATGTTGGCATAATTAAAATAGCTATATAGAGCACCCTTCATTCTTTAAAGCATGTTTGGGAGAAGTGTTAAAAAGAGCGTATCCAGTCTGAATTACAGGGGAATTCTGAGTAGGCTGAAGTCTGGTGTTTGCATGTTATGTTACTATTGCAAAATGGAGCTAATTATAACTTGGCACAGTATATTGCAATTTTATCAGTAGAAAAACCAAAATAGCTGGTAGGGCAATACAGTACGTAGAATTCTCAGGCTGGATATGGAAAAAACCAAATCTAGATCCCAGCTGCAATCTGAATCTCCAGTTCCCATGGTCATCTTCTATCTTAAATATTTAACTTATGTTCAGGCTATAGAGACTTCAACAACCCTACCTTAAAATCAGCTGTCCTCAACAAGTTACTCTTTCTTTATTTTTCTGGCCCTATAATGTGAAATTACTTATAAAATGTAGCATTTATGCAGAAGAAATCCTGGAAGAGATCCAGGCCACGCCGTCATTATAGTTAGGGTAATGTTTTAGTAGGGAAGTTGAGACTCAAATTGTCATATAGATTATGCAATTGAAGATGAGTGTTGCTTGAATATATAATATGTTGTTTGAAAGCCCTAATTATCGAGTTACTGAGTTTTCTGGGATGAGGGAAGGCTCCTTGCTGTGCTTCTGCCCAATTATTCTGAAATATTATGATTTCATGCCAGTGAAGAAGAAGAAAACATTTAAAATCTCAAAAACTTTCCTAGAGCAAGAAAAAAGTTTCTATCCCAGATCTAACTGCAGCATTTCTCATATTGTCTGTCATAACTTTTTCAGAGGAAAAAATTCCAGGTTTACCTGGTCCTTCAAAACTGCTGGTTGGTGTTCATTGTTACAAGATTTGGGTTGGGTTTTTTTTTGTTTGTTTGTTTGGCATCAACGGAGGACTCCTGTTATGAAGAAATGGGGTTGCTACACACAAAAGTACAGTCCTGGTAATTGCTGTGTCACTACATGCTTGAGAGCTGTGTCAGCTCCATTCCCAGGCTTGCAATCTCTCATTTCATCCCTAGGGTCCTCCCCATGCCCTACTGCCAGTGCTCGGTGAGCTTCCAAGGAAAGAGTGAAACCAGAAACAGAAATAGGCATTGTATCAACTAAGGAGAGGACCTAAGTGAAAGTTTTAGGGCATGGATTGAGGGGGATTGGCTGGGCAACATCAGGCAATGAACTGGGAGCAAGTGGTGGAGTACCCAGGGGAGGTTTACCTTGTTGGGGGGGTCTGAGTGACCCACCTGGGGCTGGGTGTCTTGCTGAACACAGCTCCCCAAAGCCACCTTCTGTGAAATCAAGGCCTGTGCATTTGATCCTAAATAGTAGTAGTTTGTATGGTTATACAAAGCTTAAAAGGCAAACATATTTCTTTTCCATCTCTTTATTGAAAAGACTGCAGTTTCCACTGAAATTAAATGTGCTTTCATGGTTATCTTCGATCCTGCACAAGGAGCTTGAGCCTTCCTGATGGCATTACTGGTGTCACTGCTCAGTATGTTCAGGTTGAAGCATTTAAAGATATTTTTCATAACTGCTTATAATGGTGAACTAAATATGTGCTTTTGGGGTGCATAACGTTTGGCTGAGTAGATGCAAAGGCTCTGAGCAAACAAAGCAGTTATAATCTAAAGATGAGCCTGAGTTTTGTTAGCATCTTTAGCTGACCAAGGCAGATCACTCCCTACAACTACCTGAAAGGAGGTTGTAGCGAGGTGGGAGTTGGTCTCTTTTCCCAGACGACTTTCAACAAGACAAGAGGACACAGTCTTAAGTTGTGCCAGGGGAGATTTAGGTTAGATATTAGAAAGAATTTCTTTACGGAGAGGGTGATCAGGCAATGGAATGGACTGCCCGGTGAGGTGGTAGATTCTCAGTCCCTGGAAACATTTAAAAAGAGACTGGATGTGGCACTCAGTGCCATGGTCTAGCAACCACACCGGTGGGTCAAGGGTTGGACTTGATGATCTCTGAGGTCCCTTCCAACCCGGCTAATTCTATGATTCTATGATCACCATGAGGCCATGGCTGTGGTGCTTGCATTTCACCAACAAATGAAAGCATTCTGACTTCAAAGAAAAGGCTTTATGTTTTCCAGAAAGAGTGCAATACTGGTGTATTAGAAAAGATGCCTTATAATTGCCTTTAGGCCTAGCTTTGCTGATACAAGAACAGTCCTTATTGCTGATTCTGACTCATGTATATGGAGCAAATCATAGGAATTAGTCTTGTTTTTTGGGCTAAGAACAAATCTTTTGAAGTGTTTCTGCTTTTTTTTGCCCCTTAAAATGTTGAAACATTACTCCATGACCTGCTGCTGCTGCATGGATTGATAGTATTGTCCTTAGTCATGCACATAGATCAGTTGATTATGGAGCAAATTATTTTTTTTCCCCAGGATTTACTCATAACTAAAAGGATAGCTCTCGACAGGCTTAAGATATTGCAAAAAAATATACTACTCTTAACTCTAAAATGTACTCCTCTTTCAACTGAAAAGATAATTCATAACTTGATTGCAAGGACTTAAATCAGTATGAGAATATCTTATAGTAATTAATTTCTACGCCATTGGGAAGGATATAAGCAGAAATACAACAGGATATTTTCAAACAATGTCAACAATATCTGAAAATGGAAAAACATATTAAATCAAAGTTTGATTTTTAAAAATGTATCATGATTTGCAGCTAATCCTGTTACTGGTTATTTTTAAAAACACTTTGTTGTGTGCAAATTAATGGAAAATGAGAATGACTAATTCAAAGAACTGCATGCTGCATAATAGCTAATTATGCTATCACTTGTCTTCTGAACTTAAAGATCAAATAACTAAAGGTTTCAAGTTTTTTGCCCTAATGTACAACCAGAGTTTTAAAACTATGATTCTATGTTTGATTGTTTCAATGTTAGTAAATGGAGATGTTCAGGCATGTCCTACAAGATGGTTATCTCTGTACTGCACAGCTCAAAGCATGTTCAGCATTTTCTGGAAAAATTTTCCAGAATTTTCCCATTTTCACTGGGATTGTTTCCCCATTGTCATTTCTGTATTCTTTTCAACAGTGAATCATATAAGGATGTTGGAAACATATTTGTAGAGACTGAATAAGGCTTACATTAAGACATTTTACAATGTGCTAGTAAAGTTCAAAAATATGGTAATTAGAATAATATTCTGTTTCTATGATCATGGTAGTGTATTTATTCTGGAGAACTGCCCTCTTTATCAAAAAACAAACCTGAAAAATAACAAAATATTCTTTTGTGTATATAACAATATATTCTTTTGTGCATATAACAATATGTTATTTCCCTCAAAAGTGTTGGCTTTTAGGACATCTGAAAATTATACAAATTTATGAAAGTCTGGGCATGAGCTGTTAGAAAAGGGAGCACTAAGTCAGCTTCACTAGTGTGTATATGTTTGGGGGTCTTGTTTTAGAAATAAGCCTATGCTATCTACAAAAAATAACTTTTATAAGTTCTTAAAACTCATAAGGCACAGTGAGGAATGTAGTCTTTGTGTAAAAATCATTACAGCTTAAAAAAAGTTAAGGGTACTTGTCCATGTATGGAGTTTTATAATCAGATTGAACCAGTAAATTAAAATATATTGAGATGTGCTTCTATGATGACAGATGTTGTCCTACATATTAAATTGGTGTTTTACTAAGTTATGTATTTGGGGAAGTAGGTGTCTACAGGTGAGGAAAAAAAATTCCATGGTATAGTAAGGAGAAGTTGCCAAAATGTATCTTAAAATAAGGCTTTGTCCCTTATTTTTCACAGCTATTCCTATTTTCTTAAGGAAAGCTAATTACCTTGTTGCTGTAGGAAGGGGCTGGATTTTCATCCCTCTCCTTCATCTTCATTTCACATGTTTTCATTTTTATCTTCTAACTTTTTGTAACTTCACTAGCACAAAACGACACTAGGTAAAAAAAAAACAACAAACAAAAAACAACCCAAAAAACACTAGTTCAAAACAAGTGTTATTTTGTGGCAGTTGTTGCAATAGCCTGTCCAAGCCTAGAGGCAATCAAATAAATCTACCAGATAAGCAGTACACGAAGTACAGCCAAGAGAAAATCATCCCTTTTTCTGACTTCGATTTCTCCCAGTATCTTTCCCTTCCCACACAGTCACTCTGACCCCATTAATTCTCTTGTGAGATGAAATTCTACTGGGATGTGGAGGTTTGCTTTCATATTATTCCTGTGACTGACTGGCAAGAGGTGGAGGTAAACTCTTCTGGTGTATGGTATAACCCACAAGTCAGGATACCTTCTGGTGAGACAGAAGGTCAAAGTTCACATCTCTGCAAAGGCATCAGGGGCCGTGAGCCAGTGTCCTTGAAAGCAGAAGCAAGTCTTAATGGGAGCAGTGACCTAACTTCAATAAATAGGACATGGCTATGGATCACCATCAGCCAGTTTCCTTCCCTATGCCCAGAGTGCCAGCCTTCCCTTGGCATTTCCTGCTTGTTGTTTTAGGTCATAGTCTAGTCTAATCACAGAATGGGTTAGGTTGGATGGGACCTTCTAAGATCATCCACTCCAACCTTCTTGCCATAGGACATCTTTCACTGGAGCAGGTTGCTCATCTTATCCATCCTTGAACACTTCCAGGGGCGAGACATCCATAACTTCTCAGGGCAACCTGTTCCAGTGTCTCACTACCCTCATCATAAAAGTTATCTTCCCCATGTCTGATCTAAACCTGTCCCCTCCCCAGGCATGCCAGTTTGCACCCAGCTTTGAGGTGGGGAACCCAGGGTTCCACCCTGCCCTTACCTAGAAAAATTCTTACCCGCTGCAGATCTACCATCCTCCCTTTCCTCCCTTGTCCCTGTGCATTTGGATGGTCCAGGGTTGTTCTCCTGGTTTTGAGAGGCCAGGCAGGCTGGGGAAACTGAGCTTCCCTGGCTGGGCAGAGGCACAGAGAGGAGGGGTCATTTTAAAGAGCACCCGAGCTCAGGCACCAGTCTCCTTTGCTCACTGTCACAGCAGAGCGTCACGCTGGAAATCACAATCTGGAACTTATCGAGTGGCCTCTGATCTTTCTCTGTCTTTTTTACCACTTTTCCTCTCTTTTTGTCTTCTCAATTTTCCAAGGAAGAGGCATTTTCACTGACAGCTTCTTGGACAGCTCTGGGACACCATTTTTCTGAGGAGGGTAAGGAGTTTTTAACTCCTCACTTTCATAGAGGTTAGAAGTAATATTTTAAAGGAGGGGGGAAGATTGATTGTTTGAATGCATTGTTTGGACCCCGAGTGTCTGTCAGCATGAGTTGTTCTTAAGATACATAATTTAGGTGAAAACAAACGGATGTAGAAAACCGTATCATCCAGGGTTTTCAGAGTTCAGCAACTTAGATTTATTGTAGGATTGTTTGATTTGTTTCACTGTTTTTGTATGTCCTGTCACTTACAAGTTTACACACTAAACACTCTGGTGATGCTTCTGCTGATGGATAAGTACTTTTTCAGATAAAAGCGTTGAAGAGTGAACATTTTTTCAAAGAGAGCTTATAAATATCACAGGTTTAAATAAGGTCTGCAATGACACAGTGAGGCAATAAACATTAAGTGCTGCATGTATTAAAGTTTTTAAGTTATGGGTCTCTAAAAATATTTAGAACCACAAATATGCCTGCCAAAAGAATATGCCCTTGCCAGTAATGAAGTTGAGGCTATTAATATGTGAAGCTGTAACTATGTGAGTAAGATACGAAAACATCCAGAAGTTTTTTTCTTTCATTCTTTGTCAACAAATATACATGGTGGTTGGGATAGCACAGGGTTTTTTGCGAAAAAAAAAGGTTGCTTTGAGCCACCAAAGTGTACTAAAACACCAGCTATACTTTTGATTGAACCTGTCTTAAAATGGCAAGCTGTTGGGAGGTTGCTATTCTGGGAGGTGACTCTTGATAGGTCTCAACAGATGCAGCTCCTGGAATGCAGCTGGAACGGGGGGAGCCGGGCAGCAGCTGACCCGGCACTGGCAGAGGGAGCTCTGGTGGATCGCAGCTCACGTCAGCGTGGCACAGGGCTGACACTGACACTAGTGGCACAGCACTGACACTGTCACTTGTGGCACTTGTGGCACAGGGCTGACACTGGCACTTCTGGCACACACGGCCTCGCTCGCCCACTTGGGCGCGTTGTCGTCACCTTGCAGCAGCAGCAGCAAGGAAAAATTCCTGGTGCTCGCAGGCAGCGACCATTCCTTTCTATAATTAAATTGCCATTTTGTTGTGTGCTTTGTGCCTAAGGAAAAACTGATGTGTTGGGATTTTTAGAATGAAATATTACTGGAGTTTTTTATAAAGTTATCTAAAATAATCCAGTCGTTCTGTTTTTTTCGCCAGGTAGCATTTCTTCATCATCAAGCACAAAGACCACAGAAAAAATTAGCTGGTATAGATGGTTTAAAAATGAAGGGATATATTGAACATAAATGCTGTATATTAATATATTTGAATTCTGATCTCCTCAATTCTCTTTGAACTGTGTTATTGAGAACCAGTGCTTGCCTTCAAGGTGTATTTGCATATACTTATTTGAAATAGCTCCTTTGAAAATTATTTAGTGGCTAATCTCACATTGCCTTTAACAAAAACTCATCTCTTCATTTCAGCAAGAACTGGAACTTGCCTAGAGGTAGTAAGTCTCATTCAAAGTATCTGTAATAACATAACTCCATGGGAGTAATTGCTAACCTTTGCACATAAAGAACTTGTTTCAAATAACACATTCTGCATTATATTTTTCTCAAATAAAAGTTGGAAAAATCCTAAATATAGGATTATAGGTTTCAAGTTACTGACATGGAAGAGCAAGCCAAGTGTGCTATGGGTAGAATTTATTTGTGAATTTGACATGGGACATAGAATATCATCATTCTAGAAAACAAAAAGTTATAAAAACTTGGAAAAAATGTGAAGCAGATACTGAATCTAAAGTCAAGATGACATATTAAAATTTACATTGTCTTTATGCCTTATCTTGTGGGTTTTTTAAAACTATTTGTCCCACTGTTCCTATTTTATGGTCAAATTCTGACCTTGACTATAAGTCTGTACTAGACCTGGAGTGTGGATGAACAAATTTTGGGGGCCCACATCTTTCTTGTGCTTCAGACTACTGAATTCATATCTAAATTCTGGCAGATTTAAATGCACTTTTAAAATATTTAAACTCTGACAAGCTCATTTAATGTTTAGGAAGATAACGTAAGTCTTTGAGTGTGACAATAGGGGAATGTTCTCTTTATGACTTCACTATTAAAAAAAAAGGAATTCTTTTTAGGTGTTATAAGTTCATTCTTCACAATTCGAGTATGCATTGTTATTAATAAGCAGCCACACTACAATCTAGGACTGTATAATAGTTCTTAAAAAGATAGATTATCTTGTCTGTTCTGGTTTTGTGGCATTTATATATATTGTGAAAGGTGGTATTGATCGCATAGTTACTCCACTATTACATTTTACAACAACAGTGCAGCTCTAAATGTTTTAATTTTATTTGTAGCAAGCTCTTGGCTGTAATACTTTATTGCAGTCATGGCCCCTAAGAAGAAGAATGTGAAGAAGAACAAAGCAGATATCAATGAAATGACTATCATTGTGGAAGATGGCCCCCTCAGTAAACTAAATGGCTTGAATGGACTCTTGGATGGAGGAAATGGTTTCAGCTGCATCTCCTCTGAAGTTTCTGACCCATCGTATAGTCCAAATCTCTTGGAAGGTCTAAGCAGAATGAGACAAGAAAATTTTCTTTGTGACTTGACTATCAGTACCAAAACCAAATCCTTCAATGTTCATAAGGTGGTGATGGCTTCCTGCAGTGACTACTTTCACAACATCTTAAAGAAGGATCCGTCCACTCAAAGAGTAGACCTCAATGATGTATCCCCACTGGGTCTGGCTACTGTTATCACTTATGCTTACACTGGAAAACTTACTCTCTCACTTTATACGATAGGTAGTATTATTTCTACTGCAATTTATCTACAGATTCACTCCCTTGTAAAGATGTGCTGTGATTTTCTAATCCAAGAAATCAGTGTTGAGAATTGTATGTACGTTGCCAATATTGCAGAAACATACGGACTGAAAACAACCAAGGAAGCAGCACATAAATTTATTCGAGACAACTTCATCGAGTTTTCAGAAACCGATCAGTTCTTAAAACTTACTTTTGATCAGATTAATGAACTTCTTGCAGATGATGACTTGCAGTTGCCTTCTGAAATTGTTGCATTCCAGATTGCGATAAAATGGCTGGAATTTGACCAAAAAAGAGTTAAGTTTGCTGCTGATCTCTTAAGTAACATCCGTTTTGGTACCATCTCAGCCCAAGACCTTGTCAGTTATGTTCAAACTGTTCCCAGAATGATGCAAGATGCAGACTGCCATAAGCTCCTAGTGGATGCCATGAACTACCACTTGCTTCCCTACCACCAGAATACACTGCAGTCCAGAAGAACGAGGATCCGTGGAGGTTTCAGAGTCTTAGTTACTGTTGGGGGACGCCCTGCTCTAACAGAAAAATCTCTTAGCAGAGACATCTTATACAGAGATCCTGAAAATGGATGGAGGAAGCTGACTGAAATGCCGTCTAAAAGTTTTAATCAGTGTGTGACAGTGATGGATGGATTTCTCTATGTGGCTGGTGGGGAAGACCAGAACGATGCCAGGAACCAAGCCAAGCATGCAGTCAGCAATTTCTGCAGGTAACTGGTTATTTATTTAAGAAGGATGGAAAGATCACTTGCACACAATGCAGATAGACCAAACTGGTTTGTGACATGCATCATGTGATTCTGTGATAAGACAATAGAGAGGGGACGGGGTTGGGGAGGTATGGCTACTATGCTATATTCAATTTTGAATGAACAGAAATATGGAACTGAAGTTACACAAAAACTTCACCATGGTTACACATGCAGAAAGAGAAGTGAAAACTTACTCCAAGTGGAGAAAATAAAAAGGAACATAAATAGGAATTTCAGGGGTGTTCTAGGGTACCATTAAAATGCACCAGATCAACAACTTTAAATTTCAAGAGTTTCTAATGCCTTGCAGAAAGTTCTGAGAAACACCTTTAAGGTATTATAATCTTGATTTCCTACACACCATTCATCATATTTTCAACAGCTTTTTTACTGCATTTAATATCCTTTATCTTCTTTCTTTATTGAGATTTTAGAAACAATGTCACAGTCTCTTGAAGGCTATATTTCTCTTCTGTATTGTACCCCAAATAATACCTCACTTCTGAAATCTTAGAGTTCCTAAGTATAGTCAGCTGAATATAGTCAGCTGAGGACTCCACTGGTGATAGTGAGGTCAGAAGAGTGCACAGGCTAACATGCAATAATCAGATTGGTGATACAAGTTTTTGAACAGCACAATCTAAAGCTTGACAGCACACAAGAGCTTGAAGCAAAGGCTGGAGGTGAGACAACGCAGTTTTTTATCTGCTAACACACTATGGACATGCAATGGTAATATACAGCTGCAGTCCTATCAGTGCTTTTCTGCTTCCAGAAGGCACTTCCAGATAACTTCAACCAACATGCAAGATTAATGAATAAGGGACTCATAGACTCGGTTTGGTTCAAAAAGACCTTTAAGATCAAGTCAACCTGTTAACCTAACATATGGCCAAATCCACCACTAAACCATCTCCCTAAGCACTGTATCTACATGTCTTTTAAATATCTCCGGGGATGGTGATATAATCACTTGCTTGAGCAGCCTTTTTCAATGTTTGGCCACTCTTTCAGTAAAGAAGTTAATAATATCCAATGTGTAAGATCCAATCTAAATCTTCCCTGTGGTAACTTCTGGCCATTTCATCTTGTTCTATCCCTTGTCACTTGTGAGAAGAGACTGACCCTTGCCTCATTACAACCTCCTTTCAGGTAGTTGTAGAGAATGATAAGCTATCATTCTCAGCCTCAGCCTCCTTTTCTCCAAGCTAAATAACCCCAGTTTCCTTGGCCACTCCTCATAAGACTTGTGCTCCAGACCCTTTACCACCTTTGTTGCCACCTTTTGGGCATATTCCAGCACTTAAAAGTCCTACTTGTAAGGGGCTCAAAACCGAACACAATATTTGAGGTGCAGCCTCAACCGGTGCTAAATATAGGGAGACAATAATTTCCCAGTCCTGCTGGCCACACAATTCCTGATGCAAGCCAGGATGCTTTTGGCCTTCTTGGCCACCTGGGCACACTGCTGGCTCACAGTCACCACCCAGCTATCAACCAACACTCCCAGGTCCTTTTCCTCTGAGCAGCTCTTCAGCCACTGTTGCCCAAGCCTGTAGTGTTGCATGGGGTTGTTGTGATCCAAGTGCAAGACCCAATGCTTGGCCTTGTTAAACCTCTTACAGCTGACCTGGACCATTGATCTAGCCTGTTGAGATCCCTCTGCAGAGCCTTTCCCTAGGTCATTTTTATTGTGTAATCTACTTTTTTTCAAAAATAGGTTTCATAAAGATTATGCTGTTGTTCTCCTGACTTCTGTCTTTAAGGTGTGCTTCACTGTCTCACAAAGAGCTGTGTGCTCAGTGCACACCTTGGTGATGGGGAAGAGGTGGGGGAATCCTTGGGATCCACCACTGGATGAGTTCTGCTCCCCGTTCCGCTGTTAACGTGGGGCATGCCAACTCACAGAATCACTGCAGTTGGAAGAGACCTCTAGAGGTCATCTTGTCCAATCCCCTGCTAAAGCAGGACTGCCTAGAGCACATCACACAGGATTGCATCCAGGTGGTTTTGGAATGTCTCCAGAGAAGGAGACTCCACCACCCCTCTGGACAGCCTGTTCCAGTGCCTTGCCACCCTCACAGTAAAGAAGATTTTCCCTCACGGCTACACTGATATTCCTGCTTTCCAGTTTGTGCCCATTGGCTCTTGTCCTAATGTCCTGAGAGTCTGGATCTATCCTCCTTACACTTGCTCTTTAGATATTAATAGACGTTGATAAGGTCTTCATTCAGTCTTCTCTTCTCCAGGCTAAACAATCCCAGCTCTCAACCTTTCCTTGTAACGGAGATGCTCCAGTCTCCCTATCATCTTTGTTGCTCTCTGCTGGACTCTCCTCAGTAGTTCTGTCTCTCTTGAACTGGGCAGCTCAGAACTGAACACAGTATTCCAGATACGGCCTCACTAGGGCAGAGTGCAGGGAGAAGATGACCTCCCTCAACCTACTGGCCACACTCTTCCTAATGCATCCCATGATACCATTGGCACTGTTGGTCAGAAGGACACAATGCTGGTTCATGGTTAATTTACTGGCCACCAGGACTCCAAGATCCTTCTCATCAGGGCTGCTTTCCAGCAGGTCAGCCCCAAACCTGTACTGATGTATGGGGTTGCTTCTTCCCAGCAGCACAAACAAATTTGCCCTTGTTGAACCTGATTAGGTTCTTTGCTCAGTTCTCCAGCCTGTCCATGTCATGCTGGATGGCAACACAGCCCTCTGGCATGTTGGCCACTCATCCCAGTTTTCTATCATCAGCAGACTTGCTGAGCATATACTGTCCCCTCATTTAGGTCACTGATGAATATGTTAAACAAAACTGGACCCTGGGGGACAGCGCTGGCTACAGGCCTCCAACTTCACCTCCCACCTTTGATCATGGCCCCCTAGGTTTGGTGACTCAATCAGCTCTCAGTCCACTTGTGTAATTCCCATCAGAATGTATGTGGACTTCTCATGTATGATTCTCTGGTGCCCTCAGCATGCAACAGGATAAATGTATGGGTCTCGTGACCTTCTCTCAGGTCCTTCAGGAGTCATGATTTGTTATTTCATATTTCAAAATCACTTATTTAAAATTCAAAGACAGAGAATATTATTTCAGATAGGTATATCATTAGAAAGCAGATATATTGTTTCCACATAATTCTTACTCCATATGAGTGGCAGGGAAAGAACACATATCATTTAAAAAGTGCCAAAAAGATGCAAATGTAATTCACCACATAACACTTCTAAAAACTCTCTGAGTAAATTTTGACATGTTTTCTGTAGGTGTAAATTGCAAAAAGCTTCTAAAATTTCTGTTGTATGTTGATAGTACCTCTTTACAATATTCTAATGAGGTTACTGCACAAAATCAAATCACAGAAGTCAGTTTTACTTCATTGAAGTAACACCAGGTCTGAGTGATCCAAGCACATTTTTTTTTTTCCAATCAAAAACTAAATATATTTGGAAAATTAATCCAGAATACCGGTTTCATTCCACGGGCTAAATAAGTGACTAAAATCTCAGCAGCTTTGCAGCTGCAGCAGCAGTGGGACAGGGACTGAGCTGTGGAATTGAGCAGAGCAGTATGTGAGACAGTTCCCCTCTTTTTTAATGCTTTCAGATACGATCCTCGTTTCAACACCTGGATTCACCTGGCGAGCATGAACCAGCGGCGCACCCACTTCAGCCTGAACGTGTTCAATGGCCTCCTCTATGCCGTGGGTGGTCGCAACCCCGAGGGCTCCCTCTCCTCCATTGAGTGCTACGTGCCTGCCACAAATCAGTGGCAGCCAAAGGCACCCCTGGAGGTGCCCAGGTGCTGCCATGCCAGTGCCGTGGTGGATGGTCAGATCCTGGTGACAGGAGGGTACATTAATAATGCTTACTCTCGCTCAGTGTGCGTGTACGACCCCAGCAAAGATAGCTGGCAGGATAAGTCCAGCCTCAGCACCCCAAGGGGCTGGCACTGTGCAGTGTCCCTGCTGGAGAGGGTCTATGTCATGGGTGGGTCTCAGCTGGGGGGGCGAGCTGAGAGGGTCGACGTTCTCCCCGTGGAGTGTTACAGTCCTTACACAGGGCAGTGGAGTTACGTGGCTCCACTCCAAACTGGAGTCAGCACTGCTGGTGCCTCCATCCTTAATGGGAAAATCTACTTAGTGGGTGGCTGGAATGAAATAGAGAAGAAATATAAGAAATGCATTCAGTGCTATAATCCGGACCTCAATGAGTGGACAGAGGAAGATGAGCTGCCTGAGGCCACTGTGGGCGTATCCTGTTGTACAATATCCATGCCCAACACCAAGACAAGAGAGTCCAGGGCCAGCTCAGTTTCTTCTGTCCCAGTCAGTATTTAAGTACAGGTCTAAGCATCAATAAGTACAAATGTTTACTGGCACAGCAGTATAATTAACCCTTTAAGTAGCATTTTTGTGCTTATATGGAAAAAATCGTTGGTTTTGCAGCAATTTTAACAGTGCAAACTGAGCACTTTTCATGATCTAATACAGGTGGCACAAAACAAAATATTAGGGATAAGATAGACTCTACTAGCAGGAAAAGAGAATTAAGCCATTACTGCAAAGGGAATTTAATTTTTTTCCTGACTTTGCCACTGATTTAGTGTTATCTGTGGCAAATGATTTCATTTCTTTGTGCCTTTGTTTCCTTACCTGTAAAATAGATATAAACTTGCTTCAGAAGATTGTTGTGGGGCTTTTTTAATATTGAGTTTTAAATGCTTTCAGAACTCAAAATGAAAGTCAGGTATTGCTAGTAATAAATCTCAGCATAGATCAGAAATGTGCCACATGGTCATAAAATTGGTCAGTTTTTTTCGTTTCTAAGCATATTCTATTTTGGAAAACAGGGAAAATAAACAAATAAATAAACCTCCACAATTCATAGCATATAGCATGTGCATCCTCCCCCTGTGGCAATTTCAAAAGTTTTGCTCCTTCAGAAGTTAGGAAGGTTCCCTACCTTATGCCATGAAACCCTTTCCTTTTCATATCAAATGCTGTGACATTTCAAGACCTGAATCCCCAGAATTACCTTACCTTCTGCAGACATTAGGGACAGCCCCAAGGCCTGCCTTGGGTACTAGGTTTTTCTCCTGATCTCCATGTGTACACCAAGATGCAACACCATGACCCATCCTCCTCCTCATGCCAGGGAGACTCTCTTGTCACTCCAGGTGGAAGGCATGAAGGCCAGTCAGTATTCCTCCAAGTAGGAATGCTTGTCCAGGTGATGTTCTTGTTCAAGAAGGTCCTCATCAGTGTGAGGAGACAGGAACTGCTGCAGCCAGGCCAAAATCTGGAAGCTGAGTTCATCCCAGGAGGCACCTCTTGGAGTGGAGAAGCACAGAGCATCCTTCCTATTCAGTAGTATTCCGACAAATTCCTGTCCCAGTGAGCAACAAAACAGAATCAAGACTGCAGGATCTGCCTGGAAGAGTAGAGTGTATGTGTGAAAAATGGTGAACCTTGGGAAAACTGGATAAAATCAGAGAGTTTCCTCAATAGTACTGAAGAAAAAACTTAACACCTTTCTTAGCATGTGTAGCTTCAACACTACCCCAAATGACCTTTTCCTGGGAATACCATTACTTCTTTTTTAAGCCTTCATTGCAGTGCTTTTTATTTTCTGAGGAGCTTTTATTCACATTTTTCCAAAGGCTAGACTAATGCTGTGCCTGTTGAAATCTGTGAGGTTTTCCCAGTGATCAGTCACTGGGACTCTAATCTTCACTGGGACTTCAGTCAGATTACCTTCCAATAACTTTTCTTCCTAATTTTATCATGCAGTGAGGGAATTAAGCATGAAACCAGATCCTATTCCCTTAACCAAAAGAATATATGGCCTATAATGTCCCCTGAGAAATAGATATCAAAGGCCTGCTGTCAGCACAAAATGTCTAGATCCTTCTGCAAAAAGGTAGAAGTTTACTCACCTTAACCAGTTCATAGTGGCTTCATGTGCAGTTTCTTCAGATTATCATTGACACCTCCAGCCTCTGGTGCCAATGAGAAGTCATGCTCTTAGGAATGTGTACAAAGCAGCCAAATTGCTATCTCATTTGCAAAAGGGAAATGCTATAAAATTGTCTGTAATGCAGATATTGTTGACACAAGCATTTTCAGGACGCATGCTCTGCTCTTTGTAGCTTAGTTGCACCTAAATATTGAGCAGCAGCATGAGCATGACACAGTATTAGAAATGAATTAATTCACTCTGTCAGTTGGGATTAAGCTCTATGGTATTCAGTTATGTTTTCCAGTTCTAATTTAGGATTGGTGTCTGCATCCTGACAATACAATTTTAAATCCCAAATTCTATCTTTCAGTGTTTCATGTTATTAGAATACGTTGCATTGCAATGACTTTTGGTCAGAGTAATGCTGTCTTATAATTTTGATAAATTTAATTTAGCACACCGTTATTATTTATCCTGTTTAATTCAAATCATTAAAAATTAAAATCCACAGTTACAGAACAAAACGTGGAATTCCATACCTGTTCAAGTCACCTAAAGCTTCTTATGGATGAGAGCAAAATTTCTTTTTTCCCAAAGTCATAACGATGTGTTCCATATAAAAGTTATTTAGGAAGCTCTTTGAAAAATCCATCTGCTCCAATTTTTTTTTTCTTTTGTTAAATTTTAATGCTATTAGATGAAGTTCCTTATCCACCCAGTACAATGAGGACAGTGGTCACAGCACCAAGCCTCCCTGAGTTTAAGAAGTGTTTGCATGACAGTCTCAGGCACAAGTGTGATTCTGGGGGTGCCCCACACAGGACAGAATTTGAACTTGGTAATCCTGAAGGGTCCCTTCCAACTCAGCATATTCTATGATTCTGTGATATCCAATTATAGTTGTATACATACTTGAGTTACTCAGTGTTCCTAGAGTACCCAAAAGATGGTATTTAGGAACTGAAGAAACAGTAATTTTGGCCTCAGAGGGACATTGGATGAAATTGTATCATACACAAGTTTCTCATTTTCCCTTTTGGAACGGAGTTAAAAAATTCTGTGAGTAGTCAGGTGCTGCTGCAAGATTTCCTCTTTTGTGAGTCAACACTTCCTATAGGCCAACAACCATCTTCTGTTTTTGAGTAGAAAGGTATTTGTGAATGATGGGCTAAGTGCAATGAAACTACTCTCTTACTACTTAAAGGGTTAAAAACTTTGGGGGCCAAATCCTTTTCATCTTACAAAGAAGTTCCATTGACTTTGCTGAGACTACTGAGTAAGATGCACAGGATTTCAAACTCCTGTCCAAATTCTGGCAGAATAGTGGATACAGATGCCTGCCAAAATAATCATACAAAGAAGGAAGACCTCTGCTTCTCAGCCACCCCTGCCCTTGGCCACAACAAATGCATGAAGATGTGTCCCAGGGCAGGAGCCAAGTACCACTGGCCATGGGATTCTTCTGTAGCACAAATTAGGTATGTACCTCAGGCCAAAAATCTTAGGTAGATTAGCAAATGGAATTGTTATGAGTATAGCACTTCAGAGTAGCTGTATTATTCGTGTTATTTTCTCTAAGCATCTGTTTAGGTGTCAGCTGCACATTGAGCCAGGATTTGACCCTTAATATGTGACGATATCAGCTGAACTTGATATTATTTGGATCATACAAAGGTACTGAGCTATTTGTGACATTTCTATGTACAAACTTGTTTTGTTACAACTGTGAAAAATAGTTTGTATGTTGTGTCTTATGGTACAGTGTTCTTTCATTGTCCACTACCATGTTTTCAGTCTCCAGATGTCTAATAACATCTCAGTAGAACTTGAAATATTGCGTATCCAAAAAAGGAACTTTAAAATGTGGTTTAGGAAGTGCTCTAAAAGTAGAGCTGAGAGCCTACAACTGTGTGATATGCAGACTGTTAAAACACGACAGAGATCTTCTTTAATGCTATATTAATAGAAAGGAAAAAATCATATATGCTGTGATCTCCAAAATTCCTTATGCCTGTGCATTTTATAGTGGACAACATCTGTGCTTCCAAAGTATTCAAATTTGAAAATAAGCTTTGTTCAGTCTGTGAGTGAAACAGTTTGAAAGTGTTTTGTTTTCTTTTTTATTCATACTTGTGTAGGTGCATGGGAGAGTACGTTACAAGGTTGTGAGGGAGGAACTTACTGTTGAAAACTTCTGCTGAAAGGAAGATTTTGTGCTTAGTTCTTAATAAGGATGAGATCATGTTCATTTAGTATCTTCCTGAAGTTAACCCACAGGATTGTCTGTGGATCAGCCAAAAGTGCAGTAAGCTTAAGTGCCAATTTCTAGCTGGTCAAAGAGGGAAGCAGACAAAATTAGCATCAACCAAAGCTATGAGGTGTTGAAAACTGCTTTGTGTTGAGATTTTAAAGTAGCAGTTCTTGCACAAAGAAGGACATGATGAATGAAATGACTGAATAAAACTATGCTTTATGTTGTCCTGAAACCTAGATTAGTTGATCCTACAGTTTTAACTTTCTCCAAACCCATGCTGGATTTAGAGGGAGTTTTTCACTGGTAACAGCTGGGTTTGGTAATTTTAGTTACAAACACAACAGTCAAACAAATAGTTGCAGAAGCATGCTTACTTTATTGAATTCAGAGCAAGTTCTACTGTATACAGTTATTCTCATGTGTTTATGTTTGGAAAATAAAAATACAAGAACTAAATTCCTAGGTAGACAATGCTCAATGAAAGCCAACACTGAGGTATTAGACTGCTCCTCAATATTGCTGCTCAACTGCCCACTTACCATGCAGGAGCTTGAAATGTTTAGAGGCTCAGCTTCTCTGTAAGGATTTTTTCACTTTGGATGGCTGCTCAAAAAAAAAACCTCTGCTCCAAGGGTGTTTGTGCAACACACAGGATAGGAGGTCCAAGAAACTGCAGTCAGTCGAAACAGGAAGATGTAGCCCTGTAGCACAGTCAGTAGACTAGGATTTTTTTCCCATTCCCAACAGTGTTTGATAAATACATGCTGGAGGGAATTACCTATTTCAACACACACCTTTCTGTAGGCAGCCTTTCTTTATGTTCTCTAACTGAGGTGGCCCAGCCTTTCTTATGAAAAGCAAGACCCAATTTTCAGTTGCCAGTATCTTAAATTCTCAGTTCAACTGAATATTGAATCCACTTTAACCTGGTTTAGCCAAGCTGGGAAATCTTTTTCAAATTCTAAAGCTTGGAGAAGGCAGATTGGAGAAGGCAGTTGAAGCCAATAAATAGTACCACTATAGTCTTCTGAATTTTTTGCAATGAATCTTCTCATCCTTTTTTTAAATATCAACTTTCTGTAAGTAATAAAAAACATTGTGATGCATAGATTTAGACTTCTACTCCTCCATGCCCCTTTTATTTTCTCATTCTTGTCCACAACTGAGTGACTCATAGGGCACCAAAGAAGATGCACAGATGTAAACAATATATAAAAGTTCACCTGTGAATCTAATTTTAAAAATCTCATCACTGGTGGCCACCATACAGGAAAAGGACATATTCTTCAATGCCTGCCAAAAAAAAAAAAAAAAAAAAAAAAAAAAAAAAAGGAATGAAAAATCAGTTGCTGGTGCTCATTTGCAAGTGCTATGATCCTAGAAGTTCCCTAAAGATTAAAAGAAAATACATACAATTCTTATAGTTATATGAGAGATTCAGTTTATACCAGATGAGTTTTGCCAAGCAAGAAGACTTGTACAAATTCATTATTGTCTCAATGAAAATTAAATTTTCAGTAAAAATATAGTCAATTAGTAAACTTCAGAGAAATACATAGTCAATTTCTGTTGGTAAGAATGGGAACATACACCTTTAGATACACTGGATTTGTTGCTGCCTTGGCAGTTTTTTTGTCAACAAGAAAAATTAAAAATATAACTTACTTGAGTAAAGCATTTCCCTGGCTTATAAGTGTTAGACATGTTGCTTATACATAAAGGTTTTCTAACATACACTCACTATAAGGATGGACTGTGATAACAAAGGGGAACACATTTCAACATAAAAAAATCTGCAAGTATAATGTCAGAATGTTACTACATATAAATCTAAAAAATGAGTGCAGCACAGTTGTAGTTAAGAGGAATAACAACACACTGGTATTTTTCATTGTATGCTTTAAATAAAACTGTTGACACATGGTGCAAACATTCTTACTGTAAAATCAGTTGGAAACTGCAAAAATCTCTTTCCAGTGAATGCCTGTTTGCAGTTGAAATATGCTTTGTTTTCTGAGCCCTGTGCTGATCCTTCCTTTCATATCAGTGAACTGGAATGTTTGTTACACCCAGGCTGTCAAATCACCTTCACAATAAGCTACAGCGTGTGACACTGGAGCCACTTTTATCTTTTGCATTATATTACCCGGACAACAACTTGCTTTTTGACAATGAATTCCACACTCATTTGTTGTAATCAAAATGCTTAATGAGAAATGATGATGGATCACATGTCTGATCAGCAATTGTGAACATGTTTTCATTTGGATTGTATAAGCAACAGTGTTGGAAATAAAAACATCAAAAAATCAAGGAAAAAAGGAAGACTGAATTCTGAAGACCAATTTAGTAGTGCCACAGATGAGAGGGTCTGGTGTGCCAAACACTGTTTTCTGTGTTTTGAAACCAAGAGCTTGGTTCAAAGTGTGATTTGGCATTAGGCAGATGTCATGATTTGAGGTTACCCAGCCTGTGGCTGTGCAGAAATCATGACTTTGTGTTCCTAGGATTCCATAATACACAAGGACACAGAGGCTTTGTCCTCCACACTTCTCTGCTTTATTACAAGTTACCAGAAAGACCACAAAAATCACCTCCAGCAAGTATGCAACTACAAAAATCACCACTAGTAAATATGCCTATGGTGGAAAAAGCTAATGTGAAGTTTAATAAAGTGAATAAGAATGAATAAATATCAAGCTATTACAAATTATTATCAGGAGCCAGTAATAGAGTATCAGCTGATAGCACGATGTCAATCAATAATAGCATCAAGAAACATGGTAGTACAACCAATGACAGTAATACCCAAGTAGGTAAATACTATTACAGATTACTACAGCTTACTGTGGAGCTGTATTAGTGAAGCTTATTAGTGAAGCAACCTGATCAACAATAATTTAACAGGAGATATACTTATGACAGAATATGTATATGAGTATATGTAATTTTTACATGAAGGGAATCAGTTTTCAGAATTATCCAAAACATCTCAGAAGGGAGGAAGAAACCAGTTCTGCGGGCGGGACACCTCACCATCCCCAAAAGACAGGAGGACTGACCCAAGCAGTAAGATAACAGGGTCTCCCTTCAAAGCAGATCCTTGTCACAAAGCCTGGAGTCAGATGGGCATCCCCACTGAGAATCAGTCCAAGAGCTCATAGAAAATTCATAGGGCATTCAACCAGGAAGTTCTCAGAAACACTTCACGTCGAATAAAAATTAAGTCCCCTTTATAACAGAGAGGAATAAAAGAGTGTAGGACATTATACTTCCAGCAGCCAGTAGATGGTGTTAATTTCTATTTTTCACTTGTAAGAGCCAACAGATGATACTGGTTTTTGTTCTTTCAGACCAATTTATTTTTATAGGATGTCTGACACCTTCTCAGATGATAAGTTGTGGTTACAGTCCATTTTTTTGTGCTTATCAGTGGTACCTCAGGATGTCTCTGTTTTCTAGGTACTCTGATCTCACTTTCCAAAGATGTGCCTAGTCCCTGGGCTCACAGTCCCAGACTGGCAGGCCTTTCACTATCAATATTTTTCAGCAGCCAATTTCTTCTCTTCAGTAATTTTCGCCCTCTAACCAGGCTGCCTTTATGGCTGTTCAGAGCCAGGTAAGCCAAGTAGCTGGTGTGGAAAGAATAATGTTCAGTAATGTTAAAGTGAGGAATAAAAAAGTAAACAATCATGGATATCAGTGCTGGGAGCTGAAGAAGAGCAGATCAAAATTCAGAGCTGATTTTGAGGAGTCAAGCCATGAATCTGTGTGATAAAAACTGCCCAAAAGACAAATTTACAGTTATACTATGATATACAAGAAAAAACATAAGCAAGTCCTGACAAATGAATTGTTTGCCAGCATGGAAAAAAAACCCAAACATGGATTGAAGTAAAATTTAGCTGGATCCTTTATTTTGTGTAATGTTTTCCTTGTTACTTAAGGGTCTAGAAAACTTGGGTTGTTTGTTTGTTTGATTGATTGATTGTTTTTGTTCTGGATATACATTTCAGAGCTTATTATGGTCATATTTTCCTTCATGAAGGGTTGAAAATTATGCATGAAATATTCACTTAGTGAAAGCCAGTTTTACCCTGAATTATCCATAGGTTAGCTGTAGGTCCTGCACAGATTTATGGTATTCATTATACCAACTTAAACCCATCATGTAGAAGCCAATATAAATTGGTCTGTTTCTTCATTTTTGTGAAATACTGATCAGGTAAATGTTATTCAAGCCTATGGCTATGTATTCTTTTTTTCATGTGAAGAACAACATGTATTCCTTAAGTTGAACCCTCACTTAGCAACATGAGAACACCCAGTAAGATCAGGAAGGTCACAACTTTGCTGAAGTTAATTAGAAACAGCCAAACTGAGTGGGCTTTTTATTAGTGTTGCTGTTTATGTAAGGGATTATTCTGAGCCAAACAGTGAATTTATTCAAGTTGCTTATCTAAACAAAAAATTCAGAATAAAAATCTCGTGGTCTGTAACTCGTGTTCCTCGCTTCAGCCGGCTACAGACCAAATCACAGCTTCCCACTCCATGTCCTGTTGTGCCACCTCCTAACTGGAGCGCCGACCCTGTAGTACGGGGAACATCTCTGATAAGGCAACGCTCCCAATAGCTGCTCAGATAACCGGGAATGCCGTGGTGCTTTCCTGAAGGCAGCAAAACTTGACTTTCTCAGCCTCGACTACTGTCAACTGAGCCCTTAAATTTCTCGCCTTTTGTCAAGGGTAGAGTGAAATTAAATTCAAATTTAAATTTAAATCCGGCGCCTGATCCTGACTCCTTCCCGAGTGGAGCATCACTCACGCAGGGTCTTTTGAAGGATTTGCTCTGCTGAGTTGTTTCGGGAAGGAGACGCTGGAGGGCACCAGCAGGACGGAGCTGGCAGTGCCGGGGCGGGCAAGAGGGAGCGGGGGGTGCCCTGGTGAAGCAGCCGGAGTGGAAGCTTTCCTCCCGGCGTGGGCAAGGAGAGAGGCGCTTGCCAGAGAAAAACTGGGAGCACTAAGGGGGGACTGGCAGAGGGAAAGCCATAAAACACTTACTGCAGCCAGCAATGCTGGTGGTGTGGGGAAAGGGGAGAAAGAGGAGGAGAACGTCAAAGGCAATGGTCACATCATGTAAAAACACATATTTCAACAGTGGCCTTGCCCTTTGTCATGTGTCCACCTACTGCCTGCAAATGTTTTGGGAGCAAAGACTATCACTCTGGAGGATCCTGACAGCCTCATGCAATGTCCTGAAAAATACAGGGTGTCATTCACCAAAGATGAGCTGAGAAAGTCTTATTTGTTACCGTACATAGCAGCACATGAGGTCTGACAACATTTTCATCAGGAGGAAGCTTCTCAGGTCCAGGATAAATCTCTGGTCACCATGAGAGAGCATCAATCCTGCAGTCGCTGTGAGAGACACTCAGCCTTGCCTGTGGAGGACACACATCTTTTGTGCTCACATAAGAACTTTGTTTGCATGTTCCAGATGTGTGATCTCACCACCAACCTATTTGGAAGTGTGTCAGTCCCCTCTGTCAGAGCTGTTCCAGTTTTAATAAATAATTTAGTATTCAGCATTCTTGGAGAGAGAGGGTAAATAGATTTCTTCTCTGCCTCCCAAGACAGGGCCCTGAAAGATGGTATCTTGTCTCAGGACAAGTTTTTCCAAGAATATGTTTTGCTTTCATCCCAGTGCAGCATGAATGCATTTTTGAAACTGCTGGTTTGGCAGATGGGAAAAACAGTTCTTTCCCATGTTGCTGGGAGAATGGTGCAAAAACCAGATTCCTGGCCCAGCTGCTGCCCTGAAGCTGTTACACTGGTCACTTGCATACACTTGAGAGTTCAGGCAGTGAATTATAGCTTGCTGTTATAGGAATGTTCTGCTTTCCATGAGATCACGCTCACTGGAACAATAGCAAATGCACTGAAGCAGCCAATGAGGCCGTCGGTGACATTTCAGGGTCTCTTTGCTTCATTGCTGGTGTCAAACAAGTTCTGGAAAAAGGACACCTTGGCCACATTGTCAGAAGTAACAGATCAGATAAGCTCTTCTGAAGGAGATAGAGGTGAACAGCAAAGCACTTTGACTCCAAAGGAATATTAGCAAAAAACAAGAAAAAAAAAGTAAGTGGAGATCCTAAACCACTTATTAAAACCCAATGTAGAGCTCTCCTGTGGTGTTATATGAGTATTAATAACACTCAAAGCTTTTAGCATCAACTTGAATACTTTATCAAAACACCCTTTGAAACAAAAGATATGCTTATTTCTGGACTGAAATTGTTGCAGTGAGTCACAGAAAAGAGACTACCTAGTTCACCCAGAAGAAGCTGTGAAGGAAGATATATGAGTTTGGCTCACAGTACCAGAAGCTGCATCCAGTTATATAAGAAAGAAGTGTTCAAAGAATTCCCATATGATCATATCTCTTTGGGAGGGCAGACCACTTTAAAAAGGGACAGATTAGTCATGGAAAAGGATTTGGGTTTCCTCTGGGTTGTAAATGCCAGCCACATATCTCAGGCTTCTGAAATACTTCAAATGTCACCAACATTTAGGCAACTTAATCCAGCCACTCGTCTCCCCTGTGGCACTGACCACCAACAGCAAGCATATTTTTATACTTACGTGTAAACACATTATTTTAAGGGCCTCCACCTCAAACTGAATTCCACTTTAGATATTACCCATCTTTCTCTACACTTGAAGATTTCATTGGCTTGCAGTTTTCTTCTGAGGCCTTTGTGTTTAATTGTAGAAGCTCAGAAGTGTTCATGTTCTTAAGCCTTAGCAGGCTGGTGCAGAGCAAATACATGTGCATGCAGGTAAGTCAGCATTTAGAGACTGCTTTTGATCTTTCCTAAGTATGGAGACAAAAAATAACTGGATAGTTATGGGTGAAGTAAGAAGGAATGTATGTGAGAGCACTGGGAAAGCAATAGTGAGGACCAAGGAAATGGTTGGTATTGATAACTGAGGACATGAATGGACATAGTCAGACTGGAAAATGCTGAAGAATGAGTATTGTGAGTATTCATTTATATCATGAGCAGAAGGTCTGTGCTCCCTCAGCAAGAGGATGGCAACAAGAATGTCACATGTGCCGTGAATCCATGATGTGCCATGCTGTGCCATCAGGAAGGTGAAGATTCCCAGAAAGAGGAATCCTGGTCCACAGAGAGCAACTTTGGCAGAGATTTACAGAGAATGAAGATTTTGAGGATGAAATGATCTGACATTCACTGTTCATCATTCAGTGTTGGACTGTGAACCAAATTCTGGACAGCATCAACTTGGGGGTGATTGTTCCAGTTCACTTGTTTTGAAGCTTTTCTCCAGGCCTACATGACTTGTTTTTGGTTTTCCTGGAACAAAATACAAACAAAACCTGCCTGCCCCTCAGACTGCTCTGCTGCTGAGTCACTGACCCACTCCAGGGCTTTGAGCAAGCAACAAGCTCCTTTGCTATCTCAGTTGTGCCTTCTGAAAAACAGGGTAATGAGTTATACTTTTCTGATAATGAAGAAGTGAACACAAATGGAATTGTTCCCAGAAAGCAAATTGCTAAATAAATATGCATTAACAGGTTACCCAAAGATAAGGATATGCTTGTGGGAGCAACTGTATTTTCACTAAGGCCAGGCTTGAATAATGCCTTATGGAACCCTGAGAGTCACCGTGACAAAGCACAAATTGTTACCACGGTTATTAAGGTGATGGTGACTGTTTTCATTCAACAATACTGCAGGGATTAGCAGAAGATCTGGCCCTCTCTGGGTTCTTGTTTTGTCCTGTTGCTGTTCTCTGTGGCTGCCACTCCTGCAGGTCTGGCTTGATCCAGCTTCTCCATCTCCTTCCACAGACAACCAAGTGACTGAGTTTAACCAGCCAACTTTTTGTGGGGAGTATATTTGAGAGACACAGTCATAACAACTCCTAGTTCCTGCACTTTAGAAGGAATACCACCAACATTTATGTATACAGTAAGCCAGTAGGGCAATGTATTCTTATTTATTTACTCCCATTACCATAAATTTTACAGACTCGAGCTTGCGGACTAACAGTTTTTCTGTGCACAACAAAGAAATGCTTTGACCCAAGGGACTTGGAGCCATCAGGTAGAAAGCAAAAGCAATCAGAGACAATTGGCCTTAGCCAGCAGTCTCAGCAAAGCAGCCACTCAGCCATCACCAGGACTTCAGCAGGCCTGAGGACTTTGAGAGAAAAGAATGAGGTAGTTTTTAGGTATTTATTACACCTTTTTCAGAGAAGAGTGGCTGCTGGGAAAACCACCAAAAGTGCTTGTTTGAAAATCACCAAGTTGGAAATGGAAATTTCCATCATAAGCTGATCAGAGATAGGGCTTGACCTTTAGATGCCAAAAGGGTTATTGCAGAAGTTGTTGTATCTTAGTAGTCAAAGCACACAGAGCTGTGGTGAGTTCATGGGAATAAGTAATTAATATTGTGTGCAGTTAATCTGGTGAATACTTGTTTATTTTGAACTAGTATCTTATTTTCTTTCAATTTTCTTTCACCCAACACAATAACCCTGACAGCTCTCCTGACACTCAATCTCTGTATCGTTTTCTCCTCAACTCAGCAGTACACTCATCTTCTCATGTCATGTAAAGTTAGGTGAAGGGCAGGGTGAGCTCTTTCTCCTTTCCAAAAAGGGGCATGTGCTGTCTGCCAGCCTGATACTCGTAGGGACTGGCCCTATACACTACTGGTGAACACACACTTCAGCCTTTGTCTCATTAAGTTCTCAGTCTTATATACAGCAGGTCTTCAGAACTTGTGTAGAAAATTCCCCTACTCCCCTATTCTTCATCCCGGTCCATCATCCTAACTAAGCAGTAAAGAGAGAGCACTCTTAGTCCTTGTGTCACCCCATTCCAAAATAGACATCTAAATCAGGTCAGTGGAATAATGATTTAAAGTGCCAACTGTAAAGACAACCTAAGGTGACTATACCATATTATGACATTGATACTACAGAACTCTAAATTTAGGTGAAATGAATCCTACCCTAATGCCTTTGAGCTGTGTGTCACACTACTGCATGATATTAGAATGGCAGTTGGTTTAAGGGGTGTTTTAGAGTGGGACAGTTGGATGGAAGTTGTGATCACCCTTGTCTTCCTTCATCTGGATGCTAGGCTGAAAAATCAGAAAGTATTGGGGAGGAGAAAGAAATTCAAAATATAATTGCACAGATTTCCATAGAGGAAGATGCTACATTCAATCAATAAATTATTTTTGTGTGAAGCAATCTGTTCAGGATCACATGGTAGATCCTCATAGACCAGGTTTAAATATTTAAGGTCTGATCTTCCACCTGATAAACTGCACAAAGCTTCACCCAATAGTTCCTGCATAAAATTCACAGATGCTCATCAAAGAAGAAAGCACATGGAAAAAGAATGCAAATCTCAAATTGAGACAAACTTGTATTTTGAAAAAAATAAATGCAGAAAATTACATTTATCCCCTTAGTAGCTTTTTAAAAAATGAACTTCTATACAGCAAGTTTTTCAGTCTTCAGGGCATTCTCTGACACTTCTTGAGCTCTCTCCACCTGCTCAGCAGCCCCTGTGTGTGTGTGAGTGTCTAGAGCAAGGCACTCCACTGCTGGTGTCACCATTTTCCCAGCAGTTAAAACCACCACACATTGTTTGACAGCAAGTACGAACAAGCTGACCTATTCTGCAGAAGTGGTTACTTCACTTACCTTTTTGTCTTTTGAGGGAATTAATGTATATTTTTCCAGTCACAGGTAAAAAAAACAGGTGATGAAAGAAAAAAAGTTGAAAGAGAAGTCATACAAAACATACGGGTTCCAACAAGATGAGCAAATTTAGTTGTTCCGTGTTGAAAAACCAAAAAAAAAAAAAAAAAAATAGCCACTAACTTGTAATGGACCTTGAAAGACTTTCTTGCATGCCCCCCTTTTGAGGACAGCCTGAATTTACACTCATCTCTTTGTCCAAGCCTGCAGCTAACCTGCCAAATCCCCACTAAGGGGAAGATGCAGAAGTGCTCCACAACTCTGAACACCCACACAAAAACACCTTCATTTTGGAAAGATGCCCTGAAACACACAGTTTTACAAGAATTGCTTACCACTTGTGAGATCCCAGGTCAGCTGAGGTGGGGACACCTCCCAGCATCTCCTACATGCCACTTCTCATTCCCAGCCCTGGTTGCCACATGCCGCAGTTTTGGTGACCTCTTGGTCCTCACGTGCTCACTGTCCCTGCAAGAGGGAAGTGAGGATCAGAAAGATTTCACCAAGACTCACAACTTCCTGGTGGAATTGGGAGATAATGGCCACTCTCAGGCTCAGCCATCTCTTTCTACCTCCCCCTGTGAGGAATTGCAAGCCCCCAGACCCAGCAGAACGGACAGACCACCTTGCATCCTCCTCCCAATCCCCCACAGAGGCAGCTCCTGTCACCCCTTCCAGGTCAGCCTCCTGTGTCCATGCAGCTGGGTGGAAAACCACATCACAACTCCAAACCAGACTACACCTTGTGCTTTGCTTCCTGTTGGCTGAATTTTCAGCCAGATCAATTCCTTTGTCATTCAAACCAGGTTTGTGCAAAGGTAAAGGAGAGGGTAGGAATGAGCAGGTGAGGGAGGTGGGACTACATCTTAGAGCACAAATTCTGGGTAATGTCAGCTTAAAAATATGATTCCTACCCCTGAACCAACTTCTCAGCCCTAGCACAGTGATCCTTCTCATCCTGTTCTCCATGAATGTGGAAGGCACATGACTGTTTATGTAACTGAGTTGCAAAAGTCATACAATTTGCAAGTATCAGCGACTGTTATGAACTGGAATGCAAGCTGAAAATTCCAGGAGAGGAGGCTCTGAAAGTTCTCACTTCATCATTTTGTTTTTGAAAAGCCAACCAAAGCAGTCAGCTGCCTGCATCCCATGGGACTTCCCCAGGCAGTCTCTGGGGCACACAGGTTACTCCGCTCTGGGACTGGCAGGCACAGAGCATGATGAAGGATCCAGGCTCAGGGACTGGCCTCTCCAGATCCAAGCACAAACCTGCCAAGGCTTCTCACAAAGCTGGCTGTCTCATGCTTTCCAGTCTTCCAGATCTGCTGCAGAAAGGCTGTACTGACAGCTCAGAGGCAGCCAGCATGGCACAGCTGTGTCCTGCCCACCACCCCACCCCAGCAGCCAAGTGATCTGACACATTCTAGGAGGACCCCTCTGGTTTGAAGCATTGGTCAAAACCAGTGTGTGCCTCTGAAATGTTCCCAATGCATCTACAGTTCCTCAGGAAAGATCAATTGTTCAGCAAAGTCCCCCAGCTGCATCCCGCTGAGCCTCAGCCCAGTGGCCAGGTTCATGGAGCAGCTCTGTTCATGGAGCTGCCCAGGGAGGCGGTGGATTCTCTGTCCCGGGAAGTTTTTAAGAAGAGACTGGATGTGGCACTCAGTGCCATGGTCTGGTAACCACAGCAGTAATGGATTAAAGGCTGGACTCGATGATCTCAGAGGTCCTTTCCAACCTGGATGATTGTGTGATTCTGTGGAGGGATGAAAGAGAGAAGGCAACCTTCAGTCATTCTCCAGCACCAGAGGGCCACACTGCCAAAGAAGCATCTTCTAACTGGCCCACAGAAAAAACAATCAAACAAAACCCCAAACAAACAAAAAAACACAAAAACCAACCAACCAACCAAAAAAAGGTGCATTCCTTATGTTGTGTTAGAAAAGCATTCAATTTAATAAAAAAAAGACTTTGTCCAATGTCTTTGGTACAGCTTCTGCTCAGCCTGGTGAAGATGCATCAGCTTTCTTCTGCTGATAGCATAGCAGACTTGTGCAATAGCAGTCTGTCCCAGGGCCATGTCCCTCTAAGTGTTTCATGCTCAGTGTATCATGCAAATACAAAGTTATTGGTTTGCTAGCAACTTTGCTCATGTGAAATGGGGCCAACAGAAGATGACTTGACAGAAACCATAGGGAAGTTCACATTACAGAAGGGCACACGGTACATGAGACACACCATAGCCTGGGACCAGGGGCCTTCAGCAAATCTAGAATTTGGTTTGGGTTATAAGGGACCTTAAAGATCATTTAGTTCCAACGCTCCTGCATGGGCAGAGATACCTCTCACTAGACCAGGTTGCTCAAAGCCCCATCCAGCCTGGTCTTGAACACCTCTAGGGAGTGGGCATCCACAACCTCCCTGGGCAACTTGTGCCAGTGTCTCACCACCCCCCCAGTAAGTAAAGATTTTCTTCCTAATATATAATCTAAATTTGGCCTCCTGTTGAGCTTCTCATCAACCAGCTCCCTCAAGTCCTTCTCCTCAAGGTCTGCTCTCAATTCATTCTCTGCCCACCCTGTATTTGTGCTGGGGATTGCCCTGATGCAGGTGCAGGACCTTGCAGGTCCTTCCTGAGACTGGCATGGGCCAACCTTATGTTACAAACAAATTATGTTTTCAAATTTAAATGAAATTACACTGATTTTTTAATTTAGGTTTGGTTTTTTGGGGGAGGGGGGGACTGCTATTACATGAATAACAGTATACAGAGCTTTTTGTTCCATTATTTTAATTATGCTTCAAGTTGGTAGTGACTAACTTGAAAAACTCTCATTTCCTCCTCTGCAAAATGCATTATTTGGGATGTATCAGACCATGACACATGTAAAAGGCACCTCCACGTGTCTCACTCATGCCATGGGCAGGAGAGACCCAGACAAGGTGCTCTCCCCCTAAGAGGGCTCCAGGACCAGCCTGGCCCTGTGCTGGTGAACTCATGGGAAATGCTGCTGCTGCACTATGTGTTCACCACAAATACTTTGAAGGCTGCTGCCTCCTCTGGCTCTACACCCTGTTCTCCCCACAAGTATAAATCCATTTTGAAAAGAAAGTCACCTGAGTTTAATTCCTGAAACTATTTTTTTCTCCTGAAACTGTTGTGCAAGCTGTGTTCCCTGGAAGCACCAAATTTCTGTTTACATCTGCATTCTTCACTAGAAGATTTTGGAAATAATTTACAGTGTGCAGGACTAAAATAAACCAACCTGCTGGCCAGAAGAGAAAATACAGGTTGTCACCATTATCCCTTGTTCTGTTTAGATTGTTTCCTACCACTCTTGGTAGGAAAGTAGCAAGTTTGATCGATCAATCCAAATTAGGAATTAATGTAATATAAGATGAACAGGTGCCATCTGAAAAAAAAGCAGCTTAAAAGTACCTAAGGCTAACGATATTCATCTATTCCTATTTCAGAGGCTGCCCTTTGAACTCTCCTGAAGATAATACATTAACATTAGGATGAAATGTTGGCATGGTGTTCAACCTTTTCACCTGGAATTGAATTACAAACTACAGATGCTGAGCCACTGATCTTTTATATTAGCCCAGAGAAATAACATGACATTGCTCAATGATGGAAACCAGCCAGAGTTTAACAAAGATAAGAAATGAATGAATTGCTTCCCAAAATATCTTTCTGGCTTCATTCGATATTAAGTCAGCAGAGATAACCAAAATGAACTGATAAAAAGGGTCTACTCATTCATTCTCTTAAAGAAGATTTGATCCTTTTAGATGACTCCAAATAGAATCATATTGAGTCTCTGACTCCCAAGGAACTGGAGACCTTTTTTTCATAGCACCACAGCCATGTAGTGATGTAGCTTAGCATGATAAACATGTCAGATCGATTATATAGAAGCATAGTACGGACAAACAACAACCACAAAGAAATGCATCAACAAATTTCAGTTGTTTTCAACTCCAACCAGTCCGAGATGGAAGCAGAAAGCTAAAATTTTAGGTAAGCACAAGAACAGATATCTGATTTGGATGAACTTAATCAGGTTTCCAGAAGTAACATGGTCAGCATTAGCTAGAAGACAGTGGTTTCCGATTGGTACCATACACAGAGCTATTAATAGTACTTGCAGGAAAGGGTGTCCAGCAGTTCTGTAAAAACTCTGAAAAACTTTCATACAGATGAAAAGTTGTATGAAAAGAGCACCCACAAGAAGACAAAGCTTGAATAAGCCTTTTTTTTTTTTTTTCCTGAGGGGAAGGAGGGTTCCGTCACCATTGAGATGAGCAGGTGGAGACATGCCATGTTTCCTAGATTAACTAAACTACAGTTGATGCTTCAGGAAGCTCTTTGCTAGCTATAAATTTGGTGGGGAATTTTCCTTTTGGGGAGGTGAACGTTGCACTATACGAGGAACTCCTCATGTAACAAATGCAGGTTATAAGTGCTCAGGAAACCTTGCTACACCACTCTTTGGAGATGGTTTCTGATCTCAGCAGGGTCTGACAGATGTGCCATCCCCAAGAAGCACTGCTGCAGCTGCTCTGTCTGGGCCATCCTCATGCTCTTGTGAAGGCTCCAAGGCAAGTATCAGCACCAGAAGCCACCAGACCAACACAAGATACACTTATCACAAAGAAATGATAAAAAAATAGCTGGGCAGTTCTGTGTTCAGTTCATCTCAATTTCTTCTGTGTCCAAAAATAAACAGTTTTCTTTTCATAGAATCATAGAATCATAGAATTGGCTGGGTTGGAAGGGACCTCAGAGATCATCAAGTCCAGCCCTTGGTCCACTACCACTGCAGTTACCAGACCATGGCACTGAGTGCCACATCCAGTCTCTTTTTAAATATCTCCAGGGATGGAGAATCCACCACTTCCCTGGGCAGCCCATTCCAATGCTTGATCACCCTCTCAGTAAAGAAATTCTTTCTAATTTCCAACCTAAACCTCCCCCGGCACAACTTGAGACCTCTTGTGCCCTCTTGTCTTGCTGAGGGTTGCCTGGGAAAAGAGACCAATCCCCCCCTGGCTCCATCCTCCTTTCAGGGAGTTGTGGAGAGTGATGAGGTCTCCTCTGAGCCTCCTCTTCTCCAGGCTGAACAGCCCCAGCTCCCTCAGCCTCTCCTCATAGGATCTGTGCTCGAGTCCCTTCACCAGCCTGGTTGCCCTCCTTTGGACCTGCTCCAGGACCTCGATATCCTTCCCAAACTGAGGGGCCTTTCTGCACTCTGCTTTATTTACTGAACTTGTTCCCAGTACATCGCTGAAGAGAAAATTAAAATTGTAATATTTTATGTCATTCTGAAAGTTCAACTCAGCTGCAGCTGAATACTAAGACTCAATAGCCCAGGATAGAAAAATAAAAAATGAAGTCTAAAAAAGCTGTGAAATCAGGTCTTCCCTCCCGTAGTGTGTCAAAGTCATGTCCAGCTGCATTTGGATTTCACCACTCAATCCTAGAAGCTTTCCACGTTCTGCAGCAAATGAAGCAGGAGAGCTTTCAGGGAGCACCATGTTTCAGCCCAGCCCCAGGAAATGTCCACTTTTCTTCTCACTGGGCATAGTTATGCCAATGTCCTCAGGCTGACGTTTTTCTGACTGACTGTAGGATACCTTTGCAAAGTACAGAAAAATACCTAAAGGTATCAGTGGGAAAGGTGAAGTTGAAAAACTGAAATTCCCTGTGACCTCTCCCAGAATCGACCTACCATATCCAGTGCCTAGATGCATGCACACAGAAGAAAGGACTCATCTCTTAGAAGAATCCAGAAGGCAGACAGATTGACCCCCAGATAAGGTGAAGCATCTTTTCCTCCTGCTTCCCAGGAGACAACATGAGGGCTGCATCTGTGGCACTGGAAGCACTAGGCTGAGAGCCATCTCTAAGGCAAAGGCAGCTGCAACAAGGAAGCCTCCATCTGCAGACTGCCAAGAGGTCCAATATGCTATGATAAAATAGAAACCAACACAAATACCCTCTTTCATAAACTGAGGCTAAAGTGGAAACCCATAACCCATTTAAAGGTTCCAGAAGAGAGTCTGTTCAGGAAAACCAACAAGTGCCCTCTCTGTGTGCGTTACTTCTTTCATCCATTACTTCTGAACATACCAGTTTTCAGGGATCTTCAAGAAGGGTTAAGTTATTAATGTGTAGATACCCCCTGGAATATTCTAGGATACCTATCCAGCCTCCAGCCACCAATGCAGATGGCAGGGAGGTCCAATTAGTTCGGTGTTGTATCTGCAGCACTGTGTGCATGTCCTGTCTACCTTTGGCAGGTTATGTCCAGGCATTTGCTTTGCCCCCCAGGAGACATTTCACTGAGGTTGTCAGTGTTTTGGCATTCACAGCCCACTGGCTGCCAGATCCCAATGCTCCCACGTACCTCCCAGCTGCACCTGCCTGGCTAAAGCAGGGTGTCAAAGGCAGCATTTGTCACTCTGGGGTTCACCAAAGATGCTGTTGTGTGAGGAACATGGGTTGTTTTCCTTGTGTTTTGGTTTTAATGTGGCTGAAGCTGTATTTCCCACAGAGCTTTCAAAGTGGAAAAGAAAGCCTTAGGTGACATCTCAAGGGATGATAGCTTGGGAGGTGCCTTTTCTTTTAAACTAACTTCAGCAGAAGAATGAGGAAAGAGTCAGATAAGTGTTAGAATAAATGATGAATCCACACATTAGATAACTGGCCCACTTTTGAAGTAACATTATACTTTATTATTTTAGATTGAAAAACAGGACTGTTCAAAACCTAAAAGATTAAAACTGCTTCAGCTGTAGCCAATGGAAATATTATTTTTGGCTGCAACAGACACAGAAAATGCTTGAGTTAATCTGCAAAAACATTGAACATTGGAGTCATTACTAGTTGCTGACAATCATTAGCTTTTCTCCTTTTCCTTCAAGCATTTTACATCTTTCATGGGCAGTTCTTTTCATTACCACTTATTTATTTGCTATCGAGCTTCATAGTTTCTCTACAGATCTTTATGAAGATGAAAAGCTGATCTGTTTCCTGAATCTATGATAGGAAAAATCCCATCTAAACAAACAAAAAATGGAGAAATAAATCCTACTTGTGTTCTATGGAGAGGGAGAGATTGCTGTTTTCTATTGGAGGGAGTGGAGAGATGAGCTTACAAAATATGTAGATATTATTGACCATCTTTCCTTAGAGCAAAGCCTTGCTGCTGCTGTCTCTAATTTGTCATACTGCACCCCCAGCTTTGCCCACATATATTCACTCTGTGAAAGACAAATCCACAATAGCAAATAAAAATAACACATACATGCAGGCTGGTGATGAAGGTGGACTGTGCATGAGCAGAACTTGGTCTTTTGTTGTGCAGTTTAATCTTCTTGATGGCAGTAAATCCGAATGGGCTTGATGCAGGGTCAGGAAACACAAGCCAGTGCATGTGAGGGGAAGAGGGCCAAGGCAGGAGGAGAGCAGGGAGGATGCAAAGCCTCTTCCTTTATGTGGAAATGAGCTGTTAGACCATCTCAAGCCCAAACGAGTAACTTCACCTGTGGCAGCTTTGCTGCAGGCACTTCAGTTCTTTGTTTTGTGCCTTGTAGAATTTCCTTAACAGCCATCTGCAGCTTGTCAGTAATTATACAGCCTGGCTCAGAGCATTGAGAAATAATGTGGTATATGGTGAACATAAAGAACCCCAAGAGAAAACAATCTTGGAGACCAGATATTAAACATGTTTAGAGGCCTAAAACGTAGTGTAGCATGTACTAAGCATTTAGCTATCCCTTGAGAGCTGTGCATATCTTTCTAGTTGTAGCACCTTGTCTTCAAGAACTTGGCCCTCACTTCCACACAACTTCTTTGGGCATTTAGGACTATGCCTTTCTTTGTACAACACAGTCTGTGAAACAAACGTGGTAACAACACCACAGAATACTGCAGGACCCTGCAGCTCATGACTATTTCTTCCACAAGTGGTGTTTATGCAATGTGTTGGAACAGTGGTGAGACAGCACCCAGCAGAGCTGCTTCTTCATGTAACATGTTTTCTCACAGGCAGGAAGCAGAGTTATTGAGCTCATATTCCACCCATTCTTCAGGATCTCAAGCTCCATCCAGAAATACAAGCTGCCGAAGAAAGATACACGTGTGACATAAAATTATTTGAAGAGCTGAAATGATCAGTGGAACTACTTCCTTTTTTGATATATTCAGGCTATCTGGAAATAGGCATTTTAGCTTCATTATTAGAAGGTGAGCTAGCAAATGGCATATTTTACTCTTGAGATGCTTGTAACTTGCTAGGCTTATTAATAAATTTAATCTTTTGTTACATGTAGCAATAAACAGGTTTCTACATGGGACTTTGAACAACTATTTCATGATTTAGTTAAAGCTTTTTCCTTGGTGGGGTCCACAAAATTATACAGCTTTTATGAAAAGGAAGGTTAGAGCAGACTGGTGGAACTGCAATCATGAGGAATTTGAGAAGATCAGAGGTTTCTCATGGGATGTTCCATGTGACCAAAAACTGCACACATGCATACACTAAGAGGGAGATAATAAGGTACCATAATTCCTGTATCAGAGCCCAAGAAGAAGAAAACTAGCATTAGACTGAATTATTTTTAACATGGAGTCTTAGGGATGTATTTGCTGTTCTTCCTTCTAATTTTGCTGCCATACATCTAGAACAGCCTGCACTGAGCCAACCTTGCCTTCTTTGCCCCTTGGCACTGTGCATCAATCCATGTGGAGCACAACCCCCCCCAGCAACACTGCCTTGGCACTGCTACTCTGCAGCCCTGGTTTTGGGAAGAACCAGCTGGCAGCAGCTGATTTCAGAGGCATAACCTGGTAATCCTGGTGTCAGCGCCATGGAGCGTGGGAGAGCTGCAGGTTTGGCAGGCAGATGGTTGCTTTTTTACACAACTGTGCAAAGTACAGTTCTTGAGATAAAACATTACAGTACATTACAGGTTATTTGGGGCAAAGGTTACATTTCCCCTGGTCTTATCTTGGGGCCTGACGCATTCTTTGGCAGAAATGGGGATCTGGACAAAGATTAAAGACAATATGGATGTGAACAACTGGGTTACCACATGGAGGCTGGGTTACTCTTACTGGCAGTATTAGCAAGGGTTAGAAATGTGAGCTATATAATCATTTACAGGCACAGGAGAGAAACCAGGCAGCTATTTTCTATAAATCTCAAATACTAGAACAAAGGAGCCTAGGGGCATTTAGTAATGCAGAACATGGCTTGGGTTCCAACTCTTACCTCACCTGCACAGCTTGAGCTGCCTCTTCATACTTTAAGTAAAAATCTTGAATGCCACCTGAAAGACAGGTACGTATTACAGAAGCTGAGCTGAAACAGGGAATATAAACAGCTGAAACTTAAACCTTGTGCGAAGCCAGGTTATAAACACAGACTTGATTACATAAAGGTGTAACACTATTTTAAAAGCTTTTTGCATACTTCTATTATTTTATGAGCATAGCTTTAGTATCAGATGTTGAACACCCAGGAGAATATGGCTTCTCAACACACCCAAGGGAGGGGTGAGGACACAGTATACATCTCATCTACTGGCTCCTATAATCTTCTGCATGGGGAGATCAGTAGATCACCAGCCCTCTCTGAGTCCCACGTCAGGGGTTTGGCAGGGCATATGCGTCCCAGACCAACAGGCCCCTCAGTAGTCTTGACCTTTTCAGCAGCTCTCTTTGACCCAGTGCTCTCCCCTGCACTTCCCAGTCAGTGGTGCTTCTGCCTTCAACTCCTTTCTGACCCACAGCCCACCAAGGACACAGTTTCATGAGCACTCAAAGGCTGGCAATAGGGCACAGATACCACTAACTTGTTCCTAGCTCCTGTTAGCTGTGTAGATGAGGACAAGGTGAGAAACTGTGTCTGCTGAAACCCTGCCCAATTCACTGCCAGGAGGGGCCTGATCAAAGGGGGATGGTGGAGGGGGAACGGCTGGGAAGGAAGCTCTGTGCCCTGCCCCAAGAGCTGCATCCACAAGCTGCCTCTCCTTCTGGGCAGGCTTGTCACCCTCCTGATGCTGCCACTGTCAACAGGATGCTGTCACTACTCTTCCTTATGCTGTAATTTTATGGCAGACTTCATGGGAAACTGAGGCTCTCAGTCTAAGGTAACTGGATCGATCCCTGGACCTGGGTGCCTACCATTAAGGCAAGCAATAATTACTCTAGGTATGTAAATTCAGCACGCTGGATCTCAGCCAAAGCAGGCTGACATCTCTGCTCCTCACCTGGTCTACCTCTACACCAGACCCCTTGGCAGCTCCTTAGAGGTGCTGTAAATAACAACAACATATTAGAAAGTGCTATAAGTACTAGGACAACTCTGAAAATTGTATCAATTGATCCACTCAGAGAAACTTCAGAAAAAGCATTTTCTGGATCTTTGTTTGACTTCTCTTTGAAACAGAATCTTCAAAACATTTGTCACTTCTCCCTGGAAGAGAGACTCTAAGAAGAACTTTTCTGGTGGAAATTCCACGGAAGAAGGAATGGTGGTAAGAGTCACCTACGAAGAATAAGTTGTAACAAATACTGAGTTTCTCTCTCAATGTTCTCCTTTTTCAAGGCTTCTTCTTACTGTTTAGATTTTGCATCAATCTCTGTCTAAAGCTTTTAAAAAAATCACAAACAATTTCATCAAAGAGACAAGGAGAATGCATTTCCAATATTTTTAACTTTTCAGTAGAACCTTATACTCCATTTAAAGTACACTATACACAATATACAATACAAAGTAGATGAGATTAAAATACTTTGCAATTAAAGATTTTGAGATAAACTTGCAGCTGAAGGAGGTGTAATTGATCTCTCTGGAGACTGTTCAGTGTGTGATTACTAGCAGTCCACTTTCTCTACTCCTGCTACTTAATGTATCCTGGGGTTATTTTTCATTATATTCCTGAACAAAATACTTCGGTGTAATAGTCTGAAAACAGATTTGTCTCCACCAGCTATCAAAAGCCAGATGAAGGTATGGCATGGAATAGAAGTTTGAGATTGCTTTTTAATAGTTTTATAATGGCCTTTGCTAAGCCATACTATTATATAAAAGCCTGGAAGTTATTCTTTTTCTTGCCATGTGAAGAGAGGGTTAGTCTTTAAGGAAAATAATATCCTAGTTATTAGAAAAGTACCAAAGGGTATTTGATGACTGCCTCAGTCTTTCTAACTAGATGCGGTTCTTGAGGTAAAAGCTACTGTCTGGGATTTAGTACTTTGTACAAAAATCAATAGAAGAAAAAAATACATGTAATCTTTTTGTGACCATCCGTGTTTCAAATTGACAAAAAGATTAAGTGTCCGAGTCAGATCATTTTCTGAGACTCTGGACTTCCTTAGGGGCTTGGAAAGCTTTCACTACAGTTTTTGAAAACCTTTTATCTTATCAAATCCTACTCTGCTATCTCAGTTGCTTCTTCCTGAAGGTTAGGCTGTTTCCTGTGGCTCTTTTATCTAAGAGACAAACACCTGCATGCATGGCCATTTAAAATGCAAGAAGATTATTCCCATTTGCTTCATTGTCACATGACCAAAAGCCTAGAAAATGAGTGGTCTTGTAAATACTAACTACTCCCACCAAGAATCAGTCCACCATAACTTACTCAGCAGTAACAATATTGAATGATGAAAGGAGACAGAACTGCAACACACAAAAAGCTGACATGCAATGAACAAATATACAAAGTGGGGGAAAAGCCAGATCCTGTCTTGGGAAATTCCACAGAATTACAGAATGTCAGGGGTTGGAAGGGACCTCTGGAGATCATCTAGTCCAACCTGTCCCACAGAGCAGGTATTTGTGATGTCTCCAGCTTTGCAGATATAATACTGTGGCAGTTCAGTACCTGAGCAGGAATGCATGGGAGCACAGGAGAGCTGGGGATTCATGGGGAATCATAATAGGCATTTACATACCTAGCAGACATCTGCTTTCTCTGGCAGGGAGAATTCACTGCAGGAGGACACATCAAACCTCACCCAGGATGGGAAAAGCGTGTAGCTCTATGCTGCTGCTGGGCAGGGGAAGATAACTCCAAGGGGGACCATGGGGCCCAGGGTACCCACCATGGCCCACCTGAGGCAGGAGAGCAGCACAGGGCCACAGCCACTCTCACCCTCAGAGGCCTGGGGTGTACTTGGCACATCAGCTCACTGGCTCTGCTTTTATTTCCTGGTCTAGAAAACACTTGGGGCTGAAAATTGCTGCTAAAACCAAGGTAAGAACTGCTGCTAATGCATCTTATTTGGTAATTCAGCTTTTTTTTTTTTTTTTTCCCCACTATGGATCAGTAGTTCAATATTAGCTGCTAAACTGTATAAAATAAATATGCTGCAGTTTGTGTATGGCAAGAAAGACATGGCAGGTGTTAAAGAGGAAAAAAATGTTTTTTATTCTGCTTTTCAAAAAACTTTTGAATGCTTCAATTAATATTCAACTAATATTTGGAGGCTTGTGAGTTGTTTTCAGGATAATTTGATCATGAAGTTAGGATTTTTTGGTGAATCTTCTTTCAGTGCAAGAGAAGCGCACAGACTCCTGCCTGGGGTGGCAATCCAAGTAACCAAGGAATTCAGTTACTTTGTTAAGCAGCACAAATGCTCAAATTCAGTCCTTTGTAAATCTTAGCCATCAATAAAGTCTTTGGGAGACTTTACACACAGCTCCTGTTTCAAGTCTTGCCTCTATTGCTTTTCCTATCTTATACGTAAAAGGAATTTTCTGCTTCTGATATTCATGATTAAACAAATGTCATGTTGAAGACTTGGCATGCACAGAAGATGAGAAAGTAATCAGTCTTCTGCTCTGAGCACCTGGCATTGTATTATATTACACAGTTGTTACATACTAAGGTGATTCTGCCCCTCTCCTCTCTTGTGAGATCCTGGATTACTGACTTCAGCTCTGGGGCCCCCAGCTTAAGAAGGACATGGATGGGTCCACTGAGTCCAGTGGGTCACAAAGATGATCAGAGGGCTGGAGCACCTCTCCTGGGAGGACAGGTTGGGAGATTTGGAGTTGTTCAGCCTGGAGAAGAGAAGGCTTCAGGGAGATCTTATAGCAGCCTTCCAGTACCTGAAGGGGCCTACGGGAAAGCTGGAGAGGGACTTTTACAAGGGCACTCTTGACAAAAAACACATTTAACTTTGTAAACTGAAATGCACAACTCATTCTTACTGAAGTAAGTAAAAATCTCCAGCCCTTGAAAACAATTGTATGAATCCCACAAAACCCAAACAAACAAAAACCAAACAAACCCAAACTAGAAATGCACTACTTGAACTTATGACAGAACTTAATCCATAGGACCTGATGGGATTCACCCATGGCTCCTGAAAGACCAGGCAGATGAAGTTGCAAAGCCACTGTCCATCATACTTGAAAAGTTATAGCAGTCTAGTGAAGTTTCCATTGACTGGAAAAGGGGAAACATAACCTCCATTTGAAAAAATGGAATGAAAGAAGATCCAGGGAACTACAGGCCAGACAGTCTCACCTCTGTGCCTGGCAAGATCACAGAGCAGATCCTCCTGAAGGCTCTGCTAAGGCAAGCAGATAACAAAGGGGTGATTGGTGACAGCCAACACAGCTTCACTAAGAGCAAGTCCTGCCTGACTCTTTTGGTGGCCTTTTACAGTGGGGTCACAGCCTCAGTGGACAAAGGCAGAGCAACAGACGTTCATCTATCTGGACCTGTGCAAAGCATTCAACACTGTCCCACACAACATTCTGGTCTCTAAACTGGAACAATAAGGATTCCGTGGATGGACCACTAATTGGATAAGGAACTGTCTGGATGGTTTCACCCAAAGAGTTGTGAGCAGTTGCTCAGTGTCCAAATGGAGACACACGATGAGTGGTGTTCCTCAAGGGTCAGTAGTCAGACCAGTGCTGTTTAACATCTTTGTTGGTAACAAGGACAGTGGAACTGAATGCAAGTTTACTGATGACACCAAACTGTGTGGTGAAGTCAACACACTGGAGGGAAGGGATGCCATCCAGTGGGACCTTGACAGGCTTGAGAAGCAGAGTTGTGCAAAATGCATGAAATTCAACAAGGCTAAGTACAAGGTTCTGCACCTGGTTTGAGGCAATCCAATGCACAAATACAGGTTGGGAAGAGAAAGGATTGCAGACAGCTCTGGGGAGAAGGACATGGTGGATGGAGGCAGGGGGTTGAACCAGAAACTCAACATGAGCAGTCAATGTGCACCTGCAGCTCAGAGAGCCAACTGGGTCCTGGGCTGCATCCAAAGAAGCTCAGACAGCTGAGGGAGGTGATTCTCCCCCTCTACTCTGCTCATGTGAGATCTCACCTGAAGCACTGTGTCCAGTTCTGGAGACCCCAACATCAGAAGGACATAGAGCTCCTTGAGCATGTCCAGAGGAGAGCCACTAAAATGACCAGAGGGCTGGAGCACCTTCCCTAAGAAGACAGGCTAAAAAAGTGGGGTTGTTCAGCCTGGAGAAGAGAAGGCTCCAAGGTGACCTTATAGCAACCTTCCAATATCTGAAGGCAGCCTACATGGAAGCTGGGGTAGGGCTTTTTATATGGGTGTGTAGTAAGAGGACAAGGGGAAATGGTTTCAGACTTGAAGAGGGGAGATTTAGGGGAAAGATCCTTTCCTGTGAGGGTGGTGAGACACTGGAACAGGCTGCCCAAGGAGGCTGTGGCTGCCCCCTCCCTGGAAGTGTTCAAGGCCATGTTGGATGGGGCCTTAATTAACCTGATCTAGCGGGAGGTGTCTCTGTCCATGCAGGGATGTTGGAACTAGATGATCTTTAAGGTTTCTTCCAACCCTAGACATACTATTAGCTTGGAAAAGAATCACCATTATAAATTTGACTGGAATAAGCCTTTGTTAGTCATCCTCTCACTGCAGAGCAGGAAGACCTTAACTTGAAGACCTTAGAAGATCTTTCTCTTGAATCTTTTCGGTATCATGATTCCCCTCTCCCCTCAAACAGATTATTTAATCCAAGTTGCTACTCAGCAAGTTTTTTCATATCAAGAAATAACTGCCTGAGCACACATCTCTCCAGAGCCTCAGAAAATGCCTGGAGGCCTCCTCATTCAAAAGGTAGCAGTTACCGCATCTGCTGGTTACCTGAGTCAATGATGCTGCCCACAGGTGCACATCATAAATTATAGACCTGAAAACATAAAAATTTGATGCAAAGAAAGACAATTTTTTTTTCTACCAAACATACCACTGCAAAACCTTGAAAATGGATTGTTCCATCTGAAGTCTTTTCATTTTATTCTGAGAATATCACAAAATTCAGCGATGTCAGCTCAACAATCACCTTGAACAATGACGCTTTAAACATTTTTGTAGATGATTCATGAAGAAAAACAAATCTTTCTTTATTCCTTGTAATAACAGCCTCATCACAAGACATCTCCTTTTTACTTATTACTTCTGATGACAGCTGGTAAAAGAAAGGATTCTGTAGGAGTGGTCTCACCCATGAGTCTACATGTCTTTCATCTCTCCCAGCAGGTATAGTCTCTAAGTGCCAAGTGGTTCTATTTAGATTTAGATTTATTTGAATAGCTTTGCAGGTACCCAAGAAACAAAATGAGTTATCCCCTGAGGAGGAAGGCAGGAACATGTGAACATTAAGGACAGCTCCTCACTGTTTTAGGTGCCATGTCATATGTTGTCCTCCCACCAACAGATTGCCTTCAGCTTAAAAGAACGTGTGTCTTTTCCCTTCACTATTTCAGCTGTAAAGCATTTCCAGATCCCTACTGATGTTCATCTAAATTCTAACTGCTGATGGCTTTCTAATGATTTTCAAGGTAAGGATCAGGAAGATCTCCTATGACTGTGCAGACATTTCTGGGTGTTGTTGTGCTGCACCTACAACACTGTTGTACACAAGTAGGTCAGTTTCAACTGGAAGCATTTTTTCCATCTCTGTAAAAAATAAATTATGTTTCATTTTTACAACTTGATACAGACAATTGGTGTTCCCTTTCACACAAGGCAAGGCTTCTCCATTAAGTTTCAGTTCTAAAACAGAGCAGGAAGAGAACAAATAAGAAGAGCAGGTATTTTTTTTTAACTGGACATAAATTAGAGCAAAGTTCTAATTGGTTCAACTAAACATGTAGTTTAAAAAAACAACCAAACCAAAAAACAAAAACAAAACCAGCAAAACAAAGCAAAACAAAAAAACATCCCCAAACCACAAAACAAACATACAAACAAAACACCAAGCCAACCAAACAAAAAAACAGATTGAAAAGTCACACTCCCTGGTCACATTTCCCAAATAAATTTGTTCTATGTGTTCTATTTGTTCTTAAGTTGTGCCGGGGGAGGTTTAGGTTGGACATTAGAAAGAATTTCTTTACCGAGAGGGTGATCAGACATTGGAATGGGCTGCCCCGGGAAGTGGTGGATTCTCCGTCCCTGGAGATATTTAAAGAGGCTGGATGTGGCACTCAGTGCCATGGTCTGGTAACTGCAGAGGTAGTGGATCAAGTGTTGGACTTGATGATCTCTGAGATCCCTTCCAACCCAGACAATTCTATGATTCTATGATTCTATGAACAGTGGATATGGCTTCAGGAATGGGGAAGAGTCCTCACCTGGGACTGAAAAGCAGCTACTCAAGAGATAAGGAAATAATAAAGTGGCCTAATTACAAAACAGGTCTTGTTACAGTAAAAGGCCAGCAGCATCCTGGCTTGTATCAGGACCAGCGTGGCCAGCAGGACTAAGGAGGTGATTGTCCTGCCTGTACTCTGCACCGCTGAGACTGCACCTTGAGTATTGTGTTCAGTTTTGGGCCCCTCACTACAAGAAAGACATTGAGGTTCTGGAGAGAGTCCAGAAAAGGGCAATGAAGGTGGTGAAGAGTATGGAGGACGAGCGTTATGAAGAGGGGCTGAGGGAGCTGGGGTTGTTGAGCCTGGAGAAAAGGAGGCTGAGGGGAGACATTATCACTCCCTACAACCACCTGAAAGGAGGTTGCAGTGAGATAGGTGTCTGTCTCTTCTCCCAAGTAACAAGCAATAGGACAAGAAGAAATGGCCTCAAGTTGTGCCCAGGGAGGCTTAGATTGGATATTAGGAAAAATTTCTCCATTGAAAGTGCTGTCAGGCACTGGAACAGGCTGGCTAGGAAAGTGGTGGAGTCACCATCCCTGGAGGAATGTAAAAGATGTGTAGATGTGTTGCTTAGGGACATGGTTTAGTGGTGGACTTGGCAGTGAGTTAACAGTTGGACTTGGTGATCTTAAAGATCTTTTAGAATTCAAATGATTCTATGATTTTAAAGGGGCAATTTTGGCTGTCTGCTCTTATAAAGGATGATTCATGTTGCAAAATTTAGGCAAAGGATGTTTTTCAGAAGATATCTTTTTCACCAAAAAATGCTTTTCTAGCAAACTTTTTTTTTTTCCAAGTTGAATCCACAAAATTTTCTTCTGAACTACCCAAAGTGTCAAGGCCTGGAGCTGGGGATATTGGTACAGAGCAAAACTAGTAGGTTCATCCAAAGTACTGCCTATATGGTTAGAACTTTTCAAAATAAGTGCATTGGGAGTAATTCTACGTTATATTAAGTGTACTGGAAATAATTATACAACATTATGTATGCAGGCAGACATTAAACAATGGTGATTTGTCTTGAAGTCATATTTTACATGATGCACAAATGAACACTTCTGCATGTGATGCTGTCAGCCTTAGAATGGATTATACTCCTCCTCTGTGCCATAGTCCCCTGCAAAGCAAAAGACTACAGATAGCACTGCTCTGCCAGAACACACACATTAAAACTGGAAAAGGCTTCTGCTGAAGACAGTAAACACCTCACAAACAGACTTATCATGCTGCTACACTAAAGATTACAATGTGAGAAAAGAGAGTTTACATTTTTTATCAGTTTTACTGGTGCAGAAGGAAAGTATCTTGGATTTCTGTTATAAACAATGTACTAGCTCTACAGCTGATAAGGCTACGCATGTAAGACTGAAAATAGAGCAGATATAGTCACTGAAATAACACAAAAATGAGCTGAGTTTAAACATGGAGAAATACACTGAAAATGTGCTTTTGAGTTTCAGTTCAAAGGGCAGCACTAGCAGTCAGCTGAAGAGTACAGACTATGTAATAGCAGGCTACATTATAATAAAACTGATCTTAGTTTAGAAATTCTCTGTATGTGGCTGGAAATGCTTAGTCAGTTATACACAGCAGCACACTCAAAGCAGCTGGGATCATACCAAATACCCAGTTCTTTCATAAACTTTTCTCAGCAATGAAGTGCTCTCACTATCAGCCAAGTGAACAGGGAGCATGGATCCTAAACAAAGGGGACAAGTTTGCCCAGATTCATGTGACAACAATGACAAGTTTGCTCTGATGTTTGCTCTAAAATCAGCCTTTTGACTGCCTCAAGAGAAGGAAAGGGGCTAACACAGCTGGCAGAAAGGCCATTACGTGTTACTTGGCCACATTTGCCACTGTTGGGGCTCCTCAGGTTCTCCAGCTCAAACTTAAAGCTGTGAAAAACCCAACAGTCAGTGACAGAATGGTGGTACCAATGCTCAATCTTCATCTTCTGGTGCAACTGTCCTCAAATATGTAGGGTGAAGGCTGAAATAAAGTACAACTTCACTTTCACATGAGGGATATGCCCCATGAGATGCCTGATGCCCAGTGTGAGATTTTTTTATGTCCTAAGTTTTAAAAAATGAGAAAGATGGTGGGATATTTCTAACTAAAAGATTGGTTTGTTCTCCCTCAAGGTAACCCAACAGGCCCTCTCCATATCTACAAGGACTGCTTTCAATTAGATCAGCCACTACAATTTCAGCCAAAAAAGTTTTTAAAAAGCCATAGGCTTCTAAAAACATAATGTTATAAATTAAACGTTTGTAATTTTAAGGGACACAGCTTGTTCTTGTTCTGTGAATGCTGCCCTGTGTATACAAACTTAGATTATTAAAAAAATAACCAAGATATAAAACACTTTACTTTTGAGTGGTTTAGTTTAATATTTTATATTTTCCACTAATGCATTTTAGATTTATTATTCTAATGTCTTGGGAACTTGTCCTATCCTTGAGATACCTCATATCCTGGAAGACAGACAATTAGTCAGTTCTTGTCAGTACAGTCATGCAGTTAATGAAATACCTAATAATACAGCTCATCCATTAGTGGGCTATACAATTTAAATATACTACTAATTCTCCATCCCTTAGCTATGCAATCCTATTGCATACCAGCTATGCTGGTTTTTGAGGCCTACAAACAAAAAGACCTCTGTGAATATTAACAAAAACCAGGGTCCAGGCATGATGAATTTCAGCTTCTCAGAGGTGAGAGCTTTTCTCTTCATGTTAACTTTCAGTTCCTTGTTTTCGTTCCTCTTTTAGAAAACACTTCATAGGTAGCACTGATGAGCTCTCCTTCCATGTGGTGTCAAATATGAGATACACACCGTAACATGTCCTGGCTTCCTCTTTCCTGAGGCGAATGCCGTTCCCGTTCCCCCCAGGGCAGCTCACAGGTAACTCATTTCTGTAACATCTTCCTTGGTTGGGCCTTGTGCCACAGCAGAACATGGGCTGTGCAGCCTGAGCAGACATGTCTGGGGGAGATGAGGTGTTTCGTTTCTGGAGTCTCACTCCACCCACTCAGAGCACCTCAATTTTTTGGAGATGTGTGTTCTGATCTGTAGTAAATACACAACAGCTTTCAGTGTACTGTCTACGTTTTACGACTTTTTAGTTAGGACCTTTAAGTAGTCACTTTGAATCACACCTTTGTCGCACAAGGATCCCTTTCCCCCAGAAGCAGACGCCAGGCCCGCCCGCTCCAGCGAGCGGGACGCCCGGAGACTCTTCCTGCCCGGGCCAACTGCTCTGCTCCGGCATCCCGGGGAAGGACATTGTCCCGCCGCCATCTCAGCAGCCCTCCCACGGGAGAGGGACGCCTCCTGCCCGATGTTCGGAGGTTGCTCCGGGAAAGTAACGGGGCAGCGGCGCCCCCTCCCCTCCCCTCCCCTCCCCCCCCCCCCCCCCCCCCCCACGGGCGCTGGAAGAGCCGCGGTTTCGCCGGCGTTTGCTTTTCCCGAGGCGCCTCCTGCCCGCCCACCTCCCGGGGAGCCGAGGGGTGGGCGAGTAGTTGCCTCCCCAGTCCACCCCGCCGCCAGGCAGCGCCTCAAGCCGCTAGGCAGGGAGCCCCGGCCGGGGGAGCGGAGCGGAGGGGAGCCGTGGGCGGAGCCTACCGGCGGAAAGTGCTGAGTCACGGCCTGACGCGCCGCCGCCGTCACGCGTGGCGCCGGGCTCGGCTCCCGCCGCCGCCGCTGCCGCGGCGCAGAGCGCACCCAGCGCCGCGCAGGCTCCGCTCGCCTCCGCTGCCTTCCCGGTGCCGCAGGTCCGCTCCGCCGCCGGCCGGCATGGGGCTGCTGTCGCAGGGCTCGCCGCTGAGCTGGGAGGAGACGCGGCGGTACGCGGAGCACGTGCGGAAGCACGGCATCCTCCAGTTCCTCCACATCTACCGCGCCCTGCGCGACCGCCACAAGGACGTCCTTAAGTGGGGCGACGAGGTGAGACCCCAGGACGGACCGGCACGGCCTGCTCTGGCCTTGCCGCGGCCTCCGCCACCCGGGCGCAGGTGCTGCGGTGGTGGGGCGTGCGCTGCGGTGCGGCCCGGGCCGGGCCCTGACCGACCCTGCCCGCCGCCGTGCTCGGTAGCGGGTCCGGCCGCTCGGCCGCGGCTGCTCGGCGAGAGGGGAAAGTTTAGGCGGCCCGGCGGGGCTTTGTTTTCCATACACACATAGTCTGGCTCAATCGCCGCCTCCGGTTGCGCAGCACGCTTACCTCGGCATTACGTGTGGTTTTAAAACGCTAAAACAACTTTCAGTGCTTCCGTCCGTAGCTCCGCCTGAGCAGCCCCTCGGGAGCTGCATGCCCGGGAGCCGGGATGCCTGCTCGTCCCTGGGTGTTTGTTTCTTTTCGGTGAAGTGAGGGCCGATTCAAGCATGTGTACATCTGAGCTGCAAGGTGCTATCTGTGTTTGGGAGGTGAACGAGGGAAGCAGGGAGCGGAGATGGGCTGCTGAGCCCGGCGTGGCAGCTGGCTTTCCGTGGTCCTGGCTTTCCTCTTTGGAGAGGGACCCACCAAGCCTTGCTTTACCCAGGCGTCCAGCACCAGCCAGCCTGCCTTTTCAGCAAGCGTCAGGATGATCACTCACTCCGACCCTGACTTGAACTTTGCTACAGGTGCTTTGTGTCCGAGGACACAGTAACGTGAGCCGCAGATGTTACCTGTGTTGCCGTGCAAACCCGTGCTAAATTGTGCCTCAGACTGACAGCAATCTGGGAGGAAGAGAGTATTGATTAGTAGGATTTTCTGAGGATCCCAACTTTTCCTGGAAACAGGGAGCAGCTTTGCCTATGTCACGCTAGGTGCCATCCGTAACCATATTGCTGTGGTCTGACGTTTTTTGCTTGCGGGTGTCTGTGATGTGACTGCAGGGATGTTGAAGAGCAGAGTTGAAAGTGAGCAGTGTGGGACTTTGGCCATCCCATCTCTGTCTCGTGGCCATTTCCTTTCTGAACAGCAAAGGCGTTTGTTAGAAAACTTTGTCCAGGTGGTAACAGTAGCTGTCCACAGATACCCTTTGCCAGGTAAAAATGCTGTTCCCTTTATGTACCTTGAGAGATCTTGTCTCTTAAAGTCTGTTCTTCTCAGGAGCTGCTGTCATGCATAACATAACTGAGCAAGGCAAGCATAGGACCTGCTTTCAAAAGGTGTGTGTAGGGGTTTGGTCACGAAAATCTGTCCACTGAAGGGAATGATGCTGCCAGTGTATGTTGTCTACACTGCAGGGTTTTGCAGCCAGAGTGGTGTGGATTGAAGAAATGTAAATATACTTGTATCTATTTATCCCTGTCTAATTTCTCTTATTTCCTACATCTTTTGTGTGACTGACATTACGATTACAAAACAGAGTCACGGTCTTAAATTCAGGAATATAGATAGTGTCTCCCCGTTGCTCTGAGACATAGCTTGAGGGTTTTCTCTTTAATCTTTAGGATGGGGCACTCATTTTCCAGTGGGTGTTATGTTTTAGTTGTCCTTGTTTTCTCAGGGTAAGGTCTCACAAGGTAACTGGGGCTGGTTCAGCTTCCCTCCTCTTGCTTCAGGCTCATGTTTCTTCTGCCTTCCTTGTGTCATTACCAGCTACGTGAGTTCAAGAAGTCAAATCAGCAGAAAACTCTTCTCCCATTCAATTTTCTAGGGTGCTTCATTTTCTCAGCAGAGGTTCTGCTGTTTCACTGAGAGATCTGACAAGTTCTGTTGAACATGAGGAAAGTAGCAGGAACATTAGGAGGAAAGAGGCAAGCAGAACTGGCCCTGCAGTGCCCAGCAGCTGGTCACTTGGTAAGCTTAGCAGTATGGTAAGACTGCACCAAAGGAGCCTTCATCTTCCTTTTGCATTGGGATTATCCCAGGGAAAGTATTTATGCTTGATAAATGGTAGTGCATTATGTTTAATGAAGTTAACAATTTTTTTTGTCATGCCCAGTGTGGCTAGGGGCAGAATTCTAAGAGCAATATGCTTACTGCCAAGTTTTTGATAAGTAAGATGTATTTGAAATGCCTCTGAATGTTCAGAGATCAGGTAACACAGTTCATCATCTACCTCTGACTTTAGAAAATGGTAGTAATCTAAGTTTGGACAACCTATCTTAATTTTATTCTATTACTTTTTTTTGGGTTTTTTTTTTTTTTTTACATGGTGCAGCATTTAGGAGTATGCTGATGTTACCAGATACATGTTGCCAGTCTGCTTTTGTGCAAGCACAAAACCACAACTGCCTCCATAACTTCTGAAATTATATGTGGTGTAGGTAGACTAGTGGAAAATGCAGTAAATTTGTTTTCTATTTAGCTTCTTAAATACCTAGTTATTAAAAAATGGTGCCACATTTGCATGCAATTTAGGTGAATCAACTGACTAGTTGAACAGTTTTCAGAAAAAGCCTTTTGTGCACTTTGACCTTCATGTATAAAGTCATAGCCCAAGGGAGTTTTATTGCCTGAAAAGACCTCTTGAAGATACAAATCAAGAATGAAAATAACAGCCTTCACCTAGTGGTAGAGATTAAATCAGAATAAACAAAATTGGTTTTGTATTTGAGAGATGTTTTTGAAACAGTGTTTGGCAGAAAGTGTTGTGTTGGGTTTTTTTACTTCATTTTTAAGGAATTCTTATAAGGAGAAAAAAAAAGCCATAACAGCACAACTTCCTTAGCACATACTGGGTTTTTCTTTGAAAGCAGATGCAAATGCTGTGAAGTTTTTCTCCATCTAACTGATCCCACTGTGAAAAAGAAATCCCATATTTGACAACCAGCCTTTGCTTTGGATCTGTTTTCATCAGGACTCCACAGTGTGCATTGTAAGACTCATAATAAGAGCTGTGGTGGTCCACTTGGGGTGCTTGTAACCTCCTAGGAACTCCATTCTGTGTTGCCCCAGGGAATGAATCTGTGGGGAATCGTCATACAAGTTCTGTTTCTTGGGTGCCAGGCAAAAGGGTTGAGGCAAAGTGCTAATGGATCAGAACAGTGGCATTTGTTGAAGGAAGAGAGGCAGCATCACAGCTTGAATTGCAGAGTATTACTCCCTAGTGTTGCCCTCCTCTCCTGAGTAAAGGGCTGAAAAGGTCAAAACACTGATTTTGCTGTCTCTTCAAAAGTCAGCTATCTTCTTGCTTGCAGGGTTAATAGAACCAAAGGGTTTACCAAACACCTGTTGTCTCTTTTGGGACAGGTTTTTTTTAGCTCTCTTTTCTACAACCATGAAGTCTTTGCCATGGTAAAAACAAAAAAAGGCCTACAGATGTGAGTTTGCAGAAAATAAGATTTGCTGAAAAAAAATAATTCTAAAAGTCTCCTTGAATCTGCATTTGCAGGTAAATGTCCTTTGCCTCTTAATCATCCTTCTGCCTCATTTAAAACTGACATTTTGATCTGCCTGTTTACGCTTGACTTCTGACTGTATAAAGTTCAAAACACTGAACTATCTCATTATTCCTCATCAGACCTCCCTTTAGTATCCTTGCCTTAATGCCCACAAAAGTTGGGCAACAGTTAGATCTGCTGATGAGACTCTATGATGCTAAACAGTAGTCTCATGGTTTCCTTGTGCTTTCAGCTTCCTTTCCCATCCAACAATATATGCTTGTCTTTAGATTTGCAGAGTAGAGGTCATTACATTTGTTTTGTTTTGGGGTTTTTGTGCAGCATATGCAAAAGCCTGCAACTTTTTGGTACTGTGTTTTGAAACTCCAGTAGGTTTAGTAGGTGCTATGTGAGACAATTAGTCTGTGCAGCTTGGCAGATGTTAGTGGTACCAAAAGAGTTTTAAAGGGGTTTTGAGAGTAAGGCAAAGCCTATTCTACTGCTTCCAAGCTTTTATCCCAGAAAGCTCTCTTCTGTGCCAGTGCATTACCAATCTCCTGTGCTGTTCAGTGCCTCTCATCTGCTGATTGCATTCCTCTAGCTGACGGATGTTGCTTAAATTTCACTTTGCAGCTTAATGTGGGCACTCGGATCAGACAAGTGGAATGACAGGCCCTTGGCTCGGCTTATTGCCATTGCTTTGTGCTGAGTATGCATTTAAGAGTATGAGTTGTGGCACACGGTGCATAACTACATGTGCACATGTATTCATACATGTAATATTTGATTAAGTTTTTCTGTGGCTTGTCCTGCAAAATGAGACAGGTTGGTTGCTCTCCAGGCTGAACGCCTATCTGGACTGGGAGGAAATGGTAGAAGGAAGAGGAGTTGGAGAAGGAAACTTGGTGGGGGCAAAGAAACAATGAAGTGTAAGGAAGAGCTGCTTCAGCATATGAAAATGTCAAGAAAGGTGTGCTGGAGGGAGATCCACTCAGAAGGAGAGTTGGAAAAGTGAGCATGGGCAGAACATGACAGTTTTACTTTGAGGTGTATTTGAGTGACATTGTAATCTGACTTGCCGAGCCTTGTTTAGTGGGATTGGACATAATGACCCTGTTGGTACTTTCGAGTCTTGTTCCTGTTAGTGTTGGGATGTAGCACATAAGAAATACCTTCAGCTTTTAGAAAGTTGTTTTCTTCATGCAGACTTGAAGTGAAATTTGGAGGCCTTTAAAACAGGTTTGATAATGAATTGTATGAGGCAGTGTGAAAAATGTTCCACTGCACTGGTTGCAAGTTGAAGTCTTCCTGACATAATTCCATGACATAACTTTTGTGCCGGTGCTTTTTAATATTTTTTTAACCTTCTCTTGATTTTTCTTCCATACTCTTGATTCATTCTCATCCTTATACATTAGGGTTTTTTTATTTATACCATATGAATAAATAGAATGGGAACAAAAATGAACACTGACTGCTCAGCACTTCCTTCTGCAACAGCTGGAGCAGCCCTTTTCAGATGCTGCACGAAGAGAGGCCAAAGGTTCCTTCCAGAATGTCCCAAAGGTTTTGCTTCTGATTAGAAGGTGAATTATTTTTTCCAGGGCCCTGCTATGTCGTTAATGTCTTCTTGCATTTTTCTAGCTGCGTGTTTTTTTGTTTTGATTTGGGTTTTTTAGGGCAATAGCCATGTGTAAATGGTACAGTTGGTGATTTTGCATTACAGTCTGCAGAACTTTAGGATGGTAAAATAATTGCTGCATCCTAAGGAAATGAGTTTGGGTTCAGATGCACCCAGTCTGAGGCTCCTGTTTGTCTGTCACACATCTAAGACCAGGAACAAAGTCTAGGGCATTGTTTAATACTAGCAGGGCTAGCTTACCCAGTGCATAAAATCAGCACAACTGCTATCCCTAAAATACACAGATGAAGTTCTTGTCATCTCTCCTCTGAAAGGTATCAGTGAGGCTTAGTGAGAGTCTCAGATACATGTGTGCAGCAGTGTTCTAATTGAAGATAAGAAAGGACTGTGACTGATAAAAGAAGCAGTAAGTTCAGAGAGCATCATGGTGTATAGGGAAGGTGGTATTCTTTCCTCATTTTACAGTAAATGTGGCTAACTTACTGGAACAGAAAAGCAGCAGATGTCCTTTTAAGATAATTACTTACCTTACGAATCCTAGATGTCCTGTGGAGCAAGATGCCACAGAATACCTTTGAAGCAGAGATAGACACTTACATGGAGGATGAGAATAGACAGTTTATTATGGGTTATGGTTTCTTTAAGCTCCACGTGCTGTAAGATGCTCAACCCTCTGTCCAAACCACTTACGTAACTGTCAAGTGACACATAGGCTTCTTTAAAGTTCATCTGAAATTTTTAAACTAGCTTTTTACTTTATGTTGTAAATCAGAATCACAAAAAAGTAATTGTTGTATTTCCTGACTTCAATAATCTCTTTAAAAAAGAATTCAAGAATTCAGCCAAGTCATCATACAGGCTCATTATCAATATTATGATGATCTCACATGCTCATTTGGTACAAACTGCTGCATTAAACTGGCAAGCAGAAATTGCTTTGTTTAAAAGCTTTTCCTGGGAATCTCATGCTTATAATAAAGCTAATGTAGCCTGAAGTTTTACAAAACTGTTTTTCACATTTGAGCTCTTGTCATTTTAAGACAATCATATTTAGTCTCTCCCTCACCCAGCAAAATTCCATAAACAGAATGTGGTTTTGAATTTCTTTCATGCAGAAACTCCTCATGATGGCCCCTTGCCAGAGGCAGCATGTGTGGATGCATCTGAATGGGAGCTGACTTAATCGATGTATTCGTCCCCTTGCGGCATGGGGGGAGGCAGCACTCCTGAATGATTTGGTTATTTGTCACCTGTCTGCTCCTTCATCCTTCCTGAGCTTTATTTTGCTAAGTAAAGGGGCAGTGATGTTATTTGTGAACAAATAGATTCAGTGTTTCCTTAATACCTTGTGTAACTGCACCTGATATTTATTATAGTGGTGTTTCTGGGGCAGGGTCTAAAGGTATGATGTTAATGCATCAGCTCATGCTGTTTGGCAGCCTCAATTGTATTTCTGCAACCTCTAAAATGAGTACACTAATATATGTGTATGAATATTGAAAATAGGTTTTCTTCTACAGTCTCCTTGTGTATTCCTTCTCTGGATGCTTTGCCTGAGAGTCATGAAGCTACTTTTTCTGCCTGACTTTAGTCCTCATGTCAGGGAAAGTTTAAACTGAATTATATCTAAAGCCATGAGCTATCAAAATGTGCATGATGTGTTAACTTCTCCAGTGACTGATTATTTTGCTTCAGCCTCCTCCCGCTCAATTTGTCCATGGCCAGGTGATAAGATAGGTGTAGGTTGTAGTGCAGGATCACTGACCTACCCGTGAGCTTTGCCACTGTATGTGTTATGCATGTGATAATGCAGGGATTGCTATAATTTATAGTGAGATGCATTTTCAAAAGCTAATTTTGCAATTCATAGAAACCAGTTTGGAGGTGGGGGGTGTTGCTGTTTTATTTCCTTAACAAGCTACAGTTTGTTATAATTAGCAACCAGATCCCATGGTATGCATTGATTTCCTCCTTCCTGATCTTAGTAAGAAAAAAATTACCTGCTGTTTGTCTTTTTCTGATAGAGATGTATTCTGTTCACAGTGAAATACTCTGTTCTGGAAGTCAAGTGAATTGCTGTGATCTTGTCATGAGATTGTTGTCTATTGCTTCAACGTTATTCCTCTTTTGTCACAGGACTTCCTTTTCTCCTTGCTGTGCAGACACATTATTTTGCTTAATGGTATGAGAAAGGGTGAGTCAGAAGAATGAGTACAGGAAAGATGTTGTTGATGTTGTTTGCTAGCTTGCTTGTTTGTTTTTTCAATTCTTTCTGATGCAAGACGCAACTTAGAAGCCTGCACCATCTTGTTTCACATTTAAATAAATGGTCTTTTGCTAGTCTATGAAAACATATAGCCCGTGGGGAATAGCAAATACAGTTGTGCCAAAAATACTTGTTCTTTTCTTCTTTCAGTCTAAAAATTCATAAGTGAATGTCTTAAAGTTGTCTTTGCTCCAAAAATCTAAAATTAACGTTATCCCAGCCTTTTTATAGTATTACTTCAGGTGTTACATAGTGCAGCTGTCACAATGCAGAGACTTTGTTCTCTAAAGCACCACATCTTGATCTTCAGAAGCATGCAAGTGATTATAACCTCTAGATTTTAGTTTTCAATAAACCTGCTTCCCAGTTTGTGGTATGTACAGCACAGATATCCCCTAGTCATGTAGTATCACATGAAAAGAAGAAAATCTGCAGTCCTGATGTCAGCATGTGAAAGAGGAGCAGGCAGGAGCACATCACTGGCTCTGTTAACTGCAGTCAGAGCCCCTGCATCCTCCGTGTTTTCTTTATCTGTGGTTATCTTCAATGTAGCAGAGAAGTTCTTAATGTATTTGCTTGTTGTTGGTGTTATATGAAACAACTGTGTTTTGGTTTTAGGGCCTGGTGTCTGCAAGTAATCTTTGTATAGAGCTAGAGATGGTGCTTTGTTCACTGGACTGACCACTTCTAATCTTGATCAAAATGAAGCATTCTGGGAAATATTTTTGAATCTTGATTTTGCGTTCTTAGTAGATTACTGCAATTATTGCTGTGATGTGCAGTACCCATAATAACCTTGTGAGCATGGAAATATTCTGCCTCATGCCAGTGCTCAATCTGGGCTGGGGTCTTGCTGGCTAGAAATGGGGTAACCAGGTTCTGGAGCCCTTTGCTCCCTCAAGCTAAGACTTGCCTTTATGGGCCAGCAAACCTCTCATTAAAGGTCTGTTACCAGCTGGTTTTTACTGTAGCTCCATATTTTATCACAGCAGTGATGGAAAAATTACTGGATTTAAAAAAAAATTCTGGAGTATTGTGCTCTACAGCCATCAGAAGTATGTGTCTGTACAGAAAAAAAAATCTGCTTTTTGTCTCTTAACACTGGAGGTTGTGGCAAAGAGTCTTTAATGAAAAGTTAGATTATTAAAAATTTGTCCTGTAGACTGTAACTTTAATGACACATTAATGATGCATTAAATGACCAATAAATGTGTGAGGGAACTGCTTTTTCTGCCATAATGGAGCTTAATAACTAGTGAAATTAGTTTTGTTTCTGTGATGCTCTTGAGAAGAAAGTTTACTTAAATTTCATTTTCTACTGTATACATATAAATATTTTCATGCAGATATATTTGTTAAGGGTTTTAGTGGTTTTTGGTATTAGTAAACAAAAGCCACAGGACCTCCTTGTGTGTTTAGGAAAAATTTAAAATTTCTCTTAAAGCTCCTGGCCTGAGGCAAGGATCTGTAAGTAGAGGGCTAGCAATTGCTCCAGGTACATGTGGCAATATTTGCTCCGTGAAAGGAGAAAGAAACCAATATTATTAATCTTGAGGAATAGTGGTGTTCAGTGAGTTTGTGATTTGTCCATGACCTGTAAATTTTTGTAGAATCACAGAGAGATTTGGGTTGGAAGGGACATTTGAAGATCACCTAGTCAAACACTTCTTTCGTGGGCAAAAACATTTCCAGTACAATGGGTTGCTCAAAGTCCCATCCAACTTGACCTTGGATGCTTCCAATGATGGGGCATCCACAGCTGAGATGGATGATCACAAATGTGGTAAAACGTGTGCACAGGGAACCGTTTTTCATAGGTAGAGAGTGTAAAGACTCATGTTGCTTTCCTCTCAGAAAAGGTTCTGCTTGGGTCATTCTTCTTAAACTATTTTCCTCTATTGTATAATTTTCAGCACCTTACTTCTGAGAGTATGAAAATCCAGACTCTGTGTTTAGCCATGTTTTCATATGCAGACATACTGTGGCAAATACTTTGAATGTTAAAAGGATTTTAACCAGCTCTGGAGCGGAGGCTTTACTCTGAGCCAGTACATAGTGTTTGTTCCTAGCATGCTCAGCATGATGGTGTTATTTGAGTATGTGAGGAAGGGGTTTGATACTGGAAAGCAGACCACTGCCAAGACAAATATTTTCATACGTAGGCTGTATGTCCATTTCAGTTCTCATTGGTCTTTAGAACTGCTACAAGATTCACTTGCCTGATATGTCTTCCTTTTTAAGTAGTGTGCTGTATGCAGAAATAATATGCAATTATGGTCAAATAACTCAGACACTGAAACACAATTTCAGACATGCTTACCATTTCCAGACAGCTATCGTCCTCCACTTCACCACTAGGCAAGTCCAGCACAACCATTTTGGCTTAATGCATGGAGAGTGGTTTGGCTGCTCACCAGCTGAGGGGCTTCAAGGTCTCACTTTGTGGTTGCATTTGCAGAAACAACATGAAAGAATTTTCAAAATCCTGACATTTTCTTGGTAGCCAACCGTGAGGAATAATTGCAACAGGTGAAGTAATGCCATTCCAGGTGCTGTCCTGCTGGCAAGTGAATAGAACATAGATCTTTCCTAGAAGATATGGCAGTGGAACAGAGCTGGGATGCCAAGTACTCTGTAGATGCAGATATGTTGCAAGTCTGTAGCTGAGAAGATAGAAGTCTGTAAAGAATGTTGGCTCATGAGTTGATACTGAGACTATTTGCTCTAAGTGAGAATTTATTTGCTTCTTTTAAGGCATTTAACTTGGAAAGTTGTTTATTTTTTTATTATTATTATTAAGCTTGCTCAGTCTGTGTTTGTGTATATTTACAGCTTTGCTTTGCAACATTGCTGGCCAAGTTGGTGTTCCTTCCTCTGGTAAGGTACCAACCCACTTCTCCATTTCATGCAGGTCTGGACTGATCAGAGAGGTTTGTCCCCTGAAGCAGTGCTGTGTGTCTGTCTGCAGGGAGAAGCTGGGAGGCCTCCTCATCCTCGACAGCCCTGCAGGATGTGCTGGCCGAGGGATGGAGATGCGTGGGGTTTGCTGCAGGGTGAGAACAGTGGCTGGACACACAGATCCAAAGTGGCCACCCTTCTTGCCATGGCATGGTGTGCTTTCCAGCCTCACAGGTGTTTTGCTGCTTGCTGGGGAGCCTTCTTAAAATTAGAGAGAAAAGTGAACTGTAAAGAGCTTGGAAAATGATGAATTATGAATGTTGAGTGAAATGCCACATATTTTGGACACTTGAAGCTCTGCCAGGAGTTCTGATGCTTTCAGCTTGGCTGCAATTCTTTGAATTTTATTGTAGACAGAACATGTGAGAGGCCTGTAAATGATGAGCCTGAAGTGTAACAGTGTGTGAACTCTGAATTTGTTTCTCTGTCTCTAGCTGTAGGCTAAATCTTTTGATGAGCTTAAATTAAATTCTTTAAGAATGCCCATTCAGCCAGTCCCTCTGTTGATGAGATACTCTGTGGGTTACTTGGAAACATTGGCAGCTGTCTGAAGGACTTTTTCTTTTCTCATTAAAATTAATGGCAGATCTTCTGTGTGTTAAGACAGCTTTGAAGATTTAGTCAATGTTTCTGGAGGCATGATTAGTATTTGTTTCTAAAGCTAGATGCATAAATGCACTGTATTCACTACTGCACTTGGGTTATGAAACATTTTTATTTCTTTGGTTTTGCCTTCTTGGTGTAGTGTTTCTTTTACACTTTTTACTTATTTTCTTGTAAAAGTTGTAATATAGCTTATAGGCAGGTGCAGAGTTCACACCATCAGCTCACTGCAGTTTCATTTGGAGAGGGATTTTTAGGACAGTAGGTTAATCACAGTAACATCAAGTAATGGTGGATAAACTTCGAGGTCTCTCAAAGGCAGCTGCAGTTCCTTAGCCTCTCCTCTGCTGCTGGACCACACAGGCAGTCTGGTGGGAGGCCAGGCATGTGATGGGCTTGATGTATCTGTCTTGGTGTCTCAGAGCACTGTACACTTGGGTACTTCCTCTAGTTCAGGCTAGAACTGGATGAGTTTAATGCTTTTCCAAAGCAGGAGGAGCTAATGTAGGGCTCATGGTAGGAAATGGGAAGGTGTGAGAGAAATCCTTTTTTGTTGCCAGTAGTCTTGGGTCAAGTGTCATTGCAGAGACTGGTTCTAGATAGCAAGTAAATGGGTTAATTATCTCAAGTAGGTTATTGTGGCATAATACATACAAAACACACAAAGAAATGCTGTCTTTTACAGAAGCCAGTAAGCATTATTTTTCTCTAGGAGATTAAAACTTGCTCTTAAAAAATACAAAGAACAGCTAAATGAATCCCCCCAGAGTTTGTGTCTAATCAGATTCTGTAGAATTACAAACTCTCTTGGATAATGCTGCTTGTGATTTAATAGGAAATCCCAACAGGGGATTGTATTTGTTGTTACATTAGTTAGCAGTAACTCTTCCATGAACACTGAAGCAACCAAAGAATGAAGCCCAAAAATGAAACCGACAAATCCACTTGCAATGTGCTGGGAAACCTGCACAAGTTCCATGTGTCAGTGGCCAGCTGGTCTCCTATCCACATCAGACTAGTGTACTTAATAGAAGTCCCCATGAGTTGGTATGCTGAGATTTTAAGATCAGCATCTTGCATGAATCTGAACTCCTGGGGCTGGAGCAGGGGCGTTTGGTAAGTACCAGTGGATGTGTTTTTAGGCAGTGTCAGAAAACAAAACCGAGGAGCACGGTGTGAAACCTCTGACAAATTCTATCTATAGATTGCAGCCTGAATTTTTAACTACAGGATGATGTTTGTATTAGATGAGGTGTGAGAGTCTGGAGGCAGCAGATTGAGAGCCTCCTACACAAGGTACTGTGTATCACTGCTAGTCCAGCCAGGGCTTTTCAATCATCAATCCCTTGTGATTTCAATGCATCACCCTTGTGATGCATTTCCATGTACAGCCTCAGCTTTTACTTGGTAGCCAGTACATCGCACTCGTGTGCTGTTTTGTCTTTCATGCTTTCCAGAACATCACAAAGCATCCCCTGCCAAATGGCAAATAGATTATATCAGTAAGTACTGAAGGGCTATGAGGTCCAGGTGGGTGTTGGGTTGCTGCACCAAGTAGCTGTCTAAAAGTCTTAATGGGAGCTTTGATAGCAAATATGCATGCAGATTAGAAAGTTTGATGTCAGGGTGTTCCAGATTTGGCTGCTTTCAGATAATCTTTTTAAGAAAACAATATTCTCCAGTGCTGGTAGGCAACATTGGCACCACTGCTGTTAGTATCTTGCTGGGTCAAGTTCTCTACTGGTGTGTCACCAGGAGAGACTGTAGGTCACAGCCTGGAGCAGGTACAGGGGCAAAGAGACAGAAGTCCTGGGGCAAGGTGCACTGCTAGGCAGCGGGGGAAGGAAAGCTGAATGAAGAAGGGTTGGAAACTCCTTGTGCTGTGCCAAGAGCTGGAATGTGTTAATAGCTGGACTGATGCTGTCTGTATCAACCGTAAGCTTTCCATGTCCTTTAAATGAGGCTCTGTCCTGCTAGTGATAAATGGTCCCAACAAGAGATGGTTGTAAATAGACGTCTTGTTTGTAAAATGACTCTTTTTGGTGTTGTGGATGTTGTTTAGGTTTTAGTTTTGTGGTTTGTTTTTTTTTTTTGTCAGCAGCAGAAGAGACTAACTCACAGGATGACAGAAAGATGTTTGTGGGTAATAATTTGCATGAGGGTCTTTTTTTTTTTCTTTGAGAAGTAGTGAGACAAATACAGACTGAGGAATCTTTTTGTGAAACAGCCACAGTTGTGGGAATGAGGGGGAAAATTAAGGCCAGTTTCAAGGCCTTCAAATGCAATTCTTTATTCACAAATAAGTGTGCAGCTATCTTCTTCAGTATTATTTACTGTGTTCATAGTTAGTGATGGTTTTTAAGCTTCTCTAAAGTTCAGTCTGAACTTCTATTTCAATTGCTTCTTAAAATTATGTGCCAATGTCTTTGTGTCTGAACAAAATCTTATCATGTAATTGTTTATTTTGTTTTTATTATTTACAAGGTGGAATATATGTTAGTAAAATTTGACCATGAGAACAAGAAAGTGCGCTTGGTGCTTTGTGGTGAAGAAGTTCTTCAAACACTGCAAGACAAGGGAGAGAAGGTAAACCCCAAGTGAGTAGCTGTTTCCTGTGTCTTTGTTTTTTTCCCCTCCTGTTATGATAAGTGCACAGTTTTGTAAACCTGGATTAACTTTCAGGTCTGCTGTCAGTAAAACTGTGAGCCGCAGAGAGCGATATTTTCAGATAGATCTGGGGTGCAGGAAGTGAAAGATTTGAGCACACTTGCAGGCACATCATGCACCTTCTGTGTTATGCCTGGAAAAAAAGAAGAATGTAATGGTGAGCCCATAGAATATGCCATTTGGAGATTTGCTTTGTCTTGCTGTTTTTGTGTCTTTGCCTACACAATAATTTGGTACTAGACCTTCCCTGACCTCTAAAGGCTGTGTTTATGCACTTGCCTCTGTGTCTCTGACATCAGTAGTCTGTGAATGCTCTAGAGGGAATCCTGCTGTCTCTAAAAGAACTCTCCCATTTTTGGCAGAATGAGGAAGGCAGATGTAAGGACAGGGCAGGGAAGTTCTTCCACATCCTCTCAGATGCAGTTTTGGGGAATAATTATATACCAATTTCAGCTAGCCAGAGAATTGCAAACTACCTTTTAATCAATGGCAGCAGAGAAATGAGATCAGAGACAGCAAAGTGTTTTCGCCAAACAGAGTCAAAAGCAGGTCACAGCTCACAGGTTTGTGCCTTGGGCCTGTCTTCTTATTTCTAGGTACCTTCACCTTGTCTTGCACCACAGGTTCCCTGTGTGTCTTCTTTAATAGAAAGACTATTGAAAACCTGCAAGAAGGATACCTTTGCTGTTAGGCTCCAAACCTTTACTGCCAGAAGAACAGTAGTGGAGATGTGGCTCTGCTTCTGGTAGAGTGTGCTCCATGGAGATGGCATGGCTTCACAGAGAGATGGGAAAGATTGCTTTTCAAGAGTGTCTCGGTGCACTAAAAATTCATTGCGTTTATTAACCTGACAAATTTGTGAAACAGGACTGGGTATTCACAATCAAAAGAAAGAAGAAACTGAGCATAACTTTTGCCTTGCCTTACACTATGAAAGCAGTTGAAGGTGCTATCTTTTCCATTTTTAGTTAAAGGCACAAGAAACAAAGCTTGAGACAGATACTAAAGGTGATTGTAGTTTGGTACAGGGAAATCCTGCTTACTGCACTATACAGCAACACTGCTTGCTGCCAAACTGTGCCTTAATTTCTTTTCACTGCCTGCTGGCTGTGACGTACATTGGAAGGTATGTTGTGTTGCTCCACTGAGTAGTCAAATTTAGGAGATTTTTCTTGCAAGCTGCATTCAATTCTGAAAGCCTTGCAAATAATCCCATATTTCTTGAAGCTGCAGAAATATTTAAACAATGCTATTCTTCTGTCATAGCCACCCAACACTTTGGCGACCAGAATATGGAAGCTATATGATTGAAGGGACACCTGGACAGCCATATGGGGGAACCATGTCTGAATTCAACACTGTGCAAGACAACATGAGGAAAAGAAGGCAAGAGGCTGCTTCTGTGCTCAAAGAAAATGAGGCTGTTTGCACTGTGACATCATTTCCAAGGTGAGATGGTTGTTGAATTGTAAAGCCGCATTTCCTATTTTCCTTAAATGTTTTTCCTCTTTATTGCATATACATAAACTGTGCAATGATTCAACTTTTGACTTCCATTTGTTTCCTAAGATTCTGATTGCAAATAGACAAACTAATAAGCATCTTGTATGATTTCATGTTTTTATAAGTTACTTCTAGTCTGTGATAATTTTGTAATATACCTGGACATTTGTAACATAATGTATTGTATATAGATTAGAATACCATTTTGAATTGATGTGGCAAATCATATACAAAAGATTTCTCTTTACCTATTTTGCAACCTTTGACCTTTACAAATAGCAGTTTTGTAAAACACAGCTAACCTACTTCTTTGCTGAAGCATATGCAAACTTTAGGTGGCTTGAAACACACAGTAGAACTAGAATGTGATTATCCTTACCAAATGAAGACTTAAAATTTCTATAATACTGTACTTATTGAATCTAGAAAGCACTTCTCCTGCGTTCATAACACCTTTACAAAAGGTAGATTTTCTTATCTGTATTGTTGCAGAGAGACTCTTGAAGAAAATAAACTGGCAGGGATTTATTATGTTTATTCTAGCTGGCCTGGTCAGTTCAGATGAATGAAGATAGTTATGCTTCAAATAGTAAAAAAAACCAATTCTGCAGTAGAAGAGAAGCAGCTCACCATAGTGGTTTGTATCTCATACAGTAATGGCTCAAAATTTTTCTTGCTTGTTATGTTTCCCTCATGGGTTTCATCAGAGTTCTAAAACCACAAACCACTGTGAGATTTGATGTGTGTATCACTTGAAACTACCAAAAGATTTGGTTAAGTATGTTTTTTTAAACAGGGGTAGGTTTTAGAGATTGTTGAGAGCAGAGCTGGATAAATGACTTCAACAGTCAATGTTAGCCTTCACCCTCTAGAGAACCTGCTTAAGGCACAGAATGCAGCTAAGTGTCAGAGTATGACAGGTGCTAATACACTAAAATGTGTGTGTACTCTGCATGGTACTGTGAAGTTTCCTGCTTCAGCCACTGAAAAGGTCTGTGTTTACTGTCTAATGATGGAGTGGAGTTTTTAAAGTAAAATGAAATAATAAAAAATATTAAAACAGGAAATATCTGCTTTAACCATCAGGGAAGCTGGTTGTTGGCAAGTGCTGACTTTGTAATGGCAACTGTTTAAAGACCTCATTTTGGCAATTCTTCACGTGTAGGTAGCACTCTTGGAATGAATTTCAGAAATACTCATGGTGGGTACAAGTGATTTTTTTGTTTGGTTTTTTTTTAATCTCTTTTTATTCATCTGCTAGAATTCTGATCATTTTAAAGTCACAGGCTGTCTTTGTTACAATTTGGTTCTCATTGTTGTGTTCTGTAGGTTGGGGTGTCCTGGGTTTACGCTGCCAGAATATAAACCAACACCTATAGAAGGAGGAGCTTCAAAATCCCTCTTTTTTCCAGATGAAGCCATCAATAAACATCCTAGATTTAGGTAAGGATATCTAGGTAGTGTGAATGAGAAGCTGAATATTTTTCTCTGCCTAAATATCATAGGCATACAATTTACATACATTCTTGGAGTAGAGAGCTGTGTGGCTAGTTCTTGCAGCTATGGTGTATTATCTGTCAAAGGGATTTAATAAAACAAGCTGTTAAGTTCAGGTAACTTTATATAGTAGTTCATGCTGTTATGGGGCAAAAGGTGTTGATTATGCTTCTGCAAAATTGGTTCTCGTGTGAAATCCCATGGGTAACCACTCCCATCACAGTTAATCCATCTCTTGCTCAGCTATGTCACAACATCTCATTGTACTCAGTAACTTGCCCGAGTTACTCTGAAATGGAGCACAGCATTGAACTACTTGTATAGTTTGAGAGGGGTTTTCATTGTAAGGTGAGACTCTGGAGAATGCAAATAATTCTCTTTAAAAACAAAGCTTACCTTTTCACTTGCCCTTCTGTCCTTCAGGTCAGTAGCCTTTCACTTCTGGCTATTCCATCAGCATCGTACTGTGAAGTCCATCAAAATACGACTGACTTTACCTGAAGAAAAAATGTTGCATCTGTTAGAGTCCCTCTTAAACTAGGAAAATACCTGTCCTAAAGGAAAATGCTTTAAATAATTAGAGAGTTGAGGCTCTGAAACCCTGAGAATTGCTGAAAACCTAGCTCCAAAAACAGTTGCATAAAGAGCAGCTTTCAGATATTCAGCAAACTTTTTTTTTTTGTTGTAGTACACTGACCAGAAACATTCGGCACCGAAGAGGAGAGAAGGTTGTGATAAATGTACCCAGTGAGTAAACTCAGTCTATCTTTTTTATTTTTCAAATTAATTGTTCAATTTAATGCAGTCTAATGTTACTGAGTACCTGCATTTTTCCACACAGTATTTAAAGATAAGAACACACCTTCACCATTTATTGAAACATTTCCTAATGATGATGGAGAAGCAGCTAAGGCAGCTAAGCCAGACTATATATACATGGATGCTATGGGTTTTGGAATGGGAAACTGTTGTCTTCAGGTAAAATGCATTTGTTTTTAACATATTACTGAATGTTGTCTTCCCTGAGTGCTCCCCTTTATTAAGACTTATCTTGTATCTAATTTATGTAGTTTAATTCAACTGATGTATTTTCAGACTAGCAAAAGGGGAAATAAAACAACAAATGCAATCTTGTACTTGGAGGGTAGTATTAAACTCCATGTGTGTTTTTTTGCATTATGTTTGTTTTGTGCTAGTGTTCAAATGTGATCAGATGCCTTGCTGAAAGGGTGTCTTGAACTGGTCAAAACCCCATTTGATCAAGAACCTTCTGGAGCTCCATTTTTGAAGTATGGCAGTTCATCTTCCACTCCGTTCTTCTTTCAGGCATGACCAATGGACTATGTAGAAATGAAAACTTAGCTGTTTTGTAGCAGCACATGGGTTATTTTAGTTTCTCACTTGGAAATTTTTCCCATCTTCCCTGTTCTTAGAACAGCAAAAGCAAGGAGTGACAAAAAGTCATTGAGATATCTTTAAAAATAAGTAGCTTTCTCCTTTGTGTAATTTTACATAATTTACAAACAGCTTGAATTCCTGTATGGAATTTATCATTCTTAAATATTTTCAACTATCTGCTAAGTCATCTTCTCTCTGCTTGTACCATGAACCTACCATGGGTAGCTGTCTTCTGTTACTACCTGCTGGGAGATGATTTTACTTCTGGTTTTTCCTATTAATGCATGATCACTTTGTTTTATTTTCATTTAATTTGTCTAGGCTACTGTTATCTTACTGTTATCCTCTCTTTAAATCCACGTGCTGTATCTTGGGAGTTCTTTAATCCTTTACATATCTGTTTGTTTTAAATGTTTCTCTATTATAGTAACCTGATGCTAGGAGCTGATGCTAGGTAATAGCAGTGTTATTTGTTGATAAAATCTTCCTGTTGCTACTGCCACCTGGGAAACAGAGCTAGGAAGATGCTAGTGCTAAGTGTCTAGGGGATAAAAGGAAATTCTCCAGGCTCTTGTTTTACAGTGGCAGAAATAACCCTATTCAAAGCACTTCCCTTTGAGATTGGTACAGTGTAAAAGCTGAATAGGTACAATGTTCTTGCAGCAGCTAAGTATGATTTCTTGTTACTAAGGGACATAAGAGAGAAGCTGATAAAGTAGTAAAGTGCATGTAAGTAACACTGCAGGGTTTTACAAGGTGTTAGGTTTGATGTGGTCGATTTTATACCATCTCTTTTCTATGTAAGACCAATAGATAAAATATATCCTTACCATTCAGTCATTGTGTGAACTTGATTAGAAGTGTGTTAAATTCCTTTGCATAGAATGCCATTTTACTGTTCTCCATTCTTGACTAATGAATACAAAGTTTATAGTTTTGTAACCATCAAATAGAGAATGAAAACAAGGCTAGCAGAAACCAGGAATTAAATGTAAAAGGGGAAGGGAAAGTGCACATCGCTGTGTCAGGTGAAAGAATGTAGGTGTCTTGACCCCCTCCCCAGGGCAGGCTCCCTAGTGCTTGAAGTCCAGAATTAGTGATGGGATACTTTGCTTAGCTGCCTCTCTGCAAGAAAATTAGTCTTGTCTTTTCAGAGAGCAGTTTGTTTTTATTGTTCTGGCAGCCACTTGAAGGATAGACACAGAAAAAGGATTTTGTCTGCCATAGACTTTTTTTCTAACTTGGCATGTTTTAGTGAATGTTGGCTGCAGATTTATAAAGAGAAACAAGCACAAACAAATCCAATAGTCCTCTTACACACACACACCCACAAAAAATAATAAATCCACCCCTGAGCATACCAGTGAACTCAGGAGTTTTTTTGAAAGAAGTTTTGCTTGGTTGATTTCTTTTATGGCTTGCTTGGGGTTTGATTGGTCTTCAGTGGCAGACTGAGAAGAACCTGCATGTTTTGTGGGATTCTCTTAATTATAATCCTTGGAAAAGGAAAATCTGTTTAGCTGGTATTCCTCAGGCCAACAAGCAGTGATGGTGATTTAGAGCTGTAACCTGGTGTACTGTGTTACAGTGCTGCTCTTTTACTGTGCCTTTTTTCTGGCCTCTAATGCAGGCAAAACTGGACTCTTCTTATCTTAATGGAAAAAAAAAAAAAGTACAGTGGACATAAGGATACTTACTTTTCACAGGTTTGCAGGATCAAAGGAAGGCATCTTGACATGTTCCTTGAAACAAGATTAGTTGTCATGTAAAACAAATGTTACTTGTACAGTAATTTGACTATTGTTTTAAGTAGGTTCCTGGCTTGTTTCCTGAAGGTGCATTGCTGACCCATGTTTACTGTAGATGTTAACTCAGTTTTCTTTGGTTCTGTCAAGTATTTGTATATTTAGCCTCACAGCCAAAGCATTGTGGTCTGAAATCTTTTAATGAACATCGAAGCGGTGTGGAAGGATGCTTATGATTTAAATGCTGCCATGCATTTGGGGGCCAAAATTTGCCTAAGAATTGGAGGCTGGGGGAAGAACTCACAAAAAAATAAACGAGAAACCATTAAAATTTATGGTATCATAATAAGTTTATTGTATCATTGATTCCAAATCCAGGAGGACTCTGATCACACTATGATTATACAAGCTGTGATAGCAACTGTGCTTCTTCCAACAGGTAACATTCCAGGCTTGCAGCATTTCTGAAGCAAGGTATCTCTATGATCAGCTAGCCACAATCTGCCCCATTGTGGTAAGTAATGGACTTCTGTCACATCAGCTCTTCATTGTGTGGAAACCAACACATATAAAAAAATAACATCTAAATTAAAGAAAAAACAGAATGCTAATCATAAATTTGGCACTCTGAGAAAAGTGTCAGTCTGTTGCTAGGTTGTTGTATGAACACTGATTTATTTCATATCCAAATGACACTGCAAAGCAGATGATGTTTGTTTCTTCTCCTTTTGGCCTCCTTTCCGTATGCATGAGACGTGTGTTAAATAGTTGTAGAAGTAGATATCAGGCAGTTTTTTACTAAAATGACACAAGCTTGCTCCTTAGAACATGTTGTTTATTTTAACTCTGGTTATTTATTTTAAATCTGGTGTTATAAATGGTTTCTGCTTGCAGTTTTGAAACCGGTCCCTTTTGTAAGCATGTGGTTGTAAACAGGGATTATAAAAACAAACTGTTGGTCTGGTGTAGGTGGTAAGCAGAATCTGTTCTCAGCCAGGTATGTTGAAGCTGTGTCACTAAGGTGCTTGGCCAAACAAAAATAAACAAACCTGTCGCCAAGTGAACTTCTGGAGTTTGGAAGTGTGCAAGCAGAATATTTGGTAATTTGTCATGAAATTGGTTCTTGCCTCTGTCATCTTTGTGTTCCTTAAATGCTGCTCTGTAGTACTAATAAATTTGGAGAGTGTCAGATACCACTTCACTAACACTAACCCTTCATCCAGGCATTCTCTAGAGGTCCCGGTTAGAAATTTGTGGTTTTATGGGCTTCAGCTGTACGTTACACTGGAGTAGATGCTTCAGTTACTTCTGGTCCAGCAAATTTCACTTTACAGTGGGGTTGTATGTTGCTTTTTGTTCCTTGGCATGTCCTTTGTTTTCACATCAGGCTGATTTATTTTAGATGGCATTGAGTGCTGCATCTCCATTCTACAGAGGCTACGTGTCTGATATCGACTGTCGCTGGGGAGTAATCTCTGCATCTGTCGATGATCGAACACGGGAAGAGAGAGGGCTAGAGGTAAGTACTGCTAGTAGTAGGTTTCTGTGATTTTCCAGGGAAAAAAATTAAATCTACGTTAGTATCAAATTCTGCTTGTGCTCCTCAGAATCCATAATGAGGGAATATTACAGTCTTTGTGGTAAATATTGCAGAGGTAATGCAAACATTTATCCTGGTTGTATAGCTTATATTAGCAAATACATATTTTTAGTTAGGTGTGGAATCCCAGTAGAGCTTTGCTCTCACTCCTCCACAGCTTGTTAAAAAAGGTCCCTCTGTGATGAAACTTTCCAGTCTGTGCTTGAGCCAAAATAGCAAAAATTGCTTTGAATTAAATAGCAGGCGCTGCTGAGTAATCCAGTAGTATATACATGAATAAATAAAGCCAGTTGTCAGAACTTGATCTTAAGGACGTTGTCTAACCAGGAATTGGCATTCAAAGCACTTACAAGATTATAGAAAGAAAAATTTTAAAAAATCTACTAGAAATATTTTTGAACGTTTTAAGAGCATCTCTAACAATATGCACATAGTGGAACTGTACTGGTATGTGTTGCAGTAGGTATAATAATGCTTTCCAGATACTTGGGGTGATGGTATATTTCTGCTTTTAGAGAGTTCTGGTCAGTGTGTGATGACTGGTTTTTTTGCTCTGATACATACATCTGCAAACAAAATAATCATAATTCCAAGATTGCTTTCTGTTAAATCTATTTAAGACTTGTGCTGTGAATAATTTTAATTGAGGCTGCAGGGTTTTTAGAAACAGGATAATAATTCTCACATAAGTGTCATTAGTGAGCAAAACGTAGATAACATTGTTAACAAGCTGTTAAAATATTGTATTCTTAAATTATATAGCCACTGAAGAACAACCATTATAGAATCAGTAAATCCAGATATGATTCCATAGACAGTTATCTATCTGAATGTGGTGAGAAATACAATGACATTGATTTGACAATAGACAAAGATATCTACGAGCACCTAATAAAGGAAGGTAAGTGTTTGCTTCGTTATGAGCAGGTTAAGAGTTATGCTTGCAGTGTGTTGGCAATATTTTACGTTTGCATTCTTGCTTTTCAATCATTGTACATCCCTCAGAGTGACTCCTTCTCAGGAAGTATCCGTTCATCTTGGTCTTGAGAGTTTTTGTAGAGTTTTCATGTGTAATGGAAACTGTCCCTAATTCCAGCTTGAGAAGATCAGTGTTTGATGCATTAATGTTTTATCTTTATGGAGAGGGCAGAACTTCAGGAAACATGGCACAGAGGTACATCAGAAAACAGGATACTCGCTGCTGTTTTCAAACAGGAATCTGTTCTTTTTTATTTTTAGTTTTTCTCCTTAATCGTTTCCTTCCTTCCTGAAGTCATCATTTAGACTCTTAACAGGATGTGATGTGGTGGGTTGAGGTAGTATTGCAGAGATGGATGTTTTCAGTTTTGTAAAACAAATAATCTCCTAGAGCCTGCTTTGCTATGTGTGAATTGTTTGTTTGAACTTTCATTTTGTAGGTATTGACCACCTTTTGGCACAGCATATTGCACACTTATTCATTCGAGACCCGTTGACTTTGTTTGAGGAGAAAATACATCTAGATGATGCAAATGAATCCGACCATTTTGAGGTTGTGTCTGATTTAGAGGAATTTAATAAATATATACATAAAATGCCTGTTCTTTGTAGTACTATTTAATTTGAGAATGGCTATATTAACTAAGAACTTTTTTCTGAATTTTTTGCTTTATCTATCTCTTTGGCTTATTACTTCACAGTTATAAGCACATTTATTTATTTGCTTTATCATTTATTCAAGAGAAGGCAGTGGCCTATACTTTAAACCAAATAAGATCTTTAGATCCCAACCTATACTATATAAGTGTTATGGGGAACTGTTTCTTTTTATGGCTTCCTAAAAGCTGTTTTGCATAACGTTTTTGTATAAATGTCTCTCTCATACAGCTTTATGAAATAATAGCTATGCTAGTAATATGTATTACTATTTGGGATGCATCAGCCTCTCATAAAAAAAAAAAAAAAAAAAAGTCAGCTAAATCTCAGCCCCTAATATCTTTTCCATAATCCTCAAACAAAATAGCATGAAAAAGTGTAATGTATTTGCTTTTAAGACGGGTAGTTATACTTTGGCTTCCAGAAAGTCATTCCATTTAGTTTGGAAGTGCTTCTCTAACTTCATGGGCTGTTCCAGGGAAAATACTAGGACTCTAGCTATCTGGTTGTTTTTCTTTTATGTTACAGAATTATGTATCTCTTGATTGTGACAGATTATTTCATGTGCTTTGCAGAATATTCAGTCTACAAACTGGCAGACTATGAGGTTTAAACCACCACCTCCAAATTCAGATATTGGATGGAGAGTGGAGTTCAGACCTATGGAGGTAAGGAAGGTGTCAGTTTGCACAAAAGCACATTTCCTTTCAAGTGGAAAGTACCAGGCACTCTGCCATTCAGGATCAAGCCCTTATTACTTATGCAGTGTTTTCTCCCCTCTCTGAACTGCTAGGCACAAGTGAAGTGGACAGCAGAGTTTAATCAGACATGGACTATGGGAATTTAACTGACAGGAGAAGCTACTGTGGCATGCTAATGGATTTGGGGTGATGAGGAAAGGAATTAAGCTTTTATTAAAGCAACAGTAAACAAAGCCCCATTTAGCTTCTAGAGGCTCCAATACTTTTCCTGGTACTAAACAATTCCACTGTCATTGTTTGTTTTACAAAAGTGGTTTTATTTTATAGCTGTCTGTATCTGAGCTCTGTGAATTTTATCCATTTAAAGTTGAAATTAAAAGCTAATATACATTTATAATTACACAGAGAGCCTGAAGGTACAGGTTATTAGTCTTTTGAAACACGAGTGTGTTTTGGCATTGGATTAAAGTGTTTAGTTTGGAGTATGTGCATGCCTTGTGCATTTGAAGTCTCTGCTGATGATTCCAGCTTGTGCATCACCATCTCTGCTAGCAGAGTGTGTATGAGTACAGGTACCAACGTGAACATTCAAGTTTTAAAGTTGTCCAGATGTTTATCTTCTCCATGAGTATATTCCCACTATGTAATTTAATCATTAATCCTTTCACATCTAGGTCCAGTTAACAGACTTTGAAAACTCTGCATATGTTGTGTTCGTGGTATTGCTGACGAGAGTGATTCTGTCATATAAACTGGATTTTCTCATTCCTTTGTCCAAGGTGAGCATGAAAGATAACTTGCACTGTCTGATTTTTATCCCCTGCAACCCAGGAACTAATATTGGTGCACTTACAGAACAGTAATTTTTTTCTTTCGGTTGTCATCTGTACCAGTATTTTGAACCCATTTCAACTCTACATTATTAAGCAAATAGTTTACTGCTCACTCATGGGATTAAGCTCATAGAAAAATACTGTGAGGATTTCTGTGATGCCTAACAGTGACTACTGCAGAAATGTTGGGAAACAGCATTGTCAAAATGCTATTTTGAGACCACAAAAGGGCATGTTTCCACATTTTACATGTGGGAAAAATAACCTGTGAATGTCAAAATTAGGTATTAATTTTGATATGGATGTTGCTTAGGTCTTGTGTTCTTATTCTCTTTTTTTGTTGGTATCTGGTGGGGAAAGTGAAAGGAGGATTTCAGCATGTTTAGTGTTACACAGAATTTGAGTGAAAACAAAGTCACAGCTGTGACTTGTGTTTTGACAGAGCAGCCATGCAAAGTGTGTTTTTTCCTTAATCTTGTCCTCACAATTGTTTTGAGTGAAACTGTCCCTGTATGTCTTCTTTCTTTGGCACCTGAACAGGAAATATCTTTAAAAATGGTAGTGCTGTAATGTTACAGGTAACTTTAATAGAGGTCTCATAGTGCAGAAGGCTTCTGACAGATTATATACTAGAAATATTGCCAGCACTGGCTACAGTAGCTCTACTTAGTGGTTTTAATTAAAATGGAGAAAAATACTGAATGTGTAAATTAATAGTAACCATACCCTACTGTTTGTATGATTTCTAAAAAGATAAATTCTCTTCTTGATATCAGGGGGTTCAGACTTCATAAATAATGCAGCAATTCAGCATTTAAAGTGCTTAATTATGCTGTTGTTTGGAGTGTCAGAAAAGTGCCAAGATTTTGAACTAGTGAATGCTAGTTAGGACTGAAAAAGAGATCAGGTGTTGAAAGAGCCTGAACAGAGCTGAGGGAAGCATAAAATTTTCTGAGCTTGCCAAGCAATTTGGCAGGTAAGGCAACATAGAATTACACAACCATTGGTAAGTTTGCCTCTTTCAAGTAAAATAATACAGGTTTACAGGGCTAATCTCACATTGATCTTTGCTGTCTGATTGAGTGTGGTTGTACTCGAGTCAGCTAGGACTGGAGTTCTTTTTAACTTTGAAGACAGCCTGTTGTGTAAATAGATTTTATAATCTAAAATTAAGGAAAACACTTTTGAAAACAAAGCTTTGAAAGGTAAGAGGTGAGGAATTTTCATTGCCCTTAATTAACTGTCAAAAACAAAAAATTGGGTAATGGCAAAGGCCAATCATATTCCTTCTTCTGAAGACAACACAGTTAAGCTAATGTCCAAAAGCTGTGTGATGTTGATTCCCTGTGTGATGTTGTCCCATACTGACCAAAGAACTTGGACAAAATCTTCTGTCCAGAAAGATAGAGCAGTGCTCACGTCATTTGCAGAGCATATGAGCAATGTTACTTATTGAAAAGTCTGCAATTTAAAACTTTTTTTACTAGCAATCTAAATTTATCTAATAGATGTTTGGGTATAGAATAGATACAATTCCTATACTAGTTTACTGGAATTCTCTTTATGAAAGTTTAGTACAGTGATAATTCTTCTAAAGACTTTGATTTTGCTAATACAAGCATCATATTATGGCTAGGGAAATGCCAATTTTCTTCTTCTGTACTAATTTAAATTGTAGCTAAATAAGCAAAGAAGTCTGCCAGATGGGATGCAACCTGTTAATCACAGCTGTTCCTGTGTTTTCATCCAAACTTAGAAGATTAGTACAGCATGTTGTAACATAATACCATTATCTTTTCTGCTGGAGACCTAATTTCATAGGGCATCATCTCTTCATGGTTTTGCCCTGGACACCTAAAGGAGGAAGCAAAACTTAACTCCACAGCTTGGCTTTATGTGATGAAATACTAAGAAACATAGTAGGTGTTTCAACAACTGAGACCAAAATGTGAGGGTCTGCAAGAATCCTACTGTTACAGAGTGCCACAGATCTCTGAAATATTTCTTTTGACAGGTGGATGAAAACATGAAGATGGCCCAGAAAAGAGATGCTGTCCGGCAGGGAATGTTTTACTTCAGAAAGGACATTTGCAAAGGTATCACAACAAGCTGTTTCATGAATACTGGTGTGGCTGTTTAGTTTATCTCTTGCCTTGTAACTGTTCCTTCCTTTCCTTCTGTCACCCCCAAAGGTGGAAACACTGTTGTGGATGGATGTGGCTCTGCGCAGAACGGGACAGGCACTACTGACACACAGGAAGAGTACACCTTAATGAGCATTGATACAATTATAAATGGGAAGGTAATAGCCTTTTTCTACATACAACTTTCCCCTCCTTTCTGCCCTCTGAGAAACCAGATCAAGCCTGATTTATGCTGACTCTGTTTTTTTTTTACACAGGAAGGAGTCTTTCCTGGTTTGATCCCAGTTTTGAATTCCTATCTTGAAAACATGGAAGTGGATGTGGACACAAGGTGCACCATCCTAAATTACCTGAAGCTAATAAAAAAGAGAGCATCTGGTATGTTCAGCACTCTTGGTCTGAGTAGCATTTTCCCTGGCATTTTTCTGCTTAGACAAAAGCCAGGCTGTTCTCTAGTTTTCAGCTGGGTAAAACTGGTGGCTTCTGGGCCTGTCTAGTTAAGTGTTAAATTATAGAAGCAAAGGACTGGAGTGTGTTGTCTGATTTAAGTCTGGTCCTGTCTAATGGTAAGTGTTCCATGATGCATTTTAGAACTTAAATTTGGAGTAATCATTACAGTTACAGCTTAGAGAGCAGTCTTATATACCAGTCCAGGATTTCTCTTTCAGCACCACTTACTGCTGCTTTAGCCATGATATTTCTCAGTTGTAAGCTGTGGATTATTCCAGTTTATTCTCAATCTTAAACCCAATGTTCCTGACTGCAGCCTGTCTAGCATGAGACATGCCCACAAAGAGTGGCCATTTTTCTGATTTCTCTCCTGAAATGGTGAACACAGAGCACTCATGAGAGTTAACTGCTGGCACCTTATCTGCTGTGGCTTTAACCTTGCCCTGACATAGTTCATCTGTGCTTCAGTGGCATCTTCTCTTGCAGTACAGCCAGGTATTGCTCTCCTGATCTCCACCAAGCTGGTGTGTGACTGCCACCACTCAGTGACACACTAGAGATTTGCTGGGCAGACAGCAGCTGCTGACCACCACCAAATATTAATGAAAGCAATATTAAGATAGCAACATCAAGTGATCTTTGTCCTGGCTCCTGGCTGTCATCTGTGTAGGCTTCTTCTCAGCCACAGGTGGTGCAATAATCACAGTGCTCAATGGCTGTTCACAAATATGATTTCCACAATCATTGCCTCACCCTTCTTAGAGCAGTTACACTTTTGGTCGCCGTAAAGTCATACAAGAAGAAATGCCACAGTTTGATTACATGCTGTTTCAAAAATGTAGTTCCTGTAGTTTTGCATGTTTAAGTGGTCTTCCCAGCTATTTTATGGTTCCTGCATTATAGGATGTTTCTCTACTTACTTCTCATCAATATTCATGATTTTGTAAACTTTTCTAGTATATTTTTGCTTCCAAACTTGCAATTCCCTTTGTCTTGTCTCTACTTGCTTGGTAGTTGTCTCACACCTTTTGTCAGACTGTGGTTCCCTTTCCTGCTACTTGTATCTTGTTTTCCAACTGTGACAATTCTGTGATTCTTGGAGACCTGCACACTTTCTGACACTGTAAATTTACGTGGGTCCAAAGGATGAGGAGTGATTGGGCTGCCTGACCACTAGGTGTCTGTGTTGCTCTGGGCTGCACTGGTTTTCTGTTTCTTCCGGCACTGTTGGCCTGCTGTGGCTTTTAGGTCAAAAAATGAGTCTCTTTTTATCCTCTGCTCATCTCCCAACTCAACTGATTTTCTGTCAGACTCCCTGCTTCTAATTGGTTTGACAGTTTCCACGGGAGTTTTTAGTGCCTGCAATAAATAATGCTTCTTGAGTGTATTTTTTCTGCCCTCTTTTTATACAGAAGTGTGAATTTGGGGCTTGTTTATTTAAAAACATGAGTGCTGGGTTTTGAGGGACATTTTTATTTCTAATAACCTTTTTTATTCTGCTTTTTTTCCCTGAACATTTTGCAACCTTTCTGATTTTTATTAGTGTGTCTCTGTTCAAAACCACTAATAGGTTATTTTTAAGCAGTCCTGGATGCTTTTAATTTGTGTGTTCCTCCTTGCTCTCCCTCACTTGGTTCTTCTTTTTGTACTATTCTTAAACCAAAGATTTCTGAGGTCCCAGCAGCTAGCAATGAAAGTTTTGCTAAATTCTTCAAGCATCCCATCAGCCTACCTTAATGTCTTAGTGTCAGTCATCTTACACTTGCACTAGTTGAGGTTTGCTTGCATGTGCTGCATTCAGGGGTAAGATTCAGTAGCCTAAACACAGTCAAAGTAGGCACAGCAAAGGTAGCAGCTGAGTTGGGTGGATAGGTACAAAATTACTTTTTTAATATATAGTTGTTGCGAAGGTGTCTGTTGGTTCTCTCGGCCAGTTTCTCTGTTAAGTGACATGTTTAAGACCCCTTGCTATACCCTCTGTTAATAGCACTTGTTTTAGTAGCTACTTCTCTCTGCATTGTCTCATTACAACATACAAAAGCTTGGAGATGGCACCAGATGAGAGACTCTTAGGCTGTCAGTGATCTGTCAGCTTAATTATGACTGCAGTTTAACCACACTAAATATATATATATATATGTATATACAGGAATGTATTTCTCATTAAAGCATGAACTGATCACTAATTGTGTATATAATGCATAGAACTTTGTGTCTTTCTTACTGCTAAATGAAGTGTATAAACTGAAATCTGACTCCCCCTTGCCCACAGGAGAATTAATGACAGTTGCTCGATGGATGAGGGAATTTATTGCACAGCATCCAGACTACAAGCAAGATAGTGTGATTACTGATGAAATTAATTACAGCCTTATTTGGAAATGCAACCAAATTGCTCAAGGCCAGGCAGAGTGTCCTGAACTCTTGGGGGTAGGATTTAATAAGAAACAAAGTGGAAACAAAACTGGCTCTTTGTAATGAATGAATGTTTCTTAAATAACAAAGTTTAAGCCTTTTAGCAAAGCACTAGCGAAGATACTGTGAATCTGGCACAGTTTCATGGTGTGAAGACCAAAACAGGGATACTGCACTATAAAATGGGCCAATCTGCCTAAATATTCGTTTAAGGCATCCTAAAATGGGCATATTCTTATTGTTGAGGTTTATACAATGTACATGTAAATAGTAAAATATTTTTGATTAACATCAATGTATTTTAATAACATTGTATCTAAAGTTATTGTGAATTAGCTGGTAACTTTTTTATGCTTATTCTAGAAAAAAAAATTGTCCTGGACAGCTTTGTAAATGTAATGGTACTTGTATATTATATGCATTCCAGTTACTGAATGTTTACTGTAATTTTTTTAACCTGGAATGTGCTAAGTAATCTACCTTATTGTGTAAGAAAAAAAAAAATCTTCTGGACCGGTCTGAATCACAGATACTTCTTCCTTCCATTTGGGATTTGAAAGTATGTAGGAACATATAAACGCATGTGCATCCTATTAGTGAGTCTTTACAGCAGTTTCTCAGTTGCCAAATGACCTGCATCCACTATAAACTGTAAAATTCAGAGAAACAGATCTGCCTTTATTCAGATAATGCCTGCAGGTGCATTGTTGTTTTTTAGTCCCCCCTCTGAAGTAAATCTGTGCACAGTTCATAATTTTTCCTGATGATATAACAGAAAAGCAGTGAAGGGGGAGATGTGGTAAAAGAAAGGAAGAAATGAGAGCTGAACATAAAGCTTTCTTTACAAAAGAACCAGAGATCTGCTCTGGACTTCAGCAGCACCCCTTAACTGCTCTTTCTCCCACATCATTGCTGTCCCCACAGCTGTCAGTGACTGCAGCACAAAAACAAGGACCTGACCATTTCTTCCTAAAGGTTGAATTTCACATTTGTCATTCATTATTAGAAATATTTTTGTCAGCATGTTTATTTTCTGTAAGGTACTTTTTGTAGATAGCTGAGTTACCTACATAACTGTAGGTATGAAAAATTTAATCCCTTCTAGAAAATAGTTATAAAGAAATTATGGAATGCACTAATTCTTTGAATTGGAAGCCAGTGCTGGGGAGTGACTGTAAAGTATTTAAAACTATACATTACAACTGTAAATAAAGCAAACTGAAGGGGCCTTTTTGATTTAGCTTCTTAACTGACTTCTAGGAGTGAATTGCATTAGGGGTAGATTCCACAAAGCTTGATGAAGCATATATAAATACTTAAGGTGTAATGATTTTTTTAAAAAGAACTAATGGAGAAATTGCAATGAAGAGGTGCACTGAGAATAAACTTTAGACTTTGTTTTGTTGTTCACAGGTGTGCTTTAGAGAATAAAAAAAAAAAAAGAATGCTTTTTTTTCTGCAGTGGTGAATTTGCTTTAAGATGTAGACATATGGTAATTTAGTTTCTGTAATAAGGAAATAAAAATAAAATTTGCAGTATGTGTTGCTCACTTGCATGATGTGAACCCACATATTCATACTCAAAAAAGGATGAGTTGTGTTCCTGGCTCACCTTACTCACTTTGTTCACAGTGAAACTTCTCAGGGGTAATGGGCATTGTCATGGTAGCATCTCTCTGACTACACAGTATCAGGTGCTGTGTTTAGATGACCCCTTAAAAAAGTCAAAATGCTTTCCTACTGGTACTGTATTAACAGTTGTCCTTTTTCCCTTTCAATTGACATTAAATCACCCTTCTGGCCTAGGAGTGGCTACTGTCCTGTGAGCAAGACCAGATTTTGTGATGCTTAAAAGCTGTGGCTAAAAGTTTCCCTCATGAGTTCTTGTATCCATGTTTTCAGAAGAGACAATGAAGATGAAACACAAAGCTACTGCTTGTTTGTTGAGGCATTTGTGGTTATGGTATCTAAGCAGTTTGCATTCCCCAGATGAAGAATTAAGGTGTGTGTTCCAACCTGTTCTGCTTGGTGTGGCAGCGTGAAGGCTCTCACAGGGTGAACCAGAGTTGCTGCAGGGAAGTGCTGCAAGCTTTGCCACTCGTTTTGAGTGTACCTTAGAGGTCATATCTGCACCCAGTCCAATGTGGAGAAGCAAGTCTAGGGCAAGCCTCAGACTCTGGCTGACCTTTGGCAAAGAGCATGAGCAACTCCCTTCAGCTATGAATTTAGAATTTTGGGTCCTGCAGTCATGAAGTGTTTTAATGGAAATAAAAAGGAGGGGATGAAGCATCAAGCACCTGAGGTGAAATGTGGTTGATTCCTTTCCCAAGTATCTTAGTAAGGTGCCAGTGTCAGGGTTTAGGCACACCAAAAACCAGAGGACAATTGCTCTCTCTGTTGCTCCCATCCACCCTCGCAAGGGAAGATAAAAGGCAAAGAAAGAGAGACATAAAGGTTGGAAATTTAAGAGTGGAACAGGGGAAGGGCAGTAACACATGGGATAAGGAACAAATCTGTACAAATACAACTTACCCAATGCTTGATCTCAGTGGCAGACAAGTGTCTGAGAGCCCTTTGAGGCAGGTCTGACTCGGGAGAGCAGTCCATGGCTCTTCCCAAGACTTGATGGATTTGGGTTCTGAGGGGCATTGGGCAAATTGATGGGAAAGCATGAGACTCTCCAAGATCTCAGAGCACAGTGAAGCACCAAGGAAGAAAGGAGCAGGAAGGGGGTCAAGCTTCCAGTCCTCCTGGCTTTTGGAAGGATGCCAGGAAATGGGAAGGAATACTGACACCTCTTTGCTTGACCCCTCCTAGATCCCTCAGGATCCTAAAGATCTCTCTTTAGGTTCTTGTATTGATACAAAAATTTAGCTTTGTCTGCTCTTACGATAACAGTCAGCCACGGTACTTCCCATGATCTCTGATGTGTTGGCCCCAGTTCAACCCCAATAATTTGCTTCATGCCTTCCACTCAAGTTTTGAGCTAGAAAATCCTATTACTACTTCCAGAAGTCTTGCTATAAACAATACTCTGATGACCCATTTTCTTTTGAGTGTCTATTCAAGTACAAGTGTCTTTATTTCTGCATTATTTTAGCTATGCTTTTATGATGCCCTGAATCTGGTGGCTTCTTTTGTGTGTGCAGAGCTCTACAGTTTGCTTTTTTGGGAGTGGTGCATCAAGAGCTTCATACAGTATTTTGGTCCTGCAAAAGCAACCTGACCTCTGAAACAAGCACCACGCAGCTTCTAGGACTCTTGAAAAATGACCTCATCTGTTGTTTGCAGTCATTTTGTTTAATATTTTTCAGTGGGTTAAATTTGATGTGCTGGTACAGATTTGCAGCAAATTTGAGCAAGATGGTTTGCTACACAGGAAGCTGGAGACAGGGGTGGTGATGGCTGAGTTTATTTCAGCAGCTTGTGTGGATGGTGAGAGCTGGGTTTCAGCAGGAAATGATCCTTGTAATCCCATCCCAAGAGCCAGGCACCTCAACAGCTCCTAAACACCTCTTAAGGGTAAACAGCAAGACATATGCTTGCAAACAGATGCTAGTAATGATGTTCTCTACTCCAGAGGAGCAGGTGAGGGGACAGAAGTGCAAGAGTTCACCTTGCTGCAGAGGGCATCAGAAACTGGCTGTTGATTGTAATGCTGAGCAGTGCAAGAGCCTGTGATTTACTAGAGAATAGAAGAATGTGCCATTTGAGCATTATAAGTAGACACCCTGTGTCTCTCAAGGTCTGAAGACCTGGTGCTTCATTGGAATTTTCTTGAAGCCACTTTGGGGAGAAGCAGAAACAACATAAGTGAACAGAGATCTTTGCATTGGACAGGTGGCAGAGTAACAAGTTTTGTGAGTCTCATCTGGTGAGCCAAACCAAACCTGTCCACACAGCATCATCTGTTGTGCTGTAACCTCTCTATAGAATCGTAGAATCATAGAATTGGCTGGGTTGGAAGGGACCTCAGAAATCATCAAGTCCAACCCTTGATCCACTCCCGCTGCAGTTACCAGACCATGGCACTGAGTGCCACATCCAGTCTCTTTTTAAATATCTCCAGGGACGGAGAATCCACCACTTCCCAGGGCAGCCCATTCCAATGCTTGATCACCCTCTCAGTAAAGAAATTCTTTCTAATGTCCAACCTAAACCTCCCCTGGAGCAACTTGAGACCGTGCCCTCTTGTCTTGCTGAGGGTTGCCTGGGAAAAGAGACCAATCCCCCCCTGGCTCCATCCTCCTTTCAGGGAGTTGTGGAGAGTGATGAGGTCTCCTCTGAGCCTCCTCTTCTCCAGGCTGAACAGCCCCAGCTCCCTCAGCCTCTCCTCATAGGATCTGTGCTTTTTTGTGCTCCTTAACCAAAGGGCAGCAGAGTGCACACGGTTTAGAGTGTTCTACAGGAATCAGGTTTAAATTAATGGAGAGCTGACTCACAGTGTCTCTTACTTGTCCCTTACTAAAGAACTAACACTGAGACAAGTCAAAGGTGCCCTTACAAATACTTACTAGAAACAAAAATAAAGAAAAAAGATAAAAAAGAAAAAAAAAGAAAAAGAAAAGAAAAAAGATAAAAAAGAAAAAAAAAAGAAAAAGAAAAAGAAAAAAAGAGAAGAAAAGAGAAAAGAAAAGAAAAGGAAAAGAAAGGAAAAAAGAAAAGAGAAGAAAAGAGAAAAGGAAAGGAAAGGAAAGGAAAGGAAAGGAAAGGAAAGGAAAGGAAAGGAAAGGAAAGGAAAAAGAAAAGAAAAGAAAAAAGGAAAAGAAAAGAGAAAAAAGAAAAGAAAAAAGAAAAGAAAAGAAGAGAAAAAAAGAAAAGAAAAAAGAAAAGAAAAGAAAAGAGGAAAGAAAGGAAAGAAAAGAAAAGAGAGAAGAAAGAAAAGAAAAGAAAAAAAAAGAAAAAAAGAAGGGTGGAGATTAATGATCTAGGTTTGATTGCTTCCTTTCTCTGTGTATTGTGTTGACCCTGGCCAGCAGCTGAGCACCCGCAGCTTACAGTCGCCTGCTCCCTCCCATGGGACAGAGGAGAGTAGGAAGAGTAAAAGCAAGGTTTGTGTGCTAAGACAAGGACAGTTTAATAAGGGAAGGAAAGAGGAAAAGGGCAAGTGATGCAAAAGCAACCACTCACCACCCACAAGCAGCCTGATGCCCAGCCCCCCCACCTTCTTCTGCTCTGCCAGTTTCACAGCAGATCTTGGTTCCATAAGGTATGGGGCATCCTGTGGGTCAACTGGGGTCAGCTGTCCCAGCTGTGTCCCTTCCTGACCTCTTGCCCATCCAGCCTCTTCTCCCTCTTTGTGCAGTTCTCTATGTATGTACAGATAACTGCAGTGGGAATTTCCATCACTTAATTTAGGAAAAATTTAAAGTGTTAACTGGATTTTCTTTTGAAGGTCACAACAATTCCTACCCATATTGCATAAAACAATTCAGTGAATCTCAAATCCCTGGGATTTCTGCAGCCTTACTTTTTCTTCCTCCTGTGGGCCAGCAGTGAGATCTCCCTGGGTTTTGGCATGTGGGTTCTTGCCCTTGGAGGCAGTTCCTGTGGCCTTTGAGCAAGCCCTGGAGGTGGCAGCAGCTCAGCTCATCTCATCTCTCTCTCCACCACTGGTGCTAAAATCCATGGAGCTCTGCTCTACTGTGCTCTTTCTCAGAGTCTGGAAGTTCAATATGACTTGTGATGTTTGTCATCAAGCTACAATGTCCCAAGCCCCTGGTCCCAGACCAGGTCTGTTCATACACAGATGGTGGTGCTGACCACCACCACTGGCCATGCTGTCAGCAGCCTCAGCTGAGATGCTGCTCTTATACTTTACAGCCACTCCTCCTTTTCCAGGGATCACTGTGATGTGGTGGCAGTACATCCCAGCTTTTCCAAATCCAGTTAGCAATGTTTCCCAGCCAAGTTCAGAAAGCTGGCTTCCCATATGGTTTTCCTAATAAAAAAAAAAAAAAAAAAAAAAAAAAATTGCACAGGAAAAATATGTTCTGTTTAGAAATCTGCAATTTGTTCATAATATTTACCAGAAAATCTGCTGAAGCTTATGCAGATTTCCTCCTTTTCTGCTGACATATATTTGCATGAAATATCATGTTTGTACTGTTGTGCCTTATGAAATTATCTCCTCTGTGGCCTCTCTATATACTGGTTATCCACAGGGTCCTTCTGAGCCTGAGGAGACCAGCAGCAGGTATGCCAGTAGAGCTTTAATAATTTTCTGGGGATACTGGGAAAGAAGTGACACCCCAAGCCTGCAGTTTTGTAGCTAGCAGTACTTTGCTCTGCTCCCACCACTTTTCCTGAAGCCCAAATTAAAAAGGCAGCTGCAGTGCAGCTAACAGTGCCCCATGGATGAGCACATTTCTGGGCAGAACACCTGGTTTCTGATAGAACTTTATCAAAGTTTGCGGGAGCGGCAAAGAAAATGCGTGCAACCAATATGGTTGATAAACGAACTTCTGGTTTATTGCGCAGCAACTTTTGCTTATATAGTGCTTCCGTGACCACACCCCAGCCACCAACATAACTTTTTATTGGACACCCGGTGTGTTTACCTGTAGCACAGCGAATCCCTGGTGCAGGTAGCACCGGAGTATGGGCCGATCTAATTGGCCCCCCAAACATGGGGTTGGGCATAGCAAAGGGGTCGTACCCCCTATCTCTTCGAGAACATTCAGGAATATTCTCCAACATTCTCCAAACCTCTCTAACATTCCCCAACAAAAGTTGACAGATGCAGTATTTATTCTGACCATATTTGCAAAGTATAATGGAAGTTGTTGAAAGTCCCTGATTTATTTTATTTATTCTCTCCCAAATCAGCCTGGGGAGTGTAAAGGCTCCAAGATGGGTAGCCCTAAAAGTGAATCTTACTACAGGCAGCACTGCTGAGCCACACTCCTCTCTTGGGTATTTCTGGGTCCTCCTTGCTGAGTTACCACCATTCTGAGCAGAAGTAACATGGTCTTGACTAGCATCCTACTTTGCTGGAGCCACCAGCAGGTTGCAAGCAGCCCCACAGCCCCGGGTGGTTCCTGCTGCCTGCATCCCATGTCTGCCACCCCTGCTGCAAGGGCTTAGGGACAGGAGTGACAGCATCTCATCTCCCTTTCAATAATGCAGTGTGTTTCCAGAAGTTTAACTGTCTGTAAATGCTGGTGGCAAATTGATCAACTGGATGAAAAGCTACAGCTTGTGTTTAAGCAAGAAATGGTTGTATGGTCTTTTCTAAGTCTAACTTAGAAAACAGCCTAACAGGCTGCTAGTTTAGCCCAGGAGTTTAGTTACATATGTCAAAGATATTAAAAAAAATTACTCCTGTTATGTGACCTAATAAGAGTCCTGTAGTCATGCTGGCAGTGAGAAGGTAAAGATGACCCCAGTGAAGCAAAACAAGTGTGGTATCCAGAGACAAATCACAAATGAAGATGTAGGCACATGATGGTTCCTTGTAATTGACTTCTAGAATTTGTGTTCTGGCTGGAAAAACTCTAGTTTATAACATATTTAAGCAATAACAACTGTTCTTACTGTGGAGAAAGGCCAAGATCCTACTAAATTCACTTAGATCAAAAAAAGCAGGTTTTTATGTGGGTGATGGTACAGATTTTGATGAAGGGCTCTTCACGAGTGCCTTGTTATGTGACCACAGCCAGTCCACGTGGGAGCAAGGAGCTGCTCTGTGTATGTTTCCCTGGCAGTTCACATTTAGAAGAGGGTGGGGGCAGCAGGGAAGAAAACATAAAGAAGTGAAGCCTATTAGCATCAACTCCGGAACGTCCTGCTTTACTTCCTGCTCTTTGATTTGCACTGTGGGAGCAGCTGTGCCAAGATGACCTCAAGCTCTCCAACATTTTTCAGATCAGTTTATTCTTTCCCTTAAACCATTTTCTAGGTTGGACTACATACCTTCCTGTTGGTTCCCATCCATGCACACACAGGCAGTGCTGGACATCTAATCCCTGCCAGTTTACTCACAACATGGGCATTCAGAGGCCAAGAACTTGCAGTATTTTTTTTGGCAGCGTAAGAGACTGGGACTCCTTGCCCAGAGACCATCACACAAGCTGCCTAATGGAAAACAGGAAAACCTTCCAGTGGAAAAAAACTCTCTACCAAGGGGAAGCAAGGTTGGGTATCACCAGCATTTCATACCCTTCACCCCACCCTGCAGCATTCCTCTGCATTACTCATCCCTCTGCAGCAGCCATGGCACATCTGATTAAAAAGCAATAGCACAGAGGATCTCCAGGGATATTACCTGTTGGAGGCCATGCCAGCAGCTCATAGAATCATAGAATTGTCTGGGTTGCAAGGGACCTCTGAGATCACCAAGTCTAACACTTGATCCACTACTGCTGCAGTTACTAGACCATAGCACTGAGTGCCACATCCAGTCTCTTTTTAAATATCTCCAGGGATGGAGAATCCACCACTTCCCGGGGCAGCCCATTCCAATGCCTGATCACCCTCTCAGTAAAGAAATTCTTTCTAATGTCCAACCTAAACCTCCCCCAGCACAACTTAAGACCGTGTCCTCTTGTCTTGCTGAGAGTTGCCTGGGAAAAGAGACCAACCCCCACCTGGCTACAACCTCCTTTCAGGGAGTTGTAGAGAGTGATGAGGTCTCTGAGCCTCCTCTTCTCCAGGCTGAACACCCCCAGCTCCCTCAGCCTCTCCTCATAGGATCTGTTCTCGAGTCCCTTCACCAGCCTGGTTGCCCTCCTTTGGACCCGCTCCAGGACCTCGATATCCTTCCTAAACTGAGGGGCCCAGAGCTGGCTCCCCAGAGCCTCTCTGATTTTGTGGAGCCAGAGATGTGGCAACAAAATGCTTTTTCTCACATACAAGCTGACTACTGAACACAAATGGCTTCTGCCTGTAGGGCTGGGTGCACCAGAGCAATGCAATACAAACTCTGATGTGATCCTTGAGCTACCACAGCGGTAGCATCACCTGCAGAGCCAAATAACCCCGGCACGGGGAGTGGCAAGAGAATGACAATGACAAACCAGTCAGGGTCCTCTCTGGGATGCGGTAGTGGCACGGGCAGGGGTGAGGCCTGCAGAAGCTCATTGCTAAGCCCAGGACCAGCTCTAGGTGGCCTCCTAAGTTCAGAGTCAACCCAGTCAGCTGGAGAGGGAAAATAACTCTTCTCTAGAGAATAAAGAGAAAAAGGAGCCAGAAAGCCAACAGTATTTCAGATCCAAACCTTCTGTGTATTCTGGCCCAAGTGTCTACTTGTGGGCTTAGCCTCAGCCCATGCAATCATGGGCATGCAAACCTCTTCATGTCCCGGTGTGCTGGGCACCCCTCAGGGAGCTCATCAGAGCAGCTGTGGTAGCTCTGCAGCCCTCATCTGCTGCTCTCCATCTGGGAAAGGGTGGAGGGAAGACGAGTGAGGTGGTGGGGCTGTCCGAGGGACACCCCATCCAGGACATGCTGTGTAAATGTCCTATGAACAGGGCAGAGGGGGTGCATGTTTTTAAAGGGCATGCCACAGCAGAGCCAGGAAAACAGACCAGCCTGCCCCGTTCTAGGCATTGAGTTCGGCTGCACAATTACACTGCTGAAAGCAAAATTGCCACTGCATGAGTTAAAATGTGTAACATCCAAGGGCTTCTGGATGTGAAGTATCCTAAACAGGCATGTGAGGTGAAAGGAGGATTCCCCTTTCAAATGTACTTTGGTCTTGCTCTTGAAATAGTCACTTCTAGACAACAAACTTCACTCACTGTTATAAAAAAAAAAAATAGTCAAAACTCTCTGAGCCTCTTCAGAAAATGGAACAAAATAACTTTTTTTTTTCCGCTTTTACTTTACTGCCTGACTGGCACAAGTCCCACTGCTTCTGCTGGGTGAGGGATAGGGGGATAGGGCCATTTCCAGAGGCACCTGTGAAAAGAGCTCCTGGACGGAGCATCCACGTGTTCCTAGAGATTTGTTCCATCTTTCCACTTCCCCATCACCCCAGCACATAAGGTATTGGTGTTATCTGCCCATTCGCACATAGGCCATGAGGTTTCAAAGAGCTTCCATGGGTAGCAGGGAGAGAGCAATCCAGCAGCACACTTTGGTCCCTCAGGATGTGACTCAGGCTTCCAGCAACCCAGCTTCACCTTGCCATAAGCTGATAAAATGTAACTCTTGCCCTGTATCCAAACCCAGTGACAAAGCAAGAAGGTCATCATCCTACCCAGGAGAAGAAAACCCCACACAACAGAAAGGAAACTCAAGATTCAAACTGCAACAAAAACACCAGGGGACAAGCTCCACGGGCTGCTGTGTTTCTCACTGGCTGCCTTCTGAGCTTGCATGTTTTTACAAAGATGTTCAAGGTTTTCAAGATAGACCAGAGCAAGTTGTTCTCTGGGGGAGAGGATTGCTTCCTCCAGGACTGTGCTGACCAGAGGAAAGGCTGAGCCTCCTGTCCAATGTCTTTTGCTCCTGTATAAACTCTGCCTCCTGATTTACCCTGCCTGCCTTACAGATAACTTCCTGCTCCTCTGCAGATGCACACTTGCAGCAGCCCTGCACCCTAAGGATGCAAAGTGGGAGATTGTGCCTGCTTCCTGCTGCCCACGTGCTGGAAGAGACAGAAAAAGCTGTGAATCAAAGACACCAGCATGAACCATCCACGTGTCCTCATAAAATGTCTCATTACTTGTCATTATGAAAGAAGACTCTGCAAGGACTGGACACCAGGATCAAGTGCCCAAGCTACAAGCCTGTGTGTGGCTTTTTTGTCCATGCATAACCAGAGGGAAAAAAAATAAGGAAGAAGGAAAAGAGGGTGATGCTGAAGAACTCCAGTTTGGCAAAGCTCAGTTTATCTGGTAGCTAATCTCAAAGAAACAAGCTGAGATTTCAGTGTGGGCAGAAGAAGACAGGTCTGCATAGAGTGAGCTGTACATTGTCTGCTTGGAGCCAGGGAAATGAAATTCTGCTTTTATCCAGAGGAAGGAAGACAACAGAAATGGACACCCACAGGCCATATAGGAGAGGTGAGAAGATGAGGATAACCCACCAAAGGCAACCTGATAAAGTGAGGAGATAGTCAGGAGGGAGTCTGGAATAAACCAGGGAAGGTTACATAGCAGGAAGAGTTCAACAGTGTCTGTGAAGTCTGATGGTGCAGGGTAAATAAGGCTGCCATATAACTTGGGATAGAAGGCTTTTTTGTTTGCAAAATTTTATCTTTAAAAGAAAAAAACCAAAAAACAAAACCAAACCAAAACTCCTCTAATTTTGAGCCACTCCTTACAACTTCTACATCCTCAAATGATTGCCAAGGAATGCTTTCATACCCTTACCTAGTTAGATTTGGCACGCAGCAAGGCAGGCCACAACTTCTCTGTGTCTGGCTACTGTGGAACCGGTTCTGACATGCAACTAGCAAGTCTTTTCCAGAAATCCTAGCAGTTCCTTCTTCCTGAGAAAAGCTGGAACTTCCATCTTCCCCCTGCTTCTTTCTCTGTGGCTGATAGGAACTGGAAAGGAATGAAGCATTTCTGGGGTGAAACAGTGCCAATACAGTGTGACTGGGCTGTTGGCCAGACCTCTGCTGAAATGTCAGGGCTTGGCGGTAAAGAGAGGGAATTTCTGGCAGGTGAGGCTGGATAGCAGCTGGGTCCAACACAATTTGGTGATGATGGCTGTGTCCTACAGCCATGGGACAGTGGCTGGAGATTTATGTCACTTATAGCAGAGAGCCTAACATAAGCCTGGGCTTTTGCAGGCTTACAGCGATTTTTTTAACTAGATTGGGTATGATAAAAGTTATTTCTGTCAACATTTTTTTCAAGATGGGTTGAGGCATCTGACCCTTGATCATTTGTTGTCTTCTATAAGGGTCTGAGATCCAGACTTCTCTCACATCCAAGTTTCTCAGGTATCACAGCACACACCTCCCCAGAGGGCAGCACTAAGAGAGCTGTGTTGGTCCAGCCCCTGCCCAAACCAGCTTGACCAAGACCCAGGGGGACTCAGTTTGGAAGGTGTTTGACAGGATATGTCAATCCACAAATTGCATGAGCAGCCAATTTCTTCTGTTCAAGAGGGACTTTGCACAAAAATATGTCTCAAATTTCATATGGGAGCTTTGTGGTTAGGTTACTTCTCAGAAAGTGCAAGGTCAGACACTCCACTCCTTCTGAGAGCTGAAATACACATAATATAATAATAATAACACAGAATACCTAAAGCAATTCCTTAATACACTTTTCAAAGGGTCTCTGGAAAGGATGTAGATTGTCCATCCTTTTTATTGGAGTTGGCTACCACAGAGAACAAAAGAGAAGGTATTTTAAAACCTTTGTATAAATTTCCACTGTGCTGACATTTTCACTACTGTGCGGTGTTCCTCCTGCCTGATTTCAGAAAGCATAAAACAGAGCTAGAGATGGCCAAGGCCAAAGGAGATTTCCAGAAAAATAGAAGGTCTTTCATAATGAAGGAGACAAATTAAGTTAGAGCTTGTTCTTTTGGAAAACAGGACTCTGTGTGTGTGTGTGTGTGTGTGTGTGTGTGTAACATGATAGGGGGACATCAAATTAAATCATCTAAGTAAATTTTGGAACTGATCACTTCAAGATGTCATGGACACCAAAATATGGAAAGGTTCAGCAGGTGGTTAGCCAAAGTAATGGAAAAGATGTAGCTACAGTAATTCAGTAGTGTCATCATCATCATCATTGTCATTACTATTGCTGTTACCTGGTTTAATATTCAGTGTTCTGGTTGCTTTAGTATGGGCACCATCATTGTCTGAGGAAAGTCCCCAGTGATAGGCTGCTGGAACATGGGAAATATGTCAGGGAAGGATCATTTTGCACTAGCTGTTTCTTGTGTTCTTTCCCTAAGCATCCACATCTGCCAGGGAGAAAGCATCCCTGATCTGACTGAGTGACTTTCTTACACAATTCAATGTCAATGGAGAAGAGGGCATAGGAGAAAGAATGGACTGCAGCCTAGCAGGCAGTCCCGGGTTTTGGGAACTGGATCATTGCCACTACTGAAGTACAGAAGAAGAGAGTTTGGGCCACTCAGACCTCTCCTCTAGCAGATAAACCCTCAATTATCAGGCCTACACTTGCCCTCTTCTGGTGGGAGCCATGACCATGCCTGGTTTTAATTCCTGTGGCACGGTTGTCAGTGTCTGAGCAACTTTCTGGGAGAGCCCTCCAAATAAAATACCATTGCACAGAAGGCACTTGGCCCAGCTGCAGCCTGTGTTGCTGTGTTCCTTGACAGGAGGGTGAATCCTGCCCAATCCTCTCAGCACTCAAACAGAACAGAAGGTATTTTGTTTCCTGAAAGAACTCAGAGATCGTGGGTCTACTTCTCTAAAAACCTTGGATAAGTGGGATATAAGGAAAATCTCAATGTTTCCTACTGTCTCACGTATATAGCATCATTTTCAACTGTTCTGCCCCATGCTCCTGCTCAAGGTGAGCTCAGTCACCCATACCCTTCCCCCAGACTGCTCAAGTAATGTATTAATCTGCTCTGGTCACTCTTTTTCATGCCCCAACTACCTTCCTAGTCATGCTTGATAACCTGGTTAATGGGTACAGCCACATCTTGGGCAACACTGCTCTAACATCCTGGTAACATCAACGAGCCTCTTCAGTGGAAATACTGGTTGCTTTGAATAATGGAGAAGCCTAACCCTACCCATGGTGGGGTGGAAAAAGAGTTTGGGGTTCAAATACAGCCCTAGGAAAGTGAATAGTCCTGGCTGGCCATATATGCACAGAAAATGTACAGTTACCTTATTCCCTGAATGGTCCTAGCCCAAGATGTCTCACAGTCTACAGGTGTGCCTAAGAGTTACCTGCTCAGGCAGGATACATCCACACTGCTCACAGGAGGAGAGAGCTCAGCTGCTACATGGACACAAGGTGTGCTGGCCTCAGGGTAAGTTGGCCTGCTTGAACTGTTTCATTTACTTGTAAAGATATAGCACATGTACCTCCCTCCCTCCACTGGTGAGAACAGGCTATATCTATAAATCAGGCAAAATGACATACAACTTTGATGCACACAAATCTTTTCTTGGTTTTGCTGCCAGACTCTCTACAGTACAAAAGGAGCCTTTGTAGTTATGACCAGCAGTATTAGATGGCACATCATTTGCTACGCAGGACCCAAGGAGCCCTTGACAGATGAGGCTGGTCAGCTCCAGGCAAAGGCAAAGCCTCAGGAATTTGTGATTCAACCTTCTGAAATTCAAGCAGCATTTGAGCCTCATATAACAGATGTTCGTTTTACACACTGTCTTCAAATACAACTTTTTTGTAAAACATCTGAAAAGCTATGTCCAGACTTTATGTCTGCAATAGCAAACAGAAGTTCCTATGCATGGAGAGGGTCTAATATCACTGCCTGTTCCTTGTCGTGGGAGCAGGATCTGATTTGTTTTCCTGATAAAAGAAAGTGCAATTCAAAGGCATAGCAATTTAGAAATTTCAGAACAGAAGTTTATAGCATTTGAGGCTGGAAGGGAACTTTGGAGATCTTTTAATACAACTCCACTTCTCAGGGCAGAGTCAGCTAGAACAGACCACCAGGACCTTGTCGTGATGGATTTTGAATGTGTCCAAAGATGGAAACTCCACAATCTGTCCAGGCAATTTGTGCCAGTGGTTGATGACCTCACAGTAAAATAGTGTTTTCTTACATCAGATGCAGTTTTCTGTGCTTCAATTTGTGTCCATTGACTCCCTGTACTGTTTGTGAGCACCACTGAGAAGTGAGTCTGCCCTCTTCATACCTTCCCCTCAGGTATTTACACCCATGAACAAGAGCCCCCTTGAGCTTTCTCTTCTCCACTCTGAACAGTCCCAGCTGTCATCACCTCTTCTCATATGATGGTTGCTCCTGGCCCTTAATCACCTCTCAGACATCCTGGTCTCCACCTGATGGGACCCCCTTCAGTAAGTTGCTGCCTTTCTTGCTCAAGGGAGTCCAGCACTGGACACAGCACTCTAGGTGTGGCCTAGAGCAGAGGGGAAGGGTCACTTCCCTCAATTTGGTGGCAATGCTTTGCCTAATGCAGCCAGGGATTCTATCAGGCTTCTTTGCCACGAGTGAGAATTTCTGGTTCATGGTCAACAAGTCCACCAGGACACACAGGGCCTTTTTCTGCCAAGCTGCTTTCCAGCGAGTTGGACACCAGTCCATTCTGGAGCATGTGGTTGTTCCTCCCCAGGTGCAAGCCTTTTTATTTTTCTTTAATGAACTTCATGTAATTCCCTTCTGCCCATTTCTCCAGCCTGTTCAGGTCCTTCTGAAAGGCAGCACAACCACCTGGTGCATCAGCCACTTCTTGGTTTTGTACCATTGGCAAACTTGCTGAGGGAGCACTCTGTCCCATCATCCAAGTTATTAATGAAGATGTTAATACTTAGTGTCAGCCTCAGGGTATACCCCTAGTGACTGGCCTTCAGATGGATTCTGTGTCACTGATCACAACCCCTTGAACCTGGTAATTCAGACAGTTTTCTGTCAGCTCACTGGACACTGATTGAGCCCATATTACTCTGCTTGTCTATGAGGCTGTTAGCTGAAAGCCTAGCTAATGTCAAGATAAAAAGCATCCATTCATCCACCAAGCCACTCATCTCAGTGCAGAAGGCTATGAGGTTGGCTGAGCACAATTTCCACTCCATAAATCTGTGCTGTCCGTTCCAAATCACTTTGATCAAGTGAAGTTTCTTCCAGTTATCTGAAGACTTCATCTGCTACTTCTTCCTGATCCAATGATCTGCACAAGATAGCCAGAACAAATGGAACCCAAGTTGTTCATTAGTACAAAATGATCATTCAGCTTCATGTCAGTTTCCAATGTAGTCCAAGGGCCAATGATTGAGCTGTGGCAGAGATACACATGAACAGAGGGAGGAGAAGAGCCAAAAATTACATTTCATGGTAGGTGACGCTGCTTTCAGAAATAAGGCAGCCAGAACACTGCTATGTATGATGGAGCCCCATAGATCTGTTCTGAATATCTCAGACTAGAAAGTGTTACAGCAAATCAGTAGGGAAATTTCTCCTAGTGGAAGTTTTGTTGGGGCCTAAATACTGCTTTGGGAAATCTGGACAGGATGCAAAGACCTTGTCCTGGTGCATGGAAGGCAGATACCATCCATGTTCCTCCTCCTTGCCTCCCTACTCCTCTCTTTCTGGTTGTACCCAGGACTCTGCAGAAACCAAGCACCTCTGGGAAGCTGCAGGGCTCTGAGCAATTCACACATTTTACCTATGGTACCAATCTGCAGCTGGCAGCAGAAACCCAGATCTTCCTTCCTCTGAAGGCCTGAGGTGGACAGAGTGGTGGAAAGAAGGAACAGAGAGAGATGGAGTAGATGGAGTAGTTGGGGGGACAAAGTGCAGAGGACAAAACAGTTTTAATAGAAATTCTCATACTTCCTCAAATTGCTACCAACAAAATATCCATGAATGGTTTGTGGGACCTTCACCTGTGTCAGATGACAGGTAGTAACATCAACAGGTTTTTTGTTGTTGTTGTTTTGGTTTGTTTTCTGACTCAGAACAGAGCATATGTATCTCCTTATATGCCTACTTTGTGATGAGTGATGTCCTATTCTCCCTCCTACTCTATTCTCCCTCCTACTGATGCTTTCAACTTCCAGCTTGCTGCCCTTTTCCCAGAACATCTGCAGGACTTGGAGAATACCTCCTGATCTTCTCAGAACAAATGAATGTCCCTGCTTCCTTCACACAGATTTCCAGTGCAAGATATGTTTCCAGTGCTACTGACTTCATGGTTCACTCCTCAACTTGTAGTGTCCATATGGAATTTGTCTAAAAAAAGATCACACCTCACAGCAGAGGTTTCTTACCTGTGAAGATTGTGCAAAGCCATGTAAACCATTGCCAGAGCATTTTATATCAAAATGAGGTAGGAAGCCAAATTTTGTTTCTCTCACCCATGTTGCTATAGATTTAGACTCACAGCATCAAGGTTACCTCAGCATTAAGCTGGCAATAAGTGAGGGCAGAAAGACATCCAGGAGGAGAGTTTTGCAATTGGAATGGGTAAACAGATTATCTTTTGTTATTCTTACCTGCTTGTCCATTTACTGGTAATGTTACATAACCTATGCCTCTACTCATGGTGTATTTAAACACATAAAGGCAACATCCTCAAAGTCTTTTGCAAATGCACTTAATATATATTGGGGAAAATTTTGTTAAATATTTTTATAGTAGGAAGGCAGACCAGGAGTGCAACATGGGTGCCTGCTGCCCAGTCCTCTCTGCTATAGAAGATATAAGCAACAAATGGGTAAAAAGCTGTTTTTGAGGAGCATTTAGCCCTTTTGAATGTTGGATTATAGGAAGACAAAAAGCAAAGGAAAAATCAGCACAAGCTTAATTTTGATAAAGGCTTCATTCTTTACATAATCCAGGAGGTACAGTAGGTGACTTTGCTGCATTTAGATCTTGTCCTTAATTGTTCCTTTTGTGGGAGGTATGAGAATGGCATATAATTTCAAATTACTGCCATCCTGACACATGTACTCACATGCATCCTTCTGGCAAGGTAAAATAGCCTGCAGTGTACCCCCATTTTAAAGATTTTTCCCACTGCCAGAGGACACAAAAGCGTAATTAGGTCTCAGAGTATTTCAAGTGGTTTCTCTTAAATTATTCTAATCTTTTGGTAGTTAAGATTAGCAAACAATTTAAGGTTTTGAGGTGAAAACTATTCATTTGTGTTGTTTTTATAGCAAAACCAAAATTGTTGCTTGTTGTAAGCTAAATGTATCGTGGATCCTGGAAGAATGAATAAGAAATCAAGCAAAGAAGTGTGCAGACTTTAGAACTCATCCCTCTGCTTTCACTAAAGCTCCATGGACCACAAAAATAAATTGGTAGCTATTATCATAAGTTTGGGTTCTGCAGTTGCTGCCTGGCAAGCAATATTATGCCCGAATATCCTTGGTACATTTGTGAAAAATCATGAGATCAGCTTAGGAATATTTCTATGTTAATAATACCTTGTGCTTATCTAACAGGCTTATTCAGTGACCTCGGAGCAGACACTGATCTCATCAGCTGGGAGGGGAAAGGGGAAAACATGACTTTCTGGAGAAGTGCAAGCACACCCTGGCCATGCAGGAGAGGGGCCCGGCTGTTTGCCAAGGCTGGGGAACGTTCTGCTGACAGACTGGAAGTGCTGATGCTGTTTTCCCCAGTGAGGCATTAAAACTCTTTCTCCTTGCTCGTGATACCACCATTTTTGAACAACAACAACAAAAAGGTAGTTAGCCTTATGGATTTTAAAACATGCAGTTTGCTTTATATGCAGTAGAAATAAATCTATTTATTTTTATTTCTTTGGGTATGGTTGTCTTTGGGCTTATGGTCATTCATGTTCAAAACCCAATTGCTTTCCCTTGTGTTTCCAGAGGTGGGGAGTGTTTTTGTTTTTTGAAAGCTGTTGTTCCTCTCTAACTGGATGGCAGCAGACATAAATCAGCTTCCACAGGTTTAAAAACAAAGGAACAATGAAACATTAAGCCAAGCTTACCTCAACAGATTTTTTTCAACAGATTTTTTTTTTTCCTGCTTCCAGGGCAATTTGCAACAGGAAAACTGTCAGAGACCTCAGAGGATTTGGAGGAGGAGCTCCAAGTAGCAACTGGGAGTAGGCTGGAAGATTAGGGACCAGATCCTCCCCTCGTGTAACCTCCTGGAAAACGTGCAAGTGCCCAAACAGCACTGGCAGAAGAATTTGATCCATTTTCTTGCAGGGGTATGCTGAGGGTAAATGACCATGATCAATGAGTTACTGTTCATCAACTGAAGCACTGTAGCTGGGCATGTGACAGCCAGATCCAGGTTTCTCAGTGGCATCAGCAAAATTCAAGTGTGCTGAAAAAAGGTGGGAGAGTGAAGTGGGACCAGGGTGGGCAAGTGCTGGGTTTTGGGAGGGGGTGCAGTGGTGGCAGACAGCCCACGGCTCCCCTGGCCTGCTCCCACTTGCAGCATCAGCATGTCCTGCCTTGTCTCCTCAAGCCTGTGGCACTTGTGAGAGAACACTTGCTATTTCAGTCCCTGCAGCTAACAGGTTTTACATGATCACCCAGTAGGTGAAAGCAAACAGGTAATGGAGGCCAGCTGTCACCTGGGAAGCTTTCAAGGCACATATGTCCAATTGCCTGCACATACACTTCTTTAAATACTAGGTGGCACTTATACACAGGTCTCTCTTCTGACCGGAAAGATGAAGCCCCTAATAAAGCTGAGGCCAAATTTTGGATCTTAGGACCTATTCCCAGTTGTGTGACTCAAAACCATTGTAAAATTATTAACTGCCTTGCTCAAAGATGTGGAAGAACTGAGTGAGGCAGAAGGAGGAGAGCATCTCCTACACCCCCTCAGCTGGGAGCTGCAGCCACGCTGTGTCACGAACACATCTCCCCAGCAGCTTAGGCCAGGACATGCAGAAAGATACCAAATGTGGTTCAAACTGCTGAAGGTTATTATTTCAGCAGGTGGGATGCAACCATGTGGACTGGAAAACACTTAGGCTGCCAATCAGCACCCTACAAACCAGTTGCTGGTGGCCAGTAAGGGCAAGAGCTGTGTGATCAGCTGCTGCTGAGCTGCTGCACAGCACTGTGCAGCCTGACATGCTCACCCCCTCTCCCATCATTTGTCCTTTGCACTGTGACCAAACAGAAGTGATGACAGACCCTGAGCACCTTTTCCTTCTGGTCTTTTGCCTTTCTTTAGAGGAGGACTTGGGTGCTTGGAGAAGCTGGGGAGACTGTTTGCCTCCAGCTGCTTAGATTGTTAGTGATAGCAAATGTTTCCCAGAAAGCTCAGATAACAACTGCTATTGCTGTTTTAAAAATAATTTATTTATGTTTTGGGGGCTTGCCAAGGGTACTTCAAAAAGAGAAAGTTAAAATAGATTTTATATGAATGGCTGTGTTCTTTACAGTCTACAGTTCAGTTAGCCTCTTCAGAATGTCATCTTCTTTTCCAAGCAGCACTTCCTCATTGCCATCTCTTCAGACCTTATCTGATTTCTTTCCGCTCTTCAGCCTTGTCCTTCAAATAACTTACCTTTTTTTTCTTTCCAGTGCTCTGCATCACTTCTACCAGGTTTCAGTTTTAATTTCTCTGCTTGGTTTTCGATCCTATTTCTCAGCTGACATCCAACACCATAAATATTTGTCATGTTAGTGATATTATATAATGTAAAAAGTAGGGAAGGCACAGGAAGGAAGTGCATATTTTCAGAAGAAAAAGAGGATGTTCTGAAAGTACCTGCAGGGAGAGGCAAGCAGTGCTAGTAATCCTGTTGAAAAAAATGTGTATGCAATGGGTGAATGCTTTTATGATCTGGATTTATCTGAGGGATTAATCGAGGCCTGACGAAGAAACTTTGGTCATGACCACAAGGATCAATCTGTTCTTAAATTAAGATGACAACATGACCACACAAATCCAGTGTGGAAAAGAGACTTCTGTGTTCTTTGGTGAGCGAAGCTCCAACCTCCCCTGTGCGGGGCTGTAAGGTTGCACTCAGCAGCCATGGTTACAGGAGCACAGACTGACAGCCTGGAGGAGACGTGAGTCAGCAGGACAGTTGGTGGGGGGTAGAAAATCCCCAGTGGAGGTTCAGGTTACTCACACAAAACTCCTCTGCAAATGGATGCAGCCAACAGAAAGATACTAGACAAGGATAGACACAATCTGGGTCCCAGACTTCTGGGCAGGGTGGGCTCTGAATAATGATTTCCCTCCTTAAGGTGAGTGGTTTGCATCAAAAGCCTTGTAATAAACCTCTTTTCCAGTCCTTGCATTCCTTCAGGGGTCAGGACCTCACACCTCCTGTTCTGGGAAGCCTGTGATTCCTCCCCAGGTCCCACCTTCGCTGTGCACCCAAGAGGGATGGATGGTACCCGGTACTGATTACCCTATAGCTGGGATGGGCACATTTACACCTCACCTAAGGCTAAAGCAATGTGAAGGGGGGATGACACAACTAATTAGTCACTACAGATCGGCTGTAACCTCCACCCGGAATGTTATCAGCAGCTCCAGCTGCCCTCCGGGCACCTCCCAGGAGCTTCCAGGAAAGAAGAGAACTCCTGGGATTTAACAAATACCTTTTGGCCTTGACGGTAAAACAAAGCAAAACAAAAAAAACCAAAAACCATGCCTCGAAGTACCTCAGGGAGTGGCCTACAATGGCACATCCTGAGGCAGGAAGCCAAGAGGCAGAGCTGACTAACGCCGTGGAAAACAAAACACGAGGTTCCCGGCAAGGGCTGGGCCGGCCGCCCACACCTGAGGTGCCACGACCGCCCTCAGAGCAGGCACCGTGACGGGAGTGCCACTCCCAGCATCGGGATTTGGGATTCGACTGGTGAGCACTGGGCTACTGAGCCAGGGCAGCCCTGCACTCCCACCAGCATGCCTGGTGTCTGTAATTTCACTCCTCAATTTACAGTTTTTACAGAATGCAGAAGTGCTGCACGGTAGATAAAACTGAATTGAGCACAGAAATTTGCTTATTTCCCTTTCACAAGAGATGTTTTTGAGATAAAATGGCTTTTAAAATGGGAGAATTATAAGTATAGTGGTTTTGATAGCTTTTGCTCAAAGTGATGTAATTAGTCATTAGTTTGCCACATGAAATCCATTTTGTTGTTGTCTAAGTCACTGGGAGGTTCATTACTTCTGCTGTGACAATCAGTGGCAATTGAAGTTTCAGAAGAAGCTGGGCCCTGGTCTTGTGAAATGTAAATCAGATCCTCCCCTCTTGTCCCTGCTCTTTTTTAAAAAACAAAACAGCAAACCTACACAGTGCTAAGTATCTCTTCTAAAGATCTGTTTCTGAAGAGATTTTTTTTTTTTTTTTTTAAATTTAAAAAATCACTCTTTTAGCTGAAGTATTTCTTTTCTATAAAGTTGAATCTGTGGTGTTTCATCAGCTGGATGTGAATGTCCTCAGTTACATAGGACTGGACAACTTTCCTGTAGATTATGGTTTTTCATAGGTGTGTGACTTTGGGGGCTCTTACCCTTCCCATCCTGACAAGCCTCAGGTACATTCCTGAGACCCTGGGAAGCAGAGCCATCCTTCCCACTACCCAGGGAATTTGCAAGGGATGGCCACAGCACTAATTCACTCTACAGCTTTACTGACAAATAGGAAAACATATTAAACTCAAAGAGATCTAGTCAACACATGCTATTGTAGAGCTGCTTTCTTTCAGTTCTAGTTGTATGAGATCTGACAGTGTGGTTTTCTTCCTCCTTGGAAATGCATCCAATGGAAGAGGAGCTAATGCAAGGAAATAAACCCTGGGGGGAAGGGGGGCAGAATACAAAAGAATACAATCAGAAAATGTATTCAATGTCTGCTTTAGAGAGATTGCAGACAGTTAAAGCAGAAAAATATGAGTTCAAAAGTTCCCAGGCATGAGCCAGAAGTTAGCACAAGGAAGCATCACTCTCAACCCAGAGGCCACGTAGAGACAACCTGCTGTGGGTGGTCACTCTGCAGTGAGTCTGACAGTGTAGGCACAAGCATCCTCAGTGCCAGCGAACAACCTGGGATAAGTCTGACTCCCTCACGTCAGTCTGGTTTTCTTCACATCTTTCTTTCTTGTTCTGGGTTAGATTCCAGCCAGGGTTCAATTCTGAAATCAGCCAAATATCAACAAGGGACACTTGGAACAAGCAGTGGCAGAAAAGTGATGGGTGAAGTAGCCAACCAGCTGTTTGATGGCAGCCAGACGAAGCTGGCACTTATTTTCAGGCACTATAGTCTGAAAAAAAAGATGTCACAGACACTGTTGAGGGGAACAAGTATCACCTGCAAGGCTGCCCAAATGGGGAGAAAGGGCCCCCTGGGAAGTGAAAAAGAAATGCGGAGAGATCAGATAGGCCAAAATGTTGCAAGGAGCTACTCCACAATTGTAAGCTCACAGTTGCTTATTCCAGCCTTTCCTTCGTCTTCCAGTTACCAGGAGGTGTATGCAAGTTGTAACTTTTCAAAGGAATGGAGCTATCTTACTGACCTTCATCTGCTTGATGCATCTAGGGGTTTACCAGGAGTGAAAACTTCATACATACAGCCCACCAGGCAAAAACTGAGTTTAAATAGCCAAGCTTCATATTTCTCAAAGCCTTTGCCCCCTGTTTAAGCTAAAGTAGGATTTGGAGAACAGGTTAATGTCTTTACTGCCCTCTGTCTGGGCAGGTTGCTGGGTTGATCACAGTATTAGGTGAGTGATGTTGTACTGTGATCACGAGCTACAGATGCACATTTTATAAAGCCAATGTTATGCACGTAATTCACCTGGAGAGCGTGAGCTTCCCTTGCTGATTCATGACAAAATACACACTATATACTGCAGAATATAACAGTGCAGTAAGAAACACTGATAAATGTACAATATTAAACACAGGAGCTAGTCTATGATGGTAATGTTCACAGAGCAGATTCAAAGCTTTTCAGAGTGTGTGTGGCCAGTCCTGCCACTGCCAGAGGACAGTCATCCTTCAAAGTCCAGGTGCTAGGAACACTGAGCCTCCTCATCAGAGCAATGCTACAGATAAAATCATATGATGGTGGCTTTTGAGTCACTCTGGCAGAAGCTAGGATTGAGGAGAGGGCAAGGGAAAGGCAAGCACCGTATCTTAAAATAAAACACAGCATCCAAGCGTAACAAAGTTATCTCTTGGAAGCAGGAGGAGCAGGTTAATGATCCTGCCCCAGGTCATGGTCCACGGGAGCTCCTCGCTGATGGGGCAGGACCTCAGTTCAGCAGGCACTGTGCAAAGGTGACTGAGGAAGGGACACGCTGTGCCAGCCACCTCAGCTTCCAGGGCCAACAGGCATTGCTGCTTCAGTGTCAGAAACCAGCCAGCTGTCACTGACTGAAACCCATTTCCCCACTTTCCTTTGAAGAAGACAATTCTCTGCTAATCAAAAGGGTGAGTGAGGCTCAGTTCATCTACAGTTCTGATCTCAATGGGCTTCACACTGCTGCTGTTATTAGAAAAGCTTTACCATGTGGGTGGGAGCAGAAAGCCTGCCAAGAGCTAGGAGACAAATAAGAAACTATGTGAAGAATGGGGATTTCTGAAGAAAGCCTCTGATGATGAATCCCCTGCTACTATTCTCGTGAGAGCAGGGCCAGAAGTCTGAGCTGCCTTTCCTCTGCAGAGCTGGAGCAAAAATGTGATGGTTATAAAAAGAGACACAATCATTGATCCACACGAGGGACCTAACAAGGCGACTGCCTTGTCAAAACGATGTGAGGAGGGCCAGTTATAGAAAAAAAGGAAATAAACCTTGGTGATGCTTTTTTTTTTTTTTTTTTTTTTTTTTTTTTTTTTTTTTTTCTCTCATAAAATTAGGTTGAAGAAACCAAAATACATTGAAGCTGACAGTTTATTGAATCTGGCAGCAGTTTCAAAGCTAGAACCTCTTGTCCATGCTGTGCAAAGCTCGCACCAGCTATCTGCAAGGGATAAGGATCACAGACACCCCACATGGAATAAAGGAATTAACTGATTATCCTCCCTGAGTTTCACAGGATACTCTACACAGCCTACAACACAGAAAATAAACACATTCAGTGAGAAACTCCTGTAATAAAATAAAACAACCTGAGACTTTAGGCTGGCATAAAGGAATTATTTCAAAAAGTACACTCCATTGAGCTTCTAGTACTTCTCCTGTGCATAGCAAGGGGACATGAGGAGCTATTTACAATTATCCATGCATATTAAGTCCACACAAGAAGCTCCACTGAAGTGAAAGGTGAGAAGGGTGTGAGGGCAACACCTATGCTGAAAATCAAGTTTCAAAATGTTTTTTCCCAGTGACAACTGGAACCAGAATTTATCACATTTCAGCAATAAGTAACAGCTCAGATAATTTTTAACTTGTCTAATTATAGCATGTTGACAGAGATACTATTATTATGAGAACAGAGGACAATCTCACATAGACACCTACAAGAGCTTCTGGTGTTAAGGAGAGCTGTTAGCAACTATATGTGACCCCACGTATAGAGCTAATTTAGTTCTTGTTAAAATATATGTAAGGGCTCAGCCACTTCAGTGGTCCCTGCAGCTGCCTAAGCAGCAGCTAAAAGCTCTCAGCCTACAGCAAAAGCAAAGTGTGTGAGCTTCAATCTGCAAAGATTTAGGCTGATGTACTTCATTTCTCCTTTCCAACAGGAAGTAAGAGCACAAACAACCCATTTCCGTGGTTGAAGAGATGTGGTAACTCATTAAACAGCAGTAACTTGGCATTTCTGAGTTCCAGCTGTTTTGTCCTGACACAAGGAAGCCATCCCAGAGATGGAAGGGCCTGGGGATGCCCCACAGCAGCCATTCCCACACAGAGGTTGGAGGCAGCAGGGAATGAGACACGGGGAGTTCTCACAAGTTTTTGGTTCTTATCATGTTCTAATGATATATGTGATAAAAAGGAGACCTTAATGCAGGAATTTTACAAGCCTAGCATGAGATGAAGGTTCAGAAAGTCGGGGGTCACCCAGCTGAAGTGAAGTAGACCTTAAGATACCTAATAACATTCTTAATTTAATAGACAACCTGAAATAGGAAAGAAAGATAGAAACTCCCATGAGTCTTCAGCTTTGTCACATTGCAGGAGATAACGACACTAACTGCCACCACTGCAAAATTCAAATAAATTGCCAAATTTTTTACATTTGTGGGGCTTTAATTCAATTTGTTATATCACAAAAACCCCACTTGTGGTGTCTGTTTGAAAACACAAGAAAAATATGATGTTGGATATATGCTGCTACTGCTTTGAATTTTAGAAAAATTCAGTGCATCAAATTACTACAATGAAATAAAAACAGCTACTAATCCAACCATAATAAATCTCTTCATCTTAAATGAGAAAAGGACAACTACAAGAATACATAGTTCCTCTAAATTTTAATAGATAAAAACGTGGTATTTAGACTTATCAAATAATACCAATTCAGCTGTTAAACACTGATAGAGCCAGAAAATGAGATCAAGTTCAGAAGCAGAATCTTCTATCACAGAAATCACTGAAAAATTTACTCTTAAATGCAAGACTCAAAATTGTAACAGGACAGGACTTTGCCTCCTTTAAAATGGAGTTACATGAGAGAAATAAGAACAGACAAAAAACCCAAGAACTGGGTCTCATAATTCTGTTATGTTCATAAAAGTGTCTGCTCACAGGTGTAGATAGACCAGCTTTCTACTTAGAAAACAGTCAACACAACACATCATCAGCACATTGCAAATAAATAGGATGAATATTGATATGAGAGGCTAGAACATAGTTCTGATAATAGTGTAGTCATGCCATCCTGCTACAGCCAACACATACAAGAAACCTTAATAATTGTTAGTGAGACGTTTCAAGTACTAAAATTGAACTAAAGTGAAAATTTGCATCAAAAGTCTGGAAACAAATTTTGCAGCAAGCAAATCAACAGGTTTTAGTGGCTTGGAAATGTGATAAATACAAAAAACTATATAAGCAGGAGGTTGGAATTAAGATTATAGACCAAATAGACCAAGAAAGAATGAATGTTAGGTGTCATCAGAACAGGTAAAAGGCTCAATGAAAAACTGTAAAACTAAAAGACAGGACTGTAAACTCAGATGCATTTGTTCATAAAAGACTAGAGCCTCTGGAAAAGTCACATCAGCAGCATGAAAAGAAAAGAAAAAAACAGACAAAAAAACCCGACAAACTTTTGAAAGTGGAAATGAGTATATTAGAATAATACTTTCATGCTGAAATCATAAGTAGTCACTTGTTACTGTATTGTTCTTTATATTATTGGTATTTCTTTGACTGAAAGACTTCCAAGGGAAACAGTGGGTTCAGGAAGAAATTAGTGAGACTGACCAGGGTTTTGTTTTTAATATACTTTATTTTCAGAAGTGTCCATTAGTCTTGCTCCTTTGAACACCAGCAGCTCCATGCCCCCAGAGACAGCAGCCTCTGCTTGAAGCAAGAACTCTTCTTCTTTCCCAGGACCCCATCGTGACCTCCTCGGGATTTCCACACAAGGCCTTGGTTTGTAGCCACAATGTCAGCCTATACATTTGGGACATGGTGTGTTCCCTCTGGCTGCTAACCTTGCACAGCAGGAACAGCTTAGGGGCTTTGACTATGCTCAGGAAAAATCTCACTGTGCCTAAGGGTGGGGGGTGGATTCAATCACCCTTAAGACTTTTGTTTATTTAGGACCTCATGATGAGCCCATGAGGACTGTGCCCAGTCTTCCCTTAGAACTCCTTGGGTCATTACCAAAATTACTCCATCTGGGTACATTTCTATACCCTTCTCCTATCTATTAAATATTTGGGGTCCACTCTGCATGCACACAGTAGGAAAGAGTTCCTGCTCTGAGGAATTTACAGTATAAGCAAACAAGCACAATGAGGGAGAAAGAGATGAATATTCACCTTTATTCATCTGAGTGTCTACCTATATCCAGTATTGTTCACAGATGGGAAAAAAAAGAATTTCTAGGAGAATAAAAGCCAAACCACCCCTTCTTCCCTGGGAAAACCAGACTACTTTTCCTCTAACAGGAAGCAAGCTTATGCTAAAACATCCTCTGCATGAAAAGTGAGCTGGGTTGCTGGCTATATCCCTCACCAGAGATTATTCCCTATAGCTGGCTGAGTGCTGCTGGTAACTCACAGATGGGGAACCCACCCAGGGTCCATTCACAGTTCTCCTGAGGCCAGCAGCAGGGCTGGAAATATCAGCAACAACCACTGGTCTGGGTGGCTCACTGCTCAGCTGCACATCTTCAGAGGGCTCTCTGAAGATGGTCACAGAGAATGCAAAAAATCCTTAAACACTGCTTACTTTGAATGTTTAATCTTTAACTTGGCATTTTTTTCCCAATTGCCTGTAAAATACATTTCCAGTTGTCCTTCTTCCCAGGCCGTGTGAGCAGAGGTCCCAAGAAGGCTGCAGACTTTGCAGACCAAAGGCCTTCCCAGGTGAGAGCTGGAACAAACATTAGGAGTGGGAAAGGGTATCTGAACACTTTATATCAGGTACAAAGGTTACTCAGACCTTGGGATGTGGGCTGAGCAAGCAAGAGAAACAGCTCACTGGATTCACAGTGAACTGATCTCCTGGGAAGAAGATAGGCAGGGAAGAGCACAGTGCTGTGGACTGAGGCTTTAGTATCCTGCAGCCAAGAAGGGAAAGGATGCTTCAGGCTGCTCTGCACAAACAGACCTCCCACAATAAAACACAATGTTAAAATTTTGTGCAATAGTTTTAACTCAGGATAAATGTCCGTAATATAATGGTTTTCTCAAAATGCAGAAAAGATCTGTGAACACTTAAGACTGACAAAGGAAAGGAGTATAGCAGGGTCTAAGTGCTCTGTAAGGAAAGGCTCCTCCAAACCATGAGTGCAATCATGACTTAATAACTATCCTGACTATCAAGTCAGAATTGGTGTCACAAAGTTCAGAATCAAGGCAATCTGAATGTATTTAATACTTGAAAAAATCCAACATGGAGTAACAGCCATTTACACTCGTGTAGGTGTTTTCACATAAAGCAGAGCATTCACAAAAATTCTTTCCCTTGTCTCTTGTTTTGCATTAAGACAGTAAGATTTAGTGTTTGCTCTAAGCAGCAAGACAATGTTTTCTCTCAACAACAGGATTATCTCACACAATTTACAATGGCTGTGATTAAAGAGAAAGGGATAAGGAGCATGACACATGAAGAAGGATTGCAAATGTTGCCTTCAACTGCTCCTCCAAACCAGAACATCTAATAATCTTAATGGAAATACAGTGTTGTACTCCTATCAGCTCCATTATATTGAGCAACATGACAGGTCCAAATCCTGACCCCAGCAGTTTTAAGATAAAGCAGAAAATTGCTGACAGGCTGCAGTGGAAAATGATGGGTTTATGATTTTGTGGAAGAATTAATGCCATTTTGAAGGAATAGAAGTTGTAATCCATTCAGTAAATTAACAAAAAGGTGTGTAAGAGGAAAAGGCAAGGAGCAGGCATCCAATTATTCATGCAAAATAATGCAATTTATACTTGATTCACCCTACTGTGATTACCATTACATCTTAAAAATCATTCTACAACAGCAGAAGCTGCTTGCTGACTGAAGTTACAATACACTTTACCCCTTGATGAGCTTCTGCTCTTAACTGCAGTTGTGCCCAAATCCTGAAGGGAACACCCAAAAGCAGACAGGGCAAGAGAGAGCAGGGTTGGGCTCCAGGGGCTCTCTGGGGTAGCAGCAGAAACAACAGGACAGGGGAGTGCCAGGGTGAGATCCAGTCAAGGTCCCTGCCTGTGGGTAAAGATGATCCTTACCTCCTGCTCTCTTCCTTACACACTGCAACCATCACCAGAAGTCCTGTATGGGCTAAAGTGGGGTCATGCCCTACCAGAAACTGTGTTTACCCCAGAGGCAGAGGTACAGTTTGGGAACAGTGCTGTAAATGCAATGCTCTGGTAGTCGCTTCTGCTGCAGACACTGCCAAAAAGGTAAAAGACTGAGGAGGATGCATGGGCACTACCTGCATGTCTTAGCTGCATATCTGTGCAGCTAGGCTAAAGTGGCCACTTTCTTCATGCCCATTTTGAAACTACCTGTTCCTTTATCACTTCCTCATCAGAAACACTTCTTAATTCTCTGTGCATGCCCTTTTAGCAGCCCCAGCAGCAGCTGCCAGTGACAGCTGTATAGCAGTGCCACAGGGGCAAACCATCTAGTTCAGGGTGGAAAGATCCCTGGGGCTTGTCATCTTCTCAGCTCAGAGCAATCAAAGCTTTAGTAGCTGATTGATGACACCAAATAAAAAAGCATATATCCCAAGTAACTAAGGTAGCATTGACAAAGGTGGACTTTAATCAAATTTTCTCTCTGAGATGACAAGCAGAGTGGTGCGAGAGGCAAACATGCTAACCCCAATGGCAGAGAAAACGTAAATTATTTGACCTGGATTAGGCAATAAACTACATATTTTCCTCTCACAGGACACCATCTGACCTATGAGGTAAACCTGGCTCTTAAAATACATTGCAAATCTGGGGAGTTGGTGCAGGTCTTCAGTCTTGGAAAGTAATCATATGCCTACAGCAATATACACAGCAGAATGATGTAGGAAGAGGAAGTGCAGAAAAGTAGCTGTTAATGTAATATGTGTGAAATTGGATTACAAACAGAGTTAGGGCCAAAAACCTGCCTCTACTCTAGCTTGTGAGCATTTTGCCATCAATGAAAGAGCTCAAAAGCACCCTCAGAAGTGAACAACAGTTCATAATGCAATCATCTCTCAGAACTGAGAGTTAGTGTGTTCACACTAGTTTTGTGTTGGAATGTCAAAATAGCAATTTCATCCAGTCACTTGTTTATGAGACCTGCCAAGTATGAATTTGTGAAGAAAACCTCATTTGGAAGCTTTTTCTACAAGGAACAAATAATTAAAAGGAATACAGCAGCATGAAACATTTGTGTTCACACAACAGAAGAAATGCTATTTTTAGAAGAGATGCTGAAATTTCAGGTCTTATACTCCAGTCTGGTGTTTGATTTAAAGACAATAATAATTGTATCCCACTTACCTCGCTGATAAAGAACATAGAGCTGCCACAGTCAGCCTGGAGGGAAGCCAAGGCAAACCCAGGCAGAACTGAAAATTCCCATTAAGATGACTGAGTGGCAAATGATGGTTATTTATTCTAATCAATTTGTTGATTTATTCCTGGAAAAAACTGAATTAATTTATTTCTAATCAAAACAAGGACCTATTCATTACAATGAGTATGATGAATCACTACTAAAGAGGCATAGCTGGAATTTCTAATGCATTTTTTAAAAAGAAGACAGAAAATATTTGGTAATTCAGTCCCTCCTCCCCCCAGAAAGAAAAGAGTTCAGGCTTCTTTACTTGTGATGCACACTTCCATCACTTCATCCAGCCTAATTTAAAAAGCCACACGGGTGGACTTCCTCCTCAAAACTCTTTCATCTTCCCAGTACTGCAGCCCCACTGACCCTTCACTCTACTTTCAGTTGTTCCAGCTGTTCTCCTCCTGCCTGTATTCTCAAACATTAGCATCTATTTAACCTCTTCCCTTTGCTTACCATTGATTTAGTGATGATAACCATATCTGCTGTGACCTCTTGTCACCTCTGCTGCTGCTACCTGGGCTTGATCACTCAGGCTTTCTGCACCTCTCGGATTCTGCCTCTTCTCTCTCAAAAAGCAGAATTACAAATCACAAGACACAGGTAAAAACTGAATGCAAGGTGTAACTTATTTTAAAACTATCCTAGCAATCTGTCTGTCTAAATCCCTAATAATTGGCCCTTCTCTGAACTCCAGCGTCCTTGATGCCACTCTGCTAATGAGCCTGTCCTGAGCAAACATACCAGCAGCAATTTTATCAGCACTCAGTGGAGAGGTCAGTCTCGATGTCTTTGCTCCAGACCAACTTTCAGATGCACCAAGAGGACAGGTAGAATGCTGATACTCAGTACATCTTCAGTACAGAACAACAATGGCCAGCCCCTACCTCTTGTTAAATGCTAAATGTTTAGTACCAAAACGTTTGGCATTGTTTGCTTAGTTCTCCCAGGTGGGTAATTCTGAACTAACATTTCCCATGCTGTGACCTGTTCTCTGGCTGGTAACAGCAGGAGCACTTTGGAGAGGTCAGGAGAGGGAAGGACCAACAGCTCAGTGGGCAGGCAGGGAGTCACACACTGGAACCAGGCTGACAAAGCCAAGGTCTCCCCAGTTTCATCCTTTCCCCCATCAGCAGCTCTGTGTCCCCTCTCCAGTGCCAGCTACTTGACAGACTGGGCGGACAGAGCCTCATGAAAACCCCACTACCCACAAAGAAGAGCAAGCTCCACAGCACAGGGAGCAAAAAGGGGTCCATACCAGGCTCAGGGGGGGCTGAAAGCACAGCCCCCTGCCTTCTGGCACTAAGCAGGCAGGCAGGACATGGTGCAGATACCAGGTAGCAGCACATCCCCCTCCTGTACAGGGTGCTACTTGCTTCCCAGCTGTACCAATCCCCTCCATGCCATCGTTACACCCCGCTCTATCCCTTTTTGCATCTAAAGTTGCAAATGGTTCAATTTTTATTTTTAAATCACCAGACTGAGTCTTAATTATTTAAGCATCTTCCAGATTTAGAAAGCTGTTTTGGCTGTGAAAGTTACACTTAGTGCAATCATCTCTCATCAATAAACCATGGAAACAAATGGGTATGCCTGGTGGAAAGCAAATTTATTTAAAGCATCTTAAAAGTCAAGTTGAGATTTACAGATGTGGAAAGACCTAATGCTGGCCATGTTTCAATGAACTCATGGCATTCTAGCTCAAGTGAGTAAAAAAGGGACTTCTGCCTTATTACATTAATTTTGCTAAGAACAAGATTGTTTTGCTCTCCTCAAAAAAGAAGGGATGCCTTGGAAACTCCAAAACACAAACTTGGGCAAAAGGCCTCCAGAAAGGCATACTCAGTTGAGAGTTGTGCTGGCTTTTGGGGTTTTTTTTCCCCCCCATGCTGTTAAAGCCACAGGCAGTTGAAAGTGCTCATACTTCCCTGAAGACTGCTACAAAGCCTAAAAATCACACACACAAAAATCATACAGGGGATTGCTCCTTCAAAGAGAAAGCAAAATGGAATCTTGGGCTTTAAAACAAACAAAAAACCTTAACCCAACTTCAAAGGCATTCCTATTAACATCATACTCTAATACAGAAATAAAATTAAGTAAAAGCTATGTCATTGCCTTGATACCTAGTCTGATTTATGTTTTTTTTCCTTGTCCCAGTAAGAGCTCAAGGCAGATAATTTCTGATCCCACTGGGCAAATATGTTTCATTATCGTGTTGCTTGTTTACAGCCCAGCATCACCTCGGGGGACTGCACACTGATTTTCAACCAGGTTAGGTGAGGTTACAACACACACTGCACGAGATAAATGACCATGGACATAGGATCAGGAGAAGCTCATGGACACTGTGTTGGCATCATTAGCCTTGATGGCTTCACCTACACGGCCTTCTTCTAAAGCAACAGATGAAGCTCCAGAAAACCCTCTTCCAACTTTCCAGAATTGCTAACTGCACAGATCATTGTTTCCCATCTAGCACAGATATTTGATCTTGAATAAACCCCATGTAAATTGCCGCTTGAGTCCTCTCCTTTACAAAGCAAAGCTGTTCTTTATTTATGTAACATTTTTATTTAATTAGCAAAGAGATGGAACAAACTCGTAGGGGGAAAAAAAAAAAAAAAAAAAAAAGTAATTAAAAGGCCATCTTCCAGCACAAGGGAATACGTCAGAGAGGGGAAGAAAAACCACTTTCTTCAAGTTGGCTCTGTTAATATCAAGAGTCTTTCACTGTTACCCCATTAGGACCTTGTGGAGGTAATGAAGCATCTGGAGCATATAGGGGACTTTTTTTCCTTTTCTTGAGTGTCCTGGCCACTGGAGAGGAGCCAGAGGAAGCTTGAAGGTTCCTTCCTCAGACATCTGACACCGTTGGGATAAGTTCAGAATATGCATCCAAATTACACCACAAAACCAGGGTGTTATAAATTATACCACTGTATTAAAATCCTCCATATTTATCGTACCCAGAGCTTACGTGCAAAATCATGACGATGCTGCAAAACCCATTACTCAAAACACAGGAAATAGATCAACGATGTTTGCTGATGACCTTTAATTTAGGCCCGCAGCTCGCCTCATCATGATAGTCTTTAATTACATTATCCCCTATTGTTTTTCACGGGGGCCTCCAGCTTCCACCGCCTGGGCTGGAAATCTCTCGCTTAACGAGGAGCCGCTCTTCACTTCGTTTCATCTTCACGCCCGGACCCCGGGGTGGTGCGTGGGGTGGTGCGGAGGGTGCTGACCTATTGCCGGGGGGCTTCTCCCCGGTCCGTCGGGCTGACCTGCCGGGACAACCCCCCGCAGACCACCCTGCCCAAGACCCCCGCGGCAACAGCCCCACCGCCCCGCTCCCCTCCCGAACCTTCCGCCGCTGTCGGATTGGCGCTCGGGAGCCATGACGTCATAGCACACCCCTCCTCCTCCTCCGCCCGTTAGCCCCCCGCACCACTCTGACGTCACAGTCAGCCCACGGCTGGATGGGGGGCGGGGCCCCCCCGCCACGCTCCCGCCCCCGGCCCCGCCCCCGCGGCGCCGCAGCGTGACAGAGCCGGCCGGTGCCCTCCCGCCGCCCCCAGCGCCGCCGACACCAGGTAGGGCCGCGTCCCCCGGGTGGGAGGGCAGCGCCGGGGCTCCCCGCCCGCCGGCGGGATGCGGAGCGGCCGCCCGGGCCTCCGGGAGAAGAGGGGCGGGCACCGGGCAAGGGGGGCGCGGCGGGCGGGGGGCGCCGCTCCGCGGGGCGCGCAACAAGTGCGGCAGCGGGGCGGGAGGCGGGCTTGGCGGCCGGCGGAGAGCGGCAGGGGCAGGGTCGGAGCCGGAGCTGGGGCCGGCAGCGGCGGGCAAAAGGGCCGGGGGAGGAAGGGGAGGGAGGGGACGGGGCGGCGGAAGGGACGGGGTTTTCGCCGGGAGCGTTTTTCTCCGGTGCAGTTAGTCAAGAGAATGATGCAATCTCGCATTGCCATGGCTACTGCATCCCCGGGCGGCGGCGGCTCCTTCCGCCGTGGCGGGGCACGGTTGGGAGAAATAATACGGGCAGGAAGGTGGGAACCCCACCCTCTACCCCCCCGGGCAGCGCTTACGGCGAGGAAGCGGTTCCTGGCCGTACGAGGCCTCTCGGAAAAGCTCGGGGGAGAGGGGGAGGGAGCTGAGCGCTGCTACAGCTCCAAACAAAACCCCCCCGACCCGCTTTCCCCCCGTGGTGTGTGTGTGTGTCCGTGGCGGGGCTGCATCACGCCAGCCCCATGGGCGCCCCGGCTCCGTTCTCCGAGATGCTGGGCCGGGTGTGAGCAGCCTCAGAGAGGGGCCGGGTGCCAGCTGGAGGTCCTGTAGGGCTCGGAAAGGAAGACTTCTTCTTTCTTCTTCCCCCCCTGAGCCCATAGTTTTGCTCTCCGCCTCGGCTGCCTTACCGCTTCAGAAACGGAGCCGCTGATACGGTAATTCCCGGTTTTGTCTGTTTGGGACAGGGCAGACGCCACATTAAACTAGCGCCATTGAGGTGGGCAGTGCTTCTCTGAAAGGTGCCCACCCGTTTTAAAATCTAAAGGTTTAAAGAGTACACTCATTAGGAAATAAGTGCAAAAGGAAGGGCATGCGATAAAAATGTGTCAGTATGTCAGATGCGTATGCAGCGACTGTCTTAGAAACTTTGTTTTTGCCTCTTCCATCTCCTGGAAACCCTCAGGCATCAGCAACATTAGCAGTTGGCAGTGCTAGGGGTTATGTGGAGCGTCGTCCTGAGCGATTTAAGTGTTTTCTCCTTCCCAGCCTGCGCTGGCTGTTTTTCTGCCCTTCGCCCTTCCCCATTTCTCAGGGTCACAGCAGCTGAGGTCTGAGTCCGAAGAGATTTCCAGCACCGATCCGTGCTCTGAATCCGCTGACAAAAAAACAGTTTCAGGGCAGGAACGGGAACATCTTGGCTTGCTTAGCAAGAAGGGCTCTGGGCAGATGACAAGAGGCGTTTCTCCCTCCGGCAGCTGCGCGTACTGACTGCCTGCTCGGCGTCCCAGCCGGGGTTGGACGCCAGTGCCCCGTATGGCTGATATGTATTCTCAGTGCTTCGGGTGATCTCTGGTGCTGTGAGATTCGGTACAACAGCAGAGTACTCGGGGCCATGGCGAAAAACGTGAGGGAAGAGCTCGGTCAGCTGCTAGCGATGGCGAGGGAAAACAAGGCAGGGACAGGGCTGCACTTAGGATGCTTCCGATCAGGAAGTCTCTGAAACCGCTCAGCGAAAATTGAAACACGCCCTGAGCTGAAAGCAGCGGAGGGCAACAGTGCGGGCGTCTCCGGCGGCGCAGTGCAGCCTTTCGACAAGAGTTTTGGGCCAGGTTGCTCTCAGGGTGAGGTTATTATCTCTGCAAGAGCAGCTCTCTGCCAGGACCTGGCAGCTGCGAGCCTGCTATAAGTGGTTGGCTTAAATTATCGCCGGTGGCCCTGGCTTGCTGGAGGGTTTTGCATCTGTGAAGTTTTTGTAAAGTCTGGCTAATGGTGTTACTGCATCAGGATTAAGCTGCTAGCTTAGAGGGAAGGTACTTATTTATTTTTTTAACACAGACTTGCGGATAATGCTGAAGAGTTTTGTGACAGAACTCTGATGTTTCACTCTAAGCCACGCTTGTGCTTTCGGTGCAGTTGCAGCCTGGGGCTTCTCTGCTGTTGGAAAACTCGACAGCTAGAGATAAATTCCAGTGTGTCCTCAGCACTGGTAACACGAGTGGGAGCTTGGAAGCTGGGTCAGGGTGCTTAAGCCTATGGCATGCGTGATCATCTGATGCTGTTTAGCAATGAAAGTTGGAGTTTCTTATAAAAGTATTAATGTATTTGGAGTGCACTGTACATAATCTGTTTGCCGAGCAGTGAATAGCCAAGGTACATACTCTGCTTGGGGGCAGCTTTATTTCCACACACAGAGTGAGGATTTCCCTTGAAAACTTGTGGTGCTTGCAGGTGGCTGGGGTCAGCTGGGAGGAAATCCCTTTCCAGCTTTTCATGAACTGAGAAGTAGATGAAAGGGACCACTGTGCTGAATTTGCTGAAGTTAGGAGTAGGTTTGCCATTGAATACGCTGATGCCATTTTTCATGGATCAAGAATGCTAAAAGCGTACCAGGATTTTGCTGAATTTTACTAAATTTCTTACAAGGTACATGTTATGTGTGTAATGCATGCTAGAAGCCCTTAGGGACTTCTTTGGTTTTTTTAATCTATAAGTAGTTAAGTGAATTTATCGTAAGTGATCCAACTAAGTCTCCTGTATTGTAGCATTCAAATGCAACCAGAGAGACCAGCAGTGAAATTAATATGCTGTGGTGCTTGGTCTTTCAGGCTGAGGAAGAGGCTGGCTGTTGGTTTGTTTGCCTCTCTGTGCTTTTTAAAAAGCAATTGGACTTCTCGGGGTTTAGTATCTTTTACACAGCAGCAGCCGAACAAACTAAGTATCTTTGACTAAAACTGTTGCATATTTAGTACGTAAATGTAGCATCATTAAGGTTACTTAGTTTATGTGCCTTCTAACCGGTCTCTGGGTATACTTATTGCAGTATTTTTAGTAAGCTGATGTTGTCTTTACATTTCTCAGCAAGAATTCCTGGTGTTGCATTCCTTGCCTTTAGTACAGCCAGAGTTGAAATAAAATATTTTGAATTCTCCAGTCTAATCTTCTCTTCTGCTGCTGACCTTCATTTTGTATTGTGTACAACAGGAATTAACTTAGAAAAGATATGATTAATGGAAGGAAAAAAAAAATCTACATTGGAAATAATACTGTAAATCTGTCAGGCCCCTGGCTAGCACCTGTAATTGCTTGTTCTTTTGTGGCTTGCTAGGAGCAGATTTTTAAAATATGTTTCAAGATTCAGGTTTTTTGAATGATGGAGGCACTGACAATATTTTAGGATTTTAGGCTGACCTAGTGCTGAAGTCTGGTAGCCACAGGTGGAAAGCTTGGTGCTGAGTGATCGAGATCTGCCCCTTGGGAAGAAAATTCCTTGTAAGTGATATTCAGCTGGTAATTGGTTAAACACTCTCAAGTACTGAGCTGACTTCACTCCTTTTACCTTCCTCATTTTAAGGGTGGCAAACATTGCAACATCAAATGCTTCTGTTTCTGCTGAGCTTAGAGAAAAACCCACCAGTACAGATCAAAGTGGTAGTGCTTACAAGGTTAAAATGCTCATCTTCTACTTGTCTTCTACTGGTCTCAGCAATCCTTGTTCTGTGGCAGACGAAGCCAGTCTCTGAATTAACACCATCTGTGTCCAACCTAAAGCAAATTCTGGGGAGAGAAACAGCAATTGCTTATGATCCCACATTAAAGCAGTGTCATTCCTCCGTGTCCTGTTCTCTCCTTGGTCCCTTTTGGGGTTAGTGTTAAAAGAATGCCAGTGATGAACCTTCATCCTTGCTCCTGCCTGCCACTGCCTGATGGACTGGGTGGGAGCAGTGTGGTGGTGCAGGGCAACGATCAGACTGGAGGGTGGGCTCAGCAGCATCTTGGGCATCACCTTGCCCCCAGCAGAGCTCAGGCAGTGCTCTGCATGCTGCGTGACCAGGGGTTCCAGCCACAGTGGCAAGAAGCCTGTCACGCTGTGCACAGAGTTGTTTCCTGGGATGGGTCTTATTGGAGAGGCTCCAATAAGAGCCTTTTGGAACACATGGACTCTTGGTGGCAGGTTTTTTTTTTGTTTGTTTGTTTCCTTCATTGAGAGTTGGTTCTCTGAAGGAGCAGAGGGGCATGGGTGCTCTTCCAGCAGAGCTACAGACACCTCTACCTGTTATTTTCTGGTGGTGTTTTTACTCCCATAAATGCTGTGCTCTCGTGACAAAACTCCGTTGCCTGTTTAACACTATAATTTGGCAGCCCTGCATATAGGCTGTAATATATAGGTAGGTGATGGTACTGTTTGCTTTAGCCTTCCCTGCATAACTGAACAGCTTGGTTTTTTTTGCCCTCTTACTCCCCTTTCGTTATCTTTTTTCATTGTCATGTCTGCAATTAGTTTTATGGGGGTGAGGTCTATAAAACTCTGTTTAAACAGAGGAATGCTTTTGGGGCTGTTGGCCTTATCTCTGTGGTAATGCTTTTGTTTTCCTGTTTTTACAATACACAAAATTGTATTCTTCTGGGATGCAATGCATGCTTTTTGAAAGCTGTTTGTCTTAAGAAATAGATGCTTACTGCATGCCAGTCATTGCACACTTCTCTGTGTGCATCCAAACAAAACTGACAATAATCCTTGTAACCTGGAGCTGTTTTGTCATCTACAAAATAATTGCTGGTTTTTGTGATTCTTAAATGTGCTAAAAGTGCAAAATCCAAATGGTTTATGCACACTAGCTCTGGAAACACTTTTCCATTTAGATGTAAGTTTAGACACTGGGACAAATGAAAAAGATAATAAATGAGTTACCTAGAAGTTAGTCTGATAAAAAAGGGATTTCCAGTTCAAATTGCTTTGCTACAACTTTTTCTAAGGCTGTTTAATTTCGGTATTGCAGCAGTGTGGTTAAGAGGGCATCACTGAGGCTGACATCCCTGGAGTTTCTAAGTGCTGATTGGCAGAGGTGGTGTGTAGAGATATATATATATATATGTATATATATTCATATATATATATATATGTATATATATTCATATATATATGGGTTCCTGAGGGCACTGAAGTGTGTTCCCCATGTCCAACAAAAGAGCATTTATAGATCTGTTTGATAACTGTATTGCAAATAGTGACTTAGATTTTTTTTTTTTTTTTTCTGTAATTGACGAATAACTGCTGCCCTTCAATTTTAATATGGAGATAACTCAAAGCTGCTGTGGACTGTGTACACAGTGGCTCTCCCTAGATCTGTTTAATGGAATTAACCTCCTAAAATTTCATGCCTTGATTTCTCTATTTGTGTTTTGGTGTTTAGGACATATTATCTTACAGGATAAATAAGAGCTCAAGAGCAAACTTCTCCCAACTATGTGGCCATATTTGGTGCTTTGGAGAACTATTTAATTTCCTCTATGAAATAGCTGGCTTGTATAAAACACAAGGCATCAAGCATAATGGCAATCTAATAAATTCCTTTACCAGGTGTAGAGATTTTGTAGATGCGTGCTGCTAAGAGTAATTGTCACTTTTCCAAGAAAAAATGAATCATGCTATTTATGCTGAGCTCAGTGCTGCAAATTAAGGGTTGATCTCAGCATCCCATTGCATCTGGATATTTTGCATGTGCTTACTAGGGAGTTATTAAACTGTAGAGCTTGTGCTTCATTAATAATAGCTTTGCTGATGACCTGCAGCGTACTGAGTAGGTAGAAATATAAAAAACTTCCATGAGCTTGTATTTATGCTAAAGCTGTCTGGATTTAATTGACCTCCAAGTCAAAGCTTCATACTGGAACATTTCCCTGCCAATTGAGGGGCTTTGGGTGATGACTAAATTATGCTGAGTTGCATTAACATTTACAGAAGACAAAAACTTGGTTGTGCGAAGCTACAATAAATGTGGAACAAACCTTTTCCCCTGCATTTTCAAATTCTGCCCTGCACTTTGATCTTTACATAACCCTACCCTTTGAGGTGCTGGGTCAGCAATTTGAACAAAGTGACTCTTACTCTCCTGTTATTACTTGGAAGTGCAACTCTCCCTAGGTGACCTTGAAAACTGTTTCACTTGCTGACTGTCTGCTGTGACTGGAGGTTAATCGCTTTTTTTCCTATGTGCAAGTTCAGGCTCTCTGCTGAAAAACATAGACTTGATTTCAAAAAGGATGTAGTCTTGATTTCAAGTAACATTCCAGCTTTTAAGGCAGATATGTGCCGCTGATGGGCACTTCTGTTGGTGTGGTTCTTAAGAAAGTTACCTGTGTTAGATGAAAACTAACGAGTATTCATTTGCAGAATAATGTGGTTTAGCTTATTAAACCGAATACACCTCAAAGCATCTTATGGTTTTAGGCCATCTGTTTAGCTAATTAATTCATAAACATGTAAACTTGCACTGGTGCCTGGTTTGTTGGGGTTTTTTTGTTTGTTTGGTTGGTTGGTTTTTTGGGGGTTTTTTTTTTTGTTTTTTTCCATCCCCTTACTATATGCTGTCACAAACTTACTGGGAAGCTGTTTCTGCTTTGCCCTTGTTGGCCAAGGAGCCCCTAGCAAGTGCTGGGTAGGGGAAAATGCCTTCCATACGTGCCCTACAGTTGCCACTTTGGAGCAGAGCACAGCTTGGTGGAGGGGTACTTCTGCCTCTGCAGAGTTAAAACCATGACATCTGTATTCAGATAGAAACCTTGAAGATCAAATGAGGTCCTCAGGCTCTCAGAAACGAGCAAAAGAAGTCTACTTGTACATTTGTCACTACTTTATCAGTTGCCCACACAGGAGTACAAACATGGGGATCTGGTTTTTGAGCTGGTCCCGTGTCCTCAGATTTGCTTTCAATTGAGATGATGGCAACATGAGAAACTATAGAATTTTATACCTTAAATTTTACAGACTTCCCCTTAAATGTGCTATTTCTATGCACATAGTTCAATCAGAAAGCTTCTGTTAACATTTTTTTCAAGGACTATCTCCAGCTCCCCAGTGGTTTTTAAAAATGCTGATGTTTTTGAATCATTATTTTGAGAATCGGATCCCAGCCAAACTGTAGGGAGAACCTTTGACTTAAATAGCAATAATTAAGCCTTTTAACCAGTTCAGAGGATGACATTCTCCAAAGCTTAACATCACTGTGCCCTTTAGAAGAATAAACCTGAGAAACCTTTTTGCATGCTGAAATTCCAGTGGCAAGCTGGGTTGGGTGGATGGCATCCGTGCTACTGAAATGCAGCTGCGTGCTCAGTTCATTCCTGTGGCTTTTGAGCAAGACCTCACGTGGTAGCTACAGGGCAGTGTTGGTAGAGGCACAGGAATCTGGATGTGGTTTTGAAGGGCACAATGATAGTGCCTGCATTTTTATGTATATGCTTATGTGGATTTGCAGGGCAGCAGGTGTTCATGGGGAGTGTCTCCAGTTTGCTGGTTCATTTCTCTGTGGCTCTACTGGCATGGAGGGGTCCCTCCTAGGTGGTCACAGACCCCGTGAGCTGGTGCAAACTCTCAGATGTTTGTCCTGAGTTTGGGTCATGCATTTATCCCTCGTATCATATATTTACCCCTCAGCCCACTCATGTACAGCAGCCTTTTGGAGTGTTGTTAAGCTTTACATTAGTCCTGTGAGCCTGACTTACTGCAGGCATGAAGCCTCCTTAATGGGAAAAATACCTGCACTTGTAACATGGTTCAGAATTCTTTATTTCCTTGACATGCGTTATACAGTGACAGAAAATAAGGTGCTAGGTACATCAAGCTGGGTTACTTATGGATTTTTCTATTTCTCTTTAACAGGCTTAAGCAGAAAAAACTCTTGAAAAAATTTTGAGCTTTTTTTTTCATGATTTATCGATTTCTCACTGAAATGCCACCCAGAAGGCATAGTTTACATGCTGGTAATCTCTGCAACCTCTCATTTGCTTTCCACTACTGCAGAAGTGGCTGGGCTTGCCCAACCTTCACTGCTGGACTCAACCACAACCTTTGAAATTATGGGTGGGCATCCCCATCACCTTCTGCAAGAGGCTAAAATGCAATGTAAGGAAATGTAAGGAAAACACAGGTGTGAGGGAACACTGGCCATGTACAGGGTAGCAGACGTGGAGCTAGAGATAGATGTCACTATACAAGTCAATAAGGAAGCCTGCATTTGGGAAGCTTTCTCTCTTCTGTTAGAAATGAGGAGAAAAATATGAATAATGGAGGTGAATCACATTAGGGCCACTGTGTTTTAGTGTAGATCATTATTCTGCTAATACAGGAGCTGCTGCCTCTGCTTGCTTAGAGGTAAAAATTTTGCAGGGGCATAAACCATTTTTATAGGCAACGATGGTGTCAGATCACTTGTCATGAAAGTTTAAATGGCTATAGCTCTATCCTCTGCTTTTGCAGCTTTCCCCAGGTTCCTGAGTGGTTCTCCAGAGGCCATCCTCAGTCTTCTACTTATACTTGTCATGTTGCTGGAACCTCTAACTTTCCTCTACTTTTTTTCTGACCTTTCAAAACAATCATCATCTGCCTTTGAAGCAAGCAAAAGCAGGCTATGAGTCTGGCCATGCCTTGCAGAACGAAAATAACATCCTTTGATACTTCTCTATATTGATTTCTTGTTCCATTGCCACTGCTAAGTGGTTGTATTAAGGTACAGAAAAGGACTGCTAATGTTGTTTTCAAAGGTTTTTCTTTCATTTTTTGAAGTCCCATCTAATTGGCTCACTCTTTCTAAATGCAGTGGAGAGCTTAATTAGGTAAGATGTTCAGATCTAAGCTCTAGTTGAGCAATTGCAGACCTATCTTGAATTTCCCCTTGTGCAGAATGAATACTTCTTGGTTTCACAAAACATGTCAGGCTCATGTAAATTAATGCCAATTTCATGTGTGAAGGAGCTTAACAATGAAGTTAAGGGGGTGTCTACCCTTCTCCCCCCTTAATTTTTCCTTGCTGCCCCTTTTCTCAGGTTCATATTTCACTCTAGCTGTTTTTCAAGCCTTGCTGTTTAAAATCTTATTCACCTGGCACCCTAGGAGGTGTTGCAGAACAGAGGAACAGGACTGGGATTTGGGCTGAAGGAGCATTAGCAGCTATTGGCAACTCTGACAAGTCCTTCATTCCAGCAGCATCGCTCTGCTGAGGCTCTCCTAAGTTTCCTCCTAAGCTGTTAGTCATTAGTGTGAGGCCAGAATGTTAACCAAATCTGGTTTGGGTTTTTTGGTGGTTTGTTTTTGTTTGGTTTTTTTTCCCTCTGCTCCTCCACCACTTACCAGTTCCTCCATGAGGCTGTGAACTTGAGCATTTAGCTTTGCTGGTCCAGAATAACAGGTCTGTTGAAGTGCAGAGTCCCTTTGCTGCTGTTTTTGTAGTGATGACACATCTGTGTGGAGGAGTTGTATTCCAGGGAGATGAAAACATTGTGGAAAAAAAAATAACCTGCAACCACTGAAATTGTCTTTTGATGTTTGAAAAATTGGTTCATGAAACAGGTTTTTTTGCACAAAAGTGGTTTTTGCTTTTAACATGCAATAACAATAGAGACATGGGGGGGGACTTTCAGAGAGATGCCAATATAGACAAGCAATTTCATAGCCTGAAGCATCATTCTGTATCCTACATAGATTGTACAAAACATGCACAAAATAGGTGTGCTCAGAATCTAAAGGCTTGGGTTTCTCTGCTGAGCAACTTCTATTGTATCACCATCTGTATAATAGGTGTGCACAGGAGTTTTACTGTAGTGGCTAAAGAGAGTGTCTTATGCCCAAAGTTTAAAGAGTTGCTTAACAAGTGTGGCTGATGAAATGCAGCTTAATTCTTCCCCATCTTTCATTCCTAGCAAAATATGAGGGCTCATAAAATGCACTGCAAGTTAGGTTTTCACTTTTCTGTAAGCAGCATGGTGAAGGAAAAACTTTTTTTTTTTTTTTTAATCTATGTGTAAATCACTTTCTGGTTATCTAACTCTGCTTTTCTCGTCTAATTAATTTAATGTGCATCAAGTGAAAAATGTTTGGCACTATCAGAAAATGAAGCTTCTCTAAAATTTAGTCTAAGGCTACTGCATTCAAATAACAAGTCTCAAATAACTAGTAAGGTTTCATATGGATTATTATTTCTTACAATACAGCATGCTTAAAGGGGATACTTCCCCTCTGTCTTAAAGGTCCTTAACTAAAGGATGCGCAGTGTGTAGTAAGAATTCTTGGTCACATTTGCTGTCTGTTTAGCTTTTTCTTTCAATCTGGTTTTGTGTATTTCTTTTCATTAGCTCTGTTTCTATCAGAATACTTTTGCTATGTTTAGATTTAATAAAACATGGAAGCTGCCTTTTTTTTTTTTTTTTTAAACTCTGTTTTTGGTCTCTGTTGGGTCTCTCAGTGGTTAATGTTCTTTCCACTTGAGTCCCTGCCCTCTCACATCCTCCCTGCCTTGGTCCTGCAGTTTTCAAGACAGAAACGTGGTTAACACATCTCAAAATCTGTCCATGATTTTCTTTTTTTTTTTTTTTTTTTTTTTTTTTTTTTTTTTTTTTTTTTTTATATTTATTACAGTACAATAATCTGTCAGTTCATGCTTTTTGAATGATGCTTAAGAAATCTCTGCATGACATTAATATATCCTGCATGACCTTTTGTTGTTTCAAGTTTTTTTCTGCAATTCTTTCACTTTTCACTAGAGCCATCCCTATATGTAAAATGATGCGTGTGCAAAGCAAAATAGTAATTTATAATTCTGCTTTAAAAATTCTTCACCATTTTGCCTATCTGTTTTACTTATTTGCTCTTGTCTTTGTTTCTTGCCTGGTGTAGTGGGATGGCTTTGATCAGCTTCAGTCAGGTAGGACCTGTTGGTCACCCCATGTGCTTGCCTCATGCTGGTGCTTCTGCAAGGAATCAGCTGAAAGCTGATCTTGTTTGATTGGTTTTTTGGGGCTACCTCAGTTTCATCCTGCTTTCCTTTCAGGCAAGATAGAGGGTAGGGGAGGAATGAAGAGAATGAAGGTACCCATTGCAGCAGCAAAATCTGGTTTTGGATGCTCCTTGTCACCTGGGATGCCCTGGGTCTGTTCCTATGGCTGTGGACCTGGCTGACTGGAGAAGGTGGAGTGAGGGTAAGGTGACAGGTGACATGTCAACCTGAGGGTTAAAAGCAGATGCTGTAACAGGGCATGTGCTGGAAAAATGTCTCCATTGAGAAAATTTCTTATCTTTAGGAATGGGTGACTTGCTGAAGGTGTTGCTTGAGGGAGGCTTTGCACAGGTGGCAAGGCAGAGAAGGTGTATCTGGTACAGCCCCTTCTCCAGGGGACTGCTGCCTGCAGAGGACAGGATAGCTGTAGGGGGGGAGAAACGCCTTGCCTGCTGCTTCTGTGGCTACTGGTTGGTCATTGCATCTGAAAGAGACACAGCAAGTTACAGTACTGACCCTGCCTTTGTTCTGATGCTTTTGAAAGTATTCTGCACCAGGGCAGTAGTTGGAGGTTCAGTCTGGTTTGGCTCTTCACTGGAACAGCTTCTAGTGCACCAGGAATTTGCTGTCTCTCTTTTTAAAAGAGTGACTATATTTTGGAGAAAATTGACTTATATTGCTGGAATTCCCTACATGACTTCTGCAGGTACCTGAATATTTTATATTACGAGCTTGTAGAAAACAGGTTGGCAGCTGCCCGATATGTGGACACTGTGGGTTTTTTTCCTCCAGTAGTCTATTTGAAGTTCATAGAAAGAGTCAATTATAAGATCACACCAACCTTTACCACTGCATTATTTCCTTTTCAGTTGCTGGTTGATCTTTCTCCTCTTAGAACAAGGAATAAAATACAAGAAACTGCAGTACTTAATCCTGGATCAGGGTATTCTGATGAAGTAGTATTTACAACAGTGCAGCTAACATCAAACCAAGGAAATGTACAGGTAGAAATCCTTTCTTTCCTAACTACTGCAGGATTCAGTCATCTTTTTCAGTGGCCCTTGTTACAGCAATGATTTGGTACCCTGAAAGTTGCTGATTCCTGGCAGTGGTTACTTTGGCACGGGCCTGGTGCAGGTAAGGACATTCAGCTTCTCAGGACTCACCAGGCTTTTCAGCTCTGAGCTTCTGGAACAGAAATGCTGTCAGCTGGCTGCATAGTTTTGGCAACACATCATTTACAGATGTGCTAAGTTCTCATGCTAAGAAGGGAAGAGAGGGGAATGATCTGAGTGATAGATCTGTAAAGGATCTCCTGTCTCATCATCTGCCCCATTATGGGGACATGTAGTCCTTACTCTCAATACAGCTTGTCAGTCCTGGGAAGCAAGAAATCAAGGTCAAAATCTTGCCTTACATAGTGTTACATCCTCTAGCCTTTGGAAAGGAGGCCAGATCTTCAAAGCTGGTTGCTTTTCTGAATAATGAGCCTATTATTTTTGTACTGATTTGAAAGCAAGGGGTTTAACAGAGCACCTAGCAGCAGAGTTTTCCCTGAGCAGCACAATGCTATGGCATTACAGTGATACCTGGAGTATTTTTTTTTCTCTTAGTTCCCTCAATGGTGGAAAAAGTAATATTTTTTTTATACTTCAGCTACTTAAAGCTAGCAGTCATTTGTACTTGCCTGACTTTTTTTTTTTTTTCTTTTGACAGTACAAATGTACACAGTGAACAGTACTGTCTGGCATGATGTTGAGCGTCTTAAAAGGAAAGCACCAAGTCTTGGTGCAGCTGCAGCCATACAGTATTAACTCATGTCTTACAGGGATACAGCAGGAAAATAGAAAAGTTACCCCATAGGGTGGCTGACAATATGAAGACAAGCAAGGCAAGCTGTGGTGTGCACTTACAGTGTCAGTATGTGCTGCTTCTTGGTAAAGAGTAGAAAATCACTTGGGGAATGTAGCCAGTTCTCAGTGTATTACATGGCTGTGGGAATTTTTGTGTCCCACTAGGGTCTTTCACTTCTCCCATGCATTCCAGGTGCTATCCTGCTGCTCACTGGAAATAAAAATAAGCACACAAATACTTAACATACTGTAACTTGCCTCGAGGTGGCTTGTCTGTTTGCTTTTTCCGTGTGATCAGTTTCCCAGACTTGAGCTGACTGATCAAAAGGTGTCATTTATCCATTTGAACACAGGGTTGTGGCTACACATCTCAGCAGGGCATCTCGATCCAGGGTTTTTGTGCACTGTTATCCTTGTACTACTCAGATTTGCATGGTGTAATATTACCTTTGTTACTGTCACCTCAAATTTCTCAGCTTTTTATTGGATTGCTGAATTTAGTCAGCATGTGAACCCCTGATAACCTTATGGCTAAGCCTTGTTTACTGGATCACTTGTACACAGACATTTCTTGCTTTGTACAGTGCTTCACATGTGAAGAAGCTTTCATATGTCAAGCTAATAAATGCAAAGAAGATTAAAAAGAAAAAGTAAATTAAAGCTTACTATCTTGAAGCTGCACACTGCTCTTGAACTTCTCCATCTTTTGGACCTGTTGGCTGTGGTATTACTGTCTCTGTTAGTAGAAAATGCAGCCTTTTGACTAAGAGGGCTCATTGGAACATGTTGCCCAAGGAAGCTGTGGCTGCCCCCTCCTTGGAGGTGTTCAAGGCCAGGTTGGGTGGGGCCTTGAGCAACCTGGTCTGGTGGGAGGTGTCCCTGCCTCGGGTTGGAACTAGATGCTCTTTAAGGTCCCTTCCAACCCTAGGCATTCAATGATTCTGTAATTAAAATAGGCTTTGGGGACTGTATCTTTATTTTTCTCTTGTAGAAGTAGCAAGTTGGTTTGACTGAAGTGCTCAGAGATTGAAGGAGTTCCTTTGAAAAGGAGAGAGGGATTTTTTAGACCTTCTTGGAGGTGGCAATTGAGTAAGAGAAAGGAGACCTGAATAGGAGACCCCAGTTCTGGGGCTCCCAGCATAAGATGGTTTTTTGGAGTGAATCCAGAAGAGGTCCATGAAGATGATCGTAGGGCTGGAGCACCTCTCCTACAAGGACAGGCTGAGAGAGTTGGTGATGTTCAAACTGAAGAAGAGAAAGCTCTAGGGAGAGCTTATAGCAGCTTTCCAGTACCTGAAGGGGTTCTACAGGAAAGCTGAGGAGGGACTTAGCACAAGGCCATGTAGTGATAGGACAAGGGGGAATGGTTTCAAACAAGAAGAGGGCAGATTTGTATTGGATATTAGGAAGACATTGTTACTGTGAGGGTGGTGAGACACTGGCCCAAGTTGAGGTTGTAGGTGTCCCCTTCCCAGAACTGTTGAAGGCCAGATTGGTTGGAGATTTGAGCATCCTGGTCTAGTGGGAGGTTTCCCTGCCCATGGCAAGAGGATTGGAGCTTGGTGATACTTAAGATCCCTTCCAACCCAAACCATTTTATGAGGTGAAAGCTGAAGTCCCTCTGGACTTAGCTTTTTACTCCATCTTCTCAGTTCTAGCTCTCTCTTTAGCTTATCAGGCTTCCTCAGGCTAATTTGCTGTTGTGAGCTAGCAAAGTTTTTTTTCTGTTGCAATACCAGCATAACTTTTGAAAAAAGAGGGAGCTTTAGATTAGAACAGTAGCAGTTTTAATAAACACTCCCATACCACTTGGGGAGGAGGGCTTTGGAGCAAAGCTGTGTAGCAAATGCTGCACTTTGCTTCCAGAGAAGCCAGCCTGTAGCTCTTGTGCCACACAGATAATTCTACCCGTTTCCATCTAATCTAGTTTGCTACAGATCCTCTTTTCTGTTTCTTTCCCATTTAAAAAAAACAAAAAAACTGTTCTTTAACCCCAGCCAGGAGTTTTCTGTGCTGTGTCCTTGTGCATTTTATAGTTGTGTGCTATTACAAACACAGCAGTTGAATAAACCTGCAGGCTTTGCCTTTTCTTGCTCCTTGTTCTATTTCTGTAAATAGTTTTGCAAGCTGTACTTTTTTATTACTCTAACAGCACCATGCTGTGTCCAGTATTGGAATGCTGGGGTACAGGCACAGCAGCTGGGCACAGGACACCCCTTCAAACATTTTATTCTGGGAAAATGATGAAGATATCTTATGCTGTAGCAAGAGTGTTGAATGCAAGAGCTTGAAGTATACGTGAATATCCTAATCCTAGGTGGTTCAGATCCTAATTTGAGTTAGTTTGGATTGCCTGAAAATACTACTAAAACTGCAAGGACCTTCGATTTGTCTTAAATCACCTATCAGAAGATTATTAGATCTTGCATTATTGAGATGCTGGGTATTGAGCATAATTAGTTATTCTGTTTTCTAGCATATTTTCTTATATTCTGTAAATTCCTTTACTTACCACAATTCTGTTTCTGTAAAAAGGTAATGATTACTGAAGGATTTGAGGGGGTAGAATGATGGGAAAAGTAATGGGATGAAATCACTCTTGTTATTAACTGGTCAAAGTCTTCTTTAAGCCCTCAGGCATTTTCAAATGTTCTGAAATACTGTTGAGGTTAAACTGAGAGTAGCTTCTATCCTTTGTCCTGCATTTTTAAACTGAGTTTTATACAAGTAATTTATTTCTAAACTTCCTTATGCTACTGCTGCAGGGGAGCATGAAAGCTCAGCACTGTGGGTCCCCATGAGTCAGCAGCAGGCTGAAGGATTTGCCACTGATGCAAGGTGGGCCAAAAATCTGCATGGCTTTGCTAGAGATACAGTTGCAAAATAAAGTTTAAAAACAGTTTATTTCATTTTAACAAAACTAAAGTGCAAAATCCACAGCATTCCTGATTCTCCTGGTTTCCAATAAAATAAACATACTTGTGCTTTCGGATCAATATAGGCTATGACTTATTCTAAATTCCTTTTTATTTCTAACAACAAGCACGCTCGACACTTAAGAGATCATTCAAAAAGGATGAAAAAGGGGAATCTGGGGTTGGTAACAAGTTGAAAGTCAAAACAAATGTATGCAAGAGGCAGTTCAGGCTTTGGGGACAGAAAGAAGAAACTGGACAGCTTTGGAAAATGTACAGAAAATGATTGGCAGCTTTGATTATTGGTGCTGTCTTCCAGTTCTCAAGCATCTGAGGATTTTCAGTTCCAGTACATTCACAAAAGCAAACAGCAGCATGATTGCTGTGTTTTTGGAGGAGGGAAAAGAGTAGTCACCTCTGCAGTGGCAGGGACTGGGAAAACGTCACTTCAACAAGAAAACACAATTTAAGATTTCCCAAATCAAGTGCCTAAAATTAGGTTTTGAAGTCCTAATTTAAGAATGGAGAAAGTGGCTTGTTTCCAAGAAGGCTGAGCAGCCAGGCCTGATGGCGCAGTGTTCTCAGAAGCCAGCGCTATTATTTGGACTCCTATTTTGGGGATTTTTTTTTGGAACTCGGGTTCAGACCTTTAAATGTGAAAACGGGGCTCTGTTGTTTCAGGGAGTCCTTGAGCAGCAGAGTGAGAACTGGAGGATTCTGCGGACAGGGAGCAGGCTCCTCGTGCTTTGGGCTTTTAGCCCAAAATGTTTTGTTGCTGCTATTTGGCTTACGTAAAAAGGGTGGCATGGAATGGTTGGGAAACCTTTAGATTTTCATGCCTAGTCTTTGTACATGGAAACTGAGGTTAGTCCAAGAAGAAACTCAAGAAACAACTTTAATAAGTGAATGAGAATTCTTAAATCACTTCTTGGCATAACCCCCCCATGAATGTGTTTTCTGTGGAAAGTGTAGGAGAGAATTTCCTTTGAAGGCAAGGAGCTGGTAAAATACTTAAGTATTTAGCAGCCCATTCCTCAGATAGCAGTGTTGGAAGAGCAGATTATCACTGGTGGTTTTCTGTGTGAAAAGCTTCTGTAAGTAAATTTCAATTACTGTAAGAAAAGCAAGTCATTGTGTAGCCTTTGGTCTGTATTTTTGACTGCCTCCCTGGCACCACCCACACCTTGACCAAAGGTCAGGATACTGCTCCTGTCTCCTGCAGGTGTGGATGGCTGCTGAGGTACAGTGCATATCCCACCACGTAGCACCAGAGGTGGTCCAAGCATGCAAAATGTTCTGTGGACACCAACAAAATCCCTGTTTATATCTAAGTCCAGAGAACTTTTTAAAAAGTAGTATTTTAATGACGGGGCTCAATCCTGTTGGAGCAAGGTGAAATTTTAGCTTTCTGTGTTTGTGTGGCAGAATTGGAAGTCCAGTAATTCAAAGGACCTTGGAATAGTTTTATGAAAATCATTGCTGGCCACAGAATACAAAGAGTTCCAAATCTATGATTTCTCGGTGTGTTTGTTACTTTTTTTGGAGTAGTGTTTTATATTACATTAAGGCAAAGGCTCTGCTCTTAAGTTTCCTATTAATATATTTAGTCCTCCCAGGAGCAGCTTTGCATGCTTACCTCCTGTTCCAATTCAAATAATGAAGGATTTTTCCCCTCTTGAGCTGTATCATCCAAATAGCCTGCATGTGTCTATGCTGTCTACTACTGAGGTGGTGTGTGTTTTCCCTTTTCTGCATGATAGGCTATCAGACCTCAGGAGGTCAATGTCAGAGCAAATGATCTCTGAAAAAAATATATGCTGGTATCTTCTGGTCAAACCTTTCATCCCTCAGACCTTTTGGTTTCATGGGCTCATCCCAGCACCTTTATCCCCATGGCAAAGGATGCTGTGCAAGCCTCAAGGCTGCAGGCCCTTCCCTCTTAGCCTAAGTCTTTAAATATCTTCTCAATTTGAGAAGTTACTGGTTGTCTGTGGTTTTGATTGTTTTATGAGGAGTACTTGCAACTTCTCACATGTAAGGCATACATGCAGCCCAAAAGTGCTCTGTATCAGCCTATAGCATGCAAGGTGTAGATGAAGAAGTTGGATATAAATCCCAAGAAGCTGAGACACCTGGTACTGTTGAAGTATCAGGTTGATAGAAGGACACATCTCTGCCCAATAATAACACGTTAGCAATGTGCATGGTTTTTTCCCTGCAGGTGGTTTGTATTTTTTAAACAGGGAGAAAGCTTTCTCCAGGTTGATGAGGTCTTGGTCCTTCATCTCTTCCAGCCTTCAAGTAGCAGCTCCCTTCTGAACCCCTTGATTATTTTTTTGTCCTAACATGAAGTGGCATCTCACAGCCTTCTTGTGTGCCAGTGGCTTCCCTACAAAGCTGTTGGCTTCAGTTGAAGTTTTCATGGTCCCCTGACCCATTGCTTTTGATAGGTTGGGTGGTCACCTGTCAAAGGGTAGACTTCTGAGTTCAAACTCAGGCATTTGGCTTTGCTACAGCATAGCACTTGGTTTTCTGAACAGACATGTTACAAACTTCATTTTGTTAGTACCCTTCATGTGTTTTTTTGGTGGCTTCCCAAGCTCTAGTAACTCATGATCCTAAAAATTACAGGGGCAGAGAAAGTCGGAGGTGATTTCATGCTACTGAATGTAATTGATAAAGTCAGGAATTTACGAAGGATCCTTTCTTATAATCTGTTAATAAGAATGCAGTCCTTTTGACCTTCATGTGGCTTTTTTGGGTGCACTACCATGATCTTTGTGTGTACCTGGAGAGCATAAAAACCACAATATGTTTTCCAAACTATATTAGAGATCTGGCTAATGTCCACTTATGTGAATACCTGCAAACTCTGAAAAGTCCTTCATATACCTGTATTGAAGACTAACTAGTATGTGTAAAAATCACGTGGATTTGGGTTTGGTTAAAACACCAGATATGCATTTTCCTGGATTAAATATTTGTAGTTGAAGGACAGAAGTGTCTTTCAGGTTGCAAGCCTGAGAACTTCCAGAGTTGGATCGTGCTTGCCCTCATGTTCAGGGCCCATAAAATTTGGTTGTGTAGAGGATGGTTTCTTTCCTGTCCATTGTAGAAAGGCAGGTTTGGAAAAATAAGTATATAGAGAGGTACCTATTTTAGAAAGCAGTGTGTTTTACATAATTGGGTTTTTGGTGGCGTGTTGGTTTTTTTCTGACCATAGGTACTAAATAGTCTGCCTTGCTGTGGGATGACTTCTAGGTAAAGAGCATTGCTAGTGATCTGCTCCCGTATTTGCTGAGCTGCAGAATTTGGTAATTTTAAGTATTAAGAAACATGCCTATTATAGTGTTTCAAATGGCAACTGCTTTAATTTTTCTGGAAGTCGATGTTCCTCTGAATTGGGAAACTATTCTAATTTAAAAAAGAAGCCTTGTAGTTGCTGCTGTTGAAGCAGTGTTTTAATGTTGTGTCGCTGTTGGCAGGAGACTTGATGCATTTTCACATGACCCCCTCTGAACAAAAGCAGATTGTTTCCCTCTGTTTTTCTGTTACACAAATCAGTTCCTTTTGAAACAATTTCTGTAAATTCTGGAAACTGACACCAGGAGTAGTTTTTCCTTCACTGTGCCTTTTACTATCTGCTGTCTGATAATGTTGGCACATGAATGTGCTTTGGGGTAGCGGCCCAAAAAAGATGAGATCTCTGCAGAAAGCATCCTCCTCTTGGGAAATGTGTTTGTTCTTCCTGTTTTATGAAAGGGTTGAACATGTAGTTCCATTTCTTGCTGTATTTGCTGTAGCTGGGCATAGTTTGTTACTACATTCTGAATTGTTTCATATCTGCATTTTCATGGTGTCCAGCACATAAAAGTATATATCTGGTCAGTTCTGAGTGGAGATTTTTTTGTATAAATTTGTATAACATTTGTAGGTGAAACAGACTCTTCCATTTGAAGTCTTCCTTTGCAAAGAGGGGAGTTTCAAGTAAGGTGCAGATGCTGGCTTATTGAATGGTGCAGTGCTGCATAACTAAATCAATTGGTACTGGATCAAAGGAGTAACAGACAAATTGATTAAATAGGTATTTCAAGCAACAAAATGAATTATCTGCTGGGGAATGCTTTCTCTGGTTATATTTAATAGCTGACAGGTTACAAAAAAAAAAAAAAAAAAAAAAAAGAGGTGGGAAAAACAAACAAAACCAAAGCAAATACAAAACCAAATAAGAACCAAAACCGACCAGCTTGCTCTGGATAATTTTATTTCTACTCCTTGGAAATTGTATACTAATTTTTTGCAGTCTTCCTGATGTTCTTGCTTCTGGTAGCACAGCATAGGCTTTTCAGTTAAATTGCCATATTCCTAGGATGCCAGCATGCCCGTGCTGTGGCTGATCATGCAAGCACTCAGTTTGTGTATCATAGTTGGTGAGGTGATATAATCCCAAAAAAGCTCCTTCTTGTGAAGTTTGTAGCTATTTGGGCTGGGCTTCTTCAGTCAGAAAATAAAACTGGTATGAATTATAACTACAAAAGACTCCCAGTTATTTTAATCAAGCTCTTTTGTTTGTGCCTGGTGACCAGATTCCAGGGAAGCTGCTGTTCCTTTGTGGAATTCAAAGTGGTAGAAAGCCTTGATGCATGCAGCGGACAAAGTCCTCTGATGCTCGTGTCCCCAAGAGCTCCACGGCAAACCATGGGCTGACATTGCAGCCAGAAACCCTCCTGCCTGGAGCCCTGGTGTGGAAGGGCTGAGGGTGGAAGGGTTAGAAGACCATGCAATGTAAATCCCTCTATCAAAACCCATTATATTGTCCCATGTGTGATTGTCCCATGGGAAGTCGATGCCTCTGCTTTGGACGGGAGACACTGCATCCTGCTTGGTTTTCCATGCTAGACTCAAAAGAAATGGAGGCATCAGTCCCAGATGGCTAAAACCAGAGGACTTACTATTTATTTTGCATGTGTAAATCAGAAATCTCCTAGAGTCAGGGTTTTCACAGATGGGAGTGAGATGTTTCTTTAGCTAGAATGGAAAAAACAAACAAACAAACCAAACAAGAACCAGCAATAACAAAAAAGCCAACTTTTTCATTGCTGGCAATTACATGTAAATTTCTGTAAGCATTTCTATTTGTGCTGTGGTAGACTGACAGCTTATGTGTTGCTTAGCTTATTTTCCTGTAACTAAAAACTGCTGTTAGTACATCAAGGGAGAGAAACATCAAGAAGTGAAAGCTATCCTATTGAAAATAGAATAATTTTAGTGAAAGTTCCATACAGCTCTGGATAGAAAAGAGGAAAATGAAGGGGTTGTTTTGGGTTTGGGTTGCTTTTTCTTAATCAAGAAGAAAATTACTTCCTCTTTGCTAGAGAAGAGCTTCATGTGCAGTTGCCCTGGCTCGTGGAAAATGTTGCTACTTTTCTGCTTCAACTTTAGGGGAGCTACAGCCCCTTATGTGCCTCAGCATATATATCAGGTGCTACCAATAAGTACTGCTGTGTGAGGACCTGGCAGAGGGCATTTGAATCATTGTTCTGTTGTCATGCTGTATGAGTTTTATCCAGTAATGTCTTGCAGTCAGCAGCTTTTTGAACTGGAAATGCTGTTGTCACAAACCACAGTATTTTCCTCCCTCACCTCTCCAGCTCTCTTTGTCATTTGGTGACTGCTGATCTCTTGGTCTCCTGGGCTGTTAATCAGAGCTGTAATCAGTCACCTATCTGGAAAAGCAACAGCCAGGACAGTTTTCTTTGTTTTCCTTCCCTTCCTCCTCCCCAGCTAGTGCTGCCAGATATTTGAGACTATCAAAAGGGTGTCACAGTTTTTATTTGAGAATTTCAATGTTGTTGGCTTTCTCAAGATCCAGTCCTCCTCCTCCTTGCAGAGGGATCTTGCAAGATGTCATCCTGTATTTGTTTTCAAAAATACAGCATTAAAAAAACCTTCAGGTTAATCCAAACACACTGTCTTAAGCTTCTTTGTATCCAGATCCATGGTTATGTACTTCAGTGGGAAATACTACTCTTATTCCAGTGGTTCTCTGACACTAAAATAAGCTTTATGTACTGTATATATGGTGGTCATGTCCAGCATCTGTATGCTGTGATTTTTGTATATTAGGGTTTTTTTGTTAGTCCTAAGTTTTATTCAGGCCATCAAACAATTTCCATGAGCTGAAGAACTAACATTGTCCTCTTTCTATTTCAACAGGTTGTAGAATGGAACTTCTGGATAAAACAATCAATAGCTACCTTGATGTTTGGCTTGGGCCCAGAGGTAAGGGTTGTCCAAAAATAAATGCACAAATAAAAGTGGTATTAAAATGCAAATACTAGAGCACGACAAACAGCTTCGCTCTAACATCCTGACTATGACAGGTGACTACTTTCTTTAGTATCTGAAAAGCATAAAAATGTGTGATTCTGTACTACATAGAAAAGTCTAGTCAATGCTTCTGATCTTTTGACCTGAAGAGCTGTTGATTTATCAGCTATGATAATCAGATGATATTCTTACTATCAGTTAAGTTCTGCGTTGTTAGTCTTGGTGAACAATTCACTCAAATCTTTGAGGTTTCTTTATAAGTTAATAATAGCATGTATTTAAAAAAAAAATCTTATTTTAATTTTCATGTCATGAAATGAAAGTACTCTTGCTCTCATAACTAGAGGTGCTCAGAAATTTTTCAGTGAAAAAACTCTATATTTTTGGAAAGCACTGCCTCTTCGAAACCATTCTTTTTAAAGAAGCAATGGTTGTGGTAGGGTTTGCACTGGGAAAAGGTTTACAGATGGAGATCAGGAACCCTACTCAGTACAAGGGAGAGGCAGAGGCACCAGGAGAGATGGTAGCCTCATGGTGAGGACTTCCAGCTAGAATGGGGTGGCCCTGTCCTGACCAAGGGGCATTAAGTATCAGCATTCTATACAGAACGTGCATGGCTGTGCAACCTTGTGGCTTGTGTGCTTTCTTCCTGATTGCTTCAGTAGCATCTTTCCTGCATCTGTCCCAGTGAAATTGCAGTGGTGGTGCCACTTCCCTGCAGGACAAAGTCCATAGGAGGTGGAACAAAGCTCTGATCCTTTAAAGTGTGTTTTCTTTTTGCTTTTAGTTGCTTGGCACTTTTGTTACCCTCTTCTTCATACTAAGCCCATTTAAATAAGTCTGGATGTTCTAAATTATAACGAGTACTTACAAATAAGTGTGGTAATAATTTAGGAATATCTCTGCTTTAGGAAAATTATTGTTTGTTTTCTTTATCAACTAAATAATTAAAATATTGTGTTTTGTGAATTTTTTTTGTAATGAGCACTGTAGTTCTTAATGAAAGTGCTTGCTTCTCTTCCTTCATCTTTGTTAATTTCAGTGCTAGATGCATTTTAAGTGCAGCTGTTTCTGGATGCATTGAACTCCTCCCTTTCAAAATCTAAATATTTGTATATTTGGGTTTCTTTCAGATCCCAGAGTAAAAGGATGGCTTCTTCTGGAGAACTACACACCTACCTTCATCTTTTCAGTATTGTACTTACTAATCGTGTGGCTAGGACCAAAGTACATGCGGAATAAGCAACCATTCTCATGCAGGGGTATTTTAGTGGTCTACAACCTTGGACTCACACTGCTCTCTCTGTATATGTTTTATGAGGTAGGAGAAAAGGAGTTTGGGTTTATTTTGCAGTATCTGTTTTAATTATATTGGCTTATGTTGAAAATCACAGAATTGTCACAGTTGGAAAAGACCTCTTATGATCACTGAGTCCAACTGTCAACCCAGGAAAAAACCCACCATGCTCATTAGAGCATGTCCTGAAGTGCCTCATCTACATGGGTTTTGAATACCTTTAGGGATGGTGACTACATCACCTCCCTGAGCAGCCCATTCCAGCTCCTGACTAGTCTTTCAGTAAGGAAACTGTTCCAAGTAGCTAGGCTAAACCTTCCCTGGTGCAATTTCTGGCCATGTCCTCTAGTCCTATTGTTACTGACTTGAGAGAAGAGGCCAACACCACCTCACTACAACCTCCTTTCCAGTAGTTGTACAGAGTGATAAGGATTGGATCTCCAAAACAGTCTATGAGGACAGCCCTCTTAAAGTTGGAGCAATGAACTGTATAAGTGTTGCAGTGGTTCTTCAATGTCACTTCTCAAAGAAGAAAATCATAGCTGTAAATATTGTTACCTGTAAGAACAGTATAAAATAAACCTTTCCCTAAACAGCTATGCTGACATTGACTAGCAATGTTTCAAATGCACTTCTCTTGCTCAGTGCAAATAAAAGCTTGGTTTTTCAGTGTGAACCTGGCTACTCCTTCAGCAGTCTTCCTTGCCTAGGAATTAGGCTCGATGTGATTGCCTTGTTGGATTGAGCAAAATACTGAGTAGCAAAACTGCAGTTTGTTTTGGAGTGCAAAATGGATTTAAATGTTTAGTCAGGCACACACTCTTTGCATCTATTTCTGTAAGCCTGCAATAGGATCACAGAATCATAGAATTGTTTTGGTTAGAAAAGACCCTTAAGATCTTCAAGTCCAACCTTTAACTTAGTACTGCCAGGTCCACCACTAACCAATTCCTCTTAGCACCACATCTCCATCTCTTTCAAAAACCTCCAGGGATGGTGACTCATCCACTTCCCTGGGCACAGTGTTCCAGTGCTGAACAACTTTTTGATGGGAAAAGTTTTCCCTACTATCTAATCAAAACTCCCCACGGTACAACTTGAGGCCATTTCCTTTTGTTCTGTTGCTTGTTACTAGGGAGGGGGGACCAACACATACCTCACTACAACCTCCTTTCAAGATGCTCCTTAACCCTCCTTTTGTTAAATTTTTAAAGAAACATTTTCTGTTGTGTTTTAAGGCAGTAGCCAAGTTATATTCTACCTGGGCTTTGGCTCTTCTAATTTTGTCTCTGCATAGCCTAATGATATCTTTGCAGTCCTCTTGAGTTGCCTGCTCTTTTTTTATAGGCCATAAATTCTCCTTTTTTGTCTTGAGTTCCAGCCAAAGATGTCTGTTCAGGCAAGCCAGCTTGTCTTTTGGCACATAGGGATGTCTGCTCCTGTGCCTTTAAGATTTCCTCTCTGAGGAGCACCCAGCCTTCCTGCACTTCTTTGCCCTTTAGAGCTGCTTCCCAAGACTCTGTCAAGCAGTCTCCTAAAGAGGCCAAAGTCTGCCTGCCGGAAGCCCAAGGCAGCAGTTCTTTTCACTCCTCTCCTTACTTCTCCAAGAACTTAAAAACATTTCATGGTTGCTATTCCCAAGACAGCTCCCAGCCATCACATCACCCACGAGTCCTCTACTTTGCAAGCAGCAGGTCCAGGGGGATGCCTTCCCTGGTTGGCTCACTCACCAGCTGTGTAAGAAGTTACCTTACAAACACTCCAGGAACTTCCTCCATGGTTTCCTCTGTGCTGTATTGTATTTCCAGCAGACATCTGGAGAGCTGAAGTCCCTCATGAGAACAAGGGCCAGCAATCAGGAGATTACTCTCAGCTGCTTATAGAATATTCCATCTGCCTCTCAATCCTGGGTGGCCTATAACAGACTCCTATCATGGTATCTGCCTTGTTGGCCTTCCTCCCTCTTCTTACCCATAAACACTCAACTCTCATCACCAGCATTAAGTTTAGGCAATCAAAACACTCCTTAACATATACAGCAAGCCCCCTGCCCCTCCTTCTGCTATCCCTGATGAAGAGTTTGTAGCAGCCCAGCTGTGCCAGTGAATCATCCCCCCATCTTTCTGTGATGTTAGGTGTATCATCATTTTCCTGCTACACATTGGCTTCCAGCTCTTGTTTATTGCACATGCTGTGTGCATTGGTATAGATGTTCTTCAGCTGGGCTACTGATCCTGCCACCTTTTAGGGGGGAGAAACCCTAATTCCTACATGACCATTGTCAGGCACTTCAATAGTTTCTAACCCATCAATAACCTTTGTGCCTTTGCTGTCACATGGCTCTCAATCCATTGCCTCCATTGACACAACAGAACCTCACTAGAACTCTCCCTGAAAAACTGGTGTGCTGCCCCCAGGCTTATCTGTAATGAGCCTGGTTTATTCTCTTTCCCCCTTCAAATCTAGTTTAAAGCTCTTTCAGTGATTCCTGCTAACCCCTGTGCAAAGATCCTTTCCTACCTTTGAGACAAGTGTGTGCCTTCTGTCCCCAGCAGGTATGCATGGTGTTGTGTAGAGTGACCCATGATCAAAAAAACCCCAAACTCTGCCACTGATACCAGGCTTTGAGCCAGGAATTGATCTCCTGGCTCCTCTTTCTTTCTTTCCTCATTATTCCCTGCAACTGGAAGGGAGGGGGAATGGCTTCTTCTGCATCTTCCTACTTTTGCTGAAACAATTGCATCAATGCAGTTGTGATTCATCTGTTTCTTGGAAGTTAACATCTCAATATACATATGTCCCTCAAACTCAGTGGGACTTTCTTTCTTAAGAAAACAAAGATTTAGGCTCTGTAAAGGTTTACACATCCCAGAGCGTACTTTTTTACTAAAATGACAATTAAGAACTATGGTAGTGAAAATAGGAATGTGGTCAGCAAATGTTTGAGTTTGGGGCTTTAATTTACAGAATAGTGTGGCTTGCTTTTAGCCAGAAGCTTTCCTCCATTCAGAAAGGAGAGATTTCATTTTCAGCATGTGATTACAAGCTAGAGCTAAAACTGCTAATCTTTTTTTTTTTTTTTTTTTTTTTTTTGGCATATGCTCAGAAGAAAATGCAAGCTGTAATTCTCCTTTATGTTGTAGTTATATAGTTACATAGTGTTTTACAAGTGGAATGTTTTGATGGGAAGTGATTTAGGGTTATTTCTCCTATGTAATGAATTTTCTAGTCCAAAAAATTACTGAGTTGTGCTTTTAACAACTTTGATACTTAATTCTTCATGGGGACCACGTTTGGATCCAGCAGGTACTTGGAACAATTTGTATTACTGATGTGCTTACATTTCTGATCTCCCTGTCAGGATCTTATAATGCAGCAAAAAATGTGTGTTGATCTGTATAGTTTGTCTACAAGTAGTGCCACTCAGGACTTCAGGGATAGTATCAGCATTATTTTATGCAGATATTACTTAAATAATAATGTTTTAATTTAACCTTCAGTTATGTTATTGGGGGTTTACAAGAACGCCTTTTCTTCAGTTATACTAAGTATGAATAAAACTCTTTCAGGGTAGCCAATAATTTTTCCTTGGGATAATACTCAAAGTTTCCAAACCATGAAGTGGTTACCAAGAAGGGACTATTAATTATATTTATATACTGATTATATATATACTGAATAATAAATATATACTGAAGAAGTCCTCATAACCAGCTGAATGGCTTTTATGTTGTTAAGCAGTGAGACAACCTAAATGCAGTGAATATTAAGTCTTATCCTTATAGAGTGAAATGCTTTACATCAAAGTGAATATTGCTTTTATGTAAGGTTACCCATATGGAAGTGCCCATTGGTATTGTAAATATATTTCTCTTTGTAAATGGGAATACCCAAAGCTACAGTGTTATTAGGACTATTAAACTCATGATAGTTGCAATGAGATGAGTCTGGCAGCACTTTCAAGCTGGATGTGAGGACAAAAGGTGTTTTGCAACAAGGGACTGATCCCATCAAAATGCTGCCAGGTAGTGAGCTCTGCTGAGGTAACACTGTGCTGCTTGATATTTGCAGGGAGAGAGCCAAAGGGCCAGGTGATAGAGGAAAAAAAGTGACATTCCTGCATTTCCCAGGTACATTAGCTAACTCTACTGCCTCCACAGTCATCTGTGTCAGTGCAAAGCAGACAATACCCTCACTCAGGTCACATCAGTTGTGGAAATTTGGCTTTGAAGGATTAGCTATACAGCAGTAGCACTTTATCCTACCCATACTCTCTTTTAAGGTGAAGTGGTGAAGAGGAGTGTTCAAAAAAGAGATGAAACTCCCTGTGCTCTTCCTTGTTTTGACTTTGCATTTCATTTTAATTAAACTATTTTAGTCCAAGTTTGAGGAAAGCCATAAAAGATCACCACTTATAAACTTGTTTGGTAGCATGTCTGAAGACAGGCTGCTTTAATAGCTTATACGTAATACACCTGAAATGATGCTTTGGAGTTTTTTCTGAGTTATAGCTGTTATGGTTCAGGTCATGATTCATAGCATCACAGCTCAGTTTAAATATTATATGCCCACAACAAGGTGTTAAAGTGAGGCATCCTCTCAAGTGGAATAAGAAAGATGAGCTATGCGGTTTTCTGACCTTTACGTCTAAATGTTTGTTTGCAATAATGTGGAGGGAAAAAGTCATCTCATGCTGTGGGGTTTGTATAATTCTAGTTATTGTGTGCTTGCACCATTTGGTCTACTGAAGCAATATAATACAGCTTTATTTGAAGAGCACTACAGGTCTTATATTTCTTATTTGGAATTCCTAAGATAGTATTTTCTCTGTGTACCTGCTATAAATCTCTTGTTTGGGTATTTAGAGACTGGGCTGAGTTCTGGTGTTAGCAGAACAGATTAGTGCTTGTCCCAGACAATACAAAAGGCAAGACAGACTTATGGGAGAAGGAGAGGTTTCTCTAGGGGGACCCACAAGTGCTGCAGTGGCAGCGTCATCATGCCCATGCCTCAGGAAGAAGGGATGCTCATCAAGGGGAAACAAAAATTGTTTTTTCCATATAAATTTGCAGTGCTTGGGCTTTGAGAGGAAATAACACTTCTGCCTTTGGCAGGGGCCTGTGTGGTGAAGGAGGTGTGTGCAGCAGGGCAGCTGGCAGAGGGGTTGCAGGATATGGGTCAGTTGCCTGCTGGCTGGCATGGCTCTACCTGAAAGAGCTGTGGGAGTAGTTGGAGCAGCAGAGGCAGCACTGCTTCCACCTGAATCACTGCTCTGCACTGGGATCTCCAGTCAGGTTTTTTTGTGAAACTGTGAGTAGGGCCAGTACCTCTCTGCTCGTGTCTCAGATGGGTAGTTTGACGAAGTAGGTAGAGTGGCAGGTACCTAGTCATATGGCATGCAGACCTGTTTTATTTTGGGAATGTTTGCTATAAATATGAGCCGAGTGATCTGGACTACCTGGGCTTCTATTTGAGAAAACTGATCAGTGTTGAAGGCTCACTGTCTTAAAAGATGTCTTTTCTGTCTTCATCTGAAATATTAATTTCCTACTGAATTAGCCTGAGTGAAGTCTCTCATTTTACTAACAAGGGAGGTCTTGCATATGCTGTAGGAAAAGCTTCCTAAGAGCTGCACCCTGTTTTAGGAAGGAGAGGATTTGGTGAAGAGGTGCCATGGCACGTGAGCTGTGGGTTGCAGCTTGCTGCCAGGCTGCTCTTTCCTCTCCCCTTTCTTTCTGTACAGGTCTGAGAGCCCTTATCTCTGTCCTGAGGTGACTGAGTTCATGTAAAGATAAAATTTCCTATCTCTGCAGGCTTTTGCTTTGATCAGACATATGAACTTCTGCTTCTTTTCACTCTAATCTAACTCTGGTTTGAAGCTCATAAACCAATCATGCCTTGACAGTGTGATGCAGTGCTGGGTCTCTTATCTGCCCCACTCTAGCAAGTCTAGGACTTTGGTTTTATCATGGGAAAATAAAATCCTCCCTGGTAAAACCTCTCCCACAGCCCATTCAGACTGGCGTCAGTGTCATTTGTTCTCGTGGCAGAGTTGATAAAAATGAACAAGCCACAGCATTTTTAAATAATTCAGCAACAGAGTTACAAAATGAAAGTGGTATAGCAAGGAAATTTCCAGTGCAGGTGAAGGAAATACAAGTTTCTTGCACACAAAAGCAACTTTGAACTGCAGGGTTTTCCCTGGAGCTGAAGGACTGAACATTGACTTTGAGTACGATTTTAATTGGCTTATGAAGGAGCTGTCTGGTTTTGTGTGTTTCACCCTGGTGAAAATTATTATAATCAGCCTTACTGAGACGTGTTAATTACTCAATAGAAATGTGCCCTTGGTGGTGCCATTAACAAGCCTGGGCTCCTGCCAACCTGAAGATGAAAGACTTCTTAGGGACAGTAATGGACAAGGAAAGGTTGTCTCAAGCCTGGGGTGGCTGAGGAGCCACCAGCCCATCTCTGGGAAGATAAAGAGTGCTAGACTAGTCAAGACCTGCTGTGCAGTAGGTGTAAGGAAGGGTTAAAAACTCTCTGGCCATCCTATAAGCAGGCCACAACAAACACAGCAATGACAAAGTGCACTGGCTGGCAATTTCTGCCACCTCCATTTATTCCTTCCTGGGTGCCATGTAAGCAGGTCCCTGCTGCTGTGCACCCAGCTCTGGGCATCACACAGCCATTTAAGAACCATTAGTCAGGTCTCAAGAATGGCCCTTTGGTTTCATTTTCTGAAGCACAAGTTGAACGTATTATGGGCATAAGAAATAGTGGTGTCAGGCCCAGGAGCAGCTGCTCTCTGTGTGTGTTGTATGTCCCACCAAGCCAGGTTTATGTCCCACCAAGCCAGGTTTATGTCCCACCAAGCAAGGTTTGTGGGCACCAGCAGCAGTTAATGGGCAGCAATAGCAGCTTGTCACCATTGAATTCCTTCTGGAAAGGGAGGGATTGAATTGTTTTTCTAACTGTAGCAACTATATAAATGATAAAAGATGTTGCTGTCTCCTAGAAATGTTGCATTGCTTCTATAATTTAAACAGCTGTGTCTGTGAGAGTATTAAAACACCCAGCACTGTACTATATGCTCTTCTGGAAAGCAGCTGCAGTCACATGGGTGCCTTTGCCCTTCAGAGAGGTCAATCCAGACACCTTTGGTTGCATTATGCTTCAGGTAGTGAACTTGTGTCACTTGCAGAGAACACTTTTTAGGTTTTACTATGCTAGCCTGTAGCAGAGAGAAGTTTATGGACTGCAGGGCTAAGGATGAATGCTGTTTGGATTGATGGATGGATGCTATTTAGATTAATTACAATATAAACATTGTGATTATTCCTCTATTCCTAACACTTCCTTGAACTATGAGAACTGTATGAAAACATCTGTCAGCTCTTAACAGCTTGATCACAGCACAATGTGGTCTTCTGTCCCAGGGACTGGCGGGTGCTTGCAAAGCCTCACAGCTCTAAGAGCAATTTGGTCCAAGGCTTGCTCCAGGATGTAGCTGGTACTTCAGCACGGTGCCACTTTTATACTGGTGTGCTTATCACAGCCATGTCTGCCCTACCACCTGGAGAAGAGTCCTCCTGTGGCTGCATTTCCTTTGCTGCTTGCATAGAGAAGTTGCTTGGATCTGTGGCAATGCTCACGGTTGCCCTGCTCTTGCTGTGGCAGAATGGTATTGATATATATCTGATATACTAGATAATTCCAGGTCTATATGTTATGATATAACAAATTCTCTCTCTTTTTTTTTTTTTTTTCTTTCTTTTCTATTATAGTCATGGCAGTAATTCTATCTCAAAAGGTCAAAAATAATGACGGAGGCTCATTGTGTATTTTAAAAGTTAATTTAAGGGGGAAATGAGCTATGAAGGAAATAACATTAGAGGAAGGCAGATCATTTAAGTGATAATCTTTATTGTACCTTTCAGAATTAGCTTCCCATTCAGAGCTCTAAGCAGCATTTAGATGTACAAATTATTGTGGTCTTTTAATCAAGTGATCATTTTAAATGGCTTATGGTACAAATAGTTTTTCATCTTGGCTTTGCAAAGCTTTTTTTCAATCTGGCATAAGGCCAAAATCAGACAACTTGCTTGTGCAGGGTATCTGTCTTTGTATTTAAAATGTTTTGGGGATACCTAACAATTTTCTTTTTCACTTGGGAATAATTTAATTTGTTACTCTTTTCCTCATGTTATTCCCAAGAGGAAAAATGTCTTTATAATCAACATCTATTGATCCCTTCTGTTGTGATATTAAGACAAGTTTTATTCCTGTCCTTGTACCCACTCCCTCCTCCCATCACACCTTCATCCTGCCCCTGCATCTGCCCTCTTCCAGAGTCTGCTCCTCTCCCTCTGCTCTGGAGGAAGGGGTGGGACATGGACATCCAGTTTGCCTCTTGCTTCTCCAGAGGTTTCAGCCAGTACCTCAGAAACAGGCTTTCCATTGTTTTCTCATGACTAATAGCTGGTCATTATTTTTAAAAAGTCATTACATTGTACTTGAGGTGTTATTTTTTTTTTGTGCCAGAAAGTCAGGCAAGCAGCATCACATCCTGTGGAGGAAGTCACTTGTACTGGGAGGGATATGACGTACTTGGGATGAGTGAATTATTTAAAAAGATTTTGAAAAACCTCAGCATGGTAAAAGATCAGCTGTTAGCTGTTAAGAATAGCAAAGCTGAAGATATACTCTGTTACTGTTTAGAAAATTGTAGTCAGATCTGCATGTATAAAGTTTCTTAAAAATATAATATTTCCTATTGCAAAAATAATCAGAAGAAATATTCACTGTGATTGTTCACTTTCCCCCACAACGAGATCATCACCCAAGAAAGAAAGACATTTCTTAAGATACTGCCTGGAACAGGACTGCAGACCAAACAGATTGTGGGATAAGTGAGGATAAGATGCTACCTCCTGTTCTTACTCTGGTATACCCCAATTGGAAGCATTTGTTAATTCACCCTCCTCCATGATTCAGTCATTGCCTGGGGCTTGAATTCAGACTAATGCCCAGGAGTCCCCTGACACCAGATGGGGAGGTTTGCATGTGCTGTGGAGTGCAGCTTTTTCCCCAAATGACACTTTCTTCTTTGGTCTTCTCAGCTGGTGACAGGAGTATGGGAAGGAGGATACAATTTCTTCTGTCAGGATACGCACAGTGGAGGAGAAGCTGACATGAAGGTAACATAATCGAGGCTTGCAGCTAATAGCATCCACTTGTGTGTAAGTGGAGAGCAGAACAGTGTTGATTGTACAGATTTTGCTCAAACTATATGCTTTTTTCCTCCTTTTACAATACAAAGGCATTGCCAAACATAATAGTTAATCTATAATATATTCATAGTTGGTATTTTGGTGAGTGATTATCTGTAAGTCTTCTGAGGTCAAAGAACAAAGGACTTTGTCTTCAGACTGTATACAACCCTTGCGTGTTGTGACTCCCCTTCTTTTTCTGAGATGTGGTGATGATTTCTTCTGGTTACTGTTCAGACCTCTCCTTTACAGAGAGCACTACAAGACCAACTCTGGTTAAATATTGCCTTGTTTCTCCCAGAATATCCCAAGTGAACAGCAATAGCCTCATAAAAGAGTCTTCGTCATCCTTTTTCAGCTGTAGCTATGGGTTTGTACCTCGCTCTCCTACAGGGAAAGCTATGGCTGAATCATTACAGAAGATCACAGCAGTGTAGGGCAGGATCATGGAATATTTCGTGTTAGAAAAGACCTTTAGGATGATAAAGTGCAGCAGTTACCCTGGTATTGCCGAGTCCACCACTAAACCATGTCCCTAAGCACCAAGTCTACACATCTTTCAAATACCTCCAGGGATGGCGACTCCACCCACTTCCCTGGGCACACTACTCCAATGCTTGACAACCCTTTCAGTAAATAAATTTTTCCTGCTATCTAATCAAAACCATTTCCTCTTGTCTTATTGTTTGTTAACTGGAAGAAGAGACTGATACCCATCTCACATTTTTTGATTAGTGAAAAGGGTTGAAAGCACCCGGAATGTACAATTCTTGTAAAACTTGTTTCCTCCTTTCTAGATCATACGTGTCCTCTGGTGGTACTATTTCTCCAAACTCATTGAGTTCATGGATACCTTCTTTTTCATTTTGCGGAAAAATAATCATCAGATCACTGTTCTGCATGTCTACCACCATGCAACAATGCTGAACATTTGGTGGTTTGTCATGAACTGGGTGCCTTGTGGTCACTGTAAGTACTGGGTTATGATGGAGAACACTTGCAGCAAAGGGACTAATTTTGGGTCTTTTGGTCAGACCAAGTATCTCTGGTCCCTTGAACTGCAGAATTTATTGTCTCATATTAAGCTGCATGGCTGAAACACGTCTATTGCAGATAGCCACAGGTATTAAGCTGCCTGCAGAGCCTCTAGAAGACATGTCACTGCACTTTGCAGAATTTATGTGGCAGCTACAATAGTCCAGGTCTGATACCTGTCAACCTTGTTTTCCCTTTTTGTGGGTGGTTGCAGACCCTCTAATGAAATAATATCCTTTTCCAAGTCTGGACCAGAAGCTTGTTTTGGCTGCAAGATGGCTAATAGTGACTCTTGTCCTTGGACATGTCAAGATCACTTGAGATGTTACTTTCTTAATTTAATCTCATAATACCAGCAGCTATAACAAATTATTTTAATTGAAATCTTGTCCCCTAAGTGCTAATGAACTTCACCAAATAAATTCTAAGTGGGAGATTTCTGTCTCTCTTGTCTAAATCCTGCTAACCTCTGGCTATCTTGCTTTGATTCTTAAATCTCATTGCTGGTACATCTAGTTTCCTAATTGTATTAGTGTGGCTTAGTTGTGGTTCAGATGTGCAGTCCGTAGATGCTGGCTGTGCTCATCCAGGAAGAAAGCTTTTCAAATTCAGTGGATGTGAACTCCCAGCAGTGCAGAACAAGAGTCTGAGTTGCTCAGGAGTCTGCTTCCTGAGCCAAACAACATAGAAACTTGTATTTGTTTCATGTTGTCAGCACAACAGTGAGTAATGCTGAACTTATAAAAAGTGTGCATCTGGAACCACATTCTTCTCCAAGAAGTCAATCCCTGTTTATACAACAGTCAAAAGTGGAGATACTTGGAGTCAATCTTGTGTTTGTGTGGGCCTGAAAATACTTTGGTGCTATTTCTAGTGGTGTGTTTTTCTTATTCCTTTCCAAGCTTCATGTTTTGCTTGGTCATGCAGTTTGTTGTCAAGCAAGAAGTTTCTTCAATGACTGAAGGTGATGTAAACAAGGGCAAAGAAAAGGCCAACTTGCAGTTTCTTCAGTTACCTGTTGCATTTGGTTATAAATAACAAAATAGGGTCCTGCTTAGAAGGAAGTGAAATAAGCCTAAATTTAGATGGGCAGTGTTATCAGTTGTTTATGGGCCAAGTTTATGGGTCTACTTTTTCTCAGCTTCCTCAGTTCCTTTGAGAAGAAATGAAAAAGAATAACCCAGGGAAACAAAACCAGAAGGGTGATATAAACTGCACGGCTGCAAAGCAGCTCAGCCACTTTGTTGGGCGAGCAGGAAAAAAATCAGGGGGAAAAAAAATTCATCTCTTGCCTTTCTTCTAAGAAAGATTGTATTTTAAATAGTAACATTTTGAACTTATTTTTGTAGATCCTATGAAACAGCATGTTCCTGGTAATGCAGTATACTTTCTTCTTCTTTTGCTCTTTTTTTAGCTTACTTTGGTGCCACACTGAACAGCTTTATCCACGTCCTCATGTACTCCTACTACGGATTGTCTGCTGTTCCAGCAATGCGCCCTTATCTGTGGTGGAAGAAGTACATCACTCAGGGGCAGCTGGTGAGTGATTAGCTCTTCAGGGCTTCAACAGGCTCTAGTAATAGCAATGGGATCCTCCCATCTTTAGTGAGTTAGAAAATTTTGGCAAGGTGTAGAAGAGGGGAGAATGAAGGCTATTTCCTTCTACATCTTTACATGCCTAAATCACCATAGAAATCCAGCTTCTGGGCCCCTGTTTTCACGATGCTGGGGAGCTGGGGATTGATGGTGTATGCAGATCAGTGCTGAGAACAGTGTGGGATCTCTCTCTACCTCCCCATCTTTTGTAGGTAGATGCACTGGGGAGTCTCAGTGCTGGGTTTTCTGGGACTCACTAACCATGGAGGAGAGAGAAGCTTTTCTTCCAGGCCTGCTGGAGCTACCGTGTTTGGTTGCTCAGGCTGATGGTGAGATGACAGACCAGAAACCAAGAGCAATGAAGTCCACAGCTAACAAAGCCCTTCATTCTAGTCCTGTGGGACAATGGCTTTTCTCTCTTACATTTGCATGCAGTTGCAAATGGTTTATTAAAAACTCTTCAATATTTCTGGTCTCTCTCCAGTTTAATTGGACAGATCTTTTTCTCTTGTAAGTCTTTGTTGGACTCCTTGCATTCATGGGTGTTGTTTCCTGTGCATAGAATGATGAAGTCCAAACACTTTGGAGGTGAAAACAGCAACAAAATAAGCTGTATGGCACATACTGCACAAGAACCAGGTCTCAATGTATATGACATGAGAGAACACCACAAGGAAATCTGTACACAAGGTGTTCTGTCATCCCCATCTTGCAGGTGGGGAAACTGAAGCACACACAGAGGTTTTTGGTTTTGTTTTTTTGTTATCATCCCCCACCCCTCTTAGCACCTTCTCAGAGCTGTGAATAGGTTTAGTAATATTTGCTGGTGATGATTAATATTTGCTGGCAGCAGTTTAGAGTGTTGACTTTCAAAATCTTTTATTTTTTAGCACTCCTCCTTCCTGAAGGATGGTTAAGTATTGTAGCAGTGGGGATCATTGTTTCCTGGGGGGGGAGCAAAGGTATTTTCTTTGTGGGTTGGTTTGTTTTTCTTTTTCCTTCCAGATTTAGGCTCTTTTTCATTGTGGTTGTTTGAGTGCTACTGAGTGCAAGTGTCTGGGTGCTGTGGTTGCTCCTCTGGCTATTGTCACTGCTGTTTTCACTTCCCAGCCTGTTCCCAATGCATAGTAGTTAGGGCAGCAGTCTTTCCCTTCTTAAATAAACATTCCCTAATCTGGCAGCCTTCATGTAAGGATGCAATTTGCCTAAGGCCCTCTGCAGCACTTAACCCCAGACTGTTTTTCCAAAAGAGATACTTGAAAATAATAAAAAGCCTATCCCTCTACTACCTCCCCAGCTTTTCTGAAGCTTTTGCCCCCAGAATTTTACACTGGAAGCATATGTCAGGCAGCCCGTGTCTGTGGAAGAGGATCACAGGATCTGTGTGTACACCCAGTGACCCCAAATCTTTTGCAGCTGAAGCAATGAGATGCAGGTTTACTCTGTTAGGGTAGTGAAGTCAAAGCCCAATGGGCTGTCAGCAGAAAGAAGGTGGTCTTTGTTCCTTAATATATGTACAAGTAAATCCACAGAGATTACTCCACTGCTTGAAGGGGAACAATGTTAATCAAATTAAAGCACTGAAACAGCAAAATACAGCAACCTGAATGTCTGCTAACTAAGTTTACAATGGTAGTTAGACAGAGAAGATAAACTTGTCAGAGTATTACATATTTTTTCATTGTTTTGGAAATAACTAATGAGATTTTGGTCACTAATGTTGTTTTTCCTCCTTGCATTAATGTATTCCATTTCTCTTTTTTTCTCTCTCTCCAGACTCAGTTTGTCCTGACAATCTTCCAGACCAGCTGTGGTGTTGTTTGGCCATGTGCATTTCCTCAGGGGTGGCTGTATTTCCAGATTTCTTATATGATTTCTTTGATTATCCTCTTCACAAATTTCTATATTCAGGTAAAAGTAGAATGTATTAACTCTTTGTAGAATTCTGGAGGCTGTATTTTATTGGAGAGCTGTATACAGAAAAATATGCTTCAAATATCCTTTTTCTACCTTCCAGTAACATACATATGTTCTTAAAGTATACCATACTTGTTGTTCTGCCATCCAGTTTTAAGTCTTCTGATGTTTTGTATCTTAAATTCAGAACAATTAGCAAATGCAGTAAGCAGGTGCATCAAAATATATGTTTTACTAATGCAACTTTAACTTCATATAAGGGAGAGGAAGAACTTTATCTAAAAAACAGCTTCCCAGTCTTAAACGAAACAGTGGCCTGTGAACCTGTGAAGCACCCCAGAGGAATTGTTCATTACTGCTCTTACAAGGGGAAATGCTTGTTTTGCATCCAAGGAAACTTTCCAAACTCCCAACATACAGAAACCTGGTTTGGACTCACCTTTACAGGCATATGTTTGTATTTCCATATGGAAAATTAGGGGGTTGAGTTGTGTTTTTACAAAACTTATTTTGCGTCTGAACAGACATGTGGCATTCTGAGTAGTTCATCATAAAGCTCTGTGCAAAAATGTTCTCATCTTCAGAAAATCAAACCAAGAAAGCCTACTGGTCCCAAACAAGCAAGCTCTGTTGCATATTTTAAATATTGAAAGATCTGAGCATTTCGGGTCTAATAAAGAGTGATTCATGGTGAGAAACAGCAGGCTTCCCTATCTGATCTTCCAGTACTGCTTAAAATCAGTTCCATAGTTCATATCACTTGCTGTACATGAACATGCTAATTAAACATGATGATATATTCTAAATATCACTTGACCTTCTTCATCAGTTTTACTTGTACTTTAACTTTTTAACATTTAACATTCACATACAGATATCTTGGGAAACATGGTCTTGTCAGACAGCTTGAGTGTCTCTCACAAAGTCTAATCATGTATATTTTTTAATGTAATTTTTTTTTGTCCTAAAATTCCCTGATCCTGTCAGTTTTTGCTTGCCATGTCAGCCAGTGCAAATTCCTTTCACATTTCTGTCTTCCCTCACTGATCTTGTTTACCTGCCTCTTCAGGCTTTGTTTGAGATAGTCACCTGTTGTGCATCAAGCCTCTTTCCTTGCTTGTCATTTTGAGTACATTCTTCTGCCATATCTGCTCATAAACCCATTTCCCTTCATTCTCATACACTGTTAATGTAACACTATCAGTGCTACTGTCATACTACCAAGGCTTTTTCTTTGCCACTGAACTAATTCTCTTGCTGTGATGAACGAAAAGCATAGTAGAGGCTCACACAAAAAATCATAGAGCTTGTTAGACTCTTTCACCAGCATGAGGTTTTAAAAAAGGTGGATGCAAGTTTACTTGTGAGTTTCCTGAGTTACTGTGAGGAAGCAGTTATTTATATCTATTTAAGCAAAACCATGTGTCTTTCTGTATATTCTAGACTTACAACAAGAAGGCATCCTCGAGGAGGAAAGAGTATCAGAACGGCTCCACGGCCACTGTGAATGGATACACAAACAGCTTTTCTTCCCTTGAGAACAATGTGAAACAAAGGAAACAAAGGAAGGATTGAAGACCAAACTGAAAACCCATTTTGATAACCCCAACAACGAAATCATCTGATTGTAAGCACAATAAGAGTTGTGCACTAATACTCTAACAGCTACTGTAACTATTCCTGCCTAGAATAGTGTGATTTATGTAGGACTTAACCAGTGCAAACACCCTAGAAACTGTATACAGAACATAAAAGTAGGTTAAAGTTTTAAAATAATTCTGGGCTGTCACTGACCCCGCTATAGACTGTGGAAGGGAGTATTATCATAGTATCCAACACTGCTGTTGCCTTACTAGTCAATATGATAGGTGCTGAATTATGATTCACAATTTGAAAACACTGTAATCTAAACCTCCATTTTTTTTTACTGTAGATCATGCATGTGATTGTAGATGTAATTTGTATGATGCTGGTTTCAGTAGATAAACACACATGCCTTAAATTAAAAAGCAGGGCCCAAAGCTTATTACTGGTTTAAAAATTAGGTTATGTTTCAACCTTTCAGTTGTCTGGCTTTTTATTAAAAAGTCACTTTAGAAGAATCCATTGAGCATTTTACTGTTCTGTATGTGATACACAATGTTACGTATCTCCTACATAATACAGTGAAATTGGAAGTGGCACATTTAGATTTGTGTATTTGGCTTTAACTGACTAAAGAGTCACAAACAGGATTGTTTTACCTTTTTAATAGATCTTATTTTTTTATTTGAAGTGTGTCACTAATGTAAAATCAATTGGCGCTTACACAGTCCAGTAATATTTAAATATTGTCTCTAAGGGTTAGAGTATGTACAGGGTGGACCCATCTTTTCTTTATTTTTTTTCCTTCTTTCTGATAAATCCTCAATGTTAAATAAAGAGTAGTTTTTAATATGGAAACTGGTGGAATTTCAAGTGTTATTACCATAGCCATATCCACGTTTTAGGAGCTACTGTTTAAGTCTGTGACACATCTGAAAGTGTATTTAAAAACGAAGACAGAAAGATGCTTTTCTGATGGAACTGTGTGCATTTTAGTTGGTATCTGTACTGTTCTTCATGAAGCATATGTTAATTTGTAAAATGTGCCTAACACAATCGTGTTTTTTTCCCAGACAAGCTAAATTAAACAGTCTAAGTCATACCTAATGTTTTTCAAATGTTATTGATATGTGCTGGAAATGTCTGTTTCTGTAATGTGAGTTGAGTATATCACCAGTAATGTTTTGGCTTGGTACAGGAGGATCTGGTTTGAGTGTGTGTTAAATTTACTCCTCCTTATAAAATCTTGCCTTGCACATGTGAGGAGTTGGTTACAAGGCCAAAATTTGTTGCTGGTATTCTGGTATCTGCCGTGGTGGAGTTTGGCTTAAGAATATTTTATTCATTAAGCTCTGAAAATCTGAATTGCGCAAGACATTCTGTCGGTCATTGCTCAAGTTTAATTCTTTGTTTTTTCATATTTATATAAATGCCAGTTATAACATGTTTAAATTTTTTTTAAAGATTAAATCTTTTTTAAAACTTTTGCACATCTCTTAGGAAATTAAGTAGTTCTACTAGCCTTGTGGGGTTTCATTCCTTGTTTTGAAGGAGACAGTGTCTGTTATGTTTACATTATCACAGCTTGTGCGTGTGTCTTCATTTCTAGGTACTGGTTGCAGAGTCTTTACATAGCTCAGTACAGCAGCTATAATGTTCAAATTAGGCTGTCTAAATGTGCTAGAAATAAACCCTTGGCTCATCTGAATATACCTACATTGTTAATGTTTGACATGGTTTAATCATTAAAACACTTTTGATGATCTCTGCCTGAATTCTGGTGGGTTTTTACAGATTCAGTGCATTGCTCCATCCTGTATCAGGCCAAGGAGGAGCTGTCATGATGGAAGGAGAGCTGCAGATATTCAGAGAAATTCAGCATACCAGAGATTTGGTAACAAATTCCTTACAGAAACCTTTGGCTGTTACTAAGTGCTGTTCCCTTGCCTGGCTGTAGAAAAACTTAGATTAAACCTCCCAGTGGGATTACTGACTCACTGAATGTGGAGCAGCTCAAATGGCTACGAGGTGCTGAGTGCCAGGGAGCAAAGCTTAGCATGGCTGAGAGGAACTTTCTGCCTCAGATATCCTGCCTATAAAATGGGAATAATACATTTCTCAGGAATGGGAGCAGCTTTGCAATTTCCATATAGTTTTCCTTGCCTTTAAGTTACCATTTCTGAGCCCTCTGAGATTTGTATGTTTGATCAAGCCATTGCAACAAGCCCAGATAGCTTGGTGCTGGACTTAGTGAAAACAGGATGATTTACATATCTGTCTGTCTTCTCATTTGCAGGCTCTCAAAACAGGAAACCTAGACTTGGGAAAAAGGTTTTGTACTTTGTTCAAAGGCACAGAGGTTTCATTCTGTGCTGGTCTCCTCTTCTGAGTGACCTCCAACTACGTAAGATCCATGCTAAGACAGTTTTGTCTCCATACATGTGAATTAAACTTAAAAATCGGGTGTTTTCCTAAGCAGGGCTCAGTAAGGCACAGTTCTTTGGATGATAAGACAAATCTACAGGGAGTACCTAGAAGGCAGAAGCCACAACACCAGCCTGTTTTTCAGCAGTGAGTCAGCAGAGACTGGGCTGCTGTGCTCCCAACCTTCCCTTCAAGGTCAGTAGCACACAGTGACAAAATGTGGTGGTTTTACCATTTGTCAGCTTGCAGACCACACAGATCCACCGACTGTCCAAAGCTGGTAGGAGATGTCTTAAGAAGATGTATATTATCAGTGGGGCTTTTTTATGCCTGCAAATAGAACACTGTGGGGTTTGGGTACTATTCTACAGTCTCAGCAGCAACTGCAAAGTGTCAGAGCTGCAGGGGATAGATCAGACATCCATAGACAGGGATAGATAGATCCAGGGGATAGATAAGACATAACTCCACCATAACTGACAGCCAAGCTGATGGACTGAGGCAGGAGCCTTGGGTCTGCCTATTTGCCTTGGCTTCCAGTGTGTTACTTGACTTCAGCAAGCAGCAGCCTTTGGATCACCTCAGTTCCCTAATTGCTTGGAGTTTTCCTAAGAAATATAACTGTGATTGGTGGTTGGGATTATAAAGAAGTCCTCTAAAAGGATTTTTTGAGTTATAAAAGCTGGAGACTGACTGCTGCCAACACAGTGGAGAGGTATCCTGTCAATTTGTCTGAGGAGAATGGAACACTTCAGTAACTATTTGCAAAGAGTGAATGACCAAGCTTCAAATTGTTATTTTAAGGTCCTGTGCAGTTTATGAGCTGACTTGCTGTACTTAGGCTCTACAGACCAAGTGATGGAGAGGGAGGTGAACATTCTGTGAAGCCGTGAATGGGAAAGTTAGGCCCAAATGCCCAGAGCATAGCTTTTCCTATAGCTGTCACCCTTGGCCTGGGGTCACTCGGGCACTGGGATTCCTCAGTTGGCAGAGGGTAGTGGAAAACCAGTGAACAGTTCTGGAAATCCAGGAAATCTTTGGTTGAGTGTGTATTTTACTAATGCAAGGCAGATATTAAGTAAGCATTGGAGCTTCTGTTAGGACTTCTGCAACCAAAACTGGGGCAAAAAATCCCTGAAAGCTTCAAACTAATGGAGGCTTCAGGGGTTGCCTCTATTTCTGATACCTGGTAGCTGTCTTGAGGCGTAACTTGATAGAAATGGGTGTGTGCTGTACAGGATGTGGTTTGTTGTTAAAATGTATGCATTATTCAAAAATTAGTTTTGAAAGCAAGCTAGACAGTGAAGGGAAGTGTAAATAAAATCAGAGGCCAAATTATTTTGAGAGTGCAGGTTCTGCTGGGTATCCCCTCAAAGCAGTACAGGAGGTGAGTAGAGGTGCTGTGTTAGAGAGGTGCTGCTGAGAGCTGTGTTGGTACAGAAGGTTACCTTACATTGTCATTGTCATTTTCACCCTCTTGCCAAGAATTACTGAACCAGCAAAGGTGATTAGTTGTAGTCATCAGGATGTTGCAAGAACTGGTGTAAAAAACAAACTTGAATTCAATTTTCAACTTTCAACCCATTTAATTTAAATAGATGTATAAAACAAGATCTGTATGTTTCTCCGTTTTAGTAGAGCAAATTTGGATGAGCAGAGGAAGCTAGAGTCCCCAGGGGTTTGCATGACATGACAGAAGCAGAAGCACTATATTTTAAGTCAAAGGTGCTAAAATCACCTCAGTAGGAAAATGAGTAACAAAGGTCCAGTTTAACAGGAAAAAAAAAAAAAAAAAAAAAAAATGTTTTGTTCAAGTCAGTCAAGCTGGAATTCAGAAAAGAATCACTTGGCTTGTGTTTCAGGGATGTATTTTCTATAGGAATAACATAGGAAGTGGTACTTGGTAACAGTTAGGCTTGATAGTCTTGATTTCAGTATGGTGAAAACCTTCAGAATATGTGGGAAGAGTGAGTATGAGGAAGTAAACAGAAAATGAGAAAGAATATAACAGCTTTTCTGGAAGTGATCACATGTGTCTTTCTCATATTGTTGTCTAATATTAAACAGTAGGACAATCTAGAAAAAGGAAATACACCTTCCATCCATCTGGAATAGGTACCACTTTTAATTGCAGGAATTATTATCTAAACCAAAGGGGGTGGTGACCAGCAACAGGATCTATGGACAAGGGAGGGTCAAACTGATGACAAGATGGTTTGTGTCAATGCTTTCAGCATGAACAAGGCCCATTAGCAGTGTTTAAAATAATGACCTTGGTTTAATAAGTAAGAATATTTGTAGTGATGTTTGCAGATGACAACATTAGGAAGCAGTATTGGTGCCATGGGAGATTACATATCCCACAGCAATGACCAGATGACCTTGATGTCTGGAGTACAGGAGACTGGATTAGTGTAAAATCCCCTTAGGGACCATCACAGAATTTCAGCCGTTTTCATGGAAGTTTTAATTGGAATTTACTGAAGAGGAGAGAAGGAAAGCTATTTGAGAAGCATCTGTTCAACAGCTTGGAGCCCCTGCTGTGAAAAGAGAGAAGGAAAAAAAATTTTTTGCTTTCTTATCAGCAAGGTTTTAGTAGAAAGAGGGATGTGATAGAGCGGGAGGGTGAGGCTTTGCTGGGACTTTTTTTGATGCATACATGGTTTTCCCCTAATGTGGTCACCTGCTCTTAAGAAAATTGATTCTAAAAGATCAGCCATTGAGAAGCATTACTCAAATAGTCAAAGAAATGGAGGTCTTGCAAAATGGGAGTGTAGCAAGGCCAAGGCTGAGTAGAAATGTAGTTGCAGCCTACACAGATACCATGATAGTAGGCAGCATGAAGGAAAACAAGCTGTTTTAATTGTGCCAACACAAAACAAATGGGTATAAGATAGTTAAGAGTAAACTTAGTCAAGAGTAAACTTAAGCAAGATATTGGTAGAGGGACTTTCTTAGTGGAATATGGCTCTGGAGCAGTTTTCCCACAAGCAGCACAGAGGTTGTAGGGGGATTGCCTAAAGACGGGTCAGTGGCCACCCTGCTGTTGACCAGTCTCAGACTCCCTGGTGCCCTGCTCTTCATTCTGACAGCAGCAGCCTTTGGTGCCTCTGTGAAACTATATTTAAGAAAGGGCAAAACTCGGCCCAGGAGAGAGAGGAGTGAGGATGAAGTGTGAGAAATCACCCTGCAGACACCAAGGTGAGAGGAAATGTTCCAGGTGCCAGAGCAGATTCCCCTGGAGCCTGTGCTGAGATCCACACCAAGTTTTCCACCCAGCAGCCTGTGGAGCACCACATGGTGGAGATTGTGAACATGCCCTGAGGAACTGTAGTTTGTGAGATCCAAATTTATCCTTAAGGTCTGCAGCCCATGGGGAGGGCCCAAGCTAGAGCATGAGGAGGATGAAGCAGCAGAGAGAAGATGTTCTGACCACAAGCCCACTTGAAGCAGGGAGGAGGTAGAGGAAGGAGTGAAGCTGAGCCTTGGAAGAAGGTATTTGGATGAAGGTGGTTTAGTTTTGGTCTTTGTTTCTCACCATTCAGCTCTCTTTTAATTGGTAATAAATTAATTTTCAGCAAATCTGTTTTTTCCATGATGATTACTGGTGAGTGACCTCCCTGTCTTTATCTCAACCCACAATCTTTTAATCTTATTCCTCCCAGCCCAATCCTATTGAGGAGGGGGGAGAGAGCAGCTGGGTGGGTGTCTGGCAGCTGGCTAAGGTCACCCCCACCCCACTTGGGCACTTCTTTTTACTGATCTAGCAGTTTGGGCAGAAGGCAGTTTCCTCAGCTGTAAGGAAGATCTGTCAAAGGCTGTGATGTGTCATGGCACATAAAAGAAAGCATAATCTAAAGAGAATTGGCTGTTACGGTACAGCAGGAGACCTCGTAGTAGTCTGGGAAAACATGCTCTCTGGAGTGAAGCAATTGCTTGGGTTTTTTTAACCTTGTTTCTTCCAAGTCTAATTCAAGATAAAGCCTTCTCCAGGAATCTCCCATAATTCCTTAAAGGCAATGGAGGAATCTCCTGTTTGCTGTGAGAAGGTACTGCAATGACACCATGTGTGGAGGAAGTCTGTGGTCAGCAGAAAGGCCCTGAATTTCCTCAGTAGAAGAACTGCCTGACATCTTTTGGAGGCAGCGAGAGCTTTAGCTTTTCAAACAGTGATGATCTGACAGCAAGAAATGCAAAACTGATGGCATTTAATTTGGGAAATAGTTAAACTTCAAAAGACTGAATCTGTTGAGGTAAAAATGCAATCCCATGTGAGTGGTCCCCCCTGTGCATTTGCTGCTCCTGAGCTGATGTAATGGGGAATGCACAACCCCTGTGACACAATTGTACCCTTACTGCCTTAGACTGCCCTGAGTGGGTATTTACAGCATTTCCAGAGGTAATGCTATGTGATGATAAATTACGTGTAAAGGTATTTAAAGTGAAACCAAGTGAAATTTTTTCCGTGCATACTGAAGCAAGGGCTCATGGTATTTGTGTAGCTGATAAGACATATGGTGTTTCTTCACATGCTGCAAGCAGGAAGAATATGTTCAGGAGCTGTTCTGTCTGCCACTAGAAGCCAAATGTTTACTAAATGTTATCATTCAATTTTACCAGCTGTTGTAGAAAATCAGAATCTCAGCTCACATAACAGAAACAGGATCTTTTTGAAAAGAAAAAAAGAAAAAAATCTGTAGCCTATGCTGTTAACCTAAGTATCTTGCTTCCTTTAAATCAACAGGATCTCTGTGCTTCAGGGCCTTCCTAGGTCAAAGTCCCGAAAACATTTCTGTACCTTCAGAAAAGATCTGTTAATTTATCAGTTTGCTTTGCTTGCCACAGCACTTGGAGTTTGGAGAGAGAGTGAGAGCAGCTCTTGGTGTGCTGAGCTACTTGAGACATCTTTGCAAATGCACTTTTGCTCAGTAGAATAGTGATGAGTTTGACAAAAAGACCAGGAAATACCTCCCATGCATACAGATGGCATAACTATTATCAGCTAACTATTTTTAGCTTTGTTTCCTTTTTAAATTGTTGGTAGAGATTTTTGCAAGTCATCATGAGAAAGACCCTCCTGTCCTCAGAGGTTTAAGTAGAGAGCTAAGAAGTGATCTTTACATCTGTCTCTGTTTTCTATACTAAATAAAAGGAAAGAATTGCTGCCAGTTCCCACTGTTATAAAGCTGTACACAGAGATTTTTTTAAATGAGTGGGAACTCCTAAAACCAGACCAGGCAATTTGGTAAGAGTTTGTCAACATTTTTTTCAGTATTGTTATTTACCTAAAGTTCTTTCACAACACAGGAAAATCAGACTAATTAACAACTAGCTCTTGTCTGGGCAGAAAGAAATGAGGTACAAGGTTTTCAGAAATCACCAAAAGTGTGGGGCCAGCTACCTGGCTACAGCTACCTAAAGAAGGAATAATAGATCAGTGTGAGATTTTTACTTTATGAAGTGGAAGACAAAAAACAGTCCTCAAACAAATAACCACCAGCACCCTCCAACCCAAAACCTCTCACAACCGAACCTCATCCGTCCCACCCTACCAAAACAGTGCTAAAACAAACAAAACCCAAGGCACAACCTTGTTAGATTCAGAGGCGAGGGAGCGGCGTCTGTGCTCCCGAGGGGATGCGCTACAGAGCGATGCCCTCTCCTGGTGGCACCTGTGAGGTGACAACTGGGGACAGGATGATGCCTGATTGCTGGGGGGGGGGGGGGTGGGGGATGGGGGTGGGAGGGGAAAGCAGGAGCATTTAATAAAAAAACCGAGCTGACACCAGTGACAAACACGCTGGCATTTAGGATGGTGTATAAGTATTTCCACTGTGATGTCGATTTCACAGGCAGAGGCTTTATCCTTGCAATTGCACTGCAGGATGATCTTCAAACACCAGGTTTAGCCCCTTTTTAAAAGAGAAGAACTGGACAGAAAGGTAGGTATTAAGTAAACAGTGCTCCTGGCCTATATTGGAAACATCTGCACAGGAGTTCCGAGTAGTACGGATGATCAGAGTATAATTAATTTTGCATAACAGAGATAAGAATAAAATAGCATCGTGCCCTTTATTTCACCGCCACAAAGGCTTTGTAATCAAGAGCTCTTCCCGGTGTTGTAAAGGAAGAGGAGATTAAAAGCAAGTGCATCCTACATATTGGCTTTTACAATGTGTCTGACCTTGGTTACACAAATAACCTTGGGAGCACTGGTTTTCAGGGAAAAATGGCAGCTGTTCTGATTAAAATTACCAGATCTGTATATCCTGATACCCAGGACTATTTTAGAGCATTTTATACGTAAAGGTGAATGAATGCATTTAAACAGGGAAGAATAAAGGGGATAAATGCATTAAACTCAGCCCACCTCTCCAGTCCAATATATTTTTATATTAAAGCTTAACAGGTAACAGTTGTTAACAGAATACATCACCAGCTGTCCTGCCAGTAATTTAATAGCATTCAGTATTTATCATGCCTTATAGCAGATAAAGTTGGGTGAGCAAACCCAAAAATATCTGTCCATGAAAGAGGACCAGGAAGGAAGGGTGGTGCCAGCACAGCAGCTCCTCTGCATTTCAGCACAAAGCACCCTCCCTGCACTGACACCTCAGCATCTGTGAGCATCAGACTGACTCACCTGTGAGCAAACGTCAAAAAATGTGTAGAGTAGCAGGAGTGTAGGAAGAGTGAGGTTCTCAAACAGCATGGTGAGTGAGGGGTGGAGGGATTTGGTTCTGTTAATTAATCATTAATTATTAATAATGTTAATTATCATAAAGAATTAATTACAATCCAGCAGTTGTCTAGAGATCACAGTTGTCTAGAGATCCCCAAGCACTGGGGAAAGACTCAGCAGCCCCCTTCTGTTGAGCAAAGCAGGAGGGTAGTTAGGAGAAAATGAGGAACAGAATCAGTGGAAAACTTTTGGAGTGAGCAGAACAGACAAACTGCCAGAAGAAAAACATAATGAGGAGAGAGACTCTATCAAGCAAGAAAGAAGGACACCCCGGTGGCAATTTTGAGACGTGGGACAGGAAGAGAAACCGGGGAATATGAACTGAATTGCTTTCATTTTCAGCAAGGTAAAGGAAATTCTGCATAGATGTGAGCATGACACTAGATCAGTATTTTGATGGGCTACATTTGCTGGCTGTGTCAGCAGTGGGTGCTTAATGAATACCCAAAAATTATCCCTACTTTCTTTAGAGCAGCTGCAGCTCAGGCTTGATGCAAGGGTAGGTTTCCTTTGTGCAGCACTAAATCATACCTTCTCTGAACTTACTTCTGTCTTCCTTTGGCCTTATGTCAAAGAGCCACGTTCACCATCTAGGCATGGTTTTGCTTCTCAAGACATTGGCCTGGGTCAAATGATTACTAGGTCAGCTGGCAATGATGCTGCCTCTCCTCGTCTCTACAGGGAGCTGTTGGTGGACTTCAGCTGCATATTTGCTTACCTTTTGGAGTAAACTACAAGGTAATATTTTGCATACTGAAAGCTCTTCTGCATCTTACAGCTCATGTCTCCAGCCTCAATGGGTCATGCTGAGTAGGATCATTTAAAACATCTGTAGAGGGAGAAATTGGTAGGCATTGAGAGGAGCATGCAGAGCATCTCAATACTGGTGTTGAAACAAGTGCCACAAGTCTTAATGGTCAGTTTAACCTTTCACACCTTTCAGATGGAGAAGTTTGGCTCGCTGAGGGTTGTAGGGGAACATCTGTCTCCTGGCAACTGGACTCTGTTCTGGGCAGTGGGAGCTTAGAATGAGATGAGACCCATCCTGGAGGAAAAATGAAAATCAGCAGAGTATGAGGGAAATGGGAGAGAAGAAAAATGCTTGCTGGTCTTCTTCCTCTCCTCAGTCCCAGTGACCTCCCCGGTGCAATCTTCAGCACTGTGCCCTGCTGGAGAACCCCTGGGGGAAGGAGGACGTCTGGCAGTTGAGAGCAAGTTTTCGTTCTGTCCTCTCTGTGATGTTCCTGCATCATTAATACTGTCTCTTCAGATGTACTCACTGCAGTGGTCTAGCCAGTGCCCAGGAGCCCTTCCTTAGGAAATACCATATCTGTTACCTGAACACCAGGTGCCACTGAGCACCTAAGACATAATTTCCTTACAATTTTTTTAGCTGATATTTTTCAGTTTGTTTTTTGTTTTTTGTTTTTTTTTTCAATACTAAGGGAGGTTTCCCCTGTGGAAAAAATTGAATGTCACCATTTCTGCCAATGTGATCACAACACAACACAAAAAATACTTTCCAACAAGAAGTACAAAACCATTATTAAAGGTGGACACACAGTCTTAGGTGTCTGGGAGCCTGCTTGATGTTTGCCATGCTACCTATAAAGCTGTAAAGCAAGCCTTGTCCCCCAGCTGCTAAAAAATCAAATTGCTTCAGTGCACCAGCTTTCTCTCAAAATAATGATAATTAATATATTTGATGATTGGTCCAGAAGTACACTTGAGTAGCAGAATAGTAATAACTTTACTGGCTATTGAGATGCAAGTTCCTCCTGAGAGAAAGGTTATATGTTAATCACTGATGGTATAATGTGAAGAAACTAAGTCATAAGGAGGCTGAACACATTCTAAAAATAACGTAATCTGGTGGGGAAATTAGGAGGTTTGCAAGATACAAACTTAGAGGACATTCTGGATTGACTCTTCTGTCCTTTGAAACTGAAGATCCCAGATCAAATCCTACCTGGGCCTTTAGCAGCAGAAGAACTGAATGAATAAATGCAGCATCATGTTTAACTTCTACTTGAGTGATGCTGGATACCAAGCCCACTAATGTTCAGTGGGGTGACCTTTTCCCCGGATTCCACTGGGCTTTTAAGCAACTTGAGATATTTTGAAGTGGTTTGTCTGCACTGAAGATAGCTGAAGTCTTTCAGTTGTCCTCACTTTTCAAAGATACTTACTGGCAAAGCATCTGTTTCCAGGTCCTCTGTCTCCCAAGCAGCATCAAGATTCAGGGAGCTGGAGCTGCAGAGGAAAGGGGGAGAGAGCTCATTGCTGTCTTTAGCTGCAGCTACAGAGGAGAAAGTGGGCTTTTCTTGGAGGGGCACAGCAGGAGATCAAGAGGTACAATGAAATGACAAAGGCAAGATCATAGCAAGGGAAATTCAGATTACATATAAGGAAAAAAAAATCCATCACAATGAGAGTGGTCAGCGACTGGCACAGGCTTCCCAGAAATACTGTGAAATTTCCATCCTTGGAGTTGTTCCAATTTCTGTTGGTCATGTCCTGAGCAGCCTGACGTGTGATCTCCAAAGGGCCCAAATTACTCTGATACTGGCAGTGGAGAGAGTGAGAAGGGACAGATATCTGAGATCTTGTTTACAGGGGAAAGCAGCTGCAACAGACTTGTTCCTCCTAAAAAGTGAAGTACCTTGGCCTCAGCCCAGCCAAGCAAGCCTGCACAGGAGCTGCTGCAGTGAAAAGCTGGTGACAAGTTCATAGCACATGAACTTCTTTACATAGATAAACTCCAAGAGTGACTGAAAGAAGGATGTAAATATCACTCTAAAGGAAAAATCTGAAACCAGACTTTTATAAAAAAGCTTTGAAATAATAGGACAAGTAGCACAACCATGTCCTCATCTTCCCCCCCACTATCCCAGCTGAGCATTGCTGAGATTCAAAGGCTGGCACCTGTTTCTCTTTCTAACTTCCATGAGTTAATGCTTCATGAGCTGTCCTGCTCCAAGACCGCCAAGTCTCCTCCAGAGCTAGGTCTTCTCTTCCTGAATGTTTCAACTAAGTGCCACTGAGGAGGGCTAAATCACAATTTTCAAAATACCTGAAACTTAGCTCGACCTTTTTAACAGTCTGAGTGGATATTCCATAGTTTGGGGAGGTTTCTACCCAGGACCTTCCCCAGCAGACACCCTGATATCCCCACCTTGATAGTTCAGGAAGGAAGGACACTATCCAGGAAATGTGGCAGTAATAGCTCATGCTTTGTGCACATCTGTTTCAAGTGTTTTATGTTAGGCTCCACCATTCGGACTTCTTGCACAGACATTGATAAATTAACTTGATTTTCTTCTCTTATTAAAAGATAGACATAAAGAAATAAAACTCAGCTACTTGGACAAGCAGCCCCATATTAATTTTTGCATATTATAAATTCTGTTAATAACTGTTGGTAGACCAGTCATCCTCACTTCTTTTACTCTTTGTCCTGCCTCTGTGCAGCTACCTTAATATTTTACCAAAGATTCAGGTCATACTTAGTCCATTTGCTCCTTTAATTCTTTATTCTGCACCCTGCTTCCTACGGGTAGGGAAACACCTCCCCATTTTAAGCCTCTGCCTCCCAAGGACCACAACAAAGTTCCCCTGTGCTACAGTGCATATAAGAAAAGAAGTGACAACAGCCTGGTTTGTAAGCAGTGCTACTGAACTACTTTGGTACTAAAGGAGTGCTGCTTTCTTGAACCTATCTTCTCCAAGGATTCAGTCAAACAGGGAACTGAACTTCAAAAAAAGAGAAAAAAGCAAGTTACAAAGATGAAACAGCAGACAAAGAAAGAAGTCCTGCACATTTTGGGATAAATAGAAAAAATATTACCAAGGGCTTGAAGGTGATGTTTTTGGAATTTGTTTCACCAAGGGAACAGCCTGCTATCTCTTATCATGGGAAATAAGGGCATTTATCAAGGATATGTTGCTCTTCTTTGTCTGTTCTCTTCTGCATCACAGCTTGGAGAGGGTTGACATGACAGAGTTTTGGCTGATGGGACCTACAGCTCCTTCTATTACTGATTACATGGTTTGGCAAGCCATGCATGTCATCCACTCAAGCTGGCACACCTTTCAGTGTCCTGGCTATCAATCCTTGCTGTCTCCAAGCTTCAAGTGGAGTGGCAGACAGCTTTGTTCCTGCCCCAGGACACTTTGTCCCCCTGCTCTGTCAGGGCTCCACAGGCACATTGCTGACTGCTTCCTGTGATTGCCTGTAAGAGCCAAAGCCAAAGGCTCCCAAGAGACGGGAGGCTGAACTGTGCTGGGTGGGATTCTGCTTTTTTTTTTTTTTTTTTTTTTTTTTTTTTTTTTTTTTTTTTTTTTTTTTTTTTTTTTCTGATTCTGTTCACATCATGTTAAATACACCGATGACTACTGGTTTAATGCACTTATGGAAGTAAAAGAACATGAAAGAGGACAAAGAAAACAAAATGACCAGGGCAGTGGGCTGATTGGGCAGGGTACATTCTCACCCGGGAGCACAGAGATTGAAGTGTTTCATGGCTATATCAAGGCTGAGGCTCTCCAACATTTCCAGCTAGTGAGATCATTTTATTGTAGTGAAATGATTCAGTGACCTTAAGAAGCAGCCAGAGGCTCTCTCTGGAGACTGCTGGGGAGGCAGAGTAATCTACTAGATGGGAAACTGCACTGAATACATCTTTTCTTGGTCTTGTTAATGATCTCAGCATGCAGAGTTCATTTCACCTCTCTGAAAATAGTTGGGAAATTGTTCTTGATATTTTCAAATAATTCTAAGGTTGGTACTCAGCCACCACTGAGAAGTGTGAAGCATATTTTAGCTGTGTAGTGTTTACTTTCCTAGTAATTTTTGAAATCTTTCCTGACGTATTTGTCCATTTCTTATTTATTAATGTCAGGGCACTTTCCCCTAAAAAATAAAAAATTCACCCTAAGGCAAACCAGGAAAAACAAACTACATACAGCCTGGATCAAAAAGAAGTTATTCAGCTGCACAGTGAGTTTAGGTGACTTTCAAAATGTGTTGCTCCTAACTTTAAATATTCTAGAGCAATTTTAAAATTTCCTGTAGCTATGCCAGATATGATGGCACATCACATGAAACAAGAGCTAGTAATACCAAAACAAGAAGATCAACACAGGCCAACACAAGCACCTTATAAGCATCCCTTTCAGATCTGTGCTTAGGAGTTGCTGCTTCCAGTTCCCATCTGATTCAAATGGGAATTTGCCCTATGCACATGACAGGTGGTTCCTGAAGCACCTGCAGCACTCTGAGGAGCTCTGTGCTGCCTCTGTGGAAACTGCTATTTCCTCAAGATTCTGAGGGTCAGGCCAAGTCTTCTGCTGTATATAGACTATGGCAAAATTCTGGTTTGCATTCTAACAAAGAGCCAATATCAAGGAAGAAAGGGAAGTAGAAAAACTGAAACAGGGAGGCGACTGCCCCAAAGCACTTTAACCAGGCCTATTTAGCCAAGGAAGGGTTCAAAGATGGTTGGAAGTCATTTTACCTTGTGAACTTTGTAGGTTGCAAAGGACAGTGACAGAAAAGGAACCAAAGCAATGTGTAAGGGCACACACACTGCATTCTGCACTTGCACAAAGCCCTTTCCCATCTTTCCCCACAAGATGGGAAAGGGCTTTGTGCCATGTTTTCCTTCTGTGTTGCATAACATGGTGGTTATTTTCCTAACGGGAGATGTTTATCCCAAATGCAGCCATTTATTTTATTATTTTCTGTAAGATGACAGAATTTTATTACTTTCTCTAAGAACTCTAAGATGTTTGATGTGAATGAGATGACTGATTCAACTTTTTTTTTTTCTTTTTGATGAGTTTGCTTAATGCAAGTGAAAGAGGCAGCTTTCCCTGAATGGTAACCATTTAACCTTTGCATTCCAAGCAGTTTAATGTTTCTGGCCACCTGTATGTGACGAGTAGATGTTGTATTGGTTGCTGTAGTCACATCTGAAAACTCCCTTTACACAACTCTTCTGCATACAAACAGGTGAGTTTTATGGCTTAAAAGAGAAACATCAGTCTCCACCTTTGGGATGGTTACTTCTTAAAAGCTTGGTAACCAGTCCCAATCACCACCTTCCACGTGTCCCTCAGAAAAGCTGCAGGACCAGGTTTTAATGCCAGTAGACATTATTGCCCCTTTCCTTGATGTTGTTTTTCTCTTTTTCTGTACAAAAATTTCCAGGAATTAATTCTGGTGATTTGACTGCTTTAAGGGACAATAGGTATTAGAAACTTTGTGTGCCTCAAATATGCACGGTGGTGGCAAGATTAGAATGTGTTCCTTTATGTGCAAAGGAATTTATAAGACCATCTCTGTCTTGTACCTATTTAACATATAGATGTCTAAGTATTTTACATTTTAAATTATGAGTATGATCAGCAAAATTAAGTGGCTGAAGAGCAGCCAAGTGTGGAAATCATCACTTGTAAAGACAGTCCATGTGGAAAGCAGAGCTCAGCTGGTGAGGAAGGGGTAGTGGGAATTTCTGTCTGACCTGGGTGGAGGCAGAATGCTTTCAAAGCACGTATGAAAACTGCAGCTACTTAGAGGCACTAGGGCACCACCACTTTAGCAGCACTCCTGAAGATGTAATTCTTCTTATGGAGCTTTCCAGATCCATTTCCTTCCTTTGTCAAGGTGAATTGGAGTCATGCACATACCGTGGAAGGAATAAACAAGAACATCGTGACTTTCTCTGACATTCTCATTTTGCAAGAACTTAACATTAGCAGCCTTGAAGTTACTGGGGAAGGGAGGAACCAGGTGCTAAAAGCAATTTTCACTTATTTTCAAAATTTTCACAACTACAATAAAAAAAGCATTTTTGCTACATAATTGGGTTGTTTCCAAAGCAGCACCTAGCTAAGGTGCAACCAGAAGAAAGGCAATTCAGAAAGCAACTGTAAAATTACTTTGGTCTCAGTTCTTTGGAGTGAGCAATCCAGCACCACAGGTATGTTTTTTTCCATAAAATCAAGATGTATAAAAAACATCACACACTCAGCAGGAGATACTGCCAAACAAAGGCTGTGGGCTGTGGGTGTCCCTCCAGGCTTCTGCTGCTGCTCTTCATGCCTTGTCTTCCTGCTCCTGATGACCCCACAGAGGGGAACCAGGGTCAAGGTCTGGGGTTTCAGGACATTTGTTCAATGCACACTGTGCTGTGCCTTCTGTCCTTGGTCTCTGCTTTTCTGTGTCAATGCTGATAGCAAGATCCCTAGATCTCTGAGGCCAGGATCATGCTACATGGTGTCCCCTCTCGCTGCTGTCACAGTGATAAGTCCAGAGCCTTTGGTTAAGTAACAGCCTGGGCAGAAAAAGCTGTTGGGATTCATCTCTGTGAAGGACAAGTGGACAAGGGAAATGCAGAGAAAATCAAAGACAGGCTTGTCCCTCTGTGCTGGTAGAAGCATGAGGTGTAAGGAAACCCTGTGCTACTTATCCAACTCCTGCTGCAGCCCATGGTGCAGCATGATAGTGGATACATAGGCAATCACTGGAGCGTGTCATCAGATTACCAGAAAATTGCTGCACCATGTCATTAGATATGCTGAAAACTGTACTGTATTTAGTTTCAAACACAGGGTACATCTTCTGAGAGAGAAGTGGTTTGTTCAGAACAGACTCAGAACAATGTGCAATACCACACCACTCATGTGAATGGATTTTTATATCAAGGCTGGTCTGACATCCATCAAACTGAGCAGAAAGGCAGAAAGAAATTCTCCCTGTCATGATGTAGTACAAGACAGAGAAGCTACAGCCAGCAGAGCTCAGTAATCTTGGCAGAGTAACCTGGTAATGCCCTTTTACAGCTTTCAGTACCTCACCAACTGCATTAGTTTATAGAGTCATACCCAGAGACATACCCAGCTTTCAGTGAGCTTTGGGTTCAGGTTGCACAAGTGCTTGACACAGCAGTCATTCTGCAAACATGACTCAAGGAAAAATAGGGATGGTCAGCCTCAGAGCTATAGAACAATCCAGGCATCCTGGGATACTAGTTTTGTTGCCTATTAATCTATAAAAGAAAACAATTTGGAAAAGCTGTAGTTATTGTAGATACTGTATTGTGTGTTCTCCATTTAGCTGGGGGATAGGAGAGGTGTGAGTAAGGAAAGAAACCAGGACAAGAGATGTGACATAGGACACAATGCTGCTGTCATCACTTCTAGGAAATTCATCTGTTAGCATGTGAGGGCTTTAGCTGAAGTAGAGCCTATTGGATTGTTGGAGAACAAAGTGTTGTCTTGAGCCATTTTGTTGTTAGATCTGAGTTACAGATGTGCTAATATGAATCCACAATGCCAGAGAAACAATGTTTGTGGCTACCAAAGTGAGGCTCAGGAAGGCCCAGGAGAGACCACAGGGAAGGTGCACAGGCCTGTTGTAGAGGAAAGCAAACCATGGGTGACCTCTTGCCCTGGGGATATCTCAGGTATCAGACACCATCTCAGAAGCCTGAGAAATTCACTTGCCCACCCTACTCTTGTGTGAGATATGTTAGCAGGGAGAGGCCAATTGCATATGAGGGTAGATTTTTCCAAGCCGGTCTTGACAAGCTAAGAAATGCACTAACAGATAGATGGACATCCAGTAAGAGCATGTTGGTCATAATTTTGTCAAAGAAAGAGACAATAATGTCCACCTCATCAGTACAAGCAGGGACTGCCCATGCAGTTGGACACATATCTGTCTGGGTTTGGCTTGTTTCTGGTTCCCAGAAGGCAAAAGTGAAGTTAGCCCTCACCAAGTTTTGTTATGGATGTGCAAAAATAGATGCTGGGGACTCCTATGAAGGCCAAGGAGAAAATAGAGGACATTGGAGCAGCTCTTGTTGGGCTGGATCAGATGAGGCCAATAGTATGGAGGGTGATGAGGGATTCCAAGGGCTGACAGAAACCATGTCCAGAGACTACACCAGACTGCTAAACCTAGGCTTATAGCTGGGATTCCTCTCACCTAAGAGCAGCAGAGACAGGATTTAGAATCAAATAGATAATCAAGTAAAATCTGGCACTCCCAAAACTTAAAAAAGACCTGATCTTGTGTCACTATTATACTTTCCACTGATCCCCTGGATTCTGAGCCCAGCCCAATTGGAAGAGTATCTATACTTTCTCAGGAGTACAGCAAGCTAACGTCCTGTTGCAAAGCAAGCAACCAGAATGAAACTCATTTTCTTCCATAGGGTGCTCCTTCAGTTGCTCAGTCTGTGGAAAAATTCCTCTCATTCTTGAATGTATAGCAGACCAAATTATTTAAAGCTTTTTAATTATACTTGAACAAAAGTTTATGAGACAATGCAGTCTGTAGAAAAGAGAACACAGTGTGCATGTAGGATCACCACACCAGCTGATTATACCAGAAACAGTGGTTGTTCTGACGTTCAGTCATGATTAAATGACAGGAATTTATTTTGGGATTACCTGCAGCTGCAGATGAATTCAGTAGATATGATTCTTCACCTGACCTTGAAAAACATCAGACACACCAGAAATTAGCTCCGAAACCACAAAAATTAGACCGAATATTGTGACAACAGAGAGGTAACAAGGAAAGCAGTGATCACAACAATATGAAAAATTCCTGTTCTGCAGCAGATGGACATGGAAGACAACGCTTTTAGTAATTAAACTGTCTTTAAATCACAAAAGGGAAAATTACAGAATTGCAAGGAAGAGGAAAGCATCACATTCAATAAGCAAGTGTCAGTCTATGAGTAGAGATTTTGCATGCATATGATGTTCATGACAGGCAAAACAGCAAAATTAAGTGTATTTGCACCAGATGCTAAGACAAGCTAAGAAATTGGATATTGGATCAAGAGGCAATGTGAGTAAACATACTGGGCTTTGAAAACTAGCAAAATAAGAAAGCAGAATGGCTATAAGCTAACATATTACATTTTAATATTTCCACTAAGATACTGCAATTTTTAGGCATAAGGCCCACAAAAAGTATTCCAATTAAAACTGGTAATCTATAGAGGCCAGTGATTTCATCTAAAGCATGTGAATTTAGGGCCTTCGTGAAGGAAAAAAAAACTCCAAACCAGATAGTTTATACAGTTGGCACAATTGAAACCAAAATTTTATTCAGACCAGAGTCCACCACAGCATCTCAATATTAATCCTGTTATGATATTACCACAGATGTTTTTGCATCTGTGGAATACCTGCCATGTATTTTAGCCGAGGAAGTAAATGGAAAGTCTAGAACATCACATGATTAATGTGTGAAATGTTAAGAGAAAAATAATAAATTAGAGATCAATAAAGTGAATAGAAAGCTTCACTGCCAAAGCATTAGAACTCATTAGACTTCATTAAAGTGCTACCACAAAATAAAGTGCAACATCTATTTGCATACAGTCAAGCATCCTAAAGAGATGATTAAAAAGAGCTCAGGCCCCAGGCTATTAGGTTGGAGCTGTGCTCTTCATGTGGCAGAAAAAGATAAGCCAGTCATATAACTACCAAGCTATCAGCTGAGAACACTGCTTGGGAGCTAATCCACTGGTGGATGAATATCAGTTTCCTCAAGACAAGGGCCTGAGACACCTGGCAGAGGTATTTGCTGTATGTGATACAAGTGTGTGGACATGAAGCTCACATGGCAGAGCCTCTGGGAAATCATTCCTGCAATCTGTCTGCTGGAAGCAGCCAGGGAAGTAAAGAGAAGATGAGAATAATGCATCTGACTGAAGTATTGTTCAGCTGGCACAGAGGAAAAACTGAGGTGATTGCACACTGTCGAGGATGTATGGATCCTCACTGCTCTCATGCTGTATTCCAGCAGCCTGCTCAGTTTCCTGACCTGCTCCTGTGGGTCCCTTGGTCCCTTTCATGAGGAGACAGGAGAGGAAGGGAGGGGAGAGGAAAAAGAATGAAAGAAAAATATTTCAGAAATTCAAATTTATAAAGCTGCTACACAAATGACAATCAGAAATTTAATATGACACATCAGCATATTAAATTGCTCAAAGTTCAGCCTTTGCCTGCAAGTAGCTAAGTATGGATGATTCTCTGTAACTTCATTTTTGCTGCATATTATTCTGAAAATATCTGTGTATTTCATTAGATTTTAAGGTTTGTTTAATTATCGCTTAATCTCTAGCAATACAACATAAAATAAGAAATTTTCTCTGATAAGAAGGAAATAAAAAATCTATTCATAAGCCATCTCACTTTGAAAAGTAATTTTAAAAGCAATGAGACTATCATTTTGAATTACATAACAACTCACTTCATGTTTTAGAGCACATGATAGTCGAGACTCATTTGTTTAGTAAATTCAACTCATTTTTCCCGTGCAGCTCATATTTTGTCTGTCCTGGCCTTACTATCTGCATCTTCACCACAGTGCAACATGAAAATATATGAAGCCCTGATGTTTCTTTCAGCTGCTTGTATTTCTGAGCAGTGATGTTCCCTCCTCCTCTTATTAACATATTATTCAAATGTGTGATGGGTGAGTTGCCCTCCAAGACTGAGCCTCAGTTCAAATTCCTGAGCACACTGGTGCTGACTCCCCAGGATCCTCCTGTGGGGTGTTTTTCCATAGGGGATGCTCTGCCATAGCCTTCTTTCTCCCCCACCACTACAGCCTGAGCCAAGGAATAGAGCCAGCAAACCATACAGCCCAATGCCTCCAGTGCTCTGCAAATATCTGCAAACTCTTTCTTTAGAGGTGATAATATAACATAAGAAATTAAGATCACAGGGTTTTTATAAGTGGGTAAACTAAAGGCATGAAGGCTAAGTCACTTTCCGAGATACATGCTAATGCAGAGCCAGAAATAAAGTAAATTATGCATACTAAAGTCATAGATTTCACTTCTCCCACTACTAAGTAGTCTTTTACAAATCCTTAATTGGTAGAAATTATAGTGACCTTCCTGAGAGCATTGAAGCTTTCCCAGTTCCCAGAAAGAGAAAACTGGTCTCTTCATTTTCTGATTCACCTTTTTCTCCTTGCTAAAGGAAACAAACCTCAAAAAATGTTAATGCACGAACTCCCTGGTGATATGGTATTAGGCTTGGCTGGTGCTGAAATCTGGAGTAGGGCAACCACATGCTTTACAAGATTTCAGGAAAAAAACTCTTGGTTTTAGCAAACATACATTGGTGGGGTTTTTAACTTCAGTCTGCTGTTGAGATAAGAAAATGCAGGTAGCCCAACCTCCTTTTCTGCGCTTCCCTCATGCAGCTGGTAAGCTCTCAGAGATGCCAATAATGCTTGAAATGGTTGAGCACCATTTCATCTGAAATGATGTGGCCATCCCTTCTTGTTGCTCACCTTTGTCATGTGCAGCGTGTGACATATCTAATGGGCAAGTAGTGACTCAAAGAGCCCTTTAGCAGCCACTGAGCTGTTCAGTCAGTTTGGCTCTGGAAACACTGAGCAGGAGTAGGATCAGATGTACAAAGAGCCTGCGAGCAGAGTTACAAGGCTATAAACTTGGTATGAGAGGAGACAGAGCAAAACAAAACAGATGACAAAGGCACGATTTGCTTGCAGTTATTGATGTCTCTGTAACATTACAGGCTGTCTCTAAGCTATATTTTCCACTGCATTGCTGGCTTGCAAAACTTTAAATGGAACAAGTTTTTCTGGCAGGAGGACACTGATTTTTATCTTTAATGAGCAGCCTCTCTACCATTTAGCTTCAGGAAACAGCTTCCTGGTTGTGAACTGCTTGAGAGTGCTGACAGCCAGTCAAATTCAAAAGCAGCCAGGAGAAACTTTCCTGCTGACTTTGGGAAGGAATTCAAAAATGCTGAAAGGTGCAGATGATGTTGTTATGGAGCAGAAGGAATCTGCTTCCCCTGGAGAAATGACAAGCTGGGATATCAATGACACCAAACTGCCCCAGGTATGTGTCTGTGTCTTAGAAATTTATCCAGCTCTGACCAGTCATTTCTACTTCACTGCTGATTTTAAATCAGCAACTGCACCTCAGTGCCTTTATTCTCTTTGCTACATTGAGGTATGGGACATTAATTTGAAGTCTAGAGAGTATGGAGCAAATATTGGTGTTTCAATATATATTTCCTTAAATGTATTATTGAAGGAGCTGCTGATGCATGAAAAATAACAATGATGCAGGTGTGCTGCCTTTCTAGTCCACTGGTAGATGAGGTGCAGAGAAAGCAGGGGGAAAAATACCTCCTGCTGTGGGTGCTCAATTAGAGATGTTCAGGACTTGCTTTTAGCCCTGGGTAGTGTTTTATGAGAAGCGAGCACAGCACCCACAACTGCCTTGCAACTCTGGGTGCTCAGCCTCCCTGCAAATGAGACTCCAGGCAAGAGGGCTGGCATTCCACACAGAGGTAGCCTAATGGAAGCCTTCTTTGAATTTGAAGATTTTTGCTGAGAGACAGAATAAAGATCTTTCCCTCTCTCAGTCCTTTTCCAGTCCTCTTGTCTAGGCATTTTAACCACGCTCTCCGATGGAAACACACAGCACCCTGCATGCAAACGTCGTCTACTTGTCTCTCACCTCGATGTATTTGTGCCAGATTCCTCCTGCTCGGGTCCTTCAGCATCCAGCTCTTTCTCTTCCCTACCCTGACTTCTCTACCTGATCCCAGTCTGTTCCCTTCTATGCCACTGCTCTTTGCCCAAAGCCTCCATGTCCCAGGCTGCCTCTTTTCCTGATCTCCGCACCAAGGTCACCTTCACCTGCATTTCATCCTGGAGGCTTCCTCCACACCCTTCCCTACATTTGATGGCTCCTAAAGGAGCAAAGGAGTTTTTCTCTTCTCAGCTGATCTCCTTTCTGCTGTAGTGTCTCTCAGTGGCTGGAAATTCCATGGAAATTCCTACCAATTTTTGTACTCCTACAAGGCCTTTTCCCTTAAAACCATCAGCAGGTCTGTGAGGTGCTTTACAGTGTACTGCATTTTACTGTGTTGGCACTACCCACTGAAGTGATGTGTGCTTGGTTCTTTTTTTTTTTCCATTGAGTTTTATTTTTGAGTTTTTTATTTTTAGTTTCCTTACAGTGTTGTTCTTGGGTTTGTTTGTTTGTTTGTTTCTTAGTCCATAATAATGAAAACAAAACCTTACCAGGATGTCAAGATCTTTTGTTTTGGTCTCCAAAAAAAAAATCACCGTGGAAGTCTTTCACAGCAGTTGCTCCAAAAACGAACCAAAGTTCATAACTAAAGACCTACAAATAGTCTCAGTCTGGCCCAGTATTTGTCCTTTATCTAGCAAGTCAAGCCAAATCAAGCCAAATGATCCAGTGTAATGGCCTGGAAGACAAAGCAGGATCTCTGCCACAAAACTTAACAGAAGTTAGTCATGGGGTGCTGCCTGCATGGAAAGTATCTGCTCTTTTACATCAGTCACCCCACCTCCTTCTCCTTGGGAGGTCTTGCACTGAGCTTGACCTGTGGGTGAGTGAGATCAGCCTCCTGGCCAGGCTTTCCTGGTGCTTGGGAGCTGTGCCTTTTTTTCATGCCTTTGCTCCACCACTGCCTGTTGCCAACCAGCATCCCTTGCCAGGGTGCTGGAGTCACCTGTGCTAGAGAACACCTTATGGAGAACACCTCATAGAGAACCAGGTCTGCTGGGTTCCTGCATGAAATCTCTTCTTCAGCCTAACACGTCTTCTTTTGGTCTCTCTGCAGGATGTAAGACAAACAGACTGGTTTCAAGAATGGCCAGATTCCTACGTAAAACATATCTACAGCTCAGAGGATAAAAATGCTCAGAGGCACCACAGCAGCTGGGCAATGAGAAACACAAACAACCACAACTCCCGCATCTTAAAAAAGTCCTGCCTTGGGGTGGTGGTCTGTGGCAATGACTGCTCAACATGGGATGGGAGGAAGATCTACCTAAGACCAGCCATATGTGATAAAGCTAGGCAAAAACAACAGCGTGAGTATGAACGTGGCTGTTCACTGGACAGCACTTCATAAGTGAACGTTACATAAAAGAAATTCAAGCAGAGGATACTCTTTGGATTCTGCAAACTTTTTGCTCCCATTCCTTGTATTCAAATGTAACTATTGGTTTTGGAAAAAATTTACTTTATGTTTCTCACTGTTGAAAGAGACATTTTTTGCTTGTTTGTTTTCTTGGCTGGTTTTTTTTCTTTTCCCAGGCCCATGAGTGAGGCTACTGAGAAAGCTGTGCAGTGCAGGCAGCTTCCTGCTGTGCTGTTCCTGCTGATGTCAGTGCTGGATTCATTGAATAGGCCTGAAAGTAACTCGAGAGGCAAATCTTGCAGGATAAACTATGATGACTGGAAAACAGGCCTCACAGTCAGGTTACCAGATGCTGCAAATAGAGAATATGAGCTCCATGCACATTCTTAACAAGGCTATCCCAAACAATTGTTGATAGCACAGCAGAGCTAGCACCATACTGATTTCTGGATCTGATGAATAATTTGGCTGAAGAGAGTTATTGCTCAAGCACTCACTGAGGTCAGAGTGATGTCCTCTAGAAAAATCAGAAAAAAACACACACAACATTCCAGACACTGCCAAGTTAAAAGCAACTAAAACCAATAGTGATAATAAATGATAAAATTATGATAATGGAACAGAATAAAGACTGTTATTAGTTTGTTTCTATAGATTTTTACATTTGAAAGTTTTTTGCATAGGTTTTTTCAGTGTAGTTTCTGAGTTCCAAGCCAGAAATGGCAATCCACCACCAATGACTCTTTGTATCACACAGGATTAACGTGTTTGGTGTTACATAGAAAATATTTCCCACTATCTTTGCTTCCAGGGAAATGCTGTCCAAATTGCAATGGACCCCTGCGGCTCCTTGCCTGCCGAGGCCATGGTGGTTACCCAGTTACCAACTTCTGGAGGCATGAAGGCCAATTTATATTTTTTCAGGTTGGTATAAAATAAACTTATAAGTTAATTTCAAACACTGTTTTTTCAGATTGATTAAGGACAATTCAAGGGTCATTGAATATGACAAGGTCAACTGACCATAAGGAGAAAAACTTTGACAATGAGTGGGCAAGCTCCTAAGCAATTTCTTCTAATTCTGAAGTTAGTCCTGCTTGAGCAGGAGGTTGAGCTAGACCCACAAAAGTCCCTTCCAACCTGAAGCAGACTATGTTATTACAATTTTGCATCATATTATATTTTTTTATCGGCTCCTATGAATACCTGTTGATTTTTAAGCACTTTACCTCTTTACCTCAGATACATAAGAACCAGTGGATCCTCAGAAAGTCAGAAAAGCCAAGTTAACCTTTTCTCCAAGGCACCACACTTAGGTGTGAGGCTATCTTAGAGCAGGAAGTGATTGTACCCAAGGGACTGCCTATGGAAAATGCTATCCTGTGCATTATGTGTAACTTCTATCTGGAAAACAGTCTGTGCAAGTGTTTAAATAATGGGCACTATTTCTGGAAGCTGCAGTCCTAGTGTAGTACCATAACCACTGAACTGTCTCCTGTTTTTCAATCTTTCATTTACATGCAGGTTAAATAAAATTAATTCTAATGTTCTGATAAGCATGCCTGAAGCGTGACAAAAATGGCAATGCTTGCAGGGACACTTTAGTCAGCCTGCAGAATACCCTGTGGCTCCAACTGGGACTCTTATGTAGAGAGTCTCTTCTACACATGAATGTGGTGCACTGGTTTTATGATTTAAGATCATTTCTACCTCATCATCCTCCATATGATTTAGCTTTGTTACTTGAGCTCTGATTAAATGTCTTATTAAATACAAGGCATTAAATCAGACCATATGTGTGGTTTTGGCCTGTGCTACAAGTTCTGCTCCCTTAGGATAAATAATGAGGGTGCTTTTAACTTTAATATATCTTTTCAACTTTAACATATCTTAATTTCTTTCTAAAGTCCAAAGGAGCTCATGACCATCCACGTCCAGAAACAAAGCTAGAAGCAGAAGCAAGAAGATCAGTCCAAAAAGCACAGACAGCTTTTTCTCCATCTTCTCCAGGATTGAAACGAATCCGGGAGATCGAGGTAACTTATTATGGACCAGTGAAATTATGGGGCCAGTGATCCATGGTTCAAGGGTTGGTGGAGGCTATCGGGGCTTTGAGTCCAGCTTTACACCTCTGTGTTCTGCTTCCCTGTGATCAGGCCAAGAAGGAGCAGGGCTGCCCTAAGCATCCTGCTCTGCTCAGGATGCCCATCTACTGCCAGAAACTGCTATCTGGACCATCTTAAAGGTTGGTGGCAGCAGGGGCTTACATCTATACTGGTTGAAGGTATACTTCACTTTATATACAGGGATATATATACTTTATATACTCTGCCTGGTGTGCCCCTCTTACTCACTAGGTATACAGGAGGGCTTTGAAGGCAGAAGGGTGCTTCAAATTACTTATACAAGCACTGACATTAAAACTTCAGCTCTGCTGGGTGTGGACTCACTTGTGAAAGGACTTCCAGGGATCCCATGGACTGCCATATGCCTGATGGAGGGAACAGGGCAGAGCTGAGGCTGCTTCCAGTGACCTTTCTTGCAAAGGCTGTGCTACATGCAAAATGTATGCCACCAGACTTCACATGCAGATTATTTTTTGATGTGCTAAAGGTTGTGCAGCCTCCCCAGCCTGGAGTTCAGGATAATAAATAGTACCCATTCAGCTACATACAGAAGGGCTGGATGGGGACACACTTCTTAAATGGATCACATGGGGAAACAGGGGGATCCAGGAGCTCAAGAAGTGGATTAAAAGAGGGAACAGAGGAAGTTAAATCCATTTGAATGGAATATGAATTTACCTGGGTACACGAGCATAAGCAGCTGAGCCACTGTGTCAATTTCCAGCAAACACATAAACAACATTTTTCGTATCATTTGCTTAATTCTGTCCCAGTGAACACTAAAATAGTCCTCACCTAGGCAATACTACTGAGCCATGTGGCTTTCTTCCTTTATACCTGAGCCTATTGGTCTTACTGAGGTAACATTTTCTCTAGACATGTCTTTGTCTTTCTCTTCTTACAACATCTTCCTGGTGTTGTACTCGCACCACTCTGAATTTGGTGGGAGTATGAACAGACCAAAGGTGTCATAAATATCTAATTGCAGAGCCTGCTTTTCATCTTTTCAGCTGGTCTGGCTCCATGCAGTCAGAGTGACACCATTTACCCACATCTGGCTTTCCAATCCACAGCTCTCTGCCAGGCCTTTCTTGGGAATAACCCATCATTATTTTTGTACTGCCAGCACAGTCTGTGATACAACCAACTCAGGAGTCTGATTTGACATGCAGAACTTGTGTCGTTGAATCAACAGAAAGTCTTCTGAAAAGTTTCAATTTTAATGTGATCACAAGAGACCAGGGAGAAGAATGTTAGCAGAATGTATGAGCCCAAAATAGAGCAAGTCATAGGATGTTTTCTCTGTGGTGTCAGTGGATATTTAGCTGAAGGTGAGCTGTGTCCTATATCAGGCTGCTGGAACTTCTCATGGTGAGTGTAGAGCAGCTGAGATGAGCTTTGCTACTCTGGCAGTCAGCAAAATCACTATAATTAAATGGATGCAGAAGCAGAATTGCAAAGAGAGACCTCTAAGTACTCATCAGCATTGATAGCATAAAATGAGTGTTCTGAAAAGAATAAAAGTTCGCAAAATTATAAACCAATAATTAGGGCAATTAAAGAAGTTGTGAAATATCCAGAACAAAGACACAGAAGAATAATTCTTGTACGCTGCTCCTTCCTCAATTGAAAGGAAAAATTATCTGTTAGAAATAGAAGTCTTGAAAAGCTGAAACATAATATTATTGGAGTGAAAAATATCACTTCAAAAGAATTGGTTCAAAAAAATTATACTTAGCTTTTCCAAAGACCATAGGGGAAAAAAAAAATCTTTTGTGTCAAATTTATTAGCATAATTTCATTCTCAAATGCTTCTTCAGAATACACTGGAAGCAGACCTAAATGTGAGGTCTACAAATTTTTCCAGTGTACAAGAGACTTTGGGCAAAACCTGGTGAAACCGACCCAGATCCATGATCCGGCTGCCCTCTTTGGTTTGCCCCTGACTGACACTGTCATACAAGGAGGCTCTGCTATGACATCTGCTTCATTACCTGTATTAACTGAATGCATTCGTGAGGGTCCAGGTCAGGACAGTTTTTATTCCATGCTGCTAAAGCACACCTTGTCTTACTAACCCACACCTTGCTTTCCCAAGTCTCTGACAGGTGCAATGCCGACACAGGAGGCTTTGCCTTTGCTTCTTTCCAAGCCGGGCACTTACATGATACCTGCCGATTTTGGGAGACATTTGAGCAAAATCTCCCAGGATCTGATGCTGAGCAGCTGCTCTGTGCGGCCTCCACACCCACGAGTGTCTGGGGAGGACGGGGGATGCAGAGAAACGCTGACCTGGACCGGCACCCCCAGCACCCCCAGCACCCCCAGCACCCAGAGGCCTTGCAGCGGCCCTGCTGACCCTGTCGCCGCCCCGCCCAGCACAGCCCCTTCCCCCTGGCACTGCACTCACCCAGGCACCCAGCAGGTCCTGGCCCAGGAGAAGGGCAGCCCTGACCCCTTCATTCCGAACGCTGGCCCGGCTGGGGATGAATCCTCTGAGGAGAAATCCGTGCTGGCTTACGGCCGCCCTCCACCACCCTACCCAGTGCCCCCAGGGGCGCCCTGGCCTATGGCGGGGAGGGCACAGCACCACTGCCAGCTCCTGGAGCCCCTCAGGAGGAGGGAGGGGGGCGGAGGAGAAGGAGGGTGCCAGATGGGTCTCAACTTGTGCACTGATGATGTGTTATTTAACCTGTACCCCTTACGGTGACTGGGTTTAAATGTCCCCTTTCCCCCTTCCTCTGGCAACAGGTCCACTTTTCCAGCCCTGTTGCAACAGGGATGTGAAAGTGCTTCCACACTGCTTCCCTCTTTAGCTCCTCTTCCAGGCCTCAGGAGAGGCTTTCATAAACAAAGACTTGTCTTCTTTTTTTAAACTGTTACACTTCCCCACTATTTCATTAACTCAATAAAAGGTATCAGCTCCTCTTACAGGTGACCTCACTGCCATTCTTGTTTGGAAGCATTTTATTACCCCTCGATATCCAGGTTGTTCAAGGGTGCTGGGACTCTGGAGAGTGCAGATGGATGACCTCAAGGACCACAGCTCTCATGTGTGACCCTCTGCACTCTTCCAGCTTCTTTGGGCAGTGATCCAAGTCTGTCCACTGCATGAGCCCTGCTGATCTATTATACAGAATCTTCACAGAACTCCTCTTTGGATTGGAGAGGATCTTCAAAAATCATCTGGTCCAACGCCTTTGCCATGGACAGGGACATTCTTCATTAGATCAGGTGGCTCAAAGTCCCATCCGACCTGAACAATTTGAGGCACCCACAGCTTCTCTGGGCAACCTGTTCTACTATTTTGCAAAAATTTCCTCCACAAATCCAATATAAACTTAACCCCTTTGAGTTTAAAACCATTGCCCCGTGTCCTCTCTCTACAGGCCCTGGTAAGTCTTTATCTTTTTTATGTTCTTATATTCTTCATATATCAAAAGACTGCAGTAACATCTCCCTGGAGCTGTCCCTTCTCCAGGCTGAACAACCCCATCTCTCTCAGCCTTCTTTCGTAGGAGAGGTTCTCCAGTCCTATCATCATCAGTGCCTTTCCCTGGACTCGGTCCATCAGGTCCATGCCTTTCTTGTGTTTGGGGCCCAGACCTGGACACATTAATCCAGGTGGGTTTTCATCAGAGCAGAGTAGAGGGGCAGAATCACCTCCCTTGACCTGCTGGTCACACTTCTTTTGATGTAGCACAGAATTCAATGAACTTTCTGGGCTGCAATGGCACACTGCTGGCTCATGTCTAATTTTTCATCCACCAGGATCACTAAGACCTTCCTGGCAGGGCTGAACCCTGTTTTACACTTTCATATATTCAAGGTGCCTTGCTGTTTTTTCCAGCCATCTTTTTTTTTTTTTCATTGCAGACTGTAACAAATCCTTCAGCATCCTTCCCATATACCACGCCCTTTTCTGACCACCACCGTAAGCTATATTTCCACAGGAGCTATCAGTACGCAACATTTGTTTTAAAAAGTAGGGTGATAAATATGAATTTCCTTGCCTGAATTTAGTGCCCAGCTCAGAGGTCTTTAGCAATGATTCCTTCCTCTTTTCCCATAAGTCATATCTGCATGACTTTCCTGCATGATTAGTGCCTGCTGCTCCCTTGGAATGGGTTTCAGGGGCCATGGGTCCTCACTCTGCAGGGGAGGTGCTGACGCACATTCCTGCTGCCATCTCTGCAAGGAAGAACTGAGGAATGTCATATCTGGAGCCACTTTTCTTGGTCTGGTTCCTTTAATCACCATGAAGGTGAAGAGCCTTGGCTCCACGGGCTGCCCAGCTGACAATCCTAACCATGCCCTGTCCTGCCAGGCCCCACAGTCTGGGGTGAAACAAACTTTTTATTGGGATGAGTCTGGGAGGACAGTATTACAAAACAAGTGGCAATTACAATTTCACAGCACCTCAGACTGTGGTGTATCTTGTGTCCATTGAGCAGGTTCAGTTATCATTTGTCAGTTTGGGGTTTTTTTGCTCATTTTTGTCTTTTAAGATTCCCTCTTTTTTTGGAAAAGACTTTAGAATGTATTAGTCACTGGGGAAACCACTCTCACTGAGAAGGGTGGAGTTCAGAAACATTTACAAGGCAAGAACAACTTATATTCATAGAGTGTTTCAAAATGTTTATTGCAATTTGTGAAACTGGGGATCTGTATCTATTTGGTTTATGTGGAAAAAACCTAAATGTAGATCACAAAATGACAATTCGCTGCTGTATGTGAAGGTCAGTTTCCCAAACTTTTATTTAGTCTGTTTTCTGATGACTCTTTGGATCAGTTCTCCTTTGGGGAAGGAAGCTTTGATCAAGGCTAATAACCTCCACTTCTAAGACAGAAAACAAAAAATCAGTAAGAGCTGGAAGTGTTTGTGCTTCTGGAACTGAGCTGCAGGATGAGGGACAGACAAATCCCTCAGTCCTGCATGTCCCATAGCTGAGATTCCTCTGCTACTGTCAAACCAGTCACATCAACAAAGCAACACACAGAGCATGGACCCTACCTGATACCATCCTGCTCTGCCTCCTCTCACCTTTCTCCTGAGTTTGTTACTTCTCTGCTGCATCATTTCCAGCATTGCCTTTCAGCACTGCTGAAACAGAGATGTGTGTCTGGGAAGGTACTCAGATGCTCTTCCTGCACCACAGTTCCCTTTACACCCACAAACCCCTTCCTCTGTTTTTAGAAACTTCCAACAAAGGGGATTTAACAACTGATCCAATAACCCATTCCACAGCTTCACCAGCCATGAAGCCCAGCTCTTCTGATTTTATTTTCTGCCCACCAACCATTTCTTCAGTTCTTTGTAGGTGGGTAGCTCCCAGTTACTGAGTTTCACAGGTTTTCTAATTACTTCCTATTACTACCAAATCTCCTTAAAGACAATTACAACCAAACCTGTCTTCCTGCCTAGGAAGCAGGGAGCTTCTGTTTGATTTTAAGTCTGAGCCCAAAGGGCTTCCAAAACAAAAACTATTGCTGCAAGCACAGCTCCACTCAGCACCTTTGTGACATAGGAGGGTTGTGTCTTGTTGCAGATCCTGTGGCCATAACCCTGTACACCCAGGATTATCCCACAGTTTGGGGGGACCCCCAGGCCCCATTCACGTGTCATTCATTTCACTCAGTATGTTTCCAGAGAAACGTATTTCAGGTTCAAGGAGGACAAGTGTTGCTCCTTTTTAAAAAGGAGGAAGCTAAGACTTTATTATTTCTTTTAAGGCTAAACACAGAAAGGTTTTCCAGATGTACAAGCTACCAGGGTCAGTTTGACCTTTTCATGCTCTTGCAGTGATTTCTGTGCTGGCAGCAGCTCCCTCCACTTTTGGTACAATCAGCACAGTGGGTAAGTGTAGTGCCAAATTTATACCTGTTTGGCTTAAAATATGAATATACCAATGGCAGCTCTGACCTTTTTGTGACTTTCACAAAAAGTACTTTTTGCAACAGATTTGGGATATGTGAAATAAAACAGAGGCTTCTAGCCTCTTTAAGCCAGCTGCAGTGTATTGTGTCCAACTGGGAGGTGATAAGAATCAGACATGAAAGGTGGCACTAGATGCACTATCCTCAATTTTAAGAAAATGTACTGAACACTGAGGTTATCCACAGTAGCTTCAGGAAGAAATACCAACTGATACATGAGGATTCACCCATAGGAAAACTCTGTAACCTTATTCTCTGCTGCAGAAAATGTTTTTATGCAAGGCACAGGTGCAGTAAAATATCAGGAAGGCAGCAGAGATGCAAGGAGGTCAAGATGTGGATGATTACACAGGCAAAATGTTTTGTTCTGACTTATCAGTGTTTCAGATGGCTGTAGCTACTGCCAAAGCTTAAGCAAACATCCCTACATGGTATGGATGATCTACATTTGCTTCTTTCCCAAGGTCTTAGCTCTGAAAGCACCGACCTCAGTATTTAAGGGGTAATTCTTCGGGAATAATCCCTGCATTTGGTCCAAAGGGAATAGTTTTATATATAATGTCTCCTTTGAAGTCATCAGAGCATTGCAGCAACATTGGTCAGAATGATACGTTAGCCAGACAGAAGCACAGCTTTTGTGGTATTTTGTGTTTTTTGTTTGTTGATTTGGTTTTGGGGTTTTTTTCTTTTTTTCTTTTTTTTTTTTTTTTTTTTTTTTTTTTTGACTCATGAAACTGGACACTTTCTATTTTTCTTTTTTAATGTATTTATCCCCAGAATATCATTATGAGAAAGGGGGATTGCTTTTGTATCAGTCATGCCAACAGGGAGATGGGAAAGTAGAACAGCGATTTAACACACATCTCACCAGCCCTGGGCACACACCCTGCCCTGTTTCTTTTGGCCTTCCTTTCCCTGGGGCCTCTGCCTTTGCATGTGACGAGAATTTCAGGTCAGACTGTGCACAGCCAAATGTTTTCATTTTCAACCCATTGTACAAAGCCCCAGCCCTTTGACAGTCTGAGGCTATAAACTGTTTTATAGAAACTACAAGGTTGAGGACTGTTTTCTGAAAAATGGTCCTAAATTCATTCTCTATATTTTAAACAAAATAAGTGTGTCAAACTGCTGTTGGTAGAGAGGACTCCAGCTCAGGAAGTTTTAGGGGATACACTCCAGGTAATTGCAGAAACCTTTTCTTTCCTCTTGGCCTTTGGGAGGAGGTTTATTAATCTGTGATCGTAACTCCTGGAAATTTTGCTCAGCATCCCCTCCACTTGGTCATTCTTGGTTTTTTTAAAGTAATTGCAATCAAGGAGTCATAATTTGATGGTCTAATGTATTTTATTTCATGGCAAGCAAAACGTAGATGTGGCTGCTGTGGTGGATATCAGTGGGGATATGCCAGGAGCTGGGTTTACTTGGCAGAGTAGTGACTGGTGTGAAGACCTAGAGGAGACAGAGGAGGATGGGAAGGTGGCACAGTTTATTTAAGAAATAAAAATGAAGGAAGTCTGCTGGTGTCAGAGTAAAAATAGGTGCATTTAGTAATCAAAGCAGACCATGAATAAGATATTAACATTGCACATCTGAACAATCTGAGCAGTTTGTACCTAAATCTGGTACAAGCTATGCAGACTGGCCCAAGCTCAATACAGTGCCTCTTTCTCCCTGAGCTGCTACAGCCTCCAAGCACTATGGATTTTTTGTTTTTCACAAGGTAAACTTCATCCACATCTCTAACCTCATGGAGCAAGGAGGACTCACCAGGGTAGGGGACAGAAGAACCAGGGTAGGGAGCATTTAAACAAACTTGACATGCTTAAGTCTATAGGCTTCGATGGGGTGAACCCATAAGTGCTGAGGGAGCTGGCAGGCATTGTGAGGCCACCTTGATGTTCTCTGAAAGGTCATAGTGATTGGGAGAGTTTCCTGAACACTGGGAGAATGGAATGTCAGCCCTGTGTTCAAGGAGAACAAGAAAGTAGACCTGAAAAACTACAGGCTGGGCAGACCTACCTCAAAATCTGCAAACTTGATGTAGAAAATCCTCCTGGAAACTTTGCAAACACATGAAAGACTAAGAAGTGCTTGGGAGCAGTGAGCATGGATTTGTGAAAAGAAAATTACGTTTCGCCAATTTGATAGCCTTCTATAATGAGATGAGTGGCTTGGTGAATGAGGGGAGAGCAGTGGATGTTTTCTATCTTGGTTTTCAGCACTGTCTTCCATAATGTCTTCACAGAGACTTTGATGAAGTATGGTCTTGCTAAGCAGGCAGTGAGGTGGAATGAAACTGCAGTTATTCTGTGATTCTGGTAACATCTTGGGTCAGCCATAACTGTTTTCATACCAGATGCTTCTGTTTGAATTTGATGTAAACTGTGAGGCACACTTGGAAAGTCAACTGAAGGTCTGACACGCTAGGAACACCTTGAGACTGCTGGACAGGGCCTTTGTGCAGACAGCAGCAGCAGCAATCTGATGCCACAAGAATCCTTTGCTCTCCTTGTTGGGTTATTTGATTTCTGTCAGCAAGGCGAGATGATCTCCTGTATGGAAAGTAGTTCCTGAGGCACAGATAGTCTCTTTGGATTACAGGGCAAGCCAGGAAGGTCTTTGGCCAGCTTTTCACTCTGAGCGCATTCCTTCTGTTTCCAGTTAGTAACTGAGCAAGTAAAATTACCCTGGAGGGTTTGTCTCAGATGAGGGTTTTCATTTCTCAAAGCCAGTTATGTCAAGATTTGAACTTCACAACATTTGGCAATTGTATCAGCAGTGATGTGGTTTAAGTCTTCTGTTACCAAAGGTTTCCCAATCTTTGTCTCTTCTAAAGACAGACAGTCATAAAGAACACAAACCACAGCACCAGAGCATTCTCTTCACTTGTTGCTTTCTGTGCCTAGTGGAAACTTAAGCAAAGGCCAAAGCCATACAGCAACTGGGCGCCCAGCTCCTTTTTGCTCCCAGAGAAGACAGGAAATGTCTGTGGCAGAACCAGGTGCCTCCCCACTTTGGCCCCAGCAGAATGTCCCCAGCAGGACACAGCAGGAACTGGCTGGTGGGGCCTTCTCCTGTCCCAAAAGCCAGGGTAACAACATGATGCTCTTCCTATGTCTGCAGCCTCTCCCCTGGCCCTTGTAGGTGGTGACATGAGCTGGTGGCATCCTGACCTTACTCTGGACTCAAGCACCTACAGCAACGAGTGACAGATGCCACATGAACAGCTGTGACCATCCTAATGTCTGTGGATAGTGTAAACACTGGGTGGGGTGACAAGCTGTTTGCTAGACATCCAGAATTCCTCTGCTCAAGTCACAGGAAAGACCCATGATCTTCAGCCCAGCTAGAGGTGTTCCTGGGCACAGCAGAGTCACAAGAGGGGACCAGTCTACAGCAAAAGCAGCATTAAATTTCAGGGGAGAGAAGGTGTGGTTCATGTTCATTGCCTTTGGACTTCCCTGATTTGCCAACAAGACAACTCAACACTAGGAATGGGCAGGGGGAGGTCTTTCCCTCCAGTTCAAGTGAGATATGTACTGGGTGTATTATTCTTTTATAGCTCAATTAATAATAATTGTACAGCTAATTTAACAAGGGTTCTGGTGTGATTTGATGAGCTCTAACTTAACAGGAGCACTCAGACAACTGCTTCATTGCAATGGCATTAAAACTCTTGCCATGCATCAGCCTCCTCTCATGAGCTGCCAGAAAATGCTCCTTCAATGATACTATCTCATGAATAGCTTAGTCCTGCTTTCCTCCAGTGCCTTGTGGAGCACTTCCTTTGGGAGCAGAGGAGGTCTGCCTGACCTTGTTAAATCACCATGTTCACTGTTAACTCCTTCACACACCGCAGCACTGCCAAATGTAGGGTTTCATCTTCAGCAAGATGAAACTATTTTTCATAAGCATGATTTGCTTGAGAAGTCCCTTCAAAAACTTGGCTCTAGCCTTCTTGCAGTGTGGCTGTGAGCTCCAGCACCCAGACTGCCAGGTTCTGGCCCCAGCTGCTGGAGGGAGGGGACACTGCTCCTTGGCAAGCAGCAGCAGGGCCGCAATGGCTTGGGCTAAATGCTGAGCTTGCAGACCCTTAGTACAGCAGAGATGAAGCATCTTGCTGCCAATAGATAGCACTCAGCCTCTCCACCAGGATCATTTACCTGGACCTGAGAAAAGCCTTTGACACTGTCCCACACGACATCCTGGTCTTCAAGCTGGTAAACCATGGGTTTGATGGATGGACCACTCTGGATTAAGAGCTGGCTTGATGGCTGCACCCAAAGAGTGGCTGTCAATGGGTCAGTGTCCAACTGGAGGCCAGTGACAAGTGGAGTCCCTCAAGAATCAATGTTGGGACCGGTCCTGTTCAACATCTTTGTGGGTGACATGGATGGTGGCACTGAGTGCACCCTCAGCAAGTTCACTGATGACCCCAAGCTGTGTGGTGCAGCTGACATGCTGGAGGGAAGGGATGCCATCCACAAGGACCTTGACAGGTTGGAGAGGTGGGCCCATGCCAACCTCATGAAGTTCAACAAGACCAAGTGCAAGGTCCTGCATCTGGGTCAGAGCAATCCCAAGCACTGATATAGGCTGGGCAGTGCCTGACTTGACAGCAGCCCTGAGGGAAAAGACTTGGGAGTGCTGGTAGATAAGAAGCTCAACATGAGCCATCAGTGTACACTTGCAGCCCAGAAGCTGACCAGTTCCTTGGCTGCATCAAGAGAAGTGTGGCCAGCAGGTTGAGGGAAGTGATTCTCCCCCTCTGCTTTCATGAGACCCCACCAGGAGTACTGCATCCAGTTCTGGAGCCCCTGTTACAAGAAAGACATGGACGTGCTGGAGTGTGTCCAGAGAAGGGCCCTGAGGATGATCAGAGGGCTGGAGCACCTCTCCTGTGGAGACAGACTGAGAGAGTTGGGGTTATTCAGTCTGGAGAGGAGAAGGCTCCAAGGAGACCTTATTGTAACTTTCCAGTATCTGAAGGGGGTCTACAAGAAAGCTGGTGAGAGACATTTTAGGATGTCAGGTAGTGATAGAACTAGGGGGAATGGTTTCAAACTAGAGGAGGGTAGATTTAGATTGGAAGTTAGGAAGTTCTTCCCCATGAGGGTAGTGAGACACTGGAACAGGTTGCTCAGAGAGGTGGTGGAAGCCCCATCCCTGGAAGTTTAAGACCAGGCTGGACAGGGCTCTGAGCAAAGGCCACAAGATTTGTCAGGCATGATTTGCCCTTGGTGAAGCTGTGTTGATGATACCCATTCACCTCTTCCTTATTCTTCTGCTCCAGCAGTGCCTCCAGGAGGATCTGCTCCATGATCTTACTGGACACAGAGGTGAGACTGATATGCCATAAGTTTAAACTGTACTTAAGTTAAAGTTGTTCTTTAGCAAACCACTTTCCAGGCCTGATGAGAAACAGAAATGCAGTTTTAGCATAAAGTGCTCAGGAATGCTGCTGTGCTGAGGCTAAGTCATCACCAGCTGAAAAACAGTGTGCCCCATTGTTGGGTTTTTTTCTGTAAGCAGTAACCACACACTGACAATAACCTCTATGATTTTAGTCCAATAAAAGACTAAAATCCTACAAGTGAAAAGAAGAAAAACTTGATTCACTGTGTTGCACATACACAGACAAATATTCATCTTATCATCAGGCTACTTTTTGTGGTAGTTTTTCAGGTTCTACAGACTTTGGTGGATTTTTATGTGAAATATTTCAAGAGGCCCACTTTTTAAAGGGAGCAGGTTCCAAAAAACCCTGCTGGCAACTGTTTTGTTGGCTTCTATGAAGTTAACCCTCCCAGTCTTCTCACTGTATTACCACTGGGAAATGCATCTACCTTTAATATCTGTAACTTTATTTTTCCCAGACTTTACTTTCCAGATCACCATCTGTCTAGACACTGTCAATTACTAATATGTATACTCAGAGTGAGTTTAAGGGTACTCAATATTATCTTCTCTGTGTGATTACATTTCCAGACAGCACTGAACGAACTGCCTATACTCACATTTGCCACTTTAGGCAGATGTCACATTATCCAAAATAAATTAAAGATCTTTTAATTGATTTTTACTGAAACCAAACTACAGAAGTCATAGAAAGTACCTTGAATTTCAAAGATCTTCTTGAAGGTTGTATAGTAGGAACAACCTTTCCTTGGGTATCCCCCCTGTTACAGTCTGAGGTAACATTAAAGTTTATTTTTGTTTGGATACGCGAAACAAAGTCCAACCATAGAAAATGGTCGAGTGCAAGCAGATTTTATTTGACAATTGACACAGGCAAAAATGTAGAAAAGAGGTAGAGAGGAAAAGAAGATCTAAGAAAGAGAGAGAAAAAGTGGTAAGAAATGGTAAGAAAGAAAAAGTGAAGAGGAGAAATAAAGGGTAAGAGGGTGGGGAAAATGAGAGAGAGAGAGAGAAGAGTCACCACCAGGGGTCCAGCTGTCCAGTGAGGTTCTTCAGGATGGCGCTGATCCTGGGTAGGGTCCGGTGCAGTAACGGTGGTGGGTCAAAAGATGACAACCCAGTCAGAGCATGGACAGCAATATATACCCCTGAGTCCTTTTGTTCCCAAGGGGCAGCTGTCAGTCACCCAGGGTCGTTAGCAGGAAGGATGCCTGGAGGGGAGCAGAAGGGTGTAGTCCCCCACCCAGTCATCAAGTCTTATCTTTGTCCAGATGCCATTCCTCCTCTCTTCCAGCCACTTCACCAGGTACATCGTGCCTCCAGGGGCGTCCCAGCGTTGAAGGTTGGCCCTCAGGAAAGGGGCTTCTTCCTGATGCCATCCTTGCTCTGCTCCAGCCCCATTAGCATGCCTGGAGGGATGTCCCAGCATTGAAGGCTGGGACATCAGAAGAGGAATAGCCTCCACCCAATAGCTCTTATCACATCCCGAGGAGTCACCCCTTCTCAGCTCTGACCAGACAGCTCCTCCACCCTAGCCAGGGCTATTCATTTTAAAATTGCTCTTTTGAGACAGTTGCAAATCAGTGAGGTCAGACTCACACACCCGCCATGTCCCAAAAAAAAAAAAAAAAAAAAAAAAAAAAAAAAGCCAGGGAAGAAGGATTCAGCTGAATCAAGTTGAGAATTAACATTGCTTGCTGTAAGAACATGGAGGAGCATCAGGAGGACTGAGGATACCCACCCCTATATTACTCTGTACAGGGAACAATTTGGCTGAGCCAGATGAAGACCAGTTAACATTTAGCTTAAATAGTTTCTGCTAAGTAGCTTCTAGTGTGGTTGGCCCTTTGTGCACATGGGGTTTAGGGAGCACAGGTCAGCAGTCTGCATCAGGTGCAGAGACACCTCTGCAGGCATCAGGTAGCCCAGGACCCTGCTTTTTCATTCTGCACATCATGACAGGCATAGTGGCAAAAGCTCTTTCTATGTTTTGATCTCCAGCATTGCCACAGCTATTGGATGGGTCAGCTAGGAAAAAAAAAAAAGCAAGCAACAAACAAACCTTATACCCCAGATACATACACTCTTAATGAAAAGTGATTATAACTATTACTTTCATACATGTTTACCAAATTTCCCTCATAATATAGATTTATGCCTTTTCATCTACACTAATCCACTATTCCCTACCAGCCCTGAGATGTCTTAAAAGTGAAGTGTCAGCTGCTTGTGTGACAACAGTTCAAGTCAGGAAACAAAGCTGGGTTTTAGGGAAAGGAGAAAAAGGACCAATATTTTGTACTTCCTCTTTTTTTTTTCTTCAAATGTGCAACTGAGACCTGATAAAAATTTATGTCACTATAAACATGTCGAATTGGCCAACCCAGGTTAATAAACACTGAAGTGTGAAGTACTAGACCTAAACACATTTTCACAGCAGTGTAGGAAGGAGCTTCCTGAGCTCCCCTTGCACCGAGACACCCCTGCAGTATCTTCTTATATATATGGGGGAGATCCACATGGAAGCTAAAGACATTTTCAGCTCACTGGTTCACCTCTCTCCTTCAGCTGAGGTACTATATTCACATTCATGATTACCAGTTCCATGGGTGTGCTGGTTTGGGCTGGCAGAGAGTTAATTTTGTTTGTAGTAGCTGGTATGGGGCTTTGTTTTGGATTTGTGCTGAAAACACTGCTACCACAGGGATGTTTCAGCTATTGCTGAGTAGTGCTTAGACACTCAAGGCCATTTCTGCTTCTTGCACCACCCCACCAGCAGGTAAGCTGAAGGTTCACAAGAAGCTGGGAGGGGACACAACTGGGAGAGCTGATCCCAACCATACAGAGATATCCCATACCATATGATGTCATGCTCAGCATAACAAGCTGGAGGGAGAAAAAGGAAGGAGAGATGGGGACATTTAGAGTGATAACATTTATCTTCCTCAGTACCTGTTTCACGTGAGGGGGCCCTGTTTTCCTGGGCATGGCTGAACACCTGCCTGCCAATGGGAAGCAGTGACTGAACTCCTGGTTTTGCTTTGCTTGCACGCACAGATTGTGCTTTACCTATTGAACTGTTTCTTTATTCCAACCCATGACTTTTCCACTTAAGATTCTTCCCCCTCATCCCACCACAGGTGAGTAAGTGAGCAGCTGTGTGGTGCTCAGTTGCCAGCTGGGGTTAAACCATGACAGTAGGGTGTCCAGGGAGACATTCAGTTTTCCTTCTTAAGGCTCTTCTACAACAAATAGACTGATAATACCTACTGCAGGCCAGGATGACCATCTACCAAACCCACATCTGCCTGTGCCTGGATACAGCCAGGGACCTTGCCCTAGCAAACTTGGTCTCTGAATGGAAATGTTCAGCAGAGGGACTGAGATGATGATGGCTGTTTTGGCAACAGATGCTCTTGGAGTGGCAGTTTAAGATACCATTATTCTTGGTGCAACAGCATTCGTAACATGTAAGGCTGTTCCCACTTCACCTGTTGGCTGCTTCAGATCCCATCAGGAGGCCATCCTCCTGGAGTCTGGGAAGCAAACTCAGGACTGAAGACTCCACTCTGAGGCCAAGACACTTGAAAATCCTTTTGGAGAACTGGTCTTTTTGTTTATTCCCATTGTGTTATTGTGGACGTCTTACCAGCACAGAAATTTAAGGAGCTGAACCCTTGACAGGCTAAACATAATGCTAAACTATTTCTTGCTGAATTTTCTCTGTCCTGGAATGTTCTCAAATTTTAAATAAGCTGTAGAGAAAAATGAGTATGCTTTGTTTATTAAGTGCAAAAGAAAACTTCAAACTGTAGCATACCACCTAATGGCAGAACAGCAACATTGTGCACTGGTACCAATAAACACTCATCTAGAACCCACATCCCAAACCTTTTGTTTATTACCAAGCTGCAAGAACCTGCCAGCCCAGCACTACTTTGGGGAAAAAAATTAAAATCAAACTCCTCTGCAAAAAAAGAGCCTGCAAACTAAGCCAGAGAGAACTTCTATTTTAGTAACTTCTGTTCTAGCAACCTTAGCAATCTATTATGATAATGGAAGTAGAACTAATGAAAATAAATTTACTGGAGGTGTAAATTTAGTGTGAAACATGTAGGGATCACAGTGATTTTTATGTATCTTCTCAAGGGAAAATGAATTCTTTCAGAAATAAAATGTGTGAAAAAAATGTGTACTCATCGTGGCTTTCCATATTAAAGTGTAATTTAATTTGGCAGGATTTACTGGTCTTACTTTTCTTAGTTCTGCATTATATCCAGCTATTTCTCATAGAGCATTCTAAGGTTAAATTAATAAATGTGGTACAGACATCTCCAAAAGAAGGCAGAATACCTGCAGCTGCCAAAACTGGAAGGCTGTAAATCCCAAAAGATGCAGGAATACTATCTTCAGAAGCAGTCAGGTTTCATTAACTGTATTCTGAATATGTGTTCCATAAAAATCACATTATACTGTAAATTTTAACCACCTCTTACTGTCTTGAATGATAGGTTACATGTCAGCATGATGTACCTGGGCTCTCCCAAATGGGCTGCACTACCAGAAGTGAAAGCAGTTTTAGCTGAGAATGTCACTTTTATGCATCCAAATAAACTTTGATTCAGTAAAAGATTCAAGTTGCTCTCCCAAACCCTTTGTTTCAGCCAACATTATCTAGGGCTTGTGGTTTTAAGAATTCTTTTCATGACTCAGGAACTACTCTGGACAAGACAGAAGGCAATGCACTAACTGTTCCTTTCAAGCAAGCAATTTTGCAAGTTATTTTATTAAAGAAAGCTGCTGGTCTGAGCATAAAGGACTAACCATGAATCCAGACTAAGTGATGATCAGATGGAAGTCTGATTTCTTTACAAGTGCCATTAATACTAACATGCTCATTTCTGAAATCCAAACTGTTTTGCGAATGTATAAAAGCTTCTGTATTTTTCTCATCTTGAACAGTAGAAAACACTAAATGGAAAAGCACCTCCATGGTTCAACCATCTTAATGCTGACAAGAGTTAAGCCGGCACACATTCCAGGGGAATTTTCTTGGATTAAAAAAATCAAAATGGCTTCCATTGTTTTTTTTCTGTAACAAAAAACATTGTGTAAACACCATGTGTTTTTGAAATTTTGACCAGCTTGGCCTGTGGATACAGAGTGAATCAGGAAGTTAGTAGCTGGAAAGTGTTGAGTGCTGGTCCTCTGCTCAGAGCACTGAATCACATGGTCTCTCCTCCCACCTACAGCCCAGCATTACACATAAGGGTTTAACTGGTGCAATCTCCAATCACATCCAGTCAAATATATTCAACATTTGGTCATCTCAGCATCATCTCTCTAGACTTCTGCTGTCACTAATCCAGTGCATTAAAGAGATCTACAGCCCCAAGAACCACACTTGTTGCCTCTTGTAGCCCTCGTTCCATTTTTAGGAGTGAACATGTCCCAGCCTGTACAATAACCTATTGGAAAAAAGGGCTACAGAGGTGCATACCTTATTCTTTTATTCAGGTTACTAATATCATTAGTAAAGGACAATTTCCCAGCAGCAAACTACATATACTATATATACTTTATATAATATATATATACACTATGTATACACATAGTGTGTATATATATACATATACATACTATGTATATATATACACATAGTAGATACTATATACACTTTTATATAATTAAAAAGTTATAAAAACACAGAGACTCTAGCAACTAAAGCCTTGGACAGAGTGAAGAAAGTTGCACAGAAGCTCAGCATGGAACTAAGTGAATCAAGTACTGTTTTAGTAGCTGCATGTGAATACACAGTAACACTATCTGCTGATAAACCATTTCAAAAGACCAAACTAGCTTGACTTTCTTCTCTTGCTAAATGCAGAGAAGCAAGCATATTAATCACAGCTCAGTCTCACAAATAGAAGGCTCCCATTTTTATTTCAGTGAAGGAATGTTTCGTATATTCTTCATCATTGCCTGAGACTTCTGTTGATTCAACATCTCAATTTATGACAGGACATTAGCTAGTTTTGGTTTTTTTTCACACCCAGAGTATATTTCAAACACATGCCTAAAGTTAAAAGAAAAGAAAAAGAAAAGCCCTTTTTTTAAAGAAAAGCCCCGAAGAAGCAAGAGAAATCTTGGTATGAAAAGAGCTTTGAACTGAAACACTCTGCTGTTACATCCAACTTGGTTACAGGCCAAAACTCTACCTAAATAAATAATCACTATCATCTTATGCTTCTTGGGACAAAAACTTTTGACATTTCTCAGCTGAAAGAATTAGATCTTTATCTCAACAAACATGCAGGTAACTAACATCTCTCCCTGTCTGCCAGCTTGGCCATATTTCAAAACATGAAGCTTATATTCTAAGCAATTGTTTTTCCCTTCAGCAATGAGAACATAATACACTCCTTATTACATGTTCTATTATATGAAGTCATAGTGCAACTGCAGCCTAAGAACACAGACCAAAGGAGGGTTGTAGGCAGTCTTACTAGACTAGCTATGAAAAGCCTGTTTCAGATACACACATCCTAATTCAGAACTCATGCACCTGAAAGTTTATCTGCTTTTCTCATATAACCTGTGAATTGTACAACACAGTCAGTAAGAGGTGAATTCTACCTATCAGTCTTGCCTAGCATGTAGTTTATGCACGGTAATTCCTAACTAATCATCTTCAACTGCATGAAAATAATTATTTCTTGGTAAAATAAGAAATTGCAAGGGATTGCATGTTCAAAATCATGATTTATTGATGTATTTTTAATCATGTAGCTCCTTGCAAAGACACACCTTATAAATTATAGAACAAGTATAGTTCTTTCCACAGCTTTCACATTTTAATCCTCAAGTCCAGGTCAGTATTTTGAAATGAGATGTTCAAAGGCAAATTATGCAAAATGGCTTTAAAAAACTACACTAAAAAGCTCCAGTTCTTCCAGAATCCAAGATACATATATAATAAGCAGTATTACAGTGTCTGCACTACACCCCCAAGCAATATATGCAGAAGCAGCATACAGTACCTCCACCAAACCCCAAGGTACACTTCATGATTAGCAGTACACAGCACCTGAACATTTATAGCAGCCTCAAAATTTATCTTAGTACAACAAATGCTCAAAGGGTTTACAGGTTCTGTAGCAAGGTTAGAGATGGAGGGTTAAAACACATTGCCATCACTTCCATGTGAGCCCTGCTTACCTGTGCATTCAGACCTGGTCAATGCACAAGCAGCACACCAAAGCATTTCACCATTGCACTGTGACGCTTCCCTAGCAGAGCCAGGTACCCTGAAAACTCCTCCTACAGTACAGAACAACTCAGTGCTCCTCTCCTTTTCCTGCCCATCCTGTTGAGAAGGCAGGCTGCACTGAATTTCTATCAAAATCAAATTATATTTATGACCCACTGATACCACTGCACTGGTGGGGATACACTTCTGGACTTAAAATTTTATGCTTCATGCTTGCTTGCCCTTGTTTTTTCTTATGTTGATGTTGACAAAATGCCAGATCTTAAAGGCAAACGAAGTAAGTTTAATTTAAAGAAAACATTTATTTGAAGTTCTTTTAAGTCACACAGCTTAACAGATTTAAGACAATTTTCTCCCCTGCACATTTCAAGCCTTCACCAGGGACCATATACACTGTCCCATGGACAGTGAGACATTCCTATAACAATTGTTTTAGGACAAACCTGTGTCCAGGCAGATGAAGATTCATTTTTTTAAGCAAACTGAATTTAAAAATCTGTTTTAAAACAAACTAAAACAAACAACAAATCTTTGTTACCGAATTCATGTCACAAAGTAAAGGTGTTTAATAGTGATGATCCTGATCTCAAAACAACCCCCCAATCATTCATAATCAAACAGAACATACCACTTTCAAAAAATTCCCCAGAATTTAAAAATGTTCCAAATATATACACATTTATAAATTAAGTGCTCATTAGCTACAACCTTGTATACATGCAAGAGCTGAGAGAGGAAAAGGTGTTTCTTAGAGCGGCTTTTCTGAAAACGCAGTAAAACTCTTCACTCGTGCAAAGAACAAAGGGGTGTACATTTTGTCAATATCGAAAGTGGTAACAGCTGTCTCACCAGTCGATCTGCAAAGAGGATTGTGGAAGTTAAATTAGACCCCAGTTTCTGTTTAAGTCCCTCAATAATGCAGTAATTTTTCAAAGTACAGTGTGTGCACCAAACCGCAGCTGGAATGTAAATGTCTTTCATGCTGCCTCATTCTGAAAGCTTTGGAATATTGGATGTATCACGCTGTACAGAATATACTTCTATTTCAATACCAAAGAAACCATTTCCCTTCCCATTCTTATTATTATTAGCTCCAAGATGTGAAACAGCACAGGATGTCACTCCAGTCACCATATTAACATTCAAGTAAAAATCCCCTTTCGTTTGTCCACTTACAATCCTGAATTCAGAACACAGAGTGACAGCAAAAACTTGTATGTTCACAAAACTTTAAAAAGAAGAAACTCAAGTATTTCTGAGTACCAGTGATAAAAAGCATGCATCCTCCCAGCTGTGTTTTATACACCTCTTCACTCGTTTCAAAAGTAAACCACCATGATGACCAGAACCTGAGCAACACAGAAACTTCATGCTGAAAAGAATGTCTGTGATACAACCTTTTCTTCATAATTAAGTATGAAAATATTTATTTTTATAAAAACAATTTGTCTGTTTATGTAAGTTACCTACATGCTCCAATACCAGTAATTCCTAGATATTATATACTTCCAGCTTAATAGCTGAGCTATGTCCCTGTAGAAATCTACCCTGCAGAGAGAGATTATGACTGGAATACAATGCCTAAATCCACCCTAAATGCCAATATCAAACACCTCGACAGCCAACTTGCCAGTGATTTAGTGTGTCAGGAGCAAGAACAGCATCCATGACTATTGCTTGGTTAGTCAGCAGAAGAGCTGGTCACATGCCCATATTTTCCATTGCTGGATTACAGTTTGTAAACATTATAGTTCTCACATGATGGATGCAAAAATTTCTAGCTTGCACATCCACAGAGGAAAAGAAATTTACCTTCATGAATATGAATGTTTTCCCCATCCTGTTACTAGCACGACACTAAACAGTTCAGCCCTGATTCTGAAATCATTCAATGACTGTGCATAAATCCTCTAAACTCCTAAAATACTGCAGTTCTGCTGCTTAGGAAACTTTCCACACCATTATAAAACATTACAAAAATCTTGGAATTTCTTTAAGTAAAAGTTCATTACAATATATAAAAATCAGGACCATTTACTATTTTCAGGACCTTTTGTTAAAGCCTCCTAAGTCTCACAGGCTTTACATCTTCTGTGCTTAGTATGGGACAAATAAACATCACCTGTGTTTCCACTCTGTGTATCCCTCTCTCACCTTTCTCTCTGTTTACTTACTTGTAAGTTATGTGGCAAGAATGATGTATCCAGACAAGTTTGTTGAACCTCTGGCGCCCACTGGAGCACAACTGTAGTCCTACATGAAAACTGTGATCTGTTTCTTGTGCAGGAACACGGCAGAAATACCTGTATTTATGGTAGTCAACTGGTTTCTGTGAAAAGATAAAAGAAGTTTCATGACCTACAAAGAACACACTGTGCAACTATTCATCCTGACAACTAGCCAGCTGTGAGGACAAGTTGTCAAACTCTCATACTTAAAAACAAATACTGGTATTCCTTGGCAATACATCAATTTAGATGTCAATTATGGAATAAGTTTTCAGAGAAAGTAAGTGTGGAGGACCCTGCACAAACTATGCAAACTCACTGTAATGTAACACTTCAAATTCTTCACAAGTTTCTCTTGACAGACACTTTATCAGAAAATTCAGTGCTGTAAATAAATTCACCATTCAGAGTTCAACTAATGAGCACTGCTTACTTAGTTCTATTTAATGCTGTGGGACACAGCTGCACCCAGTCAAAACTCATGTCAGAAAATGCCTTATTCATCCTTCCCTGCAGTTTGTTAACAAACTACCTAACAGCACCATAACATGGCAATTAAGCCTTAGGGGAGAACCACTGCTTCAATGTGAACCAGATATTTATCTGTCATAATTAAAAGGTTATTACAAGTTTGGGGAGAAAAGGTAAGATAAATCACTACTATTTATATTTTATTTTCAAACAATTTAAAATATGAAATTAACTTTTCAGTCTTCTGGTGTTCTTCAGGTGCCTAAAAACATTAAGTCTGACAAAAAAAATGCCCTCTCCTTAACTATTTTTCCATTGTTCTGTTTTTGCTACTTACCTCTTCCTTCTTCTTCATTATTACAGCAAATACTTTGGTTTGATTGTCTGTTTCCTGGGAAAGGCGATAATGGCCAAGCAAGATTGCATCCGTTCTGGAAGGTGAAGAGGAGGATAGTATCAAGGACATAAAAAGATTCTGTCTTGTAAGAGTGATGTAACACAAATATCACAAATGAACAGAAGACTGACTGCATATCATAATCAAGGAAACTATTTCTTATTGCCATTTAGTAAAATGCAAGGCTCAGTGGCAATATGAAATGATGAAAACGTTTTTGAAAGCTGCTTTTAATTATCCCAGGCAGGATAGTAAAGGTAAGTTAGTCTGTTCTACCTAGCTTACTGCTAAATATTTTCAGACTTGTGAACAGCTCAAACCTGTTCTGAAGTTGCAAATTATTTTCTAGGTTTTTAAGAAGCTTGTGCAAACATCAAAAAGAAAAGCAAGAATTCAGTCATATCCCATCAAAATCTTCCCTTTCGTTCAAACAGTCAAGGAAGTGTAAGAAAGGAGTTAGTAACAAAATATACCTTTAATAGTACCAAAATAGTACCTTTAAAACTATTCTAAAACAACCAAACTAGTCACATGTATTTCTTCCATCTTCTTTCTTTAGAAATTTAAAATCACAAAACCCACAAATGAAACTTACTAACAGTATCTGGACCTTAAAATTAAAAATACCGTTCTATAACTGGTTTTTTTTGTAGTTCTCAGAAAAGAACTATGAACATATATAACACAATACATATTACACTGTGTTTTCACTCTTGTGTTGCTAAGCCAGGATATAGAACAAGAGACAAAAAGAAGTAGAAAGTGCCAAGTAGAAGTTAAACAAAAAGCATGGAGCCAAACATTTTGCCAATAACCTTGTATTTTTAGTCCGTAACCGAGGAATTATAGATTGAGGATCTTCAGGAGTTGTTAGCATCATAACTTGACCATCGGGAAAGAATCTCAAATACCTGCAAAAATATAATTACACAGTACAAACCTAGAAAACATATTGTGTGTTTTGTTTTCTTTTTTTAATCACAGGATGTTTCTCAGAAAGATACAGCACTTAATAGGCAATAGGATTTAAAAAGTTTCTTCCCACAAGATACGACAGACAAAAGAAATCAGAAATCAAAAAGATCCAAGTTACAAAAAGTTATAAAACAGAGCAGAAGTTCAGGCATTTTGACACCTCTATTCAAAGCAAGGCTACCCTGGAATCAAAACTGACCTCAAGTAAGTTTCTCCATTCTTATCATTGACTGAGACAAATTCAAGAAAATCTTGATTGAGGTATGAGTACAGAATGGACAATGTCATATGGACTTTCTGAAGTTCTGGGATATGATAAACTTTTACAATACTCAGACTACTAATGTTTGTGAGCCTATGAAAATTGCCCTGAGATTCAAAGATTTCTATTAAGTTTGCAGCCTCAGAAGGGACAGAAGAATTAAGCAATAAATGCCGGGAACATTGAGAAGAACAGCAGAAAACCAGGGTGAGAAAAGGAATGGTGAGGTATTCACAGCAAGGTGAGAAAGCCCACCCTCTTGATTATTTATGATTGTTACAAGTAAGTTAAAAGACAATTTTTATAATCACCTCCCTCTGCTAAAAATAACTATTAGATCAAAACGTAAAACAGAAGTGATTTGAGGAAAGAGGTCTGTATACAAGTATGACTGTTGTTAAGTTTTATCCACTTGACATTGTGTAAGAGAGGATGAAATGTGTTTCTAAGCCCATCTCTAACTATCATTAATAAATCCTGTTTCTCAAGAACTATTCTCCAAAAGTATACATAGCTTTATACACTGTAGTAGTTCTACTGAGTTTTACAGAATGGTAAATATCTGTGATATCAAGAGCTGGATTTTAAGAACTTAAGAGAGAGAAACATTTCACTCACTCATTGTACTACAGTTCTACCTGTAATATTCCACTTGGTGCCATGCTCTATAGAAACCATCAAGAGATTGTTCTCCTTGACGTATGTATTTTGTCTTGCTGATATATACACCTGCAGGAAAAGAAGATATAAGTACACAACCAAAAATTAAGTACATAAAATATTTCAGATGAAAAACCCAATAATCTAAAACTTTTGAGTTTACTTTTGTTACTTTAATATCAGGAACTTTTTATTTTCATCCCCTGTACCCTTCTCTTCATAGCCCTTCTCTTTATAGATGTTCTATAAATTCAAAAGCCCTAATCAATTCAGATTAGGTCTAAAAATGACACAAACATCAAAGCCACCTGATTGCCTCAACTACATACATTAAAAAAAAAACCTGTTCACAGAAGTCCACCTTACCATCAAATCGAACGCGAGGCCTTTCCAAAAACATTTCCCTCCAGGAGGTATATGGAACAAGTTTATTGCAGCTCCTGCCCCATATTTTCAAACAGACTTGATGCCAGATTTCAGGATCTCTAGTGACAACGAGAAAAAAACATATCCCATAACCTTTTTAGCTTTTATATATTGAAGAAATACACTGCATTAGCTTGGATGCAAATAAAAGAAACCTTCTTGAACAACAATAGATCATAATTTTAAATCACTGACTAATTTACTTAATCCTGGAATGTTTCACTTCCTCCTCCCAGTGAAATTCAGGAAAACAATGCCATTCTCAGCCAAGAACAGAACCACAACATTGCCCCATACTGGCAAGTCTCCATGTGGCCATGAGGATGACAACATGACAGACATTATTCTGGAGACCTTGCACCTCTGACTTTCAAACAAGGCATATATGAGGTTTTCAGGAACATTTTTTATTACAATGAGAAGCCACCTATCTAATGTATGTGATGTATTCAAAAAACTGTCTAGGACTGTGAGGAGCATGACATGAAAACTGCCATGGGAAGAAAAAGCAGGACATGGTCCTACATGTAGGATCTAGCAGTCCAAAAGAAAGAAACAAACAAACAAAAAGGAGGCACCAACAAACAAAGCAACCAACCAAACAAAAAAACCCACAACCCCAAACAAACCAAAACCAAACAAATACTCAAAAATAAACCAAAACCAAAACAAAAAACCCCAACCCCCCAGCACCTTTCCAACACAGGCAACTTTGCTCTATAGATTTATTACCCAGCTCTGTTTACATATGCTGTTTACATATGCTCATTTCCTTACAGCAGAGAGAAGCTTCATTCTGCCTAAATTATCTACAATACCTGGCACAAATGTAAAATCCTCGACAAACAAGAGATAATTGCTCCAATGATCTTAGGTCCAAGTCACTCGAAACCACCCATCGGAAAATGTACATTAGTACTTCCATAGGCAACACTGCAAAGGGAAATTAAATCCTTGTTAGATAGTAACCTGTAAATCAAGAGCTTACCTATAATTCCAGGTTTGACCATTACTGAAGTTCTGACTTTCCACTAAAAAGTCCTACTTTTGCACATTGTAGTCAAATGCCAGGAAAAAAAAAGAAGTTAAACTAAAAATGTTGCTGCGTATTAAAAAAATAGGCATGAAAGAACAAAAATCAGGGGTTGAATGTACATTCTGGTAAGATGATGGGATAAAACACAGGTTCAGACTATAAATACAACAACTGTAAGGTGTTATACCAAAAATTCCACATATACATTACACACAAAGCAGTATTTTCTTCAAACTGATCAAGTATGTACTATTCCTTCAGGGCATACTGATTGTGGATGATAACTACCTAAGCTTGGGCCACATTCAGGATTGGATACGTGGTGTGAAGACAACCTAATGACTATGAAATGGGTATGATACCACCCTATACTCTGTGGTACCCAGTGACTGAAAATGTTACCTTTCAGTATTGCTGTGATGAAAGACTTTCTAATTTAACACAAGATAATGACAGAGTCTTCATCAAAACAGCACAGGATCAAATAATAATTTTCCCAGCATTACAAGTTCAGCAAGAAAGCCCAGGGAAATGAAGCCAAAATTCTTCCTAATAACTTTCTGCCTTCCTAAGTTTTCACTGTTGTTTTAGTCGGGTATAATTTGTTTACTGTTCTTATACCATCAGGAATTACACTTCATTTGTTTTCAATTACTGCTGTTTTCCAGAGTCTATGATTTGAACTGTATCACCACCACATGCACTTAAGACTTGATGACTTTACTCAGTATCACTGCTTTGAGATCAAACAGAATCACAGAGAAAATAGCTGAGCGACACAAAAGTACAATAAACAGTACCTAGCTGTAAATACTGTGGTAGAGACCACAACTTAATAAAATTCTTAATAAAAATCTTAATAAAAATTTTTAGTGAAACAAACATGCTTCTTAAAAACACTGCATTGCTGCACTCCCACAAATCCACTAAGTCTGTTTTTGCTATAAAATTTGATTTTAGTTTCACATTTCAGAATACTACATATTAAAAAGTTCATACATGTCATTGGGCACCAGTTTCTGTATTTCATTTCATGAATCTGACTTAATTCTACATTTTATTGTTGAGAAGTCATAGATTTGCTCTATTGCCTGTATTTCCATCCATTAAACTCATGTTCCAGTATAAACAAAAGTTGTGCAGATGCAGTTATTGCTATGGGGCACAAAACATTCTCTGGCAATTTAGGACCTCTTTGGCATGCAAACTCTTAGTGCCTTGGAGAATGGGAGATACAAAGGCTTAAAAATTTGCTACTACAGCTAGCAGGTATTCATCTTCCATTTTGATAATCACCAGTCAGCCAATGCCTTTGATTATCTCCCTTAACATCTATGTTCCCATGTTTCTAGTAAACCAGGAACTAGGGATTGTTAAGACAGTTTTGTTCAGATACTGGACACACCCTCTAGGAAAAATATTATAGTATTCCTGGCAAAAAATGCTGTCTTGGTTCCAATCCTTTTTCTGCTAGAACTTTTCTAGAAGTTGCTACTTTTCAGTATGATCTTGATCTTGAAAAATTCTACTTAGCAGTAGTACTACATGGAACAGTTTGTGTGGTTAAGGCAATATCATGTATGAGAAGATGTTTAGTTCACTGATGACCTTTTCTTTACATCTAGCCATAAAAAGAAATAAAAATACACTGTGTACATTTCTTGGAATGTGGCTTTAGAATGAGGAACACAAATATTTTAATAATGTCAGAGTGAATCATCTATATAAATTCTGCCTCTGATTTTTTTTCTGTGTATCTTATCTCATACCTGAGATATGGGTCTGGCTGACATCAACCTCAGGCTGACAGAGTTTGATTGAAGAATCCTGAAGAGTTAACTGCTGCTGGAAATCTGACAGAAGATCAGCCATTTTGTCATCCTCTGTGTTATCCTCAACACTAGAAAAGGATAACACCAACATTTTGATACTGGACAAAACACACTGACAGATGTGTGGCATGAATATGCTGTCATACCCTTACCCAATATAGTCGTTTCCTTATTTTTTTTAAAGCAACCTCATTTCATCAAACAATAAAGCAACCACTGCAATCCTATCAAATTAATTTATATTTTAATGGAACACATCAGACAGTAATACCTTTTTTATTCATTTATTTCCAACTGAAATTTCTTTCTGGATTAGAGAGTTCACCATTTTCAGTTAAGTCACAAAACAATTCCTTGATTCCATGAAAAGACAAACCTGATCTTTTAGTTGGTCTAAGATAGGCCATACAAAATAAACCAATTATTATAACTGATGAAAAGTTATATTTTGTAATCCTTGTCACAATGTAAAACACTGAAAACAATTAACGATCTTGGGTTTTTACTCTTGAATTACTCACAATATGCTTGTTACTTGTCAGTAAACTTGGAGGTTACTAAGGGGTAGAAGAACATGACCACATTAAAAAAGTAGATCTAAATTTAAGTTGTATGTCATAACATGATCCCCTTGATCTCATCACCAAACACTTACTTTCCCCTGACTTGGCATACAAGCTAGCTAAGGGATCTTCCAGTCACTTTTTAACTAAACCCTACTCTAAACAAGATTAATAGAATGAGCTGAGAATATAAGCAAGCAACTAGCAGAGCTACCTATGGCTTTAAAGCAGTATAGAAAAAACAATTATGCTTGAAGCTGTCATAACTAAGACCATAGTAAGATTCTGCTCTGAATATACCCTCTTTTATTTTGATAAATATGATGGCCCCAGTACCTACAGGCCATGCCATAAATTGTTTTTTTCAAATGTAATTGTGTAATTAGTTTTTCTTACCAAGCCTGTATGATGCTTGTACCACAGCAATTCAGAAAGTAAACCCATCATAACTAGAATCTTTTGCAAAGACACCTCACCAAATACTGCTTTTAAACAACAATTAAGCTGACTGTTTTTTTCCTCACTGTTATGTAGTGCTGGAGATGGTGCAGAAACATTTACAAACAGTAATGACAATTCATACAGTAAGTGGCAGATATTTGGAGAGGCTTAGTGAAGGGAATAGAGAAAATTATGCTAAAATAAGAAAATAGTCCTAGGAAAACCAAGATCTTTTCATAACTATAGGTTATTATGCAGTATATTTTCTAGTCCACAAATGCACACCAAAGATTTTATGCTAGCAATGCCTTTAGAAATTAAAGGAACAGATGTAAATAAAGCACTTGGCTCATCTTACTCTCTTTTATACTGAGTCAACTGCTGCACTGAAGCTGTACTGTCTTGGGGCAACAAGATGAAGCTAGTAATACCACAGGGACATGGCTCTACTTTCCTCTTCTAAAAAGAACCTCTTGATTTCTTGTAGATAATCAGCAGCATCTATGGCTGATACCACTGAACAGTGAATTTAGAAGCTGTTTCATAAGCTTGTCTTCACTGTGATGTCGAGCTATAGGTTTGGCCCTACATGGAATCTTGTCCTCAAACATGTTCTGGGCTCAATGTAGGTCAACCTTAAGCCTCTACACATTTGGTATGTTGAGGCTGGGGGTATTCTGCTTCTTGCAGTGATGAACAGCCAGACTACTAAGATTACAATCTATGAGCTCCTAAATGTATTCCTGTAATTACTGGAAATGTTCCCATTTGCCTGTACTAGTATATTACTTCGTTTAATTATGATGCTTATTCCATGCTACAAAGCTTTTACAAATAGATCTTTTTGTCATCTGCAATTTTGTAGATGATCCTAAACGTGTAACACATAAATCTGAAGATCAGAAGCCAAAAGTAATGAAGAAGTAATGAAGTGACTGATGCTTTTTTCTTTTTTTTAAGTAAAAAATTAACTACTTGTAACCCATCCACTTGACTTTTTGAACTACAGCATAGAAAAGTCCTCCTTGGACCAATGCATCTGTAAATTTGGTATGAAGCAGTCTAGTCAAATGAAAATAGACAAGTTTTCCAAATACTGAAGAGACAATTGTGTATTCGCAGCAGAGCAGTCACATACTTTAGAAACAGAATGTCAGGTTTCAGTACTCCTAAATTAGCAAATTTTCATACTTACCCCCTCTTTCCAACTCCATCACCTTCTGGAGACCGTGTATAGGTGATCTTAAACTCTATGTCAGGTACAAGCTGCATGGCTAGACGATAAAACTTGATGGCTGAAAATAAAGGTTTAATATTTTAAGCTTTCTCAACAGACTACGAAGATTTTAGGCGTTTTATAAATAATTAACCAGGCAGAATATGAAAGAGAGTATGTGGTAGAATACAAAGTCCTTCAGACATAAATAACATTACAAAGGTCAAAAGGATCAAAAAATATTGTTGTACTTTTAAAACATAAACAATAGACAAAAAACCAAGTAAATTTTACTGTAGCAAAACCCTGGAAACTACAGAAGACAGAAGCAAGCCACTCCAAACAGGGTGAGGAACCTGACTGGAGGCAAGCAGCCACTTAAATAATCTATGTAGCAATCACAGAACAACCAGGCATGAAGGAAAAACTGACAGACTGGGCTTCTTACAGCATGCAGAGAAAGTATTTCTGCCTTTAACTAACTAAAGATGCTGAAAACGTAGAATAGAGAAACAAACCCAGGAAAATCACTCTTTGGGAAAGAAGTTATTTAAGCTGCAGAATGTCTGTCTGCCTTCTGAGTTAACTCTGTGGATCCTTCCTAATTTAAGAGGATTCACTGTATGTCCATTCAGTCTGTTTTAATAATGGAATTAAGATTCCAGAATATCTGCTCTTGTGAGAACTCTCTGAGAAGACCTCACAGCAGCTTTCCAGTACATGAAAGGAAAGCTGGGGTGGGGCTCTTCACCAGAGAGGGTAGTGACACAGTTTTAAAGGTTTTAAACTGAAAGAGCGTAGATCTAGGTTAGATATTAGGAAAAAAAATCTTCACTGTGAGGGTAGTAAGACACTAGAATAGGTTGCCTAGGGAGGTTGTTGATGTTCCATCCCTGGAAGTGTTTAAGGCCAGGTTGGATAAAGCCTTGTGCAACCTGGTGTGGTGGGAGGTGCCCCTGCCCACGCAGGGGTAGGATCTTGATGGTCTTTAAGGTCTCTACCAATGCTAACCATTCTATAACTCTATGATTATGTATGTATTTAGATGTCCCTGGATTCTCACATGGTGATACCAAGACCAGAGGGCAACTCTCCCTCAGCTTGCACCCTTAACAACAAATACAAACCCAAAATAAAAAAACATCACTGGGTTCAGAGCTCAGAATCAGACACGCTACTGAGCCTGAGAAGCCTGAGTTCCAGGCAAGCAAGTGTTCCTACTTCCTTGAGTTAAGGTCATGGCCAGTGACTGGCAAGTAGTATCCTTTGTCTGCTGAGCAGGAATACCAGCACCCAGCTAAACAGATCAGTCTCAACATTAGCATTTAATCTTGCAGCAAGGCCTCTGCTGTACTCAGACATGAACAAGCTGCTACACATAACTGTCTCACAAATGTCAGCTGCCACCAGGTTTGAGAAGCAGCCTGAAATGTCACTTGGCATTTGGTGACCTGGGCCAAGTCAGCAGACAGAAGTGTGGTGTAAAAACAGATGTCCCAGCATGTCCTCAGTCATGTCATGTCTCTGGTGTGGGACCATGGCTCTTAAGGTCTCCTACAGAAGTATGTGTAGAAACAGTTCTGTTCTGTTGAAGCCTGAAATCAAGTTCAACTGAGAAACAATGGATTCATATTCATGCAATCCAGATGCCCAAAACCCCCTTGTTAACACCCTTGTTGCAACTGTTAGATGTTACCACTTCTCTGCTGCTGTGTTTAGCATACAAAGAGTACACTCAAGCAGATGAAGCTATAGTTTTCATTTTACATAGATGGCTTTACTCATTTTTTTTAAAGTTACTTGGAAACTGATGGTACAATCTGCTGCATGATAGATTACAGATCAGATTTTGTTCTGACATCTTTTTTTATTACACATTTAATTCTATACCCAACACACAAAATACCTTAGCCTAAAGTAATTTTGCCCCTTAAAAACATGTAATAAATTGGAAACTGAACCAACTAATCTTATTACCTACTGGGAACTAATATTCTCTCAGTTCATTTGAGATGAGGAACAACCAGAAATCCCTTGCCAGGGAAAGAAAACTTTGTTGATGTAGAGGAAATTTTGTACTCAACTAGTGGCTGAGTTCAGGAGCATCCAAAGAACTCAGTTTTGAATATAAGAAAAGGTCTCTCAAGCCACAGGGGAAACTTCTCCCTTCCCTCAGGGGAGCTGTTATTGCTCTCTGCAGATATCTAAAAGGAGGTTGTAATGAGGTGGAGGTTATCTCCACTACCCCTGGTATCTTCACTAGTGACCTACAGGATTTGAAGTTAGAGTGGTCTCCTTACTGTACATATTCTGAAAGCTAAATAAGAGAAAAAAACTTTTAATTCCCATTTTTGCTAGTGCTGATAGATAAGCAAGCTAAGCATCTTAAATATTTATGGCAAACTTCATAATAAGATTACCAGATTTAAGCACTCCCTTCAGGAATTCTTGAAGAAGCTACCTTAGCACACTGTGTAAATTTAAGAAACAAAACAAAAAACCCAGATGAAAAAAAACCAAAAAACCCATGACCCAAAAACCACAACTACAACAAAAAAACCCCAAAATAGCAACAAAACAAACACAAAAACATTCCATGGATTAATTAGTTCTGTTAAAAGTAGAATTAAGAAATTAAGTGGAAGTAAGAAATATAGCATACTGCCTTGCATAATTACTGTTACAAAAGTCACATAATGAAACACATAATGAAAAATAATCCAGTGCTTCACTAAATCATTAAATTTCAAAATACCATTGTTTTGTCTGTAAGTTAGAAATTCTTTCTTTCTTAATCTCTCTTTAGCTTCATCACAACCTCAGAACTATGATACGCTGCTTCCTTTTAGAGCAAGTTTGTTTGCTTATCTGAATAACTGTACTCTTGAATTACTATGTCTGCTGTTTTAATTCACTGGCATCATGAAGTCTGGCACTTAAATCAGTGTTGGATTCCTCTCCAACAGGAGTCTTCATTGTAGACTTCCATATTACCTTCATAAAGGGCCCCATTTTGTTCTTCTTCCACTGCCTTCAGGAAAAGCTCTTTTGCCTGCACAATAAATTACACAGAACACTTCTTAATTTCCTTACAAATACAAGTGCACTGTCACCTGACTTAGCATAATGCTTCATCTTACCTGTTGTACTTTACGAAGCAGATTAATAAAATAATTCCATAAGCAGAGTGAGAAGACACATCCATATGTTACAAGCCCTAACTGAAATACCCAATCAATAAACTACCCATGTTCCTGGCACTTACCCTGTGAGGAACCAGCCCACAGGACCTGTTCAGCCTGTGTCTCAGCCACACTCACTTATCAGTGCAAGGCGACTGTTTAAGCTAAACAGGTCTATAAAAGGAGGAGCTGGGATGGTGTGTTCCAGGAGCTTCACTGACATCAACCCTCCCTGGCTGGCTGGCCCAACATTGGGTCCAGCACCCATGATTTTCTATTATCTAACTTTTTCTATTTTCTCTTCCTTCCTAAAATTATTAAAAGTAACAGAAGGCCTACCATGACTTTTTCCACATCAATGTATTGTGACTTTTGTAATCAAAATATCAGCCTTTATGATTGTGCAGCCTGAGCATACATAATAACATAATACATTGGCTTTCATGAATAATATGTTCCATAGTTTTAATTAAATCTTAAGTTCAAATACAGATGTTGAGTGTCACTTCACCTTAATCTGATCAAGGGGCATTGGATGGTCAAGCATTGCCTCAGACCATTACATTTTAATCTCTCCCCAGAAAAAAACAGATCTGAGGCAATTCACCTCAGATCTTGGCTGCTCTCTGAAAAGGAGTTTAGAAAGCAAGGGGGCCCTATCTGTATCTCCCTAGGTGCCCTATCCAGGTCATGACACTTCCTCACCTACAGTCTTGAAGAAAGCAGACTGAGAATGTGATACAAAGCTTAGTACAAAAACTAGAAAAAACAGTGTAGGGTTATAAAAAAACATTAGTATAGAGACAAGAGGTTAATCAACTCTGTTGTTTCTCTAGACTTAATTCAGCATTATAGTATATATAGTTATACAGTTACATAGTTACAAATTATAGGAAAGTGCAATACTAACACATGCATAAAACCCCAAAATTATTCATCTGTACCTTTTCCTCTTTTGCTATCTCCTGTTTCCCTCTTGCATCTACAGACTTTACTCCGGGTCCTCTTGAAGATGCTCTGCATGGTGGAGGTTCCAACCCACTAGAACTCATACCTGGGGCAAGCTCAAACATCCACTGAGCTCTGAACATCTGGAGCTCTGCCTGAAAAAAATAGATTAGTTCTAATTTAGTATCACATATTCTGACAGTACACCTTCTGAGGAGAAAGTAAAATTATGTAGTATATATAATCATTATATATTATATAATTGTTATAATATAGAGACAGAAAAATGTTCAAAATTATGCTTTATGCTTCCAAATCTTAAATGGTTTCAGTGAGTTCAGACACAGAGAGTTAGCAATTTTCTACAGTAACTTTCTTAAAAAGAGTAAATAAGTACTTGTTCAAGATCATTCAATAACATAAGTGCTTTTACCTAAACTGTTCACTGTAGAACAAAATGTTTCAAAAAGTGGGTGCTAGTACTATGGCTACGAACTAACACTCCACAGAAAAGCATTCTTTCTAGACATGGTGTTTGTTCTTGTTTATGCAGAGGTATCTGAAGCAGTAAGTCAATCAGTTCTTGAATTTAAATTATAGAAAACCTAGTCTTCTGTACACAATCATCCTAAGATTTACAACAATCACAGCTGTCATTTATAGAATACACAAATGAAGCCTCACATTAATTTCTCTTTTAAAAAGAAAGGACTGTGCTCTGTGAAACAAGACAAGCTGTAATTCTTGCCATGCATTTTTTTCAGCATCTTTGAAGTTACAATTCATGTGTCTCTTGCAATCAACACAACTTCTGGGGAGCAACTACACAGAAATCTTGTATCATAACAGAATGCTTTTCTATCAGACTGTTTTTATGAACTTTGTGCTACAGAAAGGAGCAACAAACTGGAATTCAATCGAAACAGAAACTGCTGTCCAGCTTCTACAGTTCTTCAAAGAAATTCCAAATCTGCCACAAACGTTCTTTTCATCTACACAGATAACTGAAGACTGAATTTGACACTTGGAACACAATGCAAAATTAATCTGTTTCACTTTTGAAGGGGCAGATTAAGCACTTGACAGATCAACAAATGTGTCATAATTAAGTAAGCATAAGAAATGCAGCTTAAAGCACAGCAGTACTGTACTGGTAAAAAAAAACACTGGCATGAGAGAGATACCTGAAGATTTGCTTCACCAGATCTTTCATTGTCATCGGTTCTTACCAAATCAGAGTGACAATCTTCTTCAGCTTCTGCCTAGTAGAAAGCAGTCAGATGTGATTTTAGAGTCAGCATAAATCCCTACAACACATTCACAATGCACAAGTGTCATGGACACTGATTAAAAAAATTTAAGTATACTCCCTTTTGCCCAGCCTACCCCATAGATCAATCTTAATTAATGATAAAAATTAATCTAAAAATTACTGGTATTGTTTGCACCTCCCTATTAACCCAGTGAAGTTGGGTTTTGAACTTCAGTCACATCAATTCAACACAGATTAGTTTTGTATCACTTGAAGGCCTACATGCATTAGTACACTGCCATAATAGCTGAATATTTAAATACACAAAGGGTCTAAGTCAAAGATTGGAACCAAAGCTTGAGTAATAAACAGTAGTGTGCTCCATACAAGAAATTTAAACTTAATCACTATCTGCTCATTGTAAAGCTAACCAGTAGTTTTGGTCTAATTAATATCTACAAAATAAGACTAGTTTTACAGAAGAAGTCTAGTGCTTTGAATACTAATAAATACTTCATGAAAATTACGAAACAATATGGGCAATCTTAAACACTACATGTGAAACTAAACAAGAAGTGTATTATGAAAGGAAACAAAAAGCTAGCATAAGAGCTTGACAGCTGGTTTTATTTACAGTACTGCTGTGAGACAGGTTAAACAAATAAAACCTTAAATAAGACCTTTACCTAAGCTTAACAGGGCTCTACAGTTAAGACAGCTAGTCAGAGCAAAATTTAAGACAAGCAGATTCATTGTGAAATATACTGAGATTTATATATTCTGTACTAAACCTAAGGAAGACTAATTTTGAGCATCAGTGATAATCCACTACAATGACAACAGAAGCAAGACACCAGTATGGGGAAAAAAGCAAACCTCAAAAAACACTGAGATGTTTGTCACTTGTTTAAAGTTCTCCTTGCAGTTGAAGCACCCCAGTTTTTCTACCACTCTGCATTGAAATTCAGCTCTATCACTCCACCAGTATATAATGCAAAGTGAGATTATAGGAAGGTAAACATGGCATTAAAATTTGCACAACTCTTTTCAGCAGTCTTATTACCCTCTCATTTCTACTGTAGACAGTGCTCAGAGACTTCAAGTGATATTCTGTCACTGAGATTCTTCCAAGTTTTCATGAAGAAATCTCTATCTCCTACACAAAGTGCAGAAATCAAAGCATTCTTATATTTAGAAAAAAAAAAAAAAATTATAGCATTTGGCAGTTCATGATAGATGTACAAAATACTGGCAAACCTGATGGGAAGGCAACCTTAAGCTCTTTCTCTTGGGGAAAAGTACCTCCCTGGAAAAGTACCTCAGCTGTAGTACTTGTCTCTGGCTCCCCAAATGACCACAAACTTACTGGCAGTAATCTGTAAATGTCTCAGTCAATTTACCTTTTACAACTGATAATGCAGACAGTGTTGGTTGGTTAAACAGATACTGCATCTGTTTCCACACTCTGATTTTAAGACTTCACATTTTAAATTTCTCAGTGGAGAAAACAGAATGAGCCAGAATGCTCCAAAGGACTAGCAGCATTAAACCTGAGCAAGGAGTAAATAACTTGGAAATTTTATGGATTTTGAGTCCAGATTTTGATTGGAGGCAGTTAATGTCCTATGAGTCCTACAGCATTATTTTAACATCCAGAAATTATATCCACGATAGCCAAACTGAGATTGCCTAAGAACAAGCCAGCAATTAAATGGATGTCTTGTAAGTGCATTATTATGGCACTGGGCTGAGACAAATCAGGCCTCCTCCTGCCTGTGCAGAGTGCAAAGCTTCTGGTTTGCAGCTCAATTATGTCCAGTCAGCTCTCAGACTGGGCAGAATAAGCCTGCTTTTATCTCCAAAATGCAGAGACCAGTAAAGTTATTTCTCAACTAAATCAACATGCTATCTTCTGGTGCATAAAGGCACGCCCATTCAAACCTTTAAGTCATGGAGTCTGTAAATAAACTAATTTATGATTTGAAAATATTTAGAAGGTTATGAAGCTGGCTGAAATGTACCTCTTGTTCAAACACTTTTTGTTTCAGTAACCAGTTTAAAAGTCTTAGTTCTCTGTGTCTCTGCTCAACTGCCCTACTTCTCCATTTCTGAGTAGCAGTCACCATTCTGGACCACATGCTTCCAAAAGGTCACTTACTGCTCTTTAAAACTTGCATGTGCTCTCAATCCACACAAAAAATTACACTTAGTCCACAGCCTACAAGCTCTCAAAAAACATCATGATGTTGATTACAACTAAGGCTGAGTTTTGTCATTACCTCCCTTATACTGAGTGCATGTGTGATCTGAAGTCTCTCATCCCAAAGGTTTGACTTCTGGCAGGAGTGGCAGCATAAGTGACTATCTTTTTAAAGTTACCAGTAAAGCAATCCATTCACATTGCTACTGCATAGCTAACTGGACTGGAGAACTGATCTCTATTAACAACCTTTTCACTATTATTTATCTATTGAAACTCTATGGTTGTGCTACAACAAATGAGTGAACACATATATGGCTGAAGGAAGGATCTTCACTAGCTCATGAGACCACACTGAAAGGAGGTTGTAACTTGTAAAAATTGGATCCTTATCCTCACTTTGACAATACTAAAATCATAGCTACAGTTTCTGAAGTTCACAGAACACTGTACTGTAACCATTACTGATGAATCTGGTCTGTTCATCTTCATGCTGTTGGCTCTCCTCCCACTACAAGTCAGCTGTCATACAGAACAGTGACTTTGTCCTGCTTGAAAGTGAGGTGTTCTTACTGTGTGTTCATCAGCTCAGTTTTCCATGAGAAAAGTGGTTGCCAGTCAAGGCACTAAAAGGTCAACATGCCAAATGTAAATATGAGAATTAGACTCCAACCTGAAAAAAGAAGTCAGAGTTGACTTGATTCTCATTTGTTTGCAAACCTTTAGAAACTGTTTGCTAAATGCAAAACTACTGTATTTGCACAGCTTAGTTTTAACTGTTTTGCAATCAGTAATTACACGTTGATTTCCTCACAGCACGACAATCACTGAACTGTCTGTAACATCAGGTCCCTTAATAGTGGAGATCTTCATTTCAGCAAAATAAAGCCAAGATCAGGTACAGTTCAAAGGTACCTGCCACCACTTGAGCAGGGCTGCATGTGAACTGTAAAGAACTAAGTGACAAGCAAGCATGACATAGCAAAATAGTGACCAGCAGCTGATACTCTCCTTGGTTTTATAAGAAACCGAGAAAGTTGCTCCGTTTTTCTGTCAATGTGGTAGAAGCAAGACTGAGTTAAAAAATAAGTTTTAATCACAGTAGCAAGGGCTTTAAGAGCTACTGAATGGTTTAACTTGGAACAATCAAGTTCTCATCATGGATACTTGAATCCATATTGAGGTGCAGTCAAAAAAGCAATACTGAACCAAACAGTATTTCTGATAACAAAGATTCATAGAACATCAGGTTGGAAGGAACCTCAAGAATCATCCAGTCCAACCTTTTTGGATAGGAACAAGGTTCAGACAAGATACTCCAGCACTTTGTCACGCTCAGCCTTAAAAGCATCCACTCCGAAATCACAGCCGAGTGCCTGGCCCAGGGAGACCTTTAAATTACCAAGTGACTTTATGCTACCTGTTTTTAAGGGAAAAAAGACAGGGCACGCTCATCTGATTCTATGATTCTATCTGTAGTGACACAGTGATTTGTTCAGGTATCTCTAGGGATAGCTAGGAGCAGGTCCTCAATCAAGCAGCCCCACTCATCAGGATAAAGCCCATTGCGGAGGGCAGCCGTGCCTCCCCGCGGCGCAGTCATCCGGGCTGGCATCACGGCACTTTCCCCACCGGCGTCACCCGGTGCCAGCGGGCCGGGCAGGGAGCCAGGCAGCGGCACTGCTCGGGTGGCCGTCCCTCCCGCCGCCGGGTACTCACCCCTTAGTGCCGCCACCGCTCCCTTGGGTCTCCCCCGGCGGCGAGGCCGAGATTGGGCTGTCCCCCGGCGCCACCCCCTCCCTGCAGGGCGCCCTGTGCCTCGCCCCCACCCGCACCCTCCGGCCCAGGCCGCACCGCAGCGGGAGCAGGGCACAGCCGGCCCGGGCCCGCTCACCATGCTGCCAATGCTCGGGCGGCGCTGCCCCGTCCCGGGGGTCTCTGCCCCCCTGCTCGGTCCGTGTGTCCTCCCCGCGGGGGGAAATTAGCAGAGTTCTCGGTCGGAGAAGCGCACCACGCAGCGGGAGTAACTGCGGGCCCTGCGTACGGCAGCCATCTTCCCGGCGAGTGAGGGGCAGGCGGGCGGGAGCAGCGGAGACACTCGGCCAGACAAACCCGCAAGGTCAGAGCGCCGCCTGACGCACGGGCCGCTCTGAGGCGCGGGACGTGCGGACTACGCGCCCCAGCGCGCACCGCAACCCGCAGAGGCTCCACCGCCTGCAGCGGCGCGGCGCGCTGCCTGCTGGGAAACGTAGTCTCCGGGCGACATCTCTGTGTAGTGCCCATGTCCGCTCTCGTCCCGCGGCGGAGCAAGGGCTGCTGGGAGATGTAGTCTTCCCGGAGGGCGATCCCGGCAGTCGGCGCTGCCTCTCCGAGTCACGTCACGGGAGGGCTGTTGTGACGCTGCCAGAGGTCCGGCACAGCCATCCCCCGCCGCCGCGGGACCCGAAGGAAGGCGGCGATGTCCGATGCCCCCGGAGCGGCGCTCTGCCCCGTCAGCAAGGCCGCTCAGCCCTGCGCCAGCGGGAGCGGGGCTCTGTGGGAGAAGCCATTTCCGCTCTGGTTGCCGTCAGTTCGGGGCCCTTGTTCCCGAGATACTCAAAGCCGTGTCACTAAGGAGTGGTTCCTGCTGCCGCTGTATAGACAGTGATGTTGCTGAGGTCATGTGAACGTCCTGTCCACTATCCTCTGCCCGTCCACTTCTCTGAACAGTCATTACGTGTTTTCAGCTACGCCTCGTCACAGTCTTTCATCATTCGTTAAAATCTGTATTCGAATCTTCTATTTTTCCAGACGAAAACCGTGTGTGCAGGTCTTCATGTGTGACCTGTGAACTCTTATCCATCCCTACAGCCCTGGGTGTTTTAGGAGCAGATGGAGGCATGTGACTGCTCTGGAGAGGGGCAGGTGAGAGCCCAGGCTTGGGCAGGAGGAGCAGGTGGTGGGGATGGTGGCTGTGGCAGAAGGAACGTCAGGGGTGCAGGAGCTGGCACCAGCACCGGGTGTCCAGCCCCGGTGCCTCTAGAGCCACAGGAGTGAGGGGAACGTGTGGGGCAGGGGGGCTGCGGGCCTGTGTGCCCAGCTCTGGGGGGGTAGTGGGAGGTGGCAGGGGGCTGCAGGGTGGGCTGGGGTCCCGAGAGGGCTGGGGGAGTGCTGGCATGATGGGGGACCCTGACAGCAGTGCAGCTGAGGTTTTGAGATGGAGTGATGAGGAATACAACTGGTTACCATTAATGCTGCTTCTCCTTTGGAGTTGGCGTGAAAGCTGCTAGGTTTTGCTTCTGCCTGGGTGTGCCTGAAATAACACTGAGTTGAACATTTAAAACCTACATAGGCACTCCAGAAGTGGTTAAAATCTCGATACTCTTGGCATGTGTTCTCCATTTGGTATTTCTGCGTTTGTGGTTTGTTATTTAAACTCCTCGTGGGGATGCAAGAGAGCACAGTCTTCAGGGATTCTTGTTATTTTCGTTTTTTTAAATTACGTTAAAACCCACTTAAGCCGTAATCCCCTCTGGCAGCCGTGGTGCCGCGCCGCCGGAGGGGAACGCCGAGCTCGCTCCACCGTCCCTTGCCTCTCCCCCAACACTTTCGGGGGAACACTAAGGCCCTCCCCGCGGCTGAGGCCTCTCCGGGGAGGCCCCCGGGCCCTCGCTGCCCTCCCTCCTGCGAGGAGCCCGGCCGGGCGGCGCGGAGGGGCTCCGCCGGGACGCTGCCGTGGGGCGTTATCCCCCCGCGGGGAGCCCCGCTGCCGCCGGGCGGGGAGCACCGGGGGTCGGGGCCGTGGCTGGGGGCGCGGCGGGGCCGCGCCATGGGCTCGTTGGCCGATGGCGCCCTGAGCGAAGCCCGCGGCCGCTGTGGGCCGCATCTTGTTCGGGGCGGTGCGGGCGGCTCCAGAGGCCCGCGGTGGCAGCCGCCGGGAGCCGCGCAGCTTGAGCTCCGCCATTAGGGGCCTCTGCCGCGGCGTCGGCAGGCCGGGGCTCGGTGGAAGGAGGGAGATCCCGCAGGCTGTGAGTACCGCTGGGCGGGGGGAGCGCCCGCGGCGGGACCCGCGTCTGCCGGCAGGCCGGCGGGGAGGGGCGGAGAGGCGTTTCGGCGCATCGGTGGCCCGGGTGCGGTTCCTCGCGTGTGTCGGGGCCGTGGCAAGGAATCAGTCACCGCCTCAGTGCCAGGGCCGGGCGGGAGTCAGGACCCGGCCTGTCGCGGCAGGCAGGCGCGGGCCCGCGGCTCGGATTCCCGCAGCCTCACGAGTGCCCCGGGCCTCCAGCGGTTCTGCACCCCCAGACCCTTTCACCAACAAACACAGCGGCTGCGGGGAGAGCATCGGTGTAAAACCCCGGCTTTTAACCACGCCTTTCTCTGTGCGCCCTCCAAGTAACACCTTCAGGTTATTGCCAAAGCGGAGAACACATTTTAAAAGGCACTTGTTTGTTTGCTGTTCGGCTTAGCTCTGGCAGACTGAGCCAGTTTCAATTCTCAGCCCTGCAGCTCTTCGAACGGGAGATGGTACTTCTTTAAAGTCTTCATAAACGAAACAGTAAGCTTGAAGTATACTGAGAGGCAGAAAGCAGTCATGATATATAAAAATTAGGCCTGCTTTTAAAAGAGCTTTGCTGGTTGATATCTGTATGGGAAAAATGTTTATAGGTGAGGCAAAGCTTGAACACACTGTTACGCTATGGTGAAAATATGGCTTTTACTTCTTCTGTTTAGCATCAATATGCACTTTTACTCTAAGACTTGTGTTTACATCCTGTAATGATGTGAATGTGCCTAAATAGTAATTCTATGTTAGAATTCAGACTGCTTGTCAGGGAGTCATACTCTTTTCATTGATTTCAGTGGGATTCTACTTAGGTGAAGCAGTCTGTGGGCTAAGTTTTACTTTATTTCCATAGCTGAAGGGCAGCAATAGTAGGAGGTGTTAAGGACTGAATGTAAATCTTGCAAAATAAGATAGATTTTTTTAAAACAACTCCTCTATTAAGCTCAACAAGAAATGGTACTGATTTAATTAACAAAAAAACTTTGTTTAGATATTGTTCAGTGGATTTTTGTACAGGTGAATTTGTGTTTCCATAGGAACTATGTTAATTTCTGTCTATACGTCCTGGCATGACGTGCATCTATTCCTGAAATCTGTATTTTGTATCTGATTTTTTTCTTCTTTATGTTCTTATCTCCCCCCCCAATTATGAATCAAAGTATTTCAATTAATTTGTCTTGGTTTGGTCACCTTTGAAAGCAGAGCTGGAATCACAAGGATGCTTTCTTACAAAATTTATGAAAAATAGTGGTTGCAGAAAGGAGAGGGGGTGAATTAGTACCCCCAGTAAGGAATAAGCAGTTATGTTCACCACTGCCTCCATTCCAGAGATGTTAGGAAAGTGTTCTGTCCATGATAGCCATTGGTGATTATTACTAGAGTGTCATATGCTAGCAGTTTGCTGCTAGCAAAGATGCTCCTGTAGTCTCCAGTCCCCTGGAAAGGGATATGTGAATGGTAATCCAGAGGCAGTATAAAGGTCCATGAATTGTAAGTGATCACATCTGTTATGATCACAATTTCAGAACTCTGTCATTAGGAGAATATGTGCAGAAAACCCCATAAATCCCATCTGTTTCAATTTGAGGTTACTGTATAAAATTATCTGCTTGGATACTAATAAATATTACATTTTCAGACTTGGAGACCATGCAAGGCATGACATTTTTGCCAAGACCTGAATAAAACCTGGGAGCCAAAGCTTCTGAGTTGCCATCCAGTCATTGACCACCTGGAGTAACCAAAGCTTTTTAAACTAGATGCAAAACATCAGCTAAACATAACTTTGTGTTTTGCAGGTGCACAGCCTGAAAATCAGCAAAAAAGAAACTGGTACTCCCAAAGTGCCATTCTTGTAGACAGGCTCTGTGTTCTTTGGCAAAAAGTACAAAATATGGGATTAGGTCTTTAATACAAGGTGCTCAGTCGTGGTTCTCTGTAGGAGTCTGTGGAGAGTACTGCTGGAGGGCAATTCCTCTTGCCTGTCTGACATAGTGGCTGTGTGTCAGAGACATGCCATTTCTTTTTCATACATAGTGTGTGAAATTACCAAAAGATATATTAACATAAAATTTCCTAGTTTTTGGTTGGTTGTTCCTGTGTCAGTGTTGGTGGGACTAATAGGCTTAGAATACAGAAAACAAAGAATCTTCACAACATCTTCCGCTTTACAGGATTGTGGCTCTGCTCTGATGCCAGTTCAGATCCAAGCAACATAATCCTGTTACTTTTAAAGTAATAATTTGGCTTTGTGCAGTAAAGCAAGATGGAGGAAAGATTTAAGGCTCCTTAAAAAAAAGAAGAAAAAAAAAGTTGTGGAAATGTAGTTTAAATGCAGCTTACAGAAAGCAAAAGTAACCAGCCATGGCTATTGCTTTCCTCTTAGAGCTGGAGAAAATGAGAACATGGGGACTGAACCCTTATTGTAGGGGACTTCTGTTTTATTCCAAATCTGTGGCTGATTTACATTTAATAGATCATGCTGGTTCTGAACTAAAGGGCAGGAAATGCTACAAACAATCAGAAAATGAGGGAGTAAGAACTCTTTTGCTTTATTATCTAGCATTCTGTTGTTCGTTCAGTGTCAGGACAGAGGGTCGGATAGATAATCTGATGTAGCTGCTACTTCTAAAGACTGATTCATGCTTAGGGCTGCTGTACTGAAATGCATTTAATTTCATCTGACATTAATACAATATTCTTCCTCTGAAGACTGTTTAAAGGAGTGCATATAGCTCTGTATCTAGTATAGGGCCTTACGGGAATTCAGAAAGTTCATTTATTTCAACTGATGGCAGAACAACTCTTGAGATGGTGATTTACATATCTGATAATTTGGCTAGAACATATTCCCTCCTGTCTTATTCTGATGCTTCATATTTCTGACGGCAAACTATTTTCTCCAAGCTGTGAGACTTTATAATCTGTTTTTACTAATAGTTGCTCCCATTCGGGCTGCCTGCAAGTTTGCTGCAAAGTACCTTTAGCTTTAGTATCAGAGTGGACTTGGGAAGTACCCAGTTGTGTCCAGATACAGAGTGGCTCTTTCTGGTGAGAGACCCAGACAACTGGTTTGCGTGTAGCTTACAAGGAATATCTCTGGGAGGAGAATGGAGTCTGCAAACAAGCAATCTCAGAAGGGTGCAGAAGTAAAACTGGTTGTGTTCTGTGCTTTCAGACCAAAGACTAAGTCTTGAAAACATGATTCCTGCAACTGTTCACACTGTCCTGAGTGCTCTATATTTATGCTGCCACAGAAAGAACTGGTTACACTCGGAGGAGAAACTCAGGAAACACTAAGGACTGAAATGCAGTTGCAGCTAAAGTATCCTCATCATGAATAGGTACACAACTATCAGACAGCTTGGTGATGGGACTTATGGCTCTGTCCTCCTTGGGAGAAGCATTGAATCTGGAGAGCTAATAGCCATTAAAAAGTAAGTATTTTAATTTATTACTTAACAGTGAATGGTCCTGCTTTTTTCCCATTCTGTGGTCAGCATCACTTGGTGATGCTGGTTTGAGTACTTCACAGTCTACACAACATTTGTATTTGGAGTTGTACTGAGGCAGTGTGCAAAGCTCAAGTTCCTTGTATCCTCCAAAGTCCCAGCAGAAGAGGGTGAAATATGTAGGCTCATTGCAATAGTGCCCTGCTACTATAGACTGTCAAACATGTGTTATTATTATATATATTTATTATATATAAGAGTGTTCTGTAATGCTGCTTTGGAATCTGCAGCCCCTTCCCTGCTGCTTTCGTGGAACATATATATTATGGTGTAATCTTCAATGTGGTTAATGCTGCAGTGGTAATTAGCACAATGAATCTCATTTACTGTTATCTGTATCTTTGTATTCTATTATGCATTGGCTTTTTCAGCTTAAGATTTTCTCAAAATCACTTGATTTTTCTCTGCTGTTTCAGCAGTGACCTCAGTTTGTAAATGGCTTATTTGTCCCAGTTGTGGTAAGAGACAGCTGTAAAGCATTGCAGGCACCTTCCTGAAATACCAACCATGACCCAGGGACATACTCATCAAAAGGGCTTTCATTACAATGCTGTTTTGTATGAATAGTCAATAGCTGGCTTTAACAACTTTCTAAATCCTCTGTGCTGAGGGTGTTTTTCCTGGATCAAACCTTGCCAGAAGCACATTTGATTTTCATTTTGCAATATGGTAGAAACTGGTATTTCAGAACAAACCAGAAGATAGTACTTGCTTAAAGTACACGTTAATGCCAGTCTGTTGTTAAGAACAGAAATGGTCAGGGGGCTGAATGTGCAAAACAGTAAGTGCAAAACCACTGCTTAAACAAACAAACAAAAAAATAGTCCAGAACACTGTGTGGAATGTAATTCTTAAACTGTTCTCATTGTAATAGCTGTTGTCAAACTGGAAACTTACAAAAGCAGTAAGTAATACTGAATTATTATTAAAGTCTGACAAAGACTCGGGTCTTCAGAGAGTGCCTAACTCCCTCTGTATCCACACTCTAAGAAACTGAGTATTTTTGTAAATTTAATATGTGCTTTTGCATGTGTGTATGTGCAAGCCTTCATCCTGTTGGTCCTAAAGCATAGAGTTGTGTGTGAAAGAAATGAGTCATAATCAAATTCACATGAGCAAATAGGACCATACATCCCACACAAATACTATGTTCAGCATTATATTCTGGCTTTGGAGAAGGCAGATCTGCCACACAGTTTGTTTCTCTTAGAGCAGAGTTGCTTACAAGCTTGAAAGGAAAGGTAGAATTCAAAAATCAGTTGGATAGATGGATACAGTTCCAACTGAGAAGGGACTGAGAAGCATGGGGAGCAGTGGACACTGAAAAATGAAGAAGTAAAACTTAGATGGAAATTACAGAGAAATCAAAATATACAGAAAGAAGAGCAAGAAGAATATAATAAAACTTGAGACCTACTGAAGTGATTTAATTTGGTCCTCATTACATTTGTTTTAAAACTTAGACTGACTTGTTAATGACTACCATAATCCCTGTCCTTTTCACAATCCCTGTCCTTTTCACAGTTAGTCTCTACCACATCATATACTAGAAAGAAAAGTAGCATGCCCTGACTTGTTGAAGGCTCTGAAATTTTTACAGCAAAATAATTATATGAAAAAGGGCAATTCTGTGTAATAGTAGTGCTTTTCAAAATCTGTTAGAGTCTACCTCGCTAGAGATGTAAATTTTTTTGACAAAGTAGATAACACATTATCTTTTGATGGAAAAACTGATGTAATGACACCAGCTATTTTGGCCACGTATTAATGTTTTTATTTTTTTTCCCTCTACTATTGTAGAATGAAAAGAAAGTTTTATTCCTGGGAGGAATGCATGAACCTTCGAGAGGTTAAGGTACTTATTCATTCAATGACTGACTTTAAATTAGGTGATTCCTGTCATATTTCGGGGTACTATCAACTTCTTTCCACCCCTTTATCAAAAACTATCCCCAATATGAGCTGTGGCATGTGGCATTACAGTTTTGTTTCTTGGTTCTGCATTTGAATGGGACTCTTAAAAATTCTAGTAAAATTCTGTAGCACTACAAAAAAAATGGTTGTAGAGAGATTCTTCCTCCTTGCAGTGAGTGGTGAGTAAGTAAGAGAGCTTTTCCTGTTACAAACCATAGAGGGAAAGAGCTTTCCTGCTACAAATTCTGGAGTGGATTTGCTTGTCAGAGCTTGAGAGCACTTGCCCTTTGCTCAGCAATAACCTTTGTGCAGTTGTTCCTGCATAGTTGGTTTGGGGACAGACACTTATCATGAAATTCTTTAGGGCTGTGTTCCAAGGACCTCACTTAATTGCTTGTCCCTGGTATCAGTGTTGGAAACATGCAGAAAAACTAGGTCATTTCTCTTACAGTATTGGTATGGTGGTATTGTGTTGCTACAGCAAGGATGAATGTAGAATACACGGAAAATCTTAAAAAGAAGGGGGATTGAAGACCTGAGTATGCTGGGTTTGGCTGGGGTAGGGTTAATTTTCTTCCTAGGAGCTTGTATGGGTCTAGGTTTTGAGTTGTGACCTCAACAGTGCTGGTAGCACAGGGATGTTTTAGTTACTGTTGAGCAGTGCTTGCAGAGCCTCGAGCCCTGTCTGTTTCTTATGCTTCCCCACCAGTGAGTAGGCTGAGGCTGGAGGGGGACACAGCCAGGACTTTTTCCCCATTAAAAACTGAGGGAAGGAAGAGGTTGTGGGAGGGGGGAAATTTTGAGTGATGGCATTTGGCTTTCCAAGTAACCTTTACATGTGATGGAGCCCTGCTCTCCTGGAGATAGCTGAACATCTGCCTGCCAGTGGGAAGCAGTGAATGAATTCCTTACTTTGCTTTGTTTGCATGCACAACTTTTTCTTTGCCTACTAAACTATTTTTATGTCAGCCCACAACTTTTCCCACTTTCTGCCCTTCTGATTCTCTCTCCATCCCATTGAGGGGGATAAGCAAGCTCAGCTCAGTTGCCCACCTTGTTAATCAGCCATCCCAAAGAAGAATTCTCAGGGTTATATTTAGTCCTGAGTCTAATCTTAAGTACTGCCAGTGTAAGTACAAGAAGGGTGTCAGTTCTACCAGTAGTAAGTTACCTATAGAGAAAATGCAATTATTCTGGGGTCTACTGTGATGCCACATAGCTGGCTTTTGAATGACCAGTACATTAAATTCAAAATTTGCTCTGTATGTGTCTCGTAATACTTGGAGATCTGGTCTTTGTTCTGAGAGCTGTTTAATTATTTAAAACCATTGAAAAATTTTTGAAGCTACCTCTTTTGAAGCTGAGACCCCTGTAAAGTCCTGTTTGTGTTTTCTGTTTCTAGTCTTTGAAGAAACTAAACCATGCCAATGTAGTAAAGCTGAAAGAAGTTATCAGGGAAAATGATCATCTGTATTTTGTCTTTGAGTACATGAAGGAAAATCTTTATCAGTTAATGAAAGAAAGGTATGTAACAGCATTAGCCACTCCTGATACAAATTAATTACTTGAGTGATTTTAATGTCTGTGTTACTTTTCAAAGGACTTGGGATCCTTTGTTTAGGCTAAAATTACTATGGCTTGAAATGTGCTGCAGTAGGAGCTGTGGCTGTCACCTTTGAGCATATCCCAAATGGTTTAGTGGGAGTTTCCAGTGGTTCTCTCCAGATTATCCTGGCAGATAAACAGGGCACTCTTCTGAGTTAGGAACAGTGAACTTGTAACAGCCCTCATGGTGAGATGGCATTGAACCTTGAACTTTTGATTTGTAAGTAAATTCTCCAACCAGCAATGCTTTTTCTGATAGAAAGTGATATTACCACATCTTCTGTTACGGCTTCCTCAAAGAAATTAATAAATAAAAAGTGGTTGAAACTGTAATCATAAAGGGTCAAACTCTGGATTACTTCTCGTATTTTTTTTTCCTTGCAATTTGAACTGATATGTCCAAAGAGCATTCTCAATAAAATCTTTAATACTTGCTGGAGCATTAGTAAAGTCTTAATTTTAGTATTTGGTCCATGATAGCATCCTCCAGAGGATAACTTGCCTGCAATGGCTGATCTTCTCATCTGAATGCTGGGAGGAGAAGAGCCTCCTGCTTTCAGTGGTAGCAGATTGCTTTTTCAGATAACAAAAGAGAAAGAAGTAGCATATAAGCTGTTTGATAATAACAAGGGAAAGTCCAAAGTATGGCTTGTATATGCTATAGAAGGGAAGCCAGAAGAAACTGTGCATGAAAAACACTAAATTAACATGAACACTTGTTGTCTTGAGGACTCAGGTTTGTTCAATTTGGTCAATTTTATTTTTTCTTTTTTTTTTCTTGCTTTTTTTTTCCTTTCCTAATTCAGTGTTCTGTGTAGTCTTAGTATGATGTCACATAGTTATATTATAATGAAGTGTGGCAGTTCTGCAAATACTATGTGAGATTTATTGGAGAAATAAACTACATGAGACAATTACAATACATCTAACATTTCTATTGCCATTGTTAGCTTTTATCTTTGGTTCATTAAATAGCATAAGCTAATGTGTGAACTCTCATTAATGTTTATTTGTATTCTTTTATCCTGTAGAAACAAGCTGTTTCCAGAGTCTACAGTTAGGAATATTATGTACCAGATCCTGCAAGGGCTTGCATTTATTCATAAGCATGGTAGGTTATGTTCTAGCTGTAAGCATTTTGAATGAGAGCAAGACTGTCTCTATTAGTTTTTTTAATGAGTACAATAACAATTACATTACTGACTTTAGTAAAGGGAGTGATCAAAAGAATGGCACTGTATGAGAGATTATGATTACTGAAAATATTCACATTTTATAGTTACTTGATATCTTAATGTGGAGGTTTGCTCTGTTCCTTTTCTGTAGATTATTAGTTTATCAAACCAGAAGCTAAGCACTTTCTAAAACTCATTTGATGTTAATGGGCACTTTTCTTGATAGATTTAGAGGTCCCTGAGATTGAGAAAGATAACTTTTTCTTTTTTTCAAGATACACACAGATACCTGAATAAAACTTACATTCTTTGTAAGATAAACTTAAAATAATAAAGTCTGAGTGAAAAAAAGCTATCATTGCATGGCCTTCCCACTAATTTTACAATAATGATATGAACTAAAGCTGGTGTACCAGTCATTAGTAACAAGACCCACTTAACTATCAAAAAAGGGACTTTTAAACATTACTTCCTTGCCATGTTCTGCCGTCCTCTGCGATTGTGCCTGTTAAATACCCTATACTCTATGTTGCTAATTGGCTCTCAAGGTTATTAGAAGAGAACTAATGTCAGTGGCCTAAGTCCTGAAGTGAAATAGGACCAGCATTTCAGTAGAAGAGCACATTGAACTTGTTTTGCTGAACCTTTTCAAGCTAATGACTTTATTCTCTGTTCTAATGGAGGCTTGGATATCCTTCTGAAACCAAACTAGCAATTCCAGTCTGTTCCACTGAGATACAAAATATTTAAAACATAAAAATAATGACTTATTTGTAAAAATCTGTCACATTTTAGTTTAATTAATTATCAAATGGATCAACTTTTTAGACTACCTTTTACTTATATTTAACTTACTATAGCTATAAAGAGTGAACAATTTCATCTTGTAACTGTCTTTTTCACTGACTGGAAAGGTCTAGAAATCCATGGCAAATCTGACAGTATGGCCTTGATGGTCTCATGTCTCACACTGTAAGACTGGGCATTCCAAGATTCTCTCTGCAACAGTTTTGAAAAAATCACATTAACTTTCTTCCCATCTCTTTTATTTCTCTATTCTGCTTCTGTGTGACATAGAAATGCTTGTCAAGTGAACTTCTTATATTCTTTGTCCATCTAAATTCTAAGCATCTTTTTATATTTGAATATGCTGGCTGGTGAAGGGATCCAGCACAAGTCCTGTGAGGAGAGGCTGAGGGAGCTGGGGGTGTTCAGTCTGGAGAAGAGGAGGCTCAGGGGAGACCTCATCACTCTCTACAACTCCCTGAAAGGAGGGGGTAGCCAGAGGAGGGTCGGTCTCTTCTCCCAAGCAGCCATCAGTAGGACAAGAGGGCATGGACTTAAGCTCTGTCAGGGGAGGTTTAGGTTAGATATTAGGAAGAAATTCTTTACAGAGAGGGTCATCAGGCATTGGAATGGGCTGCCCAGGGAGGTGTGGATTCTCTGTCCCTCAAAGTTTTTGAGAAGAGACTGATGTGGCACTCAGTGCCATGGTCTGGTAACCTGCTAGGGTGGAAGCAAATGCCTGAGACAGTACTCAGTATTATTCTAGCTCTCTCATATGTATCGAAAGAGCTACTGCCAGATGCTCATTTGTGATAAGTTTTGCTGAGTGCAAAGAGCACTGAAAAATACACTGAGATCCTCTGTTGGACAGGGAGATGAGTACCTGAGTGCTTGCAGAGTATGTTCTCAGATTTTAAAAGTTTCAAAGTGTAAAAACCCCATCATGTTTTTATTTGTATGCTGTTCAAAGACTTCTGAAGTAGTTTTGATGTCTTCATTGCAGTGTCCAACACAACTAGAATGAATCTAACATTAAAGTGGTGTAATTTTTTAATGTAAAGAACTGTCACTTGAAAGGGAGCTACTTGACTGAATGCTCTGAATTGTTGTAAGATAGTTGAGTATACTGTTATTCACAGTCTGACTGAACAACTGTTAAACTGACTGCCTCTGCTGATCACATAAGACTTTGAACTGTGTTGTGCTATTTAAGCTTCAGCAGTAAGAACTAAAGCATAATAAAGGCTACAGCTGCAGGTGGCATTGCAATGCACATCACTATTTCATTTGAATTTTAGGATTCTTTCACAGAGACTTAAAACCTGAAAACCTCCTTTGCATGGGACCAGAGCTTGTGAAAATAGCAGACTTTGGCTTAGCCCGAGAAATCCGATCCAGACCTCCCTACACAGATTATGTATCCACTAGATGGTAAGTGCCAGTATTCACCTACATTGTGTGAAACTTAAAATCAAGCCTTTAAAGAAGTGAAATACCTTTGTGCTGAATGTAAAACCACTTCTGATGCCCCCTCATAATGAGGCTTTTGTTTAAGAGTGGCATAATTTTAAAAGCTTCAGTTAGTGCAAGACAGTGTACAGATGGCACAGCACAGGAAGAAAGAGGGAGCCTGATAAGGCAGGTGGGACATATTGGAATTAGAGCATCTCAGGAAGGCATAAGAGATCTTACAAGAGCTTGTGTAAGTTTAATTGTTCATTGTACAAAAAAAGAATTGAGTTATGTATAGGATAGGAACTTTTAAAGGGAACTGCTGTTTGCAGTTAACAGCAAAGAATGAAGAGCTGAATGATACTTTGTGAAGACATCTCTTTGTGTTGATTGTTTGGGATTAGTTCCCTTTTTTTTTTCCCCCTCTCTTACAGGTACAGGGCCCCTGAAGTCCTTCTGAGATCCACCAGCTATAGTTCTCCAATAGATATTTGGGCTGTTGGCTGTATAATGGCAGAGGTTTACACACTGAGGCCTCTTTTCCCAGGAGCCAGTGAAATTGATACTATATTCAAAATTTGCCAAGTTTTGGGGACACCAAAGAAGGTAGTTAAAGTGACTTTCCACACTGCAGTAACACTGTAGTTGTTCTACAATACAGAATGGCACAATAGCAATAAGAGTAAAAATAATCAGTTTTCATGCTTACTGCTTTTGTATGGTATTGATCTGACATGCAGTAAATTAAATTAAAATGTTTTCTGTGAAATAAGCATTGTATAATTATGCTATATAACCTGACATTTAGAGGAGGAGGAATAGAACAGCAAACAAAATCATTGGACTGTGATTTCATTAGATGGCAGTTTCATTTTCTTTTGCAAATTGTGTATAAACCTGCGGTTTAAGAGGCTAGAAATGGGAATCATGGCAAGACTCCTAACTCCAAATTCCATTTGTACCTTTGACTTGGTCTGATGTAAAGCAAGAACCACAGGTTTGAGGTGAAAATTGCCAGTGAAATCTCTACTATAATCTAGAGTAAGTTGGACAAAGTAGGAGAATACTGTTAGGAGAATATATGCTTATGTACTTTGGCACTGTGATATTTTACAGCTGAACTTTCTTTATGACTGGGAATCTCATTCTTCCAGAATGACTGGCCTGAAGGCTACCAACTTTCAGCTTCTATGAATTTTCGCTGGCCTCAGTGCGTACCAAACAACCTGAAAACCCTGATACCTAATGCTAGCAGTGAAGCAGTCCAGCTCATGAGGGACATGCTGCAGTGGGACCCCAAAAAGCGACCTACAGCTAGTCAGGTTTGGTTCTGTTGGTTTGGTTTTTTTTCTCAGATCTGCATATGACTCTTCCTTTCACTGCAAGACATCTTTTATACACAGTGATTTTAACAGTTGCTCAGGGGTGCTGTTCTTAGAAGGGAGAAGAGCAGGAGCCAAGAACAGTTTGCAAGACAATGGGGAGCAATTACAAGAGAGTAATCAACCTTTTGCATGCAACATCAACTGCATCAGTCATCAGATGTGACTGCAGTGTGTGTAACACCTGAGTTTAGTATAATCCAATCACTGGAATAGCAGCAGAGTGAAGGTGGGATGAATGGCTGAAGTCTGTGATCTCATTCTTTCATTGCTATTGATACTTATCACAGAATCACAGAATGTGAAAGGTTGGAAAGGGCCTCTGCAGGTCATCTGCTCCAACCCTCTGCCATAGGCAATGTGGACCAGTGCTCAAGTTACCCTCACAGTGAAATGGTTTCCTGATGTTCAGAGGGAACCTCCTGTGTTCAGTTTGTGCCCGTTGCCTCTGGTCCTGTCACTGGACACCACTGAAAAAAGCCTGGCTCCATCTTTGCATTTCCCTTTTGGGTTTTTGCATCTTTTGAAAAGATCCCCCCTGAACTTGGTTCAGCCAGTTTTCCAGCCTGTTGAGGTCCCTCTGAATGGTAGCATGACACTGGTGTATCAACCACTCCTTCCAGTTTTGTGTCATCAGCAGGCTTGCTGAGGGTGCACTCTGGAGAATCATCAACATCATATGGAGATACTGAACAGTATTTCTTCCAATACTGAGCTCTCTCTGGGGTATACTGATACCTACTGCCTTCCAGCCAGACTTTGTTCCACTGACCACCACCCTCTGGTTGTTAAGACAGCTTTTGGTCCATCTCACTGTCTGTTCATCAAGTGAGCACTGTAGATATGTCCCCATATCCTGTATATAGGTATAGCCCAAATCATCAGTATTGTACATAGAATGGTCCAGTATTGACTGTTCAACCATTAACTGTTGGCAATAGCCACTGATTTCAGGTATTCTGACTTGACTTAAATAAAACCATAGGTGAACCTTTGTGATTGTATCAGACATTTAGTAAAAATTGTAATAAATAGCTTTAAGGCTAGTTAAAGCAGTTATAAAGTCAAATAGGTTAAGAAGTCTCAGAGGTAATGGAAAGCAAAAAATACTGAACAAAACTTGGTATTCAAGAGTTATTAAAAAGTATTTTATGTTAAGGTACAAATATGGTGAGGAACCTGAGATACAGAAGCTTTTTGCAGTGAGAGGTCTTTGGGAAAATGAGTATACCTAAAGCAGCAAGATGTGCAGAGATTAATTGCCATACTGAATTAATGTGGATTGCAGGATAAAGATATTTTTACCAACATGTCTTCCTAAAAGAGAGGCTAATTTTCATAAGGGTTAAATTTCTTTGATTAGATTCAGTGTTGGAACTGTAGACTGGAAGAGATGGAATGTCTCTGGGACCATTCAAGTCTTGATGGCTGACTCTGTGAGGATGGGTGTGCATGTATTCACCTATGCATAGAAACACACTCACAAAGAGGTAGCACATAATGAAACATGCCTCTGAATTCCATACACCTGGTTAAGTTTCTTGCCTTTGCAGATCCTTTGCTTTTTGTGGAAGTCTGTAGGGGATTTGCTAACTCTGAAACACTTCAGCATTGTTCTGAAGTGGATTGTGCTCACTAGAATCCAGTATTGAGAGATGGGTCTTCTGCTGGCTTATTTTATACCCCAGAAAAAAAGAAATGAAATTTGCCTCATGGCAATGAGTTAGAACAAAAGAGTTAGACAAAGAGTTAGACAAAGTGTTAAAAACTTCGGCTTCCTAAGTTGGATTCTGTCATCTTCATTATATTTTAGGCACTTCGCTATCCATACTTCCAGGTTGGGCACACCCTGGGCATTCTGGAGCTGGGGAGACAAAAGGAGCTGCATAACAAATCATCTTTGCATATCAAGCCTGTCCCTCCAGCACAGCCCCCTCCAAAATCTCATGCCCGCATTTCCTCAAGGCCTTTTCAGCAAAGCCAACCTTCTCAGCATTTGGTGTACTCGTGTAAGACAGACAACTCTGGGACTGAGCACAGTAACTTCTTACAGGAGGACAAGTCTAACCAGGTTCTTCTGCCTGCAATTCACAATAAGGTTCCTCAGCAGGTAAAGATCAGTCTAGCATAAGTTACACTTCCTGATACATGCCTTATTTTTCCTACATTGTGTTTCTTTTTCATGTTCTCTTTCAAGGTTCTTACGCTTTCCTAAAAGAACAGGAATTGGGAATAAAAGCAGTTAGAACTTTCTGCTAGAAACTGGAAGTTATTCTGTTGAAACCTAAATCCACTTGCTATAGAGCAAGCAAGTCAACTTCTCGTTTCAAAGGCATTTTATACTTCCCTTTGTTGTAAAACACCACTTGAAGCATGACACGAGTAAAAAGGATGCACAATGCTCAGAATACTAATGGGATTGATAACAGAGAGAAATATATTAAGCTAAATAGTATTAAAGGGAGGGGGAGAGGGGCTGCTGCCTCCATCCACTTAAGACACCCAGTTTATGTGACAGAATATGTGACTGTCCCTTGGGCTTCTGTACTGGCCATGGAAAACAACAGATTCTTCTTTCAGCATAAGAATTTACCATTTCTGTTGATTATGCAAGCAAACTGGATTCTTAAGATGATGAGAGCAGACAGTGTGAACACTGCTGCTAAAGACCTAAGTAGGGTCTGCATTGGCCACGTTCAGAGTTGCACAAGGTTAAAATGTACTGATGAGCTTAAATGACTGAAGACATTTTATAGAAGTCTAGGCACAGGCTTGTGGAAACATGAACATGCATGCAGTTTTGTACTCCCAAGGTGGGTCTAGAGGTAAAAATTGAGTGTGAGCTAATTTTTGGGGAGGTGTATACTGAACTAGAAAGGGGATTGAGATCTAAGGAAATTACTCTGTTCATGCAAGATACTTCATTACAGGATAAAATGCAGAAGAGATGTAATAATGTTCTTATGTATACATCATGCAATACACAATGTATGTATAATTTAATGTGTAATTAATGTATAATGTAATGTAAATTTGTAATAATAAGTAATACAGACTGTATTCTTAGCAAGTTTAATGAAAGATTAGGATTATACTGTTACAGCTCTACCACCACAACTACTCTTTGAGACAGGAGAAAACTGTCCTCTTTGTTCCTGTCACCTGGTTTGTGGTGTGAGTACATGGGTTTGTTTCTTTTCAATCTTTATAACAGAAGACATCTTCTGGGACTGAGAATACAAATGGTGAACTCAAACCAAAAGCTAGGCGAAGATGGGGACATGTTGCTAGGACAGTGAAGGGTTCTGAAGACTGGGATGACTTGGAAGACCTTGATTTCAGCTCTTCCATTACGAGGATGGACTTGAAAAACAAGAAGAGGCAGAATGATGACACTCTTTGTAGGTGAGTTGGTTTGCTTTATGTCCATGTGCTACATGGTCTTACTTTCTTAGGCTTTGCCTCTTTTTTCATAATGTTGCCCTTTATGCTTTCTATAGATCCAGAAACATATATCCAGGCTGGTAAAGGACATGTGGCTTGTCTCTATCCTGCTTTGTCTTGGCTCTTGTTGAATGCTGGCCTTTGAATTGCAAAACATTTTTTAATGGACGGTGCACTCTGTAAAATTCCTTGTTAATTTTTCCCCAGTGAAATTTATAATTATTTTAAGTCTTCTCAAGCTAATCTTTGAATATAGACTTTCTATGTCACGTATGAAGCATTTTGATACATCCATAGAATCATAGAATGGTTTGGGTTGGAAGGGACCTTAAAGATCATTTAGTTCCAACCACACTGGGGCAGAGACACCTTCCACTAGACCAAGTTGCTCAAAGCTCCATCCAGCCTGGCCTTGAACACTTCCAGGAAGGGGTAATCCACAATTTCTCTGGGCAACCTGTTCCAGTGTCTCACCAGCCTCATGGTGAAGAACTTCCTCCTAATGTCCAGCCTCTTCCAGTTTAAGGCCAGTAGTACATGAGCTGTTTTGGGTGACTCTAAGCTTCAGTTTCCATGGATCACACACAACAGAGAAAACCTTACTGCCTAATTTGTAATGATTTTAAAAGCAACGTGTAAGGGAACTAGAAGCTCAAATGTGATTTTCATGGGCACTTTTCTGGCTTTTGGCTGAAAATATTCCCCATTTTCTGTGTGCTTATGCTGTGGCAAACACAGTATGAGGAAATGATTCCTGGAGATGGAACGGAGAATACAAGGCCAACTGTGGATAGACAGATGCTATAAGAATTGGACTAAGTGTAGCAATTTTGGGGTTGCAGATTTGAAAGCATTTTGGATCTGAAGCCTTTGGATGCTGCAGGGTCTGGCAGCAGTGCACCTTCCCACCCCACCTTTCCACAGCCGGACACTCCTGCGTTGCGAGTTTCTGCAGCAAAACAACACTACTCCAGACATTCTAGGTATCTGCCTGGTTAGTACAAAATACTTCTTTCTTTTTTCTCCTGTAATTCCAACAGCAGTACTGCATTCTAGCACTCTGGCAACAGAGATAAATCCTGAAGCAATTAATTTCACTGACTTTCAAACTGTATCACTTCAGTAGAGTTTTGGCAGCTAAAAGTTGTGTTATTAGAGGAGATTGTAAAACACAGTGATCTCAAACCTGCTTTTACTTTACCATAAAGTGTGAGCGTATCCTTGTGTGGTATCCCTGCTTAAATATGGAATGGGTATTAAATACAACTGATATGTGACACACGAACTCTACTGCAAACTGTTTGCACAACAATCTGTGATTTCAGTAGATACACTAAACAGGAGTACCACACTATGGAAAAGGTAGTCTGCCATTATTTACTCTCAGGTTATCTTGTCACTGTTAGGCTAAAAGTTTTAAAATGCTGTGTTTTGTACAAAGCATAGATGTAATGTGCTTAGCAAGGTTCACCCTCTGTGACTTGACACCATTTGTGGCCTTGAGGTAAGGATCCTGTCATTTGACATAAGCAGCCATTGATGCTAATGGAATACTGACAGTATTATCTTTGAAGGATTAAAGTCAGAGCATTCTTGTATGAGAGCATGGGAAGTAATCCAGAGGCATGCTGGGGGTGAAAATGTTTTGGTTAAGTTCACAGAGCTGGACATCTGCTTTAATATTGCACATCAGATGGAATGAATGCAAGGCTGCATAGCAATAGAGATTTCACTGTGGTAATTTTTGCCTTTTTGCAGCAGGAATAAGCACAAGAAATAGTACAGTCTCCACTTCAAACAAAGAATCTGTTCCATCTAATCCCTGGCCCAGTTCTGTTTTGCCAGGGAAACCTTCAAGTTTGGAAGGAAGTACTAACAGGACAAATTCAGGTGAGAAGCTGTGCTTAACACTCAGAAAAGATAATAGGTGATGTCTCTGCAATTCCAGACAGCTGTAATTTGGGGTCAGCTATTTCTAATACATTGTCAGTTTCAAGGATACCTGCTACCCTGTCTGCTCTTTCTCTGGAAATAATTTCTAAGCACTGTTCCTTGTGTTTGCAGACTATCTTAAACTGTCTAATAAATCCCCTGAAGTCTGATTTGAAGTACCACATTCATAGACAGTTGGACAGCTTAGTCTGTTCAACCTGAAGTACTTGATCTTCCTTTCACTTTTCCTCAGCGATTTTTATGTCATATTTTCAGATTTCTAAATTATTTTACCCCAGCTGTCAGAGAGGAGGAAGCTGGTCTAAACTGAATTAGTTTTACACACAGTTCTTGTTATATAAATAAAGCAAATAAAGTGTATCATCTATCACTACATCTTTTAATTTATGCTGTCTAAAATAGTGAAATAGTTGTAGCATTTGAAAAATCCAGACAAAAAGCAAAGCTCTTCAATTTTTCTTCTTCAGGTTTTTGGGGCATTTGCTATTTCAGGTATTTAATCCCTATTATTTGATTTGAAGTAATTATTTTGTAGATTTTTATGTTAGATTTTACCAGATATACAAATATGTTGATGTATCTGTGGATTTACTCTCTAAATCTTTCTTGGCTTCAGGTTTTCATGTGATGTTGCAGTTCTGCAGTGCAGCTGCTTGTTTTGCATGTTATTTTGCAAATGTTTGATTAAGAAAATTTCTATTGAATCTTGGCCCAAAGAAACATTTTGGGCCTTTAGAAACTGGTTTAAAAATTAAAAACTTTAAAATTTTATATGTGATTTATTCAGGAATTTTTAAAAATTTCTTTTAAAAATTCAAGGTTGAGGGATGTTTGAGGGATGGCTGAACAACATGAGAACCTTTATATATATAGCACATGCCTCCTTCCTGGCTCCTTTACAGGTTTTTTGCTTCTTTTTAGCTGCATAGGCTATCATTAGATGTTTTTTTTCTTTTGTACTTATTACCATCTTTTCCCACAATAAACTTTGCCACTGCTCTAATGCATTTCAGGCATATGTGTTACGGATCTGCTCTGTGCATACTAAGTTTTTTAGTGTCCACTTGTGCTATAACTCTAGACTGTTTTATTTGTAACTTTTTTGCTTCCAATTTCTATGGCTTGTCATTCAGGCCAGTTAGATCTGTTCCTGCTTATTTCAGGGACAAGTTTTGTAGCTGACTTTCTGAATTTGGAACATGAATCTGTCCCAGTTTGTTAAGTTTGCTCTCTTACTGTCTTCAGAGCTTTGTTTATTGCCAGAACCCCAGACTCACTGCAGAAAAATCAGGAGTGAGTGTATTCATAGGACCTATTTACTGAAAGTCAAACAGAATAGTTCCAACTGAAATTGCAAGTTAGAAAGCTTTGAAAAACCTCAAAAAAGCTGAGATGCCAGGGAGAAATAAAAAGTGCCCTTCTAAGAGTACATTTTGAACCTATTTTCCATTCATTTTTAATGCAGTCTGATGCTGACAGTCTCCTGGGTCCAGGTATCTGTAGGTTCTGTGAGTTTCTAGTTTCTTCAGTGCAGTTCTTATTTTCATCAATCCATGATCAAGCTTGGTCTTAAACATGACCCATTAATGCACACCTTTGTCAGATACTGATAGTATGGGAGATCAGTTGTGTTGAGCTCACGTGTTCCTTGCCATTTTTTCCAGGTCCCATGGGATCAGGTGGTCTGACAAGTGGTTATGTCCCTTCATTTCTGAAGAAGGAAGTAGGCTCTGCTGGGCAGAGGGTTCAGTTGGCACCAGTTGTGGATCCATCTTCTAGTAAGTACAGCAGCAAAGTTGGTTTTGTCCCTTGCTCATGACTCTGATAATGCTATATATGTGCAGCACTGAGCATGTTACGTATCTTTGCTTTGCTTTATTTGTAAGTATTTGACTGATCAGAACTACAGTTTGTAACCTTGCAGAACTTCATATGGACAAGGATTTTGCTTATTTTTACTTCATGTGGTTTTTTCCAGAGCATATTTCAGTGGCACCTAGAGGTGGGTATGAGATCCAGCACAGAATTCACACTTGTCAAATCCACAATATGAATGCTTCTTCTCTGATAAGGTTTTATGGCTTGAATCCACTATTGCTTCACATCAGCAAATTCTCTTTAAAAAGAAGCTCATTTCCTGAAAACATTAGGACCTGGATCTGCATCCTGAACCTTTATCTCATGGCATTTTCTTTTGTTCTTTAGATTATGCTTCTCTGAAGTCAGTAAGACCTCATCCTGGACAGCCCCCATTCAATTCACCTACAAAAAGCACACTGAGGTTGATGCCTCTCCCTCCCCCAGCGCAGCCGATCCCCGGGCTCCGTGTTGATTGGGCTGCCAAGTATGGTGCTCACCGGTGACTGGGCTGGAAATACCCCCTGAACCAGGGCATGCTTCTCATCAAGTGGTGGCTAAGATGAGACAATTTGATACTGTTTTATATACCTGTAAATTTCAAAGAAACAGATCTTCTACAAATGAGACATTTTGAAGGGTTTTTTTACTTTTGTTTGTATTAATTTGAATGCAATCTTGTACCTTTTTGTATAAAATAGTTTTGTTTTATAATTGGGTCCAGTTATTTTCATAAGTCTGATACGTTTTGTATATATGGCTTAGGGGGGTTGGCATTTTTGTAGGACAAATTTTTATAACAAACTTTTTAAAAATTTTAACTTTTTCGTATTAGATTCAACTTTTTTTTATAAATGTGGCTAAAAAAAAGCAAAGTGGTGCAATATTGCAGTGGAAGAGAAGTACTGAGGAAGGGGCATTCATTAGACATTTTCTGAAGTTTATGTGCTTAGTGAAGCTGTATCATTTCAGTGATGCCATTTCTTGATGCCATGCTTCTGTTGTTCTATACTCATTTGCTTTGTACTGACATCAAAGGAATGAGCAACTAGCAGTCCAAAATCCCCTTTGCAATCACTGAGAAACTTCTGGAAGTCAGTGGAAGACTTCTTAAAAAGATTTATTTTTGCCCTTAAAAGGTTTTTATTGGACTGCTGTCCAACTTTCCAGTTCTATTCTTTTGCTGTTATCAAATGTGGGGAATCTTCTTGTTTGGTGGAGGGGGAATACTCTTCTGTAGATCTGTTTTCTGACACAGTGCTCTTTTCTCATACTTCAAAGTTGCTTCTTGGCATTGTTCACTATGAAACAAATATGGACCTACCTCTTTTAAATTAATTCAAATTATTTCTAAGGGGAAAAATAAGAATCTGATTTTTCTTTTTTTATTGTCATTGGAAATTTAAGATCTGAAGACATATTTAAGGCAGTATTAACAATTATAAAACTGGTTTCAGAGTAACAAAATATTAGGGATATGCCAGCAGCAGAATTTAAGGAAACAATCTCCATGCAGCTGACCACATTTTCATAACTGTTGTAATTCACTTTTGGGGAAAAAAAGTAATCCAGAGGAAATTTATCAGCTTAAGCTTACTTCAGTCTTCATTTTAATGCATATTCACTTACAATGTGAAGAATATGTCAGCTTCTGTAAAGCTCTACTGGAAAAATGAGACCTTGCCTGGTCCTGCTAAGAAACATTCTAAAATTGTGGTTGCTTTCAGAGAAACTGATACATTTCTTTGAAGAGAAAATTAATTACCAGGTTTTAGAGAAAAGAAAGTAGCCCCACAGTCTGGTTTAATTCTGCACTATGGGAGTGCCAGAGTCCATCCATCAGCAAAAGCTTCACTTAGGTCACAGCCATCATTTGGCTGTTCCTGCACCTCTTCCCACAGCAGGAAGATAAAACAGTCCAGTGTTGTGGGAGAGCATCTTTTATAGCTGTGTTATGGAACAGCACCACCAGAGCTGAAGCATGCTGTGAAAATGCATCTCCTGTAGAAGTGTACAGTAATGCTTAACTTTCTGATTTTGTGCACAGATCAGGCAAATCGTGTGTTTATGAAGCTTAAATCCAACCAAAATGGGTCAGAACAGGTATGGTTCTCAGCATCTGGCTGTTTTGAAGGAGCTGAACAGCCAGTGTGTCAGTGAGGTCCTCTCTGTGGGATCTGCTGGCACCCACAAAAGGAAAGGCAGCCACTGGGGACTGGTGGTTGGTAACACACGTGGGATGTTTATGTCCTCCTTCCCATGCAGAACGTATGGGATCTGGAGGAAACTGTTCCAAAGAGTGGGATGCTGGCTCAGTGCTACAAGGGAGCTCTGTTCACTGTTTGGTTTTATGGACACAATCCACAGTGAGACAGTACAAGACAAAAAAAAAAAAAAAAAAAAGTATGATGTAAGACTCACACTCACCAAGGACATGTTATGTGTCCATGTACTCTGTTAGTTGTTCCTTTGGAACATATGTTCCAAACCAGACCTAACTGCTTCCAAAGCAGTGATGCCAATGCACAGCAGTAAAATAACACAGCAGTTTGATTCCTAAAGCACACACTGATGGTGTCTTTGGATAAGTGGAAAAGGAAATATGTATATTTGAGTTAGAACTGGAAAGATAGTTGTTTCTCTTAGTGGAAATAAATATCGGTATTTATGGCTAGATATCATTTAATTTATTTTATCACTGAATACATGGTCTCAAAAGGGAACACCCTGAACCTATTCTACATATCCCTAGACCTAAGTAGGCAATTTAACTGTCTGTTCCATACACTTAATTCTTTCTGGCAGAAGCAGGAGACAAGTCACAGGAAGGGTCTGCTGAGGCTTGGATTTATCCTACCTGACTGCATGCACCTAAATGGAAGCTCCTTTGTTGTGAGCTGACTCTTTAAACCAGTGATGAGTGAGAATCATGTCAAGAAAAATTTGGCTCACCTGAGAACTTAGTAGCCTTCTGGAGACACCTGGGTCTCTCCACTAAGGATGGGCACTACACCACATATTTAAAGTGTTGCAGGATGAATGTGAACCTGGCCTGTAATCTCAGCCTTTAAGAGTCCTGCACTGATTTTCTTGATGATAGCATTCAGGTTTTGGTCATTCCAGCAAAAAGATTGGATAAAGAAATAGTACTTTTGGAGGCACATCTCCTCTGTTCCCAAATTAAAGCCTTTATTTTGGGGGGGGGAAAAAAAAAAGCTAATAATCTTGATATTTAGAATCACTTCTGCTAGTTTTAACTTAGTGGGACTGAAAATTAGCTAAGTATAATGGCAGAACTTGCAGGTTTTACTCAAAAAAATTCCTACTGAAGTTGGAAAAAGTTCTTTCTGAGTAAGGACTGAATTGACTGAGCTCTGTATTTTACTGTGCCATCTCAGTGTGCAGTACAGACAGAAAAGTTGTAGTTCTTTATTATTCTGAGATCTAGACGAGCAGCATATCTTGTGAATTTATCATACATAACCTACTACTTTGTATTTTAATATTTAGCAGCATCTTTATGCAAAATGTTTTTATAATTCTGCTGTTTACATTTTCGCAGACTTATGCATAACATGTAATAATGACTTCTGGGAGTAAAGGAGCCCGACAGTGGAGTCATTCACCTCTGTAATTCAGATTTTTGTAAAAGTATTGTGTAAGTGCCATGGTGTTAGCAAAAAAAAAAAGCCAAACCCAAGTCCCACTTCCATGGTATTTCTGTGTCTAAGAAGGCCATTGATATGAGTAGGATGTTCCAAATATGTGGAGGGAAACATGTAATGAAAGAACATTTTTGAACTTACATAGAAGGAGGGGGTGGAATTGTCAGTAGCAAAAGAAGTAACAGTTCTTGTTTGTTCAGTGTTTTTGTTCAAAAATGTTATAAAGCTTTGTTTCATTCCTTCAGTGTCAAGTCTCCTGCCCAGAATAAAGTTACCGTTGAAGAAACATTGGCTGAATCTTGATATTTTATTGAGTTTTTAATAAAAGCACATTAATTTAGTGTTTGTTTATTTGGGAGGGGGCAGTAAATAAACCTTACCCTTTGGTGTCTTCTTGGAGGAGTTCTGCATCCTGACAGCCGTGCTCTCCCGCAAGTTCTCTGGCCATGTGATTCAAGTCTTAAGTCTGTAATTTCTGAAATACATGGATGGCTTTGTGTGAAGCTAATAGTTCAGTAGTGGGAGGTCAGCTCTGCCACTGACTACAGTGCCAAATTAAAACTCTCAGAAAAAAGGCAGGCAGTTGGACTAGGTAATCACAGGTCCCTTCCAGCTGAAATTAGTATTTTTATTCTATTCTATTCCCATGCCATTCTTCTGAGTATTGTGTATCTCCTCTCCTCGGCCTTCTTTCCGCTCTTTCAACCCCAGCCCTTTTCCTGACCTCATTTGAAAAAGATCTGTAATGTACAGGCAAAAAATACAAGCGCGAAGAGGCTGGATTGTAATGCGTATGTGTAAGGTGAGGAGGGAGCTCGAGGATTTGTAGGTGATGGGGGTGGAGGTAGAACTGCTGAGTTGAGCATGGAAAGAAAAATAGGTACATTGCAACACACACACAGTATAATGTATAGGGAAATCGGAGGCTTTGGAAAAGGACAAAACAATGGCAGACTGCCCCATGCAGTGCCTCACTTGGATGTGTCTGCAGTCTTGGAAGCTTGACTACCCTACGTTCTCCTACAAATGGACCTTGAGCTTGTTTGGAGGTTCTAGCAGGGGAGCGCAGCTACCGTATACCCTTGACCGATGAACGGTACGTCTCTATCGGGGAAGGTCGTCCTCTTCGACCGAGCGCGCAGCTTCGGGAGGGACGCACATGGAGCGGTGAGGGAGGAAGGGGACACCCGCCTAGCCAGCCAGATCAGCCGAATCAACCCTGGCGATCAATGGGGTGACAGATGTCGCAGCCAGATCGCCCTCACATCCAACGTTGGTTATGGACCGCGTTGGTATATAAAGGTCGGAAAAATGAACACTTTTACCTCATGGTTACCTATCGGGCTGGAAATCCCGTGGAAGGGACCAGGGAACCACCTCTGCAACTCCAAACGTTTAAACGAAAATTATTCAAGCTCTCCAGGGCTGTGAACCTTTATGCTTGTTGCAATTTTTGTTCTTTTTCTCTCCCAGAAACCTTTGCGAAATATGCAGAAAGTCGGCTTTCTATTGGGTTGTCCCACTTGTCACCGCCTCCCAGGTTGAGGGCGGCCCGGTTGCTCCTCCCGCTGCTGCTGACGGGAGAGGTGGAGGCTCGGCTCGGCTCGGCTCGGCTCGGCTCGGCTCGGCTCGGCTCGGCTCGGCTCGGCTCGGCTCGGCTCGGCTCGGCTCGGCTCGGCTCGGCTCGGCTCGGCTCTTTTCCTGGGGGAGCGCTACTGCCTCGCTAGTTACAGGTTGTGTTTGTTTCCTTGGTTATCGTTAATTATTCGCGTCCTCTGTGAGGATAATGTGGGTTTCTGTGGCTTTTCCCATCACCACGCTGGTGTCCCCTGGTCGCTTGGCTCCTGGTATGGGGGGCGATGGGGCTGTGCTGGGTTCAGGTTGGGGTTTGGGTGTCTGATCAGGCAGTAACCTCCTTGGTGACAAACTGTTCTCCTGGGCTTAGCAGCTGCTTGTACAAGAAATGTGTCCCCCTGCATTTCTTATCTCTTAATGCAAGAGCTTGCCCTGTTCTGCCCTTTGCCTCCAAGCCCTCCTTCCACCAACAATTGGTGGCACCCAAACCACTCTTAATCTCGTGTCAGTGAAGAAGTTGTCACGAGTGGGAGGGGTTGGAGCTGCTGGTCCCAGAGGGCAGCTCCCTGACATGACTTTCCCTCCAGGTTGGTGTTCCTTGATGCTGGGTAGAAAAGCAGAGCCACTGTTGGGCGGAGGGCTTAGGTGTATTACAAGCAACTCCTATTTCAGTCTGTTCTTTCATGGAGTTCACACTGATACTTCAGGCTTTTTTTGTGTTTGTTTCTTATTTATTATTATATTTATTGGCACAACAGGTACTACTCAGCCATGTTTGAGCTCCCAATGAATTACCCAAGAAGAAACACAGGCACAAAAGGCTGGATAGCCTGGCTCATTTGAATTCCCATGGTAAGATGCAGTCTCATGTTCTGTGTTCTGTTTTCCTGTCTGTTCAGGTCTTCCAAAGACCACTTTTCCCCTCACTTAAAAATGAGCTCTTGCAGCATTAGGAACTAGAGATTATTGTTTGCATGCCATAGTCTCTTTTCCATGAGTATTTCAGCTGTCGATTGGAGTGACAAGAAATCTCACAACAGGGGTAAACCAGGCCTCATTTGCAGTAAGGACTTTGTCATTGAGGAGGTCTGCATATGAAATGCCAGTATGATGGAATTTGATGTTTCCTTGGCTCGGGGCTCTGCAGTGGAATCCAGTTCCTGCTGAGACCTAAACACTACTCTGTTTAAAAAACAACAATTAATAGCCTTGTTTATGAAGCCATTTGGGAACTAAAATGCTGCTTGTAAAGCATGATGTATCTGATCAACTGAACAGTCTATAAAGTTTTGCTTAGCAACATGGTTTCTGAATAGGAAGAAATGCAACCGGTAGAAGGGTAAGTAGTGCAACAGTCCCAATCTTTGTATTGTAATCTGAATTATTACAGAAGGAACTGGACATTCTTTTGAAGTTTCCACTGGTTCCAGATCACATACTTACCCTCAGTCATCACAGCTAGAAAGAAAAGTGAGAGACTTTGAAAATAGATTCCCATACTTCACCTTAGTAGGCATAGGATTCATGTTTAGATTTTGGCATTTTCTGTAACAAGGACTGCCAAATTTGAAAAACCTGTTTACTGCCTCTTCTCCCCTATAATTGAAACTTGGCTTTCAGTGATGATTGAGTAACTCTAGTGTTAAAACTTACATTTTATAAAAGTATTAAAGATTTTTCTTACAGGTGATATTTTTTCTGTCATCTCCTACTTAGCAACTTGATGCTGAATTTCAAGGGAAGGAGAATTTGGTGAGATACTGTGACTTGAATGTGTGGCAGTAAAACCAAATCAGTTTAGACTGAAATTTAATTGAAACATTTTGTCAAAAATGAACTTAATTTTTTTTCATGTGAGTGACCTGTGAACCATTACTTCAGCTGCCATCAGATTTTTGTATCATTGCTAACTTGTCTTTTATAACTGTCTTAGGTAACAGGAAGTTTGAAATCATGGATGGAAAACCAAGCTTTGCCACTTTGATGGAAGAGGCAAGATGGAGTCAGTTTACTGGTTTTTAGCTGCAGCTGGGGTTGAGGTTTGTTGTAGTGTTCCTACCTTTAAGCTGTGCATTGGTAAGTTTGTCTTTGAGGCAGATCACTGGTTATTAACAAAAAAAAACCCCAAACATTCCAAGGTGCAAAAGTAAATTAGCATTGGCAGTTCCATGTAATTAAACACTCTTACTTTAGGTCCACAAAAGTATAGCTTCAAATTACATGTCTCTGAGCAGACAAAACCCAGTGTCTTGCATAATGCAAGAATGTGTAATGCTTAATTAAGCATTTAGTTACTGACCCAGAGCTATTGAACTGAATGACAGCTGTGATCCTGGCATAACAAGTATCTATGCCAAGTAAAGCAGCAAGGAATTGACTTTCTTTAGTCTTTCTGTTTTCAGTTGGATGCTGGCATGCGGATTTTTATTTTGTTTTTCACTCTACTGGGTGTATCCTCCATAATAAGATATAGCCTAATACGTATTTCATGTTACTTGCATCATTTTGATGAGGCTTAGCAGGGCAAAGTGAGCAGCCTCACTGTAAATGTAATGCTCTTCTGAACACAGCAAGAAATCTCATGTGGAGTAACAAGAATTCCAGTAGAACAATGTGTGGCTTTCCCTTTAGGTGGATCCCTGCTCTTTCAGCAAGTGCTCATGGTGGAGATCAGTGGGATGAAGATGGTGCAGACTGGAACCATCCTCAGCTACATAGCAGCAAAGTACAACCTTTGTGGGAAGGACCTGAAGGAGAGAGCCCTGTACTCTAACAGAACTTCTCTTCTTGAATTTATTATAGTAGCTTAGATACATCTAGAATTAATTACACACTGTACACCCAGAGAATCACTTGTACTCCTCAGTAACATGCAACTTGCAGTGAGCCTGGCTGGCCAAGGTTAGGTGCAATCCAACTGATTTGTTCTAATTCATTTAGTCTTAGGTAAAAATATTTGAGGCAAGAGTAAAAGGGCCTTAGTAAAAGATTAATGCAGCTTGACACAGGTATTCAAGAGGTGAATGGCACGTAAATGTTGAACTACTTCTGTAAAGAGAAAACATTTGTGAAAGTAGTGGTTAGTTTTTAACTTTTGGCTGCAAAATAAGGTCTGTCATTGAGACAGTCAGTGATTGCATGATTTCCCCACAGCATCATATATCTAAATACCTAAATATCTAAAAGCTGTTGAATACCTTCTGGTTTCACATGAAATTAAGTCCATGTTTTGATATTCTGTCTATTTAAAGGAAAACAAATGTGATTGGGTTATCTCAATATGTAGCCTTTCAATGTCTATTTCTGATTGTTTTTCAAAAGGAGAACTAAAAGCCAGCTTTATTAAAAACATCTAACTTTAATGGATACTTTACAATAAACTTCCATTAAACAGTACAAATGGTTGGAAGAATTGGCTGAAGCAGGGTCAGGAAAGTAACAAAAAATTAATATTCACACAGGAGCCTCAGCCATAGTTTATCAGATTGTGTTGTTAATAAGCCATCATTTTCTGTAGCTTGCATTCCTTGCATACCTCTTCCTTCAAAGAGAATTCTCTTCCGTCAAGTTTTAGAGTTAGCCTGGAGCCTATTCCTGCTGTCAGCAAATAAAAATTAAGTTTATTTTTTTATTTATTCCTAGGTAGGGGGAAGGAAACATCAGTGTTTTGAGAAAGGCTTCTTGTGATTAGGTCCAGGTTTAAGCACTTTGGTTAGATGGTCTTGTGCAGTGTGCAAGCACAGTTTTGGAAGACAAGCTGGGGAGAAGGTGGCCTACATTAAGGTCTGTGGGATTATTTGATAGCTTCTTATTGCACATAACATGTTTAATCCTCACAGAGAATTCTTTTCTGATAAGCTGTCTGTTGGCAACAAAACCTGCAGTTTCCTACTGCACAGCAGGAACTCTGATCCCTTATGACATAGGATGGTTAGATGACTTAATTAGATGATTTTACCACATATTTTATTTATAATTGTGAGGACTTAAATTTGAATCCTGTCTACTGTACAAAACCTGCTTGCAGAGTTCTGGTAAAATAGATAAAAGGGATGATCTGAAGTACTGCTCTACCAATAACTTAGCTAGATGTAGAACAGGTTTCCACCTAATCTATTTGGCACCACTTGGAGTTTGGATGAAACTTGAGTTGAGACACCTCCAGCCAGTTGGGGATGACTCTTCTTGTGGTGCTGTATTTTCTTTGGTGATTCTGAAGTGATCTTTTTTAACCCTTGTACGAGCTTGCTTAATCCTACATGATGAGACAGCTAAGATCCCAAAAATAGGAGTAAGATTCCTGAGTGGGAACTACTGTTTTTAACAGCAAAACTAATATTCATGAGGCTGGCAAAGAAAACTTTGCTTATGAAGGTGCCTTGTTATTTAAGAGTTTTGTTTGCTTTGGTTTTAAGAATTGATATGTATGTTGGAGGAACTGGTGGGATTTTTTTTCCTCTCCTCATCATTTCTGCAATGTCTTTAAGCAGGAAATGTTTTCTGGATCACAAGAAGTGCTTTGAATAAAGTTCACATCTGAAACCACAAATATCTGTTTCCACTTCATCCCATTTCAGTACAAGACAGAAGGCTGTTCTAGTACTGTTTAAAGTAGCGAGGCTGGGATCAGGGAACTACAATTCATCCATGGCTAAAAATATTTCCACACAAATCAGTAAAATTGTTTTTTCTTGTATTACTTTCTGTTCTTTAAATACCATCTACTTACATTTTACCTTTTGGGCATTTAAAGCAAGTATAAGCACAATCCCCACAATCAAGAAATTTCTAGAGCCAGGAAGCCAGAGAAAACCAGTTCCTGATGATAAATATGTGGGGACTGTGAGGTGAGTTCTCCACAGCTATTATGGTGTAAAAGCAAATTAGTGTGCCTGGCTAAACCAGCAGCTGTGCTCCATTTGAGAGAACTGTCAGGTTGCACTTGCACAATTAAACTGCAGAGGGAAGGTGAAGGGGTGTTCAAAAGCAATGGCAATGGGCAATAGCTCATGTTCTCTCATACAAAATAAAGCAGGCAAATATCTTTTTATAATACCACACTATTCATCTGTATTTTTCCTTCATTCTCCTTAAAATTTTTCTGGTGACTTTAAGCAAGTGATGTGGCAGCAAGCATGCTGTCTTCCTGGAAATGTTTTGGAAGAGAAGAGAGCAAACAGGAGAGAAATGCGAGTTGCTGACTGACAGCTTCAGATTCTGCTACTTCTGAGACCTTTTTTCTGTGTTCCAGATCAGATTTTTATACGATGATTGCCTCCTATTCAGGCCTTTACAGATCTTACCGTCGCTATAGGCAAATGAAACAAGTGCCTGTAAAAAAAAAAGGAGAAAGGTGTTTGTTTTGCCAGTTCTACTGGAAATTATTGAGTAGCCTGAAATGTCGGTATTGTGCCTTTGTAACTAAATTGTGCCTTTAATTACTGAATTGGGAAACAAATTGCCTCATGAATGGCATTTTTGTGTAATTGCTGTATTTAGAGGATATGTTCTAATCAAATAAAGCTTTTAGTTTTACATGGTCATGTTGCCATGTTGGCTCATGAATGAAAACTGAGACTTGGAAAATTCATTTTTACTTTGATTGTAGGATAAATTCTTTGTACTCGTTAGCCCATATGCCTCATGAAAGACAATTTGTTTGCATTTATAAACCAGAGGAGGGAGATGTGAAAAGGAGCTAGTAAACCTGTGCAGTAAACTGCACAAACCTGGTACAGTTTCTGTCTAAGGTCTAATACTTGCCAAACTCAAAATATTTTTTCTCTTCTTCTCTGGTTTTTTGTTTCGTTGTGTTGGGGGAGTAGGGAGGGCTGTGGGGGTTTTTTGGGTTTTTTTGTGTGTGCATGGTTTCAGCAAATGCCTTGAAAAAGGAATTTCAGATGTTTTTAATCACTTCAATAGAAGATACTTATGTTTTGAAAAGCTGCTCTGTAGGATGTTATCTTGGGGTTTCCTATCTATTATTTATAGTTCTATATTAATTATTATAGTCTACAGTGAAAGAATTGTGCTCAATCCCTTGTGGCATTGTTTAATTCCTGCATTATCTATGAGTTGAGAAACAAGATGCTGCTTGACTCTGTAATGAAGTTAATACACTCATCTGATATTTGATTAATGAGTTACCCACTAAAGAGTTCATCAGTGTCCCCAGCTTCAGCATCACTGAAGTTCTCAGCACTACAAAAATTTTCCCCAGTTGCCAAGAATACAAGGTTTATATTGACCCACGCCAGCTTATCTGTCACCTGCCTTCCTTGTGTCAATTGCAGTTACAGTTAACCTGTAGTTTAATTTCAGGGGCTTATATTTTGCTGTTAATTTCATTTAAAATTTAGTATTTGGGTGACCACCTCTGAAGGTACAAAAGAAGTGCCAGCTATTCATAGGGATTTTGCAGATCTCCTGCATGCTTCTTGTGGCACTTCTTCATACCTGAGTATAAGAACAGCAACTGAACTAAAGCAGGATGCCAAGTTCAGGCAAAACTAATCAGGCCAACTGACTGGAGGGTTGCTAACACTTCCCAGGAGGCATTTGTCTGATTTTTCTATTCTTAGTAGAGAGATATGAAGTCCCCTACAAGGGCTGTACTGCATTTCTGCTGTCTTCACAGTGTACTCTGTTCATCATAAATACTTCAGGCTGTGCTTTCACAGCCAACTCTCTCCAGGCTCCCCTTGCCTACACCATCTCCTTCCCTGCTTTACTTACCTTACCATTTTCATCATAAACTGAACTAGTCAAAAGCTCTGGTCTTTTTATTTCAAGGGTGATTTTTTTACTGGCTCAGACAATCACACAATCAGCTCAACTTCTGGTGCCAGCACAAGTTAGATGGTAAGAACAAGTGGCTGTGAGCCACAGAGGAGGGAGGTATAACCACTTAATTGCACTCTTTTCAGTTGTGCAGATCAGCTTAAGCATTTGTAAGACTACTGTGGAAACATCCTGGATACATAAGGGCAGCAATTAACACACTCTTACAAAATAACTTTTTCTTGTTTGTTTTTCACATAGTGAATTAACTTCCTTGATCTCAGAGAGCATCATCCCTATGCTTCCTATACAATGCAGGAATCACTATTGCTGTACTTAGGCACAGAAATGCATAATTAAAAAAAAAATACATTTGAAGGTAAGAATTCTTTGGTTTTACTTCTGTAACAATCAGCTTTCAACACCAAAGTTGTTCAACAACAAAGTCTTTGTTCCTGGCCATGTTTAACAGCACAATGTATCTCTGTTTCATGGTCATGGGAAAGGTGGCTGCAGCCTGAGGTTATCTTTCCTGACACCTTGTTACCTTTCCAGTTTGGAGGAGACTTTCAGGAAAGTAGACAACAGTCTAGGAAGGGAATATCATAGAATCCTAGGCTGGTCTTAGTTGGAAGGGACCTTAAGAGGTCATTTAGTGCAACTCCCCTGCAGTGGCCAGGGGCATCTTCAGCGACTTCAGGTTCCTCAGAGCCCTGCCCAGCCTGACCTTGAATGTTTCCAGGAGTGGAGCTTCTACTGCCTCTGGGCAACCTACTCCAGTGTCTCACCACCAGCCTCATTATAAAATATTTCTTCCTTAAATCATGTCCAAGTCTACCTTCTTTTAGTTTAAAATCAAGGTGTTTGACAATCTTGAATTAATTCCACCAGATTTTCTTACTTTGTGTACTACCATGCAAACCAGTCTCCTCCCCAAGCTCACCTTCCCTCCTCTGGCTCCTTCCTTCCTTCTCCTTTGGTGTTCTCAGGGAAGTTTCTCACAGTTTTTTCCCTCACACTCTGCTGTGCAGTATTTTCCCCTTTCTTAAAGCCATTAGCCCCAAGCTGCCACCACCTTGGCTGTGGGGCTCAGCCATGCCCTGTGGGGTATCAGTTTGAGCTGACTGTGTCTGGCCCAGGGCAGCCCTGCCCTCTCCTCACTGAGACCCTTCTGCAGCTCCACAAGGCACCTGCACCTCATACATCACTATCTGGTTTTATGTGGGACAGTGAAGCTCACTTGGCTTCCAGATGGGCCATGGGGATGCCTGGGACCTGCTGATGGCCTTGGATCTAACACTCGTGTGGCTTGGCCCCTGCTTTGAGGGCCAAGAGTGGGGGGTTTGCATCTCAGGGACATCAGGTCCCTGCCCGGGCACTGTGGGTGCAGAGCAGTCCTCAGGGGGCTGCCAGGAGGCTGCACTCAGCCCCTGAAATTGGGGTGTTGTGTTAAACCTCAGTCAGAAAAGCTCCCAGGAAAAGCTCTTCTATATCCTATTTGTTGTGGGGGAAAATTTAAGCTGTAGGCAACTACTAGTTTCTCAGCTCCGTTTCAGCAATTGAAGAGCTGTGGGCATTGGATGAGGTTGATGTTACTTTTTCCTGTCCCCAGATGGAGCTCTGCTCTTTCAGCAAGTGCTCATGGTGGGTGAAGATGGTGTAGCCCAGAGCCATCGTCAGCCATGCAGCCCCAAAAGTACTGCTACGTCTAGGGGAAGGATCTGAAAGATGGAGCCTGGCAAAGTAACTTTAAACCTCTAAGGAGCAGATGCTTTCTTTTGAACTATGATTACTTCTGTACTCATCAGAAAGAAAGGAGTATCACCAGATGAAAATTTATTTGTCAGGCGTCATTAACTTCTTAACATATGACTGAAGGCATGTCCAGAAGCCACTTAGGAGTTCAGTACAGAGATCAGGCATACATATACACCTCTCCAGTAGCCCCTTCCAGGCTTTGACCTGCAAAAATTTTTTTGTTTGTGTCTGTTGAAATTTCTTATGCTGTAGTCTGTGCTTGTTGCCTCTTTCTTTCACTGTGCTCCTCTGAGGACAGTTTGGGCCTGGCCCCTCTGTAACTGCACGTTAAATAGGTGAAGACAGCAATTAGTTAATTGGCACTCCACCATTTAACATTTTTATCAAGAGACTAAAGGAAAAATTAGCACCTGGAATATAGTGGATATTTTCAAACAGCATGGTTGTACAACTCCATGTGCATCTCTAAGACTGACCTATGAAGTACTTACCTATAGGCATCAATGCAGAACTGGGTACAATTTTCTGCAGATTCCAGAACCTGCAGAATTATGCTGTAGGTTCCAACTCCAATTAATTTGTTGCTTGCCCTGCAATTACTGCTTTCTGTTTCAAATCAGTTTGTACACTTCAGCAGAACCATTTAATCTCACACCTGGAAATGTCATCCAAGAGAAGATGGAATGGAAAGGTTGTGCTTTCTGGCAAGAGAAAAAGAGCTTCACCTCATCCCTCAGCCTTAGATGCCACAGCTTAGCACTCAAGAATCCAGCTGTGCCAGGCTACTCGGTTACACATTGGATCATCCCTCCACTCACTTCCTCAAGAAAGTAACAGCCTTATTTAACTCCTGCTGTTATTCAGCAGCCAATTTTGCTGTAGAAAATATGATCCAGGAGACAACGATTTGTTCTGGATCCCTTTGAAAACCCTCTTTGAAAAATTCTTTCTGAGAGAGTTTCTCTAAGAGGGGATTTCACAAAGACAGCTTTGAAATGCGCAGCGTAACTCACACTTCACAGACCGTGTTGCTGTTTAGGTTCTCACAAAGTATGCCCACACAAGAAAAAAAAGGTGTACACAGAGTGTGTGTATCTTAATTACACTAGTACAACCTTTATTTGTCTAGTGCCATGGTACTTTGTTGCTAATAGTAACACCTGCTAATACGAACTGGTGCAGGGCTGAGGCTGGAGAATGCACGTTTCCAGGATCCAGAGGTCATTTTTACCCTACAGAGTGATACTTCACTAGTTCCATAGTGTCAAGGTGCTCCTTGAAGCAAGAGAGGTGGATGCCTCTGCAAGCCAGACTGAAGACAAATCACAGTATCCCAGAAAAGGGATCGAAAGTAAGGGTTGAAAGGGAGCTCTGAACATTGTCTAGTCTAATCCTCTGTATAGGTTTAGGCCTCAAAGACTGTTCTGTCTTTTCTGTTTACATGTAGAAGATGGGAATTTCCACATTCATCAATGAATCATAGCCCCATCAGTACTTTTCTAACATGAGTGCATTTACTGTATGTTCCTTGTTACAGCATTATTACCTTGTACATAAAGAACATGCACATGGCTCACAAGCACACCAAAGCCTTCTTTCAATATTCCTGCTATGGCAAGGGCAGTTCAGTTCTGTGTATACATTGATGTAATTTACCTTCTCACTGTGCAGGCTGTTGAAAAGAGGCTTATGTATGGGGAAGTGAGATGCTGCCTTTGTGAAGCAAGCACTGAGGTCTATAGCACTGGAAACTACCTCAGTGAGGTAAGCCAGATTCCTGTTCCATTATCAAACTTGCATTCAAAGCCTGCCCCTGAGAACAAGGGAACAAAAGCAGCTGGAGGTTTGTATCTGGTCAGCATACATATGACTAACCACCTATCTTTCACCCCAGGTTTTAGTATATCATATATTGTATGTACATATTTTTTTCCTCATCATTATTTATTCATAGCTTTTATGGAAATGTAGCAACTGGCCTACACATGCAGTTTATAAAACTGTCCAGGGATGCAGAAATCAACCTGAAATGTAGGTTTAGCTCAGAAATATCTCCATTAAAGTCTGTACTGGAGCAAAAATGAGAAAAGTCATTTGTTCTTTCAATTTCTATAGGCCTCTTGAATCAAGCTTTTTACTATTTTTCATGCTTATCAAACTTATGTGGGCAGAAGCCCAGCAACTGATTGAAGTTATCCTGATGGCAGAACAGACAATGCCCTCCATTCTCTCCCAGTGTCTTTTTTGAAAATAATTAAATCAAAAAGTAATAAACCCATATCCATTCCAAGTTTTGAAGGAGACAACTTAAAATGTTTGGAAGTTTCTTGATCTCTTACAGAATGCAGAAGTAATCAAGTGAGTATCAGGAAAAAGAGCCAACAAAGTAAAATACAAAGAATAGAAAATGAAAAAGTAGAGCTGAGAAATGCATTCAATAAATCAATTAGAGTGCAACTTTAAAAAATAAATTATTAGTTAAATTATTTTTATGCATCTGCTCCTAGTAACAGAGACACAGAAGGGCTTTTATTTCCCCTGTTTTATAACAAAAGTGGAATAAGAGACGCAGTGAAATTGCAAGCAGAAAAATACAAGCAAAGGAAGGCAATATTTTCACACTAAGAGGGTGGAAATAATTGTTAGAGGATGTGCTTTGGGCCAGGATTTAAAAGGATGAAAGAGATATCAAAGGCATAATAATAAATGTTGTGAAATCTTGAAAAATATTGGACCTTCAGTGGCTAAGCAGCTCTTCAGTGCTGAAAGATTAAATATGAAAGACAGATTATTCTACTGTTAATCTGTGCATAATTCTATGCCTTTACCTTGTAAACTTGTACCATCTGGCTTACCCCTTCTTTTCTCTGAGGTTGTACCTACCATCTACTAGGAAACTGTGTCCCCCCTCATCCTCAGCCCTGAGCCACCATCTGATGAAGCTGACTCCACAGCCTTGTGTTGCCTTTTCATTAGAACTTTTCCCATCCCTGTTTTTAGAAGTTGCACTGGTTTTGACTTGAGGCTTTTAAAGCAAGAGTAAGCAACATTGCCACAAATAAAAAGTTCCTCCAGCCTGGCAGGCAACAAAAGCCATCAGCACAGGAAGAAGCTGTAGTAATAACAAACAGATTCTTCTACCAAGAAATTGTTTCCTTAAACTTTGGTCTTTGTTCTTCTAGACTGGTCTAATCTTGCACATGCAACATGAATGAATTAATCTCATGCTGAAAATGTCATTAGAGAGAAAGAGAGTTATATTTCACAAATAGTTATGTATCTGCCAGAAAGGTAAATGCAGAGTTAGAACATTACTCATAAATGTAATAAATCCCATAAATTCTGTCATTCTGAGCATGCTACCAAACAGGGAATAAAGTATCCAAAAAGTGGGATAGTTCTAGGTTATATAACTAATGTGTCTCTAATCTTGATTCACTGGTTTTTTTTCTTCTGACAGATCTGTGTAAGAGGGTTTAAGGGAAGGAAAAGATACTTGCCTGTGAAGATAAATTAATGATTAAATCTGTATTAGGGTTATAGGGTCTTATGAAAATTCTGATGAATTCCAGGGAACCTTCAGTGAAAACAAAATTGTTTTATAAGAGAATAAATGGACTTGTGATCAATAAAACCTATTTCTCCTTGTCTGAGAAGTATAAATGAACCTGGGTTTATTTCTAAAACTTACCAAAGCAAACAAAAATGGTTTACAGGATGAGAGCTGATTTTAATTTTTTTCAAATTATAATTTGTTATCTTTCTTTTATTGAAAAAAACCCCAAACTTTTTAGTGGGAAAAAAACCCCACATAAATTATCATCCAGCTTTATAATTTGACAATGCCAGATAAAAATGGGATTGAAATTTCTGCTTTACTTCTTTACACTCTTGTTTGAAAATAAAAAGATTCTTTAAACCTAAGCTTAGGTAATTACTACTTTTAGGAGTAAGTGCACATAAACAGACGGTCTTAGGAAAAGTTTCACAGTATCCACCAGAGACAAAACAGAGGAAACATACACAAGTTTCTATCAAAATAGGAAGGCATTAGAATACACGAGATAAAGGTTTACAATCTTAAACTGACTCTTAATTTAAGCAGTCCCTGCCAGCAGGACAATGGGTGTAAATGGGAACTAGGATAACTCTTTCCAGACTTTCCTGTGCCAGTGGTCCAGGTAACTGCCAAACATCTTACCAAAATACCTCTGAGGGTGAATACAGGGTTAAAGCTTCCAGGACAGGACTATAGTAGTCACTGAAGGTTTGCAGCAAGTCCAGGTGAGTGGCTCTCACCTTATTCTAACTATTCGTGTGGACTCTAAATTTGTATCAGTGTCAGTGTGCTTCTGTTTAGGAGCTTGATAAGCATCATGGGGAGAATCCTCCCAGCCTCCCTTCTTTAGTTCTCTAGTGGCAGTCAGATTTATGGCCTGTTCCCACCTCTGAGAGGATGCTTCTGGAAGTTAGAACCAGGCCTGGTCTCCCAAGCCAGCTGCTCAGTGGTTTGTGCAGATTGCAGGCAGATACATTTTGAGAAGACTTTGAACTTGTCTAACCTACAGCACAATGAATTGTGTCCACAAAGCACAGTGAGAGACTGACATGCCAGGGCATGGTATATAGACTATTTAAAAATCTGCCTGTGCCCAACCCAAGATCATTTATTTCTTTGGTACCTGGGCTTCATGCCAGCTGCATGAGTACTCACAGGTGTGTCTTAATAAATTACTTATAAAATAAACTTAACTAGCTGTTTTGTAAATCTCTAGAGTAGAAAAGAAATTAAGTTATAGATAACAGTGACTTCATCAATACAATATGTTTAGATGTCAAAGGAGCTTTACATTCACATTATGAAAGGCTGTGCTGGAAGCAAAACATGAATCTATGGAATGAGCAAACCAGTCAAAATTGGATGTGACCATGTTCAGCAAATCCAAAAAATATCAGACCACTTTGCTTGACCACCCTGAGCCTCAGATCAGAGAAATCTTCCTTCCTTTTTTTCTTGCCATGAAGCCCATTGCTGCAGAAAGGAAAAGGATTCTCTTCTGTAGTCACTACTCCTGACCCATGCTGCTATCATGGCAGGTGTGAGAAAATGCTCCTTTCTTACTCAGCTATCCCTTCCTGCATGTGCCACACCTCTGCTGTAGACATAACTATACTCATGAGTGAGGCACAGGGGACCTTTGGCTGACACTGCTGCCAGATAGCAGGGTCCAACATGTCTTTACACCATGCTTCCTGCTGCCAAAATGGGATGCTAGATCCACAGTGACCACTGGGAACAGTTCTGGACCTATGCTGGACTTTTGACCCATACTTGGGATTTTTCTGGAGGTAGTAACTGTGTTTGACATAGAAACAATATAGAAGCATATATTTAATGCTGTGCTCTAGTATATTATGAACTTAAGAGAGAGTTAGAATTAGGCAAAGTGTAAACAAGCACCATACAGGTAGTTTTTTTGTTGGCACCTTCAACCTTTGAAACATACAATTTGTAATTCAAATTTGAAGAAGCCTATAGTGTAAGTGCATCCTTTAGAAGAGACTTCCAGCAGCTGCTGAACACAGAAGCTATAACAAACCACATCTGTGAGAAAAAAAGGGAGGGATAGTTACCTATAGCTTTTTGTCCTGAAATTCCCCACCTTGATGTGTTGCATTAATGCAGCCCTGGCTTTAGACAGGGTTCTCCAAACCTGTCTTCAGATTAGCTGTGCTGTCATCTGCTGCAGGAGTGTAAGGTGGTGCCCAGCAGCATATACTGGCCTATGCTAGAGGTGAGAACCTGATCCCATTTTCCCAAATCTCATTTCCCATCTGCTCTGCCATCCTTGTGTCTGTTCACACGCACTTTGGGTGTTCTGTTTTGTTGGTTTGGTTTGATTTGGTTTCACCTGAAATGTAGATATTAAAGCTGAAACAGTTACTTTTCATGGAAACAAGGTAGGAAAATCATAGTTTATTTCATGTCTAACTAATAGCCATGTACACCCAGTTTCCAAAATGAATGCTATTCCATTAAGACATGGGATGAGTTGTGACACAGAAAGACAGCTGTATCTGGGGCTGCATCAAAAGAAGCATGACCAGCAGGTCAAGGGAGGGGATTCTCCCCCTCTAGTCCACTCTTGTGAGACCCTACCCAAAATACAGCATCCAGCTCTGGGGTCCCCAGCACCAGAAGGACATGGAGATGTTGGAGTAAGTACAGAGGAGGGTCACAAAGATGATCAGAAGGCTGGAGAACCTTCCCTATGGAGGCAGGCTGAGAGCTGGAGTTGTTCAGCCTGGAAAAGAGAAGGCTCCAAGACCTTATAGCAGCCCTCCAGCACCTAAAGGGGGCCTACAAGAAAGCTGGGGAGGAATACTTTACATGGGCAAATAGTGATAGGATGAGGGGGAATAGTTTCAAACTGAAAGAGGGTAGATTTATAGTTGATATTAAGAGAAATTCTTTACTGTGAGGGTGGTGAGACACTGGCACAGGTTGCCTGGAGAAATTGTGGGTGCCCCCTCCCTGGAAGTGTTCCAGGCCAGGTTGGATGGGGCTTTGAGCAACCTGGCTGAGTGGGAGGTGTCCCAGCTCATGACAGGGGAGCTTGGAGCTAGATGATCTTTAAGGTCCCTCCAACTCAAACCATTCCATGATTCTATGATTCTAAACTGCCCATGTATTTTTATACCAAGTTATGACTAAGTAAGTTTGATATTGGCAAATAATATTTCAAAGTAACTGAGCATAGTTATCACATATTTTGGATATTTTTTCTGTGCCATACAGCACTGAAAATAAAAGCCTGAGTTACTGCTAAATATCAAAGTAAGCCTGGAAACTTCAGTGGCTAGTCTTTAAATGGTTACTAAAACCCTAAAAGTGATCCAGAAAAAATCTATCATTTGCTTAGTGCTGCAAAGTCTCTTGCCTCTATATTTGGGTAAATAAATTACCCCAGTAATTCCAAGACAGCCACTTGACTAGATGGCCACCATAAAAACTTTGAGGCTGCCCACAGGGTACAGTCAAATCAGCAAACAGAAAGCTAAAGGCAGTCTCTGACTTGGATGTTTATTTTCAGGCACCTACCTCTTTAAGCTGGGCAGTGCCGGTTTACCAGCAATGGAAGATTATCTCTCTAATTGGGTAGGGCTGGAAACTCCCCCAGGATCTTAAGTTTAAATGCTCCCTGGAAACCTACCTGTGCTGGGTGGAGGCTGAGCTAAGGTCAGGAGGTAAGTACTTACCCCACCAATTGCCTTTACTTAAAAAGTTTGGGTGGCTGCTTTATAGTGAAGCTATTTCCAAATTTATTAGGGGATCTACTGAGATAGTAAGATCCCTGACCTCTTCAGTTCATTTGCCTCGCCAGAGGTATGGTTCAGTAGTTACTCGCCAGCTGGAAGTTGCAGGAGAGAGAAAGCAAGAGAAAGATGTTTTGTTTTGTTTTTTTTTTAAATTCAGGAAACAAATCCTGCAGTGCAGATCAGAGCTGAGCAAAGCAGCCATGAAACCACTCAGGAACAAAGTGTGGAAATGCAGAGGTGGGTGGGAGAACACAGGGCAACCCTCCTCCAGCACCAACGTGGTTCCTTTTGGGTTTGTGCAGGCCAGCAGGCCCATTTGGTACTCTTGAGCTCACAGCTCTGGGGCTGAAGGGCACTTCACAATGAATGTTGCTAAATATTTGTTAAGCCTAAAGGTGGTGTGTGTTTTGGCTGTAGTATAAATTCCTGGTGCAAACTAATTCTTCAGCGGTGTCTGAGCTAGTGCAGCAAAATGCTCCAGATGGTGTTGCCTTTTTGCTATAGGAATCAGGTTTTGCTTAGGTAAAATAGGAAGGTTTTCCATATGTGCTCTCCATATTTCCTAAGAGTCTTTGGTCGCTTCGCACCTATTCCAAGACTCAATTTCTTCAGCAGGAACAGGCAAACATATCTTCAGGAGTGAGCAAACAACAGAACAAGTTTAATATTCTTTCTACCTCGGTCTTCAGACTTTTTATTTAAAGGAAAAGCTTTGTTTACTGTAAGTTTCTGCACATTAGAAGCTGGGGCAATGTGTGTTGAAATGATATGGATGCAATGTATCTGAGAAGTATGATAAGGAAAGAGGCACTTGTTAGCTGATGTGAACTACATGGATAAACTGCACTGGTGTATAGTGAGAGCTAGTCACACAACATCCAGAAAAATAAAACCACCCTCTTGGAAGCAAAGCACTGTAATTAGTAACAGCTATTTGCACTTTAAACCTGGAGATTATATTTTTTTTTCTGTGTATTTGGATTATATTGTCTAAATTACCAAAAATATCCCTGTTTATTGTAGTAACATGGCTTGGTTCTTACTAGAATTGTTCAAGGGTAACCTCTCAATCTGGTCTTTAAACATATATACAAAATTGTAAGCATTTTACAAAATATGTACTTTAAGTACAGTTACAAAGCACTGTGATTTAAACACACCACTAGAGCATACTGAACCTGCTTCGAATGGGAAATGTCATGAGAAGTGTGACAGATGTAATGTTGCAGCTTCAGCTCTTAGCTCTGAGAAAACTGGGTTTGTCTGTAAAATTATTTTATAAAGCTGGCAGTCTTCTCAGGTTTCTGAGCCATCAGGACACAATAGGATACCAATTTTTAAGCTTTTTTTCTTCCAATTTTTAAGCTTTTTTTCTTCCAATTTTTAAGCTTTTTTTCTTCCAATCATTCTTGTATGATACTAAATTTTTTGTGAAGGGGGAATGCTAGTCCCATTGTTTTTAGTCATTAGGACAATGAAACACAGAGAAATTACAGCCTGGATTTGCTAACCCTTAGATTTCAGTGTCAGCACAAATGGTCCTGGGATACTTCTGGGTGCAACTGAAGCCAATGAAGCCAGGTTCCAGATCAGGCTTTGAGGGACACCTCAAGGTTGCCCTAAACAGCAAGGAAAAAGGCTGTAGCTATTCAATAGGACTGCCAAGGAAGCTCAGCCTGTTCCTATGATTAATCTTCCCTTTATTCTATTAACAATTCTTTTGCTTCTACTTGAGGGAAAAAGTGGATGGCAGTTTTGAAACTGCAAAATGGCTCTGACATCTGGCAAGCAAAGACAGATTTCAGCCTGCCATTAAAACATGTTTTCCTTTTCATCTTTTCAATGAGGATGATGGCAAGGAGGGTGGGTAATTTCCCTGAAGATGTGGTAGTTTTTACAGTGTCTTTGTATAATCACCTTAAAATGCAGTGAGGTTTCCCCTGTAGCTGAAGACTCACACCACTTGTTTAAACAAGTCTGGCTTTGCTTCTAATCATGATTACTACATCCCTAGTAGCACTGGAGAAGGCTTTACAGCTCTGCTCATCTTTCCTAGCACAGGCTGTGCAGTGTCACTGGTCAGCCTCGTTTTATGTTTTGAACCAGATGAACTTTATACTTCAACAGACATAGTGTGTGTGATTAAAGGCCTCTCTGCCCCCAAAACAATGACACTTTTATTCCAGCTTTATGAGATGCTGTTTCCTGCTTAGTATTTTCCAGGGAAGAAGGAGCCCAGAAGCATGTCAGGGAAGCCCAGGCTTACCTACTTGAATGGAAGAGGCCGAATGGAGCCTGTACGATGGCTGCTGGCAGCAGCAGGTGTGGAGGTTGGTTGACACTCTGTACAGCCTTCCAGACTGGTGTTTTCAACTGGCCTCAGTAAGAAACAACTTAACATGCATGTGAAGAATAACTGGATTCAAGAGGGTGGCTAAACTCATTTGCCAAGTGGCACTGCATGTTTGTAACTATCTTTTTCTGTGACTAGTATTTGGGATGCAAAGGCAGCAGAGCTTGGAGTTCATTAGAGCTACCGTCAGTTCCCTGAAGTAATTAGTCATAATGGGGATTTATTCAAAGGCCTTTAATTAATCTGACTTTTCCAGCTGTGCAAAACCACCTTAACTAGGTCTTAGTTTGCAGTTCCAGTATGTGAAGAGTGTGTTGCTGACTTCTGTGCCCTGTGGTGGGCTTAGAAATAGTGGGTTAGCATGTTCTTCCCTTGGTACTGGCTGCAACCTGTCTGCCTCCTGCAGACTGTCTGTTCTCTGTTGCTACCTGCACTTAGGTTATTTCTGAATGAACACTGAGGCAGAAGTAGCCAGGCTTTCCTGCTCCTTCCCAGCTGTGAGGATATGTGTGGGATCTTCAGGAAATCTGCAGCCAAACAGTGCAGCTGAAGACCTGGCCCACTCTCTTTTGCTTGCTTTGGTCATTTTGCACATGGTTATGTGCAGTGACTTAGAGAAGAAAAATGTTCAAATACAGCAATGTAGCACCATCTCCTTTTCCTTTTCTAGTTTGAAGAAGTTTTTCTGGAAACAAGAGAGCAGTACGAAAAGTTAATCAAAGGTAAGAATCCTGATGCCTGAGGCATAGTCTCTCAAAGACCTACTCAAATTTAGTTCACTTTGTGATTTAAAATTAGTTTACATAAACCAGTGCAAACTTGTAGGTGCACACTTAAAATCCAGTTTTAGTACCCTGTTATTTCCAGTACCAAACAACTGCTATAAGCTAAAAGCTACAGCTGCTGTGACTGCTGTAACACATTAAACAGGGCAAAAGTTCCTGTGTAATGCAACTCAATTAGCTGTGTTATTGAACTGTTAGCATGGTTCTTGGCACAGTTTTGGCTCAGGGAAAATAGCACTCTGCAAAACAATTCCTGGGCATCCATTGGGAATTGTCCCAGGCAAAGGGCCATTTCAGGATGTTATATGGATGGGATGACCATGCTCTATAGACAGAGAACTGAGTAGAATGAATGTGACCACGCTGTGCCAGCTGGCCTGAGCTGTTGCTGAGTTGATTAGTACAGACAAGTATAGATGTATGTACCTGTACTCAGTTCTAAACCTCAGTGAGACAAGCCTCTAAATGAAAGGCTGGTATGACACCAAAATCCCCAGGCAAGCCACTTTTCCTTTGCACTGGGCTCTGTGCAAACACCCATGTAACAGCCCTAAGCAGGATCAGCCATGAAGCTCCCCTCAGTCAAAGAGCAGGGAGCCAGCAGGACAACCTGTAAGAAGTCTGAGATGGTCACAGCAGCAAGACACGAAGGCTTCAAGTCAAGTCTGGGAGTGAGACCAGTTCCCAAACACCAGTGGGTAACCCCAGCCACTGCCCTTGACATTTATCCAGAGGAACCCTTCCTCAGTCACCCTGGAAAGGGAAGAGGTTGCTGCTGGAGTGGGGAAAATGTTGAGACTGTGAGGAGCACCAAAGAATGCACCTGCCCTGCAGAAACCTCAGCAGGAGGCTGAGCTTGCCAAGACAGACTAGAGGACTTAGAAGAGGACTTGGCTGCATTCTGGCTGCTTACTCAGAAACTAAAGGATGTGATTAAAGAAATTCTGAGGGGAAACAAATGAACAAAAATGAAAAAGAAGTGCTATCAAGATCAGAATTAAATTTGCAGGTTGAGCTGGCTGGGAATCTGACAGCATAGGAGGACAGTGCAGTGGCACCAGATAGAGCTCTTAATATGATAGCTCAGGTACTGGAAGCCCAAATCTGAATTTCTTTCACAGGGCTGGTTAATCCAGACAGAGTTCATAGAGTGCCCTGTATAGAGTGTCCAAGCTTATCCATATCCAGAGAGAATAATTAATAGTGATGAAATGGATAGGGAAGTTATATAAAGAAGATCAAGGTGTTTTATGTATGTGTATTGTGCTTAAGAGGGTGAGAACACAAAGAAAAAGGTGGAGATCAATGTGATGGATTGAAGAAATACAAATTAATCATCCTGATATAGAGACCTCTAGAATGCTGCCAGTCATGCAAGGCAGGACTGAACAGGAATAATCCTACATTCACTCTTTCTCTTTCTTTTTTTTTTTTTTTCCTTTACATACAAACATGTTTTTTGCCAGAGTATCCTTTGTTTAGATGCCATCACACTGTTAGGATGGTCCAGGCATGCCTTGTGCCCATGCCAGCTGACTCAGCAGTGTCCCAGATGAAGCCTGGGCTAAGGACTGTTCTCAAAAGGCAGCTTTCAAACAGCTGTTTTGGCCACACCTGTACCAGTTGGGTCTGCAGGATGATCACCTTGGCTCGATCTGTGCAGCCACAGGTTGCCCAAGTTGCTACCTGGCTGTCAGGAAGCTCTGTTTTTCAGTGACAAATGGTAGGCCTAGATGATTGTTTTTAAACAGATGCTCCACAGACCACCTCCTGACAGCACAATCCAATCCACAAAATGACTGGCAAGCTGCTTTTCATTCCACATATATATTCTATACAGTGGCTATGCAGAGTGATTCTCACTACAAAGCAAGGAGAAGGAGTCTGCTACTGGTCTTCAGAGAAATCTGTTTTCTGTGGATAACTGCATTCAGTTCCCTCATGTTCTCCAAGATCAGAAATCAGATTTTATTTTTTGCTTCATGACTTTCTGTTGAAGACTATCCTTGCAGATCTGTTAGTGTCCCCATTCTATGGTGTTTCTGCTAGATAGATACCAAGTAATATTTCTTCCTTAAGCTGCAGAGGTGTATTCTGATGTGAGGACATGCAGTCTTTCTGTGACTGTTTACATGAAACAAACACAAACTATTCCTTGCTGTTGAGAACTACTCTTTAAATTCAAACTTGAAAATAATTATATAGAATGAGTGAAAAAAAATTTGTTAAATATAGACCGGCAAAATATTTTATAGCTCTGTAGAGAAAAAAAGCAAATAGACATGCCAGTTAAATTGAATCCTTATAACTAAATCCTTATAACTAAAAGAAGGATACAGTGAATGGATTAAAACTGATCAATTAAAACAAATTGGTTTTAAGCAGAGCAAAGTGGCAGCTGCCTAGCTGGATTTGGAGTTTTGCTGCCATTTTAACAGGGTAGGATTGCTCTCTGGCTGGCCTTTAAGTGTAAATGGAGGAGGGATTAATTCCAAAGACTGAATTAGTCCCGCAGAAAACTGGGTTTGGCTGACTTTGCTGTGTTGGATCTCCATGCTCATTTAATTCCCAGAGCTGTCTCACACAGATTCCACTCTCAGCACCAGGAGAAAACAGGGCTACAAAGGTGCATCTCAATAGGCTTAAATTGCTGTGGAATGACACGGAGGGTAGGTCTGTAATGAACATCCATGGGGACTTTGAAACTTTTGGCCCTGGAGTGACCGTGTAAAGCTTACTGAAAAACTTCTGCCACAGTCCTTGCCTCTAACTCAGTAGCTTCATGATGGTTGAAGTGGCCAGATCTCTTCCGTTGTCCCAGCACCTCAGTCTTGCTGGCCACACTATCCCTCTCATTCTTTCTGCTCACTGATATATGTCCCTGACAGGGAAGAGATCTGCATTTAAAAGAAAAAAAAAACCACCAAAAAAGAATATTGAAGTTCAGATTTAACACATATCTTTATTCTCCTTCAATCCCTTGGGTTGCAAGTGCTGATTAAGGCTTTTCCTGCTGGCATCCGGATGGGTCTTGAAGGGCAAAGGGGAGGTGGTGCCAGGTCCTATGAGCCAGTGAGCTTTGGCAATGCTATAAAGCAAGGGACCCAGCTACACTGGGATCACCTAGCTACAAAAGTCTGATGCAGTCTACTCAGTATTTGATCTTTCTCACTGTGTTAGTTTACTGAACAGAGTTTTACAGTTAGGGAAAGACCTAGATGGTCTCCTACACTGCAAAATAAATATTGCCAGTCTCTTGCTCTTCTGTAATCCTAGCCATCTAGAAGGAACTAACAAGCTTTCCCTCAACTTTCCACCCTAGATGGAGTCTTGATGTTCCAGCAAGTGCCCCTGGTTGAGATTGATGGGATGAAGATGGTGCAAACCAGAGCTATCCTCAGCTACATAGCAGGGAAATACAATCTCTATGGGAAAGACTTGAAGGAGAGAGCCCTGTACTGCAACACCTTCTTTCACTTTATGAGCAATCTGTTATTTGACATGTGCATTATAAATAACAAATTCAATCCTGTAAATCCAGTAGAAAGGCATGAGAAAGCCTAGCACAATAAAAGCAAAAATTGTAGCCTTTGCTTAGGTTTTAACCACTTCTTATGAAATGCTGCTGAGCAGAAACAGCCTTTTAGTCCTTTGAAAACATATTTAGCTTTATTTTATGTTTAGCCTTGGCTGTGGCATTTTGCACTATGGTAGTGATACAAAATTTCAATAGGTTGCCTTAGTTAATTGAAAAACTGACTAATTAATTTCTGTGCTCTCTTCTACTGCCTTTCCCCCCCCTCCAATAGGATTGACATGTATGTGGAAGGAATATCAGATCTGATGCATATGATTTTGATGTTTCCTTTCTCTCCACCTGATGCAAAGGAGAAAAATATTGACTTAATTAAGGACAGGGCAACTAGCAGGTACTTCCCAGTCTTTGAAAAGGTAAGTGACAGGTAGGGTGTATCTATAAAACTTCTATTTACAATTATCAAAAAGTTGCCCCAAAACAAGAACACATTTGTAGTGCAGGTCAACTCCAAATCCTCAGTTTTCTTGGCTGTCATAGAAGGGGAAATAATGCAGCACATTTTCTCTGTTTGTTGACGTGTGTTGTCAGGGCTGTGGTATTTGAACATCCACACAGCAAACAAAGCAATATGTTCTCAGCTACACAGCAAAGATTCTCACTAAAGTGAAAGCAACTATCTATGATTGATTTTTTTTTTTTACTCCTTGAAGGAATAGTTTCACACTTACGTTTTTTTTTTTTTTTTAAAGCACACCTCTCTGCTATACCTGATTTCAGCTGGAATATTTTAATTAGAAAAATGAAACAGTCCTTTGCAAATGAGTCAAAGATTAGGAGTACTTTAGAAAAATAACAGAGATTGCTGCATATCCAACTTGCAAAAACAACAAACCAAACCCATATGACTCAGGCATCTGGCAACTTCTCTCACTTTTGTAACCTTCATCTACTTTTGGTGGAAAACAATAATGAATCTGAGAGGTTCTTACGACTGTGACTGTTTATTCCCAAAGGAAGGATTTTCTCTGGTTAACTATTGTAATTCTGCATTTTTGTTACCTGGTAACAACAGTGGATGTAATTGTAAATGAAATATCTAAATGGCAATGCTAAGTTCTCCAAATTCCTCCATTATGCCTATTTCTAATTTTGTGACCCTTGTCAGTCTACTTAAGCGTGTGGTTTTGTCCCTGTTCCCAGTGCTTATCATGCACCATGGCCAAGGGGACAGCGTTTTCAGTCTGTGTATTAAAAATGTTGAGGGTTGTATTTTTTCCCACAAAATAATGAAGTGATTTAGGCTCACAGCTTCCAGCTGATAGCTCCACCCTGAAATTTCAGATGTAATTGCTGTTCAGTTCTGCATCTGTGCTGTGAGGCTGACAGCCATCATGTGTCCTGGTTTTATCTTCAGCCCATGCTCTTTTATTCTACAGGTTTTGAAACAACATGGTCAAGACTTTCTTGTGGGCAACAAATTCAGCTGGGCAGATGTTCAGCTAACTGAAGTAATTTTAGCAGTGGAGGAGAAAATACCTGCTGTGTTGTCAGAGTTTCCTCAGCTGCAGGTAAGTTTGTTACTTACTGAGCAGGCCTGTACTCAGGAGCATGAGGGCAATGCTGAAGTGGGCATCTCTCCACATAGTGTAAATCACAAGCCTGGGTTCTTCAGGCCCATGAAGACCATCACTGTCATATATTTGCTTAGCATCAAGCATTTGCTTTGCACACAAGCAAACTGATTTAGTTGGTTTGTAAGACACTGTGCTCCTGATTAACCTGAGGTATATGCCTACTCAAGATAAATTAATTTGTGTCACCCCAAAGAAGTCACTGATCTATGCTGCCCTGTTTTCATTTTCTTTCTGCCAGCAGATGCTATCAAATACCAGAAAACAAGTCTGTGATACAGGTTGACACCTGCATAAGGCTGTATATTGCCTTATACAGGTACATATTATATATTTATATGTAATATATGTTATATATATAATACATATATATTATACAGGTAAATATTATATATTATATATAAATATATAATACATACCCGTATAAGTCACTATATAAGGCAAAGTGTGCCGTTTTCTGTACTGGCTGGTATTACAATTTTGGGATCCCAGTAACCTCTTCACGTCTGCCCTCCACAGTATGACAAGAAACTCAAGCATTAAGTGTGCACTTAGCATTAAGCCACAGTTTTCTCTGGAGACACTGAAAACCCACCTGGATGCAACCCTGTGGAATGTGCTGTAGAAAATCCTGCTTTAGCAGGGGGATTGGACTAGGTGATCTCCAGAGGTCCCTTCCAACTCAGAAGCCTCCAGGCATGCAGCATGCTGGAGAGCACAATGCATCTGTAAGCCTGGGGCACAACCTGCAGGAGTCATTAAGAGCTGAGATACAGGGGACCCAAATAATTTGTGACTGGAAAAAAGTAGATAGGGTTCAGTAGTCCTCCTATGTGCCTGTAATCATGGTAATAAGGCAGTGTAGGCAATGCAAATTTGGGCTGAGGATGCTAGGTTTGAGGTCATGTTTCTTTGTGCTTACAAACTGTTATTTTGAGGGGTGCAAAGTGTTTGGCTGTATAACCATTAACAAATGAAACATCCCAGCACCAGACTATCACGGTTAGGTTTTCTGCTTGGAAATGATGAGAAAAAGAGCTTTGGGGTTTTGTTTTTTTTTTTTTTTTTTTTTTTTTTTTTTTGTTTTGTTTTTGTTTTTTTTTAAATCCTTAACACTAAGAATTTAAGTCTGAATTTAGTACGCCAGAATGAGGCATTTCAACTACAAAGTGGGAAGTAATGTGTGTCAGATTTTATCCTGCATAAAGTTTTGCAGCTCTGGTAATTCTTGCCTCTAGCTCCTATCTTCTAAGAAGGTATAATCTCCACTAGGCATGGACACAGTTCTGTTGAAGCCATGCCTTGAATTATGGAAAGATAGCTTCACTGCCAGAAGGGGAAAAGTTTCTAAAACTAGTGGTTTTTTATTTCATAACTTGCTTTTCTTGCTGCTTCTTGTATTTCTCCCTTATCCTTCCAGTGCCTGTGAGGAAGAGAAAATCACACTCATAAATCTGTCATTGTGCTCTGAAGCTTCTCTCCCTTAGCCCCATTGTTAGAAGAGGTTCTTGTGTATCTAAATCTCCAGCTGCATCAGTGAACCCTCTCTGACTGTCTGTACAATATGCCTCAGGATCCTTGACTCAGTTGCCCTAGGCCAGGCATATCTTGCCACCTGAGATGTCCAGCTCTTCCCTAATCCTAGTCCTAACCTCCAGCCACTGCTCCAGAAGGGAACAGGTCTCCCTGAGGAGCTATCTGCCAGCCCTATGGAGATGTTTTGTCTGACCTAGGCTACAATGCAGTATGAGGAGCTTCTACTGAACAACTGAGTTGAGACAAAGATGCTTCCAGACATTCAGCCACTTCACATTCACACACTCAGCCCTAGAACTGAGGGGACAGTGGGACAACAGTGGCCATGCCAGGTGCCAACAGAGCTTGGCTACTTACATTCTATAGTAAAAGTGGAAGTCATGTTAATATGTATTGTGGTTTACCCACACAGTAGTTTGCACCATCAGACCCAACAATGAAAAGAAAAAAAGTCATGGGCTGGGTTAATATATTCCTGCCTTCAAAAGTGTCCCCTGGTACTCCTGGATGTTGAATTTGTGACTTCAGTTTCCCTCAGGCAGCAGAAATCGGTTGTGTGCTCTGCCACTGCCTTCATTGGTAAGAACAGGCTTTTTGCAGCTGCTGGATCCTCCTGTTGGACAGGGGTTGGCATGGGTCTGAATGAGTGCTAGGAGCTCTTCCAGCAGTTGTGCTGTGCAGAGAGCATGGTTTGCTGCTGAAGTAGCTGGAATTTCTCTTACGTGGTCATTTTTGTTTTTCAGGCTTTTAAAGTAAGAATGACCAATATGCCTACAATTAAGAAGTTCCTGCAGCCTGGCAGCCCAAGGAAACCCCCACCAGATGATCATTATATAGAAACTGTGCTTAAGATTTTTAAGTTATAAGTGCCTTGAGACCTTCAGTAATACTGAATCCTCTACACCCCTCAAAGAACAAAACCAAACCAAAACAAAAAACCAACAAACTAAAGGAAGTAGGAAGCTCAGGAAACTAGCATTATTGTACTTAAAAATGATGATTAAAAAATAATAAAGCATTTTGATTACTCTGGCAATGTGACAGTAGGTTTGTCTTTTATTGATACAAAATATTTGACAAAACATTAAGAAGTTTCCATTAGTTTCTTCTTAATGTGATTCTTCCAGGCATCCCAAGTCCATTGTTGCCCATGCAGTGGGCACTCAAGTGAGGGGGGCACTCAAGTTTCAATATTTGTTCATGCTTCTTTCTGTGTATTTGTCTGCCATTCTGGGGGACTCAGCTGATTCCTCATCCCAGTTCTGGACCCCGAGGGCCAGCTGCATCTTTATCCCAGTATAAGCAGCAGCACCAGGCTCCATTCATTCCCTGTCTCTGAGGCCATATACACACTACTGAACTCTGTTATTTACCCAGACCTGTGTAGTCGCATCCAAATGTGGGTCCTGGCCTGGCACAGCTGTGGCTGGGAGGCAGAGGGGGAGAGCAGCAGGCATGGGGCAATCACCCCTGAGTGAGCTGCTGTCAGCTCGGTTATACAGGCAGCACCTTCCAGTGGTGCTGCCCTGGCACTGCCTCGTGTCTGGTGTGATGTTTGGAGAACTCCAAAAAAGGTTTTCCTGGGCCTGAGCTGGCACTTTGCACAGAGCGAAATATGGGCAGTCCAGGGGTGCTGCTGCTGCTGCTTCGGTGGCCCTGTGAAGCACAACCTGCCCTGGGGGGACCAGTGACACCGAGGCTGTCACAGCTCCTCCCAGCCAGAGGTGTCTGCAGGGGGGCAGGCAATTCACATTGCAGCAACAGGGCAGGTAGGAGTGGGGTCACAGAGCAGCACAGCTTTCATTAAAGGTGTAATTCAGTTGCCTAAATGTCTCTTACCAGTGGCTCAAACGGTGGTAAGCTAACTAATCATTTAGTGAGTTGTGATCACTATCTCTATCCTAAAAAAATATTTAAGTTTTCTTGGAAAGTGACTTTGGTCCAATGTGAGCACTGGAGAATGTGCCACCCATGAGACTCACGAGTCTGATGTCAGGGTCAGCTCAGGCTGAAGGGAGGAATGGACCTGCATTTCTTTCACCCTGGGCTGCTGCTGCAAATCCTGAGCCACTGGGCACAGCAGTGACAGCCACTGCAGTTGGTGTCAGCACCTGGCTCCACACCACTGGCAATCCTGTTTGGTGGTGACTACCAAAGCCTCTGGCTGCTGCAGGAGGTCTTGGAAATATCTTCTCTGGAATTGGCTCCTCACTCAGCCGGTGTGCCAGCACAGGGATCTGTGGTTGCCTGCTTCACCCTCACCAGGTGATCTGAGCCATGATTCCCCATGTGCTCCCATGTGCTCAGCTGTGTGATACCAGCCTCCTTTGTCACTCTCATCATGGGATCCCTAGGCAGTGAAAGCAGCACATCTCAAGCAGTTACTGGAAGAAGTTGCTTTTACTTTTTAGAAGTTGCACCATCTTTAAATTAAGGCCTATGGGTGAACTGGATTTTTAAAGATGTCTCCACAAAGTTTTTCTTGCAAACCTGATTATTTTTCTTTATAAATCAGTTATTTATGTATGATCTTACAAGTATTTCAGATGCTCAGTGTTTCTTGAGAATGAAGTATCGCAGAAGAAACACACAATCTGTTTTTCACTCCTGAATTTCCAACAGCTCCTGGAGGAACAGCGAACAGAGTTAAATGGCACCTCTCAGTCTTGGGCAGTGAGGACCTGCAGGCCAGATGTCATTGGCCAATGTACCTGTGTGTTGGCTGATGAAAAGAAAAGATTCTAAAAATAAGGTTTTCAGGTGTGAAATGCTATGGAAGTCCTAATATTGCCTGCCTGTCAATGGCATGATACCACCCATTCTTACATACTGACTTCTCTCCATGGGGAGAGAATCACATCAAGAAAGCGGAAAGGTCCAGGGGATGGAAGTGTGTGAGGGAAAATAGGAAATAGTCACAGGTAAGTGAGACAGTTTGGGATTTGGCAAGGAGTCACAAAGTAAGATTACAAACTAAGCCAGAGTCAGAAAGGAAGCCAACTGGAGGGAAGTAGAAGGCAATCTAAAAGCTTAGCATGGTTTTGGTTGGAGAATTATCTCTAAAAGCAATGGTAAGCAAGTGACACACTGTTCACAGCCTTCTCTTTCTCTGCCTCACAGGAAGGTAGCAGGAGCTGCTGATGTGAGCCAAAGAAATTTGTTCACAAATTTCCACAGTCACAGCATTGGTTTTGTTTGGCTTGGGCAAGGTCTTGGGATTGTTACTCAAAATGTCATGTAAGGAACTCCTGGCAAAAATACATCCTGGTAAAAAAATTCAAGCTCAGTAGCACTGAGAACTGCTGCCAGCTTCTAGGTAATCCACTTGCTCTTCAAAATATTTGGGAGCCTCTCAAATACCCAAGACAAGTGTTAAGTCAGCATGAGGATCACTGGAGAAAAGAGCATTTTCTTTCTTTCAATTTCCCTCTTTCCCCCCTGCTGATACAATAAAGCACAACAGTTTGTGTGTGCACCTATTTGCCTTGCAAGTACATTTTAAATATTGGCTCATGGTTTTGAACACAGGCCCAACCCAAATTAACATAATCTGATATGTTTTATGTAGAGGGAAAAGTTCAGAAAGCCTAGTGACAAAAAACATTTATGGTAGCACCATAAAATGCCTCTCCCCTGTAGCTAGTGCAAGAAAAAAAAAAATAACACCACAGGAGCAAAACCTGGCTTCTTATGTCCTGATCCGAGGGGTTAAGCACTTTCAGGCCTGAAGACCTTCCATTAAATCACAGTGTCCAAAATGGCCAAAAAAAAAAAAAAAAAAAAAAAAAAAATTATACTGCCTACTATAATGTAGCCACACTGGGAGATAATGTATATTATAAAAGAGAGGGTGACTGGTTTTACCTCTAGCATTCCCTGAAAACAGCATAATACTACATAACAGCAAAATACAGCCTCTATGGGAAGGACCTGAAGGAGAGAGCCCTGTACTGTAACAGTTCCACCTTTAGAGTTCAGTTAATACTACGCCACTCTGTAAAAAGAATATTTCAGATCACAGTTAAATTCAGGGTGACACTGCAGATTTTCATGCAGCACGTGTTGACCATGACTGCCTGTGATGTTCACAACAGCAATAACCAGGTAGATAAGAGAGGTAGCATGGTGCAAGGGCATTCATCAATATCAAAGGTTGATGCAGTCATCAGAAGAGAGCAGCCAGGAGAGCAGAGGGTAGACTGTCTTACTGATGCTGCTTTTCATTTTCTCTTGCATTTGTCAGCAGCAAGCATTTAAGCATCAGATTGAGGGGAATGTCTTTGAGGGAAACAAAAAAACCTCTCTCTTATAACCAGGAATTAGAATTAGTTTCTTGAAGGTAAGGGCTCTCAGGCTACATTGTGTAGAACCAGCCAAAAAGTTTTAATGGCCACTGTTCAGTCAGGACAACTGATTTAAACTGGCTGAGAAATATGGAGGAATGGGAGAGTGAAGAAAAAATTAAAGATCAAATCAAAATCACATATCCTTAGTACTTGTAGCTGATCTCGGTTATTGCCACTTTCTGTCACTATAGCCACAAAACCATAATATGATGAAGTAGATTCTCCTGCAGGGTGTAGAATCCCCAAAAGAATATTTGTCTCAAAACAGCCACTCTGACAAAGTGGACACTGTGCCCAGGTGGAGGCCTCATTCGACAGCCACCTGGACTCTGTTCTCTCAAGGAGAGACCCCCATGTGTGTAACCACCCTGATAAACAGGGCCCTATTCTCACAGGAGCAGCCCCTCCTTCAGGGGTTATCCCAATAAGCTGAACACTGTCCGTGCAAGGGGAGCTCTGTTTGATGGCCACCCTGACAGGCAGGACACTGTCCTTATTCCATAAGGGACAGGAGCAGGCAAGCTGTATCCTGCGGGGGCAGAGTGGCATCTTGCTGTATATCTCCAATAGGGTAAGAAATGTCAGTGTTGGGTTAAATCCTCTCCTGGAGATTTCTACCTCTCTCCCTTAACCACAAGGGAAAGCTGAAGGAAATGTCTTCATCTAAACTTTTAACTGCACCAGTTGAGACAGCATCCATCTACCTTTTGCTGGCTTTGGTTAGGGTGTCTGTAGCTGTAGCTCAAGAGCATAGTGAGGGTTTCCTCCTTCGTGAATTTAGACTCATTTAAAGACCAGACAACTAGACTAGATGCAGGTGTCTACAAATTTAGGTGAGATGAGTTTTCCCAAGCTGTCCATGCTGTGATTAGCTTTCATGCTTGAACTCATGTTTTCTTACCTTGCAGTCTGGATGTCAGAGCCTTTTAGGAGTAGTCACTAAACCTGGGATATCTCCTAGGGTTTATCTTGGCCAGGCCTACAAATGGTTCGTCCAGCCAAGCTACCAAAGACTCACTGCCAGGCACTTGTATGTGCTTGGAAATCTTCAGTCTCCCACATTATCCTAGATTTTGGGTCCAGTCCATCTGTCCAACAGTGTTTCCAGCAGTGGAGTTTGATCTTTTAATTTAAAAAAAGCCTGCACTAACAGCAAGTGTCAGAACTTCCAGAAGCCTGGAGAGGAAAGCAGTTACAAGCAAGCAAATAAAACACTCTTATGCAGAGTTATGTTTAATTATAAAATATGAAAAAAATATTTTAGTTGGATGTTAACAGAAAACAAAGTGAGGGCAACATCACATAACTGCAGTGGTACCAAGAGCGGGTACCACTCCTGCTGCACTTAGCGGGGTTACCTGGGGCTCTCCATGGCACCCCCTCAGGGCTGCCCATCATGCTGTGCCACATGTCACAGCAGCTGGAGGCCAGCAGACACCCTGGAATATGCACCGTGGTGTAGACACCTCTGTGTATGTGGCTGAGCCCTGCTGCAGGCTTTCGGAGGCTGGAAAGAAGAACCTGACAAAGTGTAAGAAGGGGACAGAAGGAAATAAGAAAGGAAAGAGCCTGAACCAGGAGGTGGAGGCTCCAGGCTGTGTTGCCAGTGAGTAGATCCCTTCTTTGAAGGCTGTCTGTCTTCACAAGCCTTATAGGGTACAGAGTGTTCCTTTTGGGGACTAGGCAGCTCCTAAAAGACAGGACATTGCAGTGGTGACCATTTTTAAGCTTTGCTCTTCTTAAACAATTAAGCTTATTTTACTGGCAAGCATAGAACATGCTGGTCTAAGAGGCAGCAGTGGTGGAGACTGATGGGATGAAGATCAGTTTCAGGTACATAGCATCAAAGTTTGTCTACAGGAAGAACCTGAAGGAGATAGTCCCCTGTACAACTAATTTTTTGTCTGATGGACTACCAGTTCATACAACCTCCCTGTGTAATATGAGAGGAATATCCCAGCTCAATTACATTCAGGGTGATTCAGCAAATTTTTATCGCATGTTTACCTTGCCTGCAGGTGATATCTACAACAGTATTAACAAGCTAGATTAGACAGGCAGGATGGGAGTTCATGTTTTATTGACTCTTAAAAGTCAATGGAGTTATCAGAAGAAAGCAATCACAAGTGTAGAGGGCAGTTTCACAGAATGGTCATGGTTGGAAAGGACCTGAGATCACCAAGGCCAACCATACACACACATCTTCTGATGCTGCTCTTCATTCACTATGAATTACAGATGAATCACACATTACAGATGCCTTTGGTGTGCGTTTCCACCAGGTCAAATTCAGGGAAACATTTTTGACAGAAACAGAAAAAAACCTTCTATGTGTAAGAATGAAATTCAGCAGAAAAAAAGTCCTGGAGGAATATCCCCTGTCACAAAGGAAGGGTGAGAAGCAAGGATTCAAGACGAATTTGTTGAAGTGACTTAGGCAAAGAAGTAATCTGTTAAAAGTGAAAAAAACCTTAAAATATTTAAATGAAATTCTGACTGCTATCATAGGATGTTTTTAAATCGTGAAAGCTGTTTAGCTGCTCTGATTATTTTTTAACTAGCAGGTTAAATGAGAAGAGAAGGCATGCAATTTCCTTTTGGCACGATGTTCCCAGTGATTATGACCTCTCAAGAATCTTACATTTGTGCATAGCCAGCACTAGTTAGGAATTCCTTTTCTCTAGGTGAGAAGTGTGTAAACTGAGAATTTTTTTTAAGAAGAAGGCTTTCCCATTGGCAGAGAAGTGCCTGCAGCTCTCTTTGCAGGAGGGACTACGGACCTATAAAATCTCAAGGCAAAGCTACTGAGAGCTTAGAGTGAGTCATACTGGGTAAGAGGTAAGCTTTTTGGATTTGGGACATGCATAGTGTACTTAAAACTAAGTCAGTGGATGGGTTTTATGGATTAAATACTTGTATATACTTTCTTTATTAACATGGCTATGTCCATCAAATGTTAAATTACTAATTAAGTGCTTTCTATGTGTACAGATTTACGAAAAAGAAATGTAGATCTCAGAAATGTAGAGTGCTTACTCTCGTCCACTTCTTCCTAGTGTAGAGAAGATGACATTTTATTTACATGGGGAATATGGGATTTTTAACCGTTTGCTTTTGCTGCCCTTAATGCTTCACCTTTACTGCTGACACAGTGTTAGAAATTGTGCAGTTAGTATAAACTAGGCACTGTCTGCATGTTTGCTGCTGATGGGCATGTACTTACTGGCTCTGAATGGGGGGATGACAGTGTGTTTAGAAATTGTTGCTTTAAGTTCCAGTAAAGACTTGGAATTGAACCAAACAGGTATTGCATTTTGGTTCTGTCTGTGGTAAAGGCAAGCCTAAAGTTACCAGAGACAAAATTAAATTAAATGTCTTCACGTGCTTGCCTAAAGAAATGAGATTGAGGACTGTTTTAAATGACATTGAATGCTTACAGTGGGGGGAAAAGAAATCCTTTCTGTAACTTTAAAATGGAGCTTAATGGCTACTGGAGAAAGTACAGCTAATACTGAATTTTTATTGCGTATCTGATTAAAGAGTAAACAGTATCCTGAGGTAATGCCAAAGTAAATAGAACAGCCTATCTTGCATGCCTTGCTTTTTGGTCAAAGGAGAACACTTTGGGGTGCAAATGGGTTTTGATTTGCTTATTCTCTGACAGAGGTAAATCACTCTTAGTACAGAGTTCTGCTTAACTAAACTGCACATACAGAAGATAATGTAAAGCAAAATGGTACAAGGCAGTCTCTCAATAGTCTTTCACCTGCTCTACTAATTTGATGAGAGTCTTGGACCATATATAATTGGTTTCAAATAAAACAACTTTGATCAGTGCTTGAGAAACAGCATTCTGAATCTGTATTTTTGCAAAATGTATTTTTTTAATTCCAGATAGTAGGAAATAAGGCAACAGAAACATGTCTGGGAAACCCAAGCTGCACTACTTTGATGGCCGGGGCCGAATGGAAACAATACGGTGGCTGATAGCAGCAGCTGGTGTTGAGGTTTGCCTCTGGTTTTATATTAAGAGCATGTGATAAATATCTCTTTCTACTGTTCCTTACAAAAAATGAGACTGACCAGCAGTTTCAAGCCCTGCATTTAGGGCATGGCTAACCAAGCCAACTATAATGATTTTGTTACCCTGAGCAGGGGGGCAAGTTCCCATTTCACTTCTAAGTACCATGTGTCAAACATTTATGGTAGCATCATAAATGCTTCTCCCCTGTAGCTAGTGCAAGAAAAAGAATTAACACCACAGAAGCATGGATTCTTATGTCCTGATCCGAAGGGTTCAGCACTTTCAGGCCTGAAGACCTTCAGTTAAATCTCAGTGTCCAAAATGGCCAAAAAAAAAAAAAAAAAAAAAAAAAAAAAAAAAATTATACTGCCTACTACAATGCAGCTCACACTGGGAGATAATGTATGTTGTGTATATATATATATATATATAAATATATAGAGGGTGACTGGTTTTGCCTCTAACACTCCCTGATACTAAACTAGAGAGGAAGTGTGGGGATCTGTGTTTTAAGAGCTGTGAGTTTTTGATACAGTTTTACTCAGCAGGCCAGGTTTTGTGCCTTTCAGTCACCTCAGCTTTAGCCAGAAACTTACCTACACAAACATATGAATCACAAACAAGAGAGAAGAGGATGTGACAGAGGCAAAGTTTTCAAAGGCGCCATTCCAAATCTGATACATTTTTAACAAAGTAAAGCTCCCCAAAACACAGCACATTGTGCACTCACTGTCCATGCAAAGCAGAAGCTGAGACATGCAGTGTCAGCACAACTTTACTTCTGTGTTTCCTGCAGTTTGAAGAATGCTTCCTGGAAAAAAAGGATGACCTGATAAAGTTGCAGAAGAGTAAGTTTCCTTCACTTGTTAATAATTAAATAAGTAAATACTGCTAATAACAGTTTTTCTTAGAACATCTAAATCTTACATCTCTTAAAAAGAAAGTCTAGTGTAGACTGTACACGAGGTACCACAGATGCATACTGCAGTGTGTTGGGTGGTATGAGCCACCCAGTTGCTGCATGGTCATCCTGCTCTCCTTCAGGAGTAATGACTTGATCCCCCTGCAAAAGGAAAAAAAATGTGTCCTTAACAACAGGTGGTTTCTCTGCATAAATTGTCTTACAGCAGACACAAACCTGGATGTATCTCATCAGTTACACGAGTCAAGAAATATGATTCCATAAAGCAAATACCCTGACTTACTTTTCTGATCAGTTACTGGAGGTATTTTGACTTTTTTCTTGCTAAAATAATGTTTCTACAGACCTTTAAGGAATTTATGTGTGATATTTAGCTCTTGCAGGGATCTCATGAAAACCACTCATTGTTCCCATGCCATTGTATAAAGCCAACATGGTTGTCACAAAGTTATTATGGACATTTGTATTCACAGTATATATTGACAAGATCTTAAATAGTCCAGATTTCTGTACTTACCAAAGCATGACACAAAGTGTCTCACCAGGGGTCAGATTCTTCAGTTCTCATCAGTATTTCAGGGTACTTTTCAGCAGGACTGCTGACATTTCTGCATTTGGGTGCTTCTTCATATTTCAAGGAACTTCAAGAAGCTGATTTCTATAATATTATATATGTTATTAACTTGCTACTAAGAAATGGTTTTTGGCTTTGTGGTAAGTTTTTCCCATGCCATATTTAGAAGTAAGAGTGTCAGAAATAAAAGTAAGATGGGTGGTTACTTTCCCAAACACCCACTAATGGCTCTGAGAGACTGAATATCTCCTTGTCTTGTCCTCTTTTCCCCAGGTGGATCCCTGATGTTTCAGCAAGTGCCAATGGTGGAGATCGATGGGATGAAGATGGTGCAGACAAGAGCCATTTGCAACTACATAACAGCAAAACACAACCTTTATGGGAAGGACCTGAAGGAGAGAGCCCTGTACTGTAACAGTTCCACCTTTAGAGTTCAGTTAATACTACACCACTGTGTAACAAGAATATCTCAGCTCACAGTTAAATTCAGGGTGACACTGCAGATTTTCATGCAGCACATGTTGACCATGACTGCCTGTGATGTTCAGAACAGCAGTAACCAAGTAGATAAGAGAGGTAGCATGGTGCAAGGGCATTCATCAATATCAAAGGTTGATGCAGTCATCAGAAGAGAGCAGCCAGGAGAGCAGAGGGTGGACTGTCTTACTGATGCTGCTTTTCATTTCCTCTTGCATTTGTCAGCAGCAAGCATTTAGGCATCAGATTGAGGGGAATGTCTTTGAGGGAAACAAAAAAAGCTCTTTCTAATAACCAGGAATTAGAATTAATAACTGTTTCTTGAAATATCATCCTTAGTGAAGAAAATGGTAGAGATACAACCTTTTTTGTTTTTGTTAGGCACTTCACAGCTGTCTGTCACCCACAGTTCTCCTCCTCTGCTCCCCAAAGCTACTGCACTCTGGGGGGAACTGCTTGAAGATGTGCCAGGAGCTGTTGTGCTATTCTGACCTACTGTGTTTGAACTGACCAGCTGGAACTATTCCTTTCAGAATCGATATGTATGTGGAAGGATTAATGGATCTGAACGAGCTACTCATGAGCTATCCTTACCAACCAGCAGATAAAAGGGAGCAACATCTTGCTACTATTGTGGACAAGGCCACAAACAGATACTTCCCAGTCTTTGAGAAGGTATGTGGCAAAGAGTAATTGTACTTGCTTAATTCATATTGTTTTTCTGAAACTCCATCCTGGATCTACGCAAGTAATTTTTATTGAGGGAAACAGAGAAGAAAAATTACCACTTAAGTATTTATGTCATGGTTTTGGTGGGGCTGGAATGGAGATGGAGACAGGACTCTGTCGAGGGGACAGAAGGCACCAATTGACAGGAAGCTGAACATGAGCCAACAGTGTGCCCAGGTAGCCAAGAAGGCCAGTGGCATCCTGGCCTGTATCAGGAACAGCGTGGCCAGCAGGTCCAAGGAAGTGATTCTGCCCCTGTACTCAGCGCTGGTGAGGCCACACCTCGAGTACTGTGTCCAGTTCTGGGCCCCTCAGTTTAGGAAGGAGATTGAGGTGCTGGAGCAGGTCCAAAGGAGGGCAACCAGGCTGGTGAAGGGACTCGAGCACAGATCCTATGAGGAGAGGCTGAGGGAGCTGGGGGTGTTCAGCTTGGAGAAGAGGAGGCTCAGGGGAGACCTCATCACTCTCTACAACTCCCTGAAAGGAGGTTGTAGCCAGGGGGGGGTTGATCTCTTTTCCCAGGCAACTCTCAGCAAGACAAGAGGGCACGGTCTCAAGTTGTGCCAGGGGAGGTTTAGGTTGGACATTAGAAAGAATTTCTTTATGGAGAGGGTGCTCAGACATTGGAATGGGCTGCCCAGGGAAGTAGTGGATTCTCCATCCCTGGAGATATTTAAAAAGAGACTGGATGTGGCACTCAGTGCCATGGTCTGGTAACTGCAGTGGTAGTGGACCAAGGGTTGGACTTGATGATTTCTCAGGTCCCTTCCAACCCAGACAATTCTATGATTCTATGATTCTATGAATTATCTGGGAGAGATGCAGAGGTGTAAAAACCCAGAACACACTGAGCTCTCCAAATGTCCCTGTTTCAGTCTGTATGTTTTTACACTAAGCTTTTACATTAAGTTCCCTCCTGAAGTGCAGAACCCCCCTGTAGCATACATGCTATGTAAAGCATTACAGCTCCTTCTGCAGCAAAAGGGAGGATGGATCAGCTGGATGTCAGGACCATAAGGCACTAACTACTCATGGAGAGCTCCTAACACAATATTCCCAAAGCTGAAGAGGAAACTGGTGAGAAGGAGCTGCTCACAATTTGAAAGAGTGCAGGACACTCTCACTATGCCCAGGGCTGAACTCAAGCCTCCTGTAAATTTTGTGTAGGCATTTGCAGTGATGGTTGTGTCCCACAGAGCTTAGCCTTCACCAGAGCAGTGCTGATTACCTGAGCTACAGAAGTGAGGGCTGGAGGACTACACCTGAACTGCCAGAGGGAAATGCATAAGAGAAAGGACATAAATTCTGCCTAGGATGACAGCATGGTCAGATCATTTGTTTGTACTACAGAAGTTCTTAGTGCATTTCTGTCTTTCAAGGATAACTCCATGTGGTAGATGATCTTTTTTTGAAGATATATTAAATCACACACAGAGAAAAAAAAAAAAAAAAACCAAAAAACTTCTGGTTCTCTGTTTTTAGGCTTTGAAAGGCCATGGACAAGACTTCCTTGTTGGCAACCGCTTTAGCAGGGCAGATGTGCAATTACTTGAAACCATTTTAACAACAGAAGAGTGCAAGCCTGACATACTTGACAAATTTCCGCTCTTGCAGGTAATTGAATGAACAGTTTTAATGGCCCATGAATTAAAGCAGGACCACTGATTTAAACTGGCTGGGAAATACGGAGGAGTGGGAGGGCAGAGAAAAAGTGAAAGATCAAATGTAGTGAGAACCATAAGTCCTCAGGTGTCGCCGATAATGAACCGGGAGCTTAGGCCCAGCTGTGCCCAATAATCAGGGCCTGCCCCAGCCGGAAATGGGCAGGGCTGAAGGGCAAAATAAAAGGCATGCTCCCAGAAGCAGGAGCCCAGAAGACAAGAGATGAAGACGCCTGAGGAGAGGGAGGGAAGAGAGCTCCAGAGAAGAGCTGAGTCCCCTAGAGAAGGGCTCGCCGCAACATCTGGTGGAGAATGTGGGCAACAACAGCAGCCGTGAATGCTGAGGTGAGATAAAAAGCTCTACACGACCACGTTGGTGCGGGAAGCTCTACAAAGCCTGGCTTAAATGCGGAAGGCGATATAAAGAGCTTCGAAATACGCAACCACATCAGATGGAGCCACTACGGTGGTGCGTGACGCTCTAGAAAGAGCTCCAAATATGCAACCACGAGTGAAGCTCCACAAGGCCAGGCTTAAATGCTGTAGGCGGCGTGTAGAGCTCAGAGTAGAAGCCCAGCATGGCAAGACACAACAGCCCGGAATGGCGAGCCAGGCAGGAGAGAAGAATGAGGCTCGAAAGGCGCAGCGAGTTGGCGCGCGGAACTCAATCCCGAGGAATGCTGAAGCGGAGCTCTGAGTGCGCATCAAGTCAGTGCGGTCCTGAAACGGAGCCTCCCAGGGACACACGATCAATGTGGTCCTGAAACGGAGCCTCCCAGGGACACGCGATAATGTGGTCCTGAAACGGAGCCTCCCAGGGACACGCGATAATGTGGTCCTGAAACGGAGCCTCCCAGGGACACGCGATGCGGTCCTGAAACAGAGCCCCCAGGGACACGCGACAGTGCGGTCCTGAAACGGGGCCCTAGGGACACGCGATAAGACTGGTGCACTGAATGCTCGGAGAAGCCTCTGCATGGCTAGGCATCCTGAGGTGGCGAGTACCAGCGAAAGCTGAGCTGGTGTTTTAAGACCTCATCTTCTGCTAACAGAGGCTAAAGAGCCCAAATTTTCCCTCCTCAAGAAATAGGCGAAAAAATGTTGAAAAATAATGAAATGTTTAAAAAAGTAATGAAAAATGTTGAAAATAATGAAATGTTTAAATGAAATGTTAAATTATTGAAAATATTGTGAATTAATTGTAAATTATTGAAAAAATGAAGTCTATTTTTCAACAAACAACAAAAAGGGGGGAAATGTAGTGAGAACCATAAGTCCTCAGGTGTCGCCGATAATGAACCTGGAGCTTAGGCCCAGCTGTGCCCAATAATCAGGGCCTGCCCCAGCCGGAAATGGGCAGGGCTGAAGGGCAAAATAAAAGGCATGCTCCCAGAAGCAGAAGCCCAGAAGACAAGAGATGAAGACGCCTGAGGAGAGGGAGGGAAGAGAGCTCCGGAGAAGAGCTGAGTCCCCTAGAGAAGGGCTTGCCGCAACAATCAAATGAAAATCAAATATCCTTACTACATGTAGCTGGTCTCAGATACTGATGGTTATTACCACTTTAAGTCATTATAGCCACAAAATCATAATATGATGAAGCAAATAGATTCTCCTGCAGTGTCAACCTATAATGCTACATTTAGGGCATGAAAAACATCTAAATGCCTGACATTTACCATGGTTATTATGGTCAGTGCTGTTTTTGTTTTGTTTTCTAGAGTTTTAAAGCAAGAATAAGTGATATCCCTACAATAAAGAAATTTCTGCAGCCTGGCAGCCAGAGGAAACCACCAACAAAAGAAGAAGAAGCACCTAAAATAATAAAAATTTTCTACTGAGCAGCAGCCTAAACTCTCAGAATCTCCATTTCAATGTCTTCGTGTTTGCTGAAATTTGCAAAGTGAAATTAATGAAAAAAGTGAAAAAGTTGTAGATCTCTCTTTCCTTAGCTACAGGACTAGTTTTAGCCTACTGCAAACCCTTCCAAATAAATCTACATGATCATACATGTTCAAATGGAACAGTTTCCTGACTGAGAGGCTACACTGTACAGCATAGGATGTCTTAAATCACTTCAGAGATTAGCTGAAATAAAGTCTTACCATCTGCACTCCAAACCAGTGACTAAGTCTTGCTGACACTTGAATACCTAAGGGCTCTCTGGTTCTGCTTTTCTAGCATTCTGCAGAGTTGCTGGAAGGGGAAGAGAGCTTAACCTAAACACTGGGTAGTGATCTGTTCTGGGAAACACCCCGCAAAGCCTGAAGGTTCTTGTTTGGATGACAGATTTGGAGCTTAATTTGGAGTACATGGGGACCAGAGGTCCTGCTGCACCTCTGTTGTGTCACTAAACATTTAAACTCTTGTATTAACAAAAGGTCTACTCAAGCAGCACTTTGCAGACTTGACTAAGAGATGAATGCTTGCCACCACCTGTAAAGTTGATAACTTACTGCTTGAGGAGGAGCCAGGTGGCTGTCAGGCACTAGTGAGACCTTGAAATGTAGGACTTCATGTTGGCTTTCACCACTTTACATTAAACTCAGTTAAATATAAGTCAGATATTATAATCATTTAAACCAAGCTCTGTTACTGAGAGGCTAGCAAGGCAGCTGTACACAGAAGTGTTAACGTGAATGTTATTTAAACTCCAAACCAAGTATCTAAACGCAACAGCCAGTGCCCTAAAACTAACTCAAGCTCTAGCACTGGAAGTTTTGAACTGGGCAAAATCAGGGCACTAAAACTCTTGCTAACAGTAATAGTTTCCCTGAAAGAAATGCCATGAGGCAAGAACCAGTTTTAGCCATCAAGAAAGGAAAAAACCCCCGATGTTTATCTGCCGTAGAGCAACCAGAGTTGTTGCAAAAGCTATTCCCCTCCCGTCCCACCGAAGCATTCGGGCAGAACTTGCACCTGCTGAGAGCTGTCAGGAACCGGAGCCAGAAACTTCGGCCGCGGCTGCCGACTCTCTGCTGTGCAAGCTCCGTTCCCTTCCAGCCGCTGCTCAGCCCCCGGCCTTTGGCCATGCAGCCCCCGGCACTCCGACCCGGGCAGCTCCCGCCCCTCACCCTGCTCGGGTCACTCCATCGCTGTGACCCCCACTGCCGCCTCGGGAGCCTCCAAGCTCCGCTCCACCTCCGCCCCGCTCCACCTCCACCCCGCCTGGCACCCCGCCAGCCCCGCTGCCAGCCTAGTGGAAAAAGTTGCCCCCCAAGCCCTCAGGGACGCTTGTAGGGCTCGGGGATGGAGCGTCCCCGCCCCAGCGCCTTGGGCTTCGCCTCCGCCAGCGCTGCAGGGAGCGGGGGGCGGGCAGTGGGCAGGCCGCGGGGGCACGGCCGCCTTGGGGAGGAGCGGCCGCGTCCCGGAGGGTAGTGGGACGGACGACCCGGGTAGTGAGGGCAGACCTCGGGGAACTGCCTGGGAAGAGGAGTCTCGCGGTGGTGAGGCACGTACGGAGGGTGCTGGCGGCCGAGGGGGGAGTGGGAGGGTGTCGTTGCGGGGGCCCGGAGGCGCGGAGGGGTGCGGGCGCTTTCCCGCTGCCGGAGGAAGTGGAGAGGGGGCCCGGGGTGACTTTAGGCTGCGAAGTCGGGCGTGTGGCGGCGGGACGCAGGGTCTGGCAGCTGCTCGGTGGCCTGATCGGGGAGCGGGACCGTGTGCCTCTCGGCCCCCTCTGCCGCTGAGCAACAAGCGGGCTGCCCTGCTCGCCGGAGAGTGTTTCTCGCCGCATCTGAGAGTGAAGAGAGGGTGGGCAGGGTTGGGCCGGGCCGAGCCGGGCCGGGCTGTGCTAGGCTGGGCTGGGCTGGACTGGACTGAACTGGCTGCCCCTATGTGCCAGCCCGGGTGGGGAAAGGAGCCCGGCTGCGGGGGCTGGGGGCGGCCAGCCGAGACCCCTAGCAGGAGGGGGTAAGGAGGGGTGTGGGGCTGCTCGGTCTGTAGTTCGGGAACGCGTTCTTGCGGCGCTGCTCGGGGGTGTTTCTGCGTCCTGGAGCAGGGACTCACTCCGGGCCTGGTGGGTGAGTGCAGAGATGTCTGTGTCTGTCTCTGGGTAGGATCAGCAGGGAACCTGAAGAGGAATTGGTGTTCGGAGTTCAAGTCTTAAAATCTCTTGGATCTTTGGACTCGCTCCAACACTTCTCCTAGCTCAAGTGGTGGAAGGCGCGCGTTTTGAACTAGAATTTGGCCGAGTCCCTGTTGAAACCACACGTTGGTGAGGAGTTAGCGGCTCAGGATGGTCGGGACAGGCATCCTGGGTCGATGCAGTTCAGGGGCTGTGCTGTCGGCGTTCTGGCCGACCAGCCCGGTGTGAGCTGTGCTGGAGGAACAGAGCAGTGCCGGGAACGACTTCGGGGTCCACATCGAATTAGGAAGAAAGTTGAAGATCTTGCAGCAGATTATGAGCGTGCTGTTATTTTGCGAACACAAAAGTGAGGAAAAGAACAGCAAGGAGAAAAAAGTTTGAGGCCAGGAGACACATATACTCGGTGGTAATATGTGTGATTTTATTCATCAGCAGTGCTCTTCTATAGTGCAGAGAAAACATGATATGACAAAAAGGTGGATTGTTTAAAAAAGCAAGGTACAGTAAACTAAGATCATGGTTTTGCTACCTACAGACATTGCTTACAAGACACAGCACTCTCCCATAATGGGACATCCTGGTTAAGGCCAAAAGTTAAGATGTTAGAATACATAGTCCCTTTATTAAGAGAAGGTGTCCTCCAAATTCCTTACTATCTTTTCTGGCGATGAGCCTTGCCTCATCTTTATTTTTCTGGCAGCAGGCCTTGCCTCGTTGCTATCTTTGGTTGGCCTTGCTTTGCAGCGTGGGACCTTGCCTTTTTGCTAGCTCTCAGGTCTCTCAAACTATCGAGACAGCCTTCCACACTGCTAAATTCACTTGCATAATTCTCACTGGAAGCCTGGTGCCTGAATTGTTTTGGATAAAATGGTGTGGTTTTGATTTTTAATGCAGAAATCACAGCAATAGCTATCACTCTGACAAGTGCCTGGCTTAGGTCCAAGGAAAGTCCAATGCACTAGGACATCAAGAAAGTTTCTGATTTGTTTGTGGGTCCATTTTTGCTATTCAAGAAAGATAATTTACCAACTTTGCTATTCTTTCATGACTCATTGCTTTACAAAGGGATATTCATTCCAGAGTGGTAACATCCACCAAAGTACTTTTCAACATATATGAGCGTTGAGCCTAAATCCCAGAATCATTCCTTAAGCTGTGTTTCCAAGAAAATGTGAAGTTTTTGTTACTTGCACAGAAAGGCTTGACCTACAAGGAACTGCCATGGGCAGTTATATTGATACCTGGACATTTTTCCACTGACAATTGCTCTGCTCTTCAGCTTGGCCAAGTGTTTGGGGTGCACCACTGAGCTGACACTGGCAAGCAGGGCTCTGGCTGGGCTCATTTTTATCAGCTCTACCTCTGCTTCTTGGGGAGGTGAAGGAAGTTTGCTCTTCCTGCTTATGGTAGGCTGTCCTTGTAGTGTGTTCCCCAGCCTTGATCTCACATACTGTAGGTTAGAATGCTTGTCTAGTCTGTGATGATCCAAGTTCAGTTCTCCCCTCTGATGGAGTTGAGGCCATCATCTACTTCCTGAGCACCAGGGAATAAAGTATTTTTAACGTATGGATGGAGGATTGAGAGCAGTTTCACTTGATGTAGTGTAACTCACACACTTATGGAAACAGGCATGGTGTGTAGGTCATGGTCTTTGTGTAGGGCCTGGTAAGGTAGCTGTGGTAGGAAAGTTTCTTTAAATGCCTGGTTGATGTGCACTATTGCTGGTCAGGGGTTAGGACTCTCACTAGGCTTCCAGCAGCTCTAACTGGGTGCCTGCTCTGAACTGTGAAGACATAACCAAGTCTTTATTAAAAAACAAATATTTATGTATCAGAAGAACTTTGTTACAGGGTTAGGTGCAAGCTGGGCAGGCATTTTTAAGACCTTTATTTTGGCCTGAGGCACCAGGTTTCTCCTGTGAGTCCAACCTCTAGTAGAGCAATGGCTGTTTGGTATAGGGCCTGTTGAAGATACCACCCAACACAAAGGACTTCAGTGGAGAAGGCCAGAGGTGCAGTCTCCTCTCACTGTTCTGTTGTTTCTTTGTGCCTCTTAATTGATGCCTTTGGCATTATGGCCAAAGTTTCCAGTTTGTGGCTTAATTATGTACTGTAAAGTCTATGCAAGAATAAATATTCCTGCCTGTAAATAGATAAAACCTTGGCTTAATGATGAAGCCCTCTGTTAGTCTGTGACTCTTATTAGTCTGTGTCTTATTAAATCTGCTTCGTTCTTTTGGGACCCATTAGTGATAAGGGTACAGTGTTAGCTTTGTTTCTAGCACCACACAAGCTACATCAGCTGCCAAGTTCATACTATAGCATGTGACTGTCCTTGTTAGTGAAATTTGAAAGGATGAAGTGTTTCATCCCAGTGCCAGTGTGCTGACTCCATGCCCCTGCTGCTGGGGGCATTGACCAGGCTTCATCTGCTCAATAGAGGTCATGGTCTCATTTGTTTGGTTTTAAGTTTATGGGCAAGCAGGATATAAATCCCTGTTACAGTTTAACTGTTTCTTGTAAAGTTGGAATGAGCCTTAAGTCAGTCCAAATTCTCCGTGATGGGTACATTGTGATTTGGCTAAAGGTAGAAAGACAGCTATCTAAATATGGAAGTCAACAGGCCAGGTGAAATATATGCAGGAGTATATTTTGCTGTTATAAGCTAATATTTGTAAAGTCACAGGAACACTGGGCTCTGAAATTGTTGTTGTGACAGAGGTGAAAATAACGCTGGTGTCTCTGGGTTGGTGTTCTGTTGAAGCAATTAATTTGACATAGTGCATTTTCAAGACATGTACAACATAAAGGCTGCCACAAAACCCACCACCTACTGCATAGATTGCGTCACTATAAAGTTAAAAATACATTTATTCACAAATACTCTACAATTCTGTTTTGGTTGTAAAACTTGTAAGCTGTGTTATTTTTAAAGATACGTATGTGATTTAGTAGATGCTTACTACATTCTGGCATAATTATTTTTTAAATTGCTGCATGTTCTTCTGGTAGTGTGTGTTTTCTTTTTTTCTACTAATCCACAGGAAACCTGTTTGAACAAAGCCCAAGTATGTAGGTTTCGATTTCCCTTCAGCTTTGGCATTCATCCTATTGTATTTAGTATTTTGGAGTGCAACATTGTAAATGTTAATTTAAAACGTGCTTGCTTGAAGATTATCTTCTTGAATCTATCAGGAAACAAGTACTCTGAAATCATGGCAGCAAAGCCCAAGCTGCACTACACCAATGGGAGGGGGAAGATGGAGTCCATCCGATGGCTGTTAGCAGCAGCTGGGGTTGAGGTTTGTATCTTCTTTGTAAGATGACCAGACTGATCTGTGATTAAATTAAGTGCTCTTTGGAAAGGTTTCCCAGTTACATCTGTGCATACACATGTGCACAACATGCTGTGATGCAGAATAATCAGTGGTACTATGCTTTCCCGTGTATTTATTTAATGTATTCTTTGAGTAACAGGTGCCCAGTAAAAAGATTTTAACACACAAAAGAACTGTAAAAGGTAATTTTTGAAACATACTTTAAGCTGAGATCTTAAATTGTTGCTACAGACAAAACTTTTCTGAATGCTTTTCTGTTGTCTTGTGGTTGTTCTCAGCTGAAAGACCATGCATACCACATGAAAAGTGCTTTTAGTTCTTTGGGTCAGGATCTGAGTAGGATAAATCAGCAAAGCTACCCTGAAGGCAGTGGGGGAGTTATCTAGATTAACATCAGGTGAAAGCCATCCATTAATAAGGTTTATTAATTTCTACATGCAGTTTTGGCTTGAATAGATTGTGTTGAAATTATTTTCTCAGAAACTATTTATTCTGAACTGGAAATAAAAGGCTTATTTAATGGTGCTTACTCATGAATATTGCTGACAGAGAAGCTGCAGAACATGAGTGCTGAGGAAACAAAGATCTTGTCCTTAATTAAAATGTCCTTCTTATTTAAAAAGAATGCCACCAGTGGGAAAGGAGTTGATAAATGCTGTCTAACAGAGGCATATTTTATTAAAAAGTTCTCAATATTTCACGTGGCATCAGCTGTTTCTCAGTTGAGTGATCTGGTGTCTGTTAATTGTTTGTGCAGGCAAGTAGACTGCTCTTTATCGTGAAGGAAGCTTTTTTTCTGATATGTAAAACACTGTTTATTACTGTGGGGCTGGGGACACTGTAGTCCTGGGTTATTTGCTGGAGCAGAGATGAAGAGTAGGAGTAGGGGGTCAACAGAGTTGTGAGAAGTATAGTGAATAGAGTGGAGGGGTGGAGTCTCACTTTCAGACTCCCACTTCCACATCGCCTTTGGAGTGACACAGTGTTGTTTTCTATCTTTGCTTTTCAGTTTGAGGAAGAATTCATAGAAAAAAAGGAAGACCTAGAAAAATTACGCAGTGGTGAGTCTGTAAAATGTACCCTGGATGTAAATTCACACCAATGTAACAAAAGTACAACAGGTGATATTTTTGTAAGATGATGTGACCTATGAAGAGAAGTTTTGAGAGATCTGCTTTCTTGCAAATGTCTTCATTCCTCAGAACTGGAAATGTCTTGCAATGTTAGCAGGTGTCTCTCACATTCAGTCTAGTGCTGCAGCACTCTGAGTAGGTTGCTTCTTTTTCTTCCCTAGATGGAGTTCTGATGTTCCAGCAAGTGCCCATGGTGGAGATTGATGGGATGAAGATGGTGCAGACTAGAGCCATCCTCAGCTACATAGCAGCAAAGTACAACCTCTATGGGAAAGACTTGAAGGAGAGAGCCTGGTATGGTAACAGTGCATGCTGTCTTTATTAATGCTCATCAGTAATTTTTAATATTTATGAGAAAAATATTTCTGTGAAATACCTGCATGTAAAGGTGCATGTATATCTGATAGTGCTTTATCTCTTCAGATCCAGGGACTGGGTGAATGAGCTCTGTGATTCTTAAATGATTGTTAATTGTTAACACAGTGAGAACGTTGTGGCCACTTTCAGGCTCATTTAATTTCATAGAGACCAGAAATGCATTAAGTTCCTGGGCAACTGCAAGATCTTCATACCTTAATAAAGGCTGAATATGCCCCTTTTTTCCCTTTAGGCTGGAAAACATTAGGAGAAACTATAGATGTCTGCAAAAAAAATGAAGTTTAAGTGTTCTAATTTCCTTTTTTCCGAATGTAAAGAATCTTTCATATCTGATTTAAGAAAGGCATGTTCAGTGGCTGAATGGTACTGAAAGTTAAACTGATATTCCTATTATTACTTTACTAGGTAAGCTGTGGATACTTTACATTATCATAATTCAAGGGCTAATGCAAAAGCAAAAATCCCTGTTTACTCTTTATTTTTAAAAAAGTAGTAGGTGACTACTGCTCAGTAGGTAGTCACCTAGGTGACTACTGCTTACTGTAAAGAGTTTATTCTGTGATAATAGAGGGGCAACTCCAGAGACTGGAGAGATTATTATGGACTGGCAATTGGCAGCCATTTGTTGCTGGGATCCTTTCACGAGTGAACCTCAGGACTGTATTTTTTTTCTCTAGCATTGTTTGCATATGCAGTCTTTTCTCCCACAGGATAGGCAAACAGGTTAGCAATGGAAATCAGTGTGAACTCCACTTAAAATACATTATTTGCAGACTGTGCACCTGTTCATAAAGATCTGTACTTAGAAAAAAAACTCACCTGGAATCAAAGTGGAAGAACAAGAAAACAAACTAGTGTCTTACGTTACACTCACCAATAAGCATTTTACTGTGTGATCACTTCAGCACTGTATTTCAGGAAAATAATAAAAGTGGAATTTTTAATTTAACATTTACCATTTGAAATGTTTGTTTCAGGATTGATATGTACGTGGAGGGAACAACAGACTTGATGGGAATGATCATGTATCTCCCTTTTCAAGCAGCTGACACAAAGGAAAAGAATTTAGCCTTAATCATTGAACGAGCTACAAACAGATACTTTCCTGTTTATGAAAAGGTAAGTGATAACTCACCAGTAGTCCAACAAGACAGTAAAGTGGGGTAGAAGTTCCAATACTCTCTATTCCCCTTGTTTCACACAGCCACTTTCCAGAAGGCAAGTGACAGTATAGCTCTGGAACTGTATGATGGAGACAGTATTGAGCACTGTGAAAAGACTCCTCAAAGAGCAGATTCTACTTTTTAAATCTAGTGTAGTTGCCGATAGGTCCTACCATTTTGCATGAATGCAACATTTAAATACCTCTGCCAGCCTTCAGAACTTATTGCCCAAAGGTCTACATACTCTTGTTGTTCAAAATTAAATATAATTGTGCTTTGTAGTAAAGGACCTAACTCTGACATCTTTCTCCAATTCACTGCTTAAATTATTACACTTAGAGACTATTACTTTCTTTTTCTGAATTGGTATTTGGGTGTCCTTACTTGTACACAAAGAGGCTCTACAAACAACATGGTTCTAGCTTAAAAGCATGAAGCAATTATTTACTGGCTAGCATGCACTAAAGAGTTAGCCTCTAATGAACTGTGAGGGAAGGCATTGATATTCTTGTCAGTCCCATATAGCATGTGAAGAGCCTTTCTTGGCTAGGCAGGGGTTGGTCAGGAGTGGATGGGCTGTTCTTTGCTTCTCCCTGGAACACAGCCTGGATGTTACAAAGCTCCCATTTTCTATTGACCTGCTCTTTGTTCTGTTGTTTTGGTTTTCCCTTTCAGATATTTACAAATTTTTTAGTGTTAACATTTTTCTGTTTTAATTGAGCCAACTGTGATCTTCATCTCATTGTCCTACTCCTGGTTTTAACTTCAGTTTTTGTACGTTGCATGGCTGTTCCACATAAGCTTTCCAAGAGCACTTTTTCACAGCACAGCACAGCCAAGGGTACAAAGCTGTGTTGTTTCAGAGCTGATCTGGGTTTCTAGCTTGAATCTTTGGTTCACAGCAGCTGAAGTCCATTAAAAAATACAGGACTTGGTGTAATATCATGTGCCTCTTCATCAGAGCCTTACATTGCACAAGCAAAACCCACAGAAGCTGCCTTTTGAAAACAAAATTGTACATAAAGGACACAAGCTAGAACTCCTGTTATCACAGGGCATATAGGTCCACTGCCATAGCAATGGGTGGCTCTGCTGAGAGAGATTGATTGAACAAATTAATCTTAAAAAAGATTTAAAGTCTGAAAACAGAAGTATTTAAGTTATTAAAAAATAAAGCAAACTTAGACACCAGTATTCTCTGAGGCTGTGGCCAGGTGGCATAAACAATTGTTACAGTATGTTTCAGTACATATGCTCACTGGAGGAAAGTCTTTAAAATAATCCTTGTTCACTTAGCATGAAGTCACTGCTAAACATTTCCGTGATTTTTGGCCTAGATCATTTTCTTAGAATGAGTAATAATTTTCCTCTGTACTATCTGTTTACAGTGTCCATTGATTCAGCTTAGCAGGACGTGCAGTCCATGTGCTATGCAATCCTAGCAGAGAATATCCCTAGCTATGAGTGTCTGCTTTACACACTCAGCAGCCAGTTAGTTAGAGTGGCAGAAGATAACATAAAGCACTGCAGGCAATCCTGTTCTGATGCTCTGTTGGGAGTTTCCTTATGGATTTGATAGACAAACTGTGGTAGAGAAGTCTAAGAAATAACAACATGAGTTGGTAGATGGGACTGGAGAAGGAATCAGCTTCTGAAGCCACAGACTGACATTCTAATTTTCATGCATATTTGTTAGTGGTTCAAGTGTAACTTTAGAGTAGCTAAGGGGCAGACGTGTTTTCTGCTCCTGATTCTGTTACAAGGGAACAGAATTTTCTACTTTAGGAAGAAAGTAGACTGGGAGAGCTGGTAACTACTCTGAAGCTGTGCTGCAATGTTCACCACAGCTTATCTGTTCCAGCTGCTGCTGGTAGCTTTGGCAGGCTGTGATTCTTGCAGTTTGCCATGAAAAAATCCTTCTGTATAGGATGAAGGATGGAAAGGCTGTGTTCCTTCATTCCTGATCTCCTTCTAACTATAACCAGCAATCTCAAATTTTGCTGAAACATCTGGGAATTCACTTTACTTTTTTTTTTTTTTTTAATTTTTTTTTCCCCCAAAGTACACTACAGGTAAACTGTTGTCGTGACTACCTCTTGCAATATATTTGGTCGTTTTTCTTGTCTATGATATAAGTCTTCCCTATGGAATTGACCTTGATACAGCTACTTGGTATAGTAGGTTAGAGTCATCAAAGCATGAGTTCTGATTTAGGTTTTTGCTGTGAGAATACCTATCACTTTCTAACTTTACAGACTCTTGCATGGATTTGCAGTGCTGTGTATTGTTGTAGAAATCTGTCTGTAATGAAATATCTAGATAAAGTTGATACATCCTCTATGACTTTTCTTACTTGTTAATATTTTGCAGGCCTTAAAAGACCATGGACATGATTATCTTGTTGGCAACAAATTAAGTTGGGCAGATGTCCATCTGCTGGAAGCCATTTTAATGGCAGAAGAATGTAAGCCTGATATACTGTCTGCATTCCCTCTGCTACAGGTTAGTAATAACCTGATCTCAATATGGAGTGTAACATACAAATGTCACTGCCCAGTTTTAAAAAGCTGATTCATTTTCAAATCTTTGGGACCATCATGCTATGTTACTGACAGTTCTCTGGTCTACATCTGTTCACTACAACCAGAAGAGACATACACTGCCTTGACTCCAGAGCTGCTGGGCACTCCCTTTTCTCCAGCTCTGTTCTTCCTAGCTGTTCTCAGCTGTCAGAAAGTCACTTACTGGCTCTACCCATTTTGTGCTGTCACTGGTACTTTCAAACATAGACGTGAGCTTTCTGAGGGGATGGCTGTTGTGTCTGCAGTTCCTGTCCTGGTTTTGCTAGCAAAATTATATTTTGAAGAAAACCTATACAAGAGCTGCTAAGTTCCTTACCTCTTGACTTCCATTGTGCTTTGCGCTGAGATATTCCTGTCCTTACCTCTTCTTTTTTGCCCAAGTACATCTGCAGGATTCAGACTGGGTTTTGCTTTTTCTTTTTTTCTTCCACCTTTATGAGATGAATCTTAACTCTTTAATATTGTTTTCCCACCTCCATCTGGGAAACTAAGGTAAACTTCATAGCACCAGCATTGCAGATCCAAATATTCACACCTGCATTTTCCAAAATGGCTAATAGGTTGTAGGTGCTTGTGAATTTTTGGTTTGTTTTATTTTGGTTTTTAAATAAGAAAAGCTTGAGTGCTGAGCTGGCTGTAAGGAGATGCTACGTTTCTCTATTTAATAAGTATGTCTGACAAGTAAAAATCCAAGTCACCTGATTTTTAATCTATAAAGGATAGAATTGTAATTTCCTGACTCTCATTTGTTTTACTGATGCTTCCTACAGGCTTTTAAAGGAAGAATAAGCAACATTCCAACAATCAAAAAATTCTTGCAGCCTGGAAGCCAGAGGAAGCCACCAACAGATGAGAAGTTTGTTGCCGTTGTGAGGAAAATATTCAATATCTAATAATTTGGCTGCTGAAGATAACACTGTGCCTTATGAGTGTAGACTGCATAGATTATTCTGTAGCTTGGATTTATAGCCAGTCATGTGGTAATCATTGAAATAAGAGTACACTTTTAAATTAGATAGAGTAAGAGGCTGATTTGGACCTGTTAGGTCAAGAAGATGGTATTTTGTGGAGCAACTATATGAAATAAAACATGCTGATACTTTGTGTTTGTCTAATTACAGTACATGCCTGGTAGGATAAAATGTTAAAATGTTTCAGCTGTGGCTTGCAGAGTACTGTTGAGACACCCCCCTTTCCCTGCTTTATAAACTGCAGGAGAGAAGAGGCACTCCATAAAGATGGGGAAGTTATTTAAAATCAGGCCTAGAATCTTCTGGCTTTGCTCCCTAGGTGGTTTCCTAGATCAAAGTTCACTGTCCCCCTACTTTATTTCACTGCTGTTTCTCTACTTTCAGAGCTGCAGTTTAAAGATAAATAAATATTTTTAAAATACAAAAAATTAAAACTCACGATCCTCCTAAGTTTATGAGCAATAGTAAGATGCTTGTTTATCCCTGTATCAATCCCTTAGAAGAGATTTTGTTCACTGGAAGATCAAAGTACATGTGTTTAATTAGCCTGATGTGATTTTTGTCCACTGAAACCACTTGTTCCCTTGGTGTTCTTTTTGGTTGCTTGGCCAAGGTGAGGAAAATGCCACTTGATTGGGTTTTTTTTTTTTAAGTTTTACCTTCTCTAGTCACTTCCCAAGCAATTGTACGGAGAACTGTACTGTCTGCTTATCTTTTCAGTAAAAGAGTTTTAATCTCAACAGTGCTTAAAGCATTCACTACCATTTCAGATTCTTTACCTGGATTTCATAGCCATCCCTGTCCTCAGTCCCACAGGGATATGTTTGACTTGGTGATAACACAACTTGTTTGGGCTGCTCAGGAACTTCAGCAGAAGTTTCTGGATGACTGTTGGGTCTCAGAGGCTAGGCCCAAACTTCCCCTGTGGAGTAATTTGGAGAATGCACAGAAGTCTCAACTCCAGACATGCTCAAAAATAGGCAGTCATCTTACTGCTTTTAACCTTGCCTACAGTACAGATATCTAAATCAGCATTGGTGAGTCAAGTCTGTTACAGTACATGGCAGCTCAGTTCCACTGATGTGCCTTGAAATTTCTACTTCAGAATGAAATGAACCACAACTTACATGTCCAGCTGTCCTTCCAATCTGAAATCTGTAACACAGCACCTCAGTCACCTGAAAGCCTGACAGCAGGACCTGGAGATGACTGATACCAACAACACTTGCTAGCAAAAGATACCAGTTGATGGTCGTGTTCTGGGGATGGTTGGGGATTTTTATTTTTTTTTTTTTTTGTCGTTTGTTCCTTAAACATCTAAGCTGCTACAACACCTTGTCACCACCTAAGCCCTGCCAAGAATATGCCTGGTATTCCACCAGTGCAGCACTGAGATCTGATCTATGATAGCCCTCATAAGCAAGCTTATTAAAAAGAAGCAAAATTTCTGTTTTTCTTCAATAGTGTTGTTGCTCATACTCAGTTTCCTCATCTGTACCAGAAGACAATCTTAGCCAAGCTTTCAGACCCAGAGAGAAATTAATTAGTTCTATGCAAACCAAAGCAACCTCAGTCCCTGACTGAATACTCTCCTTTGCTTATGGGGAGGATTTCAGCAAGCTCATGTGAATGACCACACTGGCAAACCTGTATAAAAAAAGAGTACTGAGACAGAGAGTTTAGAATCTGTTGGTGCAAGATGCAACCTTCCTCAGCTGTGGTTCATGCCCATGTGAATTTGCAGCATGGTAAATGTTTTAAATGGGTAGTGAGTACACAGCAGATCAGCAGGCTCATTAACAACGTGGCTCAGGAGTTCATATAAAATGTTCAAAGCTTCTCAGTTTTTTTATGTTTTATTTGAACACTGATAATAGCTTTTACATTTAGAAAAAGTGGAACAGGAGATGTGTCTAAAAGAATGGTGGTATTCTAGTGCAATGCAGTACAGGCCCATGCCTTTATTGATTAGTAATTAATGATATGATTCATATTGATTAGTCTCAGAAGCTACAAAATTATGGTTCAATACAGTATACCTTTTTAGCATAAACATATTTATATACATTCTCTCGATACACTGCAAGACTATGTTTATTTCTTGGGGTGCTCAGCACCCCTGAAAAATACCAAACTTAGGGAGAAAGCTTGAGTTACCAGACTACTTAAACAGAAGCAGATCAAAATATATCCTCAACAAAACACTTGGTTTTGTTTTTTTAAAAAAGCTTGCAAAATACCAGTAAATGTCAATAATCAAATTACAGGTACAGATCTTTTACAGAAAACATAAATGCAATATAAGACTTTTGCTCAAACTTGTCTTTCAAGTCTGGAGAGGTCTGTTTGTTCGGTGGGCATGGCAGTTGTAATTTGGTTCTTCAGTTGCTTAATTCTCCTACAGCAGCATAAAAACAAGCCTCAAAATCATCAAAAGGCTGCAAAAAAAAAAAAAAAAAACAAAAAACAAACCAAAAAAGAACAGAAAACATAAATATCATGGTGCATGGAAAAAGACACTTGAAAGTCATCATTACATAACAACACATTCATAATACCTGACATTCTAGTAATCAGCCTTTCAAAACAGCTACATCTACAGCCTCAGTGTCTGCTAAAACACAGTCCACCCAGGCTTGAAAATGCTAAATGGCATTTTCCAGCTTAAGTCCTGTTTCTTAAATTTTGCAGCTTGCATCTGATTTTGGTCTTCCTGTATGTAATTGGATTTAAATAGCTGATGGTGCTCTATTAAGTCTGGTAATACCAAAGCAATGGTTATTACTCCTTCAGAAGGTGGAGATTTTGACTTACAGGTGCAAAATATTTTGAGTTACAGACTTACTGAGAAAAAAAGTCCCAACTTACTCCACAATTTAATTTCAAGTAGTATAGGAAGTATAGAAAAAATCATTTTTTCAGAATGCCATTATAAACAGCAGCAATAAAGCAGTCAGAATAGTTAGAAACATTGTAATTTGCAGTAATACTGACCCAGACTCTTGGTTCAGGTAAAAAATATTCTCGTTATCAAAAGTGCTGAGCTTCCAGTAGTTTTGAATGCAGCACTTCTAAACCTGTTGGTCCTTTTTAAGATGGCTGTTGTATGAAATTAGATGACTAATTTTATGCATATGTGTTTGAGAATGCTGAGGCTTATGCCAGGTTCTTCCAAGAGCCTTATCAATATGCATTAGTATTTAATTGCAGATAACTCTTTGCTGAGAAAGTCACTCCATATCAGATGTACCCACCTAGAGAGATGAAAAAGCTGTCCATTGGGAACAGGACTGTGACCTCCAAACCAATTTTACTTAAACTGTACAGTTTGCTGGATTACAGTATCTTCCACTGATACTGGTTTGAATCAAATGTCAAATGGCAACTATATGAAAATCACTGAAATCTTTACATTAAGATTCTCAATATATGTTTACCTCAGGCATGCTACTAGTCCAGCTGGCATTAATTTCTTGGACCTCTTGAACCTCATTCCCATTATAATGGTCAAAAGAAAAGCTGAAACTGTAAAAGACAAAATAAAGTATTTATGTTCTCACTTCTCCCAGTGAACCATTCAGAAACATGGAGAGATAATCAAAGGTCGTTGCTACGTTTTCCTTTGAACTGCAATTTAATATAACACTAGATCACAGATAAGGTCTATAAAGACATTCTTGCTTTTCCAGATTACACTGCTATGATTTCTCTCATCTACAAGTATGGTTTCCAGATGCAGCAAAATGCTAATCTCTGTTCTACAGGTAGAACCTTCATCATAACAGTGACATGTATGCTGAAGTACAAGAATAGCATCTCAAATCCCACCACCCTAGATTATTGCAGAGGTTTTCTTACTATTCAAGAAGTCAGAGTATCCAGCTTCGTCTGTTTTGGTTTTAGAATGCTAGTTCTTTATTTGCTGAGCCTTAAAAACTGGACTGAAGGACTGGCCACCTGTTTTCAGTACAGAATATGGCTGTCAACATGTCCTTCACCATAAGCACAACTTCCTTTGTTTCACTGTGCTATCAGAGAACTTTTCAGTGACAAGAAGTGGGCTTTATCACTCTTGAAGACAAAGTAATGGGAGTTACACAAACTTCTTCCCTTTTTTTATGGAGCAGTTAAACCATCTTGCTAATCCTCTTTAAACTGCACTGTCTGCTCCTGTGTACAGTTGCATGCTCCCAGGTGTCAAGAATTAGTTTTAAACTCACTCCAGCTTTATAAAACAAGCTCTGACAGTTAAAGGCATCTTACAAAACTCTGCCATGTACATTTATTAAAGATACCCTGCAAAAACACTATTATGCTCCATTATCCATTGCTCTTATTTTCTGGTCCCATAACCTTGATCCTCTCAGGAATGTCTGAAGAGCAGACTGTTCCACAGTATGTGTCTTACTAGAGCCCTGAGTATATTTACAATTACAAGCTACAATGCGTATTCAGTCTGAAATTTTTTTTTTTTTTTTTTTTTTGTTATTAGTAACTGGCTTTGCACATGTGCCAGTGAGTTTATAAGACATTAAACTTTAAGACTTTTCAGAAAGTCTTTTTTTCACAAGTGCTACATGTTCACTATTTCACCTTGTATCAGTCATATAAATTCAATAAATCAAGCCCAATTCAATTCAGTAAATAAGATCCAGAACAGAAACCAATCAGGTGCACCAACTTGCACTCTGAATAGCATTAACTGTTGCATAATGAATCTGAATTTCTACACCTACTCCAAACATGTAAAGTACTCAAGAAAGTGCAGAGTTAATTTCAGGGGGTTTGGGAGAATGCCTGAAAGAATAACATATAAAAGATCCAAGGAGATTTGTCTGGGGTATCTGAATGCTAAATACTCTTTGTATGTAGGACAAGTTACAAGAAACCTGCTATTAGTCATCTTGTACTAAATCATTACCTGTATTATTACAGGAGACTCTTGTGTAGGTAATAAACACTATTGATAATTATGGCTTTGAAGGGAGTTTATTATTAATTTTTTTTTCAGATTTCCTGACCCTTTAAAAGGCTGCTTCATTTTACACAGCAATTTACTCTACTGGTTTCTAAGTGGTCACTTTCTTCCACTTTCTTCTTAATTTTCTTCTTTCATTTGTGCTCTAATTGCTTTTGGTACTTCAGCAGGTTAGGCATAAGTGAAATCACATTTATTACAAAAAGCCTTTAGTATTCTGAAAGTAGCAGATACAATAACCACCAAAGGTTTTTCAGATTAGTGGAAATCCTGTATTAGTTCTTTCAAAACCAGCAAATTAGGAAACAGGCAACATTTACTAAAGTTTTAACTAGTCTTCTCTTCCACTAATTCTGTATCCAAATTAGTGATTGAATTGACCCACAAAAGTACAATACCATATGCTACTTTAAAGCATGTCACACTGGATGATTACAGACTTACACATATTTAAGGCTATATCTTAATTAAAAAAAAAGTTTTTGTTCTTGTTTTTGTTAACAGTGGGATAACTTAATCTGAACAAGGTCATGGTGACAAAACTGGAATATACAATTAAAGGAGCCATCAAAGAGCAAATCAGATATGCCATTACCATCTTTATTAAAGAACTCAGTGCAAATATGTTTTGCTAACAATGCTATTCAACATTCTTGAATATTCTTGAATTCAATATTCTTGAAGTTTTTATGACTGTGGCTAGTGTAAAGCACAAAACCAACATAAACACTGTACCATAAATTCTAACTAAATTCAGAAAAAGGAAGCATTTAGTCACATAATCCAGATTAAAGGTATTTTAAATACATTTCTATATGTGAAACCACAGTCATCATTGCTAAAACCATACATGAGCCAAGCTGCAAATATCTCTTATTGGAAATCAATTGTTTAAGCTTACCAACATAACCTGTAAGAGACTATCTAGTTCCTTGCCTCCACAAGGGTTTCATGGCAAACTAGCTAACATGCTAATTCCTCCATTGTTTGTATCCTGTCTTTCTTAACAGCAAAGGAGAACCACTAAGTAAAACTATTTGTTTCACTGGGAGCTGAGAATACATTCCATTACGCAAGACTTGATTGATCCCACACCTACTTCTTAAATTGCATTATAAGCTGTAGCTCTAATGATTTTCTTTCAGTTCTCTCATGTTTCTCAGCTGGATTTCATAATATTTACTCTGTTAGGCAACCATCTAATAAAAGAAGTACTGCCAGGTGCTAACATACTTGCTGGCTTTGTGTGAATGACCTGCCTTACCGTGCTAACAGTTCCATGTATAAACTCTTGGATATTGCAAGCTAAATTGAAGTGCCTATTAAAAAAATAATATTCAAACTAAAGCAATGCTCAAAGATTACTATTAGAGAGACTTCTACATGCAATTCAGGAAACTGTTTGGTCTTGCTTTGGGGTTTTTTTGCTTACTGTTATAAAACACTTACACAATGATATCTTCACATTTCTTGGATCACGTGTTACGCAGTAAGCCCCATAACCAGCCACAGAACCAAAGGTGAGACCAGCAGCTAAAGAGATTTTACTACCTGCAATAAATCATTCAAGGGTTATTTTTCAATACAATGTCTTTACGTTCAATTTGTATACAGTTCTCTCTCCACACAGTATTATCCAAGTATTTTAAAAATACAACTGATTTTGCCACCGGGCTCACCCAGTGTGAACAGTGAGGTATTAAATCTGTAACTGAGTCATTCTTTTGCATGGCATTAGGGGTAAATTTTGCCACAAAGCTTTGTCACAAAGACCGACCAGCTATTAAAAAGAGAACAAGAGAATGGGATAGTCAGTGGGTGCAGCTGCGTAGTAACAAAACAAACAAACAAAAAAAAACAAACCAGCAAATATTTCAGAAAGTCAGATATAAAGCCATGTCTATAGGAACAAAGCATGGGGCACGCTGCCCAGGGAAACCCTAAATCAGAAGAATAGGGTTGGGTAATGGCCACAGGGGGGAAGGAGGAGGCACTGCCGGGAGGAGCACTTCGTGGGAGAGCTGTCAGGGAGCAGCAGCGAGATCCTGCCTGCCTGTCCTCGGTACCAGCACGACCTCTGCCGGGATGCTGTCCTTAGCTCGGGCAGGGAGCTGCTGGCTGGAATGACTGCAAAGCTGACTGAAATCTGCAAAATGGCCTTTATATACAACAACCTAAAACCCGTCTGATTTTCTTCGAATAAAAATGCATAATTCCAACATTAATGAGATAATTACCATCTCAGCATACACAAGTACAGGGTTTTCCTTCCAGTGTGCATCTGGAAATCTCAAAAATGAAGCCAGGATACCTCCACAGAAAACAAGCTTTAATCAAAGATAATCTGCTGTTCTCAACATAGGAATGATTAAAGGAAATGAGAAGGCTCAAAACACACTGAGGGTCAAAAATAACATGACAGTTCTTTTTTGCCCTGAAAACAAACTCATCAGTTAGATTAAAAGAAATAAGTAACCACTTCAGTGCCTAAGCTGACCAAAGCACAACTCATGAGACTCAGCTCATTTATAGCAGTGCAGGATGGATGTAAGATGCAATTGTGTTTATTTAAGCAAAGTTTTAGAGTCCCTCATACGTTATTTTATATATATATATATATATACAAAGTGGAGTGGAGTGGAAACTCAAAATGCTTCATTTCCAAATCCTGGTGTCTCAGTATTTACCTTTCCGAGTGTAAGCTACAACACCTCCAACAGCCAGCAAGGCAGCGTATGCAAAACCAACCCAGTCAATAGCCATGGTCCCAGCTCTGCAGGGGAAAACACATTGCAATTGAAGACAAAGTTCCTTCCTCCTGGTAAGAAAGTATCATTACTTAATGTGTTACAAATAACACCATACTCTTGTAAGTCATGTTTGACTACTGTGTCATTCAAAAGGTGAAGGTGTATCATTGGCTATTTTATCTTCCTTATACCTCAGTATCTAGGTGTTTCCATTAGGGGAAACTGGTATTTTGGGGATGTACGTGGAATGCATTTTTCCAGTCAAAAATACATATATGCAAGCTGTCTTTATTATTTAGTCAGTTGTTATATCATCCAGTGAGAAGCTCCTACCTGAGAGGAGAATTTGGGAAAAGGAGACTCATGGGTTGAAATAGAAACAGATTTAATAAAACATTAATAAAAACTAATAAAAACTGCTAAAGACTGTGATCGCTGTGGAAACCCACATACCATGGCTGGCCACAAATTGTAACTGTGTCTTACCAACTTTGTTCTCATGATCAGGTGCTGCAGTCTTCTCAAAAATGCAGCTTCCTCAAAAAGAGAACAGATTCTGTGATTCTACACCAGCAAAACCAGAGCACATCAAAACCCCTGAGAGCACCCAGAGCTGCTCTCTGCATTTTTTTCATCTTTTTTTTCCTCTTATGCTGTGGACACAGACAGGTCTTCTGAGTGCACTGATTAGTGCCCTTTCAACCCGGCTGTACTTGGTGCACTTCAAATGTAGTGTCATAGGCCCTGCAACACCAAGGGCCAAAGTCTTCAAAACTTAAAACACAATCTGCTACAGTCTACCCCAAGGTTGCAAACAGAAACCGAGGCCATGGTCAGGAAGCTGCTTACAAATGCTTTCTCCTATGTCTTTGCCCCTTTTGTTTCACCTGTAGATTTTGATGCATTGCCCGAGATTAGGCTTCTGTCCTCAAAAAAACATTTGAGTTGCTGTTGTAATGCTGATCCCTACTTCCCTGGCTCTGCTTTGAAGAGACATGAGTGGCAGTGGTTTGCAGCCCAACATTCCAGCAGCATCGCGGGGCCTCTTTCCCACCAGCAGGTGGGATGCACCTTTCCCCTCCTTCTCCCAAATTCAGTGTATACTTAATTAAAAGCACCTTTATTTTTACCGCAGCGGCTGTGTCTTTGATCACAGTGCTAAAGGGGTGGCAGCAAAGAGCACACAAGACCTCATTTCATGTCAAGCCTTTGGTATTAAGGTGAGGAGCTCAGACACGTCCCGCCAACTGCAAGCCCCCCCGAGGAGACAGATGGTTTTAGGGGCCCTCGGCACCCCCAAAAACGAGGTCTGCAGAGGTCGGGGCCAGGCTCAAAGCGCGGCCTCTGACCCACCCGGCCTCCGCGGCCTAGCCAGGCGGCCCGAGGCCGAGCACAGCCGCCCACCTACCCAGGTGGGAGGGTATGTGGGGGTTTTGGACTTCCACCCCCTGCCCCGGCCCGCCGGGCCCGCGTCGCCCTCAGCCCGCCTCTCCCCACGCTTCCCCCGCCTCCGCTCGGCGCAGCCCCGCGCTCAGCTTCCTCCTTGCCGCAGCCCCCTCTATAGCCATGGTGGGTGGGGATGGGGGCCCCTCCGGTCTCCCCGCAGGACGCTCGCTCTCAGCTGCCCCCACCACCCCTCCAGCCCCCCGGGACACCCTGCCCCCGCCCCGCCGTACCCCGCCCCGCCGTACCTCGTCCCGCCGCACCGCCCCGCTGCCCTCCGACCTCCCCCGGCCCCGCCTCCCGCGCCCGGCGGGCACCGTGAGGCGGCGTTGAGGCTGCGTTGCGGTCCCCCTGAGCTTCTGGCAGGCGCCCCGGCGCCCCCTCCTTGGCTTTTGCTTCTCGGTAGAGGGAGAGGTGGGCGGCGGGCGCCACCATGGCGGCGCCGGGCCGGGCATGGGCCCTCTGCCACACAGGGAGAAGTTTGCGGGGGGGCGGGGAGCGGCGCGGCGCTCGGCTGAGACGGGCGGCGGGGAGACACGAGTGGGTCGGCACCGGGCACCGGGGCTTTGTGCGGTGTTTGTCGGGACCGCGCAGCGACGGGGCGCAGCTCTGTTCTCAAGTTTCTCTCCTCGTTCTGCCCTCAGGCCGATCGTCTGCCAGAGCTTCACGGTCAATGGAAAGATTCGTAGCTTCTTTTAGCCTTTTTAGCCTAAAAAAACCCCTGCCCAGCGATGTTGGGGATGGAAAAACTCATGAATGAGAAGGGGTCACGCCTGCAGAGCCACTAGACCCCCAAGGGCACACATCTCTCGTAGCCCTGTCCAGGGGCTGGAGCCAGGGCCTCCTGGCAGCACCACCCCAGGGGCACCCTGCGACCCAGCACCAGGGCCCCCTCTGCCCCTCTCACAGGGCACTCCTCTGTTTCTCCTCACTCACATATTTGAAACTTGGATGAAGTCAGACGAGCTGACACACAGCCCCAGCCCCGGTGCTACCTGTTCATTGGGAGGAACCAACAGTCCCAAGGCCCAAGACTCAGGTCCTGCACGCGTAGCTGATTTACAGAACTTGTGCTTATCTTAACATGTTGATTTCTTGTCTGCTAGCCCTGTTTGCTGGAGCTATTCCACTAGAGTTATTTTTGTCCTTACTTTAAGATGTTACCCTCTGCAGTGTTTCTTTAGCTTTCAAGTGAGCTGTTTTTGAGCAGCACGGGACGTGTTGTGCAGCAGTGATTCAGGGGTGCCTGCCTGTGACATTCCCCACGCTTCCCTTGTTCCCACGAACCGATGAGCCTAAACGTGGCCACAACAGGGAAAGACACACAATGCCGTGTTGACTTGGATACCTGCCTTCTTCAGGGGTCATTTGAACATCCCTGCCAAAATCTTGTGTTTCCTTTAGATTTCTTTGCTTAAAGGTGTGGGAGTTTTCCGCTCCAAAGAGCTTGCTGGAAAGTGAATCAGTGTTCTCACTAGGGCTAACATATTTAATTTCCACTCCTAACATGTATTTGTAACATGTTCCATTTGTTTTTTCTGTTAGCATTTAACTCCTGTGACACAAACCCACTCAATGTGAGCTGTCCAAGTCTCTCTGCTAGGTGGAAAAGACGTGTTCTTATCTCACTAGTGTCTGTAGGAAGGAAGACTGAAAGTACAGCAATTTTGGAAAACAAACACAGGACACTTGAGGGCAGGATGGTTCCAAAATACAAACAAAAATTAGATTCATAAGATGAAATCCAGAAATCTTGGATTTCTTTATGCAGCATTCTGAAACTTGCAGATCTTGAAAAGCATAGTAAAATAAACAGTGGATTAAACGAAGCAAAACCATACGATTCTGTTTGAGAGGGCTCCAAGATGGAACAAATGCAAAGTCTTTTGGCATCTCTAGGATAACAGCCAGTTGTGGTTACTGATTCAATGATATTCCTCACTAAAGCAGACTGGATAACCCTGAAGTCTTGGCTAAATTTGAATTCACATAATTATATGTTGTTAGTTATGTTTCCTTCCATTTTCAATTATGAAGAGTATTTGGTACTGTTTTTCCTGAGCTGTTATTTAAAGTATTATCTGATGTGAAATGGTTCATGTATTTTACAGCACAGGTGGTCTCCCAGGTGAAGTTTTTAATGGGAGGAGCATTCATTAAATTTGTTGGTTGCATGGTAAGTCAAACCTCTCAGTCCTAACAGGGAAGTGTGAGCTGACAGAAAAACCCGTGTAAGTGTTGCTAAGCTATTTCTGTTAAGTTTTCAGTTTTTCAGAACTGCCTCTCTGAGCTGACGTTTCCCTTGTTTGGTGTCCTCTTCCAGCTGTTCTATTGTAGCTTGTTATGGTTGTTTTGTACTATGATTTATTTTGTTTTTGGAAAGTTCAATTTACAAGGGTACAGCCAACTACAAGGACGAGTTTAGGGGAGAATACACTTTCATCCATTATAAACATAATCATTTGACTGAACAGCCCCTAGCATCTCTCTGGTTTGGATACAGCTTTCAAATTTGGCCAGAAAATTGCTTTGGTTTCAGGCATATATTTTTCCATCCTCATGAAAATCTGACCTGAAGAGAAAATGGGTTAAAAATGCTGAGCAGAGACTTCTTAAAACTGTACAGCTCAGTTCCCAGAAAGTTCCACCCATGTTGATCATGTGTGACCTTTTTTAGGCCCATCTGCACTCACATCTGAAAGTATGCTCTCTCTCTCTGGAGAAAGGCTGAGTTATGACTTGTGTTGCTAAAACAAGAGACATTTAAGTGGCTTGGGCTGAAATGTAATTCAGCCTATTACCCCTCTCTTCAAAATTTTTGCTCAGGGTACCTGTTAGGGTGTTGGCAGGATGAACCATGTACAAGACTTGTCTCCTACTGTGAGCTGTCTGAGGTTTTGTCTGTATTAATACTAAAGGTTTACTCACAGTTGTAAGCTCCAAGCAAGAGTAAGTGCTAATCGCAATCCCAGAACTTAATGTGATACCAGAAGGGATGTGTAGAATGGAAGAGTGCCTCTGAAATACCAGAGACAGAAGAAAAGGTCCTGAGTGGGGGAAAAAGGAACTACTGAGCACCCTGAGAATTCTGGAAATTTTTTTGCGCAAAAGTTTGTTCTCTTCATCAGGTGGGACTATGGAAAGGGAAGAGAAGTAAAATGTGGTTTGAAAAAAATGCAGATTCAGCAGCTTCAGTTTTAATAATCTGTTGTTAAGTGAGAAGTAATCTATACTGTTCTGGTGCAGAAAGGTGACTGGTAGAAAGAAATGCTATAAGCATTTCAAATGTATATAAAAGTGGTGTTAAAATAATAGGAGGTTTTTTTAAAAGGCTGTCCCCTGCCTTCCCTGTGTCAATTGCAGTTACAGTTTAGCCTGTAGTTTAATTTCAGATGCTTATATTTTGGCAGGTTGTTGTTAATTCCATTTAAAATTTGGGTGACCACCTCTGAAGGTACAAAAGAAGTGCCAGCTACTCATAGGGATTTTGCAGATCTCCTGCATGCTTCTTGTGGCACTTCTTCATATTTGAGTATAAGAACAGCAACTGAACTAAAGCAGGATGCCAAGTTCAGGCAAAAGTAGTCAGACCAACTGACTGGAGGGTTGCTAACACTTCACAGGAGGCATTTGTCTGATTTTTCAGTTCTTAGTAGAGAGATATGAAGTAGGGGTTTGTATCTTATTTTTTGAAGGTGATTCAGGATTCTTTTATCTCAGTTGAACTTGATGATTAATTCACTAACATTGTATTGTTCCTTGTGAGGAAACGTGGTTTTAGGACAATCCACATGGTATTAGCACTTAGAAAGGGACCTTTAGAGTAAATAAAGCCCTTCTGATGTACTTTTCCTCTGGGATCCTTTTGTTCTGTCTGCACAGAACTTGGTGAATACTCATGTCCCAGAAAAGATTTTGTAAGCTAGGATAGAATTTCTCTCCCAGGATATCATAGTGTTTTGGATATATTACTTGAGAATCTGCTGCTGGAAAATAGTGCACTTGAAGCAGAGAAAGTGCCAGATTAGACAGACTACTAGGCTTGGATCCCAACCCTTATTTGTATGAGTATTCTTTCTGCCTTTAGATAATCACATTAACATCAGTATTGCTTATACAAATACTACTGAGAACAGTGGTGAACAGGCTTGGGCACTCAGAGGAATTTTCTCATTCCAGCACTTTCCCAGTGAGATTCTGACTTTGTTTCCTCTTCAGAGCTCAGTAGAGTTGGGACATCCAGTAAGGGGGACCACCCACTACTCAGTAGCCTCCAGTAATGATTACCAACCTCTCTTTTTGACCTATCAGGAGTAACATTTTTAACAGTTCAGATGTTGTTTTCCTTCCCTTTCTGGTGCTCATCCCACTCTTAAATACACGAGGGTGTATTAGGCTGTACTGTTTCATGCTGTGTTGATTATGGTTCCAGATCTTTGGTCTCTGCTGAGGGTTTTTTGCTTTTCCTCCAGTGCAGACGAGCCAGAAACCTTCCACAACCATGTGGTAAAGGAAACCCCAGTGGGTGTAAGACTGGTATCTCATGGTAGTTGTCATCAGGCAGTGTGGGTTAGGATATATCTCCTGCCAAGCCAGCCTGGAGGAACACAGTGCAGTGAGACCTCAGGGAGCTTGCCTTAGTAACAGCAGTGACCTCATTTGAAAAAAGAGAAAAAAGCTATCTTCATTTTTTGTGGCTGATAACACTCAAAGGATTACCACTGTGGGCACAAAGGAAGGATCATAAATATCAAATGATAGAAAGCATTTACACATCTACTTTTACGTGCAATTAATCAAGCTTGGGGAAAATTAAGAAATCTTTATTTGTACACCTACAAGGGGAAGCCAAGTTAAAAGCACCAGGTTAATCAGCACCCAAAAATGAAAATGTGAGAAAAATAATGCAAACGATGTTTCTGCTTACCAGATTTCAAGCCAGATTTCTATGAAGAAAGAAGTATTCCATGGAAAAAACATCAGATTCACCACAGATTTGCAGTCATTATAGTAAAGCTATAATTACAGTGTTGTGAATGTGATGCTGTGGACAATGGCGTGTCAGTGTTTTTTCCACTATAAACCCTCATGTTAGATCTGCAATTTTGTGAAATACAATTATCTTTGGCTGCAATATCCAGTTGCAGTCTCAGCCCAGAAATAGATTTGTTTGTTTGTTTCCTTTCCCAAGTTGTTCAAAGTTTGTTGTTTGGTAAATGTTAGAGCCTTCCTAATGGATTGTATGTAGTGCATTGGTGCTGGGCAAGATTCAGGGCTGCGAGGCTATCAAAAAGACAACATTTTGGACAGAAATTTGTCTGTGATACATTTGTATCAGAGCAGTCTGGGAAAGTCAGGACAGCAGGGTCATAGCGAATTAGCACTGACTTGCATATCCAGGCATGCACAGCAAAATACGCTTTAGGGAATACTAGGGTGTGTTATTACAGTTATGGAAGGAGGGAGAACTGGCCAGGCCAATTAAATGGGTAAAGTTAAAAAGATTTGTCTGTCTTATAGAAGAAGAAAATTCTGAGTTCATGTTACCAAAAAACCTCCAAAAACCCGTAGGATTATCGAAACTCCGCAACATGAAAAAAAACTTGTTCAGTTAGGATTTTGGTTCTTTAGTTAAGGCTCTGCTCTATTGGTTTGTGGTAATTGAGATCCAAATCTCAGCCCAGTTTGTTCTTTTGATAGACAGCTCAAAGGGAAAACATCGTACAGACAGTGAGTACTGATCCCCAAACTGAAGTGTAACAGTTTGCTTAATTACAGATCGTAACTACGTAACATACACATGTAAGCTCCTGGGAAATAGGTCTGGAATAGCTGTATGTGTCATGTCTTACTCCAAAGTAATTATTTTGAAACAAATATTGCATGTGCTTAGAGGATCTTACCTGTATTTAGGTGTGATTCACTAAATATGAATTTATTCTTTACATGAATTATTCCCTTTACAGTGTCAGTGCTCAGGAAGAAAACATAAAATCCTTGTCTCTGGTTGCTTCAGCAGCTTGTTGGACGTTGCAGGGAAAACTTCTGAGTTCACATAATTTAAAATAAATATGTGCTAAATCAGTTTATTGCTTTATTAACAGCATGTAATTAGCCAGCAATCAGTGAACCATGCATACAAGATCAGTAATACAATAGGCAAACCATACTGAATTTTCTAAAGTCTCTCATAACTAATCCCAAAGCCTTCTTAGTGTACACATAGACTCACTCAGAAACACACGGATGAACACACACACAGGGTTGTATGCACCCCCTCACTTGTGGGCAGTATGGGTTACAAAAGCATCCCCCCTTCCCAAAGATTACAAATCTCCCTGTTCACACACATATGCTGTGGGAGATGAGGGTCTTCTGCCTTTATGCAGACCCCTCCAGCTCCCTACAAGTTGTTGGTTGAACCACGTGCCCTTCGGGAAGCCATTTCCCTTCAAAAGTCTCTCCTTTCTGTTAAGAGTTTTCATGCATCTTTTGTACTTTGCAGTCTGACTCTTGCTTGTGTCAAGTCTATGAAATTTCCCAGTAACTGTTTAATCTGGCTGGTGGTCATCTTCTGTAGCATGATCAGTTTGGGCAAATGCTGACCAGGCAGTTTGGTGTATTTGATTCACACACATGTACAGACTTTGGACCCATGTTTATCTTCACAGGTGATACTGTCATTTGTCAAGGGGAAGGTTGTGAATCCCTGGCAGGTGAGGGAGGGAGAACCATCCTTGGGAGGCAGGTGGGCCATAGGAGCAGGAGAGCAAGGAGCATGGATAAGCAGCTGCCTGCAGCCATGGGGCTGACACTTCTCAAACCAGAGAGGGTTTTGATGTTCTGGATGCATCCCACACAGATGAATGGTAAAAGGGCAAGAAAACCTATTTCCAGGCTCCAAAAGCCCAAAATAAAATTAACTGTTGCTTTACTAAATGTCTTTTGAACACCTATTACAATTCTCAATAAAGGGATCATAAATGAGATGGAAGCAGCAAAATGGGGTAATTGGAAAAACTCTGCAGAGAGGCCATCTGGGCCTGGTGCTTTTCTGGATGGTGAAGAATTTACATTTCACACTCCCACAGTTTACATTTTCCAAGGTGATAAAGACATTTGAATTTTTTTCTTTTTTTTTTTTTTTTTTTTTTTCTTTTTGTATTTTACATAAAGTGAAGAGCTGTGCTTGAAACTATAACTGTACTCAGGAAATTACCAGACTGTGTACAACGTGGTAAAGTGCTAACATATGCCACATGTTAAATGATTAATTTAGTATGAATGCCAGTTATGGATGTGGTTTGTCAGCAGTTGGCTCAGGTTTTGTGATTACTGGCCAATAGTTTAACTGATGATTTGATCTATAGCAGAATCCTTGACTTTTGGGAATGAGAGAGAGTTACTCTGATAATTTAATGCACTAAGGGTACAAAGAGCTGTTAGCTTCTTGAAAGGATACAGCTAAGTTCTGAGGGCTTAATGTAAGAGATGAATAGCCCTTTCTCTCAATACAGCATGATTTATGCTGGTAAACCAAGGGAGGGGGGTTGTGACTGCCATTGTTTCAATATGTCTTCAGGTGGCATTTTTGAATTGCATATAAGACATGCAAGGAGAACTCTGGGTCTGACTATAAATACAGCTGCTGAGGATGGCACTGCTCTTGCTGCAGAGCCCATCTCTAATCACTGCTCCTGGCACATCAGCACTGGGCCACAGGGAAGGCCCATCTGTCAGAGGTAACTGAAAATGGAGGCACTGCCCATCTGTAGGTATTGAAGGTCTCCTGGCATTTTTTACAAGCTGAAAGATAATCCAGTGTTATAATTCATAGTGTCTACCTTTTACCCTCTTCATATTTCAAGGGAATACAGTATTCTTGGTCTTTTTTCTCTCACTTCTGTGGCCTACCTCTTTGTGTCACAAACTTACTTCCCCCCCATCTCCGAAGTTCCCTTTTGACTGAAATGACCCCTGTAAATCCTTGTAAATGTGAGATTTTTTCAAAAGATTTGCTATATAAATTACAGGTGACTGTTGTTGCTGGAGCTGAAATGCAAGTAGAAGCTTTCCCTAAAACCTTAGGATTTTGAATGGGCTAAAATGGAATTCACATCAAGTTTCTGCTTTGCAGAAGTCAGTGAATGCTGTATTTCCTTTCTTTCTCCTATCCGGATGGTGCAAATCATTTGGCAAATGCAAATGCCATCTCAATTCCAGAGAAAAGATGGATAGATGTGTAAAAGTACCTCATGACTGCCTGTATGTGCACATATCTTGCTGGTTAACAGTAAATAATACTGTACACTATTTGTGGGATCAAACTCTTGATTCCATTAAGAAATTATGGAAGATGTTTAATGGGTGCTTTACATGTTGAACAATTTAATTCTACATACACATTTCTATTTAAACATTTACTAGGTGTGAGTGTGAAGGAAGCCAGCTCTGTCACATCCATGAGCATACACCCACACACGAAGTTTGGCTTCTTCCTGAAAAAAAAAAAAAAAAAAAGGTTATTTGAATATTTTTGTTAATTATCCTTCTAATCCAGGCATTCAAATACTGTACGTGTGCTGAGCTCACATGGAGAGAGAGGAAAGATACAGAGAATTTTTAATAAAAACACAGTCCTAGGAGGATTTGAAGCACACTGCTCTGAAATACAAGTTTATTATCAAAGCTAAGCAAATTTTCTGGACATATTCAAGATGTTGTTATGGTAAGTGAAGGAAGGCTGTGAAGCTGCTGGGAGTTGTTTGAAACTGAGAATAAAAAGTAAAACACATTTACATTTCATCAGATGGTTGGCAAAAATCAGAAGAAATTCTGTTTTTCTGAGCAAGATCTGCATGCATGCAGACTACATAGGGATAAGACTAATGGCCCATTTGCTGCCCATCTTTGTGCTCTTTATAGGCAAACACCACATCAGCATTAGGGAATGGGGAGATGAGGATGTGATGCAATATGGAATCATTCTTGTTGGAAAATTCCTTTAAGACCTTTGAGTCCAACCATAAACTAACTCTAGCAACCATTAACCTGACTCTGCCAAGTGTAGTGCTTAAGCCATGTTCCCAAGCACCATATATGTTTTAAACACCTCTAGGGATGGGGATTCAACCACCTGCCTGGGCAGCCTATTCTATTTTCTAACATCTAATCTGAACCTCCACTGGCACAGCTTGAAGCCACTTCCTCTTATTCTGTTGCTTGTTCCTAGGGAGAAGAGACCAACCCTCACCCCACTACCACCTCCTTTCAGGTGGTTGTAGAGAGCCATAAGGTCTCCCCACAGCCTCCTTTTCTCAAGGCTAAACAACCCAGCTCCCTCAGCCTCTCCTGATAAGGTTTGTGCTCTAGACCATCACCTTTGTTCCCCTTCTCTGGACATGCTTCAGCACCTCCATGTCTGTCATATGAAGGGCCCAGAACTGACCACACTTCATTGTTGGAGCTGGAAGCTGGCAGCTGGATGTAGTGTTGGGAAGAAGGTGACTTTGTCACTTCCCTCTTTCTGGCACTCCAAGAGCCTGCCTCTAAAGGTTTGAAGTGACCTACCATAAAACATCAATGAAAGTTTTACTCTGATTTCTTAGACTGGAAGTGTTCTTCCAAGACACCACCACCAGAGGCACACGACTTAGACCAAATGCATTTACTTTCCAACAGAAAAAAATAGATCTAGCTGGATTTCAGTAATGCTTTCTCTCCCTAAGGAGCCTTTTATGGTGGAAATGTCTGTGTGGAGCCTGTGTTAGAACAGTTAATCTGACACCAACTAGTTATCAAACTCATCACTGGAGTATTTGAGCAACTCTTGGGTACAGTTGCCTCACAGAAGCTACCACTGTCTGTGACATTCCTACAGCTGTTCACTGGCTCCAAGGGAAGGAGTTTTGCACTTTTCTAGGGTAGATTTGGAGGCTATCTAGAAGGAGGAGGTAAAACTGCTTCAGAGCCTTCAGCCACAGACTATCGAAAAGACTTTGCTTTCCAGCACAGACGTGGTGTTCCTGATCAGATTCACAGTTCTAACACTACAGCTATATTATTTCTAAGTCACCTTCATCTTTTGGGACTGAAAGTGCCTAACCTCAGCCCAGTCTGTTAAAAGCTCAGGTGGTGTGAATTCCCTTTTTATGACTTTGCATAGAGCAACATTTTAGCTGCTTCCGATGACAGTGGTTTCATGAGGGGAAGGAAGCAAATTCTCACTCTTGTTTATGATTTCAGCCTCTTTCTGAGAAAAGGTTCAGTGCACCCACATTTAAATGTAACTTAAGGTTCTTTTTCCTTCTTATTTTTTAAGCTTACTGTTCCTGTGTTTTATGGAAGACGGACGTTAGTAGCACAGAACAGTGTGGTTGTTATCTACTATACCATGATATATTTACTGAGAAAATTTTAATAAATAAACCACAGGCTTGAACTGCTGAACTCTTCTAAACCAGCCTATTCCCATGGGGGGTTCAGGAGTTTTTATGGATGGATACTATGTTCTCATGAGAATTTTATTAGAGCTCATAGATTTGAGACTGGCTAGCAGGAGAATTTATGAGGTTACATGGGAACTATCACATCTTTCATTCCAACACCCTATGAGTTTATGAAATGAACCCTTCCTTAAACTGTGTTATTAAATAGAAGAGTTTTAATGCAGCTTTAATAAAGTAGCTAATGTTATCAATGATGTCTCATCAGTCAGTGCAGCTGGTTAATTTTACAGCTTTTCAGTTTTCAATTATCCTGGGTTAGAGAGTTGGGTAAAGGGGCTTTGCTGAAAATTGAAAAAGAGGCAAGGGAAGGGAGGTCATAGATACTGAATGCATCAAAGAACGCTTGTCAGGATGGATAATGGGAAGAGCAAATTGTGTCTGCTGTGTATTTGCTTATTATGTATTCTGTTTACTCTCTTGAATACTCTCTAAAATTCCTCTTGCTGTTTTGTTTAAATTCAGAGCAATGTCGAAGTTCTCTAGCTGCTCATTATCCCACTTGAAATTTAACTTAAAATGTTATTTTGCATCATGCAGTTCAGCTGGAAAGCTGCCCAAGCCACGAATTGAGGTCTGTGGTAGTGAACTACAGAGGAAGTGGTCTAAGCAAGACTCCCTTCTGGGGATATTCCAACATTTCGTTACATTGTGTGTACTAATGAGTAGAGCAAAAGAACTGAGAGCCAGGAAGGGCAGAGTTTTAATCAAATGACTCATGCTATGGCCTTCAGCAAAATACATGACCTTGTAATTCAGCCATCTTAGCTATAACAGTGGGTAAAAATAGGGGCTCAGTGTAGTGTGCAAGCACAGATACAGATGTGCCTGTTTCAGATGTGTTCATGGCCTGCAGCTCTTTTTCCTCAGCTTTGGAATAGACACCATGGAAAGATGGAAGTCCTCCTTTCAGTTGCTCCAGAGGAGCTCTTTTGAATGTTGACATGTATTCATCCTTGAACAAGAGCTTTAAAAACTGCCAGATGGAGGTCAGTCCTTTGCTCACTCTGACTGATCTCTGAGTGATCAAATTTGTTGGTCCTGGTGGTGATCAGGTGTCAGGCAGACGAGGCACAAGGAGGATGAAGACAGGTTTTGAGTGGTGGGTTCAAATTGGATGCACTCCTGATGGATTGTGCCCAGCTGTGTAGATCTGGGAGACTATCAAGGCTGCACAGTTTGGAACACTGTAGCCCATTAAATGTTCTTTAATTGGTACATGAAGTTTCCAAGTGGCACTGGAAATGCTGGCTTGGCCATAGTCTTGACAAACTCTGGTTAAGATGTCACAGGCTTTGTTTTAAATCAAGGGTAGTTCTTTTCTACTTAGCCAGCTCTGTTCTAGTGAGGAGGAGCCTGCTTCTGCTGCCACTGCCTGCAGCTCTGCCCAGGTGTGGTAATTCTTACAGCTCTTTCACATTATGGGCCCAGAACTCCACTTGCAAAACTTTGGTCTCTCAGCGTTTCCCTGAAAGCATTTCCCTGTCCCCAAAGTTCTTTTGAATGGAAGGTGCCATACAGAAGTATCAAGAAGAGCTATCTATCCTATTTCTATATATTTCAGACCTTAAAAAAGGAACAGGACTGTCTCACTTTACAAAATTTGGAACCATCCCTTTTATTTCAGTTCCACATTACACATCTACCTGACTGTCCTTCAGAAATGAGAGGAAGAAGACCTGGTGGGATTTGATTGCTTACCTGATCATCTTTCATACCTTAAAGCCCTGTTGTGATGGCAAAGTACAGGAAGTCAGAGAATCCTTGGTTCTAGGTCCATAGATTTAGCAGAACTTCACTTTTATGATGATATGTTCAAGACATAATAAATGTGCCTTGTGTCTGTAATCTATCTCAGCAACGGAAGGAATGTAATCAGTTGATCTATGTATTTTTGGATGTTTATGCTGAACAGGTTGACTAAGCCTCTTGTGCTTCAGAGAGGAGCTAACATTTCACTGATCCTGTGAAGTTTAAAATAGGAGGAAATAGCATACAAACTGGGCTACAAATCACTGAAGTTATTTAATAAGAAAAAAATCCACTAGGTTGGCTCAAAGCCAATCTGGAAAGGTCCTTGTTGAAGTTATCAAGGTTGACCACATAGGCAGATATAATTTATGGCCTTGCTTCTTATATCTTATGTCCTTGTATGAATTTCTTTCTCTTCTGTTTGATGTTTCACATTCACTGGAGTTTTTTCTTTTTCTGTTTTGGTTCATGTGAGCACAGCATTTTGGAGTTGGATCATTATTCCTCAAGTTATGCAGCACTTAAGAGGAAAATGTAGAAACGCTTTCAATTTCTATGACACCAGAAGAGAAAAAGAGGGAACTTACGAACTCAAATCCTGGCACTTTTAGTGGACACTGCACTCTATAATAAATCATTACCATATGGGTTATTTTCCATCTTCTTAAAGATGTGCCTCATGCCCAGCTTGGTTCTCTGTCAGTGTCTAGGCATTTCTATTACATAATTTTTGCCTGACTAAAACAAGGACCAATCAGTTTAAGTCCAGATACTTTTCTCACTCAAACATATTCCTATAAAACAAATAGGAATATAATCACTGGTTCTTGGTATAATGTGAGGCCTCTGATGGGTTAATTAAAATATTCTGGATTTCTTTTATTCCTTTGCATGAATGTTATGTTTCTCTTTATCAGCCCACAGCATAAATATGAACAAAGAGGCTTAGTTTCTATCTCTGAATGACCATCAGGTTCTCATTGGAATACATCACAAACAATGCCATAAACTGTTAGGAATGGATGAACAACAGTTTTCATGGGGACATTTGCTGCCTCTGGCAAATAAAAAGTTTTTTCCCTCATAAGAGAGTCATATCACTGGTTATCTCTATCCTCTTCCTGCCAGCCAGTGCCCTACCCGAGGTGGTGGCTCTGTATCTTGACTAGAACTGCTCTAAACAATTATTTCAGGCTGTACTGAGTGTGTGTTTTCACAAACATTTGGCATGTGAAGTGTGCCTGCTGACACAGGTTTGCTTTTATTACCCTGTTCAGGTTGCCATCCTGCCTTACTACCTGTTTTCCAGCCCTGACTCTGCCAGCTTCTTAGGCTTCTTCAGCCAGTGCTGCAAAACACAGAACTTACTAATAATTCTTTAGTGTTTTAAAATTAATTTTAAAAGTATGAAAATGATTTTCTTGCTGTGACCTGGCTGTGAATTCTGGTTGCAACTCGGGCTTCCAATTTTTCACAGTTTTAGATATTTCCTCGTAAGAAACTACTTGACCTTTGTTCCATCTGTCAGTGTTAAATCCCTGTGCTAATCTAAGACTCTGGTGCCCTATTTTTCTGAGGAAAGAATTGGTTTTTCCCTACTCATCCACTAGGAATTTAAAAAGCTGAGAACCTTCTCATTAGCAAAGTTCTTGCTGAGAGAAGGCATGATCTGAGCAACCTTTTAGTGTGGAGAACTTTAAATGAAAAAAAGAAAAATTGAGGAACCTCTATGGGAATGTTTTCTAATTATTTGGTTTTTAATTGAAGTTTGGATTAAAGGGATGGGAGAAGGAACCTCCTTTTATTGAGCTAATTGATGTCATGGAATAGCACAAAAATGTTTTGGAAATACTAAACAGGCATTTTTCCTTCACAGCCAAAGAAGGAAAACGTAAGGGAACTGTTGTCATGCTAAGTGTGGAAAAGTGCAGGAGTGCATCTCAGACACGCTTTTCCCATCTTAATTTTAATTGTGCATGATAGTTTAAAATTATTCCCCTAATGTGCAAAACAGTAGAGAAATTTGAGCTCTAGGTCATGAAAAAATACTACATGGGTAGTTGCAGACAGTGTCCTCATTGGGTACTGTTTCAGGATATCATTTACATTTTAAATTCCCCATCCTTAGAACTATTACTTTGTAGAAAGTCCATTTCATCAAATGTACTTAAATTTTATAAAATATTCATTAGATATGTTTAAAAATATAGTGTGAGAAAACCTGTTTCTATTGGCACTGCCATGTTATTCATCTATCTTCTCAGACATGTTTTTGTTGGCATTTTCATCTATGTTTGGCCTCATTTTTAATGAACTTTTAACTGCTAAATAGTGGTTATCGGGGACACAAGAATCAAAAGTAGTTTAAGTTTTTTAGAGCTAAAAAGAACAGACAGAAGTACCACTCAGCATTTTACACAGTAAGCTGTGGAACAATGAGCTGTAATTATCTGCTGTTAGAAACAACAAAATATGCCAGTTTAGATTTGAAGTTGGCAGCAGTTCAAAAGGTTGAGAGAATGAGAAATTGTGGAAATTCACTACCTTATTTTTCCCTTCATGCCTCTTCTTAGTTTTTTTTAGGTTGTGTGCAGATGCTCAATATTTATTGTCCACCTCCTCATCATTACCCGTGGAAGCATGAATACAGTAAGAGGCTCAAAAAAATGTCAGCTGTCATTAATCTGGACACCTTTCAGCCCAGCTTAGTTAGATACAATTCAAATAGATGTCAGGAACAAGCAAACATTAGTGTGTCTTGGGCTGCATCAAAAGAAGCATGGCCAGCAGGTCAAGGGAGGGGACTCTCCCCTTCTACTCTGGTGAGACCCCACCTGCAGCATCATTGTGGAGCCCCCAGCACAGGAAGGACACGGAGCTCCTGGACCAAGTCCAGAGAATGGCCACAAAGATGATCAGAAGGCTGGAGCACCTCTTCTATGAAGACAGACTGAGAGAGTTGGGGTTGGTCAGCCTGGAGAAGGCTGTGAGGAAACCTTATAGCAGCATTCCAGTACCTGAAGGGCACCTACAGGAAAGCTGGGAAGGGACTTTTTAGAAGGGTGTATAGTGACAGGACAAGGGGTGATGGTTTAAAGCTGGAAGAGGGTTTATTTAGGTTAGACATTAGGAAGAAATTCTTTAGTGTGAGGGTGGTGAGACACTGGAACAGGTTTCCTAGGGAGGTTGTGGTTGCCTCCTCCTGGAAGTGTTCAGGGCCAGGTTGGATGGGTCTTTGGTCAACCTGCCCTAGTGGTGGGTTGGAACTAGATGATTTCAGGGTCCCTTCCAACCAAAACCCTTCTATGATCCTATGATCCTCATTTTACAGACAGGGAATTAAAATAAAAAGCTCATCATACTGACTCGAGCCACCTGCAAGTTATATGTTTAATACAGAACTAATTGCCTAATCTTCTTCTTTAGTGGAGACAGATAGCCCATGGTGATTTATCCCATCTATCATAAAAATCTGTATTAGAGTGGATGGAATAGGTTATTCTTTGAGAAAGCTCTTGCTTTGCCTCTCAACTGACTGTAAGGGAAGACGAAGATGAAAATACTGCCAGCTAATTGATGAAAATACCTCCACTGATGGTAGGGATCAGCTTGCATAACTAACTGAAAGCCCAGGTCTTCATGAACCAGCTTCATGAGTCTCAGAATCAGATTAGCCAACCTCTGCTTATAAGGTTTTTGTAAACCTTCAGATGCAAATTTTAAGCATCCTTCAATACAGGACAAAACTGATTAGATGGCCAGACTCAGCAGGTTGTGGCTGATGGTTTGTACTCCTCCTGGAGGTCAGCAACAAGTGGAGTACTGCAGGGGTCTCTCCTGGAACCTGTCCCATTTAACATCTTCATCAACGACCTGGAGGAGGTGAGGGAGAAGTCTGGTGACAGAGGGCAGTCTCATCAGGTTTGCAAATTACAACAAAGTGTGGTTAAGGGAATAACCAGCGGGTAGACTTGAGGGCAGAACTGCCATTCGGAAGGCCTTAGACAGTCTGGAGAAATGGGCCAATAGGAATAATCTGAGATTCAATAAGGACAGATGCAAAGCTGTGCATCTGGGATGGGAAACACAAGCCAACCATGTGCCCATGCAGCAAAGAAACCACAAGTATCCTAGGCTGCATTCAGAGGTGTGTTGCTAGCAGATCAAGTGAGTGCTACTCAGCACTGGTAAGACTACACTGGGATGCTGTGTCCAGTTCTGGTATCCCCATGACAAGGGGGACATGGACTTACTGGATCAAGTCCAATGAAGGGCCATAATGATGATGGAGGGACTGGAGCATCTCTCCTGTGAGGGAAAGCTGAGAGGGTTGGCACTATTCACTCCAGAGTAGAGATGGCCCAGGAGTATCTCATGGTGTGTATAAGTGCTTGAAGAGAGGATTTACAGAAGATGGAGCAAGGCTCTTCAATGGTGTGCATTTACAGAACAAGAAGCAGTGGGTATGAACTGCAATAGGAGTTTTAGCTAAACATCAGGAAATGCTTTTTCACTGAGTGTGACCAATCACTGTTGTGTGATGCCCAGAGAAGTTATGGCATCTCCATCTTTGGAGATAAAGCCACCAGGACATGGCCCTGGGCAACCTGCTTTAGATGACCCTTCTTGAGCGTATATATTCTACCGTGTGATCTCCAAAAGGCCCTTTGAACCTCAACCATTATGTGATTCTGTGGAAAAAAAAATCTGTCAGTGATTCAGGCCAGGGCCTGACTTCTTGGGGAGCAGCTCTGCTGAAGAGGCCCTGGGGAGCCCCAGTGGGCAGTGAGCTGAGCCTGAGCCAGCTCTGAGCTCTGGCAGCAGGGAGGGCTTGTAATAATAGGAACATGGTCATATCCCAGTTGATTTGGGGTGATGCTGATTCCCCTTTACTTTGCACTCATTAGATCTCATCTAGATTAGGATATCCAGTTTTGGCCACAGTCCTGCTCTTGCAATACATAAGCTGGCTGAACTTCAGTGGAGGCTGCCAAGATGGTCAGGACTGGAGCACACGCCCAGTGATGAGAGTCTGAGATGGACTTGTTCAGTCTGCAGAAGAAATGGGTGCATAGGAACCTAGCAGCAGCCCCCAGTGCCTACAGACAGGATGCCAAGGAAATGGATCTAGGCTCTTCACAGTGGTGCATAGTCAGAGGATGAAGGATATGTCGTGAATTTAAATGAGAGAGGTTTACACTGAATATGAAGGGAAACCTTTTCCCCACAAAGACAGCCTAACAGTGGAACAGATTGGCCAGAGGGGTTGTGCAGTCTCCATTCTTGGAGATTTTCAAGAACCACCAGAGCAACCTGGTCTGACCCCATAGCTGACTCTGCTTTGAGGACTAGAAGCCTCCTGGAGTCCTTTCCAACCTGAACAAGTCAGTGACTGTCAGCTGACCATGCACTCCGAGTTCTCCTTCATGTCCTTTTCTTCCTCATTAAGGCCAGAAGTGTCAGATGCTATGAGAAGAGTTGAGAACAAAACTGGACACAGCATCACATTGCTCACCTAATCAACATTGTCCCTGGGTTACTGAGTGCTCTGCTTAATTCCAGTCACAAAACCACAGAATAAATGTAGGAGAACCAGGAAAGATACAGAAAAGAGAACTATGGGGAAAGACTAAATAGGCTAAGTTCTGCAACCTGAAGAGAGATGCTGGGCCTAGAGGCACTACAGGCCTAGGAAGTCATGGTTATTGAGGAGATGCTACAAAGGAAATGATTAGTCACTGTTTTTTGGAATACAAGAAGTAGAGAGCACTCAAGAAAATGATCAGGCAGTGGGTTTAAAACCAAACAAGACTTGAGTATATAACAACATTGTGAAAGATTTTATGGCAGCCAAAAGTTCAAGTAGATTCAAGAAGAGATGAGATGAGTTCATGGAAAATATATCCATTTGTATGCAGGGATTTGGATGAAACTGTCACCTCAGGAAATTCCTAAATGGCTGTTTGCTGGAGGACAAGAGGACATGTCAGGAGAAAATTCAGCCTATGCATGGCCTTGGTTGTTTGCCTGTAAATCTGCTGCTGTCACCAGTGGAGGAGAGTCCTGTGCTGCATGCCAGTCTGACAGCTCTCATTACTACCTCACCAGCAACAACCATGGCCTGATTCTGCTCCCTGATGAAATGGACAGCTAAAGGAAAAGCCACAAGTTCTGAAGTTGTGAGTTAGGAGACTACACTTGTCATTGACCTGGGGCTGCTAGATAGCTCTGGACTAGCAATTTATTTTTTTTTTCTCTTCGTGCCACTTCATCCCCATCTATCAAATTTGCCTTTTTGAATCTTCTGTGGGGGTTATTAGGATTAAAATAATATGAAACACAGAAGATGCCATCTGAACGTAAGGAAACACTTTTTCACTGTGAAGGTGACTGAGCACTGGCACAGATTGCTCAGAGAGGTTGGGGAGTCTTCATCCTAGGAGATATTAAGAAGCAAGCTGGACAGTCTCCTGGGCAACTGTCTCTGGGTCACCTTCCTTCAGTAGACAGGTTGGACCAGGTGGCCTTCAAAGGTCCCTTTGAAATTTATACACTCTGATTCTGTGGAACAACAATATTAGTAAATATTACGTATTTACTAATAGTGTTATGACTATTAATATTAAACTATTGAACCTGTTTGGAAGTTCAACAATGTGGCTGAGAAAGAAAGGGACCTGCTCTCTGCTCAAAGGGAGTTTTTAGCCATTTTTTGGACGTGACCAATATTTCAGTGCTCTATGTAACCTACCATTTTATGAGGATTGTCTGCACTGTTTTTGGATGCTTCTTGAGGTACACACAGTGAAACCATAGCTGCCATTCACCAATGTCTTCTTTAAAATGTCTCAGCAGGGCAGAATACTCCTATGTTAGTATATCAGATGATTATGAAGTTCAAAAACAAGTGGTACGTTTACAGAACACTATCTTCCTCTCCAGCATGCTGGGCACACAGGTACTTTCACTATCTATGTATTGCCACCAGCTTCCTTATTTGGAGCTCTGTCTTTGTTCAGCTTTGATGCATTTATCTGGGCAGATGCCCTTAGCTGAGCTGACAAACACAGCTGTATCCAGACAACATGAATTTTACTCCAGGGAGAAAACATAAGTGTGTGATGTGTAGGTGACGGGTCTCCAGCTGTGGACTCAGTGAGCCATCAGTGTACACTTGCAGCCCAGAAGCTGACCAGAGCCTTGGCTGCACCAAGAGATGTGTGGCCAGCAGGTTGAGGGAAGTGATTCTCCCCCTCTGCTCTGCTCTTGTGAGACCCTACTTGGGATACTGCATCCAGTTCTGGAGCCCCTGTTACAGGAGGGACATGGACGTGCTGGAGTGTGTCCAGAGAAGGGCCATGAGGATGATCAGAGGGCTGGAGCACCTCTGCTATGAAGACAGACTGAGAGAGTTGGGGCTATTCAGTCTGGAGAGGAGAAGTCTCTGAGGAGACCTTATTGTAATCTTCCAGTGTCTGAAGGGGGCCTATAAGACTGGTGATGGACTTTTTAGGATGTCAGGTAGTGACAGGACTTGGGGAAATGAATTCAAACTAGAGGAGGAGAGATTTAGATTGGAAGTTAGGAAGAAGTTCTTCCCCATGAGGGTGGTGAGACACTGGAGCAGGTTGCCCAGAGAGGTGATGGAAGCCCCATCCCTGGAAGTTTTTAAGGCCAGGCTGGACAGGGCTCTGAGCAACCTGATCTAGTGGGAGGTGTCCCTGCCCATGGTGGGGGGGCTGGAACTGGATGATCTTAAAGGTCTCTTCCAACCCTGAAAATCTTATGTTTCTATGACTCCTTGGTTTATACCTGTCCCTGACTGCTGCTTTATGCTTGTGCAGAGCAGGTCTGTGCTGCAAGCACCCTGACTTCCCATTGCAAAGGTACCCAAGCCATGAGAGCAGTGTTGCTAATTTATCTTTCTTCCTATGCGAGTTTTACAGCCTCAGTACATGGAGTTATCACACCTGGCTGCTTCTGAAACCTAGGTTTGCATGGACACTTCTGTGTTACACTACAGTCCATGGAGCAGCTGTCCCCAGGTGTCCTCACACTGTGCCCTTACTGCTGCCCAGGGTGGGCCCAATGCAATGACAGTGACTGCTTCGCAGTTGAAAGAGTATCTGGCAATGCTGGCTTATCCAAAATAACTAGATAGGGAGACAGAAGGTACTGTTTACTCCTACTCATTAACAGAATGAATCCCTGAAACACTGCAGTTTTCCATTGTCCATTGTGTAAGGTTTTCCATTGCTAGTTAACCTTTACATTTCATTCTTCCTGTAATGGGAAGTTTATCTTCAGCTTTACCCCAAGGCAGTGTAACCACATAAAATAAATACCTTGGATATTAAGGCACAGAGATTTGGGTCCAGACAAAAAGAAAATATTGACAAGATTTAGATGTGTTATTGTGAAGCTACAATTCTTAATACTCTTTCCCTGCCCCTATGTTTGGAAGATTCGATAGTATTGAAGCTTTATTAATTTCAAAGCATTACCTATATACAGGCAGGTATAAATGTATGTTCTTACACACACATGTGTATATACATATATATATACATATATATAAAGATACATACAGAAAGACTTGGCAAACTTGAGCAGCTTTGCATTTGGCTTATGAAGAGTGGAAAACAAGGGTCCCTTCCAAGTCATCTCATGCTGTTCCCTGACATGGAGCAAGCTTCTCACAGCAAAGAGTAAAAAGAAGGTAGCTGCTCTGTCCTTGAGAAACCCCTTCTGTATATTACACAAACACATTAGAGTTTGTTGGAATTCATGTATTCTATGTGAAGTATTTCCACCTTATTTAAGAAGAAAGTTTCATCCTTCTGTTTTTTTTTTTTTGTTTTAATATTTAAAGTACACTGGGCCTATGTGAGGTAGCAAACTGGTGGCAGTCTATCCAGTCAATGTATGGAAAAAGAGGGAAGAGGAGAGTTAAAGATAAAATTTTAGTTTTCCGTGGATTTGACTTCATGCTGGGCTGTAATATCTTGTTGCTTGCTTTAATCTTTGCTTGGTATCTCACTTGTTATTGTAGCTTTGACTAATTTTTCTCTCTCATTTTTTTCTTTATGCTGTTTATTCATATATATATAAAAAGCACAGCAGTAAGCACTAAAATCAGCAAGATCAGAATGACTTCAGTTGGCTTACAGCAGGGATGAATTTTCTCCCTTGCCATAGGCCAAGCAAAGGAGAGAGAAGATTTCTTTAACATAATCAGATGCAGACTTCTCACATTCAGGCAGGTTTTAAGTCATCAGGGTCATGGTGTTTGTCTGTTCCCTCTTTCTCTTTGTCCATTGCTGTTGTTACTGATGCTTTGATTTTCTTGAGATACAGTTTCTGTCATGTTGAAAAGATTGAAAGGTGGTTTTCTCTATGCAATTTGTTCATTACAAATTTAATACCAGAGGCACAGCTCTCTACGGACTTAACATGTTGTTTTGGAATGCAGAAATGAAACTTTAAAAAACCCAGCACGGTAGCATTATAAACCTACCTGGCAGCAGTAGTGTCCCAACTTGAAATGAACAAGAGCAGCAAATTAGGCCTGGAAGTTTAATGACCTGAGCAGGAGAGGGAGAGTGAGTGCTCTTTGTATGCAAGCCAGGAACTGGTTGCCTTGACAGTCAGTGAAAGTCAGACCAAAAGGCTGTTTGAAAGCCCTGGCCTTTAGAAGCAAAAGATGGGAAACAACATCTTTCTTTTCTGGCTCTGGAGTTGGGAGATAGAGGAAACAATAGCTATTGTATAGCTAGAGAGTTATTTGTATTCTCCCTGCTGTGCACCTGATCAAACAGCCGGTGGTTGAAAGGCTGATGTACCTTCAGGCTTCCTGACTGATATGAGCCTCATAAAAATTCTTGCAGCTGAAACATCTCAGAGCACAAAGCTTAGAAAAAAACAGATCCCAGGGAAGGAAGAGCAAGGCAACACGTAAAGAGTCCCAGGTTGGGACCCTGTCATTCTGTTCTTCAGAGGAAGACCACGGGGAGAAGAGAAAATGGCTTTTCTCCAAATATGCTTTGGGTGGGCTATACACAAGCACCAAAGAAGACACACTTCCAACCCCAACATTTTTTTGCTATAATCTGAGTCCACTGCTCCCTCAGCACATCAGCCCCATTGTACCCATCTGCTATTTACAGTGCCTTCATGGTCCAGGATCCTATCTGCTACCCTGGGATCCCTTAGCCTACCCCAGTCTTCCTCCATTCATTCCGCAGCTGGGTTTCCTTGTCTCACCTCTCCACCCTTTCCTTCTCCCACATCAGTCCATGTTTCCTCCTTTTTCTGCTTCATATCTCCTTCTACAGCCATACCCATCATGCAGCCTGGACATCTGTGGCCTCTCAGCTGCTGGAGCAGGGTGAAGAACAGGGATCTGCCAACTGCTGGCCTTGCATCTAGGGGCTCACCAAGCAACTCAGCCCAGGAGTGGCTGAGTGCTACACTAAACCCTAGCACCCTATGAAACAGCCTTGGAGATATTCAAAACCCCACTGGGAAACCAGAAGAGTCTCTGTGCAAACCTTGCTATATTGTTGCTCTGGGAAAAGGCAGACTGGAGAAAATATGACCTTCCCTGAGACACTTGGCCAAGGACAGCTGCCAGCCACCTAGGCTGGGGTTGCAGGGCAGCAGGGGTGAGATGCTTGCTGGGGCATGAGAATTTGTGTGAACTAATGGAGATATCGGAAATAGTAAGGACAGGCAAAGGGATAGATGAAAAGATGGAAGCAAAATTCCAGTTGAGGCAGCTCATACAATCCTGACAGGCCTGGACAACAAAATATAAGTTAGTACTGCGTATCCAGAACAGCATGGAAAGCTGTGCTACTGTCTGCATTCATTAGGAAAATGGGCTCTTAAATATTCCTGCTATAGAAAGCATATCCATTGCAAAGGATAAAGGAGCGATTTATTTCAGCAAAAGAGCTGGCAATCCTGTTCCCTTCTATTCAAGGGAAGGGTGTATTCATATCCCCATTATAATCTGCTCTAGGTAAAATACATAAAATTACTGCATTTTCACAGGGAATGTTGTCAAGACAATTTTTAGTGCAGATGTTTTGAGGATTTTTTTAATTCCTTGCCAATCAAAAAGACACCATTTAATGTATTTCTACATTGTAGTCAACCTCCTTGAGTTCTTTAACGAGTCACAGAGAAATTTCAGGTTTGCAGCAATTTCAGTGCTGATTGTGAGTTAATAGCAATTGGAAATGCAGATTGCCACCCCCAGCAGTTCCTGTCACCACTGGGGAGGGGAGGGCTGTGCTCTGCATTTGCAGTCCTATGAGGCTGATGGAGATCCAAGGCATGGCCAGCATCCACTGGGCTGAGCTGGGGCACCAAAGGCCAGAAAGCAGATTGGCTTCACAAATTCAGACTTACAGGGCCTGCCCGATAGTTTTTTCTTTTGCTTTTTAAATCACTGTGTGGGAGAGAGCATTTGAACACTTAAAAGTTGTTCTTCAGCTGTAGCTACTGAAGAACAGCCTTACACTGCAGAAACTGGGGGGATACATTTACCCTGGGGGCCAGGGAATTTTACAAGGGTTTTGGATGACATAAGGACCTTTGAATGTAACTAATGGTAATAACATCAGATGAGCATGTTTCAGATACTAAATTATGGCCACTAAATAGAGTAGATGCAGTTTTTTTATGAATGCATACTAATGATTTATTCTTAGGAGGCCTTCCCCTGTTTGCAGTCATGCTGCTGGCAGCATTGCCAGCCCTGTGTGCTCAGTCACCAGGAAGGTGTTGGATAACTGGAGCCACGGGAGACAAGACTCATGCTATCATGATCAACAAGTCTCAACTTTATTAAACATTCGTTACACTTTTATAAGGTCCTTAATCAGCTCATGCATATTACAAAAACTAAGCTCCTCATTGGTTCTTAGCTACTGACGCAATGTAGCTAGGCAACGCCTTGCAGTTTCTAGAACATTCTTCTTGGGGGCTACATTCCCCTTACTGCTAACCACAACATTCTGTTACTGTATAACAGTTGGTGACAAGGACACCTTGTCCTTGTCGCCTATACGCTAACCAGCTTCACACTGCCATGTCCTTTGTCTTGCAACCATTGGTCTGTAAAACTCTCCACAGGAAGGTGACAGAAAAAACTGACAGCTTGGCTCAGATACTCATCATTATTAGGTCTGGTGCTTTTATTTTGCCCTCACATTTTCTTTCACACAGTTTGACATTACCCTGCTGTCCTGCTGACCCAAGTACAAGCCAAGGAATCAGCTCTGCTGAGGTAAGGTGCTGCTGTGCTCTGTAGCTGCCTCACCCTAGGGACTGGACTGATAGTGCTGTTTTCATAACTAGAAATCACCCCCTTCATCCCAGCACTTCTCTGTCTTTAAAAATTGCATCAGCAGATTCTTTGAACAAAGGGACAGATGTTGTGTTTCATAGCCCAGAGACAGAAAATGAAGAGCTCTCTGTCACTGGCTGTGGCGGAAAAAGGGAATATGAATGCAGATTGTATGGAATGAGTTTCCCCAGACATCTGTAGCTCCAGTCCAGTCCCAGTGTGTAATGGGGAACTGGGGCTAGTGGAGGAATATATTGCTTTTCTGTAAGGGTGCTGGGATGTCATTCAGGTGAACTGAACCCTTACTTGCTGGGCTCTGGAAAGCTCAAGTGAGTTTATGGTGTGTCCTGTCTGTCCCAGCAGGTCTGCTGCATATCCATACACCTAGCAGAGTTTTTCCTTTGCAAAATAGGAACATCCAGTTTAAAGATGATGATAGGCTTTCTCTTACTCCTTTTGCCACTTCTGGGTCCTGATCTCTTCCAAATTGAATTACTGCCTTATATGCTCCAGTGCACCTGAAATCAGTGAAGTCAACGTAGTGTGAGTGATGGTGAAACTGCATGAGAAGACATTAAAGAAATGCAATAGGTTTTACATGGGGAAATAAAGAACAAGAGCAAATAACAGTATGTGAGCCAACTACAAGGCCAAAACAGATGGGGGAAAAAGTACCCCAGAGTTAAAAGGGGTAAACAGTAGAGGAGAAGGGGCAAGATACAGTAACAGAAGTAGCAACAATGCAAGAAAACAGCACACAAAGAAATAGAGTGCCTGGCCAAGAGAACAGCAATCTAGAAACCACAATGAAAGGAACAAGATGAGGGAAGGCAACATGAAATCAGGAGGGTAGAAGCCTTTAGGACAGTTGAACAACAGGGAAACAAAGTTGAAAGTTGAGAGTGTGGGAGGATTTTCCATAAAAAACAAACCAAAACAACAACAAAAAAACAAGTACAGAAGGATGTAATGAAATTGTGTGCTGAATTCATTCTGTTCAGGCTCATTTTCTCAGCAGCCGCAATTGCCGCAGCAACCAGCAATGGAGGAGCTCTCAAGGTCATCTCATCTGCCTGCCTGCAGCACTGAGAGCCTCTCAGAGCCAATAGTGCCTTTTATTTGCTTCCCCCAGCTTTTAATAATGACTAAATATAAACTGAGCTGTTGGCAGTATAAGTTATGTTCTCTGTGAGCAGTAAAAGCATGTGTTAAATCCTGAGGCTAAGGGATACAGCGTGGAGGTGAGGGAGGCTGTAGGATGCAGTAAGTGTTTTAGTGATGATAGACCTGACAATGATTGCCTGTTTCTAGAGAGGTGATTCCAGGTTGTCTGTCCTTCCACAGTTCCACTGAGAAGACAGACAAACAAACCTGGCACTATCATAGCACCCACTTCTCCAATGTGAGACTAGAGAGATTCCTCCATTTTCTGCTCTTTGGTTTCCTTTGACCGTAGGCTGCACAGATAGAAATATACACAGCTGCATAAGATATGTTGTTGAATACACACCAGGATGCCTCGGTCATTCTGGCCCTGCTGCAGGTATTTAATTGTATCAGTTTGAGAAACACTATTATAATGTAATATAATACAGCCCTGCTCTCATCATACATCACTGTGCACGGAAAGTTAAACAACAGGAATGCTTGAAGATCATTAACACCACAGAGAAAGTGATCTTGCCTGAGAGGAGAAATAAAACCCATGACAGTGCAGGGACTCAAAAGGTTTAATGCAACTTTGCTCAAAACTGAGTAGGAATAATTTAGTCTGAACCCAATGGGAATGATGTGCTATAGCTAAACACTGTGCAGAGCCTGTGGCCTCAGCTGTCTCACTCCACAGAGCTTTCAGCTTGGGTGGTGGTGGTAGAAAAACCTAGGGTTTTTCTTTTGATCTTCCCCTAAGTGCATCTCTGACTGCCTGAAATGCATTTTAAAAGGATCCACAATAAGGTAGAAATAGACATAACTATGGTTCAGATTTTTCCTTATAAAATTAGGCATATTGCACTGTCTGGGCTTCCTGTTTGCTTGGGCAATAGAAATCTCTGGATCAGAGCATGGCATTAAGCCACCTACTTCACTAGATGGAGTATATCAAACATTGCCTAACAAAACCAGTCCTTTGTATGGGAACAATGCTAAGTACAACAGCTTATGTCATTCTCCATGGTGGGACATGAGTAGCTCCATATCAATTCACTACCTAGAAGACAAAGAGCCAGAGAAAGCAGACCCTGCAAGAGGACAAATTTCTCACCAGGTCTATCCCCAAAACGGAGGAAGATGAGGTACCTTGTGGAAAGATGTCAAGACACAGAAGCCAAACTGCAGGTGCTGAGGTGTGGTGCTTTGGCAGCCCAACTATTGTTCTGAACAGCCACAGGGAGGGTGGCAGCCCCAGCTCAGCCTCTGCACCACAGCCCAGAGGACAGCAGGAGGTGAGCTCTCTGCTCAGAGGTGGCTGCACTGCCTACAGCTCTTTCTCCTGGACTGCAAGTGCTGAGACATCTCCTGTGCCTCTCTGGAGGCAGAAGGACAAGGGCCAGCATCCACCTGGCTCAACGTGGGCAGCTGCCAGCAGGGACATCTGCACTGGAGCTGTTCAGGCTCTGCTCCCATCAGAGCCAGCAGACATACACTCAGTATAACAAATCAAGCTAGACTCTGCTTCATCTTGTCCTGGAACCAATGTCTGAAATTATTCAGATGAAGGAAACACTGGACATGCATTTATCTCCCGAGTGACTCCATAGAGAAATAGAAGGCTTTGGCCTCCTGTCTCCTATAAAGGAGTCCAGAGCAAGCTGTAGCTGTGTGCAATGTGGATGTCTCAAGCTGTCTGAGATGAGTGTGATGCCAAATGCTTTGTCTGCTCAGCTATAGCTCACAAATTTAACTCAGATCCTGTATTTCTAGCTGGGACAGCCAAGAAGTGAGCAAGGGACTGCAGGGAGCTTGGCACAGGATCCACAGGCAAAACAGTCCACACTAGGGACCCCTCAAAAATTGGAGGAGAAAGCATTTATTTTTTTCTAGAGGAGATAAAAGTCAGAACACAAGGATCTCTTTCTCTTTCTGGTTCTGCTGAAAAGTAGGAAATGGAGAGGAAAAAAAAAAGTATTTATGTAGGCCACAGGTTAGTCAATACATTGAACCTGAGGTCCAGCAGATGAGGCTCTGCATGGCTGAACCAGATGTAAACCACATAATATAAACCACAAATATTAATGAGATGAGCATTTGTTTAGATACTTTGTTTTACAAGGGCACTCAGTAAGAAGCCCTGGGATTGTGTTGCCTTAATCCTTATCTCCCTTCCATATAGCTCAGACTGCAGTAATCCCCCAACACACACACCTGAGACCTTTTTTGATTTATTATCAAGCTGGGGAGAATCTCAGACATAGAATTTACTCCCCCAATCATTAAGTTATCTCCATAAAACATGGTGCATTCAGGCTTGTTACTCTGTCACTGGTTTTTGAAAGCAGCCAAAAATGAAGCTGAAAATCCCATATTTTCAGTAGGAAATCATAAGTCTTCCCTGTCATTTTGGCAGCCCTCTTCCTCCTCTGCCATCCCCTGGAATTCTGTTTTCCAAGCTGATTTCTATAATTTATTTCACTGTGAACCTGACTTGCTACCACTGCTGGTTTCACATATTACACCAGCCCACAGGGAAAGGAGCAGGGCTGTGGCTTTTTATTTCCCTCCAAAAGTAAAGCATTTATGTTGGTGTTGGAGAGGTAGCATCACATCCTCTTGTACCAGGACAGAGGGCTCCATGGAAGCCAGGTGGTGTCTTGATACAGTTTTCTGAATCTGGCGAGTGTAGATGAGGGCAGATCTGCCAGGCAGACTGTCTCAGGCCTGTCCTGGGCTGGGCAGGTATTGCAGCTCACCTGTGCTCTCCAGCTGAGGAACCTGGTGACATTTCCCTCACCCTCGGTCAACCCCGTTCCGAGTTCCCTTCATCTCCTCTGCGCTGGGGCTGACCAGGGACCGCGATGACTGTAAAACGTGAGGATCAATTCTCTGCCCTCCCCTCTTGCTATTAATAGGTAGAAACGGCAAAGAGTTGGTTATTTTCTGGCTGACCACGAGATGGTGGTAAATGCTAGCGCTGGGCCGGTGCCGGAGCATCTCCCGGCCAGCACCATCCTCCCGTGCCCTCCCCTAGCAAAACCCTGCCGAGCCACGGGGTTCTGCTGGCAGCCGCAGCTGCTGTGTTCATTATAGCCCCATTTTCTCACCTTCTGAATAGTTTTCCTTTTTATGTGACAGTCCCTACCCTGGACAGTCGGACTCACCATTCTATTGACTCCTTGTTACCTTCTCCCTGCTGCTGAGGTTAGAGGTTTGCTGCAGAGCTCCCTTCCAGCCCCGTGTCCCCCACCCACCATCTCACAACGTGCAGGGAAGAAAAGATCTTGATGGGGATTGCACCTGGGGTTTGTCACCTGGGCGTTATTGGGGGAAAAACAGGATTGTCAGGCCAAGGAAACCCATCTTACTGCCCTGGCTCCCCAGCACACTGGCACAGGACTTGCTGCCCAGTAATAAATGCCTCCTTACAACTCTAACCCCTTGGTTTATAACCTCTAATGTTCTCTTCCAGTCCTTCCATGTAGCTCGATTTGGTGTGAAATGTTTCAAAAATCTCTGGTAACACAGATGGAGAGCAGGATCAGATGGGGGTCCAGCCCCAAGCTTCTGCCTCCAGCCACCAAGGGACAGAGCATCACCAGTGACTGTGGGTGTCTTGCTGAGAGGATGGGTGAGTTTGAGTTTCCTTGCACAGGAAAAAGGCAGCTGGTGTGGCAGTGCTCATCAGTGCAGCCATGTCAGGGATGACTTCAGAGTGACACAGAGGCACCTTTCCCACGGCAAAGGAAAGGAGAGAGGGAACCTCACTGGACTGTGTTAGCCAAATAGCTCAGGAGGGGATATGTGTCAGGCAACATAAGACAGCATCCACACATGTGTCATCTGGGCCCAGATTCTGAGGTTTAATCCAAGATGCTGGCAGAGCTGATGCTGATGTGAACAAATTAGGTCCTAACACACACTGGACAGCTCATACTTGCTGCCTCCTGACTGAGACCTCTGCTCTTTGTGTGAAGCTGCTCCTTGGCTCTGCTCCTGTGCAAACTCAGCAGAGTCACTTAGATGGCAGGTGCTTTAAGAGGATCTCTTTGATCCAGAAAAGAGGACGTGAGACTTGGCAGAGCTCCGGGGTCTCACAGCCCTGCTTCTCACAACCAACTTGGACAGCATAAGGATGCAAACTGCAGCTGCCCTGGCAGGCCAGCAACTTGTCTTGGGGAATAGAGAGGATGCTGAAACCACAAAAAGGAGCCATAGGAGCCTGAGCATACAAGCTACCTGGCTGTTGCTGAACACCTAGTAGTGCCATACTGCATGACTTAAGCAGCCATGTGCTGCAGGGTCCACTTAGTGACAGAAATATTTTTTCTTTTCAGTTAAGGGCTGCATTATTTCTCCAGCCTTAAATCTCATGTTTCTAATGCATTTTACCAATCTTCTTTCAGGCAGAAGTTAGTAGTGTCAGCCATCTGAGTTGGTTATAGCAACACTGACCTCACCTGAATGTCAGGATTCATTCTGAGCACTTGAGAGACACATTGGTGCTGGGTGATGAAGTTATACTCAGGAACAGCTGTTAGAAATTAATACTTAGCAAAGTCTTTACTTATGCAAGGAAGCAAAACACTCAGATATTCTGTGCATGACTTAGCTACACTCTGCTTCAGCCCTTTGGTTTAGTTAAACCTTTATAACCTCATTTGTATAGCCAAGCTGGCTTGGCACATTATTGGGTTTGGCTCCAAACTTCATTACACAGAAAGCAGAATCTGAGATATGTGTAGCCATAAAATCAATTCACTGAAGACACTCAGTGAAAAACAAAGAGCTAAATAAATCTGATCCAAACCACAACTGATCCCACATCGATCCTTGAGTCCAGCTTTTTTTTCAGAGTTCAAGACTGAAAGACAGAAGAATTGAAGTTACATGGTTGGTAGTGCAACCTATGGTTAAGACTGCCTAACACATCCTGCCCTCTGGATCCTGGGTTTATTTGTGTTTTTTTGCAGCAAATACACTAAAGTTTCCCTTTCCAGGTGTGTGTTGAAGGCTCAGGTTTCTTCAAGGTTTTCAACTAAAACAGCTCCACATTTCTGAGAGCATCCTTTTTCCTTAACCTAATAGTGACCAGGTTTAAGAAAACCAAAAATGCACATCCCAGTACCCTCATAATCTTCCTCAAAAAGCTGTGGTGCTTTTTTACTGGGAGAGGGACTTGGAACCGGAAAAAATAGCAACCTTACTGTGGAGATGGACTTTTTCTCATCTCAGTGAAAAGTCTGTTTCAATTTGGCCAATTCATAAGCTTTGGAAAAAACCCAAGCCAGCTGTACTTCACACGTGCTCACCAGAGGCCAGCTAGAGCTTGCAGGCTTCATTCTCTGGTGAGTTCATGAGCACAGGACATGCTCCAGGGCTCAGAGCAGGACATCCATAACAATTGCAATTTCTGTCTGCTTCAGGCCAGAGCACCTCTAAATCCTGATACTCAAGAGTTGAAAGCATGGATTTTAAATTTCATTTTTTTTTTTTAAACTCATTTTTTTTTCCAGGCTACATGAAGGATGTCAGCTGAACTGCATTCAGAGGAGGTGAAACATGCAAGAGAAGGAGAGTTTGGTAGAGTTGGAGCATACAAAATGAGCCCTGGCAAAAAGGTGATGTGACCCAAAGTGTGTGGAGGATGGGGGAAAACTGGGAGACAGAGAGGAGACTGAGGCACAGCAATGCAGCTGGGGAACTGTGCAGGCAAGGGATATGAGGGATGTTATTTCAGCCTCTGCTCTTTATTCTGAGCTCACCTGAGTTCACTTGGAAGGCTTTCCCCTACCTTGCTGACTGTATGTTAGAGACACCTGGTTATGAAGACAGAGCAACACATTTCCTCCCAACACTGTCATAGTGAATGTTATAAAGAAAGATCCAAAACTTCACAAAACAGAGTGCTCATTGAACACCCACAAAGTGTAAGGAAGGGCATTATCATTATATTGTGCTTAGAAAACCAGAGTCTATAAGTATTTCATTATTATTTAACCCAAGAAGTACAATGCAGGAAGACAGCTGTATCGTGGTTTGTGGATGTACTTTATATGTTCCCCTTGCCTTCTACAGCAGATGTAATTCTTAATTTTTTTCTGCAAATGAGGCTTAATTTAAGTCAGGCATCTAAGGAATATGGGATGAAAAAATTAAAACTGCATGTGGAAGAATTTGGCCTGGGCTGACAAAAAAGGGAGGAGAACCTTAAGCCTGGCACACCCTTATTTGATTATTCTATGGTATCTTTGATATCAAAGTTGCTCCAGACTTTGAGGCTTCAGGAGCAAGGCTCCTTTTCAGGACGTCCTCAAATTTGAGAGAGGGTTTTCTTCTAAAGCATAAAATTTGTCTTACTGAAAAAAGGAATGGGAAGTCCCTGTTGACTTCAGCTGAGCCTGGTCTGGCCCCTGGTTATGCTGCCTCTGTTGTGTACACGGTGTAAACCCAGTGGTGCTGCCAGTGCCCACCACCTGCTTGGAGATTCCCTGCTCCGATGGAGCATCCCACAGTGACTGCAGCTCCACTGCTTGGCTTCAGTTCCCATTCCCAGCTTCTTCAGAGCTTGTTGATGGGCCACCAAGGCTTTATCACTGTGACTGGCATTCCTGGTGATGGTCACACCTGTCCCTGATCACACCTTTACTTTTATACATGTTGCACTGCCAAGAATAATTGTTAGTTCTAAATCAGCTCCTTTAGCAGCAGTTGGTTTTCCAAAGGGACACAGAGGATGGGCTAGTGACAACAGCCACCTGGCATTTCCATCTCTCCGGTGTAAATGGGGATGTGTTCTAAGTATTGCAACTTCTTGTCTCTCTGGTTATCTTGTCACAGAACAGGGATACAATTAACAGCATCAGGATATACCCACACAATCTCTTATTACTGTTTCAACATAGAAAACAGTAACATATCCTGTGCTGGCAGGAGTACTATTAAGAGCAAAATTATTTGTCAGCTCTTTGGAATATATTTCCTTTTCTGACAAATAAAACCACCATTTATTCAGTAACTTCTACTTTCTGTGTTTAATCAGCAGTGTGGATTACGTTACTCACTTGTATTTATTTCTGCCTTGACTGCAATTGAGTCCTATCTACAAATGCATGGTTTCATGAAGAAGTAATTCTGCATTTTAATTTATCCTCCCTGGCTACAGAAAATCATGTGTTTTATTAAAAAACTTCTTTTCAACATGTGTCAGTATGTGATTTTCCTAATGGAATTCTTTGTGGTCAACAGGAGTTTTAGTAAAGCACGACTGCAAAACAGCTTCTTTTACACCTCATGTAACAAGTGAAGCCTTCTTAGCTTATAAGAGAAAAAACCTGCTCAGATTGTATAGATGAGAGACAATTTTTTATAGTCTCTTTATCACACAAAACTTTAAAACACTTGTGTGCAAACTAACATATAGACAAAGCCATTTTCTGGGCCTATAATGTTTCTGCTAAAAGTGCAACATTTAGAGGAGATGTAAATGTCTGCTAAACCATAAGTCAAAAACCTTTACCAGGGACTGTTATGCATACAGCATGAAAAGTAATTTAGCTTAATACCTCCAGTTCAGGTTTCAGCCTTGAGAACTCTGCATATTCTTTTATTTGGGCCTAATGATGTTGTACAGCATTTGATACTTCTTGGGATCATTACAGTGTTAACAGTCCCATCTTGGCCAACTCCAAATTACATTCTCTCTAGCTCACTTTCCCCTGTGGTCCCAACTGGATGAAATAATTGTGCAGCTGAGTAAGGCCAGGGGCTTGCTGCATCCAGAAATTCAAACTGCTTTGGCAATTTCAGCATCTGTGGGTGTCTCTGAAGAGGCCAGAGAAGGAGGGTCTTGGTGCAGAGTATGAGACCACAACAGGCCCAGTGGTGACAAGGTCTGCCAGTCCTGTGATGTGCCAGGCTCACTACTAACATGGAAAGACACTTCAAACATTCAACACTTCACAGCAGAACCCTTCCCCTTTTCCTCATTTCATGACTGCAGTCTGGAGGTTGCAGCTGCCTGCACACTGGTTTGAGCTCTCAGGGCCATCTCTGGTTCCACCTTGTCCCTAGGGCTATTAAATTTTGGGTGCAGAAATGCCTTTGGCACCAGTTAGTCCTGCTGGCCCTATGGATTTTATAATCTCCTCCAACCTTTACCAGAACATGTAGGAAGTGGAAAGCAGAGAACATGGACCGGTGGGGAAAATACTGTAGCTTTGGCTCTCCTCAAACCAGGAGTCACATCTCCTACTTCCAGTGACTGGGGTTTGATGCCCTGAAGCAGGCATCATCCTCCAACTTGTTGCCTGTCTGTACTTCAAGGCATGAGTGAAGCCCAGCTCACCTTTGAGTGACCCTCTGCAGACAACACCAGGTCCTGTGCTTGCTGCAAACAAGCCAAGTGGGCTTCAGGACCTACATTTCTCCAAAAGCCTTTGTACTGGCAGCCCATGGTGATGGTGGCCTCAGTTTGTGGTGGTGGGACTGGGAGCTGAGGGACCCATTTGCTGCAAAGGCTTTGTGGGAAGACTGACAGTTCAGCCCAGCAGCTCTTTGCCACCATACAGCCAGAGGACTGACAGCAGCCTCAGCCCTTAAACATCTGCATCCCCTGTAGTATCTCAGGGCCAACTGGGCAAACAGGTTAAAATGGCTCTGGTTTGAATTAGTCACGCAGGGAACATAAACATCAAAATGTCCTTCAAAAACCGAGTTCCCATACAAGATGAAAGGGAGGCAGAATGGCTGTGGAATAGTTTGTACAACCATAACAAGTGAAGTTTTCACATTACAAATATGACCCAGGAAGAAGTCATTATTTTTCAGGGTATCTTCTGGTCCTGTGTGTTTACTTACAGCCACGCAAACTGTCCATCAGAGGAAGAACAGAGGCAAGAGGGAGATCCAGGTCAGATGTTCACTACAGAGAGTCCACGAACTCCTCTTGGAATAGCAACACCTACTGTCAATCCACCAGCAACAGGTGCCTTCCCCTCTCCACTGGCACTGGCCAATAAATGCCAGTCCTCAAAAGGAGAATGCAGCTTTAAGGGGGGCATTGGTGGTCTGTCTGTCAGCAGCTCATGGGGCTGAATGCAAATAACTGAATTCTTTGCATCCAGGAGGGGAACGGGGGAAATTCATCAGTCTGAAAAGTGATGAGGGATTCCAAGTTTGGAAGAAAACAGAGCAGTCAGTCCAGGGTAGGGATGCAAATCTGGGACTGAACTGATGAAATTCAACAAGGGGAAGTGTAGAGTTTTGCATTTGGGGAAGAACAACACGATGTCCCAGTATAGGTTGGGGGCTGACCTGCTGGAGAGCAGTGTAGGTGAAAGAGACCTGGGGGTCCTGGTAGACAAGAAGATGACCATGAGCCAGCAATGTGCCCTTGTGGCCAAGAAGGCCAATGGCATCCTGGGGTGCATTAGAAAGGGTGTGGTTAGTAGGTCAAGAGAGGTTCTCCTCCCCCTCTATTCTGCATTGGTGAGGCCGCACCTGAAGTATTGTGTCCAGTTCTGGGCCCCTCAGTTCAAGAAGGACAGGGAAGTGCTTGAAAGAGTCCAGCGCAGAGCTACTAAGATGATTAAGGGAGTGGAACATCTCCCTTATGAGGAAAGGCTGAGGGAGCTGGGTCTCTTTAGTTTGGAGAAAAGGAGACTGAGAGGTGACCTCATCAATGTTTTCAAATATGTAAGGGGTGAGTGTCAGGGAGATGGAGTTAGGCTTTTCTCAGTGGTGACCAGTGATAGGACAAGGGGTAATGGGTGTAAATTGGAGCATAGGAGGTTCAAGTTGAGTATCAGAAAAATTTTTTTTACTGTAAGGGTGACGGAGCCCTGGAACAGGCTGCCCAGGGGGGTTGTGGAGTCTCCTTCACTGGAGACATTCAAAACCCGCCTGGACACGTTCCTAGGAGATGTACTCTAGGGGGCCCTGCTCTGGCAGGGCGGGTTGGACTAGATGATCTTTTGAGGTCCCTTCCAACCTCTAGGATTCTATGATTCTATGATTCTATGAACCAGGACAGGTAGGAGAAACACTCACCATGTTAACAGGAAAATTTGTCCCCACATGGGGAGCAGGTCTTCCCTGGAATCAATCAGATGTGGTCATGACTGGCTGGAGCTGATGTTTCTATTTTTTTTTAAATAAAATTATTGCTGCTTTTCCTTCTCTGGACTTATTCTCTGCTTTGTTTCAGTTGCGTGACATTTGCCATTATCCAAACATAAAATAACAATTTTTTTTGGTTTTGTCTTATGCTTAGCTAATTGTGCAACTTGCTTCACTGGAATCACAGAACTCCAAACTGATCAGACAAGCAAGAACATGAAAATGAGGACAGGAGAAACTCCATCATGTTCACTTTACTACCATCTAAGCCACTCTGATAAAAAGTGACTTAGAACTGTGGGCTAGGACCAAACTGTGGTTTCCACGTTCATAAAGGAAAAGCCTTTATAAAGTGGCTGCCAAGATCTCGAATGTATCAACTGCTTTTCCATTGCCTTTCTGTGCCAGGTTTATTTGGAGGTGGTGGAGGGAGAAGTCTTTTACTTAATTTTTAACACCAAGCCCAGAATTTGAATCCTGCTCCTGGTTTCCATTGTTACCCAATCCCAAAATAGTTACCTCTCTCTCCCCAAAGTGAGTGTATACATATATATATATACATATTCTATACATGCGAACATTCCAACAATCTGGGGGCAAATTTTTCAGTAATAAACCAAAGGTTCTACAGGCATGCCATGTTCTACTGAAGGAAGAAACCCCAAGTATTACACTAGTAAAAAGCTTCAGGGGACTGCAATGGACTGCACCAGGCTGGAGCCCCTCAGGTGTCCTACTCAGTCATTTCCTCATTGTAGCATCAGTCAGTGCTTTAGTTTTCTGTCTCACTTCCCTTTTTGTGTTTTCCATTATTTAAGTTAATATTTCCTTACTAGCCCCATTCCTTCCACAAAAATAAACACAGGAGTAACATTGTGGAACTAGCACATAGTGGTGGTGTTGCTGGCTGTAAAAGGTTTACATACAGTTTATGCATACTAATGCAGCAGTACTCAAGGGAAATTGCTTTTATAAGATGCAGAAAAATCAAGACAGCTGGAAAAACAAGTTTTTGAGCATATGGGTCCGTCAGATTTAAAATGTCTCTGAAAGCTGGGTGGCATTTGCTACCAAGATAGACTCCATGTATTTATTTGCAACACCTCTTCCTACCCCTGGGCTGGTCCAGTCTGTTTGCCAGGACTGTCTGTGCAGTGACTGTGGTGTGGCAGAGCCTGATTCCTGGCCAGAGCTGTGGTACTGCCAGATTAACTAAAAGGCAGCAAGTGGTGAAGGTGTTCACAGGTGAAAAGGTACTGAGCAATGAAACTGAGCTGGTGGTGCTGTGGGTTGGAACAAGCACAAATTGATTCTAATGCATTTTAGCTGCACAGAAAAAAAAAAAAAAAAAGACAAGTTGCTTCCATTGACTCATTCTCACACAAATCCTTCTGTCAAGGACTTAAAACCTCACTCACAGACTTTTTGTAAGCAGTCTCTGTTAATCAAGTTACAAACACAAAAGTGCAGAAAATAACTGAACAAGTAGGCAGGACAGAAAAGTTGAATGAGCGTTGGCTCTTCTTATTTTAATGAAGAAATATTTCAAGTTAATATCAGTGCATATTTAGAAATAGCATGTGATACTCCCAATGCCAAATACATCAGCAAATAACAGTTTCAAAACTTTATAAATTAATGACAAGGAAAAAAATAATTAAGATTAACATAGACAATAAAGTTCAAAATAAACATCCTGTTTGTTGCACTGTGTCAATTATTTTCCTGATACTTAAACAGTAAGAGAAATCCAGTATTTCGTGGTAATCAGTCTCTTCAAAATAGCAGTTATTTTTCTACAAATGAATTAAGCAGTTTGCATTTATTTTTGATTTATAATTAAATGTTATTCTTAGATGTTACAAAGAAATTTAGTCATGTCAGAGTAAAATTTCAGTCTGATTTAAAATCACACTAGCATAGGAATGCTGGCTTCTGGTTTACCCACTCAAAGCAGTCAGCTGAGAATAGGAAGAACTACATGTGAGCACATTTGGCTGTTACATAAAATGGCTTTTTTTTTTTTTGTCTGGTCTCACAGCTTCATAACAATACTGTTTTTCAACACTGTTCCCAGTCATTGTTTTTAAAATGGTTCATCAACATATCCTGAATCAATCACTGATATAAATAACTCCAGTGACAAAATCCATTATGGAAGGACACAGAACTGCAAACTGAAAGTTGTACCAAATGAGTTTAAGGTGGAACTGCAATTATTACTCAATAAAATTCTGTAAAAAAACAAAAAACAATCAAAAAACAAAAAAAAACCCCAACCAACAACAACAACAAAAAACCCCACACACAGTAAATGCAGTATCTTTAACTGGCAATGGTGGAATCTGAAAAACTGAGTTATAATTCTAAGAGACATTTAACTCACGATGGACTCTAACACAAGACAAATTGCACTGAAGCTAAAAAGAGATGCACATTTAAAGCTTGCAAGAGTGATACAAAAATATTCTCTAGATCTTTCATTTTTTTATATAGGGAGTCCAGTTCCCTAATGGAAGAAGGTAAAGTACATCCTCTTTCCTACTCCATCACTGTACATATAGATTATTCCCTTGATACCAGGAAATGTTGCTTCCCAACTAAAGTATCAGCCATGGGAATTGCAGACTTGCTGGTATTAAGGATGTGTCGCTTTTGCTTTTAGGAGTGTGTTTTCAAGCAGGTGAAATACTGCTAGGATAGTGATTTCTTCCACTACCAGTCTACTGTGCAAATCACATACGTTGACCCTGTAACTTCAATCCAACTGCAGCCTGCATTGCCTAGAATAATTGGAGAATCTCATGTGAGACTACAGCATGGAGAAGACAGAAGGTTATGAAACACCAGGCTAAATCAGATTAGTGGGAAAAGGCACATGCTTCGGATTTAGCAGGAACATCTGAAGGTTCCTCCTTACCATACCCTTACACTCCTGAAGTTACAGTAATTCCATGCATTACTCAAATGACACAGTTTGCTTCCAGAAAATCGTGAGGTAACAGGAAACTTCTACTCATGGCACGTACACACGAAAGGTCTGTGAGCTCAGCTGGAAGTCTTGAGGTGCTAGGGATAATGCAGACGTGGGTAGGCTACAGTCTGGTTAGGCCAGAAAAAAAAAACCTTAACATGTCATTCATTATACTGCATACATTACTTTTATGCACAGATACAGGGTGCTCAAAATAAGCTGTTTGCTCAGTAAAATTTCATGTTTTGCATATGTCAAATAATCAGCTAATACTGCAATATAGTCAAAAATCATGCACTAGATAAACGGAGCTTCTTCCCCATGAACTGCAGTTCTCAAGAACGTTTTTTTCTGCTTCAGGTAACATCTCAATTTGCCAGCTTGCATAGTCCCTTTTAAAGAACAGTATTTAGCTAAAACTGAAAAGCAAAATTAAAAAAAAGAAAGAAGTTTTGATTTTAGTTGCGAGACAGCTGGGATAGATGCAACTGAACTGCTGCAATGCACCAAAGAGTAATGAAAATTCAACATAAGTATCTGAAGAATAAATATATACCCTAAATTATTATCTGTAAATACATTCACAGGTCCACTTAAGACACCCTTATGCATAACTTCATCAAATCCTCAGACAGAGATGGATGTTAATTCATGGGGAAAGCAATTTATCATACGACTCGGTTTATCTGTCATTATTCTGCAAAAATCAGTAGCAAATTTGAAAATCTACGTTTATTTTCCCCAGGCCAACCACACAGAGGCTTAAGTCACAAATTCTACTGTTTCCAATTTTCAATCAATAAGGCTTTTTATTTACACTTTTTCTTACTATAAAGTCAGGAAAAAGTTCGGTGCAATGTGCAAGAAAAGACTGCACATTTCACTGATTGGAGACCAACACCTGCTTATGGTTTAATGCTAACCCACAGGCAGCCAATTAAAGTCCCATATATCCACGTTTTTACATAAAGTTTCCTTCCAGATTCTGTCAGGAGCATACTAGCAGTCAGGCCACCTAAAAACAGCAAAGATGGCAAAGTTTTCTTGAGGCTCAGTTTGGAATGAACACTTTTCCCAGGGAATTTATTTCTTCTTTTAGAATCCTTTGCATCATAAAACTCTATTAGTAACCTACAAGCAGACAAAAAGAGATGGTCAAAGTCATGCAGTAGTGTAAGAAGTTTTTAAACAGCTTGCTTCATACAGTAACTGCTTCTAATCAGAGAGTATTTAACCAATGATTTAATAATACCTGGCAGCTCACCTTGTAAGTTTAAAGCAATCAGTATGCCTTAAGAATATGATTCAAAGTAATGGTGTAATCAAAGTACTGAACCTGAACCCATGTGAGAAATAAAAGCAGGTTTTCCAGAGGGATCACTTTTAACTGAATATAAAAGTTGAAAAGAATCTTTTTCATTCAGCATCCAGAAAAAAAAGACCAGAGTACTGGGCAATACTGTAGGACAAAAAAGCACTCAGTTACTCACTGAACACTGAATGTAAGGAGGAATTACCATCAAATAAACCAGTAACAAGGAAAACCTGGACTGGCAAATGAGAAAACATCAAATGAAAACCAATGAAAACATGGCAAATGAAACCATCATCTCTCAAACAGTACCAACTCACATGCAGGTCCAAGGTCCCTCAGGATCAGAATCCTTATGATTCTATGATCTGTTGCATATGCTTACTGGTGACCTTATCTAGAAATGCTGGGCAGGGCCAGGCACTTCAGGTATGCCATGATTCTAAGACAGACAGATAAAACTTGTTTACCTCATTTCCCTAATGAAGGTAGGGATCTCAGAATTACTTTGGTTTTTATCCAGTTGATGTCTCATGGAAGATGCATAAAGATTTTGGCAGAAGAGATTAGATCAAGACCTGCTGCTTTCTGACTCTAATTATGAGACTAGAATCAAACTCCTTTTGCTTGCTTGCCTACCTCAGGCATCTTACGTTCCTGACTGTGCATGACTCAGCTTCAAGAAGATAAATGGAGAATATTCAGATGAATATGAGTCTTGCCTGAAAGATGGATTCACAGCTCCTCAGTCTAAGGACAGACTAAAGTCCAGGAATCCCAACCTCCTGAGCAAAAGCTTTACCCACAAGGGTATTACGCAAAACATGCCCAGGAGGACCAACACCACTTCTCATCAAAAACACTACAGCTTGCACTGCTGGTAACAAAGAAAACATGGGTACATCTGTTAAAATAAAAGAATGAAGATAGCTTCTTTATGCAGAAAATTCTACATATGGCTACTCACTTATCCTTTATTTCAAAGCGCTCATGGAGCCACCTTCTCATGTACATCTGCTCTTCTGGAATGTCCTTCAGTTCAATTCGATCAATGAAAATATGAACTCTTGGGCATTCCTTGCAAAGAAACTCTAAAAAGAGAGCAAAACAACAGGACTCAGTTACAGAAACATTGTAGGGCATTTATTTGTCTAAAATTCACTGAGGATCTGACCTCACACCTCTTACGTGCCTTGGAAGCCTAACTTCAGTTTTCAAAAGCATCCTTTCTGTATGTTCAGACCCTGAGCATTTCAGTGAACTTAGAAGCCATCCAGCCTACAAGCTTTTGAAGGGCTGGCCCATTATCATGGCTTCTCAGTAGCATGGGAAGATTGTTCTGAAATGCTCTCTGATACCTGCAAAATGCTGTGCTTGGAAAGATTACCCTTCTACCTCAGCAACAATCAACCTACTCTGTAGTGTGGGATGCAGTAACTTCAATGTCAGCAAGTTACCCAGCCTGCAATTTTGATAAAAGTTAATAATCCTCCTTCTTATCCTTCTTAAAATCTAAATTTTGTTTGATCCTATATCACAAAATCTGAATTACAGTGATTTTCCAAAGCATCTCCAGGAGAAAGTGAGCTTCAGTTTTAAGCAATAACCTATAATTAAAAAGTGGAATAAAGCAAAAGACTCAGAACAAAAGGCTGCTTTTCATTTTGGATCCTTTAATTTTTCTTCTGTCATACAGTGTTACAAAGCTCAAGACAGCCCTATTACAATTTCACCTCCACCATTTCCTCAATTTGCCCCCAGAAAAATCTAACAAGCAAGTGTTAAACCAGTTGGAAACAAAACTCCATTAGTCAAAAAGCCTTGGGGGAATTTCTTCTAACAAGTGGTAAAAATACTGTATTTGGGATGAAAAACCCACCATTATTTGTATATTAGTATTTTTTTGCATTTATCAATAGCAAGGGTTACTGCAGTAACCATAGCATCCCTGTACAGAAGGATGCATGATGTGGTGATGCAAGTCCTTGGGACTCTGGACAATCTTCATCTGAAAAGGGACCAGAAGTGTCTTCTCACAATACAGATGGGCAAGAAATTTAACACAGACTGGGTGGTCCTTTTAGGTTGTTCACATTTTTTTGATAGCAGTGCAGATGTACAAAAGACTTTGACCCCTAACTATCAGGGGTATCGTAAGGAATGACTGTGCAAAATAATTGTCACTGCATGCACATCTTTATTATTGTCTGCCAAAGCAGATATCCCCCTATTTGTTTTTCTTCTTCACAGGACTTTGTTGTAAAAACAACCCTTATCATAAACTAGAAATTGCCTTAAAGAATTTTAAAAGCTTGTTCATGCAAATGTGTTTGCATGCTTGTAGAGGGGGAGGGCAGAAGAGATAAAGAGATCAGTAACACCTTGCAGCATTTTGGTGCAGCAATTTGTAAGGTGCTGTGTGCAGTTCTGTCCAGTGCTCTGGCAGAGAAAGCCCTCAGGGAACAGCACTGCAGTGTCAAGGGAGCAGCATGGCCCATGCACCATCACCTGAAGGAATGGCTGAGGGCTCAAACCAGAAACATGTCCACCTCTGAGCCATGGAGTAACAAACACAGCTGTCACTAGGAACTTTCTGGTAAAACCATCTCCAAGCTACAGATCAGAGATGTCAGCAAGTTAAATATATTGTATTCAGGTTTCTGTGCCAGGTTTTCACTAACCATGAAGAAGTCAGTGTTCATGTATCTGAGAGCTGGTTTTCCTCTTGCTTTTAGTGCGAAAAAAGGATTTTCCAGGCCTGCTTCTCTGAGGATACTATCCAGGCCACTGTATGAAGGTCATTCACTATATGAGCATTTAAAAGCATACTATTAATATTTAAAAATGACAGACGCATATTCCATGTCTTAAATGCTTATAATGCTCCCTGATGTACAAATCCTCTTTTTGAGTGGCATTACCTATTAAATGGAACATTCTAAAAATATGCAAAACTGTATTCCAGAAAACAAATGCCTCGAAGCCAGATGATGCACTCTTTTTTTTGTACTAGACTTCTGGGAAAAACATCTAGGCTGTACATATTCAGCTAGGGCTAACAAACTGGCTTTAGAAGTTATTTAAAACATTTTGTGCATTGTATAGTTATGTTTCTTTCGCTTCATAGCTCACAGGTCTTTCTGTATAGGTACAACCAGTTCTTCCCTTCTGCTACTTACAACCTTAGTGAGGGAAATTATAAAACAAGCAAAATTCCAAGTAGATGAGCTAGCATTATTAAGTGTAACACCACAGTTATATGCTATTTGGTCATTTAAAGATATCACTAGAGTACATTATCAATAATAAGCTATAGTTAACAAAACATGAATAAGACAGATGTTTCAAAAAAGCCACTTTCCTCACTAAACTTGAAATGCAGCCACCCGACAAATCTGCTGAGATACAAAAACAACTCATCCACAAATATCTAAGCATTGCTTACACCCAGATTCCAACAGCAGTTGACTCTGGTCACCTTTAACCAATCTACACTGATTGCCTGTATGTTAAGATGCTCATTTCCCAGCTTTGAAAATCCCCAAGCCACTCTCCACAGCCAGACCCTCCCTTGCAGTGAGACTCAGTACAGCCCCCCTCAAGTCTGTGGGATCTGCAGCTGCAGGTGGTCCCCCAGAAAGGATCACGATTCCCACATACTGATCCAAAGCCATTTTATCCAAAACATGGACATCCAGTACATCTGCAGGTGACATTGTAACACATGTAATCAAGCTAATCAGGGAATCTGACTAGTATTTGAATTATCCAGTTCCTGTCGGGGAATTAGTTAATGCAACTAATCAATTTTTTTGTTGCTACATGAACAATGTCATTGCAATCACCTAAGAACACCACTAGATAACAACAATATCTTGAGAGGTTGTTTTTGAGAAGAAACAGATGGATTTTATCACCACAGCCTCAAAAGGTTTGTGGTGGTCCCACGACCCTTAATTTCACATTAGCTTAACTCCCAAAAGGCTTATGTAATTAAGCTAATAAACAAAATCTTATCAAAGTAATTTATTACGTGCAAATTATATCCAACTACAGGGACATGAGCCCTTAGGGCTGACATCTGACAGGCTTTTCAGATCCTTAAATCTAACCAGAATTTGTTATAATTAACAGCAGGAAAAAGCAAGCCTGAACTTTCCTTCAAAAGCAAGTCATACATTATAATCAAACATATTGGGGACAGCATTAGTCAATCAAGAACCAAGTATGATTTGCCTTAAATGAACACTAACAACTTGTGTGGGAGCCAAGTGGACTGACTGTCATGTGGGAGATAGTTTCCTAATAAACCTTTCTATCTGGCTAAATAACAGATCCAAGCACAGCATGTTTATGATGCTGCTCGTGACCAACCACAGCAGAGGGAAGGAACTGAAAATAATAGTGTGGATTGAACATTTTTTTTCTTCTTAAACTGACACTGGGACTATCCTTCTACAGGACAGGATTCACACTAAGAAGACTGAAGGACTCAGTGCAGAATTCTGATTAATAAGCAGGGTGCAACAGCCTCCAGGAAAAGAACCAGATCCATGAAGTTTTTGATTGCTGAAGAATGTTTTGAGAGAGTGTTTTGTTTGCTGGGATTTCCACAAAATTCTACCACTTTTGAACTCCTCAAAGCTGATAAATTCTGTTTTGAATTATCAGTGTTACCAGGGCAAGTGAGGGAAGGAGAGAAGCTCCAAAGCACAGACATACCTGTAACTGAGAAGGGACATACAAATGGCCTCAGACCACCTTCCCCATAATGCTGAGAGAGAAGTTCATTCCACCACTCCAGATTATTTGTTTTGCCCCTTAAGAAAGTTGTGACTGTGGTGTTACACTTAAACAGATATCCCAGTTTTCAATTACTAATGAGGTCTATTTTTATATGCACTTTAAATATGACAGCAATAAAGTAGCTCAGATTTCAGCCTCCTGCATCAGCTCTTGTACTGCAATGTAATTATTGCCAAAGTCCTTCAAAATTAAAGAAAGGACAAAGTGAAGCCTGGCATAATCCTCTCCACTTAGAGTCCTCAGTTCTCTCCAGTTTTAACAGATTTTGGATTAATTTGTGATATAATGTGAAACTGAAATCTGAGTAATGTAGTAATGTGTATTTATCCTAAGTAACTGGTATTTCAAATGTGCAAGAATACATCTCTTCAGTAACAGACCAATGCATGCTATGGTGCGTATAGTTTTACAGGGAAAACCTTGATAGCAGAGACATTCCCTGCTGAATTGTAGATGCTTTCCTCACTTGTAAAATTTTCATTTAGTCTGGACTTAAGTGTGCAGCTACCAAAGCAGATTGTAAACTATCTCCTCCTCAAATAAAGAAATTCCATCTCTTCATGTGCATTTCTGTCATACACTAAATTAACCACCCACTGGCAAAACAAATGTAAATTTAAGTCCTGCATTGTTTCTCATCAAGTTGAGCAGACAGGAAAGTATTTCATGGCTTGCTCTGGCAAAAAAAAGCAGTGGTACAGCTGGGCACTAGATGGGAAAGCAAACATCCCTGGTACAGCAAAGGTTGGTTAGATGGGTTAACCCATGGAGGAACAGGCAGGAAGAAATGATGTAGGGAAGGATGGAAGGGATGTTCTGCAGGCTAAATTTAAGCTTGCTATTTTAGGGTGCACAAAATACCCCAAAAAAGAAACAGTACAAAAGGAGACAGAGTCCAGGGTTTAAAGAAAACCTCCTGAACACACAACCTCAGAAAAAACCTGTATTAGAAACCCAGGTAACAGATGTGCAACATTGCAAAAGAAAAGGTCTGTGTGGGTCTGAAACCCACCTGTATGCCTTAATGGGAAAATTAACAAGGATACCACTATATTCCCACTTTCTCATCTTTCAGGAATGGAAAGCTTGTCCAAGGAAGGAAGCCATAAAACCAATTACACAAAATGTAAACATAAAATTAAGAGGACTAAAAAGGAACTTGAAAAATGCAAAGGATGTTCTAACAATTTCAACATTTTTTAAATATATCAAAAGCAGTAAACAAGACATTGATGGATGACAAGAGTGTGAAAAGCAGCAGCACTCATGGTAAAACTATAAGCCCATGCAAGAGAAGCTCAAGTATGTTTTTCCATCATTCTTTCTTGCTGGAAATGTTTGATTCCTCAAGCCATTGCTATTGCTGATCACCCAAAGGAACTAGATCAATAAGTAAACATACAGAAAGTATTAGACTAAATAAACAAGTCAGATGTCAGAAAGTCACCAAAACCAGACAGCATTCATCCAAAAGCTCTCAAATGTGGCATTTAAAAACAAAGGAGTGTAACCTATCATCACAAACAGCCATTGTGCCAGAAAAATGGGGAATTTCCCTTCTACAAATGAGAGCTTTGGAGACGATGCCAGGAAATACAAACCAAGGAGTCTTATGTTGCTGGATAAGATAACAGGATAAGATGTCCATGTAATAACACCACCAAGCACAGAGATAGTCACATTCTGTTGGAAATGAGCTGGTGTGAATTCTGTGAAGGGAAATCTTGTCTCACCATTTTGCTGGGTTTTCTACAGAAGTGTCAAGGAGCAGGCAGATAAAGGGGATTCACTGGATATGATATATTTGAATTTTCATAAAGCCTCTGACAGGGTTCCACACTGAGGGCTGTTAACAAAATTAAGCTGCCTGGGGATTAAAGGAAATTATGGTTTATAGACAGAAAGCTGCTTAAAGGAGAGGAAGCAAATGGAGGGACTTAATGGTCAGTTTTTAGGATGGAAAAGCTGCAGCAATGGGGGTCCTCCTGGGATCCCTGCTGGGACCGGATTTTTCTGTCATGACCAATAGAGATGAAGAAAAGAAGCAAGCGGTGAACCTTCCAGTTTTCCACATCTTCTTCAGATGATCCTAATGTCTTTTGGGTAGTCAAATACTGAGAGGACCAAAAGGACCTTGGGAAAGAGTGGCTCAAAAGTTGCCCAGCAGAGGGAGACCAGGGAGTGTTGATTGACAATGCGCTGAGCATTCCCAGCAGTGTGTCCAGGTGGCCAAGAGGGCAAACAGCATCCTGGTCTCTAACAGGAACAGTGTGACCAGCAAGACCTGGGAGGTTATCTTCTCCTTATACTCAGCCTCGGTGAGGCCACACCTTGAGTGTGGTGTGCAGTTTGGGGCACCACAGCATAGGAAGGAGGTGCTGGAGAAGGTGCAGAGAAGGGCAAGGAGGCTGATTAGGGGTCTTGAGAACAGGTCTTGTGAGGAGAGGCTGAGGGAGCTGGGGCTGTTCAGCTTGGAGGAGGCTGAAAAGAAACCTTATTGCTCTCTACAACTACCTGAAAGGAGGGTGTAGTGAGGCAGGTGTTGGCCTCTTCTTCCTAATGACTACCAATAGGACAAGAGGAAATGAGTTTAAGTTGCACCAGGGGTCTCAGATTGGATATTAGAAAAAAATTCTTCACCAAAAGAGTGGTGAAGCATTGAAACAGACTGCCCAAGGAGGTGATGGAGTCACTGTCCCTAGGGGTGTTTAAAAAATGGGTAGACAGGGTGGTTCAGGAGATGATTTAGTTGTTATGGTGGTGGAGGAATGAAGGTTGAACTTGATGATTTTGAAGGTCCTTTCCAACCATGATGATTCTATGATTCTAAAGAGGGTGGAAATGTGGGAGCTGAGTTACAGAATAAACAGAGATGGTGACAAATAATGGATACCATGATTACATAATGCTGCACTTAGAATTATGGTTTGGAAGTTGCTGACCCTTCTCTGAAACCATCCTCTCAACTGCACAATAGCAGCCCCGAATCTCCCCAAATACTGGGCAGCAGCAGTAAGGCCACTGGGAACAGGGCAAAATGAGTTACTTTGCAGACACATAAAATTAATTTGAATCCACATTTTAAATACTGTGTACAGTTCTGGTCTCTGTATCTTGGGGATGATATAGTGGACTCAGAGAAGGCCACAGAGAAAGCCAACTAAAACATCTGAGGAGAGAGAACACCTGTATTACAAACAAGGAGAGATCTAAAAGGTGGGGATTTTAGTTTGGACAGGCAAAGCAGAGGTAAGGATACCACAGCTTAAAAAAGAACTAAACTCCTAAAGATGGCAGACAAGCACTATAGCTCAAATCCTGCAAACTCAAGGGTAAATAATCACATATCTGTACGTTCCTGAAGATGCAAAGATCTAAAGCATCATTAAAAATTATCATTAGAAATTGGTACATATAGTTTTCTATACTAGTATAAGCACTGGAGAGTGGCAGAGTGCCATTGGAAGCTGTCTTGCTAAAACCAGATGGTACTTGATGAAGGCCTATAGTACTTGCACATTGTAGTTCACTGAAACAAACTTCCAAGTGGTTTTAATCTATTATTCTCCCAGATGAATTCTGACCTCTGTACTGCTCTGTAACAATTTGTGAATATTGTATGTTGGCCAATTTAATAAGAGGTTTCCTACAGAAGCATAACAGTTTTGATCAGCAGGCTGAAAACAACAGAACCTGGATAAGGTTAGCTCTGTGGATTATATCTAAAGGGCCTCCCACTGCTGGTAACTGAAAAGAAGCAGATTTAGGAGATGTTTCTTTCTTCCTTGGAACATTTTTAAAGTTTCAGAAGTGGAAAATAAAGCTGAACTACACAATTAAAATAAGGCAAGAAAAGATAAGGATTGGACCACTTCAAAACAATGCTCTCTCTAGCAAATAAACAGGATCTGTTAAGGAACACTGCCAGTACCGCCAGTATTGATGGTTTTGCCTTTCCTTCAGTCTGTTTTGCTAAACAGAAAACAGTACCACAGAGGAGAAAAGGACTCTGATGCACGCACACACACACACACAAAAACCCAGCAAAAAACCCCACAGGCTTTCAAAGCAGCAACATATTTCTGGTGAAACCTGACATTGTGAAGAAATTAAAGTTGTTTTTGTTATCCTCAGGGTTTAGATACACTTCTGAATCAGGAGTTCCTCAAGCTGTTGTACATAAATGCTGCCTGGGGAATGGAATGCCTCCTCTTACACGTACATGAGGCCCAGGGTGCAGGGTAATTTTAGGGTAAAATCTTCAGTTTAAAACACTTTCAAAATCCTTCTTGTGTTGCAGAGGTTTTCTGATGACTCTACACTTTCTGATGACAAATTCCCAAAGGGAACCTACAAATACCTCCCTCCTTCAGTAGATGCTGCTTGAGAATAACCGAGATACACAAGGTCCTAGTTTACAATCAAAGGAACACAGACACTGGGCTTGAAGGGATGCTGAATGAGTCCATTACCCCTGTTGTAGGAGTGTGACTAACACACAGACACAGCACCCACAGTTGTTTTCATTTGGGAAAAGGAAAGATTCCTTTACACCTGCCTTATCCTTACACTCCACTTTAGGCGTCCAATTTTAGTTGCTGGAGACAAGAAACTGGGATACAGGGACTCCAAATGTGGTCATGTCTGTGGCCACTGTTTTGAGATAGGGAAAGAAACCCAGGTATTCAGACTGACCTCAATTTTCTCTGAGTTTTGGAACTTCCTAGGAAGAAATACAGGAAGGTTTGCAAATATTCCCATAAACTGTTGCTGCTTTCCTGTGAAATGTCATTATTTTCCAGCAGAAGTACAATTTTAATTGTTAGAGTATGAAAATATTTTGCACTTATCCAGACTGTCCTTATCTGCAGAATATTGATGCACATGTCCATATCTGTGCTCAAAGTGCCATTTCAAATAAGTCATATGCCAAATAACAGGGTTTCATGTTACTCACACTATTTTTAATAGAAAATTACAGGGGTTCTAAAATGAAAGATCCAGTCCTACGGAGGACAAGAGAAAGTGTTGTCAGTTAAACTGAGTATTTTACTGACTTTGTGATATCTGGTGTAATCATTATTATAAAGCTGTAGTTTAGAATTTTACACAAAAAAACCCCAGGGTTTTCCTTTAAAGCTGAAATGTATGATAGAACATCACAAAACTATGTTGCCAATGAGTGTTATGAGAATTTCTCAAAATATTGCAATAGAAAATTTCAATTGGAAATACAAAAAGGTAGTTAAACTTTGCTTGAACAGTTTCAGAATGACAAGTTCTTGATGTGAGATTTACTGTGCATGTTAAAAAGCCATCCCACGCCTGATGCAAATTTCACCAAAGCTGATGCCCAGCCTTAGTTCCAATCCACATTCTTCCTTCAGTTATTCTACAATTATTATTGCATTTTACTTCTTAGTATTCTTTCAGACAGTAAAACAAGACAGCTAGCAGAAATCTGAACAGATTATTAGTAATTTCATCACTGTAAACCTTACTTTGGACTGTTTTACATTCTTGTTACTGTTTAACAGTTTATTAATTTTATGTTTTTTTCAACATATCTGTAACTATGTGCTTGTTATCATTCCTAGGACTTTGCAAGACAATGGTTGTGATCAAATCTGGGCCACAGTCCAGGCAACAACTGGTTTCCACTCTAGTTTTTCTATTGCCTCGTACCTCAATGTCTAACTGGTTCCTAACAGAAGAGCAAACATTTGGAAAAGTGCAATTTCCCCTGGGAAGTTAGGCCAGTCAGACCTCCTCAAACTATACCAAAGTGGTGTATGGATTTTCAGAAATGCACACATATACGTGCTTTCAAAGTGTTTGTTCTGCAACTGATATACAGCAGAGTCAGTAATTCTCAGGAATTCCTCTGATTTCTTTAAGACCAAGTCTACATGTACTTGCTATTTTTATGCACTGTTTATCATTGTCACATGCTGCTATTTCACACACTCTTTCATCTCCAATGGCCAGATAAATACCATCTGGTTATGTTAAAGCTTTCAGGCAGAATAATAAAGATGTAGATGTGTACATAATGATCTTTTGGGTGCAAGAATGACAACAGTTCCCATGTCCCATGAGACCTGCCCCTTAACACCAGGCAAAGCTGGATGTGAACACTTAGGGCATTCATTCAGAAAGCAAAAAACTAGGTTCTCATTCTTTCTTCCCAACCTGTTTTTCACTTTATACTTAATGACAGTGTGGTAAAACAGTATCAACAAATCCAGCACAAGAGCTTCTCCCCCTCCTTTTCCCTTCTAAATAGTTATTCCAGAACTCAGTACTTAAATGTACTTCAGCTGTACTGCAGTTCCCATCTGATTATTTGTATCTTATTCCAATGACCACAAATAAATACTGCCTAGCAGCATGGTCACCCCCTAAGCAGGATCATGACATTCTCTCATTAATGATCTGGACAAACCATCTGCAGTAGTGACATGAGAAATCTATGAGAATTGCTATTCTTTGAAAAGGCTGTTAAATGCAGGACAAGCTTTCTCTGCAAACATACCAAGATGCAAACATGCTGGAACGAAAAGGGATGAATAAACAGTAGGAAATTGGTCACAACTGGATGTGAAACAATAGCAGAAAGTGACATCCCCATCTAAAGCTAATCTAAACTTAATCCCTGTCTAAGCCTAATCAAATCCGATGTCTTCCAAAACAACTTGCAGCTAAAAAGTGCCAGTAAGATATAAAAATGCATAAATATAAAAAAAAAACTTCAATGCATTTGAAAGGTTATGCTATAATAATTTGCCTGTTCTAAAAAGGTACCATGTTGTCAGGTGTGTCTGGCATGCACTGATCTTCTCAAAGCACTAATGCAAAAAGGATGGTGAATTTCTATTTTCCAGGTGCTAGTATACCATGGTTTTTTTTTTAAATCCTGTTGAGCAAGTCAACATTGTGATATGTTAACCTTTCTGGACTGGAAAAAAAATCATGAAAAAAATCCAACTTAGCTAAGAAAGGCTATTCATACTAAGAGTTCCATACTACAAAATTTGAAATGCAATTAGGTTTTTTGACAGAATTTTTTTCCTATTTACAGTTCACTAACACAATTTCTTAGATAAACTCACAGCCACTAAAATGCTCCTATAAACCTGCTCTGTTTCCTACTGGAGATAGCAGCCAAGAGATGACTATATCCATGGGTTAGCATGGGGTTTTCCAGAAGTAGCACAGGACCTTCAGAGGAATTGTAATTTACTGAACTGCAAGTAAAACACATTTCAAGAAAGACATTGTATCTGTGTGGAATTCACATTTCATTCACATGGGAAATGTCCTACGATGAGAAATACAGTTCTCAAGTAAAGTTGTGTTTATTGGAAGTTTGTTTTCCATGCAATAAATTTCAATTAGAGTTGCTGGACTGAAGAAGACATGTCAACCTTATCTTCTAAAAATTACCAGGATTGCACTGCTACTTTATTCCGATGAGAATGAAAAACAAAACTCTTATTCAGCACTGACACAAAATATGAAATGCACACATGAAAATGACATTTTATAATTAATTTTAGTACTGTAAAGAGCAACAATGCAAAAAAAAAAAAAAAAAAAAAAAAAAAGAAGAAGAAGAAAAGAAAAAGTCAAATGCATAATGACACATAATTAAATTCTTGCATTATGTTCCTGAACAAACAAATTATTATCTTCTGCACAGAATTGGTGAAATGATCCTGGCCTCTTAGAACAGAAATTTTTCTTCTTCCACTTTCTGTTTGGAGGGTCTAAAAGAATGATAACTACGTTCCACAATGTAATTCATAAGGTGTCCTTAATCTATATAATCTATATAATCTGTATTATATGACATACATGTGATTGCCACAATAGAATGTCTTGGATGGATGTTTCATACTCTATAATGGTAAACAACTGGTTGGCTGCACTTCATTCTGTGTTACTGCTTTTAATTTCACCCAAGGCTGAGGCAGTAGGTATCCCAGCTCTAAGAGTAGGGTGGCTGAAAGACAGACCTGGACTGCCTGCTGTGGAGTCTCCAAAAGGCTGGATGTGGAGTAGCCACCCCAAACCATTTGATTACCACTTGACACTGAACACAACAACCAACAGGGAAATTCAGTTTGTTGGATCCCTCCCCCTTTCCATAACTGTATCATGCTTCATGCAAACTGGGAGGTTCTTATAGGTGACAAGTCGTATAAGGAATTTGAACACTTGACATCTTATAATTAGGTAATGACATTTTAATAGTTTAATTAACCATGGGGCAGTGAGAAGTCCAGGATGACAATGGTTGAAACTGCTTAATAATTAAGTCATTAAACAAGAAATGCTGCAGGGAAGGGGAAACAACTCTATTTGGTTTGGAGGGGGTCTTGAAAATGGTTGTGTGACAGGACAAGAGGGAGGCAGCCAGTATTCAAGGGAGTCTCTGAGAGAGTCATAAAAAACCATGCAAAACTGTAAATCATAAATCCCTGTAAAATCAAGTTAAAAATCAAATTATAAATCAAATTATAAATAAAATTATAAATAAAAAATGTTAAGTTATGAAAAGTGTTTTTGATACTTAGGCACAAAAATGTCTGTTGGGAATAAAATGTATATAAAATACAACTATTCTAAGACCAGCAAGTACAACACGAAGTGTTAATAGCTTTGTTCTCACCTATCTTGAAGAATTTCGAATAGGGTGAAAATGTAGAAACAGACAACTCTAGAACTTCTAAGTAACTAGAACCTGCAAGGAGTTGTTATGAACTTCACACTCCTTACAGCTAATAATGAAGTGGTATGGCAACAGCCACACTACTGATTTTAGTAACAGAAGGAGTAAGTCCCAGTGTCTTAAGTTATGCTGGACCAGCCAAGGAGCAGGGAGTTACCTAAGAAGTTCCCTGCAGGTCCATTAGCCAATGCTGACCCCTTGCCCTTAAGTCTGAACAGCTCTATGAAACTACTGTGGCTTTTTTCCCCTTTGGTATCAGTGGTGCAAAAGACTCAGAAGTACCACTTCGGGCCAAACAGCAACAGATGGCTGACTAACACATCAATTACAATGAGTCCAAGAGATGATGTCTGGCTCTCTACTGACAGTGCAGGTAAATGAATTATGTAAAAAAAACCCAACAAGCACCTATGTAGCACAGCAGAAAGAGAGAACTGACAACAATGCCAAAAGGAACATGAAGGTAGCACTTGTGTGCAGAATCAGCCTAGTCACTGATGAACAATGCTTTCCCAGGGTGCAGTGAGATGGCTGAAGCACCATGAAGCATTACAAAGCACCCCAAGTTAGTTCTGTATATTAATAAGTATATGGCTGTAGCATGTCTAATATATACCAACTCACCTGTCATAGATGGTGCCAGTTTTCTTTGCCCTTTGTGGTCCACAGTACCTTCATAAGCCACAGTCACATCATAGACTGCATCCAGATAGTCCTTCATGGTGTCAATGGCTACATGAGTTGCCTTCACGCGTGGTGTTAGCACGTGCTTTAAAATAGCAAGTCCTAGAGGGGAAAAAAAGTATAATTACAGTGTAAACTAAACTACAGTCACAAGAACATCATCATGCCAAGGAACTTCAGAATCCCCTTCAAAATCATAAAATGGTTTATTTTCTATCTCAGTTCTCAGTTGACAGAAAGTTTGTGTGTGTGTGTACACTGCATATGCTCTGCTGAGCACAAGGGCTGCACAACAGAAGAGTCCTTTTTACTACTCCTGTTCTAGAAGTGTTGAGCAACATTAAAACTTGCTCATAAGTGATGAAACAGCATTTCCAACTGAGGTAAAATAAAAAAAAAAGAACAAATGAACTGAGAAACATTAAAGGCACAAAACATCGCCTCCTGAAATTCTGTATCAGAAACAGTTTGGTAGGTGAGGCAGTAAAGATGTTTTTTAAAGATACTAAAGATAATTTTAATCTCACCTAATAGCTATCTGGCATTTTTCTTCCAAAGTACAAACAAATTTTGTCAACAAACTGAATCCTAATCCTGCTCCTGATAACAAAGAAGTAGACATCTTAAACTACATATGCTTAAACATGGTGCTACCACAATGATATCAGAAATTTCAAAGTTTTGTGATTTTCTACTATAGATTCCAGCTTTCCCTGCTTTTGTTTCCTTCTCCCAGTGACATGCCCAGGCAAAGACACAGACTGGCAAGTCAAGTACACAAGACCATCAAGTTTAACACCACTCAGCAAGTCTTAACAACATTATTTCATACTTGTGTTTGCTTCTGCTGACCACTTCCACTTAGAACATACTTAAGGATATACAAATACACTGGGCTCAAAAGTACAAACTTTATTCTATTTCCTGAATTTTAATACACAATGACTTTCAAGATGAGAGCAAACAAACAAAGAAAATACCCCAAACCTTTTCATGATCTGAACACAGCATTTCCACACTTACTTCAAAGTGCTTCTAGGAAAAAAAATTATACAAAATGTTTTCGCTATTTTGCTATAAAATAGTGTATCTTTCTCAATAAGTATCTGAATAATATTGCAACTATTCCTTTCTGGCCTCCATTTTCACTGGCTTTACTCTTCTGATTCTTCTTATAAGAACCAGCCATTGCTGCAATTGGTTTCTGATAGATAAAGCAGAATTTTTTTTAAACTGAAGTATCATGGTATTGCTTCTGATATCTGCTTGTAAAAGAATTCAAAATATATTATACACCCTAATTTTGTTTTGAACATCTTTCTCTTACTGGGAAAAGCATACTTTGATGAAAATATCTACAGAACCCTGTAAGATAATGATAGTTTCTAAACTGCTCTAACACTCATATAGTTGAAAATCTCAGTATAAAAAATAATACTGATTTCTTAATATTTGCTAAGAATCTCCTCCTCTGAACACAGAGATTAAAGGTTATTTACTAGCACTCTTTCTGAAGTCATTGTTCTAAGCTTTGCTGGCAACAGCAATAACTGTCTATGCAAAATGCTATATGGATTATGTAAATATTTTGAAGCATAACATGATGGTAGTGTTTTCTTAGCTTGTGAGCTGCCACATCAAACAGCTAGTTATGTTATGTTTCCAAATGTTTACTCTGTAAATGAAGCACTGAATATTCTAGTGTTGTATCAGCAACCATATTACTGTGGACATTCCACTCAACACGACTCTTGTTGATCCAAATTCTCAAACATACTCTAAAAACACTGCCATTCCTTTCCTGCCCAGCTCCTCTTCCCCTTAACCAAACTATCACTGCAAGGAAAGAAATGGGAAAACAGGCTTCAGTGAGGAGTGAATCTTCCACACAAATGGAGTGCAGTGGATTAGGTTACCCAGGAATATTTGGTGCTGAGCTTTATGAATCCATGGCCATTTTGGTGGTGAAGATGGTCAGTATCAATCTGTGAATTACAACCTAGAGTAAGACCCTACTGCTCCATGTGCTGCCAGAACTCTTGAAGGTTTAAGTAAAAAGAGTATGCCTCCAATTCAAATCAACACAGAAAGTCCATAATCCATTGTTCAGAAACACTTTGATGCATGACAAACATGCAGCAACAAAAGTTCCAACACATCCTTTTAAATAATGTTTCATAAAAAACATAAACCACACATTCTTGCAATTACTTGGTCATCTTTGCTAAAATTAACATAATAGAATTTAAACCCAAGTAGTTACAGTATAGTTACCTTGGCAAGCTGCCTGCATCCAATCCACAAAACAAACTGTCCTTAAACTGTTATAATGTTGTGCAATATTAAGTTAGGACTCTCTGTCAAAGCATTTGAGGTCATGAGATTTTATTTTAAATGCCAAAGAAAATGAACTAATATATAATATTCTACCTCAAACTGCTAGAGCTTTGCTCTCCTAAGTCAACTTTTAAATGATAAACAGACATTAAAAAATATAGGCTGGACTTTATGATCTCAGAGGTTTTACCAGCTTCAACAATTATGTGATTCTGTAAATAGGAAAAAAATATGAAAATCTGAAAAAAAGAGGGTGAACAACAGTACTTCAATTATCATCTGTTTACTAGACTAGCAAGAAGCAGAATTATTTCGGAAAGTCTGCAAGAAAACTGAATTAAATAAACTGAAGTTTTAGTCTGGGAAGCAGAAAGGGCAATCAGTAATGTCTACTGAATTGAACTTTTAATCAAAAGAACAAAAGACACCATAGGAAGCATCATTTATCTATCCTCCTAGGGTAAAGCTACATATATTTAACAGCTTAGTACCACTCCCTGGAGAAGATCTCTCTTCCTCTTCCTTTCATCCAGGCCAAAAACCCAAAGAGCTGTTCAGTGCAGGCAGGCCATCTACCTCCCACATACACACACACACCACATTTTTAAATGAAAACAATAAAAAAAATAGCTCTAAATTAAGAATACCCTATCTTAATACATTTGCATTACCACAACAACATCATCAGCTAAAGTTATGTGCTTACTGAAAGTGGATGTCAGAATTAGTTTGAGGTTTTTTCCCCTCTATAAAGCAATGTTATTTGACAGTAATAGAAAAGCCGAAAGCACAGTGAGAAACAATTAATTGATTTAAATACCAATTAGATTATCTTTATTTTTCCTTTAGTGTGTGTATGCATATGCAGGAGTGTTGTTAGACTGAAAGCTTTGTAGTCCCCAGGTACTGTTCCCACCAGCTTTCTGGAATGCCTCCAGTGATCAAAGCCTTACTTATTGGAACTAGAGACCAGAGTTAGAGTTAGAAAGCAATATGTGGTAGGAGAGCCCCTACATTTGTATGCTGGTATTCCACTGACTCATATAAATAAGACTCAGTGGATTATAATACTTAAAAAATTGCATGCTCTTGTAAAAAGTGTTTTCTCTTACCATGAACTAAAGTGCAAGAAACTAAAGTAATTCCCCCAAGAAGGGTATGTAGTAGCTTCTTGCTTTCCTAAACTTAATTTCCTAACGATGTCTTCTAATAATAAAAATCCTTTCTTCATCCTAATGATATGTCTCCCAAATGCTACTCAAGGTATTCCCCCCACTTTTAAGAAACTATTCTCACATCTCATTGTGCACTTTTACATCAGGTTTGCTTACACATAAGTGTGTGGAAAAAAATGTCACCAAATGGGATTTTTGTTAGAGATAGTTTCAAATAACATTCATGGATATCAAATACTTCAAACTACTTTAAAGTACAATCTACAGCCAATGCCAAGATCCAGAAGATAAACATTTTTAAATTAGTTTGGTTGAAATACCTCGGTTTTATATGACCTGTAAAAGCAATTTTGAGATAAGCATATCCTGCACATACAAACATCTTAGAAGAAAGCATGATAATAGTCAAGATAAACTTAGCATTAAAAAACATTTACACTTGCAACTTTCCTGCATAAAAACAAGGGAGCTAATAAATGAATACCTCAAATGTTTGCTTGATTAAATGACCTTTGTTAGAAATTAAACATTATACAAAATTCCATAAATGCCTTTCAACAAGGAAGACTGTTTTGTCTCTGCTCAGCAGAAGGAAGTCAAGTTAAATTTAACAACTGCCTTGCTCCTTTCTCTTTAAATTTTCAAAAGGTAAACAAACATTAGGAGTAGGAGGGTTTTGGGGGGCTATTTATTTTTGATTTTTAAAATGCCATTTCTCCAATTTATAAAATTAATTTATTTATATTGCAGACTATCTCTGGTCCTAACACAAAGTTTAATTCTTCTTAATTAACTTTTTTTCAATATTGCACTTGTACTATTTTCTCCACTTAAGGTTGCTCACAAACATAGGAAAAAAAATCATTATACAGCTTACATTTCAAGGTATAAAACAAACAAAGTTCCCCTACATGTCTGTAAAGCCAATGCTGAAGCACTGTGCTCTTTAAAAAACACACTAAGACAACAGGACTAAGTTGCCAAGTTTCTTTACATCCCCAGGAGGAATGAAGTGCAAATTTTAAACTCTAAGTTACAGTTAAGTACATTCTTATTCCTCTGACTGGCAGAACTACTGGGCATTACCACTTCTCCTAAAACTGTGGGGAATAAGGAGCCTCCAAGATCTTTCAGACAAGGGCACAACTGTGTGGTTTTAGTTGTGCTCAGAAGTGTCACATAACAGCCCTCGCATGCTTATGAGGAGAGTGCCCAGAGCTCAACCCACACGTGACCAACTGGAAAGGCCTCTGGTCACTGCCCCAGCTTGTGGCCAGCAGCCAGGACTGGGGAGGCACCGTGGCTCTGGGTGACCCGGGGAGCCACTGTCATCTCTTGCCAGCAGCCAGGAGGAGCTCCCCGTCCTCACAGCTCCCTGATGTACCCTTATGCCTGGTGGTTCCTAGGTGACAGAACAGTTTGGTGGCAGCTTTCAGTGAGAGCCACCCCTGCTGCTCTGCGTCCTTGTGTGAGGGATGCTCGAGGTCAAGCAAGCGTCAGCCTTTGCAGGAACGTGCAGGGAAGCAGGGCCCGTGCAGACTGCTTCCCATTCTCTCCATATAAAAAGATGAGTGGATACCAGAGAGCAGTAACAAAAGAATTTAGTAATAGGGAAGACCAACTCAAGAGGATACTGCACAAAAATAGGAAATGCTTCTCGTTCAATAAATATTTGCCTTCCGAGTTTTTAGAAGGAGTAACACTTAGAAAATAAAAGGAAACCAATATTGGACAGAAAAGTGCTAGAAGGAACAAAGAGGGGCTCTGATGGCACAAAACCAGTTTTTTTTACTTTTTTGCAGACTGCAGAGATGTAATTAAGAGGGTTATTAATAATAACAACAACAACAGGAGCCTTTCCTTTTCTCTGAAAAAGGATAAGAGAAGAAAAAAAAAAACCCCAACCCTATCAAACACTCCCTCTAAACTCTCAAAGAACTGCCAACCTAAATGAAACATTTGACTTTCATTTCTGACAGGAAACTGCACCAATGAAGAAATACCCTGTGACTTGAGCTCCTCTGCTCATACACACAACTGACTTCCATCCTTCCCAAGGAGAAGAAAAGCATATATCCTTTTGCACAAGAGCTAACAATACTTAAGAGCTTGATGATATCAACAGGGTGATTCACAGACTTGTGAATTCATTTCAGTGTGTCACCCAAATGAATTTACCAGATGTATTTGTTATTCTTTGTTTACCTTCAGAGTGAATTATTTCACTTTTGGTCAACAGGAAAAAACAAAACCAGGAAACATGTTCATTGAACTGTTGGACTTAAAACGTTTACACGTAGTGTGCATATGATATGAGAAAAACTAAAAAACCCTGAGATTTTTTCCAAGCCTTTCTAAAGATGGCTTCAAAGAATTCCGTTTCATCTGTGGTTATAGAGATGATGCCAACCATCAAAATTATTACAGAATAAAGTATAAAAAAGGAAAGGTTGAGACTGGAAGGTAGAAGAGGAACAAAAAACAAAGGCCGTGGCAGTGTTAACAGTAATTAAAACACAGTGATGGAAAACTTCTCCTTTTAAGGTTAAAAAATATCTATGTCAAGTATTCCTTATATCAAGCAACAACCATGTAGGTATTTCTTATCTCCCTGAAAGAAGTGTCTACAAATACAGAGATACAGACAGAAACTAAAGATAGCTTTCTTGAGAATTAATACTCTTACAGCATGAAATGCATGAAACGTCTTTATGTAAGGTACTCTCATCTTAACTCTGCAGTAAGATAAGCATTGGCTCATGCTGTTCCACCCCTTAAGCATCAATCAGGCAGGCTTAATGGCTCAGTTAAGGTGAGATCAGCTTCGTACTATATAAAATTTTTATAACATATTTTAACAATGTAACAAAAGAAAAATTCAAAAATTTTTTTCCTTACCTTCCTTTTCAGCAAATGACTGACTATCTGCAATGACTTTTGGTATTTCTGGGTTGTAACGAGTCCCCTCTGGAAAAATCACTAAATACATCTGTGGGATTAAAAAGAAACAAACCAGACAAATTCTTATAATGAATGTAAAGCAAATTCCTTTTACAGAAATCATACTTGGTAAGTCCACATTAAGTTTATTTCACACCATCAATTACTACAAGGATTAAAAGAAAATTAAGAGTATTTGAGCTAAAAATTGTTAGCTCTAAGAAACTTAATGTTCGAGGCTCAGATTAATTTTCTTTGAATACACACCCTAGAAAGTTGCCCAGGTGATTTAGGAAAGGAGATGGCATGCATCAACAAAAGTAAGCAAGTGGAGCAGCTGATGCCAGCAAGAGCATCAGTTTTGCTCAGTGGGCGTAAGAGGAGATTTTGAAACAACAGCCTAATGTCACAGGTGACCTAAATCATGATTTTTTTTCTTTAATACTGATCTGGCATGTAGCCTTTCCTTGTTCTAAAACATCCATTTAATTCCATTCATAATCAGAAATACTATTAATTGAAATTGTGATAGATCAGCTACCCTGTGTGCCTTTGTCAATCTTACTGTATTAGAAATTAAATATACAATGAACTTAAAGCCATAGTTTAGCATAATTAGAGCTTTAGTCACATTCCTCCAAGCATGCATGTCTTCAAGGTTAGATTTCCCAAGTAAATTAGGTTGCTTGCACATTCAATAACAATCTTCTATGAGTTCTCAAATCATTGTACAGGTAAAAATTATCCAAGTATTGGCATATCTGAGTGTAAAATTACCTACCCAAACAGAAGCAGTCAAATTTGAAGAATTTTCCGTTTGCTTTTAAAACAGAACAGAGGTTTCCATCTCTCTCTTTTTTTGTGTGTGTCTTGCATAATCCTCCACATACAACATTGATGCAAAATATCACTTAAACAGTAAAAATTTCATATTTGGGGTTAATCTGCAGAAGAAAAGCCTACGGCCACACACAGTAACTAGTGTGGAGTTGTGCAGTAAAACCCTACCTACTGTGCCTAGACTAACAATTCAAATTGTTATTTTTGCAGAAAGGAATCTCAAGAAATATTTGAAAGAAAAAGAGAGGATTTACAAAACAGTCCAAGAAGGATTATCAGTGAGTACAGGGAGACACCAGCAAGTCGGAGGGCACATCATGAGAAGATTCAAAGTTAAATAAAACCTGAGAAAGAGATACAGGAATATATCTGTGCTTCCCAGCCTCAAAACATCAGTGTGCTGGTATTTGCAGTTAATAATTGCAGAACAGCTCAAGACAATGCAGAATACAAGAGTCAGTAAGCAAACTCTCCAGAATCACCCCACAGTGAGGAAAATTGAAAGATGTGATAAAATGCAGAAGAGGAAAGAAACCTAGGAACTTTGCCAACCAGTGAAGGCAGCAGGAGCTCAAGAAAGGGGAGAACTGAGTACTTAGCATAGCAGCTAGCATGGGAAAAAGGGAAAAAAAAACAACCACAAATTAAGAATGGCAAAACCAGTGTGAGTAGAGGCAAGCAGAGAGCAAAGGCTGAATGCTGAGCTCCAAAGAGCAAGCTAATGGCTGTTAACAGGTAATAACAGAGAGCAAAGTAAGTGCAGCACATGGGACAGAAATACCATACTTGGTACAGGGATCAGCACTTGAAAGCATGCAACAACATTACCAGTCTTCAAAGCAGATTAAACAGCCACTAAAAGCTGATTATACAACAGAGAATAGTATCTACTTCTCTAGTCCTAGTGTGCTATACAAAACAGGGCCTGAAATTATACTTTAATTATTCTTGTAAACCTCTACAACACAAGAAGCTGAACAGGTTTTTTTGACTAGGATCTGAATATAACTGAACTGAAAGCATATCAATAAGACAGATAAGTGGCCTTTGCTTTAGAGCTATAAATTTAGCATATATAAACCTAATATGCAGCTCATTAGGACTACTTAACCCAAGTAAAATTCTTGAATGTAAACAGATGTCCTACTTATACTCACGTACAGTGCTGTACAAGACAGATTCTGACAGTGCAATTCATCCTAACAAAATCTACTTGTATGACTGGCCTTTCTCTTTTCCCCTCACAGGCAGCAGAACCTAAATCCTTAAGCACTATTCCCAAAGATTTTAAGAACTACAAATCTCTAAGATTTTAATAACTAAGCTCCCCTGAACTTGGATTAAGAACTGCTGAGTTGTATGAGCATTTTAGTTGCCTAGAACAGGAGGGACAGCTAAAGAAATTTTTATACAGATTTTTTCATGGAGAGCAATTAGCTACACACCTTATCACAATGACTGCAAATGTAGTGCTTCAAAATGACAGAAAATTCTGCGTTACTGAAGTCTCTGATTCATTAATACACCAATTTTAATCCAACCCGAGTAGCTCTCTATGTTTAGATCCCTGGTATTTTCATGCCTGTGTATAATACACTTGCTGTCTCTCATCAGTTAAAGCTGCAAAGAGTGGGTCAGGATTCATTTAGTAGAACCCTACTGATTCTCCTGAAGCCAGAACACAGGTATGGACTACCTGCAGAAATTACCTCAGAGTAATGTCAGCTGACTTGCCACAATCCACAAATGAAATTAATGGATGATGATGACTGTTTGCACCCAAACAGCAACTCCATTCATTTCCCCTGTGCTCTTAAGGTCTCCCAGGAACAAAAAAAAAATAAAAAAGCAAGGGCAGAGAGAGGGCTCTGCCTTACCAAGGGGAGAGTAGGGGAAGTCCTTGAGATAAATCAGAGTACCACAAAACGAACTGGTGTGGCTGGAGCAGTGGAAAGGGACATGGGACACAAGGCAACACATGAGTCCCTGGAGTACAGAACAAACCTGGTCCAGATACCATAAATAGCAGACAGCAGTGAAAAAGAGAAACACCACTGAGGACAGGGTGTTGGAGGCTGTCCCAGAGACAGTAACTCCTACTGCAGAATAACATCAGGCATCAAGAACTGGTACCCACTGGCTTAAGATATCTTGCATTTACTGTGCTGTTCCTGGGTGGGTACAATTAAGTATTTTTCTTTTCGAAGTACAATGCTTTTAGTTAGTTTTACTATTACACTATTTTCATTTCTATACACTATTTTCATTAGTGTATCCTGGCAATTAGATAGATTCACACCTGCATCCATTTAGACATCTGCCTAAAAGCTATGTTCCTGGTGAACACAATAAAAAAACATTAGCACTCAGATCAATATCCGGAAAATGATATGGTATGAAAAAGCATATCTGGTATAATTAGGAATGAAATACAAAAGGTGATGTGAGGAAAGCAAGCAAGGACATCTGGGATTTACAACAAAGTTGTCAGGAATTTCTATATTAATAACTATATGACAAAATATTTACATTAGCCTTTGAGCAGTTTTATTAATGTATGTTTCCTCTAGGTTTTTGCTGTTTGATTGGCACTGCCTCACAGGACAGATTTATTCTGTGCCTGAATGAATGATGAAAACAAAACACATAATGATCAGCTGAATATTGGATGTACGGGGCGTTAAATCCCTCATCTCAGAATGCAGTTTTTCCTACTCCTGATGCATGATAAGAAGAAATATGTAACATTTCCAGCTATATTGTTACACTGAGAAATACATTTATCTTGCTATGGCTTACATTAAAGCAACATTAACACAAAAGGGTCCTTCAAGCTTTGCGATAGTATCTGCTGTCACAAGACCCAAGATTGCAAGTTGTTACAAATCAGACAGTTTTTATGGGAAAAAAAAATAATTTAAAGTGAGTTTTACCATCAAAAGGCCCACAGAGGAACAATTTGTGGGTATAATTCAATGACAGTTTTGAGAGGCAAGGTAATTTCCAGAAATAATTAGGAAAATATATTAATTCAAGATCTCCACTAAGAAAACACAGGTTCAACAGTGTTTCAGTGTAGCACAGTGTGTATTTAACACTGCTGTGTTGCACCTGGGAAGAGGCCTGGAAAGAACCTCAAACAGAAGGACAGGATAAGGGGCTGTGTTTAAGGCAGGAAGATGGAAGTCATAAGACAAGGTGAGCAGGGAGCATCATGTGCTTCACTGTCCCTACACAAAATCAAGCACACCAGCTCACTAATCCAGTTCTACTGTCAATATGAGGTGCCAAGAGAGCTTTGTTTTTTCCTGCCTGTGTTCCACCATTGTGTTATTATTCATTAAACAAAGAGCCACCATGTGAAATGAGGCAGTGAAACAACTAAAGGCCTTGCTATGCTACTGAGAAGAGTGCTTCTGCCTTCCTACACATCCTCAGTTTCTTAATGGGAACAGAGATGGCTCCAGGCAGACAGAACATTAATCATTTCTATTCTTTTGTTTAAACTGTATATGAGGAGAAATTGTAAATAAAAAAATGACCCTTAACATAGATTCCCATCCATCTCCTCTCTATTGGCATGTAATTTTTTCCTTAGCAGCTGAAAGGCAAGTTTTTTTCTAACCCTACATTTGTCTCAGTAAATAGGCTTCTGACAGCTTTGTTTTTTGTAAAACTTAAGTATCATTCCCTACATGGTTTGAGTGAAAGAGATTTAAAGCAGAATGCATGTCTGCTGCAGTTACAATTATTTCTCTTCTATATTGCCACCCAAGAAACTGAGGAAAATGGCAACAACTGCCTGGTAAGCATATCCAGGTTCTGTGCTCATTTCCAACACTGAACCTCCAGACAGTCAAATTACACTAAAAAACAAGTGTACCTAAGTGGTCTCAAATTCATTTGGCAATAGCTTAGATAGGTTAGGTGTAGGTTTTCAATCCACATACAACTGAGGGAAGAGGAGAAAAATGAGTCCAGAAGAAAAAACATCTGGATTTATTTATTAATCATGTGTAGACATCCACCATGGAAAGGAGAACTCACAGTAGTTGCAGCTTTAAGGAAAAGCTTTATGCTCAAACCTCCCCTTACATTCCACTTGCAGTAAAAGCACCCAAGAGCCTGTCCAGTCAATTTATAGCACTGCAGCAACACTGAACTCCATCTGTAGGTTTCCAAAGACATGAAGAATTTGATGAGTTTCTAGGCACACCTTCTTAAGATTGTATTTAAAAAGATCCACGTTTCTAGAACAGACTCATTTAATAGTGAGTTCAAATCAAGACTATTATCACAATCAAAACAACTACAAGACCACCCAGTATTTTATAGGGTGCTCAGGGAAGCCAGAAAGCCAGACTCAATGAGAAGCCACCCCTTTGACTAGCAGGAATCCATGGACCTATGTAGGAAAAACACCCTGCTGGGATATTTCATCCAGCCTAACTAAAGCAAACTTAAGGAGCATTCTGCAGAGAGAGGAACTGTTCAGGGGGAGGACTACAGATATGTTTCATACATTCTTCAGTATGCCTTTGTTTATTATATTACACCACAAGTTTTACAGATAGTAGAATCTTTGCCACTGACATACAGAAAATAACTTGATGCAATGCAACCTATTCACATTGCAGGGCCCTCTGTGGTAATGCAGGAAAAGTTACCATTATTGAATATGACCATCTTCTCCATGTGGACATCATTAGAAATTGGAAAGCAGTTTACTTGTCATAATGTATTTATGACCTTAGTAACTTACTTACTAAAAACTTGAAATAGATCACCTTAATTAACAAACCCACCCTGTTAATACTAAAACTTAGTCCAAGAGAAAATGAGTTTGAGCACTGCCTTAAAGAGGGACACTACTCATTTAAGCCTCCCAGTAGGCATTAAGCCAGTTTACTTTTTCAACACAGACACATGCACAAACTTGAAGACACTATCTCCAAAAACTGGAAAAAAAACAAACTCTAAGACCATTATGAAGGTCAAAAAACCCAGTGCATTCCTTTTACTGAAGCCTCAGCTTATAAAAGGTTTGCCACTTAGTATCTGGAGTGGCAAGTGCTAATCACACCCTTTGAAATAAAACGGAAGCATAACTGTTCTGTATCAAGTCTGGGTGAGATGGTTTTCTTAAGTCTAGCCAAAAAGGCAGAAAATATTTTAATGCACAGCAAGTAATGGAAGTGAACCACAGTGACTGTAACCACTGAGCCACAAACCATACAGGGAGTCATGAGAAAAGTCACTTGGCACCAACAATCATTCTTCAGATGGAAAATTATGAAAAGTTGTTTTTTTGTTTGTTTTTTTGCTTTTTTTTCTCCTCCAGGCATAGCAGACAAAGTTACTCCGTTCTAAGATAGCACAGCCATTAAAAACGACTGATCATTGGGATGACTAATTAAGATTTGATAAGATCAGTGCTTGACTTTTAAAAGATCAAACAATAGGTATTCTACAAAAATATCACTCTCACAAAAGCATACAAAGTAGTCAGAATGTAGTCCTTTGAAACACAGACAATTTCTCAAGGAAAGTGCTACAACTTCTAAGATTTATTCCAGATACTCGCTGTCCTCTAGAGACAGAATCATTAAGTTAAATGACAGAATCAAAAGTTAAATTTGAGGTCTCATTCTAACCACAGAAAGTAACTGTTTAAGATACAGAAAAAAAATGAATCCATGACTGCAGTCTTCTAGTTTGTAGGTTTCAGGCATGGTTCATTTCTCCTTTGTCATTAAAAATAAATATCAAACAAATGAGGAAAATGGGTGAAGGAAGGTTAAATCTTACTGGAGTCTCAGCTTTCACCTGGGCCCGCAACTTCTCTCTCATTTCTTTTTCATTGAATTTGGCACTTCTTTTTACATAGACTCCTCCATGCTAACAGAGAAAAAAAAAGAAAAAAAATTAAATATTTCAGTAGTTTAATGTAGAACAGTTGATAGAAGAACAAACAGGATGAAAGTGACAAGTCACCTTTTATGACTCATGCTGCAAATTGACCACAAGATGTTTTCTCCCAGGATGAAAGCACCTGAAACTAATTCTACGTTTGCATGTACTTAAGTATACAAAAACTGTTTAAAAAAAGATCAGAGCTAACAAAAGCCCAAAATATAAGACATGTGAAGCATCTTGTTTAAAGGTGCTAAATAATTAACCAGAAGATGGCATCTGATCCAATCCCAGGGATCTATCTATTCTCAAGAAGACTGACAAGCACCTAAACTTGTATACAACAAGGAAAAATCACACAACTGAAGTCAGTCACATACCAGTCCTTATAGGTCCATGGTTTTCAATCTTATGTGCACACTCTTAATTAGCAACTAATACAAATATTGGATTTACAATTATCTACCTCCACATACAAAATGTACGAATAGCACAAGTAACAAGATCTTTAAAATTTCCATGCACTTTAATAGAGAATCAAACTTCTAACAAAGAAAGTTATATGCTGAGATAATTGAATAAGTAACACAAAATCTTCAGAAGGCGAGAAAGTTTATAAAAGTCTTTTGCCTGAAAACCATTAAAAGAAGTCAGACCATTTTCTGGAAAAGATTAATTTTATAACTTGTTCCACACAATTTATCACAAAAACTACAGTTAAAGGACTATGACACACAAAGGAAGAGGGTGATAAAGAAGTAAAATTTGCCTCATAATTTCCCTCTCCTATTATTTTATCTACAGCATAGCTAGTAAGAGGATGTTTTAAAAAACATGCTTCAAAATTAATTACTGATACAATGAATTCTGAAAAAAAATACAGCTTGCAAATAACAGACTTCTGCTTTTAAGGTACATTGTTTTCATGGGTTTTCTAACTGATTCCCTAACTTGCTGAAACTCTTCTCTGCCCACCCTGACTGTTGGCACTAGGTTTAGTCAGATAATTTCTGCCCACTTAGGGTTTTATAAACTCTTAACTGAAAGATGACAGTGAGGTTAAACCTACTAAGAGCTGAACCTCACTCAAATGTTTTATCTCAGGAAAAGACACAGTGCATTATAGAAATGGGTAGGGTTGAGGGTGCTGGTGTGTGTGTGTGGGGGGGGGGGGGGGGGGGGGGGGATGGGGTGGCTATTACTTTATTTTCATGGCATAAACAGGAATAAAGTCTAGAGGGGGCTATGCAAAGTGCTTTCAGCCTTTGGGTGCAGAGATGGCCGTGCATCTGCTGCTTAGCTGGTGGTATTTCACATGACTTAAGCTGGCCTTTAGTAAGCTGAAGCATCACTATCAGCCCCATGCCACAAGCAGTTTACCAGTCCTGAATAGATGGCAGCATTAACAAAAAAATGTTCCACCAGCTGTGCAGACAGCCACATGTTATCTATACACTCCACATGTAAGAAAGTTTTTAACATCTGCCACTATTAAAAGGCTGTACAGTGTTATGCTGTACAGATACCACAACAACCACTTTCACTAACAGAAGACTCAGCCTGGTGTGAGAAATAATGCATCTACTATATATACAAGACTTATACGTAATTAGTAGGTCAACATTCTGTATGAGCTCACCTTGGTCAAGCTTTGATAAATGAGTTAAGGATGGAATCAGGGTTTTTCCTTATTTCTCAAATTGCTAACCAAGTGCAGCAAACTGGGAAAGCACCAAACCACCTTTTCCTTGTTTGATTTGTGACCTCGGAGAAATCAAATTACTGATGTACAATTTGCTTAGGGTCACCACAACACCAAAGACAGGTTTGATGATCCCATCTCAGACTTTTTAATACTCAGAAATATATTGTACTTCTCATATATGAGTAAACAATCACTTAACTGCCAGTTTTATAAAAAGGAATAGTTCTACCTAATAAATCAAACCTGAAACATAAAAGGTTAATCTAAGTGGTTCTTTTCTTTTCTTGCTATTAGATAGCTGACTCCAAAGAAGAATGCTAGTTATGCAATTGTATATAGCTCAAATTCCCCAATTTGTATTGCATTTCCTTTTCAGTAAGAGATCAAATATATGAATGTTTTTCAAAATAGATTTCTGGAAGTGCTGTTTTTAAGGTTATAATTTTTTCCGCTGTACTTTAAAAGCCCCTCTCTCAGTCAACAATGGATTATGTTTACAAATACACTTCCTTTGTGCCTGAATTTTGCTCTCCTGGACATCCAGACCACGTTTATTTCCAAACAGGATGTTTACCTGAGGTAGGGAATATGAATTCCGTGAGCATGGCGTAATTACGTGGCTCTGGAAACTTTTAGTGGAGTGTAAGTGACATCACTGACAGAACATCAACAGGAAGGGCAGGAAGTGCTTTATGTTTTTGCACTGTTTGGTGTGATAAAAACAATAAAAATACCTATTAGCTTGCACTGCAGTCCTGCTGCATCCCGTCTTGTTCGTTTAAACACACACGCACCACCACTGTTGGTAAGCCACCTTTCATTTGTGTCATTGAAATAAATATGTTAAAAAATAGAGATATTATCATCCCCCCACTAAATTTTGTAGTAGATTTATGTTTTGAGGAACCCACAGCTGGGGAGATTTTATTTATATGTTTTGATTAAAATTGTAGGCTACATTCAGATTAATTTCCACAGGAACTTTCTTTTAACAGTCAATATAGCAGTCAGGAAAGAGAGCACCAGATATTCCAGATAGCAATAGTAATTTTCCAAAATATTAAAAAAGAAAATAATTTCTGGATAGTTAGTCATAGCAGATGGAATATTGTCATCTGTATTTTAACTAAAGCAGACTTAAATCATTACTAATGTAATGACTACAGGCAAGGACAAAGAGCAAAATATTTCTGTGCAGCACACTAGCCACTTGAGTGGAAGAAAACTGTAGAGAATCAGTCATTAGTGGGGACAAACAGTGGTCAACAGAAAAGTCCCTTTTATCCCAGTAGATACCCTCACGACAGTGTGAGACAATCCATACTAAAATTTAAGGACTGGGGCAGCAAACCCATGAACAACAAGAAATTGTAAATAGTCTTATTTTCTCTGCAGCATACTCTCTTCTTAACTTAACAATTTAAGAAGAAAGGATGGCAATCACCCATGCTCCAGCCCAGATTTCTAGCCTACTTTGTTTAAGGCACTGATCCAGAAGACAACAAACATTTTCAACCATCAAGCTGAAAACAACACTCAACCTGGATCTCCCGAGATCCTGTCTCCTGGATCTCAGGAGACACTCTTAATAACTCTTGCTTACTGAACAGACAGGAGGATTCTCAACCATTACCTGTGGCATAAAATGGTGTGGTAAAATAGTGAAACAGTTCACATCCTAAATGGGCATCTTAATGGCATGATGCAAGACTCTGAACTTCTGTTCAAACTAGGTAGCTGTGCCCAAACAAGAGGGCTGCATCTGATTGCTGGGAAAGGCCACTGTTAAAGGTGCCTCCTGTTCTATAACTACTCCTATACTAATTAGGCAGTTCATGGATGTACTACCTACTGTCACTCAATACTCTCTAAATGTAATCCAGACTACATCAGCTCCTTGGAGGCAAGGTTTCACAGTCAAATGCCAGACAAGGGCTATCCTTCTTCCTCCCCACCCTCCAGCCATGGCTGTGTACTCAACACTTTCCCCTTTATGCTGGTTCTAGCAATAAACTCACTTGACTTAGAGATGCAAGAGTGCAAAGGATGAGAGATAGAGGAACATACAGTTAAAGATAAGGGACAGAGTAAAGCCTCCTAATTGGACATGGAGTTATCTGCTCTTCATATATTCCCTTACAAACTAATATATAGCTCAAATGATAACCAGTGTAGTATTTATCTCAATATCCCCTATCCTCTTGGACACGGATGACCTTCAACTCAATCAAACAGTCTAATTCTATTAGAAGTATTTTTCTAAGTGTTTTGGGTTTTTTTTTTTCCTGGTTTTTTTGCCTATCTGGGAGGGGAAAGGAGATCAGAGAAGGGCCAGAAGCCAACAGAGAAAAATTTTATCAAACAGGCATTTTGGAACAGTTACACAAAACCTAGTCCATTTCTGTTCTAACAACTGAGATAAATACTGAGATCAGAAGCCATTTCTGATCACCTAGCAAAACACAGAAATACTTCCAAAGACATACCCTTCCACGTTTTATTTTATTTGTATAGAGAAACAGTTCTGCTTTCAGAAAAAGCAAAGAACATATTTGACAAATTCATAGAGGATTTTAGGGAGGTAAATGCCATTCACACTGTTCTCCACCATTTTAGACTAAAGATCACATCCACTCAGGATGTTGGCTGTGTGGTGAATATGGCCCACTGTTTCTTCAGTAACTGAATAATTCTGAGTCATATCAGGTTGAGCTCTCAAACTAAAAGGAGCAACAGGAGCATTACATATGAAGAAAGTAAAAGGTAGTGACAGAAACAGTTAGAATCAGGTTTACAGTGTTTTTGTTTAACTGAAGTCCAAAGCAAAACCATCAACACTTTTGCAGAGGCTGGGATCTGCTTTTCTCCACACTATACTAAGGTCCAATTTTCTTCCTCTTTTGTGTTTTGCTGAAATAACCAAAACACTGAAAAATAAGTACACCACAGCAATCAATTTAATTCAATTTAGAACTAAATGAATTTAATTTGCAACACTATAAATACCCCTACCTCATGCATCAGAAAAAAGTCAGTTTATCCCTACTCCTAAGTGGGGTTTTGGACTGTAAAAAGAACAAAGTTACAGAATATTCTGAAATGTTTCTATCAGTCTTTAGAATTGTAGTAATAAACATGATTCATAAAAATTATTCATTTAAAATTTAAAGCAATTCTTTAATCACCATCTCTTAAATAAGATACAAGTCTGATTGAAATCAGCCATTTTCATCATCAAATAAACAAGTGCTGGCTGAGAACTACAACTTCACAACACATATGATAACTGGAAGGAAAGTGTATCTTGCATATTTTATCCACACACAATGAGGGAAAACTGCATGGGCTTACCTGTGAAAAATACCACCCATACAGTGGGAGCCATTTTAATCCATCTTTCAAGACATATCGGACGTGCCCAAGAGCATTCTGTCTAATTGCCAGCATGTCTGCAATAATCCAGTCAACTGCAAAGACAAAAGCCCAAAATATTTAGTTCAACTGTATTTTAATTGCCACTGGTGAAACAAAAACTGCACGTTTTGACATAAAAATATCATTAAAGGTTTCTCAACTAGAAGTTCTTAAGTTTAAATTTTGCTTTTTAATGCTAGGCTGTAAAGACACAGGAAACAGATAAGCTATAAATAGCTTATATAAATATATATAAGCTTATATAATGCATATATAAGATACATATAAAAATATATTTATATATAGATATATATATTTATTGTTATACAAATGCAACAGATAACTCTATAAAAGTGCTAAGAAAAAAAAAACCAAAAACCCACAAACCTGTACACTGATGATTTGATAAATATATTACATTTTCTTTATTTTTTGGCAAATCCCCGTAGATTATTACCTGAAAAAAAGGAAGAAAGAAATACAGTATTATTTTATTAATTTTCATAGCATTAGGCTGCAATGTGATGTCCAACACAGTAATTACCTACTTACTATGAAAACTATCAACAAGGCAGCACTACAAACACAATAAACACCCCAGCAGTCCATCAGTAACCATCATGCATGACTTACGAACAAAGCTGTGAATATTAATGAAAGTTTAGAAACAGCTACCCTGTTGCTGTGCCTCAACCCTAGACCTGGATCCATGCAAGCTGACCTACATCCACAAGATTCCTACATTAATATAATTAAAGGTAAGGAGGCACCATAGACATCCACAAATCCCCCACTTAACTTTATACATCTAATGAATAAGACATGCTTCAGCCAGACACTTATCATTCTATCTAAAATGGCAGTTTTCCTGAATTAGATCAAGAATGAAATTTCAACCATTTGTCATGATTTTAACCATTAAGAATGAACAAAAAAGCAAGAAGTTGTGGGGTGTCTGCTTTTTTGTCCATTTACATTAAAGTAACCTTGTAGTTTTCTCCTCTGGAGGGGTCACTGCCTATCACTGAAATAATCTTCTGAGAGCATGACTACAAAGCAACATGCAGAAGTAGTCTAATTCAAGTTAGTTTGTAATATGGATTCATTCCTTTTGTTTCAAATGTAAAATGAGAAATTATTAAACCATTTCACAGAACCACAGAATGTTTAGGTTGGAAGAGATCTCCAACATCAAGTCCAACCTTTGACAAACACTACAGCCAGCTGCTAAACCATGACCTTAAGGACCAGGTCCAAATGCCTTTTAAATGCCTCCAGGGACAGTGACTCCACCACTATCCTGGGCAGACCATTCCAATGCCTGACAGCCCTCTCAGTGAAAAAATATTTCCTAGTATTTAGCCTAAATGTTCCCTGGTGCAGCTTCTGTCCATTTCCTCTGGTCCTTTCACAGTTTACTAAGTAGAAGAGGCTTAACATTCAATTTGAATTCAATTTGAATTGAATGATTCATGCAGTCAATTATCTTTAATAAATATTTTCCTTATCTAATGAAGCTTAGCTCTTCCAGACAGTACATTCTAGGGTAGCATCCTCCAAGAACAAGAGGAAAGCAAAATCTGTCCTTGACACTGCAAGAGCTGCACCACACAGGGTTTGAAAATATGTAACTCCAACTTCTAAAAATTGCCTCTTTAATGCACAAAGCCAAAATCTCAGTGTAATCAAATCCACAATTCAAAGCATTCACTCATGACTATTGCATGAGTAAAAACAAAGGATCATTCCCTTAAAAAACCACGTGTGACTGTCTGCCAAATGTAACAGTTAATCTGTATTACTTTTTATTTCAATATTGGATCTTGTTCTCTTTTTAATCCCAGAGGAACACCCGCTCATTGTTATTGTAAGCAATTTCCATGTACAACATGAAGTTTTACCATAACACTTATGTTTTTACATGTAATGGACCAAAATTTGATGTGTTTATGATAAAGCACATAGCCATATTGCTCTACAGAACTAAAAGAAAAGCCCAACTCCATCTTTGCCCATTTACAATTAGTTCTCACTAAACACAAAAATTGGGATATTTTATTTCAAAGCCAGTGAAGGAGTGAGAAAATCTGGAAACAACATTTTGTTTGCTGAGATGGCTCAGCCTAAGTGAATGCAACAGCTTTAACAGCAGCATCATTCATTCCAGCACTGCCCATTTCAATAATCTCAGGAAAAGGTTTATAAAGGTCATGAAAGGCCAGCAAACAGCTACTGTCGTGTTAGACATTCACAGCTAGGAACTGAGAACTACAAAGCTAAAACACAACTGTTACGGCAACTTCCAACCTACACTCTCTAGAGGCTTCTTCATTCCACAAGAGACACCTGTTCTATGAACAGCCACACAGTTCTCCTTCTGAGAATGAAACATTTTGGCTTTCTTGGTATATTTCTGGAAATTTTCATAGACCTTACACGACAGAGGGCTAACATTTAAGAGCTTTGAAATCTGCAGAAATGTTGTCACCCTTCCTCTAAGATGACACGTGAAGAATTCACCTGCTTGTGGATAAGAAGGGGAAGAGTTCCCTCAGGGCAAGCCTTCAATTTCTGGCCATTTGATGCTTTTAAGTGAACCAGAGCAGTTCATGTGAAACCATACAGACTCCCTGCTGCTGTTTGTAGCTAATTCTGCAGAATGCCCTGCTGCACAGCCCATGCAGCACTGACTGGCTCCTTCTCAGTCCGCTGATGCAGTGCAGGCAAGCACCTGAGTGATTTACCAGAGACAGCAATGCTGAAAAAAGTGCCCAGAGTGCCGGGTTTGTGCACTAGATCAGAGGAGCTGGGAGACTCCCACCCCTCAGAACAACAGTGCCATTCTCAGAGTCTGCAGAGCACCACAGGGAGGGGTCTTCCCCTCTGCAGGGCACTCACTAAGCCAGCACAAGGCAAGTGGTGCAAGACATCCTTGGAAGGCAAGTTTCACTTTCCCAAGCTAACATATCTGATGTTCCAGACACTATTCAGAAGTCTCCAAATATGTATGCCACAGCATATACATATTCTACCTACGCATCAGCTTCAAAGACTGAGAAACTAAATGTCCTGTCCACCACAATGAAACAAGGGAGAAACCTAATTTGAACAGATGCTGCTTTGCTACAAAAAAGAAAAGTCACAATGAAGTCAAGTAAAGATAAGTTAAAAGGAAGAGCAACATAGCAAGCCTAAGAAAGGAGAGATTTGAGGGAAAATAGCTAGAGATTTACAGTCTAACTTTGAAAACATTTACTTGGGTAAAGAATATTACAACATGTGCTTTTAGCCATGTTTTGGTTGTTTCACAGCCCAGTTCACAATAACGGGTAACACTGTTGGTATGGCTCTTTCACATAGCAGTGCTGTCAAATTCAATCCAGTCAGACCTGAAATAAAGGAAACTGGATGTAAACAGATTCCCTTCTGTGGGAAGGCTGGTACCCAGCTCCCCTGGATGCCATACACAGAACTGCTCAGCAGCCACAGGACATACCTCAGTGTGGTGGCCAGAGAAAGCTCCGATTCACTGGCAGGATTATAACACATTGCCTGATGGAAGGATTTACTAATTCAGTGACAGGCTGATCCAGGCATGCAAATGGAAGCTCCTGGGAGATCTGGTGACAGCAGTTTCAGCTTCCCTAGCAGCCTCTGCTTCTTCCAGTACAACATATTAAACTATGGCTGCACGAATGAGGTAGGTCATGGAGCTATGTGGAACAGCTGTGTATGGCTGCCGTACCTGAATGGCCTGTAATATGCATAGGGATTCACTGCAACAAGGTGGATGGTCCCAATTCAGAAATAATTTTATTTCTTGCTTATGAAATCTGCACATAGCAAAGAAGATTAAGTAGATCATTTAATCACATCCTTGCCACATCAGCTCAGTAAACAGGGCCGTGACAAAAATAACTCGAGGTAAAAGTAATCACACTATCAGAGGACCAGCTTGCAGGTCAACTGGTGACAACACCAAGCTCCTAGATTATCTTACTATGATAACTGGATGTGGCTGATAAAGGGAGCAGCTCAGGAGCTGACTTCCAAGCAGATCTGGCATTTCTGCTTCAGTAACAGGAATGCAACACAGCTGGCTGTTGGTGGTAAAACCTCAAATCATCTCTCATCCATGTCCCATCACACTCATTCTTAGTTCCTCAGACTTCATAACCCTCCTCCCTCTTCATTCAAAGAAACCAGGTGTGAACTGCAGAACAATGACACAACCAGTCCTTTGAGCTTCTAGAGAAAGTACCTCAGATCACAGCATCTATTTACCCCGCTTGACAAGGCTCAAGACAGGATACAAATGTGGAACTTGCACTTGGTGCTGACAAATTTATCAGGTTTTCAGATGTTCTACTGTAAGAATTTCAAATGTTTAATTTTCTTCACGGGAGAGAGAAAAAGACTTTTGTTTGCATTTAACAGATATGTGTTTCACATGTTACAGCTTAAGAAACATTGATATGACAGAAAGTGAAAGGACTTCTATGTTTTAGTTTTGAGTTGCTTTTTCTCTATAACTGCAAAACAAATTAAAAGTTTACCTTTAAATATCAGTTGCTAAAGAAACCTTTAGGTCACATACAGGGTTTTTTTTGTAATAGTCAAATTATTGCTACACCTCATAGACATATTAGTTAAAGACACCACCTGCTTACTACATTGCACAAATCTGAAATCTGCTGCTCAGGCTCAGCATCAAACCATAAAATCCCAATGCAACCCATTTCATTCAAACAGAGAGTTCAATCAGCAGCTATGTATTTTACTGGGGTCCAGTAAAGGAGACTGAGGTCTGGAAAAATTGAGAATACTATATGCAATCAATTTTTTATAAACTCATTAATTTTCTGATTAAACCAGAATGCAGAGATTTTTTTTAAAGATACTGTCATTTTATTTCTTTATTGTAGGAACAGTGTATTAGTAACATATATGGATTATGCAACATTGAATCATACCATCTGATGTTAAGTATGAAGACATCTGATGTTAAGTATGAAAATAAGTTTCCACGATACCAAGTATGTCAGGGAAATTTCAATTACTTCACACTTATTTGAACAGTCCCAGACTAGATTCAACAAAAACACTCCAGCAGTTACCCATGGCACCAGAAGCAGTTGCTCTTGACTTCTAGGGGAGCTCAATGCTGCAGGAGATTCACAGAAACTGTGATACTGAGCCTGCCATCTTTGAATTGCCATAAGCTAGCCCATGGGAAGTAGATGTGGATCTCAAATCCTATCCCACCCTAACACTGCACTCCCTGCTGTCAAATGGTACATCTTTGGAGAGGGGATGCTCTCTTCTGAAAATAAACTGCTGAATCTTTTCCAAAGAAGTGGTGGGGATGGATGGATGTATAGAGAACTGAACTAATGCATCCTGTAAACTGAATTTGTGCTCAAACACATTATGTTAAAGAGAGGTACCAAAATTCAATCTCCAGAATTCAATTTTGGACTTTGTTCAAGTAGGGAAAAAACAAAGTGTTAAAACTTTTTCTGAGGTTCCCAGTCCTGTCAGCATATGTTAACTGCCATTTGCCAGTACTCTGTAGATTCAGAAGGTTTGCTTCTGGATTCTGACCAGGGCTATACCTGGGTTGGGAACTTTGCTTTAAGCACACACAATTACATCATTCCTGCCTGGACTCCTTAGCTTAAAAAAAACTTTTGAGAAAAAAAAAAGGCATATGTATAACTTAGGGCATATGTTTCAGTCTTGTTGAAAGAAAAGTAGTGGGATTGTCAGTAACATTATTTTAAGATTTTGGTATCAAATTCTGAATAAATCCAACTTGCATTGCCTAAATAATTTGCTGTATCTTTCTGCAAATGACTTGCTTTGGATTACAACACAGTTCTAGGCTTGGATTATGGCGTGTTCCACAATTACAATAAGTCAATTTCATTTTTTTTTAATCTCAAACCTCTTTATAGCTTAAATTCAAATTGACAGAACAAAGATTAAAGAATAGTTTTTCCCTGAGAAGTCATGCTTCCTTGTAATTGCAGTGTCAAAGTCCTTGACATATGAGCCTACTTTATCTAGCAAGGAAAATTGAGAAAAAAAAGGATACTCTGTAACCCTGAGGTAAATTGTTTGAAATAATTGAGAGTCAAATGTTTAACTATGAATAGAAATTTCTCTTAGCAAGAACAGTGTCTGATGGTAGAATACCAGGAGAAAAAACTTCTCAATTAACGACGACCCTTACATAAAGTACATATTATGCAAGAAGGAAAGAGCATGGAGGAGCACTGTAAAACTCCATGGCCAAGTATCTACAAAAACACAGTTAAATGCAAAAAGAGGAAAGTGAATAAAACTCATTCGGGTTAAAAAAAAAACAAATAAAGAAAAAAAAACCCCCAAAACAACCCAAACCAAACACGCCCCCAAAACAAAACAACTAAAAACCACAAAAGAACTCCATACACAGAATAATAACAAGTGAAGAAGTAACTTTAACAGTATTGATAAGTAAAATTTGTATTTCCAATTGCAAGAAATTATGCAAACCTGTATTAAGGACTGTATCTTAAGATACTAAAAAAAAATAATCTATTTTAACAATTGTTTTCTAAATAAAGCCATGAAACTCTAAAATTTGCTGGCTAAGTACTTGGAAACAGAAGTTATACTGTTATATGTGCTTTCAAACATCCCTGTGGACTTAAGGTTTTCCTACCTGACAAATACTTGACATTTTATGATTTTCTTAGATATAGGTAGCTAATTTTAAAAAATAAACATACATATTGGTTTTAAATTACAGACTGTATTAATAAGGACTCTAAAAAAAAAATAAGAAAAGCAGAGTTGTGACTTGCCAATTTGAAAGCACATCCTAAGAAAATCTACACACACTCTAGTTTATGAGCCCAGATAGCAGTAGCTCATACTTGAGTTCTAAAACTGCTAACAGATTCTGATTTTGATTTTTTAAAATTTTTTATATACTCAACAACAGATATGAGATGATCAAGACCAGCATCAAATATGGAATCTCCCTATATAAAATTCTTTCCAGACTGCCCCAATGACAAAGCTGCAGCTTACCAGAACTCTAGCTAGGATCCTGACAAACCACAGTCAAAGGACTTCATTTTCACCCTCAAAATGGTCACCAAAGGCGGACAGAACAAAAACTAAGATATATGCAAATATATCTTTTCCCATACCTAAAAATGAATGACCACAATGCTTACATACCTAATACATCTATTTTTGCTGCCTCACACCACAGTTGAATGCGAGAGTCTAAAATTAGGCACCCACCTCAATTTGAAAGCTGCATCCCTCAGGCTTAGTAGGTATCACTTAATTTCAGCTACAATAACACAGAGGACTTTGTTGTATACTATAAAAGACATTATGCCTTCAGACAGCTGCTCCCCCTATCTCTAATGAGGTGAGCCAGGGTAAAGCATCTTCATGCAGCAGCAGAAAGATTTAATTATAAAAAAGCTTCTTTCAAAAGCTTGCCACACAAAAGGGATTCACTACATTCTCCATCTTCTTTTCACAGCTTTGCACAGCAAGCTTTCCATCACCTTTGTTTCATTAGCTTTACCACTGCAAATAAATGACAAGTTACCAAGATCGTGACCTTTCAGCATGCCTTTTAATAGCTAACATGGGTTTGCAAAGCAGCAGCATGAACTGGTGCTGAGAGCTGCTGCTACAAACTACACGGAATGAACTATGGAAGCACAAGCCATAGGAGGCTGCTCAGCTGCCACCTGAGCTGGGAGCTTTGCCTCGTCTACAGCTCTGCACCTTCCTGCTCAGCTCCCATACCATCCCAGTGCTCTCCCTCTCCTGAACCACCAGACTGGGAGGAATTCTCAAGGGCCTCAAGCACAGACTCATAAAACCAGACTCACAGCAAAATGCAATTGCTGACACTTTCTTTTCAAACACAACTGGAGAGGGTGAAAAGTGATGTTCCCCTTTGACCTTCTGGTTAGCATTTGCCTGCCTGGGAAATGGGTCCTCACCTGGAGGAGAATCAGACCCTGACAGTCACATCTAACAGAATGCAGCTAGAAGAAACACCTTAACCCTGCCCTGAAGAAACCTGGTGATGAAGCCTGGTTACGATGCCCCCATCACTGTGGGAAAGAACCAGGTTCCTAAGAGATGAAAACCCACCTTACCAAAAGCAACCAGAAGCACTTCCCTGACATGAGTATGCTGCAATTTGGCCATTAAACTTGCACTGCCTCTTTGCTTCCCACCTTCATCTTGTTGGATGGCTGAAGAGCTTCAAAAGTGAAAGCAGGAAATAAGTAGATAACCTTGTCTCACAAGGCTGCTGTCCATAGAATAAAGATGGGCACAGAGCTCCTCTTAACCCTCACTTCCAATGCAAACTGTGGCCAGGGGCTGGAATGGGCATCCATCACAAGCTCAGACACCCAGCACTCTCACAGATTTTATAGGAAGCCAAGACATTCTACTCCTTTGGAAAGCACCATTAGGAGTTCAGAAGCACAGTATCTCTACAAAGTGTTAATTTGCTCTAATCCTAATTAGCTTTCAACCTTTTTGAGATGCTGCAAGTCCAAGCTCCAATATCAGTTCAGAAAGCATGTTGCATTAACAGAGATCTCCCATAATTTCTAAAATTACTATCAGAAACTCAACAGCTGTGCTAAACAACACTGAGGCAATATTTGATTCTCACAAGTCTTCCAGAGTCCTGTAATGACAATGAAAACCAGAATTTTGTACTGCCTTTAATGAAAGCACCACTTTCAAAAACTCCTATTCAGCAGGAAGTGGGGGTAGGGAAGGGAGCTGACTCAAGCACTGAACAAAACCCATGCACATTAATTCAGTCACGGATTTTATTCAATTGTCAAAACCTTTCTGATGGAAAACGAAACTTTAGGAAGCAGCCCGGGTAACGATTTTTATATTATTTCTTTACTGCCATTCAATACAAAGTATCAAACACAATTAAAACTAAAAAAAGTTGAAGAACACCGAGTCCTCATCTGATCCCAAACATGTGCACAAACACAATAGGCATTAATTTCATCTCTAACAGCAACTGGCATAAGATGTGAAGGGTCACAAAGATGACAGCATTCATCACACTCAATTACTGAAGTCTTTTCAGCCCTTCAAACATCCTCATCACAAAAATATTGGTAACCATTTTGGTTACCAGTGAGATGCAACTGTTCATTGTCTGTATAAAATATAAGAGATGCATATTCCCTAACACAGTGAAGACAGAAGCAGTAACATCACCACAGAGTTCACAAGCTACTTGATTCATAAATTTAAGGCCAAATCTGTCACTACAAGCAAATGCAAGTTCTCCAAATCACTGGAATTGTACCCATTTGTGTCAGTGACAGCTCTGCATCAGCTTTGGCTGATAAGATTGTTGCTGATAAGATTAACATCCTTTGCTCTAGACTTACTACACACTTTACACAGAGTTCAAGCAACTTGTACATATTCTTCTTAGATGAGTATTATAGCAGTTTTGAAGCTTGCAGCAGGACAGGTGGGAAGCAACACAAGTGCATTTGTATCAAAAGCAACACAGGGCCAAAGCAGGACTGTTCTCTCAATGACACTTTCCAACAGACTTTGTATTTTCACTCATTCTATAATCCTGGAGACTGCTGAAGGGTATTGTCAAAATGCCACATACAGATTCTTATGTATTTATGGCTCCTTAATAAAATTAATGGAGATCTGCTAAACTGCACATACACGTTTAAAGAAATGGCATGTTCTGAGTTGCTTTTTGTGATCTAAAGGATGGTTCTTCAGTTTTCTACAGCCAATTCTTGCATGATACTCAGGAAATGGGTTGGTTTTGGCAATTTACTAACAGAATTCTAAAATTATTGGAAAACTTAAACTAATTCCATCTTAGTCTCTAAGTTCTCTTAGACTCTGTAAAACAAATAGTTTTGGTGGCAAAAACTAGATCTGACCCAAAATTTAAAAAGTGAAAGTATATACAGTATAAGAAAGTAAACCTTGACAATCACTTCATGAGACATTCTCTCAAACATAAATTCTCAGTAAGACTTCACAGCAATTATAACTCTGTAATTATTTTAGACCTCAAGTCAGATACTTTAGGAAAAGGGCATTAGTCTTTCAGGATTTTCTGTCATGCAGATCAGGTTATCACCTTATTTAGTTCTACTACAAAACTGAGGAGAATTTGCTGCCAAGATAAAATTACTTCATAGCATGAAATACAATTTTTGTTCTAATAAACTTGGCTAAAAACATTTGAGTCAGGAAGAACAAGAAAAGAATATGCTTGTTTGTGCATAGGGTATAGGGGGAAGATAGATTTAGATGCTTGCTGGCCTAATAGATGATACACAGAAACATCACTTCCTGACAGACAAATAAATAAATAAATATCAAGATGTACTAGTATTTCAGTCAAAACAAATTTACTCTTTTAAGGCTCCTCTCACATTATCGGGAATTTCAGCAAAATTATTACTTTAAGATCAGACATCTCATATATTCACAACTATCTTAGAGTGTTATTATACTGAAAAAACACAGATATTGAAAGTGGAATATATCAAAGAATGATAAACAGTGCATAAAATCAAAGACTTTTTATATAGGGTAAGATGGTCACAGTGCTAAGAAAAAGGCACTTTCAGTAAGTCACTTAAGCATCTGTATAATCCTTATTACTTCAGTGAGATTACACAACAAATTCCAGTATTCTGATGGATGAGGCTGTTGGCCTCCCATTCATCCAGTTACAAAAAAATCAATTGCATAAATTAATAGACCTAAAGGAGATGCTGAATTCTTCCCTCCCTTGGCTATTACAATGACTTAATACTGGCTGGTAAAGCCCTACAAGCTGCCTTTCTGAAGCCACACAAGTTTATATTAAGTAAACTTAATGAAGCCACATCAAGTTTAATGATGCTACACTTCTGCTTCTAATTACATGCCTTAGAACAGCCAGTTCACAGCAGCTCTCAGGTTACCATCCCAATCTCAAACACTCAGGAACATGCTTAACCTTCCACTGGGAGTTTCAAGTTAAACATGTTCAGTGTTTGCAAAAGCAGATCTGAAAGGCCACCCTGTTTCTCTTCAAATTAATGGGGGATATATTCCAGTTGAATGATAAATTTTAAGGATTCTACCTCTTGCCTCTTCACATATGTACCCCAATTTTCAAGTTTTTATTTACCTTTCAGTCTCAGTTACAATTTTACTTATTGTGTGTCATACCACACTGGTTTTGTGCTCTCTTACTTGGGTTTGTTATCCTTTATTTCAGCTTTGCATATATCATCTCAAGGTCATCTGTTGCTTTCTGTGACAAGGCATCTCCATTTTAGTACTGTCCTAAGTGATCACCTGTACTGTTCCACACACCCCAGCTTTTTCCTTGGTGTGGATGAAGTTTTACCAATGCAATAAAACAAAACAGATGCTAACAGACAATGGTTGCCTTATTGTTTCTTTTGGTTAGCATTTTCCTCTCTGTACCATTATGTCCCAGACATTTTTTTGAAGCAAGTTCTTATCAAAAGTTCCAAGTGATCAATATTCTGCTCCCACTATTTGTAGAAATCTTGCATAATTTCACTATTACAATTCATACCCTGAGTTTCGCATCTCATTCTTAGCATGGACTGAATTAAAGGGTTGATGATCTCTGAGGTCCCTTCCAACCCAGCCAATTCTATGATTCTATGAAACTACTATACTTTCAGCAGCTAACAACTAAGGTGTGTTACTATACATCAAGGTATCTACACTAAAGGTGGAACATTAAAAAGAAGACCGATAAAACAGGAAGTATTTAATTTTTGAACTACTGCTCCCTCTTTTTTTTTTTCCTTTTTAATCAAAAAAGCATATGTAAATCACAAAATAACTTCTTTGGACAAGATGCCAGGGTGAGTTATAAGCTGAATCAAAACCTAAGTATCACTAAAAGAGTTCACTTTTGGTTTTTATTCATTTCATTTTTCCTGAAGTCAAACTGCAATTTTTCTATCTTTAGCTGGCTTTAGGGGATTCCATCAGAGGTGCTATGAAGTGAGGCCTACAACTGCAGGTCAAGACTGGAAATCAGGGTAGATCTAGCCCGATTTTAAAGTAAATGCTTAAGAGCAGACAAATGCTTTAGCTGTAAATATGAAAATATGAAAGGCTTATTTGTACCAGCTCTGTCACCTTTCAGTCAACATGTAAGCACTTGTTATTCTTTACTCTCAAGCACCTACAGCTGACACCATCTTCAAACACACCTCTGTATATTCAGACAAAGATGAAAGTCAGGTTTAGGCACACTAGGTTATTTATGTAATTATTTTTTCCATGTAGAATTAAGTCTCCTTATTTACTTTTCAAGTTATTGAAAAATATGTAAACTTTCAAACAATTAACACCATGCGATATAAAGTGAAGTATTATTTGAATTATCCCTCTGGTCACTCAAGAAAGGCCTCCAATTCCAACTTAGTCACCTGAAACCTTGTACTCCACTTTCTGAGATACTGAATAATCACAATCCATGGCTCATTCAAAATTTAAGGGCCAAAGATGATAAGGGATAGACTGCAACAAAACTGAGAACCTGTAATAATCTGGAGGTTACATAACCTATTAAAAACTTGTCCATGCATTAAGTACATTCAAGCTGAATAGGAACTTTTTAGAAGTCACAGGACAAGGGGTAATGGTTTCCAACTGAAAGGGGGCAGACTTCCATATTATAAAGAACATCTTTCCCTTGAGGGTGGTGAGACACTAGCAGAGGTTGCTCAGGGTTGCGGATGCGCTGTCCTTGGAAGAAGTGCTCAAGGCAACGTTGGACAGGGCTTCAAGCAACCTGGTCTGATGGGAGGTGGCCCTGCCCACAGAAGGCTGTGGGCAGAAACTTAACTATTTGATCGTTAAGGTCCCTCCGACCCAAAGCATTCTATAATTCTAGTTTTCTTATCTACTGCCAATTTAATACTACAAATGTGCAACACAGGCCACGGGGTTCAAGCGTAAAAGGAGGCTGCCATTCGACTGCTGACAGAGCATGACCACGGTCACATCCCTTCTGTTTTCCCGACCTGCAAAATGAACACAACACCAATACTCCGTGAAAAGCATCACCAGAGGTGCAACAGCGGCTGCCAAACGAGGCTCTCCTCTGCGGATCCGCAGCCCTCGCCGGTACCCGCTGCCGGCGGACCCCACATGGCGGCGGGCGGGCTACGTGCTGCCCGCCAGAGCGGCCTGAGGAGAGGCCACCGGCCCCCGGGGCCGACATCACCAACGGCGGCTCCCCAGCGCCTGCTGCCACCGCCGGCCGGGGGGACGCCAGTCCGGAGCCCCCCTCCCCTCCAGGCTCACCTGCACGCCCGTGTAGTTCTCGAAGAAGAAGAGCACCATGCTCTGGTAGATAGTGTAGAGGCGGTCGTCCACCTCGCGGTAGAAGCGGGCGGGCAGCACGGCGGAGAGCAGGCGCCAGGCGCCCCAGGCCAGCACGTAGGTGGGCGCCGTGCCCATCATGACGGCGGCGGGCAGCACGTAGCGCATGGAGTAGGTGTGCAGCACCAGCGACAGCAGCATCTTCCCGCTGCCACCCCCGGCCTCACCGGGACACCCACATGGGCAGCGCGCTCACACTCAGCCCGGCAGCCCTGCCCTCCGCATCGCCCGCCGCGCCGGGAAAACCCGTCAGGCGGGCTGGGAAGCAGCGGCCAACGACGACGGCAGGGAGGAAGGCAGGGAGGAAGGCGTGGAAATGGGCACCGGCTCGGGCTCACGGCTCCCCCCGCGCCGCCTCCGCCACCATATTGCCCGCTCGAAGGAGGAGCGCCGCAGGCAGGAAGGCGGCCCCGCGGCGGGACTTCCGGGAGGGGCGGGCTGCACCCTGGCCCCGCCCCGGCGGCGGCCCTAGGGGCTGGGGGTTGCTGCCAAGGGTGCTCCGATGATCCCACGGGTCAGGACTTCTACGAGGGCTCTTCAGGAGTGAGAGCAGGTGTAAGGCGCTGTCTCTGTCCCTCGCTCTCCGCAGTCGGGTCCGGCACGGAGAAGTGGCTGCAGGACTCCCCCGGGGCGGGAGTGCGGGGATGTTCCCTCGTGGTGGGACGGAAGGCTCCTCTGCACCATGCGAAATGAGGCACCCGCGCTTATAGTCGACTAGTTCTAATTAGCACTAATTTTAACCTGTCATAGGTTAGAATGAAATTTGTTCTCCTCTCCCCCCCTCCCCCCCCCCCCCCCCCCCCGCTTCCAAATTGGAGTACTAAGAAAAGTGTACTTAGCACTTTTGCCAGGTACAGCTACAGGGTTGGGCAGGGGTCTGCACACATTTGGCTTCTACCAGTTAGAGTTCTGACTGCCCCAAGTTCTCAAAAGACCAGGCAGCTGCCTGCCTCGCGTCCTCTGCCCCCCACTAACCAGAGCAGCCAAAAGCAGCCAGATGCACCAGCAGCTTTTGAAGAAAGTGCACCGAATCTTGTAGAAAAGAACAATGTAATAACTTTCCCAGAGGGAGTTTTTCTTACTAAGCTCTAGTGAACAGTGAAGTACTTATTCCTTGTTTTTAGAAAAAAAAATCCTTGAAGCTTGTGAAGACTTCATTGTTTTAAAAGAAGTGGATGCTCAATACCTTCTGCTAAGATCTGATTCCTTTGCCAGGCTTTAACTGGGACAAGCTTTGTCCCTTGCTGTTGTTTACTTCATGCTAGCTGTTTTTCAATGTGTGTTGAAAATTGTATACTGAATAGTTCAGCAAAGACCAGGGGACTAACAGGTTGAAGTACTGGGGCAATGTTCTTTTCAGATGACCCTAGGGTCCTGAGCACTGTAGTAAGAACTAGTGTTTGACATCCATCGTAGCTTCTCTGTCCCTAAAGAGACTAAATGGTCTTTATTTCCTTCCCCCTTCAGAAAGGCAGGGAAGGAGAGGTCATGGCAGCTTTTCTGTCAGGGTTTCCCATTGTCATCAGTGCATACATTTCTGTCATCAGTGAGTAACCGCATACACTACCTTTAGCTCAGGACTACCAGGACACAGGTGCCTTCCCCATAATGATCTCTTTTGGCAGGGAATTTTTCTGCTCTAAACCAGGAAAATCTATACTGAATACAAAATTGAGGTGAACGTTTCTGTTTCTGTTCTGTGATGCCTGTGACATGGCCTCATAGAAGATAAGGTAATTCACCATGATATAGGAAGGGGAAAGTAATCCAACACAACACAGAGAAGGTAAAGCAGAGCAGAGCCAGGTATGGAGGATCAAGTGCTCTGGTGTGGCTGGAATGGCAGAATGGGTTGGAGATAAAGACTAGGATTCGGAGCAACTATGTATGTTTGTTTAATGAGACTGTGATCAGGAGTGGAAAATGTACATTAGCAGTCTGTGAAATAGTGAACTGGTATTCACAAGTGGCAGAAGACTGGGGGAAAATAACAACAAAGTTAAACTGTCTGGGCATAAAGGGAGAGTATGAGCTTGTGAGAAATTAACAATTCTGCCTCTGGATAGTTTGCCTATCAAGAAGTGATACAAGAACTGAAGATCTATTTTGTACAAAAAGGGAAATGAAACACCAAGCTTATCAAGAAATGCACTAAATGCAATAGGTGTCTAGTGGAAAAGTAGTACTTAATCTCACAGTTGAACTCAGTCTTAATCTGTCATTTCTTGATATATTTAGGTGATGGGCTTTGCAACCTTAATAATGCTCTTTCAGTTTTGAATTTGTGGGGTCCTTTTGTATATGTGTTTAATATACATGGCTATTCTTCTGATCCTGAATCTGACTCCATCACTAGCCTCAGTGATGGAAATGAGCACAGAGATCCTTCAATTCATTATGCTTGTATGTAAAAAGAGATGTCTTTACTAATTTTAGAACGTTATCCTCTCAATTCCTTTAAATGTTTTTTTCCTGCTCCTGTTTCTCTAATGAGTAAGTCTGCCTGTTTTTTCTTTGCTGTATTTTACATTTTGCATGTTTTAATGCAAAAACATTTTGCCTCTTTTTCCTTTTTTGTTACACTAATGTTTGAATTTTATTGTATTTTTCCATGTGATACTTTTTTACATTCTTTGTCTGGCACCATCCCACATCGCACACACACGCACAGGTTCACACATTTTGTTTGCTCTCTTTATCAAGTATATCTTATCAAATGTACCAACACTGCTCATACAAAAGGTACAGAGTCTCCTGTATTATGGCTTACAGCTGGGTTAATTCACTAATATATTGGTATAATTATGTCAGTATGATATGGGAAAGAAATGTTGAAATGTCTGCAAATGAATGAAACTCAAACTTTTCAGCTGAAGAAATGCTGCAGCAATTAGACCCGGGACACCAAGTCCTTGCTTCTCTTGATTCATAAGTACTTTTTATCCTAGATCATTCTGAATTGTGCTTCGGGGATTAGAATACTGATCTTTCACATTCTAGACTGCAGTGGCAAAATAAGAAAAATGTTTTGATCTTTTCTACAATTTGTAATTTCTAGTCCTATGAAAGCATGGGCCCTAATTATGCTTCCTTTAACTGAAATATCATCAGAATTACTTCTTAGTCATTCTACTTTCAGATGGAAGGATGAAAAGCACCTGAGTTAGGGTGATTAGAACTCCATTTATGAAATTAGGACTTCACATCTGTAGGGTATTATTTTCTTCTGCAGAAAAACTTTGAAATTTAAAAGAATAAACAAGCCTGTGATTTTGGAAAAAAACATCAGTCTGCCTTGCTTCAGGAGCTCAGCCTGTTTGTTGTGAGCATAATTATTTGGTGTGAACCTTTTTATTCTAGTGATAGGTTATTGTGCCCATAGTTGTCATCTCTGAAGTAGTCAAACTCACAGAACTGGAAAAATATCAGATTTTCATCCTTCAGTGAAAAATGAAAGTGACTGTACCTCCAGAAGGAACCACAAAATATGTCACTATGCACCAACTCTGAACATTAAGGGATTTTCTCATACTGCTAATTACAACATGGAGTTTCACAATTCTGTCACTTCCTCACTGATTATCAATTAGACTAAGCAAAGCCAGAACATTAGAAACAAGTCAAACTACTTTGAGGTTTTGAACATAGTCTTTACAGATATCTTTACAGATAATCTTACCTGCAACTGTATCCTCAGAGTTTATTTATTGGCATTACCTTTCTTTGTACATGTTGAGAAACAAGACACATATAAAGAGGCTAAAGGACTAGATCCAAATATGCATTTAAGCACCTGAATTTATTCAGAGTTAAGCAGTGCAGAACAGGATTCACAGAATTCATCAGTCTGAGCAGGAAGTTGATTAAAATCAGCAGGCTCAGTGTATATTCATATAATGTCAGGTAAAAAGCAAGAAGTTCCATCTAAAAATAAGAAAAAACTTTTTTACTATGAGAGTGGCACTGGAACAGGCTGCCCAGGGAGGTTGTGGAGTCCCCTTCTCTGGAGATATTCAAAACCCACCTGGATGCAGTCCTCTGTAATGTGCTCCAGGGGATCCTGCTTTAGTAGGAGAGTTGGACTGGGTGATCTCTAGAGGCCCCTTTTCTAACTTTAAAGTTTCATTTTTAAAGTGATTTTTCTTTTACTAAAAATCCCAGAATTTCAATGTTCACTCTCACAGGATTTATCCATAGAAATAACTTTCAGATTCTCTTCTACAGGTCTGTTATAATAAGGCCATTTAATAAACCAAACTGGCAAAGGAGGTTCTAAAACAGTGGTTCTAAAACATAATTAATGACCCTAGTGAAATGGTGATTCTCAAGACTCTTTACAGATCATGAAGGAAAGAATGTTTTGATGAACATATTCTTTTGCATCAAGCTGAATTCCTATTACCTTTCATTTGCCTCCAGCTTTTCTCCTTTCCCTTTTTCCAGCCTTCACCCACCAAGCTCTCAGTCTCCCTCTCAAAATGCATCCTTTGTTCTCAGCTCTGCTCTCTCTACATGTGGTTTTTTCCAATCTCCTTCCCAGGCAAACCTAGCTAATTCTACTCCCATGACTGCTGTGCATCCCATTCACATTTCTCACACAATGTCAGTCTTTTTTTTTCCTAGTGAATCCTAGTTTGCTCTTAATTTCCCTTGAGAGCTCCTAATCCAGTTATCCAGCCTTCTGTATGTCAAAGTCTCCTTGCTCAAGTGATTCTAATTTTTACTTCCTGCCTACTTGGTCACAGTCCAGTCTTTCCTCAACAATTCTCACCCACAGCTTCACCCTCAACCAGCAGTTCTGTCTTTGCCTTTTCCCCCTCCTTTGGTCAAGCTCTGATTCCCTCTGTGTGTAACTTGGGTGGCCTCTTCCTCTGTATGCAGGCAGGGAGAGCACTGAGAGAATGGCAGAAATAAGGTACCCTGGCCCTCCAGCTGGTTCTTGAGCAGCCCAAAGGGGACAAAGAGTGCTGCTTGCAGCAAGGACAGCATCCTGTGCAGAGAGATGAGAATTCATGCATTTTAGTTGATAGATTCTGGCAAGCAGCTTTTTCAAAGGTCTGTAACTTTGCCAAATTTGAGCCAATTATCACAGCAGCAGCTGAAGACATGTCTGTAGCTTAAATGTTACTTGCTACTTTATCAGATTTTATATTCCTGCTCAAAGGCCAAGAGTAGTTGAAACAAAAAAGGTTATGAGGGTACAAACACAAGGAGAATAGTGTATTTTCCATACCTCTGTTTCCTAAAAGAATGCAATTTAGGAAATTTCAACTCCAAATTTTAAAATAGGAAAAGACACGAAAAGATCCCTCTGACATTTGAGATGAAAATCTATTAATAAAACCTGAACTGACTTCAATACCAGGTGAACTTCTTGTCTACAAATAAGGCTATGTTCAAAGTGGAAATCTAGTTGAAAGACAAGTTAATATTTACATACAGAAGCCTAAGAAACCTGGGATCCTAAAAGACTTGGGAAAAGAGCTCATGTGGTGTGCCTAGGTAGAGCTATAGCTGCTTGTGTTTAGCAGAGCCAGGAAAGCCAACTGCACTGTACATATGAAGGTTTGGGGAACCATTAGTTACCATCTCCTATCAAAAGTTTTAGTTCTGTTCTGCCCACAGCCACTATCAGGACTTTGTTCAAAGTAAAGCAGAATTTTTGCATGGACAGTATAGCTTCAGTATAACAATATTGTAGCACAGTATTCTGCTGCAGGAATCTATACCACTGCTGCAATTAGTATGCTTAGGTGCTTAAGGTTATCCAAGACTGATGGTACCTTGTCTGTGTGCCTTGTCCATGAAAGAAACAGGTAGGCTTGCTACTAAAGCTTAGGAGCTTTAGGAACGTTGGGTTGAAGTGCTGGCTCAAATACAGGCTTCCTATCTGCTGTTGTACAAGTTATTTTGGTTTCCCATTTATAAAATGAAAGTAATACTTATCTCACAAAGTCATTGTAATGGCAAATTAATTAAGTGTAGAGGAAGGATACTCTTGTGATTAAGGGACGGCATGGAATCTCAGTTTGCCTCCGGAGTGCAGACTTTCTATAGCACCTGGCATAAGTTACTTGAAGACCTCTGTGCCTCAGACCTCTGGTGTAAAATAAGGAGAGTATTTCCTCCCCACACCCTTTATTTGTTTAGTTTGTGAGTAGAGCTGATTGGAAAAATTCGGACATGTTTTTAATTGAGCATTTGCTGACTCATCAAAATCTAGTGTTTCAGTGAGAACCCTACCCAGCTTCCTGACAGCTTGCTGACCTGGATACTTGGCAAAGAGCTGGGAAGTGCCGACAGCTGTGGCTCTCAGGGCTTCCAGGCTTGATCTTCCTTGATGGCTGGAGCTCCCAGTGTCCATAGCAGCAGGGCAGCCTCTTGCCTGGAGACTCCTGTTGCTGTTGGATCTGGGGCAATCCACCTCCAGTTCCCTGGCACTGCAGTTTCACACCTTTTTTTTTTTCTATATGGGGGTTTGTTCCCAAGAAACCATGTTCTAAAATAACGCAATCTTCCACAAAACAGATTTGCCCTTCTCTATTCAGCTTTTCAGAGCAGAACTGTCTTTTTCCTTAAGGCTGATATATTACATATGACAAGTATAGCACTTTGTTTAAGAAGCCATAAGCCAGTTCAACACGGCCAAGTGTACTGCAGCTGTATCAGGGCAATCCCAAGCAAAAATACAGGCTGGGCAGGGAATGATTTACAGGTGTTGGTTGATGAGAAGCACAACATGAGCGGGCAATGTGTGTGTCCTGGCCTGCATCAAAAGAAGGGTGGCCAGGAGGTCAAGGGAGGTGACTGTTCCTTTATTCTGCCCTCATGCAGTCCCACCTGGAGTACTGTGTTCAGTTTTGGGGCTGGGGAAAGGAGAGGAGAGGAGAGGAGAGGAGAGGAGAGGAGAGGAGAGGAGAGGAGAGGAGAGGAGAGGAGAGGAGAGGAGAGGAGAGGAGAGGAGAGGAGAGGAGAGGAGAGGAGAGGAGAGGAGAGGAGAGGAGAGGAGAGGAGAGGAGAGGAGAGGAGAGGAGAGGAGAGGAGAGAAGAGAAGAGAAGAGAAGAGAAGAGAAGAGAAGAGAAGAGAAGAGAAGAGAAGAGAAGAGAAGAGAAGAGAAGAGAAGAGAAGAGAAGAGAGAAGAGAGAAGAGAGAAGAGAGAAGAGAGAAGAGAGAAGAGAGAAGAGAGAAGAGAGGATAATGTTTTCTCAAAGGTGGCTGTAGTATAATAAGAAAGGATAATCTCCCATATATGCTGTGGACTGTGAAACTGAGGACACAATTTACCCTAGACCTACTCTTCATGAGATACACCTAGCTCCTACTCAGACATAATAATTCATAATGATTTCTGTTCAAAGTGCTGGAGAAGTTAGAAAGATAGCTGGGAGGTAATACCACAGACTGCAGAAAACATGTTCTTACTCCACAGGGGCCTGCAGGAAGCTGCCACACTGGTACAACAGGGATTGCTAATACAATCCAGAGTAAATGCAAATAAGTTATCCAGTTCTACTTTGGGCAATATAAAATTTATTCATTTCTCATTAACCTACTTAAAATGCCTGGTGGAGGAATTTATTGACTTTTTAAATTACTGCTCATCTACCAGCAGTGCTTTCATGGTCTACTGAGGGCAGATAGAATGTGCTGCATGCATGAAGAAAACAGGTAACATTGATTCTGCAGCTTGCAAGGTTTCAAATATATCAATACATGGTTATGTAATCAGGAAGGCTATTCTGGGTAGTCTAACTTCACAGAACCTTAAAATCTATTTTTGATGGGAAAGTTATTAAAGAGAGTAAGTTGCTGTAAAAGATGCTAAAATGCAGATTGCATTTGGCAGCTGTAGTTCATGCCAGACAAAGTTGGTTTCTTTCTTTAATAAGGTAACTGAAAAAATGCAATAGATTTGCTAACTTCTGTAAAGAATCTGATCTAGTGCCAAATGGAAAATTCCTAGTTAAAGTGGAGAATCTGAAAATTAATGTTAGAATTGTAGGAAAGGTGAGGAACTGGCTAAAGAGAAGAGTACTAGTGTGAAAGAGGGGTTCCTCAAAGACTGGTATTGAGCCTGACACTGTTAAATATTTTGTGCAATGACTTTCCACAAGAAGTAGGTCTGTCCTGTTGTTGCTTCCTAATGGCAGAAAGCTGAGTAGCTGGGGGAGGACAGAGGAGGTTGGAACATCTGCCAGTAATGCCAGCAGCCCATCAGAATAGCGCCTGGGCTGTGATGGTTCAAGTGTGGATACAATGGAACTATTACCAAAGGCCAACTTAAAGAGAAATAAAGTTATCATACCTGTTTTTTTAATTACTTATCTTGTTTGTTTTGATATGTCTGATAATTAAGCTAGTGGCAGGGTTTCCAGAAACACAGCAGAGGCAAAGCTGCAGAAAATGTGCCTTACTCATGTTTTTATCTGTTAGCTGCTTTGCTGTTTCATTTTCTAAGTATTTCATGACTATACTGATTCTTACATTAATATAATAGGTTATAACTATATTGGTTAATATATTGGAATTATTTTTTGGCTGCTCAGTTATGTTTGTGAGAATTGCCTCAACACTCCTTTCATTATCCTGTGGTGATGTATTATTGCAATTTTACTTTGCAGTTCACTTCTAGCAGAAGATGCCGGTGTACTCATTTGTGGAATGATTGTGCATATTTTCCTTTCTGAACTAACAAGCAAGGTCACTGTAGCCTTGCTAGGATAGTAGAGCATTTTCTGTTTATCAGCAAAATGATAATGCTGTTCTTGTATATCAAATAAACTTCTTAAACTTCCATCCTTCCTGATGCGGTTTTGTAAAGGCAAAATATGGGAAGTTAGCAGAGTAGATGAGAACTGGAGAAATAGAAGTGGGATTAAATGTAATGGTGCAAAATGCAAGTCAGTGCACTGAATGATTAATATTAGGTAGTTCTGTTAGAGGATACAAGCTTATCTTGGAAATGAGAGATTCCCAACAGGTATAAAAAAGCAACAAAGCCAAAAGAATTTCAAGATCAAACTTGATAATTTCATAAATGGATTATATTACATGGTCCTGAGATAGCAGAGGGCTGGGATTTGGTTACCCAGGTAGTCCTTTCACAGTCTGTGTTCCTTTTTTGGTGATGGTGCTGCTGGGGGAAGAGTCAAGTTGTCTCTGGTATGATGGAGAGGTACATATCAGAAGCTCTGAATTACATCAGCCAGACCAGGTTTCTCATGTTTTTCCAAAGGACGGGGGACTCCTGAAAAACCTATTAAGTTTCAGACATATGAGAAAGAAGAGGTTTCCAGACTTGTAAGTTATGTTGCTCTTGTGGCCCATATAAAGGAGTAGGTCTTGGTCCCTAGGCCTAACTATCTGGGAAAGCAAATCCATGATGCTGAGCACATGGTATGATGCCTGGTGTAGTGCTGGCTATAGGAAAAATGAGCAGGTAGTGGGAGAAGAGATTCTTCATTGTTGAAAAATGTCTGGCTGATAACCAAGGGATCAAAATGTCCAAATCATGGTGATGGGATTTGTATGCAGTGCATATATAAGCTCTTAAAAGCCCAGAAAATTAATCTTCCAATTACTTGGGGCAAAAACAGGAGAAAGAAGCCATGAATCATTTTCAGAACTAGAAAATCCTTAGATTATACAGGCAGAACAGTAGGATTAAGATTTGCTTTCTGAAGTATAAGTACCATTTATCCAAATTTTTCCTAAGACATTTGCTAGTGGGCTATAGTAGCTAGGTACAGTATCAACAGAAATATACACATGAGATTTCCTGTTTTATAAAAAAAAAATTTGTTGTAAAAAATAAGAAACACTATTACATTAATAGATACTTGAAGCTGGGAATTTATTGCTATATAAATCCACCTTATTTTAGTCAAGCCATTATTTAAACAACTTGTGTATCCTTTTAAAGTAAGAATAAAAATATTCTTTCCCAAAACTGAGTAATACCATTATTCTCATTAGTCTCCATTTCAAAGTGAATAATATTATACATCTCTTTTACTGGCAGACCTTTTAGGAGAATATATTGTCTAACATTCACAAATGTAAAACATTTAAATGAAGAAAAGAATGAATGGAATTCCTTTCACACAATTATAGCACCATAATTAAAGACAGAATATATATTAATCATTTCCTTTAAAACCAAAAAGGAACTTTGAAATCCCACAGGTCATTAAGTTGGCAACTCATTAAAAACAAGACATTTCCCATGCAGCAGCAGAAGTGTATTCCTTAGTTTCACAGAACCCAGTCCTGTAAAACTAGTTAGATGCATTAGAAAAAAACTGGCTACATAGGGCTAAATACAGTTAATTTTTTTTTCCTTCTCTTGTAGTAAGCATACAGGTACATGAGCAGAGAATTTCTAAAATGTTTCATCAGTCAATGCCAGCCTTCATCCAACTTTGCTTTGAAAAAATAAAGGAAAAACTATTAGCAGATCATGTAATATCAGATATCCAGCTGAAGGGATCAATTTCCAATATTACCTTGTAATTTCATACTTTCTGTCACTTCAGGAAATATTGCCATCATGTTCCAGCCTGAGCAATTTACCAGAGTCCTGAAACCTTAGCGAGAAACCCTTTTCTCGTGGGGGTTTGTTTAGGGAATCCTCCAAATCCTAATTGTTTCAGTGTCAAGGGCCCCTGTGGTTACACCACCTACGAGAATATTACAAAAGCTATTAATGTATTGTTTGCCAAATCTTAGCAGGAAAACATTTCTACTTCTTCATACGATTGCAGGAATTTATGTCAGGGATGGCCTTTTCTCGGATGTGTTTGGCATTGGTCACAGACAACAATGGTAACTTGGACTAGATGTTCACGCATTTATTCTGGGGTTTTCCTAACAGGCAGTTCTACAGAGGCAATAATTTTAAGCAGTATTGTATTAGAAGTGCTGTGACACATTTTAATTGTCTTCATACTGGAGGAGGAAAGTCCCTTTTTCCCCATCTGGGTGAAGCTCAGAGTGCCTGTTTCAGAAGGGAAGGAGGAATTGATAATGTTTGCTGTAGCTCAGTTATTACTAGCAGCAGGCAGAGCAAACCTATTGAAAAAATCAGGAGAGGGCAACTTTTCCCTGGGGTTTGTGGAGTCAGACAGATCACCAAGTCAGCCATTGTGCTGCCTGACATGGCCTCCCTGCCTCATCCACCCAGTCCAGCAGGTTTAAATTACTTTGTAGCTCTAGGGCAGTTTATATCCCTCCTCCGCAGTATTTAATGAAGACTTTCTCACTGACATTGTGAGGTGGGTGGACAAATCCACTCTTAAGCAATGCAAACCTCCAAGAAAATGAGTTAATTTTCCCCACCCGTTTTTCAATAGCAGGTTTGCCATTTAGGAAAATGGGTGCTCAGTAATCTCATTGATGGCACCCTGTAAAAACTCTCGTCCTAGTCTGTCACAGTCTAGCACTGAGGCTGCTGATCATACTTTTGTTATGAGGCTATTTCACAGTATCCCTAACTGAGGAATGGCGTAGACCCACTCCCCACAGCCTTGTGCTCACACACTGCTTCCCTGAGGTGGGATTTACATGTTGTTCAACCACAAGTTAAACCTGATCAAGCAGATGACTCCACAGAAAATTGAGCCATCAGTGCAAGAAAGAAAGGGTAAACGTTCTCCCAAAGTAACAAGGGAGACTCAGCAAGCATCTCAACATGCTTGTGCTGGATTGGGGACCACCCTTTTTGGCGTCAGCCAGCAACCACCAAATTAGTGCTGTCTTGCTCCTCTGGCTAATGGTTTCCTTTGAAGAGGTGATATGTTTACGTTCCTTTCCACTTGCTGCAGATTTTCCAAGGAGGCCAGTTGCTATGTTCCCATTTTATTGAAATCATCAGCAAAAGCCCCACTGGTGCCAATGGGAGAGAATTTGAGTTCTCTTGACAGTATTTCTTGTCACACAGATGAGTGAGGAAGAAGTGAATGACATTCTCCCAGATTGGGAAACACAGGAGAGTGAGATGTGACAGAAACAACTACAAATAAAATGTGGTTTTGAAAACAGGCTGTGAAATTGCTGGGCTTTCACCCTGAGTATATTATAAAGTCTTTCTCAGTGGCTATGGTGAAATTCATGGAGCTCCTGCTCGTATTGAGGGAAATTTGTATTCTGTCAGTTTGCTATTACCCAGATACATTTTCCTTGCTCCATTTTACCGATTTGAGTTTCCTTTTTGCATTCAGACAAAGATTTCTTTCTCTCTAAACATTGCTTTTACTGCCTTTGGAATGTTGCCAAGCTTGTGCCCTTGTTTTATTCTTTGCAGCTAGGCTGGAGCTCTTAATTCATGATATTTAAATAACATTTCAGCTTGATCATTTAACTCTTTCCTGGCTCAGCTTACTTCCACATTCAGCAGCATAGCAAAGCTTACCTAGAACAGTGTTAAAGCTTGAACCTTGAGCCAAGCCCTCTCAGTGTATCACTTCTGTTTGGAAAATGTGCTTGGCTTTTTGGGTTCTGTAAGAACTTGCTCCATGCCAAATGAGAGCAGCATTTTGAGTTGAATCCATTAGAATGAATTACATTTTACCCTACAGAGATAGGCAAATGCAAAAGAAAAACGTTGCACAGAGGGAAGATGAATGAAAGTGCCAGTTGGGAGGCCAAGGCTTATACTATGACTATTTAAGTGAATGCTTACAAGTAAAGGAGTTCTACCTGCACAATGAGATTAGAATGGAAAGAAACTGGGCCAAATTTGAGCATGAATGTTTACAGAGCCCTTTGTGACAATAAGACAGAAGCTGTAACAATTTTGGTTTATTTCCTTAACAGAAATTTCTGGGATTATCCCACCCACTTAACAGCAAGTGCAACATGCTTCTTGGTGCATTCTCAGTGCTGTTTCCAAGGAGGGAGGAGTGTTGTGTCTCAAAGTTGTGGTTATTTTCCTAGCTTCCTAGCTTTGTTGTGGGCTTACTGCTCTATCATCAGAATCATCTTTTTATTGATCTGCTGGTATAGGCATCTCAATTCTGATTCAAAAAATACATTGAATGACAGTATATGGAGGACACTACTCTCCCCAGTTAGAAGATCAAGCTTGTTTTTTATCATTGTCCATGGAGACATTGCTTCTCTTTTCTCACAATTAGCTTAATATAGAGGTAATTTGTGATGATTAGAGTGTTTTTAAGTGGACCACAGAGCACTCGATTGGATAACTTTTTTTTGGTTGATCAGCTGTGAGACAAAGGTTATGTTCCCACATTCTTTCTGCAATAGATTGAAGAAAGAAATACCCAACACCCTCTACAACATGCAGCTACCAAAGTCTTCAACAAGGTTGTGAGAGGTGGTGATGCAGATAGCTCTCTGTTCCCATGCAGTCACATCTTCTCTGTTAAAAGGAATTTTCCATTATGTCAACAACTTCTTCATGTGGACCAACTAAAATGGAGTCAATTTTAAAAGGAGGTATTTTTGAAGTGAGCCTTACTTTGTTCAGTGCTTGAGTGTTTAAGTGGGTGCAGAATTTGCATACCATTTGTTTCTAACAAACAGGCTGCACCAGGAACACTTGTAGAAGCTTTGTATCTTTTTAAGGCACCAACATCTTGCTTTTGCTTCCATCACAGACAATTTGCATTAATTTTGCATACAATTTTGCCACTGCACAGACATACATTTAAAAATATTTTAATGGAAAGGATCAAAAGAAAGCAAGTGTGAATACCTGGAGGCATCTCAGCTTGATTTTATCTAAACTGAACTATTTCACTGTGCTCTTAGTCCTGGCTATCACATGTGTTACACCTTACACTGTGGAGGTTCTCTGGGTGGCTTGAGTCCCCTGGGGTTAGAACTTTTCTCATGCTCCTTGTTTACAGAAGTCATTGCCATCTAATATTAGGAACTCAACATCCCTGCCAGTTCCTAAGTCCAATTTAAAAATGTTTTCAATCTGTTCTTTCATTACTGCTCATCTTGATTTTTGTATACATGTGAGCACGTTTCACAAAATGGTCTCACAAAGGATATAATGGGATTTTCTGTTTCCACACAAATTTTTTTCTGGGTCACTGAGAATAAATGGCCTGGGTCTCCAAACAGAGTTGTTTAATTGGTCTACACTTCCTAAATTTTTTGTGTGAAGCCATTCCCTGCAGCTGCATCTTACAAATACCTATTCCTTAGGAGATACATGATCTGCTGTTACTGAGCAAATAATTTATTATCCTTTGTAGTGATGAATTCCAGTCTTTTCTGATCATCAGCTTCAAATATCTTTACATCATGGGTAAAATAGGTACCAAAAGTTTTAAAGTGAAAGGGCTGTGGGGACTTCAGGCAGGATAAAAAAGCCAAGATGGAGGAAATGAAGAACAGAACGAGAGAAGGACAGAACTTGCCACTAGGTCGATTTGTCACTAGGTTTTTTTTTTTCTTCTCCTTCAGAAACCCCCGCAGGCTGACCAGCCTCCCTCTGCCTCTCTCCTTTCAAAACTACCTTACTTCGCGCAAGATGGGAATTCTGGGCATTGACGCCGCTCCCGGTGCTCGGGCCCCGCAGCGGCCGCTGGCAGCGGACAGGCGGGCGGACAGACAGGCGGACAGGCGGGCACACGGACAGGCGGACAGACAGACAGACAGGCGGACAGACAGACGGACAGGCGGACAGACAGACGGGCGGGCGGGAGGGCGGCAGGGGGCGCCGCCGTGCAGCGCAGGCAGCGCGGGCAGCGCAGGGCAGGGAAGGGGAGGGAACGGGAGGGAAATGCAGGGAAGGGCAGGGAAGGGCAGCGCAAGCAGAGAGGGCAGCTCGGACCTGCGGTCCCGCACCCCCCCAGCGCTGTCCGGGCCTTCCCATCCGCAGCCGCCGTGGGGCGCGGGGTCCTGATGTACGGACCGGACCTTTCCCGGCCGAGCCGAGCCGAGCCGGGCTGGGGATTCAGCGCCGACGGGATTCTGCGGGAAGCTGCTGAAGTCAGGCGTAAAAATAATTGGAAAGGACGTGTCCGGCTTTAGTGTTTGTAATTCCAAACGCTGAACACACACGTACTTCAAGTAAATATAAAGAAATCCCGCTATAGCTTGTGAGGTTTGGAGAACAACGAATTCCTTGCGAAAACAAACAGCCCCCAGAAATACCCTGACGGGCTGAGGGAATAGAGACATACCACAAATGGCTGGCGTGAGGATCCTGGGGTGAATATGAGTATGAACTTGTTGCAAAGGACGCCTGACCCTTTCCGTACAAGAAATGAGTTTGAGAGGTGCTGTTAGCAACTTTGTTAGCTCTGTTTTGCTAAACTCTCCTAATATACATATTTTCTGAGCTGTCATCTAGTGTTATTCCCAGGGGTTCTCCAAGAAAGGAAGTGGAGAATGTTCTTTTCAAAAGCATGAAGTGGGAAAATGTTTAGAACTATTTATAGCTGCACTTAAGGCTGTGGAAATCCCAGACATTATAAACTATTTATAGTTATTCTTTGGGTTAAAAGGGTGAAGTCAGAAATCTTATTGAAAAAGTTGCATATGCTTTTTATCCATCGGTTACATTAAATGAGACTTCTGATCACAGGATGGGACTAATGGAGATTGATGAGAAATAGGAGGAATCGAAGACAAGGTAAAGGCACTAATTTGTCCAAATGCAAAGGCCCTGTTATGAAAAGAGGAAAGGGCTCCTGCAAAGGGCCCATGGCAGCTGAGGCAGCCCTTGGGCACCTGCTGACTTTGCCTGATACTGAGGGGTGCTCAGTACCTGCACGCTTGCTCTTTACCTGTGACACAAGTTAGCATCTCCCACTGCCAGAGGTTTATTCATAGTGGCTGCTAGAGGAAACCTGTCCCAGCTACCACTGCCTTAAAGCCACTTTACCAATTCTGCTGTATCCACTCTCTTGATGCTTTAAATCCTTGGAAGCCTGTGCATGGGCCCTTCCTTCAGTGATGCTCCCCTTAGGCATCAGCAGGAGCTGGGTAGCACCATGGGCATTATTTTGCACCTTCCCAGCTGTGCTGAGTGGCAGGCTGCCCTCTGAAGGAAGCTCCAGCAGCTGGGATTGTCTGTGTGGGCAGCAGTGGGCTGGACTGAAGGGCTGGTTGCTTGGGCTGGCCAGGGGCTCCCATCCTCACAGTACCTTAGCAACAAACTACATTTCAAAAATAAATCATCTCTACAGCTTTTAATGTTTTTCTCAAAATTCTCTAGAAGAAGCATAGTAATTAAAGCTCTCTGTAGGAATATCTTTATTTAAGGGCTTTTCCTACTATAACCAACATAATCAAACATGAAATCACAATGATGCATACTTTCCCACTGCTATGTTTCATTGGTAAAGTTAGTGTGCAAGATCAACTGTCTCTTTAAAAATCCCCAAATCCAAACATCATAGAGTATTACTATTATTATTTTAAAAACCCCATGTCCTATCTTCCAGCACTTTTTACTCTGCCTTACTAGAATATCTTTCAATTGGTATCACTGATGAATGGATTATTGCAAGTATTGAAAGAGGTATCTTTCAGTATCTTCAGAAAATCCCACTTTGTGTTCTTTGAATGGTGTATTTAAATGTCTCATTTCAAATGAGAGCTGTCATAGAATCATAGAATTGGCTGGGTTGGAAGGGACCTCAGAGCTCAACAAGTCCAACCCTTGACCCACTCCCGCTGCAGTTACCAGACCATGGCACTGAGTGCCACATCCAGTCTCTTTTTAAATATCTCCAGGGATGGAGAATCCACCACTTCCCTGGGCAGCCCATTCCAATGTCTGATCACCCTCTCAGTAAAGAAATTCTTTCTAATGTCCAACCTAAACCTCCCCCGGCACAACTTGAGACCGTGCCCTCTTGTCTTGCTGAGAGTTGCCTGGGAAAAGAGACCAACCCCCACCTGGCTACACCCTCCTTTCAGGGAGTTGTAGAGAGTGATGAGGTCTCCTCTGAGCCTCCTCTTCTCCAAGCTGAACAGCCCCAGCTCCCTCAGCCTCACCTCATAGGAGGTGCTCGAGTCCTTTCACCAGCCTGGTTGCCCTCCTTTGGACCTGCTCCAGGACCTCAATATCCTTCTTGAACTGAGGGGCCCAGAACTGGACACAGGACTCAAGGTGTGGCCTCACCAGTGCTCAGTAGAGGGGCAGAATCACTTCCTTGGACCTGCTGGCCACACTGTTCCTGATACAGGCCAGGATGCCATTGGCTTTCTTGGCTACCTGGGCACACTGTTGGCTCATGTTCAGCTTCCTTCTGTCTATTATTTTTGCTGCAAGCTAAGCTTCTCCTTGGTTCTACTTAATGCTGAAATTCATGTGAGTGTCTAAACTGTGCGCCATTTGCAGTCTGCCATGGTTTCAAAACCAGCAAAGAGCTGCTGAATGATGATGCTGTTAATCAAGTAGGTGACAACCTCTTACTTAAAATGGATTTTCACTTCCTAATGCTTTTGTCCTGTTTTGTTTTGTTCTGTTCTGTTTGTTTTGTTGAGCTCCCAGCTGTAGGAACAAGCATATTTGCGTTGGGTGTCTACATTGTCTTACTTTGTACTTGCAATCTCTGTTAACAGAAACTTGGGGTGGATGTGTGCCTGTACAAACTAGTTCCCTGTTCTTCCACTGTCTTACCCTACTTCCCCTAACTTGGCTATATTTCTGTGGTGACACACAGTGGAGTGGACAAAGAGTTTTCTGGGGCTAAAAAATATACTTTGGGGTAAGGTATCCTCTTTCCCACCCTGCTTGCCCCTTTGAATATAGCAGCTTTCACAGGTGACATTGCATGATAAAATTGCACATGTTGATAAACCAGCAGAGTAATTCCCCCATGTCAGACCTCAACCTTCACTGTTTAAAGAAGAAGGCCATCAGAGCTTGACTTGATACACTCATGCTTCCTTCCTGGTACGAAGTGCTGATGACCAAAGGTGGAATAAAGTTGGATGTAATAAATCAGAGCCCAGTTTAGGAGTGGCTTGGGGTTAGGACCTAATTTATCATAACTGGCATTTTGATAACTTTATAAATCATTTTATTAACACTGCCACGATTCTGTTAATGATTCAGCAACCTCCCGCAGCAAGAAAAAACAGACTTAAAAGGTTGCAGACAAGCATGTGTTTTAATAGGCAGACCTACCAGATGGCTCTTTTATTGTGGTAATGCAGCCATTTACAGCCTTATTAGCAGCCATATGTATATTACTCAAGTATTCCCTGAGACAATGCTGGGTGCTTTTAAAAGTTTCAAACTTACTTTTCCTTTCTGTTTGCATCCTTTTTTCCAAACCTCAAATTCATCAAGAGCTGAGCTCATTTTCTTTCTCTAAAAGACAGAAAAATGTTTTACAGTAACATATTTAAAAACCAGGATGGAAAGTAAGGAGCATAATTTGTCCATAAACCAGAGCACCAGACTGTTTTGCAGAGTTGTGGATTGACAGAGCCTGTGCTGATCCAGTTCAGCTGTTGGGTTGTTTTTTTTTTTTTGTCATTTAGGAGATCATAGGCAATGGCCAAGGATGAAGCACCTATGATCCTGTCTGATGCAGCAGAAATAATGTGTGGAGGGAAACCTGACTTGTTTCTTTTGGAATTCTCTAACTTGCAACATTTATCAGTTTTCAGGTATTAATAGTTACCTGAATCATGGACAGTAATAATGGGATAGAAAACAGTTGTGAAGAGGTAGATATTATTCCTATCCTTGCACAGGACATATAAAAAAAAATCATAACTCTACTAGTTAAAAAGTAACATTATTTCTAGGAGCCCATATTGATACTCTGCAGAAATAGTTCATTAAGTCTGTAAATATAGCTGTATTCAGTGGGTCACTGTACACATTATCTCAATATCAAACCCACAGCAAAGCAGTGTTTTACGTCACTGACTACCAGTAATAGCAACACAGAAGCAGAGGTGTTGAGTTTAAATGTCAGCCATGACCTGAAGCTCTTAGCATTTTCCCACACTCGATTTGCACCATCCAGTTTTCCTGAGAGACTCCTGTATTTGTACTTTCCTTGTATAACTTGGAATCCTGTGTTTGTACACAATTTTGTCTCTGCATTGGAAGTTGAAAGTCTCCATTTGGAAGATGGCTTCAGAATATTTATTATGTTTTACTAGGGAATAAAGCAATAATGTTCTTAATGAATTCCTGGTTTTACAGAGTCCAGCTACTAAGACAGAATTGGAAAAAAGATAAGGCCACTGATAGGAGTGTATTGTATTTACTGTGACAGAGGAGCACACTTCCTTCTGAATTGTAAAAAGCAAAGATTTTCTTACCTCAGTAGCTAGACTTAATTCTGCCAAAAATACAAAAGCAAACAAGTTATCACATTGGGATCAAGCATGTCCTCAGTTATTTACTGCGAAGTTCGAACATTTCTGCTGCCTAAAGATACCTGAAACACTATTCTTTGATGAATTAGAAAGAATTCTGATATTATTTTAGGTATAATGGGTACTATTAATCAGTAGATACCATTAGCTACTAAGGAAATAGCTCTAGGGGAAAAAAAAAAAGTGTAATTATTTCAAGTACTGAATGATTGTTTGCCATTACTAGGAATGTGTAAATAACTACTAAGCAATGCAGAGAGGAAAACCATTCTTTCCAAAGCTGATACATTAGGGGTGTGATACCATGATGTGCACCACTGAACCTCAATACTAGGCAGCAGAAGCTGAACTGTAAGGAATACATTCCCAGTGAACAGCAACAAATTTAAAAAGTGCCCAACAGTGATTTCTCAGGCAGATGCTTCTTGGTTGTGCTGCAGGACTGCACTGTGCCCAGCCCACCACTGCAGCAGCCCATGTGCTGGGGTGTGGGGATGGTTTACGCTGTGGGTAAGGTGGCAGAAAAGCCATTTCTCAAATCAGCCACCACAAGGAACAGCATTGCAGGAGGTGCCATGGGACCTCAGCTGAGCTGGCTGCTGTTTGCACCTCAGGGCCGTGAGGGCCATGTGCCATTTTCCACTGTTCCTGGGACAGCCGTAGTTGCAGCAACAGCACAACCCCCCTTCTGACCACAGATGATGGTTTGCCTCTGTATTGGGAGTCCTTGTAAGTGAGCAAGCTTTCCTACTCACTGCATGCCACAAATAACAGCTCATGGCATCTGTGTCAAGAGAGTCACAGTGGGCAGATCTGACAACTGCACTAGTAATTTCCTATGGTTATACACCCATTTTGTAGCCTCTCATTCATGAAAAGTGGCAGTTTTGGGCTTCTGCCGGGGAAAGGATGGGCTTTCAGCAGTGAAGAACTTCAAAAAATGGAAGGCACCTCTGATTTGGTGCAGTAATGACAGGATCACAAATGTGAAAGCTGGTGATGGACTTTTTAGGAGGTCAGGTAGTGATAGGACTAGGGGGAATGGTTTCAAACAAGAGTAGGGTAGATTTAGATTAGATATTAGACAGTTCTTCACCATGAGGGTGGTGAAATACTGGAACAGGTTGCCCAGAGAGGTGGTGGAAGCCCCATCCCTGGAAGGTTTTAAGACCAGTCTGGACAGGGCTCTGAGCAACCTGATCTAGTGGGAGGTGTCCCTGCCCATGGCAGGGGGGTTCGAAGTATATGATCTTAAAAGTCCCTTCCAACCCTGAAAATCATACGATTTTATGTGGATTGCAAAGGTTATTTGGATGCTGCCTTCTGCCTCCAGAGATGGAAAGATGATGGTTAGGTAGTATGTTATTTGTTAGATTCACCCACCCTATTTTAGTGTGATGGTCACAAATGAAGCCATAGCAGACTTAGCTGTTATTAGTTTTTTTGAGCTATGTCATAGCCACTGATACAAAACACATTTTATCTCTTGCCCTGACCAGACATAATGGTTTATCATCAAGAAACATTGTTGTCTCTCTGCAGTATTGCAAACGATTGCAGATCATCAGACCCATCACCTCCAATTAGTTTTGCAAGGTACATAATTCCCTGTGTAACTGCTGGCTGGCAGTATAAAGGCCAGAAAGCACCTGGAACTTGTCCCATCAAGACTGAGGGAGTCATCGTGCCATCCAGCAGAGTTATCCAGCCTTATGAGCCTATATGAGCGATTTCTAGCTCAAGAACTTTCTGAGCCAGATTATTTTGATTTCAATGTGACCAGTTATTTTTATATACATTTTTAACATCTGCCGAGTTCCATAGCTTGATTATATTCTGTGTGAAAAGCATCAACCTCCCAGCCATCTCTTTTCCAGGCAGAAGGATCCAAATCTATACAATCACTTCTCATACAGAGACCACTTGGTAGGTTTGACTTTGCTGCCTCTCTCTAAGCCTTTTAAACATGTATTGTATCAGTTTAGATATAGGGAGATCAGAACTGCAGGCCTGCATGCTTGGAATTGCAAAGGAAGAGGCTGCTAGTCTGCTAGGAAGCACAGAGCCTTTCTTGAATTCAGTAGGCAGACACCTTTTGGGTTACTTGTACCTTTAGCTCTCTAGTCTAGGCATGAGAGGAAGCCTTTAGAGATACACTCCTCTCTTCAATAAGGATATAATCCGGAGAACTTCAGTTGAATTTTCAGACAACCTTTATTAGGATTCTTCCTGTTCCTGCTCTCTTCATGCTCATCTAGACTTCTAACTTAGATGCTCTAAATTTCCTATCAGATGGCAAAGTAGTTGTCATGAGTAACCCTCATAGAAGCATTAAGAGAACTGATGACTTCTGTACAAGGCCCTTGTTAGTCTGGGCAGATTTAAGCTCATATCTACTGTGAGGTTTCTACAGCTTCACAGTTTGTGTGTGGCCCACCATTGCTGTTGGTATAAAAAAGATTTCACGTGGGAAGGCAGAAATGGAGATTGATTCTGTAGCTAAGGGGCTATGATACTCTTCAGAAGACTTTTAAGAGACTATGGTTTTCGGTCTCTCATATATCACTTTTTTAATATAATAGACATGAAACACCACTACTTATAGCAGAGGACAAAAAAAAAATAAAAAAAAATAGGAGACAAGGAAGCACAGAAAGAGAAAAGCTGGATAAAGTCAGGGAAAAGTGACTCTCAAGCTGGATCATTTTATACCTTCAGATTCTTTTCGTTGCATCTTCATGTCCTCTCATAGTTTTTATATGGATAATAAAAATATGTTCAACATCCCTGGAAGGACATTCTTCTCTTTGTCAAGGAGGATACTGAATGTAGCTGGGAATAAAATAACAGTGTTGATTCCCAGACTAGAGAACTCTGCTTTTAGAGTCATTTTTTTAATTCAAGCCTGTGTTGCCTGGGTAATGTCAGGGAAAATATAAATTCTGTAGGAGGAAATGCTCTGCCTCCAAACTTCTAAAATGCTTATCTTTGTGTACAGCTGAAATATGATGAAACATGTGTCCAAAAAAGTGTATTCCCAAGTCAGCATTTCAAGTGGGTGTGAATTTCAAGTTATTCAGAAATACTCACTCATCACAGGGGGGAAGGAGGAGCACCAGATTTCTTTAAATGCACATTAAAAGTGGCAGAGGGACCAGACAGGCTCTTCACAGAGGTCAAGTATCTGTAAGCTTGTAGTACTGTTTCCAAGTGTCTTCGTTTTCATATGAATTGACACATTAGGCTATAACCAGAGCAGGTACATACTTGCCCATTTCTTGAACTCAAACCTTTCCCCTTCCCACAGCTGTTAAAATAAGAAACCCTGGGTTTGCTGAACTCAACATAATGCAGAATTGTGGTGGTTGGTTTAGTTTTACCCACATGTGTTGCACAGAACATTTACAGTCATTCCATCTTCCCCACTGCATAGGTACAATTCATCTTGGCTTTAGGCTTTTCTCCAGATCCCAGAGACTACTTACTTAGCAAAACTTTCCTTGACTGTACTTCTGGTCTGTGAGGGAGCTGGAATGCTTCACTCTAGAGCAGAAAATCTGGAAAGTGCTTTTCCTTTAACTCTCCTCATACTTGTAGCCAAGTCAACAACTAAAAATGATCTAAAGAAAAAAACAGGCTAACCTGAGTTGAAATAAAGCCTGGGAAGTAATATAAGGCTCAAGCATGCCATGTTGATATACTTAAAGTTTGGTCTACGCAGTCCTTCTGGGAACACGTTACAGTCTCTAATATTTATTGAAAAGTACATATCTTACCTTAATATGATGGGGATCTCTTACATTGTGACTCTTCTTCCATTTCTATGGCAAGGTGGAGTCTGGTGGTCCCAGGCACTTGTCCACTCACAAGCACCACTCACATCAATGTTCTGTAGAGCTTCTGTAGCAACATGTGAATCAGAGGGCTGGAATAGATGGAACAGAGTAAGCACAGCACTTGTTGGCCCATCAGCTCAGAGTGCAGCTTTCTACCTGCCTAGTCCTGACCAGGTAGTTGCAGTGTACTACAAGTAGTAAAGAAGTGGAGAGCTTTGAAGTAGGACATGGAGAGGATGAAAGACTGCACAATGGATTTCTACAGTAAGTTGTAAAAGGGAAGTCTGAAAAGAGAAGCATGAAAATGACTATTCATCTTCCCATCCCATTCCCTTCTCTCAAGATATAATGCTTAACATTGGTATCATTTACTGAAACAAAAGTGAGGATCAAAAAGTAGGTACATGCCAGATCTGATAGGGAAGATGGGACTACAGTCATGAGAGCTCAGATGAGAAAGGAAGGTTCTGTTTGATGAACTGGAAGAATGAAACAGCAGTGATAAAATAGAGAAGATGGCAAAGAACTGCACAAAAAATCTTAGGAACACAGGAGTTTTTTGGATGGGAGGAACTGTTACTGCAAGTGCTGACTGAGGGAAAGATAAGAGAAGTCAAAATGAAAACTAATTCTGAGCTTGGACAGCAGCTTTAGCAGAGAGGGAGGGATATATCTTGTAGTTCTGTTAAAACAGGACAATGTTTTATGAAATTGATCAACACAGGAGTAAGGGATCTGTAGGCACTATACAAGAAATAGTTATTTTTGAAGAACACAAAGGAGGACAAGATGATGCCCAGTCACTGTATAATACAAAATGTGCACTTCTCAGTTACAGTGAAAGGATTTGCTTGTTTCTCTTTCTCTGCAGACAATACTTCACTGCCAAGTAGCAGGGTCTGTGGTATCCTTATCAAGAAGTTCTTCCATCTTTGATGAGGATATTTCATCCTTACACCATACCCCAGGCTGCATTCTTTTGGGTTTTCTGTGTAAATATCTTTGCATTGTAATTTAGACATGAGATCATCTCTGTAACAGTTCTCAATTGTAAAGCTATCCCCTCCTATGATTTTAAAAGTATATTTCTTTAATTATCCAAAGTTTTGAAAAAGCAAGGTCTTAAGAGAAGCTTATGTCCTGCAAAACATAACCACTTCCAGAGAGTTCCTAAGTTTCAGCATCAGGTACTTTACCTGCTATGAAAAGATCATGTCACAGCAATAATACTGTGAAACTGGCTCCCTCTGCTCACTCCTCCCTAGAGACCTCAATTTCTCTCTTAAAAGTCCTCACTGTCATGAAGAAGGGAAAAAAAAAAAAACAAACCTGACTGGAGTGGTAGGACCAATACTTTCGCCATCTCACATGTAGCTGCACTTTTAAAAAATATCCAGTAACAACATGAAAGACATTCTGGGCATTGGTAAATTCCCTTTGGAAACAAACACCCCAAGGTAGTTCTGCCTCCAGTGATAGCTCAATTGCTTTCTAGATACCAGAAGCTAGTGGGTGGGCAACACAAGCTGGCATGGAAGAAGCTGTAGGAAGGGAAGGTTCAGCTAGAACAGCCTCAAGATCTCCAGGGGTGAGGGAGGCAGGCTGGGAACTCACTATGCCAGGAATTTCTTTCTGAAGGATGCTGACTCCTACAATGCCAAGAAACTTGCAGCCCTATGTTACACCTGGCTGCTACTTATCAGCTTCTCAAGCACAGGGGTTTGAGCTGCTCCTGAGTGCTTCAGAGGGTTGTTGCACATCTGTATCAACAAAAGAAAAGCTCTGTTTTGCCAGCTCCCAGCACAAGCTCTTTGCAGACACCTGTGCTGATAACCTCAACACCAGCTGTTAGTTATTACTGGATGCTTTAAACCACTTTATTGTCAGCTGCTGCATAAGGCAGTAGTAAAGGTGATGGATGCTCTTCGAGTGCCTACTATTTGGTCATACCATGCAAAGAGCTCATTCTGAAATACAGCAATAACAGGAGATCAGAAATAAAAGTCTGCAATAGGAGGTACAGCCATTTGGCTTTTTGTTATTAGATCTGTCATTAAAGAAGGTAGATTGCTATAGACATAGACTTTTTTGGTGCTGCACAGGCCTTTTTTTGTTTTCAGTCTCAGCAAATATTGCATTTTTTTCCAGGGCTGTATTTTGCTCTTGAGGAAAAAAAAAATTAATTAGCTTTCTAGATATTTTTCCTGGGATACCTCCATTTTTTGCTCAAGAACTTAGAACCACAGCTCCATGCAGACACAGTTCCCACTCAAATGCTAATTTAAAGCACCTTTGCCTTACAATCCCTAAGCTGAGGATAGTTTTCACCAAAAATGCATGATGTCTGTGCTGGCAGCTTCCCAGCATTGAATGTGCTGATAGCACTTTACCACATGATGCAGTCATGCCTGAATTATATTCTATACAGATCAATTAAGATAACACAAGTTTATTACAGTGGAGCTATAAACAGAAATCCAAGTGATGCAATAGTTTTTGCTATTTATTTTTATTTAAAAAGTAACACTCTCCAAAAAGTTGCCTATAGTTAAGTCAGGAAAATATCCAGAAACATAAAACCATCTCAACAAATCTGTAGTTTAATACCTCAGAACCAGATGGCTCATATACTAAGATCACTGTGAGTATTCAGAGGCTTTTTACTCACTAGATATGCAGTTGCATTCTGAAACTGATTACAAAAGCAGAGAAAGGGAAAAAAAAATATATATAATCCACCCACCTTATGAATTTCTGGCAGTTCTTGCTTTCAAACTCTTTCTTAGCCAACCTTGTATTATTAGTCACTTTAACTATGAAGAAATTGTTTTAGATCCTAATTTATTTTTTAGGATATACTGTTTGAAGAGGACACCAATTTTGCTGCCATTCTGACACAGCTTAAACAGCACATTCTTCAAGGTCATGCCTGTGTTTCTCCTCCTGTGTTTTGCCAATCTGGGTCCCAGGTAAATGGTGCAAAGTGTGGTAAAACTTCTTACCTCTGCAAGAGGAAGGAGGGGAGGGATATTGGTGGTCTGTGCGTCCGAGTGATATCACCTATATAACCAATGCAAGTAAAAAAAGTTAAAATAGGACCTGCTCTGAGAGTTAAACTACTTTTAAAAATTATCTCAACTCACGTGAATCTCAGGAAGAAAAATACTTATTTGGCTTTTCAATGTATTTTGGTTTAAACAGATTCCTAAATAAATTAATCTAACTTAGTAAGATCTTCAGCCATGCTAATGTGATTTTAACACGAACCTTTAGCAGGGATGCAGGAGCATTCTGAGGAGAGACAGAAGCCAAGCAAAGTCATTTTAGCAAATGACTATTAAAATGAAAATATTAACGCAGGAGGAAAAATGTAAAGTTAAAGCAACCTCTCCTCCACAAAAAAAGATACAGAAAAAACCAGAAAAGAAATCAAGAAAGTAGATTCTTAATAAGGTGATCATGGTGCCGTTTTGTAGAGGAGAGAGCACACAATTGTGCTGTACTATGGCAGAATGTCTGCTAAGCAGTGTATGTTGCAAAGATCTTAGCACTGCTCAGCTTGAAGCTGCCCATCACTGATGCTTTTCTTCTGTCTGTAACAGTCCTTAGCACCTTGGTACCAGGTACGAGTGTTTTTTTGCTTGGTGGATTTCTTCCAACAAATGAATCACTTCACAAGTTTTCATCATTCTTCATTCTGTGTTGGTTTAGTGAGGAGATGACCAGAGTTGGTATCATTTCCTCTCGAGGTTTTGGGTAGAAATGAATCTTCCTTCCGATGCTGAAGTGGCTGAGAACCCACACTGGGATATGTAGGTCAGAAGCTGTTTGTGTGAAAGACCTCAGGCTATAAACACAAAATAATACTTTTCTTTTACTGCCTGTACAGCATGCTAGTCTTTGGATTTAATCCTAATGTCTCCTGTATTTGTTGTGTATGATTACAAAGAAACAGTCAGTATGGACAGACAGCACTCTTGGTGCCCATAAAGTAGGACCAAACCCAGGCATTTAATTTCCTGTTGGCTATATTTACGTGTGTACTACACATTTTGTGAGAAGAGCCATAAGGTAGGGATTTCTATCAAACTATATAATTTAAGATGACGTTATCTAAACTGACAGATTGCCTGAAACATTTTTAATTTGGAAAAAAGTAAATTATATTTTCATTGTCAAGTCTGTTACACGTGTAACTAATAAAGACCAACAAGTTGATCCAAGAATTTACAATTTAAATAGCTGAGATTAATCTTAAGAAGATTTATGAGAAAGCTGATTTGGAATGTTATATTATATAAATTAATAGTGACAAATTTTTGTGGGTAGTACACTTAGGAAATGCCTACAAAATAAACTAGAAGGTCATAATATTCAGTTTTAAGCAATATAATTTGAACAAATTATTCTGTTATTTACTGGAAACCATATGTTCACATGTCACAACCTATTGAAGCACTTATATTTTAGTCTATAGCACTTGGCATCTAGTTTCTTAAAGGAACTCATAAGGTCAAGGTTAAAGAGTAACACTGTGATATCAGTCCTCTGTAGTAAATAAGTAAATAGTTTCAATTATAAACAATACAATTTGTAGACAGACCTAACTAGGAATTTTTGTATTATTTTTCCTGGCTAAGATGCTGTTAAAAAAATGTGCATGACTGAAAATTGAGGAAAAGACCCCAGTAAATTGTATTTTCTAGTTTATGTAATAAAAACAGCTATCTAGCACTCAGGTACTTGAAATCTTAGCCTTTTGAGTTGCAGGTGCTCAGTATTTCTGATAATAAGTTCAGTTTAATTTGCCATAAAATAATCATAACTTTTCATTAATAAATAAGTGTGACATTTTACAGAGTACCCTATACAAATACAATTTGTGCCTGAAACAGCCTGCTACAGAGGGAGTGCTGAACTTGTTTGGAGGAAAAATTGTTTAATCCTCAATTTTGTAGATATTGTCCCTTAGAAAGCCAAAGAAGTTAGAACAATCCAATAGAATGTCAACATTTATAAGCCATTGCACTTTGACTGTTGCATAATAATAACCTGAAACTGGATTTAGTACAGGGCTCCTATTGCCTAACACCGACAGTACACTGAGGGCAACACTGAGTTTGGAGGGTGTGAGTTCCAAGCAGCCTCTAAGTTACTTGATAATACATTATTCTCTATGATTATGATATTTCAATAATGTTGAGGGACCTTGCAAATATTTGAAGGAGGTTGTACATTTATAGTTAAACAAGTTTTACAGAATATCTTACTTTCTACCTGCTAAAAAAATCCCCACAGATTGAAGAGAAAATTAATATTTAAGATATTTGCATGCATTTTTCATGCATACCTAAAGGATTTAATTTATAAAATGTCCCATTTTCAAAAGATTTTAGCACTGGAATTATGTATTGTCTTAATTAATTTAGCTCAGGATCAGTAACCATTTATGGTGTCAGCCTAGGTGTACGTTAAACACAGTTTGAAATCCAGTTAAAGGTACTGAAATTAAGTAATACCTTAACTATGTAGCTCAGCATAGTTACTGAGTTTCGATTACTGTTGAAAACTCATTTTAGAAGGGCAAGTTTACGTGAGCAGATGTGAGTTGTGCATGATGGGCAACCTTGTCCTTTCACCAAGGAAACAAGATGAGCAATGGTCACAGAGATGTGGCCCTCAGCTGGCCTGAGGCACCTGGACTGGAGGAGCCTGCAGGATCTGTGCATCTCTGCATCAGTAGCACAACTTCTGCTGACCACACCAGATCCAGCTCAGGTGAGATCTCACTCACCCACACTGCATGAACATCTTTTAATTAACATGAGCAGCTTCACTTAGAGATTAGAAAATATCTTTCTGCTTCCTCCCAGCAAGCAGTGATTCATTCAACTTTTAGGTCCAAAGGTCTTCAACAAATAAATAAAAGCAAGATGACTTTTATTAGGGAAGTACTTTATTTAGACAAAAAAATAATTAAAAAAGTCACAAGATGAACATTTACATAAATAATAGAAATGTAGAAAACATTTCCCTGTGTTTATAAATATGAAAATTGTGCTTTCTAAGAAATTTTATTAACAGCTTAGGTTTTTGTTGAATCCAAACTAGGCTTGTTTCCTTACAACCATATGGAAGCTCTTGAGTTAGCTCACAGCTGAAAAATGTAGTTTTCCATGGGACATATTGTATGCTGAGTGATTGAATCTAGAAGAAATAAAATCCAGGATTATTTCAGATAAAATGCACAAGAAACAGATTATAAAGAAATAATGTACTTCAGCTCAGTTGTTATGAAACAGTTTGGTGGAGCTGAGAATGCACAGAGGGAAAATAAATGCAAACAGTCAAATGATAATACCACAAGCACTTACTTGCGGGAGCGGCAAAGAAAATGCGTGCAACCAATATGGTTGATAAACGGACTTCTGGTTTATTGCGCAGCAACTTTCGCTTATATAGTGCTTCCGTGACCACACCCCAGCCACCAACATAACTTTTTATTGGACACCCGGTGTGTTTACCTGTAGCACAGCGAATCCCTGGTGCAGGTAGCACCGGAGTATGGGCCGATCTAATTGGCCTCCCAAACATGGGGTTGGGCATAGCAAAGGGGTCGTACCTCCTACCTCTTCGAGAATATTCAGGAATATTCTCCAACATTCTCCAAACCTCTCTAACATTCCCCAACACTTACTATTTACTTAAGTTTAAAAAAGGTGCTGCATTATCTACCTATATGCTTTTTATTGTAGTCAGCCTTGAGAGAGTTAATTGTCAGCCAGTATTAATGGCACAAAAGCAGCCACAAACCAAGTGGATTGAAACAGGGAAGTGTCAAAGATTAGACAAAACCTCAGATCTGATTTGATTTATTTGATTAAGATAGCACTTTATATGTGATAATGTTCATACTATCGGGTAAAAAACTGTTGCTGAGAAAGGTGCTGAGCTTCAAAAGCCTGTATCCTTCCTTTAAAATAGCATATAGAAATAATTACTTTTTCAGAGTTTGGTTAATTCATAATATAAAATCCATTTTGCCTCATGAGTCAGACCTAACAATTAGGAAAGGCAGCATCAGGCTGCAAAGAGAACTAAGAAATTTTTTATAGGGCACATAGAATTCAGAGCCCTTTTTCATTAGCAGCCTGACAGGCAATTCCTTCATCCCACTGATGGGCAGGGCAAGGCCTGTCCAGCTGCAGGTAGCTTGTGAGATGGTGGAGCTGGGGAGAAGCAGAATTCCATGAGACCTGTGGAACAGTGGGATGTGCCACGTGAGTTGAATGCCACTTTAGATCATTACCTTTGTTCATCTGGAATTTATGACTGCAGTACTACTGTGTGAAACCTTTATGTTTAATTTAACACATAATATTTGTAGACTTGCACAAATCTCTGTTTTCCTCACCTGGTCACTTTTCTGGGGCCACACTTGCTCTTTAAGTCTTCTCTGAAGCCAGAGAAAGGCACAATGAACAATAATTTATTACTCTTAACACCACTCTCTCAAATCTTCCTAATTTGATCTTACTCTTTAAGAAAGTGTCAAATAACATTTCCATTTGAGGAGTACTTTTTCCTTATGCCTGACTTTTCCTTTCTTTAGCTGTATTTTGTCAGGTTTTATGTCACTATGATCTGACAGCATTAACAGTCAAGAGATTAGGAGTTGCTTGTCTAGTGCCATATAACAGAAATTATTGTAATAAATGTATTGCTAAAGTCTGAGGAAGGCACTATCTAGAAGAGTTTAACATAGTGTATGATGAAAATCTGGTTTTTTTTTTCTTCTAGTATGCAAAAAAGTTCTGTTTTGGAAAGTACCCTTGTCTTATCTGAGAGAGATTGTCAGAATGGAAACTGAATCCTACAAGGCTTATCAAAAGCCTTTTGAGGGTGAGGATATTGCAAATTTTACATCTGATTCCCTGCAAACAGATAAACATTAGAACTGCAGTGCCCATGATGGCAAATCTATGGACTAACTTTTAGAAACTTAACAGCAGATTTTAAAAAGAAACTTTTTGCAAGTGAAATACAGATTGCAGAAAAATTGTTTTTCAGGTGCATGATATATGATTCAAGACAGAATATCAGAGGGTGCCAATTACCATATTTCAGTAGTGTGATGGCAATTTGTACCAGTTAAAAATCTTTCTTACTAGATCTGAAATTGAAATACATGCCATTTTAAAATGCAGTTTTCATATTGGTGTTCCTCCATAATTTAGTTTCTCTAAATGAGACAATCATACAAAAGATAAATTTGAAAAATCTTTGGATAAAATTTATTCTTGGTAGCATTACAAGGGGGTGAGTACCAGGTCAATCATAAAACAGGCTTAGTTGTAGGAGAAAGTCCTCACCATGGAGACAATCTTCCTGAAAACCTAAGTCTAGTAGCCTGTTCCATTTTCTTCCCTCTATAACCTCAGTTTAGCAAATATTTACAGTCAATTTTTAAATACATATTCCACAATATTTTATGAGTTGAAATTTAGTGCCTTACCTAATATCCATTTTTCTGATAAGCATTTTATTTCATCGTACTTCTTTCCTGGTTTTTTTCCTATGCAGATTTTTGCCTGCCGTAAGGCTTTACATATTTTTCCTCCTGAGAGCTGTATAAGTTCAGTTAGCTTTTTGCAGGGTGGCTGACTGGCAGGAGATACAAACATCACAGGCTGGTTTGAAAAGAGATTCTGCTGGTATTTTCCTGTTGAGAGTTGACGCTCAAGCCTGCAGATCTGTATTTGAGGAAACAAAGAAATTAATAACCAATGTGTTGAATTTCCACTCAAAGTAAAACTTATCCTTGTCTTCCATATTTCAGATAAAAAAAGATTATAGTGTATGAATATGACTGTTATTTTTTCAGACATATTGGAAACTCCTGGGTAAACTTTACAAAGAATTTGCTGTATTTTCTTGCTTTAGTTGTTTTGATAAAAAAATCTATATACCCATATACAATATACTTGACTAATATAATTCCAAAAGCACACTTGAGAGTATTTAGTTATAGGTCACACAGCTTACCTATGTAACTTCTTAAAGCACTTAACACTACTATTTTTCACCATAATATTACATGGATTACATGCATAATGTTGCATTTGTAACACTGGCCATCATACAGAAATATCAAAGGATATTCTAAATAATTACAGTCTAGTAAAAGTCAAATACAAACTGTGAAAGCCTGTACAATCACTTTGTACTGGGGAGATTGTCAGACATATCTAGTTCAGAGTTTAAGCTGCTCTGGGATGTTGCTTCCCCTTTTGTGCTCCACATGGACCAACTACATTTTCTCTCCGATGTATGAAGTGACACAAATGGAAAAAACCTGAAAGCAAACTTCTTCATGCAAACTCTTTTGGCTCGACAAAAAAATAAAAGAGTCCCTGTGAATGCTGTGCATCCTCTAGCACTTGATCATTATAACAAAAACCTACTTGATCTCTCTGAGGCAAATTTTCTTTTCTATTGATCCAAGGCAGGGCAGTGGTTCAGCAATTCAAGCCATCTCCTTCAGGTATAAAGTGCATAAAAGCAGTGCATACAAAAATTGTAGACACCAAAGTATGCAATATAAATTTCTAATACTAAATTAATAAAAAAAACCCCAAGCTTGTATTTCTTCCAGCAACGTTGCCATTGACCTGCCAAATTAATGTATGCAGCATGTTGGATTTTGTATCTCTTGTCAAAGTCTGGAAAATTTATAATGAGCTAGGAACTAATAGTAAGATGAGAACAAAACCAAATGTTCCATATTATGTGATGCTTGGAATTTTTCATAAAGATGATCAACATGAGCACATTATGCAGAGAAAAAGCCTCCCTGTATGTATCTGGTTTATATAAGTGGCTGAATGGGAAACTGTAGTCAGTGGCGTAGCCAGGACAGTGGAAGACACTACTTACTCAGTAGATTCCTTCCTTCAGTTCTGGCATAAACCTGCTGTGAAACCATAGGCACTTGAGATTTTAAGGAAATGATACATATATTTGGCAAATGTGCAGCCAGAGTAAGAGTCCTCACCTAGGCTACAGGGGTTTATAAAACCAAATAGTTCCATGGCATATTCACACATCCCCAGATAAAAGTCAGAGTGAATTACCTGATTGATTCAGCTAGGTCAGACTGAGTAATCTGAGCAGTTAGCTCAATGAAGCCCCAGAGAAGCATGAAGCCCATGCTAACGTGAGACATAATGGCTCAGTGGCTCTGTGCCACTCTCCTCTGTGCTGTTCTTGGACAAGTCAATCCTAATTTGAATTCTAAGATCTGCTCTTTCAAGAAATAATTCATTTTTTATGTGTGACTGTTAATTCTTTGGCTGCTCTTTGCAGCTTTCTCACCTCTTTGGCTGAGAATAAAATTGATTCTTCATGTTCTGAATTCAGTAAGTTATAAAGACAGTGACTGCTCGGGATGAAGGAGGCCAAAGACTCCAACGGAGCCAAAGGAGCTGTATTCAAGAAACTTTTTTATTTTTCTGTGGACTGGTTTTGGACTCAGTAGAGAACTGCCTACCTCCATCTGAGCACAATGCTTCTCTAATGAAAATCTGTCTGCTGGGCATCTTGAAATGAAAATCAGGATAACACATATATATTAACACAGTTAAAATAGATGGTACCAGATTTGGAGTTTTCTAGGAGTACCAGTTGCTGATGGGCATTTTGAGGCTTAGAGGCCATGAGCAGTGTCTTAAAATGGGACAAGAACATAAACCACTTTGCCATCTCTAATGTACAGAGTAGTGTCATTATTTTAGAATTACTAGGACTGCAATAAGTGATTTTAATGAATTAAAAAACTGCAATAGGGAAACCACAAAAGTGCTTGTGATAAGCAAGGTAAACAAATTTAAAAATGCACTATAGTGAAAAATGTCAGTCTCTTCACATCGACCACAGGACAGCCTCATGACAGATGCAATGAGACCTTAGTTACCTGACACAGAGCTCTCTGGAATTGTTTATTGGAACAAATAAATTCAAACAATATTAGAAAGCCAATTACCAAGAGACTTCATTGCTCTTGTGTTCTTGTGACTTCATGTGCTCTTGTGTAGGACTTGTGTTAGGTAGAAGGCACAAAACATAAGTTGTTACAGTCTGCTATTTCTCATATTTTAGGGACTATGATTTAAAAGGGCTAATTTTATTCCCCCTTCCTCATCCATTTTCCCTGAGATAATTTATTTGCTGCCACTGTAATGAAAAGTTGATCATATGATACATCTTCCTACAGAAAGAACCACTGAATTGAATTAATATTAAAAGCAAATGTGTACACATCTAACCATCAAATCAGGAAATCCAAATTCTGACCTCCTTCCTTTCCTGGTGTTAAATAATAGCATGTTTTATTCTATCTGTTTAGTACATATTAAAGGAACCCAGGAAAGGTAAATGCTGACATGCTACAGGGAAGATTTTCTTAAACAGCCTTTAAAATTCCAGCTGTGTGTGTTACCAGTGCATTTGGGCAGAGGACAGGGGAAGTACAGAGTACATCTTGGTGGCACCACCAAAGGAAAGCTTCAGCATGGAACATCTTCTTACATTTCCTTTCTCTGGATCAGCACCACTGCCATGGCTTTCCCAACAGGCTGTGCTTGGATGTGCTCAAGCACACTGGGCCCATCTCAGAGGTAAGGAAAAAAATCACAGCGTTTACATTCAGAGCTCTGGGAGCATTCTGAAAGGTTAACTCTGGTTTCTGGCCAACTAATCTGAAAGAAAATCCACTGGTCAGATGATACAAAGGCATCCTAGCTGACTGGGCAGGGTCTGGCAGTGGGATGAGAGGGCACAACCTAACTCTTACCCCTGAATTGACTCAGCTGCCTTTGCAACATCAAAGCCTTCGCGGCACTCCAGGGTGCTCCCAGCCCTTTGAAACCACACACATTTCACGTAAGCTTTCACAAATAAATAAATAATCCCTCAGCACACACCAAGCCTGGGAAAATACCAGACCCCAAAAGTGAGCATTTCCACAAATTGTGTATGTGTCTGTCAGTAGTTACAGTTACGAGTGTGCCAGTCCCTACTATAGCAAGCAGCATCAATCTTCCTTTCCAATTATATTCCTTAGCAGATGGACAGAAAAATTAAATGTAAAAATATTTATTTACTCTTTGGTAAGATCCTAAGTGCTAAGCTCATCCTTTCACTAGCAGGATGAACAGTAGGAAGATGTCTCTTATATGTATGCATTTTTCATGAATATACCATTAATTTAGATGTTTGCTCAAACCTAAGTTTTGAAAGGAAAAAAAAGTATCACTCTTGACAGAAGTAAAATTTATCAGGAATGTATGATAAAGAAATTGAGCCTTTCTTCTTATTAAAAAACCCCAACCAAACATTTCACCAATGGTTGTCCCTCCTGTGACTGATTTCTAATCCCCACAAGCAAAAGTGCATATATCATAAAACCCCCCAAATTCTGTAGCTTTGCCTATTTTATGAAAATAGCTCCTGCTGGGTGGGCTAAGGAAACAAAGAGAAAAACCCATAAAAGTCCAAGTATATGATCTTTTAATGAGGCTCAGGAGACAGTAATCAAGTCCCACAAAGGTATTATCTCTGAGTGGATATCTGAATTCATGCAATAGAAAATTTAAGAAAATAATTCTTCTGGATGTACTTGGAAAATTTTCAGCACAGAAACTGCTAATGTCCTATATACAAGACACAATTTTCACTCTACGTCCAGAAAACAGCACATGAAGATATTTCCAGCCTAAAATGCTTTTATAATAATAATTCACAAAGACTAAATGGAGAATATGGTTAAGACCTATTAATTATAGAGTCATAGAAGGACTTAGGTTGGAAGTGACCTTAGAGATCATCTACTCCAACCTCCCTGACACCTCTCAACTAGACTAAGATGCTCAAAGCCTCATCCAGCTGAGCCTTGAAAACCTCCAGGGAGGGGGCATTATTTTTAATTTTATTATTACTTATTATTAATTTCCACTTTTACCAGAGGCAAATCTACAGAAGCAAACTTAATTATTTTATCATTACTATTTTGATCATTTAATACAGGATTGGAAACCTTACTGACACCTAACTGAAAAGGCCATTTTTAATGAAGTAGTTACTGAATTTAAAGAAAGCTGCAATTACAATGTACTGTCCAAGTAATGTTCACTGTAATTCTGTACAAACAAATCTTGTAGAGTCAAAATTACAGAGCTGTTAGGAACCATTAGCCTTGCATGGCTACACGTGCTTTCAGACAGCCCATCAATTTAGTACAAATTTAAAAGAAAAACATATATGTGAAACCTCCATGTGCATGTAATGATCAAGGGCTCACACACATCCACCCAAGTGGAGCATGAGCCTGCTTCTGATAAAGAGGAACATATTGCAATATGCAGGCTTCTGGAAGTACAGTTATCCTGCAGTGAGGAATTTGCAGAATCTGCAGGACCCTACAGGGATCGAGGAAGTTTGTGTTAACAATGCAGGACTCCTTCAGAACAAAGAAGAAATACCCTTTTTTTCCATCTGGTTTAATAGGACAATAGAAGCAACCAACCAAACAGCAACTCTATTTTTGTAGAAGCAATATGTAACATATATTTTCTACTTACATTAAAAGCTTTTAATTTTAGTCTGATTTCTTATTATTTAGCTTAGCAGTCTGCTGTATTTTTTAACACATTAAGAACACTAAAATTGAAATAGTATTCACTAAAAGCTTTAAAAATTACACTGAACTGCTATACTAGGTAAATGATTTGGTGCTCTCCAGTACAAAAGAGCACATTAGGAGCTGCAAACAACTTCATTCAGCAAGCTGTTTCACAACGAAATAGATTCTCAGCTTTGAAGAATCTTATTGATGTGAATGGAACATCACACAGATGCAGGAGCCAGAATTTTATTCCACTTTTTGGTATGAAATGCATTTGTTATTTCTAGTGATGTTTTTCATTCTTGGAACAAAACTCAACTTGCAACGTTCATATAAATTATTTACAAGTCCTACAAATTTCTGAACATTTACTGAAACGGTGCTTTTTCATTGGTTATCAATAACATTTGGCTAAAAATAGAAGCTCCCTTTCTGTCAAATTAGTGAAGCATAATGCTTCAGACAAACAGAAGTGGGGAGGTACTTTTTGAACACTTGATAAGGCTACACCAGCACCCCAGCTGATGCACACAAATGGAGATTATGTACATGCAAATTTGCTACATTCAGTAGAAGCTGAATGGTGCCCTGAGCTGGGAGCCAGAGGGAGCCAGAGTGGAAAATTGGGTCCAGAAAAAAAAACAACAGACCTTCAATGTCTGGTCTTGAAATATAAAAAGGAAAGTAAAAGAAGGAGAAATGGCACACAGTCAAGACTGCGTTATCTGGAAAATTCTTCAAAACACAGTTTTTTCTCCTCCTCTGTGTAGTCCTTCATGTAAGTGTTTCCTGGCCAAGATGAGGGTGAAGGGAAGAACACTATAATCCAGACAATTTAGCTGATATTGTTTCTTTCCACTGCACATTGGCAGACAACCTTTCTTCTCTCAAATCCCATAGACTGATAAGAAAAGTTAATTTCACCAATTCATCCTCTGAAAGACTGAGTCCCGGTGGGAATACTGTATGAAAATGTTTGGCAAATAAATCTACTGTTTGGCGGATATTCAAAATTATACTGGAAGATGTTTGAACCATTTTTTCCGGCACAGCAAATTTTTGCAGGAAAAAGATAACACATTCACTTATTTTTAGTTTAATTTCCTTGTTTTCCTGAGGTAGAATTATTTTTAAACACTATGTAAAATCAACATTATCAACTATAGATTAATAAAAAACAAATTAGGGAAATACAAAATACAACAAGCTTTTTCCCTGTTGATCATAAGTATTACTGCTAAATCATGGAGCTGTATTTCCAATAAATATCACTTTAAAATGCTCTGCAAAAACTGTAAGATGTGGTCACTCTACTATAACTATTTATTTATAACTTCAAAATATATTCTGAATTAAATACATTGCCTATTGTTTCCATACAAGTTAAGTAGTTTTGAAAATTAAAAAATTCTTACATAACAGATTAGTGAATGAAGGAAGGACTTTTCAGGATTAGAACTTTAAACCTTGCTTCACAAGCACCTCAAGAACTTGACCATGCTTATTTTTATCTTATTTCAAGAGATTTAAACTCAAGTGACTATCAGGCAGTGATAAGTCTGCAAACTGCTATTGCAAATTTATGTCAAAATTCTGCAAATAATTACCAATTATAGCTTTAATTACCAATTATAGGTGTTCTCCTCCTCACCCAATGCATCTCCTCACTGTGCAATGCATCACTCCAAAGTGGTGTATGAGCATGGCACACAGGACTCTGAGCCCTGCATCCCTGGGATACCACAAGAGTTCCATGTAGTACATGTGACAAGCCCCCAAGAATCTCAGTATAATTCAGAATCAGAAATTTTCCATCTTCATACACAATCTAGCTCAATGCTTCTCTTCTCTGCAGCTAGAAAGCTTTTCCTAATAATATAACCTAGATTGCCTCTGCTACATATTGAGCCCTTTACTTCTTGTCCTAGTGCCAAGGGACATGGAGAACAATTTATTCTCTTCCTATTTGCAAGAACCTTTTAAATATTTGAAGACTGTTATCATGTCTCCCCTTAGTCTTCTCTTCTCTAGACTAAACAAACACAGTTTTTCCAGTCTTTACTCATGGGTCATATTTTGTAGACCTCTGATTTTGTTGTTCTCTCCTGGATTCTCTCCAATGGATCCACATCTTTCCTGAGGTGCCCAAAGCCAGACAAAAGTACTCCAGCTCCAGGCACCACCACTGCTCTGCACACTGCAAACAATTCCTGTTTTACATATGCGTTCCTGTTAACACATCTGAGTGTGCCCACTTCTTTTCTCAGAGGATGACACAGGTGAAACTCAGTTGATCTTTTGGTAGAATATTGCTATTAGTCTCTTGTGTTTCTGCAGGTGATTATTTCTCCATACTCAGAACTTGTCCTTACTGAACTCCATCATACCTATTTATGATCTTCCATGGTTACTTTAATTCCAACCTGTTGTGGTTTAACCTCAGAGAGCAGTGAAGCATCACACAGCCCCTTGCTACCCCCTGCTCCCAGTGGGATGTGGGGGAGAATCAGAAAGGTTACAAAGAGAAAAAACTCCTCGGTTGAGATGAAGACAATTTAGTAACTAAAAAAGTGACAGAGTCAATCTAGAGTTTTACTACTTTAAGTCAATCTAGAGTTCTACTACTTTAAGTCACGATTAATCATATTTTCCAGCCTGATAGCTTAGTAAGATTCTAGACAACAAATGCAGTGTACAGATGGATAGTTGTACATTTTATGCCAATGATTCCTATGTGTGCTGGAGTGGTGGCTTCTTTATCTGTGTAACAAAGAGCTGATTTGAGTAGCTATGAATCCCCTGTGCAGCAGATGTAAGTGAGCCATGCTGAAGCCACCATTTTGTATCTGGCACTATTAGTTTTTTAATACAAGCAAGCTCATATGAATCAAAACCACAAAGGAAGTAAAGTAAAATCAGGAAGTCCTTTCCCTTAACTTAGCTGACATGTTGGACACAGTTGAACCAACTTACAAACCAAGAAAATTTTAGCCTCCAAATAATTTGCTTTATACGACCGCCCATGACTTTAAAAGGTATATAATATGTACATGGACTTGTTTTTCTTCATGGCTTATAAAAGTCCATTCTAGCTGTGTATATCCTTAAAAGACCTTTGGCAAAAAAAGATATTTAGATTTTTACTGGTTTAGTTCAAGCTGGGAGTGCATTTTTTAAACTAATCTCTTGGTCATTCCTGTTGAGTGTGCTTTTGGTTCTCACTGAGGAGCAGCCAACAGAGACAAAGACTCTTCTCCTTTTGGATGAAATACAGTCAGGAGTTTTGCTCAGTCCAGGGGAGCAGACTGGAACAAGCCCTGGAGCATGAGCTGTGCATGAAGTGCTCTCAGCACGAGCTCACACACTCTGCAGGTCCCCAACATTTATCTGCATTCCTGGCTTAGAGATGCTCACACAAGTGAACATGAAGTCACTCTTCTGGCAGATGTAATGGGGTAGTGATATAGCTATGGGATGCTTCTTGCAAACTGAATTTGTACCTGCACAAAAAATAATGACCTCAATTAAATTGTCTTTTTTTTTTTTTTTTTTTTTTTCATGATAGCAGTTGCAACTTGCCCTTATCGTTATCTCATAGTTCATTCTCACATGGCAACAGGAAGGAGGAACATTAGTTGCATCTTGGCATTTAACCTCTCATATTGCAACCATTTACCCATATTTTATATATAGTATCCTCTACTTACTGAACTCTCCCAGCCCACATAAGGCAAATTATTTGTTGATTTTTTAAAAACAGACTAATACCTATTGCATGAGACCAGGACATAATCTATGAATAGGTCATTAATTTCAGCAGAATAGCTTGAGGAATGAGGAATTAATGAAATAAATACTAATGTTTAATCGTATGGGAGTATGCACATCTGCATCTACACAGACTGAAAGAATAGATTTCCAGCTCAGCATATTTCACCAGAGAAAGGCTGTACTGAAACAGGAATTCCACGAGCTAATAATGTACTGCAGTTCATGGAAAACAAAATGATATTCCCTATGGTTAAATACTACGTATAATGAAGATACAAGGCATGGAAGCCTAGTATTTGCATAAAGCAAATGAAAAATTTTAAGCCCATTTCAATGACCTTAGACATTTCAGATATTGAATCATTTTGTACCGTACAACTTTGTTTTTTAATCAACGTAGGATATTGTGTGGCGAGCTTCAAGAATGGCATTTATTTTGTTGTCTTAGGGGCTTGGGGAATCCTTCCACTTGCCTTTAACAGTAAATGATAAATCCAGTGCTGTCAACAGATTTGCTATACCTGGCAAAGTGCAGATGAATAATGATCTGAGAAATAAAAGAGTTTTCTATTCCAGTAATAACATAGAGAGTGATCTTGTTGAAAGGAAAAGCCTGGCAAATGTGAAGGGTTACACAGATGCTCCCAAAAGGCTTGTTCCCCAAACAGTTTTATTAACCCACAATAAAAGTAATCTTCACATTAAAAATAATTCCTAGCTTTATCTATAAAATATGAGTATTTGAGTCCATTTGCTCTACCTCAACAGGCTGAAATGATTTAAGTGAAAGCAGAATACATTCTTGTCTCTCCTCTTCAGTTTTAGCAGAATGCCATTGCAACGCCCAGCAGTAACTCAGTGTGTGCCAAACTTGAATACTTTAAAGCGTCATTTGAGTTTTAAAGGCTGGGGTAAGTGATGGGAACACAATCGTCTTGGGAATCTACAAATAACTTTAAAAAAGCTCATAAATCTGGCTTTCATAGTTCGGTTTTCAACAGCTTTATGAAATATGTCAAAGCTTGAATACAGTGAGTTCATTTTCCTTCAAATTTCTTAGGATTGAATAAAAAAAATTTTTTTTTTTTTTTTTTTGCTATGTGGCAGCAAGACAAATAAAATGGACTTGGCTTAAAAAAAAAGAGGCATCAGCAAATTACTTTTAAAAAAAGTTGCTTTTTTCTCCTATTTTTTTTAGCATCATCACAGGAAAAGAAGTACCTTTTAAGTAGGGCAGCATAAAGTACTTCCTCATCACTAGAAATAAAAAATGCTTCTGTTTAGCACCCAATGTGTTACATCACAACAGATCACATATTAAGGAAAAAAAATACGTATTACTAAGATCTATGTTTTTCTTAAATTGTTTTAAAAACCAGTCAGACTGAGCACAGCAGAAGCCCTTAGAATTGCATTCAGAAGTTACATGCAAACCTCTATTTACAGTGAAACACACCACAACGATAAGGAGCAGGGAACACTTGGTTTTTAAAATATGAACCAAAGGGTCAGTTAAAATTGCATCAATATTCAACAAGGAAAAGTAATTCCTATTGTCTGAAATAAACCCATTGGAAGACATGATGTGGTATCACACAACTGGCAGCCAGGGCTGTGGAATGATGTCAGCTGCAGAAGTAGACCAGGTTCAGGGTGCTTTCAGAAACAATTACTTCTAGTCTACAGTTTCCCTGATTAGTATCCCCTGGCAGCAATACTTCTTTCTGTGTAATAACATCTCTTCTTCACTTATTCTATGTCACAAACTGAAAGAAAAGATTCTGTAGTAAGTATAGAGAGCAAAGACATTTAATCTTCCAGCACTGAGTTGCAAGAGAAGCTGCCAGCACACACAGCAAAAAACAACAACCCAGGTGTCCAAATATTTGACCAGGTGCTTTTTATCAGCCATGTTTGTAAATGACAATTACTCAAGAAAAGTTTCTTTGACAGCATCACTTTCTTCATAGCTGCTAAACAAAGGCCATGATTAACACTTTCTATTTGAAGGTTCTTTTCATGAACTCTTGTACTTTTTAGCATGCCAATAATATAAAACTACAGAAGAACATGTTCCGACAGCAAGTTGGGAGTCTTCTGTCTAGCTGAGGTAGAACAATCTATATTGTGAATACAGAGCAATTTTAAAGCCATGAAAGTTGGTAAGGGAAAGCAGAGTACATGACACCAAATCTATTCTCTCAGCTCTTCAGGTTTTTTTTGTTGGTTGGTTGGTTTGGATTTTTAAAACCATGACATTTTTAAAGTTCAATATAAGCATTTGAAAAGGGTTTATTTTAACAAAGTGAAAAAAAAATCACAAACCCCAGCGATAAATTGTGCATGGTACCAAATGACGGCCTTCTAAAAATAGCTGACTCCAGGATCTGTTTTGAGGAGCTGAGGCTTATCAGCTTGTGAGCTGATACCCCAAGCACATTGCAGTGTGTTACCCCACTGCTTTATTCTCAAGAGACTACAGGAGGCAAAGTAGATGCTGTGTCAGTAACCTTATCAAATGCTGGAGGAAAACAAAAGTCTAGTACTGGGTCTCAGTTGCTGCTGTGAGTAAGAAGAAGCCATTTTAAACCTCGAGTCTCTGTTAAAATATAATCTTGCTCCTTCTTAGGAGTTCAAACGCATTTGGGATTTCAAAATGTGATTGATGCTTTTCCACTTTTTTTCTTTTCTATTGCTTACTTGAAGTTTAATTTTTTTTTTAGTGACAAGGATAACAGGGCAATATTAATTTAACTTGCCTGATATTTATGATTGGTCTTGCAGGAACTATCTTGAAGATAAAATAAATGTGTGACTTTACAGATGAAGCTATTAAAGTGCAAATTCAAAGTGGCAGGCAGTGAATTCACAGATTCACAGACATGTCCACTTCTATTTACTGGAAATCTAATAATGATCTTGTTAAAAACTTTTTTTAAAAAAGAAATACCGTTAATAATTCCACATGAAATTTGGTTTTGTTTTAAGATCACCAGCTGCAACATGGTTACAGAGAGCTATGCAGACTTATTATGGTAGTGGACTTTCAGAGACTTCTCATGCTAGCTTGGCAAAGTTTGTAGGGTCAAACTGCTGACCCTGTCCTCCTTCCTGAGTTCCTTTCCTAAATTCCTACTGCTCTTCATCTAAGAACGATGCAGGACAGAGAGGCTACTGCTTTTTAGCCTATCTGAATTTTATCTGAAGTGCTTTACTGAGAGCAGAAAGCCTTTTCACAAGGTTGTCATTGCAATAGGAAAACCATAGGATACTCAGCAAGTACAATATATAGAATATGAGCAACCGGGTATTTGAGCTTAGATGCAGGGTAAATTCTTTGTACCACAGAAACAGTTGTGGTCTTCAAGCAAAATTACTATTTATTTTCTAGCCAAAAAAAAAAAAAAGCTTAGATGAAATACAAATGCTCAGTAACACCTCTCCTTCACACTAGTTTTCTAGTAAAAGTCTGCAAGTAAATATTTACCATCTCTGGCTCTGTCCCAGTCCAGAAGTCCCACTAAAATTAGTGGGAATATGGTGGGCATGTGAGGAATACAGCTTTAGCCCTGTAATGATAGAGACTACCATGATGTAATAAGGTACTGCTTGTCTGCATATGTACTGTACTAAAGTGTATACACTACTTTGAGGATGGGGAAAAAGAATCTAATTTAACTAGCCCTGCACAAGGCAAAAGGTTTAAAAATGTCCTGCACACTCACTGTATCATGTCTCTATTTTTATTAAAAAATGATATTAACTTTAAAACTTAGAAGCTAACATGATAGTTCTACTGCTACCCATGGAATTTTTTCTTAAAATTACATTATTGATTAAAGTGCTAATGTACTTCTCCTTATACTGTGGATCAGTACTGGGAAAGTTACAAAGCCACCATGGCTCAGACTATTTGTTGGTGAAAGAAAGAACTCACTGCATAACTCTGGAGTACTTCTGGAGTTAAACAGAGGAACAGTAATGATGGGATTTGGAGGGAATTCAATAAAATCCTTCTCATTCAAGGAAGGCCAGCATCATGTAGGGGGGGAAAGGCAAAGTCTTCTATGGAGAAGGTACACACATATACTCCCAAGTGCCTTTTAAAGATTTCATGGGTAAACAAAAGTACATGGTATCATCCTGCTCTTTTTTGCTGTATAATGGATCTTTTACTACAAATAAACATGACAATTAATAAATAAATAACCCCATGCCAAACTTAAAAACAGTAGTTTTATCAATTATCACCTTATCACAGCTGATTACTTCTACAGCTTGCAGTAAAGCTGAAATCAGGTGTGAGATGACTGTAAGGAGAAAAAATCAGAGTATTTTGATTCAAGAAGCTTTACATTATTTCATAAAAGAAATACATCAGATTTCTTTTGCTTATTAAAGGCTGAATGCATCCCCTCAGACACATGCTGGTAGTGCCAACATGATATCCTCACAAAGCATGCACATCAGATGACAGCTAAAAAGCAACAGAGCACTTTGCACATAATCTAAAACTAAATCTGTATGTAATATCCTTCCCTTTGTTAATTGAAGATTAAAACTAAACCAAGGGGAAGCCTTCTATGAGACTACTTCCAAAAACAGATGACTCAACTAGCACCTGAGAATTTGTTGTGCTTGTGTGTACTGAGGTTCTGAACTTCCTGTTTCAATAAAATACCAAACAAGTTGTGTTTCCTTTACAAATAAGCTATTACATCAAGCCCTGTTCCTATAATTTCATTTTTTGTCTGCATTCCAACATTTTCTTTGGCAAATGTAGAAACATTCTAATTAAAGAAAAGAGAAAAACAAGCATCATTCATCAGGGCAAGAATGAATGCTCAGAAGAACATCCTTACTGGTTACTTGGTTCATTCAGTTTAATCTGGCTTTCTAACTGCAATTAATTATGGAATGCAGTTATCTGAGGTGAAACACAGGTAACAGGGTTTTCACTAACAGTATCTTATCAAAACAATTAAAGGTAATTAACAGTCCTCCTAATGCCACACAAACATAATACCATCTGTATGAAGTGATGCAAAAACATTATTAGAACACCAGTATACTTGTAATACACTATTCACCTATAACTTGCTAGATGTTTTAAGTTACCACTTCAATTTATTTTTTTAAACAGAGAACAACGAAAAAGCCAACTTCCCATGAAAAGTTAAACACCAGACCTGCAAACACAACATGAGATAACTGGTTAAGTACAATACAGCCCATGTATTACCACATATGTAGTTTCCTTCCTAAACGTATTTTACCTCAGAACTGGAAATGCTGATTCACCAGCTCAGAAGTTCAAACTTAAAATTATATTATAACTGGAGCTCTAATTAATCAGACAAATGCCAGCTTAGATAATTAAAGTAACTATTGCTAAAAGGTGTCCATGTACACATTATGTCTTTGAGGAGTGTACTCCTTCTTTTGCTTATAAACTTATGAGCCAAAAGTAAGTAAATGCAGGTAAAACCCCAGAGCTGTGTTACAGATAAATCTAGAATGAATTAGAAGAAACATGCACCATAAATGGTTGAAGCCTATAGAGGATGCTGGAGACTTCTGATCACAGAAACAGACACTACCATGTCTGCAATGTCCTCCAAAGACAGCATAAAAATAGAAATAGGCCAGTTATTCCTAAAAAAAATTCCTAAATTTGAGAAAAAATCTCACAAGCCCCCAGAAAACAAAACAAAACAACAAACCAGAAAAAACCAAGAAAAACATTGTCTAATGCATGTCAGATGAGCCAATCTATTTCCCTCAGGCATCTCATACACAACTAAGCAGGACTCAGCCCAGTCCACATGCAGAGAGAATATGACAGGATCACACTATGTGACTGCTTCAAGAAGGCACAACTTCTCTATAAGCATGTGCTGAACCACACTGAAAACTCAATGGGAGGGGACAAACAGAGCTTTAAATTATTTATGCCATTCCTATTTTAGAGTTTTTCTTCTAAGCCACAGTCAAGTCAACTATACAATTTCCCATTACTGTTCAAATTCCCCAAGTTTTGTGCACAACTTAAAAAAACTTTGTTATTTACTTCCTTCATGTTAGAGTAAACCCAGAATTTCAGTGCTAATACTCAACCCTGCAGCATTTGCTCACACTTTGTGCTGAAACTGCAGATCTTTCAGGCACTGAAAATGTGCCTAATTTCAGGCAAAATTTTTGAGCATTAAAGTTTTGGGCAAGCTTTGCAGTGTTAACATGCTAGCAAGGACCCTTTAAAGCTGATTCTTAAGTGTTTATTTACTTTGATACCAAGAAGTAAGTATTAAACAGAATTTTTATTTTTTTTCCCCTTGGATTATCCTAAATGCATTAGTTTAAAAAATACTAATTAACAGTTACTGTTAAAACAGCCAGCAAAATTCCAGTCTGCTCAGACAACCCATAAAAACCCCCTCCCTCAGGCAAACTTCTCCCTCTCTAATAGCTTTAAAAATAGCCCTTTCATGCAGCTAAGACTATTGAATGTCAGCAGAATCAGGCAGCCTGGAATCAGCTCCACAGGTAAAAGTCCCTCACGTCACCTATTGCCAGAAATGAAGTTGACAAAGCCTCTGTGCCAGAAATAAATTTGGTAAAATGGAGTACAGGTTGAGTGTGACCTTTCAGCCTTTCAGAACAGGAAAAAAAAAGACTGGAAATATTCTTTGGTAGATCAGAAAGTCCCTGGGGTGGGCAGACACTGTCTTTTGTTTTGGATTTGTACAATGTGGTAAGATGCAAAGTTTGGTTTTATGTTCAGTGGAAAACAATGGAGAAATACTGCCCTTAAAATACTGATATACTGACAACCAAAGGGAGGCCCTTCTTTGGTTGCAGCCTCTGGGATCAATTTGTGAATATTAAGTAACAATGTCTTTAAAAATTATGAATTTAGACATCTTTTAAATAGTTCTGATAAATAACTTCAATACACAAGGCATAAATCATTGTAAGAAAAACATGACAATGGAACTTCTTGTCTTTGAAAAAGACTCCAAGGTCTACAGCAGAATCTCATCAACACATAATAAATCACAAAATAGTAAGAACAAGAAAAGAAGTATGTCTGTATATACATACATACACTCACAATAACAATAAATCAAAAACAATGCAAAATAATTCAGCTGAAGTTAGTATTTGTTTCTGCACCTGTCTTGTGAATACATTTTAAAACATGATTTTTTTTTGTGTAGTTGGAGAAGAGGTATGGGAGTTAGGAATCAAAGGAGCTTACTACTTACTGATGAAGGAATCTGAAAAGAGGAGCTGCAGTGGACTTTCTAATGCATTCAGGACGTGAGGAAAACTTTTGTGGCCCTGTAACTAATAACTACATTGAGAAAAAATGCCTTGTCAGGTCTGCAGGCCATGATCCTACACTGTAAAGACCTTATCAGACTTCACTATCAAATGTTCTTACAAGAACATAAGTAGAGTTGCAATACAACATTTTCCTTTCGAGTAAATTAAGAACCAAAGCAAAGAATTTTTTTAAAATATGGGAACTTTAATTAAATTACTAAGATTCACTTTTGCTGGAACCATCCCATGACTTTGTGTTTTGGCAGAGGTATATTTATAACTTATTTTATTGCCTGGATATAGTGTACTACAATTATGATAAACAAAAGCCAACAAGAGCATCTCAACAGCTGTCTCCACTAAAACTTCTAGACTACAAATTTTCCTTTTCCAACATAAAGACAGCTATAAACAGTCCCTCCAAAGTTCCACCATATTGTGGCTTCTTCAGGTATTCCATCTAGAACTACTGTTAAATACATGTTAGTCTTGGCATTAAAAAAAGATGAAATGTGTCTGTGTCATATTATAAAGATAAGAGCATATAAGAGCACATTTTTCTTCTTAGAAAACAAATTTATTGATACATACATTTTACTGTGCTACATAGAAGTAGTCCTTTACAATTGCACCAGTTAAGAAAATGGAATGTGTTTCAGACTGACAGGATTTTAACCACTGCAGATAAACATTGCATATAAGCTTGATTTACTGTTATGCAGTAAAATATACATAAAAAATTTCTTTCTGTCATAACAATTGTGGGGATCAAATGAGACAAAGCAGGATTTCTGAAGCTTTAGCTATATACCCCTGTGGGGCTGCAATGGTTCAACCAACAAAAAAAAAAATTCATATGTAGGAACCAGAAGGTTTTCTAGCATGTAATGGTCTCATGAAACATTTGTTCTTCTATGCTGTTCATGTAAGAAAGATGGAACACTCATTCTTCTAATTCTGTCTCAACCATCCATCCATGCATGCAATTTAAATTTCACTCATGACATGCAGAGCATGTACAGAGAAATCTTTTTTGCTGAAGCATAAAGGTATTCAGATGTCAGTGACTGAAAACAACCATGATTTTCTAGGCATTAGGATAACAGAACATTACTTACCCTAGGAAAAAAATACAGAAAAGCTAAAAGCTGATTATTACTAGCATCAAGCCCTCTTGCAAAGTGTACGTGACCATCTGCCAGCAAGCTTGTAATAAATGAATCATACCCCCAAACACAAGCACAGTGTAATATCACCAGAGTGAAAAAAAAGACAAAGGCACATAAACTTAAACAAGCTTTTGCTCATACCCACAAACACAAGCACAGTGTAACATCACCAGAGTGAAAAAAAAGACAAAGGCACATAAACTTAAACAAGCTTTTGCTACTGTGGAAAAAAAGACTTTGTTTGTGTTTTTACATGATAACATGCCTTCCCCAAATGCTTATTTTCTAGAATTGTGAGGTTGCACTTCAGACAACAAAAGTAGAATGTGTTACAGTTATGAAGACACAAATCTACCAAAATTGTAGTAGAACAATATAAACCTCAATTTCTTCCTAGCAATGAACATTGGCTGAAAGATGACTGTTCATGGCTCTGTTCTTCTTAATATGTAGCCATTAATTTCAGCTTTCCTACTCAAGGTTTTGCTTGCTCTTCTGGTGCCTTGTTATCCTAGCATTTCCCACATAAGTTTATGGAAACACATCTGAGTGTTTTTTCTCCTTTACGGAACATCTCTTCTCAAGAAACTTGGAACAAAACCCAAAAGCAAACAAACAAAAACTGCAGTTTTGGTTTATGAAATGTATTCTATGTTTATATGCAGAGAAAATTCTGAGCTGGAATCAGGCAACCTGTCAACACTTGGCCCCTTTGTTTTTTTACATTCAGACATTTTTCATTTCCATGTTAGTCCAGATAAGTTGAATGCAGAGAAGCAACTGGTGGCACAGATTAAAGTAACAAGCAAAGTAACTGATTAGAACTTTTTGTGACCAAAGTATTAGCAATGTATCCTGATGCTATTAGTGAGACCTATGAGTCCATTGTGCTGTAAGCAAGGACTACAAAGTGGTAAAAAGGAATTTGATTTTTATCCTGGAGAATTAGCTATGTAGCTAAAACAGAGGTCTTTTTAGCAGCCAGCTGGGGTGTCACAAGCTCTGTAAATTGTCACAGGATGTGATCATTTACTCAAGTGCATAAACCAAGGAGGAGCCACAGAGGCAGGTGGACATCCCTCCCATCGTGGGCTCCTCAGCAATAATCAAGTGCATCCAGAAAGTCCAAGAGGTTCCTGAAACTGTTTCACCAAGGCTGTCTTGTCTGAATATGCTACATATGTCTTAAAAACCTTTTCTGGATAAAAATGGCCTTTTGACTCAGAATGTCTTTGTAAACTAACATTTAAAGGACATAGTCTACAAAAAAATTTGCTACGTCTTCCTCCTTCCAGTTTGAGCCAATTTCCCTGGTATGGAAGCAGGATGTACTCTAAGTTCTCATGTCTTCACTGGTAATAAAGGATAAAATTAGTGCCAGGCTCAACAATCTGTCTTTATTAAATAAAAATAGTAATTTGCATTCTCATCCTGAATATATAAAAGTTCCTTTCTTTCTTGTCTGTAGCAATGAATCAAATTAATATAGGGACTATTCTGAGTTTCACAGATGTAACACAAACTGACAGCAGGAGAACATTAGACAGAGGCAGCATAGGACATGCAGAAAGCAATGGCCTGTTAGAACCTTCTGGGACCTTGTATCCAAAGCAAGATGATGCCAGGTAAGGGGTTTGTGCCATCTCCAGTATCACAGTTAACACTGAAAACATGATAAATAAAGGTAAACATTTCTCAGGATTCCTACTGACTCTTAGACTGAGTTGAAAAACTTAGAAAAAACTCCATATGCATTAGCCTGTACAGTACAGAATTTCTACCTGGAGCCAACACAGTAATTTTTAGTAAGTGAAACTTGTATGCAACTGTGGGTTGTATTGTGCTCCTGTAGGCAGGACATTTGGTTCCAATTTAATTTGAAGTTTTCAACAGCATCAACAGTACTGAGAGCCTTCCTTCTCATTAGGTATAATACACACATATATGCCAATAAAGAGGGGCTGAACAGTGCTACATATATAAATAGATACGAGAAAAGTCTCTAAAACAAAATATGTAGAATGTTATCAAGTTTTACATGACCAAATTTGGAGATGTGAAAGAAAGGTCTCACAATGAGAATCTCAGTGGAATTCACAGGTTAAGTTAACTGAACTACCCAGAAATTGGGATTCTGGCTTCCAAATCATGCTAAAATCAAAATTGTGGGGGGTTTTATTTGCCACCTTCTATTGCCACTTTGCAGGGTAACATTTTTGTGTTTCTGTAACCTCAAAAGAATTATTATGCTGAAATGTAAACTATAATTTTTTTCTTAATTTAACTAGTTCACAATCCAGGATGTAACAGACTGATGTGGCTGGGTAACACAAGCACTGGCAATACTGGTACCCCTCAAAACAAGGTAGCATTTGCTTTTACCATGAAACTCTGTGAAAATTATAATAGCTGCAGTTCAGTTTTCAAATATAATGGGAAATCTCATAAACAATAATATTAAAGGGCTGTTATACTTATGGATCAGAGATACACTGCTATCTAAAGATGCAAAACCCAATGAATTTTGGAAGCACTGAAGCCTGTATCATGTATTAAATTTGAAAACCTGTCATTCACTTACAAAAGTAAGTGTATATTGTAATAAAGTATTAAATAGACTAGCAAGTACAGAATACATGACTATTCCAGCTTGGAGGCATTGTTAAATGTGGAGTATAACAACTGAGATCAGAGCAGAATATAAACTTTAACAACAGGATAAAGATTTATTAATCATTTATTCCTCTGGTTTTGTTCTCTTGTGGAATCTTTTCTTTCTGCTGGGCTTGGCACATGTCCCAGATAACAGGGGATGTCCTGCATTACACACTCAAGTCTTGTGTCTCATATGAAAAGCATATGGCACGTGGCTTTCATAGGAGATGCCTCATCCTGGCATGGAAAAGCCAGGAGAGATTGGACTTGATGAATGAGCCTTTACTGAACATTGAGAATGCAATGAGAGGGAACCAAGTTTCACTTACTATAGAGACAGATTCTCATTTGGGCCAGCCATGAAAGCCAATATTTTAAGTAGTGGTGACACCTCTTGAAAACACTTCTGATTGTTTAACTATGCCTGTGAATGTTTGGTGAGAAATCTGTATCTTTAAAAAAACCCTCCCTGTTAATGCAGATGGCAACTGTTTGAGGATTCACACGTTCTGGTTTACTTTTAAAATACTCCTGTATTTCAAATAGAGACAGTTCTTGGCTACTGTTCACATCATTAACAACTTTAAAAGCCTTGGGCCATCCTACGTGAGCAGACAGAGGGTATCTGGAAATTATAATAATGGAGAACAGACACACATTTTGTTTACTTCAGCAGCTTCTGACAATTGTGCACACATTGTGCATACATCAGAAAATGGTTTTGCCTGAGACTAGAAAAAACTTCTAAATGAGATACCCTTAAAACATGACTTTTTTCTCCATCCTCCAGGCTGTCAATTTATTGAAATTGCCATCTTTAAAGTATGCATTATTTTTCTTTACTGGCTGTGCTGCACTCTAAAATTATAAGCCAGCAGAGGTAATAGGTTAATGCAGTTTTTCTTCACCCTACAGCACAACTGTTGAGGTAAAATACATTAGTATAAAGGACCCTGCTTCCCATAGAATAAAGGTTCCAAAATAGAGGCTTTAAAAGTCAGAAAAGAATTTGTCTGAAGTTAATAAAAACTAAGAGGAATCTGATTTTGATGTAAAATTTGTGGCTCGTTACACTGATGATGTCTGTGAAGTGTATTTTTTACATAATTCATTGCCAACATGTTTAAATAAGTAATTGTTTTTAAAAAATTCTGAAAACAAAGTAGCAATTAAGCAATTGATAACTGAGGATAATTTGTCTAGTTGTAAACTTCTCAGTTAGCCAGGCAGGTTTGCATGATTCTGATGCTTTTAGTAATAGGGCTAACTATATTCTCTTGCATGTCACTGGTAGAATTAATAATGTAAAATTAAGTTGTTCCAATATTGTAATGAAATCGAAACCCACAATAATTGCCAACATTAAACCCACTGCTGCATTATATTGCATTAATTGTGTTTAGCAGCTTGCAAACATTAATACTAGCTTGTGGCTGACAGTTTCAATTTCATGGCTGTGAGAAAATGCAAGAATGATTTCTTTAATTATTTCAGATATTAATTATACTTTTATAATCTGAAGAGGGATATTTTTTCTATGAGTACTTTTCACATAGAGGTGCAATGTAAATATTTTTCTTTCTTTCAGCAAAGGGATGAGGTTTAATGAGAGAAATTAAGAGATGAAAAAGCTTATTAGGTCACTTACTGCTGCCAGTACAGGGTTTTCCTTCACATATTTCAGTGTTTTGCCTATCTATATTAAATTACTCATGCAACAGGGATCCTACCACTTCTCATAAGAGGCCTTTCTACAGCCTAATAGATTGTCGCCTCAGAAAATATTTCCTTATACTTGGTATGAAATTAAAACAAACTTTAGTCCATGACTCCTCACTGTTTCTCTGCCTGCTGTAGAACTGACCGGAAGACTTCACAGCTGGCTGAAAGCTGGGTCCTTCCCCAGCCCATCCTCCTGACCAGGACAGGAGGGCTGCACTGGGGTTCCAGAACAGCACTGTTTAAACCTTCCGACTGACACCTATGCTGTGACAGGCGAAGGAAGGCAGAAACCAGTAGAATAACAGCTGATAATAAATTTGATCAGTTAGGTCATAGTATGGTTTGGGTTGGAAGGGACCTTAAAGATCATCACCCTGCATGGGCAGGGACACCTCCCACCAGACCAGGCTGCTCAAAGCCCCATCCAGCCTGGCCTGGAACACTTCCAGGGAGGGGGCAGCCACAGCTTCCCTGGGAAACCTGTTCCAGTGTCTCACCACCCTCACAGGAAAGAATCTTTTCCCAGTGTCTAACCTAAATCTCCCCTCTTCAAGTCTGAAACCATTTCCCCTTGTCCTCTCACTACACACCCATATAAAAAGCCCTACCCCTGCTTCCATGTAGGCTGCCTTCAGATATTGCAAGGTTGCTATAAGGTCACCTTGGGGCCTCCTCTTCTCCAGGTTGAACAACCCCAACTTCTTTACCCTGTCTTCTTAGGGGAGGTGCTCCAGATTCTCTGGTCATTTTAGTGGCTTTCCTCTGGACACATTCCAGGAGCTCTATGTCCTTTTTATGCTGGGCACTCCTGAACTGTACACAGTACTTAGTCCAGGTGGGGTCTTACAAGAGAGTAGAGTAGAGTCATCTCCCTCAACCAGCTGTCTGAGCTTCTTTTATGTAAAAGACATAAAGCTGTTTATGTTCAAGAAAAAATGCTATTCACTGGACATTGCTAATCGCATCCCATAGTCTACTGTCAAAGCTGTAACAACTGATAATATATAACACTAACAGTGAAGCTATATTAGTTATTTAAAATAGAATTTGATAATGGATTTGACTGAAGATACTGACTTAAGAATCAAGTGAGATCTTATAACCTCAATCAAGAGCTTCTATAGTCAAGTTTAAACTGAAGCTAGTAAGCTAAGATTGAACTGTTTGATAGGACTTGTAAATATTAGTCTGTTCGGCTGCTGCTAACCTGACTGGGGATTCACATCCAAACAGTATGGACATTACTAGTGACAGTCTCTGAATTTCACTTACACTTATTACTAGTGGGACAAAATAAAGATTTTTAAGGTTTTGAATTTTCCCTGTGTAGTGAAATTATTCAGTAACAATGCAGGTTTAGATAAAGTAAAAGAGCAGTAAGAGGCCTTTCTAATTGGTTTGTGTTGGGAAGAAAATATATCATTTTAATGGAAGGATACTCTAGAGATCTGATCTTCTGTACACATTCCACTTGAGATAGAAGATTATCTTTCCAGAAAATGATTTATTTGGAGAGATAAAGGACAGGCTATTACTCAACCAGTGAGGAGTTTCACTAGATGGTTGTATGGAGGTAAGGAGTTCAACCTCAAAGGAGCCCTACTCCTGGTATGGGCATGAAGGTAATCTTACTTGTGTCCCACCATAGATTCTGATGCCTCACTAAACAGGAAAAAAATAGTTTAGTTCCTTCCTTTGCTTGTACAGCAGTATGACCAATGATTAAAACAATGTCCAGTTTTTGTGGCAGCAACAGCAAGAGGGTGGGCACTGTTTTTGAGAGCTATTACTGAACTATGTTTATTAGTATAGAAAAAAGCAAAGATTTATCTTTATGATGTACAAAAATAGTTTGCAGTTGCTCTGCCCTCTTCAAAATACACATTCATGATACAGTTCAACAAACATGAATATATGAAATATGCTGCAAATATTTTTCTTGCACTCTCCATAAAAAGGTTAGCGTACGCACAGTATTTTTTTCTTGAGGGAAACAGATGTCAGGAACTAGGTACCTTACTGTTGCCATAAATGTCCTCTCACTCTCTGAAAGCTTTGTTTATTCCCCTTACAGTTTCTCACTTCCTTTTCATTCTCTCTTTGACATCAGTTTATCTTTGAATTCAGATTCTTAACGTGAACGTGCTCTTCGGAAGTGTGAGATGCTGTTAGTATCAAGTAACTCTGCTGTTACCAGATGGGAGAACCTTCCACCAACCTGAATGACTGCTTACAAGAGGAAGGGCTTAAATCACAGGGGCTGGGGTGAGCTGTAAGGCTAGATTACTGTCAACTGCTTAGACATTTTAAGAAGACAGTCCTTTAAACAAACGGCGTATGCATTTTTCTTTAAGATGTCAGTAAGGCAGATTTCTTGTCTTCCAAAAGCCTTCTGGATTCTTTCACAGTCTCCCGCCTGTTCACATCAATGTAATACAACATTCACATAACACAGCAAAAGTCAAAACCTTACATAAAGATTGCAGGTTTAAACTACTCAAATGCACAAAATTGTAGTTAAAAAGACATTTTTCAAAGAGCATATAAACAGTATCTGAGCATATATGGTAAGAAAACCTGGTATTTTTTTCACATATAATTAAATAATGAAGAGTAAATATGCATGAGCTCTGGAAACAATTTTTTAAAAAGGTCTTACTAGAGCTACTTTATTTCATTCAGATTCAAACTGATGGCAACCTGTTCAAACAAGTGCTGTATTATGATTTGCCTGGTATGGGAGAGGGACAGAACACAACATTTAACACTGTCAAAAATACTCAGCAGTCCAATTGTAAGATCCTTAACATTAGGTGTAATTCCCATGAAAATTATGAACTTGTGCTATTTGAGTTTAAGATGTAATTGCACTTGTTACCAGCTAAAGTTTGCTGTCATCACGTAATTCTGAAGAGAATAAGCACAGCCTTTGGGCACTATGGCCAAACCATATAAAAATCTTAAGGAAGAATGACGTCTAGGAACTATTCTTTGTAATCCTGGGACTCATTTCCTACTTCTTTATGTGGATGATTCATCTTTCAAGGATTGAAATTATGTTCATTATTAAAAAATGCTCCCAGTGAAAGAAACTGCAACCTGTCCTACAAATAGGAAGTTCATTAATGCATTGTGAAAATCTTTTTAGGTATCTGCATACATTCTTTGTATAGATTGCCAGTTTAGAAATATTTGTGTATTCTGCTTTAGATACACCTGGAAAAACTGGATTGCTGAAGAAAATAACTATGACAGTAACAAAACAGAAAAAAAAAGAAGCATTTTGCATTTAAAAGGGTTTTGGAATGTAGAAGTGATAATGACAGGAGTTTCAAAAAACACCCCTTCATGTTATTTTTTTTGCTCAAGATATGATACTGCAAAGTCCCAAAAAAAACAATCCAGTCAGTACTTGCAAAACTAATACCTACTTGGTATTAGTACTTCAAAAAATGAAGACAAATTAGAAGCAATAAAGTAGATAGCCTACTTGCATGAAGCTGACAGTTGTCTAACAATTCTTATGCAAATATAATTGAATGTCATTTACTGAGAGTCAGAACTAATATGATAAGCTTCATAAACAAGTCACATTTCGAATGGTATGGAGAAGCCAGAAAGAATATGTTAAAAAAGTATTGATGATGAGAATTGGCATAGGAAATTTTAGAGGAATTAATGGACTCAATAGCATAAAGAAAGAAAAAAAAAAAAAAAGAAGAAAATGAAGTACCAAAGAAACAAAGGCATATAAACAAAACTTGCAGATTATAGATTCAAATGCATTCAAGGATGGTGGTGGTATCAACCATGAAAAAGGGGCTAGCATGCAAACATTTCCAAGGGAAGATACAAAATCTGGTTTTGGCTGCATTATCCTTCCACTACTGGTGTGACATTTAGGAAAAATACCGTGTATTGAAATGATGGATTGGATGTTCCAAGGCAAGATGGGAACAGGCTGAGTCACCAAGACAGAGTGGTAACCAAAACTTTCAGTGGATCAGATTATTGACCTCTTGTCCCTTCAGCAAAAGTACAATATAAGTACAATTTACTGGGTAAATACCTTCCCTTGAAAGGAAGGACACTCAAAGAAGACATGCAGGAATGTCAGAGACAGAACACAAAGATGACTATGAATTCACAAGATGTTACACCAGGTGTTCTGAGTGATAAGAAATAAGAAGCAGCTGAGAAAGTGAGAGGAATCCTGAGATTTTTTAAAAAAGGTCATGAGAGACTGCTAGGTGAAGGTGGAGAAGTTCAGCCTGAAGTTCACCTCGGGGCCTTCAGCAACCTACTCTAGTACAAGGTCTCTGCCCGTGTAGAGGGTTGAAAATAGATGATCTTTAAGGTATCTTCCAACCCAAGCCATCCCATGATTTTAAAAATAAAAAGGGTAATAGGCAAACAGTGGAGAAAGGAGGAACAATTGGTTAGATCTTACCAGTAACTTCAGAAGTACTAAAGAACTGGACTGTGTGTCTTGATGAAAACAATTTGTTTCAGCTTACCAGAAAACATAATAATATGGCAATTTTCTCTTTCAAAGAGTGTAAGACCTCAAAACAAGTAACATTTTCAGAAGACTAAAAATCTAATAGGGTCCAAGATCCTATGTTTTAAGTTACAAGTTCATGAGTCCTGTTCTTGTTGCCATTTGCTCCTGGGAATCATACTAAAATACAGCCAGTGAAAGAAAGTATCTTGAAACCAGTAAATGGAACTATCAGAACTATCATAAACTAGTATTGAAGGATCAGGAGCCAAAGGTGGGGACTTAACACTGGCTGTCAAAATGTGAGGAATGTAAATACCAGGAATATATAAAGTACTTGCTTATTTTATTCCAAACTTCAGATATTTTTTTCAGATCATATTTGATTTTGAAGTTCCATATGCTCAAACTCAGCATTTTTATTTATATATATAGATCAAATATCCCTGTAAGAACCCAGCACCAAAACCTGCTTGTTTACATTTTCCTGCCTTTATTTTGTCCATATTTCAGTATGTATTCTTCCCTTGATAAAACTAGAAAACTGCTGAAATGAGAACTTGCTTATCAACTAAGTCAACACCTTCAAAGTTTTAAGTGATAAAATGTGTAGACAGGAGACTAAAAACAAGTCAACATTTTCTTACATTACCTCAAAAACTTTTATGCTTGCTTTTCTATAAGAAATCTTACAAGATCTGTATTTGCCTGTCAAACAGAAGCTGTGCAGCTATAAGTAAAATGATAATTAGAAAGATAATGTTAGTGGTATTCAGGCATCTCTCTCAAAGCAGCTTAGTCATATGCTGTATGGAATAAAAACAGGATTGGCTGAGTAAGGGAATTTACTGTTTCCCAGGATAGGAAATTGCCTGCAACACATCTGGCAAAACGTTCTAAATGTTTAGTTTTGACAAAATACACATATAAGCTCTTCTTATAAGGTAAGTTCTGTAGAGTGCGTATCTTCTTTCTAAAAAGGGAAAGATCTAATTTGTACTTTAAATATACCAAGCCACTATTTGCTATTTTATGTCAAATACTATATACAGACAGCTATAGAGCAAGCAGGAAATCACGGACTAAGAAGCTCTATTTCAGTTTGAAGAATAAATGTATCAAATGTGACTCTCCGTATCGACAGCAAAAATAAGGAGAATAATGAATGTGAAAAAAAAAACACTGAGAGGAAGCAACTGGTCTGAGTTGTAACTTTTTATGCAATTTCACATTTGCATATATAAGATCTCATGCCAAATTATTTAAATTCCTCCCTGCTTCAACATGTCTAGCAATGTGATGTTCCTTCTCATAGCTGACAGGAGACAGACCTCTGTCATTCAGCTTTTCTGGAATAAGCCCTGCCCCAGAAGCAGGCTTGTTATTATGCCTCTGAGGCACAGTAAAAAGGTTGTATTCAGGCATCTTCCTTCCTCCTCCTTAGTTTTCAAGGACAGAAATGTATTTAACTTGCCTTACTTTTCACACCAGTTTTCTAAATTTAGCTGTTACTACTTTCTTTCCCCCTGAACTCTGACTGGCTTTGACTCCCTGGGGAAGCAGAGAAGACCACTTCCTCCTCCACAGCTGGGAAAGCTGCTCCCAAAGGGATAGAAAGGGTGAAGGATCATAATCAAATGCTCCAAAAGATGCACCAAATACAGCACTGTCCTGTAGTGAAGGGTTAAAGGGATGTATATTTATTCTGTTGGCAAGGTGAACGCTCACTAACTTGCCTGGGCAGTGGGAAAGAATGCTTCATTAAAGCAATATTGGACCCCGATGGGGAAAGAACAGAAATCCTCCCTCAGCTATGTGTGTGTGTTTGGGGTTATAATCCAGTTGTTGCCCCTACAGCCTGGAAGTATCAAGGATAACTTGGGTAAAAGATTACCCTGCTAAACCTCAAGGTTACTTAAAAGCTAGATGAGAATCACAGCCCAGTAGCTAACTGGTGGTGCTTGCTGTGCTGGGAATTGTCTTCCATTAGCAATTTGTTGTCACTTCTCAGAACAATACCTGCCTTTTCCATACCTCTTCCCTGAACTGCTGACAGCTGCCATGGCAACTTGCTGTTCTTTCAGTCAGTCAGTCAGTCATCCATTCAAAAGAAAAAAAACCAAACCAAACTAACCCAAAACCCCCAAACGAATGCACACAAAACCAAACCCAGCTAGAAAAGCAGTAAAGGTGAACTAGTTTCCCCTTCCAGTATTCATACAACCAGAGTTCTCCCTAGTGGAGGCAGAAGATACAACAAGCCTTGCTAACCAGTCTCCAAGTTCAGTTTTGCTCCTGGCCCCGTTATGGCTCAAGGGCCTCCCGGGGTCACGCATTGGCCTTTCCTAACAGAAAACAGATCCAGTTCAAACCTTGAGAGACACTCCAGTCTCTCCTCAAAATCCCAGCAAAACCCAGCTGCCAGATTATGTTGGTGATCTGGCTCAACAGCGTGGCACGCAGATGGCAAGCTTCGCAGCAAGAAAAAAATCTGTCGATTTAATCAAGCCTCTCATGGAAATCCTATCTCCTGAATTCTCAGAATCCATCAAGTCTTGTTTTTTTATATATATGGAGTCCCTTGAGTAGACATCTAATCATTAAAACAAACCCCCTGAAAGACTACACTGGTCAGAATCATCTTTCCCTTTAATGTCTAACTAAGGGATTAAAAAAATGCATGAAAATATAATCAGAAAAATTTAGATTATTTTCTAGTTCCTCATCATTTAGGAGACAGATACTTTCAGGGCTGGAGCATTCTTATTTTCAGCATTATTCTATTGGGAGCCCAATATTCTTTGGGCTAGCTCTGAGGAAAGCAGGGAGCACACCAATTTAAGGACAAATACAAGTCACAATAGGAAATCCCCATTTAACACAGAATACGAATATTCAAACAGGAGAAACTATTGCATTTGATTATCTGGTTAGCTATCTAGACATGCTTCACACAGTCTGGTGTATGAATCTAATCCTACATGCTGTTCTCATTGCACAACACTAGGTTTCTCAACTACCTTGCAAAAGACTCTTATTCACATGGCATTAAGCAGTCTTTCAAAGGCTTCAATATATTGAAAAGCAAACATCACTATGGAGAAAGCTTTTGAAACTTCATTAACAATGCAAGTAGCTGTCACACAAATTTTCAATACAAAGTTGAAGGGGATGGAGAATGCATGACTTACATATGAAACCCTCCAAATATGCACATTTTGTAGAAAATAATCTTGACTATATCCTAATTTCCAAACATATTTCTTCATTTCCTCTGGATGAAAAGATGAACAAAGGCAAATAACAGTCCATAGGAAGAAAATCTGACAAACTGGTTCCACAGGTCACAGTCCAACAACCTTGAGCCTTTCTGGAATTGAATTCTAGAGATTTTCCTTTCCAGAGGTAACTATGCATTATGTAGAGAAATCCCAACAGCTTCCAACAGAAAAAGGAATGCATTTTAGCTGCTACAACTATTTTTGACAACCCTTGAACATAACTTTCATGATTTAAAAAGTAAAAGCCCCTATAATACTTTATATGAAATATAGTAAAATAATAAAGTGTAGTAAGAGTAATAAAGTAATGTAAGGAAGTCTGTCCAAAAGGATCCTGAGGCACACTGGGATTTTCCTTGTATAACTTTGGTCTATAATTCATGTTACTTTGACTAGCCTGGCATTCCCTTTGTTTATTTTAATTACAAAAAATCTATAGCTTCCAGATCCAGAACTAGCAAAACTCTCAGGCAGTTTGTCTTCAGGAATAAGTATCCTATCTTGCTGGTTCCAAGAAGCCATTTTCTAAAACAGAGTAGAATAGTTTTCCAAAATTTCAGTGTAATCAACTCCCAGGGTTTGGTAAACTGGTTAGGAATTTTCCACTTTTACAAGAGAACATGGGAGTGGGAAATAGGGGAAGTTCCTTCTTACTCCTAACTATACATTTAAAACACTTGCTTAATTATATTTCCCCTCACCTTTTTCAAGTATTTCCCAGTTCCAAGAGCAGGGACTTGGGACAGTCAGAGCTGTCAGGGTGAGTGCATTGCAGCCATGGCACTTCCTGCGGCTCGCCTGACTGCCACTGCCTCTGGAGAGCTCTTCCCTCTTCCAGTCGCAGCTGGCTTGTGATTTTTAACTCTCGCTAATGTTAGCACTTCTAATGTTAGCCCTAATACAGACAAAAAGGCATTGAAAACTAAAACAATCGAAAACATTTAACTCTCGGAAGACATGCCTGAAACTGAGTATTCATCAAAAACAAAATCTGTGTTCGACGGAAAACTTCTAATTAAAAGCCCCCTCTCGTTGCCTCTTGGACGTGCCCAAGCCTGCTTCTGTACGCTTAGGACAGCGTCTTTCTCTGAAACTACACAATGCATTAAACAAAACCGAAATTACATCTTGGTTCAGCACACGTAAAAACAAACAAACAAACAAACAAACAAAAAAACCCAACAACAAAACCCCCCCAAACTTTAAGATGAACAAAGAGGCCCAGGAACTTTTTTTTGACAGTGTTTAAAAATGATTACCCCCACAAACAGTTTACAAGCATAGTTGGAGGCTATCGGAACTGATTGCTCTGTCTAGGAAATTCTTAATTGGAGCCGCGCTGGAGCCGCTCGCAGGGGTCCTGCAGCTGCCGGCTCCTCCCCGGGGCTTCCTCTCGCCCCGCTCCCCGCAGAGCCGCTTGGCGACTGACCCCCCACCCCCCGCAGGAAGGCGCTGCCGAGGCCGGGAGGGGAGGAGCGGCCCCGCTCCACATGTCTGCCCGCTCTTATCAACTTATCATATAAGGCAAGGAAAGCGGGTGAGTCGGGCACCGGGGCCCTAGTAGCCAGGCGAGGCGCAGGCAGGCTCGGCCGCGGCGTCTGGGGTCGAGCGGGACCGGATCCCCGCGCAGGACAGCTGCGGGACGGCAGCAGCGGCTCCCACCCAGTGCTTCCAGCCCAGCCCGAAGCCCAGCCCGAAGCCCAGCCCGAAGCCCAGCCCGAAGCCCAGCCCGAAGCCCAGCCCGAAGCCCAGCCCGAAGCCCAGCCCGAAGCCCAGCCCTCCCCCGGGGGGCACATGGCAGCGGAGCGCTCTCTTCCCGCACAGGTTCATTAGCTCGGGACTCTCCTTAGCGCACTCCAGCACTCCAGGTCCGCTGGGTTACCGCAGGAATTAAAATGCAGGTGACTGTTTACTTCTGCTTGGGCTTCTGCATCTTTTTAGCTTCGGGATACAACTCCTTTAGCAAAACCATGGAGACGATGGGCAAGAAGCAGTACCAGGTTCAGCACGGGTCCTGCAGCTACACCTTCCTCCTGCCTGAGGCGGACAACTGCCGCTCCTCTGCCTCCTACGTGTCCAACGCTGTGCAAAGGGACGCACCTTTAGATTACGACGACTCAGTTCAAAGACTGCAACTACTTGAAAACATCATGGAAAACAACACTCAGTGGCTAATGAAGGTAGGTTCATATAGTTTCTATTCTAGAAGTGTTCCTTACAGCATCCTGTTATCTGTTTGGTTGTGTGGTTTGGTTTTTTCCAACAGTTTCTAAATTCCCAACGTGCATTCAATTTCTGCATTACCTTTCAATCAAAAAGTTGTTTGGGCGCTGGAAAACATAATTTTACTGACTGTACAAGAACAGAAAACTGTTCTGCAGAGCTCATGCTTTGCAGTTTGTCATTACATTTTTGAGCTGCTTAGAGGAACAGTAATTACACATACAGCAGGCAGACTGCAAGCATGTCTGACATTTCTGACATGAAAGAACCAGCTACTTATTTATAGTTAACTGACAAGGGCTATTTTATGTCTGTATACATCATATCTAATGAACCTATATTTGAAGCATGTTTGCAAAATGTTATTTGAAGCATGATTTCAAAGCCTGCATGCAGAAGTGAACGTTTGTAAGCCCCACTGATGAAGAGCTGCAAATTCTAAGCAAAGGCTGCAAGTCTGACTTGCAGTGAAATGAGCACAGTGTAGTGATAGAATTTCAAGAAAGTTCATTAGCGGATATCCTTTGCATCCTGTAAAGTTTATACTCAAATAGACAATATTGAAGGGAAAAATATTCTGGAAAAGGTGTTTCAGATGCCACATAGCTTCCTTTTATGCAGCTCATTGTTAAGTAAGGACAAATTATATGTTTATTGCCACTATTGTAAATTATACCTGAAACAGCTGGAAAAAATTGATCCTGCACATATTCCTTATACTGATGGAGAATAAACCTGATCACTATTCTGCATTTTAATAGAAACTCCTCTGAATCTCAACATTATACAGTTCAATAGATTTCAATTTAAGTAACTTTTATTTCACTGGTACCTGCAAAAGTATGATAGTATAGTTTAATAGCACAGTAAATTTATGAGTCTTCATGTTTCATACCAAGACTCCTATCTCCTAAGCAACAAATATTTTGAGGACTTAGTTGACATAGTATCTCCCAAGTAAGTGTTCAGGTCATATCATAAGTGTTCTATTCATAAGGAAAGATATACTTGTTGCAAATGGAGAGAATTCACAATTCTGTACGATGAGTACCCAATTCTTAACTCTAAGCTTACAAGACTATAAAATAATTTTGCATTAGGGTTCACTTCTCATCAGTTACCAAGTTGCAGAACTATCACTACACAATCAAAGGAACCTGCTAGAGAATTTGTGTGCCTAGGAAACTGAAGTCACACTTGGAAACAGATCGTGTACTGTTCTCACCTACCTGAAAATGGACCTCAAAGCTTAAATCCAGAATGCACACACATGAAGGCAGCAGTGTGGGCCTCTGGATCTGTCATTATGGATTTAGGATGCTGATTTGACATCCAAATAATGTCAGTTCAGTAGCTTTTGTTAATCTCATAGGCAAACACTTATTAATTTCAGTGCTCACTATTGTAATGTTAAGACCAACATTAACAGATGTGCAGTGCAGGATGGAAAACACACAACGTAAACCAGTCTAATCTACCCAGCTGCTAAGCAATTTCCTAACATAAATAGTAAAAATCACACAAAGGACTCCAGTGCTAAATGGCACTTAAGTAGGTAAACACAGTATCATAAGTGACGCCAGGTAAACAGAAAGCAGTAAGCAAATTCCAGCATCCTTATTTAGTAAAAACTATGCTTTTTCCTGTCAGTCCCTGGGAAATCAGTTACAAGAGGATATCTAACCCATTCTTTGGGGGATCAACAGGCGAATTCTGTTTTACAACAGAGAAATGTTTCTTTTATTTGAGTGAAGATTTCCAAATAAGATACTTTAGAATAGCCTGATGGTTTTTGGGTTTTTTTTCCCCCCTAGCTGTTTCACAGTTAAACATCCTGTAAAATAACTGCTGTTTGTCTTTTTCACTATTTTAACACCTGCTCTTTATGTCATCTGTTTTGTTCACAAAGAGACTCCAACAAAAGTAGCTTTTCCTCAGATTTGCTTTGCTAGAGACACCTGGTCTGCAAGTGAAGATGAAAAGCAAACAATAACCTTTAAAGTTGCTTGCAGTTTACTTGCTTTTTTTTTTAAGGTCACTAACACACATTCCTAGGTTCACATTTCAATTTACCAAAACACTATATTGGATTAGTCAAGGCATGGCAAAAAAAAACCACAAACCAAAACCAAACAAAAAACCAAAACCAAAAAGTTCTCTTAGTCTTTATACCATATTAAAAGGTCATAAAAAAAATGACATGACTTTAACTTTCCAACAATGAGACAAAGAATTGCTTTAGATCTCACTTCTTAAAAAGGACATTTTTGCATGGGCAGCACCTGTTTTGTTTTGAAGTTGTGTAAATTCAACACAATCCAAACTTTTAGCATTATTTAAGTTTTAAATGTTGCTCCTGAAGTACTGCACATCCCAAACCATTTTTACACTCCTCCCCCCCTCTCCTGCCTTTAATCCATCAACCAAAGGAAACGTTCTGTTTCTGAATGAACGCTGGGCTGTATGAATGGAGCAGCCTGGGAAGCGCGCGCTTCATCTGCTTAATGGACAAACACAATGGAAAGAAAATGAGTTCCCTAGGTCCAGGTTCTTTTCTGACTGCCTCCTCTATAGGGAGCAGAAGACTATGTTCTACAATTTCAATTGGTTGCTGCTTCATAAAATTGTTTTGGTTTTTTTTTGGTCTGAACTGCATTAATGCCTTATGCCACTACTGTACGTACCACAAATAAAACTGGAGAATGTATTTTCAAAAGTAGATTATGTTTAAGCATTAGCAGATGTACTGGAACAAGCCACCATTCCACCTAATCCAGTGTTTAGCAGTAAGGCAGTAAGTGATGTGGAGCAAAGGCCAAAACCCTAGATCAACCATGCAGCAGTATACCTGCAATGAACTTTCATCTTTGGCTTTCCCTACCTCGGGATTAATTTTTATATTGAAATGCAAGATTTTTTTAATTTTAATGTGTGTGTGGGCAGGGATAACAAAGATTTAAGTGAGATGTTCATTTAATTTGAGAGCATAGCAGATTGGTATACAGTTGACATACAAGACATGGTATTTTGAATGCAGTCATGTATGGTGTTGGTTATGCTCTACATTTTTTTTAATATAAAAACAACATTGGGCTTTCCTAGTAGACAATTTCCTTAAGTTCCACACTTAAACAAATCTCTATCTCAATTACTGGCAGCTTTACCATTTGGATCACATCATTTCTACTCAAGGAACTACATTTTTTTAGATACTAACATATTGAAGTGACTGAACTCTGACTTGAATTTACTTACTAGCACATAAACTAAATTCTGTGACTCAGAAGATAAGGCTCTGTCCAAAGCAATGGTGTAAAAGAAATGGGTCTTACACTCTTAGTCTTGTTACAAACAGCTGAAAGTGACATATGATCAGATTCATTGTCATTGTAGCATTTGGAATATAGGTAATTTATTTGTAGTTTATCAGTAGATCAAAAGACTAAAAATAAAAGCCTGTGCCAGTAATCAACATTTAAACTTAAGATGAGAACTTCATCCTAAACCATCCCAGCAGCGTAGGACGGGGAAACTTTGCTGATAGAGATGCAGTAACTTTGGATACTCTAAACTGAGATTTGTTTTTCCTTTTCATATTATCTTGGAAGCTGAAAAGCCCTCATCTCTTTGAAATATGTTTCTTTTCTAAGCACAACAAAATCAGATGTTTTAAGACATACAGGAACAAATACTTTGAATGTATGATGCGTAATTACCAACAAAAGGTTGTATTATTTTCATGCTTCCACAGATCTTCATATCTCATACACAAAAAGATATTCAGACATGCTCTCATCCAAAAAGATTTGCACAGAATGGACAAGGACAACTATATTGTACAGTATTGGATTTTGAAATACGCAAGAGATGATTCTGAATCAAAAGCTGCATTCCTTTCTTAAGTATTGCATCTGTTTTCACTTACTGTGAAAAGTGCTTGTTTCTGTCTATCAGCTATGTATTTGCTAAGCAAAAGAGTCCTGCCAGGACCCAAAAGAAAATATATTTTAACTTCCAGGTTAGTACATGTTATTGGATGAAGTTTCCATGCTTCTTTAAATCATCTGACTTTACATTTTATTGTTATATCTCCTGTAAGTAGATTTCTGTGAGGGGATTTGAAATTACATGTTTGCCTGCATTTAAAAAACAATGTTGTAAAGTCTATTTCTGCATCATTTCGGAAATAGCAACTTGGTGATACAGGTATGAAATAGTACAAAATCAACAAAGAATAGTAATGATTTTCTTATACAGATCTACAACAAAACTGAAGTTAAAAGCTTCAAGATGTTATCAGTGAAATATTTGATAAACAGAAGCTTGTTTTGCTGAACCAGTCTTTTCTAACATTCAATATATATTTTCAAGTGCTTCGTTTATTAGTAATAGGATAATAAAATTATCATTTTTGACTGGTCCAAATAGAAAACTGGGAGACTTTCTCCTTAAGTTATTGACATCAAGGGCTTTATTTTTTTTTTCTTTTCATTTTCTTCAAGGGCACATATAGGAAATGACCTGGAGGTGCTTGAGTTGACAGTCTCCAGTCCTTTTGCTTGCATGCCCATTTAACATATAAAGTTAACAGCATAACCTTTAGAATATCTTGGAAACTTTTACAGAGAGATTGAGGTTCCAAATAGTGTTTCTTTTAGAGACAGTTATCTTGTCACTGCTCCTTCTTTGTTGCTAATTATGAACAAATTAGTTAATTTGCATCTCCTCCCCATAATTTACCAAGGGAAACAACGGATACCATTCGCTTGATTCCTAATCACAAGAAACAAGCTATTATGTCATCCATTTCTTAAAATGGAATTTTGCCTAGAAGACAGATACCCATTTGTAACTTTCAGATGATGGATAGTATCTTCAGTGACTCTATTATACTGTCCTTTTCACACTACAGTATTTGTGCTTTTGCAAATATAAACCATATTATATATTATTTGATTAAAATACTTCTTAGTTTAAGTACCTCTAAGTAACTACGTACTAAGTACTTTAACTTAGTTAAACTAAGGCAGCTTAGTAAACCACTATTTATTTAACAACCTTTTACTTCAATACAGGAACCTCCTCCTGCATCTGTTGTTTCATGAAGTTTTACATGGCTTTGACTGAAAGCCAGAATGGGGGCAAAGACAGACTGTTTTTCTCCACAATAACCATTATTATAGGGCTAGGCATGCAAAATGCTCCCAACTGGTTCAGAAGACAGTGTCAGAACTTAGATTAGGGTCTGCAATGGAGAGGTGCCACCTTCAGACCCTTCCCTGGATCTTAGCAAACTCAGAGTTGCATCAGATGACTGCCTGTCTTAATTAGCTCCCTAGAGTAAATTCAGTCAAGTAAATGCAGTCTTTTTCAAGACAGGGAAAAAAAGGAATGGAAAACTCAAAAGAAATCCTCCTTGAAGAGGCAGATTTATCAGCATTGCTAAAGGAGTTGCAGAGGTTATCTTCCTGCACGGCTCTCATGCTGGCATACTACTTTGGCACTTAAATAAGCCTCAGAATTGAGAGACAATAGGTAGAAAGTAGGAATGTGAACTAGGCTGCAAATCCAATACCAATATATAGATAAACATTATGCTTTCCTCTTGCAAAACAGCTTAGGCACAAGAGTCAAATCAGAAGTGGTGGCCTTTGCATAGAGTTTGTCTCCCTACATCCTGACTTAATCATAGAATCACAGAAGGGCTTGGGTTGGAAGAGGCTTTCAAAACTCCAGTCCCCCTGCTGCACGCACAGACATTTACCCACTAAGGTCAGGTTGCTCAAGCCTCATCCAGCCTGGCCTTGAACACTTCCAGGGAGGCATCAGCAACCTCCCTCAGCATCCCCTTCCAGTGCCTCACCACCCTTATCAGAGAAAGTTCTGTCTGGAACAGAAGATGCAAGTTGTACTTCAAAGAAAAAAGGGTTCTGGCATCCAGTTAGCAATCAGATACTGATGGGAGCCTTGAGGATATCCATACAGACTGCAGAAGGGAAAATGGGAGAAGGGTATTGAATAAAAAGATATTTCATGTAGGTACTAGTAAATGAAACGGGAATGTCACACAGAAATCTCTTACTGGTAATAACACCTTAACCCACTGAGAAAACAATTTGGCAGTGGACTGTAAGGATCAATGAAACCTTCAAGTAGAGTTTCTGTGGCACTGATTAAGAAGTTTCAGAAATAGGCACAGAAAATTTTATGTGCCCTTTTATTCTTTGAATTTGTCAGATTAGCCCAATATAAATTACAGGTGAAAAAATATCAAAAGCCCCATTTCATAGGGCTAAGCATCTGGAAAAAAAAAAAGGTATGGCACAGTTATTTAATACTTAGAAATGCCTTAGAGATAATGCACATTCCACAGTGGAACAAATTAAACCAAATAACCTCACACACATACTAAAAGTTTGAAAGTGCTTCACAACTGGAAATAATGGGATTATTTCATTTCCTTTAACAGACATATCTCTAGGAAACGGAGGAGAGGAAAAAAAATGCATTTATTCTCTAGTGAGAGTAAGTGAAATACTGTTTGAACCTGAAATCTACTCCAAATAAATCAAGCTCAGAAGAAATGTTAAAGAATTCTCCAGGTTACGAAATCCAGATCCATGCTTTGTATAAAAAAAATAGAAAAAAATCCCCCACCTAAATGGTTCTGCAAACACTCACTGTGTCAGTTTTTAAGCTGCTCAGAAAAATACATAACTACTCCTCAAATGCCATTTAAAACAAAGCAAAAACTTAATACATTTCAAATAATGAATGAAAATCCTATTAGTTTTTATCTGCTTGTGGAACATGTTAACCCTAAAATTAATATGTTGTTTACAGTGCTCAGCAAACATATCCTGCAATTTGTATGATTAGGAGATATCTCTGCTCATTCCATCTTCCAGCACATTTATGGCTTAGTCTGAACAGAGAGAGGGAGGCTACAGGAACATTTGTGCTGTCTGTGTACTGCCCCTATGAAGCTTCATCAGTTTATCTAATAATCTTCCAGGAGCCTACTAGGGTCATAACAAGGTCTTATTGCTAAAAAGAGAAGGCTGATAGAATACACAACCTTCTGTCTTAACTTCTCTCTCTGTTAGTAAATGTATGGATGGAAATCTAGTATTCTTCATAGAGCTACATTATTTATAGAAGTGGTAAGGAGCAAAATACTTCCCTCTCTAAATGAGCAAATGCTTCGGAATTCTTTGATGACAGCAACTTTCTTTCCAGTTCATCTCTCTCTAGAGATTCCTGTTAAACCCAAGCAGCAGGTAATGTCCTAACTTTGCTCAAACTCCATTTAATACTGTACAGACTTTTTATCTTTTCAAGTTTCATTATAAATCTTAAAAAAATCTAAAAATTCATAGGGTTCCTTTACCCTCTGAGGAACAACCTGTCTTTGGAGAAAGAAAAATTGTATCCATTTAAAAATGGTAGTATCCTCTTCAAATCTAGTTTAAAAAATGAGCAGTGTATTAAGCCCTGTCCAAACAATAGTTCTGAAGACCTGTTCATTCTTGTGCTGCAAGCACTGAGTTATTTACCTTATGTATTCACGATATCAGCTTCATCGCTCTGCTTGCTTTTCGGTTCAGGCCTGCACCTGACGTGCGTGATCCTGGAAGGAAAAAGCCTCTTTTGTTCCATTCTGTCAGGCTGTGGGAATGGGGAGACACCCAGCGCAGTGGAAAGGACATTTCCTGGGCAATAGGCATAGCCCTTACCCCACCAGCAGCTCCCCTGCACGTGATGTGACATCAGTGTCCCGGAGGTCTGCTGTTCATCATATGACCTGATGTATATTCTTACACTGAGGGATTTGGGTAAGCTGAGAAGTTTAATTCTCATAACTGGCCCCTCAAAAAAATTGTTAGTTTTGTAGTCCTCAAAAGGACCTGCAGAGATCATCTTAAGAAAGTTCATACACTTCCTTAAGGTCCTTTGAGCTACAACATTGTTTTGTACAACTGCTTCTGTACCACAGTTTTCTTCCCATTTTCCACTTGCAAGGTGCAACCACTGTTTCAAATTGAGGTGTAAACCAGCTTCTTAAGGTGAATCTGCCAATCAGTCAAGAAGCAGTAGCCTCATTTTTCCACGGTATCAGCTGTCAACTGGCAGTCTCAGCTGTGCAAGAAATCAGCATTCAAAAATCAGAAAAGACTTGCCATTCTTTCCTATTACATTAACAGATATCCTGTCCATTCAGATGGCTCAATATTCAAGAATATTCCCTGGTGAAGACTTCATGAAGCAGTTTCCATGGTTTTGCTTTTCTCTTCAGAAAACTTTTCTATAAACAGGGTAATTGAACTGTTCAAAGGGAACATCAACTTCCAGTTTCTTGATACAGGTTAAGAAAATAGGCAAAAGACTGCTTGAGTGAGTAAAACCAGATGAAATCTTGTATTTTTCTGCTTCTAAATAATTAACTCAAATAAAATTAAATTACCTTGGGTGATGTCTGAACTTTGACTATATCAGCTATCTGTGTTTTTCACTTATGTCAAACTTCCATGCTGATGCCAGATTTTCTGCTGGATATAATGATTGCCTATAAAGTAACAGCAACAAAAAAACCCCAAACCCAACACAAAAGTGCTGTAACTGCTACTGGAGTGTTACTGGGAATGTTTTCTGAAACCTACTTTCAAATGATGATACAGAGTTCCAAAAACTAGAAGGTAAACTCCAAGACCAATAACCTAACCCTTAGAAAAGGGTATAAAGTGCAACAAATATGAAAAATCTGACCCTGTATTACCATGTACAAGCAAGGATTCTGACAACTGCAGTTTACTAGCTATGGAAGAAGGTTTTAAACATAGTTAGTAATGCCCTGTTATGCTTTTTTCCCTGACACCTGGTTTATTCAACTTGCATCTAGAGAAAAATTATCCATGTCTTCAGTTCAATTTGTTATCGTAAAATTTACTATATATAGCTTTAAAACTGTGTGAAACTGATAACGGTGTAAATGTGGTTGAAGGATTTATTTTATGTGCTTTAAGTTTTATTTTATGTGGACTATCTCTAACGAGTAAGGATGCTATTGAACTAGAAAAAAAAGTGATAAAATTAATCACAAGGAAATACGCTTTTTTTTTTTTCCTTGTCCTTCTTAAATCCATGTGGGAGAAACACTTCCCAAGAGCCTCATCCAGTCAAGTCCTTTGCACTCCCCATTTTCCTCAGTGAAATGTTTTTTTTAATCTTCAAGCCAACCAGACAGTTCTTTCCCTCAGCCAGCTCCAAGATCAGCCTTCCAGCCCCCTTTGGCAGCTCAATGCCCTTATGAATTCCTCTCCCTGACACATTCTTTTTTAAAATTCTGCTCACGCAGATTGAGTTCCATTCCCTTCTTTTCCTACCCCTTCGTTAAGACCATTCAGCTTTCTGGCTCTCCACTCTGAACTCCCTTTTCTCTACATCTCTTGTCATACAGGATCCTCGGTTCTGGATTCTTTTGTCCTCATTATTAAATTTCTTTTTTTAGCCCTCACCTCCATGCTCGCCCTCCTGGGTATTAAGGCAGCTCCTTTTCCTGGCTATTTGTGTGCAGCATCAGTGATACTGTATTTTCTCTGGTTTTAGCTCTGGTTGTTGATCTTGAGAGCAGAGCCCTCATCCAAGGGAGTCTTTTGAAAGTGCATTTAGAAGTCTCCCTCTTCAGTGGCCCATCCCATCAGTTCTTCACAGAGAAGGGCAGTTTCTTCCCATAAAACATCCACCCTACAGAGCATAACTTCAGTTTTCAGCCATTTTTGCTGATGTTTCCTCCTCTTTTGTTATAGTTAATGCCAACAGCTTTGTTCCAAAGGGATCTGGCTTCAGTTTCTGGCTTTCATGGAAGGGCACCAACTGGTACTGCCTGGCTTCAGGCTTTCAGGAGCACTGCCTGGCCTTTCCATCACCACCTGAGTGCTCAATGGGGCACCAGAGACAAAGGACATTTGGAAGCAATGGATGGAAAGACTTTGGTTCTGTTCCAACAAACTAAACTGCCTGCTTTTAGATGGATAATCCTAGCTACTGAGGGGGAAAAAAGTGTATTTTTTAATCAGGATTACATAATCTGATATATTTTTTTTTCTGCATTGCATACTACATTTTACTTCTACAACATGCTGCCTATATGTGCCGATCTTATTTCCAAATACTTGTGTTTGTCCAGTGTTAACACAGTAGCTTCCTGTTTTATCTTTCAAGCATGAAATTCCTCAGAAGCTTTCGATTTAAAGACTCTTAGCTGTGCTAATGGAACAGCAACAGGAAATAAATGCCATTTTACCAGAACATAGCAAGATACTCATTTTTTTGACTAAGCAGAGGTGACCACCTGAGCTTTCCTTATTTAAGGCAGCACTTAGCGCTTTCTGTAGTCACAGTCAAGTCCATTTTGGTGCTGGGGTTCTGCTTTTTCCACCCAGTGCTTGACTGGTGATGAATATGTAGTAGCTTTTAGACACCATCTCCTCTGTTTGTCTAGCATATTAGCCATGGAAACAGTGGAGAAAAAGATGAAGCATGTCTTAGAGAACACACCAGTTAAAAGAGGAAATTACCTTTTTTTTTTTTTTTTTTTTTTTTGTCCAATCATCTGACACATTCACATTCTCAAAGTAGTGAGCTTTAAAAAATTGGCAGGTCTTCATCTCAATTGACTGCTTCTCTTGGTCAGATCATCATTGAGGCAGCTTCTTCAAGGAAAAAAAAAATCTTATAAAAGCTTCACAAACTATATTTAGAAGCCAGTATGTTGGAAAGTTTAAGAACTACTCAAAATGCTTTCAGTTTCTTTTATCTGTGAAGTTAAAAAAAAAAAAATTAATGATTTTTCATGCTGAAAGATGCTTTGTGAACACAGCTTTGAAACAGGAGACACCCAGTTTTATAGCTTACAAAAGGGACTAATTGTGTTCCACAGCTTCCTAACTAGTTTGATCCTTGAACTCAGAATCATTCTTCCTTCTGGTTGGAAGTGGAATGCAAGATGACGGCTTCCCTAGAAAGCAATGCTGAGAATGAGCTGTGAATGCCTCTTTCCCACTTCCCCAATAACATATTTTGTAAAGAGGGATTTGCTTCATGTTTCCTCAAAAAAATGTGCTGTGATTTGCTCTGCCACATTGTCAGCTATTCTGTAAAATAGCCACGTTGTGAGCTATTCTGTAAAATAAGCTGTCTTTTTAAAAGGAATTCACAACCAAATTAAGTTGATATTGTAAGTTGACAGAAAAAAGATAAATGGGTTTATTTTACGAAAAATCTGTGCCAGATACAAATTTACTTAAAAAATGTGTAAAGTTCATAAGGTTACATAGCCAGTGTCTTTCACAAAAAATGTCTTGGGTACCCCTACCATCAACTTTTATTTCAGCTGCCTGTTTCTCAGTACAATTGAAAAAAATTATACAAATGGGAAAGGACTACTTAAATCTGGGATCCTGGCATGTGTTATTCAAATGAGGGCTTTTTAGGGCAGAATTTAATCTTCATACCAGTCTAGTAAAGTTCTGAATCACTGATGGTACCATGCAAGTAAGAGATATGACTGAAGTCATGCAGGCTTGTCTCAAAAAAGTTTGAATATTCAATTTGTGAAATTGTAGCCCGACTTAGTTCTTTAAAATTAACTATCTATTAGCAGTATTATACTGTTCATAAATAAGAAATCCTGATTTTGAATGTTGGTGGCTTGTAGCACATAAGAAGGCATACTTATATTCCTTTCAGTGAATGGCAGAAGCATCATTGGCTTCTTGTCTGCCTGGCTTCAGTGCTACTGAATTTCGGCAAAATGCCATTCATGACTCAGACTATTTATTTATTTATTCTTTATTTTTAGACTAATGGGAACTTTATGAATTCCTTCCCTGATTTCTAAGAGAAATACCACTTCGCTGTGATTTTGAAAACTGTGATTCAGAATCTTAGATAACTGCCTAATGAATATCCTTAACTCTTAATGAAAATGGTTAATCTCCATCTAATTGGTTTTAGTTCTAAAGATACTGTTGTTAAATTTTGCTGTAAAATTGCTTCCTTACCTATACAGAAACTCAGACAATGATAAATTTTGTCAAGGCTACTATTTAGTTTTCAGTAACAACGTGTTTTTTTGGAATCTGAAGATTTTTTGGAATCTGAAGCACTGTAAATACAATTCATTTGCAATTGTATTTACATCACTTTAAAAAAACCCCAACAAAACGCATCTCTCTGCAATGTATAAAGTACATGTATCACATAAAGAACCTATGTCATCCCTCAGGTGACAAAGCATGTGGAAACACATGTGTCAGGAAAGTAGAAATGTGGTATGTACAAAACAAGCTCAGTATCCGGGATCGTGGGAGTTCAACTCTAAGCCTTTGCGGTAGTTTCTCTTCTCGAAGTCTCTTTGCTTTTCCTATGCACCCTTTGGATTTTTCTGGGTCATAATTTTGATTGTAACTTTTATAGTTAGTTCAAAACATGCACTAGAATGTATGATCATGTTAAAATACCTTTAGTGTTAGGAAGAAAATACTTCCAGTCAAGGACACAGAGAGAAAGTAATTCTACATAAACATCTGCACAGATGACGAAGGCATTTCATGTATTTAGTTTCATTTTACATTAATCAAATATTTGGGGTTTACTCAAGTAGATTATGCCCAGTAGTGGGGGGAATTTTTTCCCTCTGCTAGGAAGTAAAAATTAAAAAAGCATAAGAAACATATCTCAATGAGAAATAATCAGATATGAGAAGAAGTTGGTAAGATTTCACTTAGTGCATAAGTAACATTAGCTGAACCACCTCCTGCACGTATACTTTTTAATACTTTAAAGTCTGTATTTACTATTACAAGAGTTATCAGTTAAACCTTTTTAGAATTTTATTACAGAATTTTAGATTGAATATCTTCCAATAAATCACAGCTCATTTGCAGCTAGTATTCATTTATGATGTTTCTTTCACCTTTTGTTTGCTGACAGGAAAATGAGATAAGAGAAAAATCTTAGCTGGAGGTCTGGACAGGCAGACATGCTCGATGGGGCATGTAAGAAGCTAATAGTGTAGAGACATCCCAAGCATTCCCATATACATTCCCAAAAGATTTTTTTTTCTCTCCCTTGAGAAACAACACATGGTCCATAGGGACTTCCTGCCCCATGAAAAGAAAAAAAAAAAAAAAAGAAATAGCAGGCAACTTTAAGTCTCTTCCAGACCCAATTGCTTTTTCCTTCTGCAGTGTACTAATTTTTCCCAAAAGTTACAAGCTACTAAAATTATAACTGACAGAAAAAAAATTATCTAAAGTTACTCTAAAATATCTTAACATCTGATTAATGGAGATTGATGCAGCACCTCTAAAAATGTGTTCTCTTAGGTCTGTCAGGATAAATGGATCTTGAAAATGATAGTGATTCTGTCATTTTTATTCTAACATTAAGCAGTAGCAACACTGATAGACTGTGAAAACAAGCATGAAAAGCTATTTTAAAGCGAATGAAACTGTCTGCAAAAGACACTATTTTGTCTTTACAATGCCAATACATTACAGTGAAACAGAGATACAAGCACACAGGGAGAGCCTGGCAATATTATGCTCCATTTATTACATACCTGCACATTAAGACACGTGTAGCATAGACATGTAGGTAAAATGCTTCATATTGCCTATATCTTCATGTTGCCTGAAGTGCTGCGATGACATTGTTTTTCTCACATAGTTAATGACAGGTTTTTTTCTTTTTAGAAAGACTATTAGAAAGTCATAGTCATTAGACTATTAGAACAGTCATTAGACTATTAGAAAAGCATCTTTTAGAAAGACTACCCAGCAATTAAACCGAGTAACAACATCTCACTCTTACCCCCTTATTCAGTAGTGTCCAGGATGATAGTAATCCCAAGAAAATTTCCTAGGGTGATGACTGCAATTATACCCCAAATAAACAATTTAGATATTTAGTACTTTAGTTGAAAATAGTCTGTTAAAATATTCTTTTACAAAACTGTATTTTATGTCTTTGTTTACGAAAATGTGTGTGATTCAGAAATCTAAGGATTCTGTGGTGTATATGAATGACCATCTAAAATGCTACAGTTGCACGTCGGCACTTGATAATATATGCTTCAAATTATGGACTGAATTCTACCTCAGATGACTCATGAAGAAACCAGAGATGGCCACAGTCCAAAGAACACTGCCACTCTGAAATGAAGACCAAGCATTACTGGGTTAAAGATAAATCAAAATAAATCAAGAATTATGAAGGTCTCATCTATACTTTGAAAAAGTATTCAGAAAAACAACTGATGAGACTCATCAGCTTTTTTCTATTTTTGCCCTGTCACTAGAATTAAGCAAAATTGGTTGTGGATGCTGAAGTAAATTTTCAGTCTTGCTCATGTATAAATTAAACTATTTTGGGAACAAAATATCAGAATGATGACCACAGGTATTCAAATGGATGCTTAAGTTCCTTTGGTTTAAAATCATAAAGACCAATCTTCAATAAAACACAGGGCATTTTTAGTAAGGATGTAAGAACAGTAACACATATAGCTTTTGACACAGTAGTGTCAAAAATTAGGTATATTAAAAAATGCCTACTTGTAAATGTATTTTCTATTGCTAGGTTTTCTGCAGGATCTAGTCCACTTTTGGAAATTCAAAACAAAAATTACAGGAAAAAACACTACAGACATGTCATTATCCCTGCTATTTTTTTTCTGTATCTAGATAAGGTGACTAAGCATGCAATATGTCTTGTAATACAATTTGTACAAGTAGTACAACCTGTTCAATACTTGTGCAAGTTCTTTTGAACTATTCTGTACCTGAATTGCTAAGCACAATCAATTCCAAATAGAAATAGGTGTTTCTCATTGAAAACTTATGCTTTTTCTTTGTTTTTCCCCCTTGAAAACATGAAGAAGGCTAGTTGAGATAAAATATGGAGTTAAAACTCTATATTTATCAGTTCACTGCTGAGAATGTGAAAGATCTAAAACTGTGAATTAATGGCTGGAGAGCAATCAGTTGTCACTGCAGTCAGAGAAAGGTGGTGGCCTCATGCACTGATGGGATTAGGAGTCTGCAGTGAGAGTTATCCTGGTAAGAGTCTTCCAGGAGAGAATCACAGCCCATAAATTTGACAGGAAATGGTCCCTTGTTTTCTGTTAGGTTAGTGCCTTCGTACTTAGTCAAAAATTGAAGAACAAATGTGAGACCTGGTGCAAGGAATGGAGCAGGAATATGTGGCTTTGGCTTGGAGATGTATGACCTCTCCATCTGGTCAGCAATCTGCTCTTAGCCAGACCAAACAACCCAATGCAGCTGAGCTTCATACAGTAGATCACATGTAGGAGTTGCTGAGTTTATGGGCCTAGTGACATTTTTCATTCAATGAATCTGCAGATCTAAATACAGGGCTATAGAGATAAAACTTCAGATAAACTTTGACCTCTTTGCTATTTCTCCTAGCAGGTACAGTTTGGGAATGGATGCTTTATTGTAAGAATAGAGATTATCTTCGGATTTCAGTAGACAAGTTGTGAGAAAGCTTAAAAACAGTACTTTAGGGAATTTTCTTGAATGTAGAGTAATATCCTGAAAGTGGTAAATTGCTTAAGTTTAGTAATCCGCATTTGATTCAAGGAAAAAAGATCTCAATAGATTATGATGGTCTTAGGGATGGATGCAAAGTTTCATGCAGCTCCAGCCATCAACCTACTTCTGAGGGACACACTATGTAGAAATTCATGATCACCTCACTCTTAAAATAAAGTGACAGAATACGATTATAAACATTAAGAAAAATCACCAAAGTTTATTTGGAAAGACTGTTCCAATAACTGACAAATTGAATAAAATAAAACTAGCAGCCAGAACTATTTGTACCAGTCATATGGGTAGCATTTGGCAAAGAAGATACATATGTATTTATATAGCTATATGTGCTGCCAGGAATATGACCATTTAATTATTACAGACTAACCATTTGGCAGCAAGGAACAAAAGCAAGATCTCACTTCTAACTTCCAATGAAAAATTGGTAAATTAAAATGTCTACAAAATGTACAAATAGCTTACTGATTCTATATAAAATTGTTCTGTAATTTGGACAGAAACTGTATGATCGCAATCTGGACGGTTCTTCACTTAAATAAATATTGGCAACCCTTTGGAAAAGATTAATGCTGTATCTGCCAGTGGTTAGAAAACAGATTTCTTTTAATGCATACTCTACATGTTGTCTTTTCTTTCTTGCCAATTTAAAGCTTGCTTTAAAAAAAGCCAATCTTGGCAATGTTTTGGAATGTGCTCCAATATGATTGATCTATTCTCATTCCTTTGGCAAGTTAACTAAAGTATTTTCATCAAATTTTATGATTTTTTTTTATGATTTGAAGTAATGAAGCATGACAACCTCAAATTGGTAGGGAATTCTGGCTCTCTGAAAATGCACCACCATAACTATATATTACAAGCATTTTTAATTGTGAAATTATTTTTTTCCATTTTCCCAGCTGATTTTACAATTTAAGCATACTTTTAGAGACATGTTTTTTCCACCTGTGCTTTCATTTTTGTATTTACTTTCTTTAAGAACACTTGCCAGCCAGAGTCTTACACAAAAAAATAGCATGTTCCATAAAAAAATCCCACAAAGAATCAATGAAATGCTATCAATTTGCTATTCCTTTCCTTCTTCCATATCTGAATGCATTAATACCACTTGCCTTCTCCCCCGCAGTTTCCTTAATACAGGATCCATTGATTGATTTACTCCCTCAAATACAGATTTTCTGAAAGAAGATGAATTACTAATAGCTAATTAGGCTTTGATAATTACTTTTTCTAAAATATCCATCATGTAATCAAGATAACCATGTATCAACTAAAGTCTTACACACCATCTATTAACTGAATTAAAAAGAGATTAAAAATTATCTTCCCATAACTAGCATTGTGGCAAAGGAGAAATGTGGCAAATAATCCCTGCTGCACTTTTCCAAATTGGAGCAAAATATTGGTGAATACAGACAGGCTTTACAAACTAAATTGCCAAGGTTCCAAACTTGTGGAGGGGGACTGAAGCATCTCATCCCTGTCCCCTTCTCTCTTGGAAATGACCCAAGGCATTCTCCTCACTTCAGAAATTTTGTGTGTGCTTATGAAGGAAGGGGATTCCTTGGTAGGAGCTGATGGAAAGAACTCAACAAAGAAGTGTGCCACAAAGACTGTAGTCTTGCAAAATGGCTCCTAATACTTAATATTGTCGGGGAAACTCAGCCTCAGCTTCCACCCCTTGCCAAGGAAAGCCAAGGGCCTTGCCTTCCCTGAGGCTGCAATGGGAACATGTTCTGCACTCTCCTTGGTAAGGTCAGGGGGAGATGAGGGGCATTCTGCATGAAAGTAATTCTTTTATTCATCGTGGAAGAAAGATCAAAATAAGCACCTGCCACTAAAAAAAAAAACCAAACTTCTGAAATACAGCTGTAAGGATTTCTTCTTTCCAATTGTATGATGACAAGAGAGGGGAATATAAGCAAAGAGGGATGAGTGTGTATCTTGGTTCAGGTCAGGAAAAGAGATTTTATGACTTGAACGTGCAGAGAATGCACAAAGAAGGGACAAGATTATTGAATATGAAGGAAAGAACAGAAGAGGTTTATGAAATCCTGCTTTGTAGGATTTTTATGGGAACAAAACCTACAAGAAGCTCCAAAGCTGCTTAATAGGGTCAATATAATTTTGATGCCTCATGTTGCTCTAAATTAGAATAAATGAGCCAGATCATGAAACTGGCTTTAAATCTTAAAGTAAATCCCTTTTGATGTTCACATTTCATGACTTCAAGTAAGCAGAAATGCTGTATTCCCTAAGTTACTGATTTAATATTTTAAAGTTGAAAAACAGATGTGGAGACGAACTGCTGAACTGGAGTCAGGAGAATACTTTAATGATTCAGAATTCAGCACACGAATGAGATAATATTGGAAGGAGGTTAGAGACAGGCTTATATTTAGAGATATTCAAATAAGATAAATTATGAAAATGCAGATCTGTGTGTCCAAACAGAACTTTTTTCTAAGGTAGCATGCACAGTGACAAGGGGAATAAAAATCTGGCAGCCAGAACCACCAGATGCCTTAAAGTGTAATTTCAAGTTTTGCATATTGTAATCAGAGTAACTTTACAGCTGTGTGTGTGAACTGGGCATTTGCCTAAGCCTACTGTAAAATGTTTACCTTACCTTTAAGCCCAGAATTAACTCATTTTCTAGTAGTGTGTTTTGGAATAACTCAGTGATAACATTTTCAAAGAAGTCATGCAGGTCTGTAATCCTGTTTGCAGAGATTACTTAGCTCAGATTCTCATTCTCATCTTTAGTGAACAGGGAATTAGCCTTGAACAATGAGGTATAATATCCATAATTAATTTCTGAAAGAATCAAAGCTCTTGATCAGTCTCCTCTTGTTCATCTACTTATTGCCTTTTTTTTTTTTTTTTTTTTAATTGTCTTTTTAAATTAGTAAACAATGCAGTATTTTTAGTACTTTTTCATCTGGTGTCTCTCTGAAGCCTAAGATGTCCCACTCCTTTGTTTCTCTGTATGTTGGTTTGTTTTTTTTTTTCTCAATGACCCTTGTAACTGTAGATGTGCATTGACTCTGCCAGGCGAGGCCATATCCTTGATCTTTTATAAAAGCATTACAGTACTTGACAGTGGTACATGAAGCAAAGCAAATGCATTCTGGAGATCTCCCTTCTTTTTCTTTTAGCAGAGGTGCATTTCCAAGTTATCTGTAATGATGTCCAGTTCACCAGCTAAAGTTAATTTGGACTCTTATAAGTTATTTAATTCCCAGATGTCTAGCCTGTTCAGAGGGACACATATTAATTGGTGGTGGTCTTCACAGAGCAGCATCAAACTTTAGTGAAAAATTACTTATCTTTATCTATGTAAAAGCCTTCAGAATTTTGCACATCTCCTTGGACTATGGTGTGCTAAGTAGCACCTTGCACTGCTTTTCAAAATTAAATTATCACTAAACTCCAACATCTCATAGCCTAATTATCAAGGACCAAAGAAGGCTTATAATTACTACGTCATTAAAAGCCACTGACCTTACATGAACAGAAGACTTAAAAGATGTCACCAAAGTTTTTAAGATTTTCAATATGCTTTGTCAAATTAGATTCCCGCATTGGTGGCGAAACTCTTTGAGAATGAGGAGTATCCAGGAGCAAAAGGTAACGCTTGAGAACTCATCCTGTAAATAGGGAAGAACTCGGTATGATGGCAATTGAAGATACTCATGTTATCACACCAAAACCCAGTTGATTGTATGTTCACTTTTTGTATTCAAAAAAGTTATTCCACAAAGAACACTTAGAGTCAATCTAAAGGGTGCTTTTAAATCCTTAAGAAGGAAGGATACTTTCTTCCATAAGAAGTACACTTATGGAGCAGTGCAGTATTTGTGGGTGAAAGCTTGAGCCGGATCTTCAATCTCTGTTGTGTGCTGCAGTTCACCAGCTGCATGGGGAGAACAGAGCCAATGCACAAACACAGAAATTCAAACTAAGGCTGAAAACTCCAGTCCTTGTGTAAGTAATGTTTAAGGGGGAAACATTCCAAGATAATAGATCTGGTAGCTGATCTTTAGCTGGTCAGAAGGGGAATAGCTATATCCTTACAGTGCTTTGGTAGAATATGAAATCACAAGCTGCTTCATCACAAGCCATTATTCATACCAAGATAGTATTCTCAAAATAATACTTAAAAAAAAAAATAAATCAAGATACCAACCCATTTTAATATTTTCCTTAGATTAGGAATTGGCTATGTTTTATAATTTGTGCTTAATGACATTAGCTATTTGATGTTATCTAGAATCCTCTTTGTAGAATGAAGCTCAAAAATGTTTACAGATCACTTGCTACAACAATGTTGGAGTGAAGTGGAAGTTTGATTTTAGAAATTCCTAAAAATGTCCACAGTAAATTAAAAAAAAAAAAAAAGAAATCATGTGGCCTGGATTTTTAATGGTGTTCAAACATGAACAATGACTCATGGAAAAAAATATGAAATGTTTGGAAAGTTATTGAAAAATTATATTAAAAATGCACGGAGAAAACTCAGACTGCTTTAGGATCATCCAGACATGTAGAAAGACTTCATAAAAGGTTACCTAAATTTTCTCCTGTTATTTTTCTCATTGCTGTTCTTGAAAGCAGTGTACACTCATATTCTGTGACTAACAAAAAAGCCTTATTAGTTTAGTCATAGAAATCACTTTGGAATCAAGTACTTAGATCGGTTTTTGCGTTCCTAAATATTAAATATTTATCGTTTTTCCTAGTGTTTCATGTCTTTATTTGAAATTCTGACAAAAATGTGCATATAACAGTGTTAAATGACATCTGACCTCTCCTCTGACTTCTAGCCATGTGATGAAAAATGCTTTTGAAAATATTTAAGTCTAGATACAGGAAGATGACTAAACTCCTAAGCTTTTGTCTTCTAAAAAATTCCCATCGCTGTCAAAGCTGGTGAAGCTCCTCTGCTGGTGGTGGGAGCGCTGAGGCAGAAAAGCTTCCAAGCATTCTCACTGCTCCCGTTCTACCTACCTCCTGCAAATCCCTGTTCCTGCCTTTAGAAAATGGGTGGCCACACATTCCTTGTCATATTTCCCCTTCCTCTCACAGAGTTTTATACTGGGAAACTTGACAGAAATGTGGAACAGACGAGGAAAAGGACCAAATTTGTTTAGCAAGGCAGCCAGCAGGCTCACTGTACTACCCTCCCCACCCCCACCCCTTCCAACATTTAAAGAATGCAACTATCTTCTCTTTCCTTTCCCATGTAGCTTGAGAATTACATCCAAGACAGTATGAAGAAAGAAATGGTAGAGATCCAGCAAACTGCAGTGCAGAACCAGACTGCAGTAATGATTGAAATAGGCACAAACTTACTAAATCAAACAGCTGAGCAGACCCGCAAATTAACAGATGTTGAAGCACAAGTAAGTAGTGAATTTCAACCTAAAAATGCTTCTGCTTCCCAAACACCTATAACTAATCGAGTTTAGTATTACATTTTTCAGTTCAACAATGCAAGTCAATTGAATTATTTAACAGCTCTTCCCAGCTCAAGGAAATATTGACTATTTGGTAATGCATAACACCATTTCAAACCCACTGTTGTCTCTTGAAAGACTTCAGTTACAGCAGGATTTTAAGTTTGTCCAGCAAGACAGTTGTGACATTCATATTTAAAGATAATGTACTTAAAACTCCTCCAAGCATCAATTGGGAACTAGTATTCTTTTATATAACCCTTGTTGTGTAGCTCTGTTGACAATTCAACCTCTCACCACCAGATCTTATCTAGAAGAGAGCTCCTTCAAGCTGCCTTTGTTCCATTTACCACCTAGTTGGTTGCTTTCTTACATTTTTCTTTTGTATTTTTAAAAACTTCTTATCGAATAAAAATGCACCTTTTTAATGAATGTTTTCACAGATACAATAAGTGGGATAACAATTTCCAGCATAATGCACTATATTATTGGTATTTAAGAGAGGGATAAATCAAACCAAACCGAGATGAGTGGAAGAAAAAGGAGTTAGGAAGAGGCTATTAGAAAAGGATATTCACACAGAAGTAAACTTCTGAAGTGTACACATTATTCTATAAATTATTTCATTAGCTTTATTAGCACTTTACCTGAAAACTATTCACTAAAAATAAGACATTGTGTGAAATACAATGCAGATTTTAACATTTTATAGGTCAAGACCGATCCATGTAGAAAGGTGTTTATTTGTATTTTTTTAATCATGGTAAAAAACCTGAGTTATATAACTCTCAAGACAAATAGTGAGGATAGTATGATGCATGTAGCATTTTATATAATGTAAACAGCATGTGAAATCTGAAATCCTTGTTAAGATATTTTAATATCTGTAGAATTCATCCAATGAATGTTAAAAAATTACATTTTTTAACCTAAAATAGCCTTTGTGAACTCTTTGATAGGCCAGGTTGGATGGGGCTTTGAGCAACCTGGTCTAGTGGGAGGTGTCCCTGCCCAGGGCAGGGAAGTGGGACCTAAATGATCTTTAAGGTCTCTTCCAACCCAAACCACTCTTTGATTCTATAAACTGATAGCTTGTAGCTCACAGGCATACTGAATTAAACTTCCTGAAGGCATTATTCAGGAGCTCCGTATTTTGCACATGTTGAGAGAATGTATTTACTTATTCACCATAGAGGCTTTCTGAAAATTACTCAATTGTTTTCTGCTTAGAGGAAGAAAATAATTACTGTAACTTTCCTTCTCTGCTTGAAATTACTGGTGACTGGGTTAAGGGCTTAATTTACAACATAAGGAAATTAACCAAACAATTGCTCTCTCAAGGACACTTACTTTTGGCAATAGTTTTCAATTACACTTTAGTGTGAAATCATGTCCTTAATGACTATTTAACTTGAAGGACATGAGTAATCAATTCTTCCTGCCAGCGAAGGCCAAATTCTTGTGAATTAAAAAAAGCTGTTTTAAAAAGATGAGAAAATATTTCTAGAAAGCATTCCTCAAACTAATAAAGTCTGACAAAAACAAAAAAATATATTCCATGTTTCCTAACTTCAGCATTTTTTCATTTAATAATGCAAATGCATTCAGACAGTAAAAAATACATATAGAAAACATCCAACAGATGTGTGGTCTCATGATAAATAAAATAAAATAAAACATAATTTGGGATCCAGATAAATACCTAAAAGGGAACTACCTAGAAATTTCAGGACTGGGCCAAATTTTCAGCCAGTGAGAGAAAGATGCAAACTAATTTATTTCATACCAAATTGAGAAAACTCAATTGAGGATGTCCCTGCTTACTGCAGGGGGGGGTTGGACTAAATCATGCTTAAAAGTCCCTTCCAACCCATATTATTCAATGTTTCTATGATTTCCTGAACAACAACAATAATAGTTCCAGTAAAGAAACAAGAATATCATAAGAGAAGGGAAGGTATGACAGCAAAACTAAATACACAGTTAACTCTCAGGCACTGATCAGAAATGTAGGATGCTACTGAAGTATTTCAAATGATATATGGAAATGTAAGAACAAAATTATTGCTCCTCTGTGTAGTCTTCTTCATTCTAATTGTGTGAGCATTTGAGCGCAAAGTAAGTGTTCAAAATTATTTTTATCATTATAGGCTTAAATAGAGATTTACACGATTTTACAACATAAAGAAATTACAGTTTGTTTAAAAGAAGCATCTTGATTTTCAAATATTTTTATAATTTTTTTTTAGGTATTAAACCAGACAACCAGACTTGAACTTCAGCTTTTGGAACACTCTCTTTCAACAAACAAACTAGAAAGACAGATTTCAGATCAGACCAATGAGATAACTAAATTACAAGAAAAAAACAGGTAAGTTTGCCTATCAGGCCAGTAAAAAGCTATTTCCTGAAGTGCCCTTCTAATGGTTTTAGAAAAAAATGTATTAAATTAGGAAAATAAGGTCTTGTGCAGATGCTCCCCATGTCCAGCTTTGCTCATTACAAAGGTCATACCTCATTTAAGGTCTAGAGAAACATGCATGTTTATTCTTCTTGTGTTCTGTTTATGTCATTCTTCACCATCTCAAGTTCTCATATGATGAACTTCAGTTTAAAAAATGGAACACTTCTCAGCACTTCAATTGTAGCCAATTTATATTTTTCAGATTTACCCAGATAAAATTATAAATTACTTAGCCTGACTCAAACTAAGCTAGTGCAACCATATCGCTCAAATTTTATTTCCATGTAGTACACAGCTATCCCAATCCTCAGTTAAGTCAATGCCAAATTTTTTTTCTAACCTGGTGAGAAAAGTCATATGCTACTTATATTCAATGTTCCTTACTAATGAATCTTTTGAAATTCAGACTGATAACCAACTATTCCTCATGCCCATTTCTCTACTTAGCTGTTGTCCAAAGCTCATACCTTTTTTTTCAGCTTGTTTCATTTTCATATCACCAGGGTTTTATTTTACTTTTGGCAGTAAAGAGTTTACAGAGAAATCTAAAAGCAGTAATAACATTAAGTTTTCTCTTTCAAAGCTGTTTTTCAATGAGAACCATATGTGCAAAGTGCTTTTTATTTTAAAAGAAATAGCTTAAAAAAACAGGACACATGTTCTGACATTTTTGTTCACTACTCTGGTACATTTATATATGCTCCCTAAAGGTTTTATCTACCAGCTTAATAAAAACAAGCTTAATAAAAACATGCTTATCAGATGGAAAGAAAAGTCAGTACTGAATTTAAAAATGTCACTTTTTTTTTGTTGAACTCCGCAGACTTCACACTTCCCCTGTAAAACCCACATAAACACAATAGCATTATTTTTCACCTAACACAAGTGATTTGACATCCAGTTTATTATCCAGATATAAGGTTCAGGATTATTTTTAAGTTACAGATTTTAGGTGAACTCCCCCCTTGCCATGCTTCTTTTAACATCAGCTTTCTTAGAGTCTGCATCAGAAAATTTATCACTGAAATAATTTTACAGCCAGTCACCTACTCACTCTGACTCCAGAACTGGAAATGGTTAACATATCTTCAGCTACCTATTTGCACATTTCCTTGTCTTAACACTGTAGCAATGCTGCTAAGCATATCTTTTATTATAAATATAGGACACTTGCAAAGTTCTTGGGTTCATTTTTAAATAATTTCCATCTTGTAATAGGGCAAACCCATGAAATCTTTCACTGTTATGCCTAACCTGGAAGAGAATAATAATCAAGACACTTCATAGACATAAGTAAAGGTTACTTTGGGTCTACATCCATTTTATACTCCCTGTTCTTCTAGCACTACTATCCTTTTTTTTTAGGGCCAAAACGTATTTTTCCTTTCACAATGCTGAATTATCAACGCTCCAGCAGTTACACTTTAAAAGCTTGCGATACAGACTATAGTAGATAATGTTGTTTATTACTCTGTTTATTAGTCATACAATACATTAAAGTATATATATATATGCGTATATATATAAAACACCAGCTTTCATTTAGCTTTCTACAGCATGAATGGAATAAGAGAATGAAGTTGAGTACTTATGAAGAAAGAAACTTCAGCAACAGGCTTGATTCTCTTTGATATCAGCTCAGAATTGTTTCTGAGGAGACTAACTGTAATATTTTATTTAGCTTTCTAGAAAAAAGAGTTCTTGAGATGGAAGACAAGCACACACTTCAGCTGAAGTCAATAAAAGATGAAAAAGATCAGCTTCAAGTCCTAGTAGCCAGACAGAATTCTATAATAGAAGAACTAGAAAAGCAGTTAGTTACAGCTACAGTAAACAACTCCGTTCTGCAAAAGCAGCAACATGATCTGATGGAGACTGTTCATAACTTGCTTACCATGATATCTACACCAAACTGTAAGTAAAAGCAGACATGCTTATATCTTTTGAGTGACATTCCCTAATTTGTGTACATTATTACCTATAAAGCCCTGCAACCATTTTTCCCACACTTCTGCTTCTCACAAAGTGTATTTTTTTGCCTTAAATTCTGCATCTGAGTTAACTAACTTAATTTTTTAGCGGGTGTGGGACAACCACAACATTTATGTGGTCTCTTTTCAAGATTTTGCTGATCTTTTGTGGTTTATATTGGTTTGCCTGCCCACTTCCCCAGTGGTTCAACAAAATACAGAGATGGCAGCATCATTCATCTCTCTTGGCATTGGTTCATCTGGCAATACACACTCCCTTGTATCTAGGTTAGATACATGGATCTAGGTTAAGACTTCTGCCATCTCTTACAGGTTGATGAAAGAAATGACAAACTATAGTGGCTATTAAAGGCAAAACAATCAGCAGTGGTCCAGTTTCCCAGTTTTTAGAACTTACGTATGCCCCAGACAACAGAAAGCACCATCCCAGGGCAGCAGGTACTCCCAAGAATCCTTCAGTCTTTCACTGAAGCTTCCCTATTCATCCTAAAAATCCCTCAGCCTAGCAGATTTTATTGGCATGAACTTCACTGCTAAATGCCTTAGAGCCCTGCAACAAACCATAGCCACAGCTTCCAAATTTATACAGATTCACATGCTTCATTAAAAACCCACAGAAACCATAAGCTGAAGGTTATGGCTAGGCAGGATTTAAACAAATTACTTAATTCCTTACAGTGACTTTCATGTCTGATAGGGAACTTTGACAAATTAAGAAGGTATAGCTGGCTCTGGTGTGTTTGGAGCTGGAAATGTACAGTCATATAGACCCTCTACAAAAGGATTTAAAAATAAATACTAAAAAGATTTTAAAATAGTTTTCCTTATATTTTGACAGTGTTGAGAGATAATGTTACGTTACTCTTAAGTTGGACCACAAAAAAGGAAAAGGGTGTTCAGAAGTCCTCACTATAAGTAGGGTCCTAAGTAACGATGTAGGTTTTTCTAACCAAAGCAAATGTGAAGTTTTCTGTCTTAATAACTGACATTATTTGCTTAAATACCATTACCAAGGCTGTATATGTTCCTGCTGATGTTATCTGCTATGCTAGTAAGTAAACAAGTCAAAGTCATGTTGGCTACAATGCTGTTAAACCCAGAGTGGAAAAAATAGTGAGTGCTTGCCAAAAAGACAAAATTAGCAGGGTAAGCTTCTAAGACAGTATACAAACAATAGAGTGTGGAAAAGCAATTAAAACACTGAACGTGTTATTTTTATGTTTAAGGCAAAGCATGTAAACAGGTAAATAATGAATAAGCAAGCTAAAAGAACATAGTAAGCTAATGTAATACAGGCATTTATACATATAATATATATACTACATAATATATATATTTATATAAGCACCTAAAACTTTGTACTAACTAGCTGTGCTTGTTAGATTAAATTAAAAGGGAAAATACACAGAACGAAGCCCAAAGGGGTCAAATATGAAATATCAGTAAGCAGGCAAAGTGCCAGGAAATTCCAACCTCCATAGTTAATAAAGAACTGAACAAAAAGATGAGCCTCAGATTTTTCTAGAAAACAAGAAGACTTAGGTATAAAAATGTATTTTTTAAACAAATGAATTCCAGAAGGGATGTTGCCTCCTCAGTTGTGCTGATTTACCAAGTTTCAGCTTGGTAAAAAGTTATTCCTGTTCAGTGGCAAAAAAAAAAATAACTAAAATTTTATAAAACTAGTTATCCCAGTAAGCTGTATTATAAAAGATTTTGAACTATTATGGTTGATTTTGCAGTGTTAGAGTACTGGCCAAAGGTCATTATTAACATAATCAGTAGCTAGTTTGATGTGTTTGTAAAACTAGTTAATGCATGCAGAAGTGTAGTGGATAACTTCATCTGTCAGCTTCTAGGACCAGGCATTTTTTTTTGGAACTACAAAGCTTTAAGCTCATTAACTGCTTCTTAGCAACTTTTATTCATCTCCATAATGCCTTAAATTTCTATTGTATTTTTAGCAGCTAAAAACAACTTCATAGCTAAGGAGGAGCAAATCAGTTTCAAAGATTGTGCTGAAGCTTTCAAATCTGGACTGACAACAAGCGGAATCTACACCCTAACAGTTCCTAACACTGCACAAGAAAAAAAGGTAGGATGGCTATAAGTGCTACCAAGGCATACTGAGTGCTAAAAATTATTTGATCTGGTAAATATGCTATTTTAAAGGATAGTTAATAGTGAAGCTTATTACTTACTATGTTTTTTTAATGAGCATTTCATCATTTATAGATCTGAGTATCCCCCAGGAAGAAGAAAGTCTTTCAGGTGAAATCTTTACTCAGGTGAAAAGAATGAGCATTTCACTGTTCATTGCAGCATGCCAGAATTTCATTCTTTGTTTCCACATAATGAATGCAATTAAAACAATACAGAAATTTCTTGATAAAAATCTCTCACTAGCAGTTAACATCTAACAGGTGTTCTACATGATCAGCAGCCTCCTGTTTTCTCTGAGTTCTTAGTTCCTTCATATGCACAAGTCCCTTCAGGGGATAAAAGGAAATAAAATCAGGGATATGGAAGAGTACTCATGGATGTGTACTCATCTGCTAGTACTGGCCTCATGTGTGCCTTCCAGGTTCTTGGTTATGTAGTGTTTTAAGGGCTTTTGTGTAACAATTAGATTAGCAGAACTGACACTGGAAAATACTTCTGTGATTAAATAAAGGCTGGGAATTTGCAGTGGTTTCTCTCTACAGGTATTTTTTTTCCTTATGTATTTAGCTGGAATGATCTTCAGTGCCAGTTCCAGTTTAAGCAATATACCATACACCCAGAGAAGAGACCTTGAGCTAAAAATGGCACTCAGCAGATGAAACACTGCATACCTCAAAGAGATGCTCCATCTACTGAAATGAATAAAGTGATAGAGCTTCAGATAGTGTAGTTCAGTTGAAAGAATCAGTAGCATCTGAAAGGGAGAAAAGTTCCAGGTGGATTGTGAGGATAAAGAACCAAAAACTGTAGTTAGCATTCTGAGGAGCAGAGTTCAAATGATTAATGTTTGTTTCCAACATTTCAGACACAGCAGGTGAGAAGGAACATTTGAATATAATCAAAAATGTTTAATATATTTTGCATATAAACACAAAAAAATTGCCAAATACTTTTCTTTTATAATTTCATATTGTAGACATTTCCTTACAAAAAACGTTCCAATTTAATGAAATTCCTTAGGCTCTATTTTATTACATCAGAAACTCTTGGGGAATAAAGACTAACAGAAAATGTACAAAGGCAGAGAAAAATGAGGGCACATGTGGAAAAGCAATTGGGGAAGCTCTGACAGAGAAAGCATTTTTTCAAAGTTTAGATAGCAAAGGTTTAGAAATAAAGTTCACCACTGACTAGTCTTTGAAGTGCCAGAACTTCATCTAGGCCAAGCCAGACTTAGTGATCTTAACCCTTAAAAAGATTTCAACTAAAGCAAACAAGCAGTTTGTTTGGGTAAGATCTAAAGAATACAATACATAAAACCTTCAATTTTTGTAGACACCATCTAGAGAAATGATAGCATCTGCAGTCTGTATCTCTTAGGGAAAATAAAAAACCCACAAACATAAGATGAAATAAACTTTTTTTATTCCACATGAAGCAGAATGGTACTTAAGTAGCATAGGTATCTACAATTGTAGTTTTAAATGCTAAAGGAAATGCAAGATATTGCATATGTAAAAAAATTGACAGCAACAGTCTTTGCTAGACATCTCAGGAATGGTTCCTCCTTGCTATGAGAAGAGGATGAATGAGCTGGGATCGTTCAGCCTAAAAAAAAAAGACTCTGGTGGGACCTTATAGCTGCCTTCCAATGGCTGCAGAGAGACTTCTCATAAGAGTGTCCAGCAACAGGACAAGGGGACATGATTTTAAACTGAAGGAGAATAAGTTTAGACTGGATAGTAGGAAGAAGTTCTTTAGTATGAGGGTAGTGAGACTCTGGAACAGGCTGCTCAGAGAAGTTGTGGAGGCTTCCTCCCTGGAAGTGTTCAAGGGCAGGTTGGATGGGGCTTTGAGCCATCTTGTCCAGATGAGAAGCATCCCCACCCACTGGAGGGAGGTTAGAGTAGATGATCTCTAAGGTGCCTTTCAACTTAAGCCATTCTATGACTCTGTGATACATTCCTTGAATCTCTGAATATGACTTGTCTCAAACTTTAACCCTTGATTTAAATTTTACTATCAAATATAATATACAGAGCATGTGTATATTCTAGAAGTAGGAACAAATGCTTACCATATTACAGGCTGAAAGTTTCTAACTGTCATAAACTTTAATACTGCATTTCTAAAGCCATAAATGTTTAGGCAGTTTATATGATCTGAGAAGCCACAGCAAAGCACATTTCTACAAAATTAAAACCTACCAAATATTTTATCCCTGAAAAAAAGGTATAGTTGCAGATTTCCAAGACTCTAAAATATTAAATGCTTTAACATGGAGGCCTTAGGAAAAAAACAAGTGGCAATATAAATGGAGTAATTTGATTAAATTAATACTTATTTTAGTAATATTTAGTAATTTTAATCTTAGTATCTCAACTTCAGAGAGAATGAAAAAGACAATGAAGGTTTTACTTCTATAAGATTTGAAAAAGAAGAGGCCAAAAAGTTTTAATTTGATGCAGGTTTTTTATACAAGTACAAACACCTAAGAGGAGTTGTTAAGGGAAGTGGAGGCATAGGGATAATCAACACATTACACCATTTTTCATCTGTTTGTACTGTGAATGGCCACTCAAACCAGGAAACAGAGTGACCTTTTTTATTTGCCAAAAGTGCCGCACTGCTGTTTATGTTTTCATCTGTTCCTCTTGTAACACCTTCTGACCTCCCAGAAGGCTTATAAACAACTTCTGTGTAATCTGTAACTGATCCCACTTTACTAATTTGTCTCCCATCATAATCCAAAACTAAAGAATAGTGTATGAGAGCTGAGAGGAAAACAATTATTTCATTCCATTAATATTTTCAAGCTTTCCTGTTCTGCACCAGGACAAAAGCTAAGTTCTTTTAAAAACACTGAGGAAAAACAGCAAGGACTGCTGACACATGGAAAAATGGCAGAGGCAAACCCATGAAAAGTCAGTAGCTTCATGGTTACAGCAGTTACATGAACCAATTAACCTTCTGGTTTTAACCATGCAGAATGGTTGAGTCTGGATCACCCTAATAATTAGCTCAACCATTACCCCAAATATTGCCAATATATCACCCAGCTCTTAAAATAGTGGCCAAAGCAGTGTCTCAGCTTATTTCCACCTAAATTGTGCTGCATTTTCATCTGGGAATGGACATACATTCCAAGCCAAGGCCTTTTTAACCAAAACTCTCCTGCAGAAAGTGATTTTGAATTTACCAAGAAAAAAAAAAGGTTTTGCATAACTTTGCCAGAAAGGGATCGTTTAGACAACTAGGTAGTAATTTCAAAAGAAACCATTCCAAGGACTTTATGTCTAAAATACACATACAGAATTTGTTTCCAAATCTAAGCCTTACAAAAAGAGCATCTGTGTAGCTTCTCTGATACAGTAACTGCTCAGATGAGGGTGGTTTTTGTGAATTTTAGGAGGCTCATAATCCTTCTTTTTCCCTGGTAACTCATATTACCTTGAATTACATAATAAACTGCATGTATAGTTATTTTTTGCAGAAGAAGGAAACTAAGACTGATTCTTACCTGGTCACACCTCTATGAACTAGAGGTAGCAGAATACAAAATCACTGTGCATCATGACTCAAAAGCCTTCTGACAACAGCCAAAAGTGATGCAAAGGAAAACTGTACAGATGTGGAAATTGACTTGCTTTTGGTCAATAGGTGTAAAAAATACTTGCACCCCAAATATCCTAATGTGCAAGAAAAAAGAAGAAAACTTACTTGCTCGGAAAGCCAACTTCTTAGGGAGTGAAGACACGAGATTGAGTGCTGACAGTTCATGTGCTTATAATCTTAAAGGGGTCATGTGTTTATAATCTTAAAGGGGACTACTTCTGGTTGCATGTACCTTACAGCATTTTCAAAAATACAGTGGTGTTCTTTCCCCAAAGGTGAAAAATATAAACAGCTGACCTTAGCTCTCATAGTGGTACAGCTGCTAGAACTGCTAGCATTGAAGCAGTTACAAGATAAATCACATATTCCCCCTGCCAATTTTTGGTAATTTGAGAGGCTAATCTCTTTATTCTTTTTGGCATCTGTTTGAAGACTCCTGCTGCCTGCCTAATCTTGGTATCTATTTTTACTAGTTTTATGAAATGTTACATTTCTTCCTTTTGAATATAAAACCTAGGGTAGGCTGAGAGGTCAAAAGAGTTTTGTTCTAGTAATGAGTGTTAGAGCCTCATATTCATATCATTTTATTGGAGAAGGGAGATTTTATTTTAAAAGAGTTACCGTTCAAATAAATACTTCTTCCCCTGTCTTTCACATACATCAGGAAGAAATTGTTCCCTCTGCAGAATGACACAGCAATTAATTATGTTTACTTTAAACTATGCAAATTCTTTCCTTAATATTTTTACTGAACAGTCCATATCCATCCTTAGAATTACTTAGAATTACTTAAGAATACACATGATTCACTTAAGTATTTTTAGTAAAAAGTAATTAATAAAAAGCTTACTTCATTAATTTTCATTCTGTAATCTTTACTTTACTTTTTTCATTGGCTTCATTCTTTTCCAAACTTAAAATCAAGTGTGTGTGTAGACTTGAAATTCATAGTTTTACATTAAATATTCCCCACTTCTTAGTGAGAGAATTGATTTCTAGGGCAATGATCTGGAAAGCAAAGGAATGATTTAATGAGCAAAGCTCATTAATGTGAGGGCTTGAAACATAGGATTCTGGACTACTGGTGAGGTCTGGTATCAGTGTATGATGCTTACTTAATATGTGTCAAAAGGAATTTTCAGGTTTTATCTAGTGCAAGGAAGCAGGATACACCAGAAATTACAACAGTTACCAACCATACACTGAAATTTCAAAGAACGATAATCTCATCTTTTAAAACAGTTACTATGACACTAAAAGGAGATGATATAACCAGTGTATTCCCTTTGCCTGTGCCACACTTTCCACCCAAGAAAGAAAAGGATTTCCCTTTCCAAGGCCATAAACTGGTATAATGGGCTGTATAAAAAAGCAACATGACCAGCAGATTGAGTAAGGTGATTCTCTCCCTCAATTCTGCTCTGTTCAGACCCCACCTGCTGTACTGTGTCCACTTCTGGGGCCCCCAAAACTGGGAGAACATGGACATGTTGGAGCAGGTCCAGAGAAGGGCCACAAAGATCATCATAGAGCTGAGGCACCTCTTCTTTGAAGACAGGCTGAGAGAGCTGGGCTTGTTCAGACTGGAGAAGAGAAGGCTCTGGGCAGAACTTACATGAGACTTCCAGTACCATAAGGGGGCCTACAAGAAAGCTGGCAATGGACTTTCTAGGATATCGGGTAGTGCTAGGACTAAGGGGAATGGATTCAAACTGGAAGAGGTCAGATTTAGATTAGATTTTCAGAAAAAAGTCTTCCATTTGAGGGTGGTGAGACACTGGCACAGATTGCCCAGATAAGTTGTGGCTGCATCATTCCTGGGAGTGCTCAAGGCCAGGTTGGATGGAACTTTGAGCACCCTGGTTGTGTGGAGAGTGTCCCTGCCTATAGCAGGGGGGTTGGAATTAGATGATCTTTAAGGTCCCTTCCAACTCCAAAGATTCTATAATTCTGTGATTAACTGTGAACAAAACAGGAATACTTGTACAAGAAATTTAAGAATTTTCTTAAAGTTAGTACTGTTATTATGCTTACTAACCCCTACCATGGGATAGAAAGGAGAAAATCCACCTAACGGCTTGTTGAGACAAGGACAGGGAGGTTTTCGTTCCCCAGTTAAGGTAATGGGTAAAACCAGACAGACTCAACTTGGGAAGAAAAAAATACTAATAGAATCTATCAATCAGGAGAAAGAGAAAATACAACCAGACCTTAATACCCCCACCCCTCCCATCTTCCTGGGCCTGAATAGCTTCACTCCTGCCTTCCCCTCAGCCGCACAGGGGGATGGGGAGTCAGGGTTTAGGATAAGTTCACACTACACATGTACATTAAGTTCTGCTAAGTTTCAGAAAAGCAGAATTAGATGCAAAATTTTAAATCCTTTCTCAAGAAAAGTGGTCCCAAATATTCACATGTTCGTAAGATTTTCTTGTTAATTTGTCCCCTGTGTCCCTCAAACATCACTCCAAAATTTCCTCTAAATTTTCAAAAATTTATTTCCATCAGTATCTCCCCAGCATAGTGGCACCCCTGGTAATACCTTTCATCTCTGACACTGCAGTTAAGATACACCAGAATTCTATTTAACTTTCTATTTTGATTTAGGAGACTGACCAAACAAATCACCTATAAACTTGAATTTTGTTGCACCAGTATGCATTTATTGGCTATTCTAAAGCTGAGTTCATTGATCTCTCTATTACTTGTCAGTTCTTTCAAATGTTTTGCAATAACTTGGTAAAATCAAAGATGATTTATGAGTATTTAGAAACATCTTAAAGTCATTACTTTCTTGCTCTGGAATTTAAGATACTCACTGCAGCTGGTATATATAAAAACATGGCTTCAAGATCTAACTTTCAGATAATAAGAGTTCTTCACCTGAAGTTAATTTTGGGTTACCATCTGCAAGGTATTGGACAATGACAGTGGAAATAAAAACATATTTCAGATGCTCATTGCCTGACTTTACCTCTGACAAACCATGGGAAATTCAAACAGATCATTCACAAAAAACCTGCAGAAGTGGAAATATCTTTCAGGAGAAATATTTAATCGGGAAGCTCACATAAGTATCAGTGCAAGAGGGAAGTACAGAATCAGAAGCTACATGAATTTTTTTCTTCACAACAGCTATCAACTGTTTTAAGATGCCATATGTATTCTGTTACATTTGACATCTACTAAGGAATCACATTTATAGGCAGCCACAACTTATTTGTATGAAAGCTATGAAAAAACAGCATTTTTAGGTTAATAGGCATTTTGTGCTTGCACATTTTAAAACATGCCACTAAATACAATTATGCAAAGGAGATGCTTTGTATTTTTACTTTGCCATGACTGCATGCACTAATGCTGTTACATGCTTACTCTGGCAGGCCTACTGTGACATGGAAACTGGTGGAGGAGGTTGGACCATCATTCAAAGACGTGAAGATGGCAGCGTGGACTTTCACCGCACATGGAAGGAGTACAAGATGGTAAGCAATGTTTTCTGAAGCCTTAAAATTGGTTATTATTACTTGAAATCTGATATAATAAAGTTATATTGGTATCATCCTTAGGATGTAAGGGGGTTTTAGAATTTTCCTTTGTCCTTAGATGTTCATTTTGGAAATGTCAGACTAGTGTAAGTGTCTGCGTAAGCAGACTTGCAACTGTGATGTTTATTTTTAAAGAGAACCCTCACTTTCCTTTAATCAACTGTTCCATGGTATGTCTACATTTTTTGAGTTATTTATATTTGTGTTTCTAGTAGCAACAGTTGAAACTCCTCCAAATCTACTAAGTAATATTGATTCACTATTTCAGATTCCACAGTTTGTCTTGCTGAAATATTTATAATATAAACTTCGAAATATTACAGATCTATAACTCTCAGATAAAGTAATATTCTTAATTGACAGATTGAAAACTATTAGGCTTATAAACTGATAAAGTGATTGTTTCAAATTTAAAAGAAAAAAGAAAACAAAGCTATTTAAATATACAATTTGAATTACAGGGATTTGGTGATCCTGCTGGGGAGTACTGGCTGGGAAATGAGTTTGTTTCTCAGCTCACTAATCAGAAACGTTACGTTCTTAAAATACAACTGAAAGACTGGGAAGGAAACGAAGCCTATTCATTGTATGACCACTTCTCTCTAGCAAATGAAGAACTAAAATACAGGTAAGCAGAAAAATCAGATGTGACTGAAAAAAGAACTGATAATAATAATTCTAGACTGTGTAGGTGCATTATCTTCATACAAACTATGGCATTTTTTCAGTTCACTCAGAAAATAATATTTGCTCCATTTTTCACCTAATGCTTAAAACAGACCTAATAATTTTTTTCCAATGGAGACAATGTAGATTTTACTAGTGCACACTGAGTGGATGTAACAGATGAGATGCATTGAAGTGAAGAAATGATATATTCAGGGTAATCAGAATCTATTTGCAGTTGCTATCAAATCATGATCCTAGACAATAAATATATTTGTGGAAGGTGGACAACTAAGATTAACAGTACAGCAATATTTTTCACTTAAGTCTGTGGATATTAGGAGCTGTGCTGTCATCATGAAGAGCACACTGAGGTAATGCTACCTTCTCCTTCCATGACCCACTGGCTTGGATTCTCAAAGAATACAAGCTCCTACCTGTGAAAATGAAGCTAGTATCAGATGTCCAGTCTCACACCCTGCAAACATGTCAATTTAAACATCAGACTGTAATGGGTGTATTGCTTATGCTGTCATCATTCTGCAGAATGTGAAGCTTCCCATTTTTTTCTTGCATTGTTGGTTAAAATAGGAAATAACATACAATCTAAATACATAATATATATTGAAATAAACATTATTATAGTATTATACATTTTAAATAGTATCAAAGTGTTAACATTTTGAAATGCTATCAGTCACAGCTGAAATACATGGACAGTTAATACTTCCTTCTCCAAGTTCTCTGTAAATGCAGTGAGGAGATACTGTTTGACTGGTTGGAGAGGAAACTAGAGACTCAACAGTGTAACAGATGTTTTCCTACTACATGGGCCAGAAAGATGGTTTTTTTATAAGGACCTTACAGATTCGTGGAGCTTTAGGTGCCTGGACAGAAAAAATGCCTAAATTTAAGATTAATTGATTAATTAATTTCTCCAGGATTTCTAGCAACCGGTTGTCGTAAACAAAGTCATTCTGACACTGCTGTTACTTCAAGTTATATATGCAAAGCAGCCCAAAACTATCTGCATATTCTTCCCCCAAACTTTTAGATCTTAGTATGTTAGTAGTATACAGTTGTCTCAACTCCAAAGCAAATATTTTTTCATCTGGAAACGGTCAGAATCTACAGAAGAGATTTTTTTACAGTAATGCTTTAAAATACTTATAAAGGGAACCTTTGTAAAATGGGTCATTACCCTTTCCCCCTTACAATATTAAAAAATAATTACTGAAAACTAAGATGGTTGTCTTTAAATAGATACTTTATTTTAAAATGCAACCAAACATGGACTGCATCATAGAATGCAGTGGATTAAAGAACATATTTAACATTATGAAAATGGAAAAAAACCTAAGAAAGTACTCAATTAAGAGCAACTTTCATTATATTAAAAACATTAATACATTTTGAATGCAAGAAAGATTATGAGTTTGGTCATAAAATTGAAATTTAATGGGTTCATAGAAAAACTGGGATCAGCATGGACTTCATTTGAGTCAGACTTCCTGATCTTAAAGCTATGAGGTGAGACAACATCCTCAGGAAGTCTGCAGATGACACCCAGTCGGGCAGTCTTGATCTGCTTCTCTGCAGAGGTGTCAGGATGGGCTGGCTGGATGGGAGATGGGCAATTGCAGGAGATTCAGCTTGGCCAGTGTTGGGTCCTGCCCTTGGGTCTCAGCAGCCCCAGGCAGCATTACCAGCTTGGGGAAGAGCAGCTGGGAAGCTGCTCAGAGGAGAAGTACCAGGCTGCATTGGTAGATAACTGAGTGACTGAGCTGGCAATGTGTCCACATGGCCAAGAAGGCCACAGCATTGTGGCTTGTGTGAGAAATAGTGTGGCCAGCAGGAGTTGGAAAGTAGTAGGAGTAGTTGGAGTTGGAAAGTGATCATTCCCCTGTACTCAGCATAGGTGAGGCTGACCCCCAGTACTTCTGTTCAGTTTTGGGCCCCTGACTACAAGAAGGATGTTGAGTTTCTGGAGCAAGTCCCAAGAATGGCAGCAAAGAACATGAAGGGTCTAGAGCACAAAGTCTTATGAGGAGAGGTGGAGGGAACTGGGGTTGTTTATCCTGAAGAAATGAGGCTGAGGGGAGACCTTACTGCTATCTACAACTACCTGACAGGAGGTTGCAGTGAGGTGGGAGTCAGTCTCTTCTCCCAAGCAAAAAGGCAAGAGGAAATGGTCTCAAGTTGCACCAGGGGAAGTTTAGATTGGATCTTAGGAAATTTTTTTTTTTACTGAAGGGGTTATCAGGCACCAGAACAGGCTGCCCAGGGAAGTGGTCACCATCCCCTGAGGCATTTAAAAGATGTGCAGATGTGCTTATGCACACGTTTACAGTTGGACTTGATGATGTTAGGTGTCTTTTCCAATGTGAATGATTCTGTGATTTAACACTAGTAAGTCTATCACATGTGAATAGGAAGAATATGAGAAACTCCTATAATATCAGTTAATAGTTGGCAATAAGTAGTCCCATGTTGTGCTAATAGCAAACTAGGAATCAAAACCAGTTTTGGTTTAAACTTGTAAAATCAATTGAAAAAAAATATTTCTCCAATGTATGTACACTGTAAAGAAATGCGTGAGATATATGAAAAATCTCAAGACTTACTGTTTACCTGCTCTCATTTTCTTCTGATATGACATGAATGTAACAGTAATCTCTACAAAGGTGAAGGCTTTTCATTAGAATATTGTGCTGACCATTTCCAGTCATATAAAAACATGCTGCAAAACAGCTTACAACAGTACGTTGGCCAGAAGAGAAGTGAACTGTTTTAACAGGATCTTTACTGTAAACTCTTCCATCATTATTTTGCACATCAACTACCATTAACTTCCACATAATAATTGTTTTTCCATTCCTCATTTCTACAGGATCTACCTTAAAGGACTTACTGGGACAGCGGGCAAAATAAGTAGTATAAGCCAACCAGGAAATGATTTTAGCACAAAGGATGCAGACAATGACAAATGTATTTGCAAATGTTCACAAATGCTAACAGGAGGTAGGAATATTTTTTCTTTCTCAGTCTTCCTATTTTTATTGGCACTGAAATTGTCTATGAGATAAATAGTGATGATTATGACAGTAAATTTTGACTACTGAAGAAGTCCAAAACTCACAGATAGATGCTCAAGTACTGTGACTCTAAATGTATTTTATCGTTGATCAAAGGTTACTTGAAGTAAAACAAGAGAAAAAAACCCAAAGTTTCTCAAGTTGAGATACAAGAAAGTCTGTAATTCTGAAGCAGAGTGATAGCAGATTCTTCCAAAGAATAAGACCATATAGTCCCTGAAATAAAAACATTTAATCCCCCTTCCCCCCCCACAAATTGTTTTAGATATTCAGTTGGTCAGTGAAATGACTTCTGATTATTTAGGCACAAACCTGTTCCCTGACTATCCAGAGGAGAAGAAGCTGCATACTGTACATGCTACAGAAGGATACAAATATTTAATTCCATGTTCCAATTTAATTAAGAAATGGTAATACAAAAATGTAAGATACACCAATCTGCATTTTCCTAATGATTGTTCACTGGTTATCACTGAGTTTTAGGTGGTGGTTTTATCTTGACCCACACAAGTCATTCTATAATTTCTCAGTCTGGAATTCCACATTCTGAATTGTAAACAACTGCTTTGTAAATGTGACTTCTCTTCCTGTTTTCTCTAAAGCAGTGTTTCCCTATAGCACACGTTGCTAGACAAAAGACAGCTTCAGTTTATTCAAAGGGATAATTGGATTACTGCCCTGCAAAGCAGAACACATGCATTATCACCATAACAGAATTATAAAAATAATATCTTACTAATATAAATAAATTTTCCCTATGACCTAGTAACAGGTCAGGACCACAAGGATACAAAATGAGTTTGGGCTGCTTTTTTCTTGTTTTCCTTCTTACCAAGTTTCAGCACAGAGATTTTGAACTAATCTGCTCAGAAAACTGAAACAGGTAATTGTTTTTAGAGGATTAATTCAGTTAAGAAAGGAGTTTAAATCTGTGAAACAGGAATTTACCAAAGATGACTCGGTGCCATCATAGTTCACATTAAGTTCTGCCCTGAGATGGTCAACAGTAATGTTTGACTTCAATAATAAATGAAGCTTGACTGAATGCCTTCTCTTGTCAGTTTTTAACTACTATGTATTATATAAGTTTCTACAGCATGTACCAAATATATAAATTTCCATGCTGAGTTTGTGGGACATATTTTATACTGATACTTTCAAGTCATAAAAATGAAAACCTGGTTTTAGATTTCTTTTTTGTTTCAGGACAGCAAAATGTCTTTATACACTATTATGAAAATTACCTGTGCTGACATTTTCATCTGCTAGTGTTTTTTCTTCATTTTCTGTCTTGCAGGATGGTGGTTTGATGCATGTGGTCCCTCTAACCTCAATGGAATGTATTACCCATTACGACAGAACAACAACAAGTTCAATGGCATCAAGTGGTACTACTGGAAAGGCTCGGGATACTCCCTCAAAGGCACAATTATGATGATTCGACCAGCAGATTTCTAAATGCTTTTGCATTATGTGAATTATGTATTGTATAGTCTTTGAAGACTTTATTTGCCAAGCATATAAACACACATCTACAACTTGTCTGATTTTCAAGCCCAGAAAACATGCGCTAGTGTTCTGAGGGATCAGTTCAGTAAAATTCCTGACTTGCAAGAGCCTCGTTCAGCTGAAACTCACATTATTCAACCAGACAAAAAGTCAAAAGCATGAACCTGGCACAAGTGTGATTTGGCCAAATGGCTGAATAAAAAGAACATCCAAGAACAGACAACTTAAGGACTCTGTTTTACTGATCATTTATGTTATATATTTGTTAGTAAATAACTGGAACTGTGAAAAATACCTAAAATAGTTTTAGAAATATGCATTTTGCCTCATCACTGAACTTTATACATTACTCTAATATAAAACACTTAATTAGATCTAGAACTATTTATCTCCGTGTCATGTTTGCCTTTATGTACATAAAACTCCCTGTCATGTAATTAGCTCAATACTCTAGTTAAAGATACATTTTTTATCCCCCATGTCTCCTAAACAACTTCTCACATTTATTCAGGGATCTTTTCCAGTACCCTGTATTACTTTATTTAACAGAGGACAAATAGCATTTAAATATTTTGCATTTATTCTTGGGAAACGCCATGTACAAAAATCACCATTTCTTTCAGTTTCTACTTATTAGAGTCACGATATTTAAGTTACAAAAATCCCTGCAAATGACAATATAGTACGTGTTTCTTTTATATTTTTATGAAGATTGCACTTTTTTTTCTCTTCCCTGTCATTTACCTGTAAAATAACTGATCAGGATTTTATAAAGTGAGACAACGGCATGAACACCAAATGTCCAGTTGTCTATGACAATCAGTTATCACCTGGTGCTGTCCTACATCTACACTTTTCTTAAAAATAACCTAACTGAAAAACATATGCATGTTCTTTGATACAATTAAATTTATGCTCATGAGTTATGATACAGATTTCATTTTAAAAGGAAAAAAAAAAATCTGAAAGTTATCTAAGGTCATACTGTTGGGTTTTTTTTCAGTAAGGTTGGGACTTGTCCCTAGAAATTCTTCGTAGGCAGGCCCTCAATGTATGACACAATGTGAATAAATTACTCTACTGGGTGATTTTTGCATTTTTATTTTTTTTTAATTCAGTACTCCTTAAAATTTTGCACTGTGCACTGCAGTATTTCTTCATAAATCACATAAAATAATGTTGTGCAGATTTTTCCGCAAAATAATTATAGGTTTTATTTTGATTCTGATGAAGTCTTTGCCTTCAATTAATAATGTTATAAATTTTTAATTTCCACAGTTGACAAGAATGTATGCAAAAATGAAAGAAGCCCCAGACTCAACATTTCTGGAGGCTTACTCAATAAAAGGTATTTTATATTAAAAAAGTAAATGACTTTGAGAAAGATGGAAGGAAACATCATTTCATATTGACAGTCATTAAAGCTGCTACCAGAACACTCTACCACTCACACCACCACCATTCTTCACTGAAAATGTGTCAGCATTAGCAAATAGTAGCGGAAGTAAAAATTACTTCCAGTATTACTTCATGATCTGATTTTAATTTTAAGGTTTAAAATTTACATTTTAAATTTAAATTACCATTCCTTGCCTGAGAAGTTGCATTAAAGAATCTGAATGTATTTAACATTCAAGTTCAAGTATTTTGTCATTTCTCATAGCAAACCTGAATGGATAAACATATCCCAGACTAAAAAACAAATACTTCACAAAATTGCTTTCATGGATTTCTAAGAAATGTCTGATAGAGCAAATCTAGCAGAGGGTTACCAAGCTACTAAAGGAGCTACACATAGCAACAAGCACACCAAAAGAGGCCAAGAGAGCTGGCTTTTTTCAGCCTGGAGAAGGGGAAAAGGAGACCAGCAGATTGCTGCCTACAGCTGCCTGACTGAGGACACAAAGAAGACAGAGACAGACCCTTCCTGGAGGTTCACCACCATGGGACAAGAGACAGCAAACACGTTGGGATTGGGAAATTGTATTTCCTTTTTAAATTCTTTACTTATTATCACAAGGGTGGACTGGGCAAGTCCCTTGAAGTACAGCATTGAACCGCCTTCAGCGGTTCCTTCTAATCTAAAATATTTTACAATTCTATGAAATTTACTAGAAACGCTGAGTCTAAATTACTGTATTTCCTACTTCACTGCATTTAATCAGACAGCTAGAAATTACCCCCAATACTTGACGTAGTAAGCATACCCAGCCTAATAATCTAAAAACAAAACAGCTTCTTAAAAATAGTGATCTGGCACGGTATGAAAACTCAACCTGGCAAAGGAAAATAATGCTAACTTCTGGTTGACATTAACCTTCATTGTTTTAGTAAGAAAACACTGTCAGGAGTAATTAAATACTGCATGGCTAGTTTTGATGTGCTGTCTTTATAAAGTTTTCATTAAAAGTCTTTATAAAGTGTAAGGATTTTTGATGACTATTCTGGGAAAGCCGTCAAAGATGCTGATGTACACATTGAACAGCTCAATTATTTAATGAGATTTTTTTTAATGGGGTAATTTATCAACACGAATGTAAAATTTTACAGTTAATATGTTTTCAAATTACATCTTCTCTGAATGAGATTGCATGGTTTATATGGCAAAAAAACAAAATAAAAGGAGAAGAGGACATTTTGGAAGGAATGCAATAATAGGAAAAAGAAGGCTGCAACAGCTGCTTTTGACTTGGTACAAACAATTAAAAACAAGAGCAAAATAACCCTTTTTTTCCATGTAGTGAAATGGTATATGCAACTAGAATGCCCTTGTAAATACTTCTCTAAATACTTCTTAGGAACCAGGAAAAAATAACAAGAAAAGGAAGGGAATATAAACACCATGCACGCTGAAAAATAATCCTATCTTTAAAAATAAGGTATCCGTTACAGTTAAGAAACCAGAATGACTCAAGAAGGTAATGACCTCGGACACTGAGTTTGTTCCTTTGGAAAAAGAAGCATTCAGGTTCTCAGCAAAACAATAATCTCCCTCAATTTTATCTTCTCACCATCTCTCAAACCCTCCTCCTGCTTTAGGAATAAAACCTGTAAACAAAATCTAAACCACCCCAGCTGTACCCACTTCCAAATAATGCTATGTAAGTTGTTACCAATAACATACTTGGTTATAAAACAAGATAGTCTTGAGAAAAAAACACAAACAAGCTTAATCTGAAGTACTATGTTTTGTTTTTTTTTTTTTTCTTTTTCCCAATAAGGAATACACTTATTTATTTTTCACTAATTTTTCCTTCATTATGTTTTACCAATCTTAAGGTATTTGCTATATTAAAAAAATCTACTTTCTAAATTGCTTAGGACTTTGAGAACCATATGACTTAAGAAATAAAGTCTTAATCTTGAACATGTAAATTTACATAAATTATAGATTTTGAAAGAATATTAAAAGTAAGTTCTTAACAGTTAACAAAATTACAGTAAAAATAAATTTTAAACCCCAGTATATGTTCTTTCTTCAAAGTCAGCATGAAATTTTGAGAAACACGGAGCAGATGACAATACATTTAACTAGCTGCTACAGTGTAACTTAAATAGTGAAATTTTTTTTTTTTTTTGGGAAAACCATTAAGAGTAATTGACTAGTAACCTCCTAATTCTACTTGTTTTAAAACTGAAAATTACAACACATGCAGTGCAGAAACACTTGGGATTGCACAAATACACCGTACCCCCACTAGCTCACACTTAAGTGCTTGAGAATTATCATTAAAGGCAGCAGAAATGCTTCATTTTACTTCCTTTGTAGTTTTAGAAGCCTGCAGTGATTTTCCATTGAAGACATAATTTCTGGGCTGAAAATACCGAGTCTGTGACGTGAAGAATCTGTTAGGTGATAACATGCCTCTCCAGTTTATAAGCAGAGATAGAAATAAGTGCCACAAATAAATTAAATTGTTTTCATACTTAAATAAGAAGCTAGTTGATTCAGATGTTAGTTGGTGAATCAATCGTTTGCATTTTCCATGCATGCCAAACTTTTCACACACATTTCAAAAAGTAGCAGCTGAAGGAGAAAACTCCTTACAGTGTTTTCTTGAAAAAAAAATTTTTTTTCTAGTATATTTTCTATTGTTCATGAAACCTAGTTAGGCGGCCAATAGTTTGCAGATAAAAGAAAGCTCACAAGCTTAAGGAGCCACTAAACTTACGGGAGCTGCAGGGAAGCTGGACGAAAGCTCGTATGGTTCCTCTGAAACCCAGTGGCCCAGTTCCAAAGACCACAGAACCTAAAATAAATTAAGTGGAAAGCAGAACTTTTAGAATTTCTAAAACAGCAAACTCTTTGAATGTGTAACTAGAAGTAACAGTGCAGTTACAGTATTTGGTTGGATTTCATTTACCCAAAACAAATGATTCAGTGAAAAGATCAAGCAATCTATAAGATCTTATATCTGAAACATACCATTAAAAAAGCAAAGCCCCATTTCTATGCATAGCTACATTAAATTTTAAAAATATTAGAAATGTCAGCTTTTTGCATCACAGTACACATAATTAAAAGTTTTGAAAAGCAGAGTCATACTGTTTCAGTTCTGTTCTCTGTAAATCACTGGATTTAATGAAGTTCCTGCTAGCCCATTTCTCCAGCCCGTCAAGGTCTCTCTGAATGGGACCATCATCTACAATCAGAGAATAGTTAGGGTTGGAAGGGACCTTAAAGATCATCTAGATCCAACCCTCCTGACATGGGCTGGGACACCTGCCACTAGAACAGGTTGCTTAGACCTCATCCAACCTGGCCTTGAAAACTGCCAAGGACGAGGCTTCCACTGCTTCTGTGGGCCACTTGTTCCAGCATCTTAGCACCCCTGAGATCTAATCTAAATCTCCCCATGTCAAGTTTTGAACCATTGCCCCCTGTTCTATGGCTACATGCCTGTGCAAAAAGTTCTACCCCATCTAGCACATGAAACACTCCTTATGGTTTTGTAACATCTGCAAGCTTGCTGAGGATGAACTCTTCTCCATCATCCAGTTCACAAATGAAGATGTTAAACAATATTGGACCAATGTCTTACTACTGACTGGGATTATAAACTATTCTGTACAACACACAGGACACATATAAATCAGTCTGCAAAGAAGAATAGCTGAATTT